>NW_026126563.1:1288333-2576666 GCF_943737965.1 Phodopus roborovskii
AAATTTACATCTTCCTTTCAAAAGTACTTGCTTCTTTTCTTTTGTACTTTTCTTGAACTTTGATTTTCCTTTAATTAACACAGTCAATTTCTGGAGGAGAGCATGGTATTTAAGTACATGTATAAAGTATATACTGACTAAGTCAGAATGATTGGCATTTCCATTTCATTATTATTTTTTTTTTTTTGGAAATTCCAAAGCTCATGCTTTTAGTTATTTACAACCTATGTGATATGACAGTCATCCTAGTGTTCTGTAAGGCATTAGCATTTCTCCCATTCTGTGTTTCTATGTATTAGTCCCTCCTCTCATTTCTCTTCCTGGCCTTGAACAATTAGTATTTTAGTCTCACATGACTTGAGGTCATCTGTTTTAGCTTGCATATATGAGAGAAAATGTAGTATTTTTCGTTCAGTGTCTGGTTTCATTTGAATAACAGAAGGGCCTCAAGTTCTAGCCATTTTGCTGCAAAACAGATTATTTATTTGATGGGAGATGTCATTCTGTATGTTTCTCATACTGGGTAATAATAAAGCACTGTTGGCCAATAGGAAAGGAAGATAGGAGGGACTAGGAGACAAGGAGGAAATAGTAAGTAGTAAGGAGGAGTCAAGATGGAGGGTCTGGAGAGAGCAGTATGCAGCAACTGGCTCCTGGTAAGAAGACCACGTGGAAATACATAGATTAACACAAATGGGTTAATATTTAAGACAGAGCTAGCTGATAAGAAAGTAGTAACTGGCCAACAGTATAATATCTAATACAGAGTCTCTGTGTGTTATTTGGGGCTGGCGCAGCGGCGGGACAAGACCAGCGGGTGCTGGCAGAAAAACCGTACACCTTACATTTATTTATTTATTTATTTAGAATTTCATACCTGGGTGCTATATTTACATAATATCTTCCCCTTTCTATTCCCCTGCAACCTCTCCCCACCCATGACCCTGTCATTTCCTTTCAAATTCATGACTTATATATCATGGTGAATCCATTTAGTGCTGTTCGTATATATGTTTGTTTAGAGCTGACCACTTAGAATTGGATATTTTTGTTCTTGGAGAAAACTGATTCTTTCTCTCTTGACAGTCATTAATTTCCTATAGCTTTCAATCTTGGCCTTCTGATTTTTTTCCCCCATCCAATGCATGTGAACTGGCGTAGTCCTTATGTTGGTTTTGTTTAGGTAATCATACTTAGATTTCATAGGTGCAGCCTCCCTTCCATATACATATATCCCAATACACACTAATATGTATGTTATGTTCAATGAAATTATGACTATTGGTGTGATGATGCCCTGCCCCCGTCATAAACAATAGAATATCTAATAAAATCTCCAGGGTCTGGTATGGGAATCTTCCCTTGAGTTGTTGATTACATGCATCGAAGAGACTCCCAAAATAACATAGGACATTGTTGTTACTTATTCTTGGTTGTCTTTGGGAACTTGAAGGTAAGCCACTATTGCCACACATCAGAGATAAAACTTAAAGACATAGAACTGTATATGACCTGGAAAAACTGCTTTCTGAGGACTAGGACCAGCTCTCATAGTATTACAGTGTTATGAAGGTTACCATGAAAAAAAAAATCAATAGTCCTACCTTGCTGCAAATTATACAAACCAGCAAACACATTGAGCAGCGTGGCAAGACATTCCCAATGGTGTAATAGTGGCACCTATGGGGACGACCAACTTCTGTATGATCAGGCTTAAAGCTTTCTTTTTGGCGGGGGGAGTCAGGGTTTTTCTGTGGTTTTGGAGGCTGTCCTAAAACTAGTTCTTGTAGACCAGGCCGGTCTTGAACTCACAAAGATCTGCTTGCCTCTGCCTCTTGAGTGCTTGGTTAAAGGCGTGAGCCACCACTGCCTAGCTTAAAGCTTTCTCAGTAGGGTGAATTTAATGTCCGGCACTGTGAAATTGGCCAACTTCTTGTGATTGGTGAGATCATTAATCAAAGAAGAGTACTTATTATTGCTGACACCTAAACTAGTATAACTTTTAACTGCCTTCTAAATACTTATCCTTACACCCACAGGTAAGTATAGACCTCTTCATCAGAGGAGCTTGTTTTTGCACCAGATGAAAACTGTTACAGAAACCCACAACTTGTCAAAATGTAGTGAACTGGCCATGGGGTGCTCAATCCCTACATATAGGGCTTAGAAAACTCTGAACATGGAGAAGAAAGAATATAGGATCTGGAGGAACAGGAAGCGGGCTGTGAGACATGCCATAGCATATCATCTGTCTAAATGATCTATTTAGGATTTGCATTACTGTAATTGCACAGAAATAGTAAGAATGGCATCCTTATTCTGTAACAAACATTAAGAAAATCATTAACTTTAATCCATTCAACTTTTCCAGTTTTTTATTTAGTCTGGATTTTCAATTTCTATTTCTAATCAATTTTTCCCACTAATTGTTTTTCTTATTTTACTCATTTTTTTCTACCCACATTATATTTTAGGTCATGGCACTTCAGAAAAAGTGATGGTCTTGAATGACATCTTGATCAATTACTAAGTCTTTATTTGTAAAGTGTAGTTGTTGGAATTCTCCTTTGGAGGTGTCAGACTCACACACCTCTCTCTGATTAGTTAACTTCATTTCAGGCCTGAATGTTTGAGAAATACATACCCCTTGTAGTTTTCACAAACTGGTTCCAGAAGGAAAAGAGCTTCTTTCCCAGTTCCCAGTTCCCAGTTGGGTCATAGGAGACTTCTGGATCCATAGCCAACACTGTAATTAGCAGCTGTAACTGAGAGAAGTAACCCTCCCTGGTCATGGATTATATCAGATCCTACATCCTTCTGCTTGGGTCTTGAGGCTGCCATGGAAGCACTCTTTTCTGTGGGCAGTTACCCAATTGTTTCTTCTAGAAGATGAGACCAGACAACCTTGTAGTCTACCGTCTTGCTCAATTTTAATTACTCCTTCAAAATGCTCACAAAATGGAAGTTTTGCTATTCCTGTTATCCTGCCATGTTTACTTCTTTGAAAAGACATTGGAGAAAAACAATGACTTTCTTTGGAGCTAATGTGCAATGCTCATAGTATTATTTATGAAGTCAGAAAATAAGATCAAGGTGACTACATAATTCACGTTGCACTTACAGAGCTCATCACAAGCAAAGAAACTTTATTTGAGAGAGAATGTAGTCTGCATACCTTGATGTGTGATTTTTACTCCTCACACTAGGTAGACTGTACCTTTCTGAATGATGGATGCACATGCATTGCATTCTAGCAGAATTCTTAATGGGCAGAATGAGTTTAAAGTTGAATGTGCTTTCAACACAGTCTTGGATTTTTTGTGTGACTATTTTTTTTTTCTGGGAAGATATTGTTAAGCATTAGGCAACTCTTCACCTCAGATAAGGTACTGACCAAAGAAATGGTGCTACTCACTAACTCAGGTCAATGAACCAATGAGTTTATTTGGGTTACTTGTAGGAGCATGACAGAATCAAAGGAAGCTGCACATTCAAAAAGCCAGCATGAATGATGATTGACAAAAGCAGCTCCCTCCACAACTTTCAGGATCCCAGAAAGAGTCTCTCTGGCAATTGCTTAGCACTTGATACCCTGGGGAGAGGCCTGTCAATCTTAAAAATTATTAAGCTGAGCTTAATAAGTTTCATTAACTTCCTGAACCTTGCAAGTTTTATTAGCTTACTGGGTCTTAGGAGTGTCCCTCCTTTCTCCAGGAGACAACCTTTCAATTTGGAGGAAATGGTTATATCACAGCTCACACCTGTCAAGAGTTCAGTTGGATCAAGGAGAGATTTAGGACCTGTCTTAGAAGGCAGCCTTGTCAGGAGAGCCCTTCTTGCCAGATCAGGCTTCAGCTACAGTGAAAATGAAGAGCCCCCAGACGCCCTTTCAAATTACTCTATTTGTTTTAAAGTGGACAGCATGGATCACATACTTAAATGGCCCACCTCTATTTATTTGACTGCTCTGGGATTGGTTTTCGGTCATGGGCTCCTGGCTTCTATCTCCCTAGGTTGTTAATCCAGACCCTGTGTGCAGCGCATAGAGCAACTTCTTAAGTATTTTTATATTTTCATGTAAAAAAGTCCTTCTCCACCAAGGTCAACAGCTTCAGCATTCATTACTTAGCTTCAAACTTGCATGTATTTTGGAGATTAAACAAACAAACAAACAGTTTGCCAGTATTTTATTGAGTATTTTTGCATCGATGTTCATCAGGGATATTGGTCTGTAGTTTTCTTTCTTAGTTGTGTCTTTGTGAGGTTTGGGTACCAAAGTTATTGTGGCCTCATAAAAAGAGTTTGGCAATGAACCTTCTGTTTCTATTTTGTGGAACAGTTTGAGGAGTAGTGGTATTAGTTCTTCCTTGAATGTCTGGTAGAATTCTGCGCTGAATCAATCTGGCCCTGGACTTTTCTTGGTTGGAAGGCTTTTGATGACTGCTTCTATTTCATTGCGGGTTATAGGTCTATTTAAGTTGTTTGTCTGTTCTTGATTTAATTTTGGTAAGTGATAGTTATCCAGAAACTTGTCCATTTCCTTTGAATTTTCAATTTTTGTGGAATACAGATTTTCAAAGTATGACCTGAAAATTGTCTGGATTTCCTCTGTGTCTGTTGTTATGTTCCCCATTTCGTTTCTGATTTTGTTAATTTGCATGTTCTGTCTCTGCTTTTTTGTTAATTTGGATAAAGGTTTGTCTATCTTGTTGATTTTCTCAAAAAACCAACTCTTTGTTGCATTGATTTCTTGTATTGTTTTCCTGGTTTCTATTTTGTTGATTTCAGCCCTCAAGTTGATTATTTCCTGGAGTCTACTCCTGCGGGGTGAATTCACTTCTCTGTTCTAAGGTTTTCAGTTGGGCTGTTAATTCTCTTATGTGACTATCCTCTGTTTTCTTCATATGGGCACTTAGTGCAATGAACTTCCCTCGTAGCACTGCTTTCAAGGTGTCCCATAAGTTCGGGTATGTTGTATCCTCATTCTTGTTGAATATACTGGGAAGGGACAAGTCCTCCAGAGCTCAAGTGAAGTGGGGGGGGGGACAGCGAATGGAGAGAGAAGTAGGAGAAAATGAGGGGGAGGAAAGGAAAACATGTGCGACCAGGAAGATTGAGCCTGGTTAGGAATAGAAGATAGGAAAGAGAGAGACAGAGACACAGAGAGAGAACATAAAAGAGGGAGCCAATATTGGTTTGAAGATAAAATTGAACACAAAGAAAGGTCGAGAGAACTACAAGACTGCTCCCAACTAACAATCTCAGCTTCCGTGGAAAGGCTATCATAAATGCCCTTCCCGGAGAGTGAGATCAACAACTAACTTCTCCATGGAGCCTTCAACTAATGCCTGTTGAAAATAGGAGCAAACACCCATACATAAACACTGAGTCCAACTAGAACCCAGAAGCAGATGGAGAGGACAAGACCATGCGGCAGAAGCACATAGAGATAGCTTACCTGAACAAGGAGGAGCTAATGGCCACTAGACTGATAGCTGGGAAGCCAGCATGGGACTGACTCGGGCCCCCCTGAATATGGGTCTCAGCCAGAAGGACTGAGCAGTCAAAGAGACCTCAGACAGTGGAGCCAGGATGTATCCCTGGTGCACAAAAGGACATATACCCCATGGAGGGATAACTGCCTTAATTTAGAGACAGGAGAGAAGCCCTAGTCCCTACTTCACAGGACCTGTCAGATCTACATGACCCCAACTGGATGGCATTCCCCTACATATGGAATTGGGGTGGGGGGATGGGAGGGGAGGGTGTTTAGAGTGCATGTGAAAGGGAGGGAAGGAGGGAGGAAGGGCTGGGGGGGAGGGAGGGGGGGAGGGAGGGAGGGAGAGGGAACTGGGATCGACATGTAAAATAATAAATTAAATTAAAAAAAATGCGTTGACTCCAAAATTTAAGTTGAAGGACAAGTTACTGGGGAGAAGGATTTCTATTTTTGTTTCCACAGAAAATGAAAAGATGTGGATTCCTTCCAGACTAATGTGGTTTGATCACACCAGACCGCCTGAAACAGTACAAGCTAATCCTACATTCAAAACAGCTGGACAAAACAGCCCTACAGACTACAGCCAGGATGTCTGAATCTTCTTCGAATCCCCCAAGACAGCACCCCTTACCAGCAGGAAGTAGTTTGGAAAGAACGACGTCCAAATTCCCAAATATTGTGTATAAATGTTTGTTTTCATTTAATTGGACTTTGTTATATAAAATTAAATAAAAAACAAACAAACAAACAAACTCTTATTTTGAAACAGTGATGTAGAAGACTGTATGCTTCTAAAAGGTGTTCATGAATCTTCTTTATGGCTCTATCTAGAATGTAATGGAAAGCGGAAATACATGTGTGCATGTAAATTTTACACAGTGAAATTCTCTGTTGTGTTGTTTTCCCCAACTTACAGTGACTTAACGTATGTGAGAAGAGAGTTACCATCTCATTTACACCTTTCCTCAGATTATGGAGTAACAATAACAACATTATAATGCGAGTATGCACTAGAAGAATGCTCCCTTAACACTTAGAAATTCTTGGGAGACTTCAGTGTTCCAGAAAAATAGGGAGTCGGAGAAAAGGGAGTGAGGTTTGGGGGTGTGGTGGGTATCAATTTTCTGATTTAAGATCTAAACAAACAAACAAAAACAAGTCACTGAACGACTCACTTGCTTCCTTTCCCTTTGAAACAGAGTGAGCTTGTTAGTCTAGCTTACCATTCAAGCACTGCACAATTTCACATTGTTCAGTTAACCCGCAACAGCACATGGCATTAAAACATCTACTGCAGGGGGATTTGAAGGAGCCACAGGAAAGAATATGTAGAATTTCTGAGATAAGCACCGTATATCCAATAAATAGCTGTCAAAAGCAACACACAGGTGATCTATCCAATAAAATGAGAACCAAGGAACGTTTCTGATGGAAGTTCTTGTGACTCTCTAGTGTCCTGGGGGTTCTGTGCTTGCTTGCAAAAGAAGGACACTCTGATTTTACATAATGCCAGAGAAGTACCTTTAAAAGAGGCAAAATCCTTTTAGAATAAACACTGCAAACACCACAGCCTGTATTCTCAACGTGTGGGCTGTCACACAGACATGACAGGGCCTCCTATAACATGCCCCTAGCAGAGCACAGCACTTACGGGATGTGCACTGTCACCTTACAGCACCTTACTATGACAGGGCTTTGCACACCCAGTCATGCACAGACAATAGCGGTACCACGGCATAGCTCTCACCAACCTGCCTACTCAAGTGACAGCTGTGACTGCTGCTTGCAGTAGATTCTCTCAGCATGCCACAGTTGCAGCAAGGGTGGTTCTCTTCTCTGACAGTTTGGTGATTCTTAGAAATCACCCCCACCACACACACACACACACACACACACACACACACACACACACATACTTTTAAAACAAAAAACACCACAACTGGCTTCACTATTTTCAATTTAAGGATATTTCTATCCTTTGCCAATGGTACACACATTGTGCAACAATGAAGAGGCTTTCCATCAAGACTACACTGAACTTTTTAAGGATTACTGTTTCATAAATACGCCCAGTGTTAAAAGTGGGAGCCATAAAACGAAGTTCTGGCTGCTCAAACAACCTCTGCCAAGGGTGATGATATTCGCAGCTGAGCTTTTGATCATCACCTTCAATAATAATAAAACTGCCCGACTGTGACCTCCTAACAGAGCCAGGGAGGGCAGTTAGTGCTGACATTCTGTAGAAGGCAGAGGCGGCTTCTCCCTGGCATGGCAGTAAGGTAGGTGAGTGGGTGCCTCAGGATGCTCAGAAACAGAACATTACAGTGATGAAGCTCAAACCAGAGGACAATGTGAATGCCCATGGCGGTCATCACCTAACAGTTCTGCATACTTCAGATATATATATATATATATATATATATATATATATATATATATATCCGATATCATAAATTAATATTCAGGTTAACCTACAGAATAACTGACTTTACAATGGCACCTCTGAAGCCGTGTTACATTTTGGTCATTCCCCCTCCCCGCTGTCCTCTTCTGTACCTTCTGCCCTAAACGCCGGCTGGTTCCCCTTTCCTTCTGCCCATTAGCCCTTCTTTCTGCTCCCTTGGTATACACACCCCCATTACTCTATTTCCGAGCTCACTTCCTTCCCTCTCCTGATTTTTTTTTCTGGTCTCACGATCTTCACACTCACACACACACACACACACACACGCATGTGTACACCCAAATGACACACACACACATGCACCCTTTTCTCTCAGTGTATATGCACATACAATTTTAAATCTAGGTTGTAGATGGACTTTCTTTTCCACTGCCAGCCCCAGAGACTTCTTATTAATTACTCAACCTCAGCCTATAGCTCAGGCTTTTTCGTAATTAGCTCTTATAACTTAAATTAACCCATTTATATCAGTCTACATTCCGTCAGGTGATGCTACTTCTCTTTTGTCTTATACCTTTTGTTATCCACTCCGTCTGGTTGGCCACTCCGCCTTTCTGCTTTCCAGAGTCCTCTCTGTCCTTGAAAGTCCTGCCTCGTCTCTTCCAAGCTATCGACAGTTCAGCTTTTATTATACTAACCACAGCAATACCTTTTCATGAAGTATACAAATATTTCACAACACTAGTTTCTACATATAAGGGAAAAGCATTCTTGTTCAAAGATCTTTTTTTTTTTTTCCTCATGATGTTATTGTAGTTGCAGAGGCAGGTGTTGGATAAGGAAGTCTGTAAAACCAGGGAATGAACAAGCCTATGACTTCTAGTTGTCATATTCCTGAGGCTAAAGTATCCCCAGAGGGACCAACTTGGCCACTTATGATTTGAAAGCTTTCTATCACCAAACTGAATCATTTATTTGAAAGTTATACAAACAGAACTGGAGACAAACACAGTTAAAGCCTCTTGTTGTTTTGTGTTCAACTTATTGTTTGATTATGTTTATAGCACCAGAACACACATGTTAAGAGCTATGTCCCCTGGGCTTATTTTTCATGAAATGCACATGTTCTATGTTACTGACCTTCAGTAGTTAGAAACAGTATTTTCTCTTGAATACAAACAATATTATTATCTGATGAACATATAACCTTCTTCTTAACTGTATTCGGCTCTGTCACTGTAACCATTATACCCAAAGCAGTGATTTCTGAATCTGTCTCTCTGCTCATTTTCCAACTCTCCAGGTCCACCCGTCTTTAAGCCCTTCAGTGAACTCTCAGTCTCTGGTCACACACACTTACAATTTTTGTTTCTAGGCTTCAAGATGATTCAGTGTTGTTTTTTGGGTTCTGCATTACTAGATACTCAATTTATCTTTAGGAATTATACTTTATAAAGCCTCATTACAGATTGAGGTTTAGTTGATGTAAGTACCCTTAGCTAGAGCCAATGCTAGTCTGTAACCTAGAAGGCACTGCTGCCTGCCATCTGTGTTTGTTACCCTTGTTGGCCTAGGTACTTTAGTATCTTTTTCCCTTGCTGATCAGAAAATGTTTTGTAATGTTGATGAATGATATATTTTGATTTCTTGTTTTATTCCCAACAATTCTCCTTACTTCACATTTACTATTTAAATAATACGGTTATATGTTGACATTTCACTATTTGGATTAAAATCAAGTTGACTGTTTTACTACCTTTTGTTTTTATGTACATTTCAAACTTAATCTATATTAAAAAGTTGAGATTGAATGATAATTAATGAATGATCTGACAATTAAATAATTGTTAGATAAAATCACTTACTGAAATCTGTTACGTTCAAACAGAAGGACATTCTAGAAAGAATATAACCATTGACATCTCTATGTAAAATGGAAAAAAACTGAGGATAGTGTGCTGAGAGAGTTTAGTAACATTCTCCTACTTATAAAAATTGCTACATATTGATGAATATTTTCATGATATGATACTCAGTTATGTATATATATATACTTCTAGTCCATATTTATCAATGTGTTATCCCCAAACAGCTTAGTCTTCTTTTCAAGTATTCTATGGAAACCATGATACTGCAGGTCTGCAATAAATGTATGTTCAAATCTTGAGTCTATAAACTCAGTTATTGTAATTACACCACAAACGAGAGTCTTTGATGACTCATTCCTGGTGGACAACCTTCATTCCCTCAGTGGATTCAGTGGCATATTCCTTTGGGCTCTGTGTTAGGATTTTTACAGAGCATCCTATTAGATGTATGCAGATATTTGTGTTGTGTTGTGATTGGTTCCAATTGTTATGGAGTCTATAAAGACTCATGATCAGCCATCTGCAACTGGAGAGTCAGAAAAACAGGTGGAAAGAGTCAGTCTGATTTGAAGGTCTGAAATCCAGGGAAAGTGTGTGACTCTTAGTCTGACAATACCATTTAGGACCTGGGTGGGAGAGTGTTCGAAGTGGAGTGTAGTTGCTGATATCACTCTGAGATCAAAGATCTGAAGGCCCAAAGACAGAACTTCCAATATTTGACAGTAAGAATAAACTGAAGTCACAGCCAAAGGAGAGAGTGAATTCACTTTCTTCTGTTTGTTTTGTTTGAGTAGATCCAAATGGGTACAGGTAGATCTCTTGCTCATCTAGCTTACTGATGCAGATGCCAATCTAATTCATAAAGTGCTGCTCAGACCCAGAAATAATGTTTCGCCAGCCTTTTGGACATCCCTTACCCAGTTGAATTGGCATATATAACTAAATATCATCAACACATTCCTTAATTTTCTTTGCATCTAGATATGTTTTCCATAGGTTATGGTACTTTTTTTTTGCGTGGAGGGGGGGTGAGAGCAAGTTTAAGATGGTTTCTTAGTATCAGTATCAACCAACCACAGCTCGTTGACCTCTGCTGTGTCATAATAGGTAAGTAAAGTATCAATTACAGGAGATGAGCACAAGAAGTTGGCCAGCTAGGATTGAGCATAGACAACAATTCCAGCAAGAATATATTTTAAAGAGAAGGTCATTTTTTGAGAAGGTTCGTTTGTAATTGGATCACAGGAGAAGCAGCCAGTGTCATTTATTGCCATTAACTTCCTCCTTCTCATGATCTAACTTTTCTCTGATGGGCATCCGTGTTCTTCCTCCAGGCTGAAACTGAGCAGTGGAACATTTGTGTTACAATGTCTTTCCCCAAGAATCACTAAAGGTATTCAAATCTTAGACATTGCTCCTCACAGAAAGTAATAATATGCCTACGTATAAATTCTATGAGCTTTAAAAGTCCCTGTGTGCCTATGTACTCCATCCCATTATTACTCTCCTGTGTTCCATTGTGTTTTCTTATGCCTTGTGCCAGCCAGGGTTTTGGAATGAAGGAGCCAACCCTGTTTAGTAAGCTCTAATATGTCACACAGAATTTTCAGTTAGGGTTTTATTTGATTTCATTCTTGATACCAAAAAATGAACCTTAAATCTGACCCTCAAAAAAAGTGCCATAACCTTTGGAAAGACCTGTCTAGAAGCAGAGGAAATTAAGGCATCCGCTGGATTCCCTGGAGCAACAATAGAAGCCTCAGCTGTTAAAATGCTGACAGCTAACTCTTCATGGTTACCATGGTGAGAGAGACCTTCTTGTTTAGAGACCGCTAATGGAATACTTATGCCCTTCAAGGCTTTCAATTAATTGTTTTGTGCACGTTGCCTTCCTCATACATAATGTGGATGTGCTGAGCCAGTGCATAGACCTTACCTGAGGACTGGTGGGTTGAGCCTATAAGATGAGTCAGAGCACTTCCTTCACTTCTCTAAATTCTGTGCGTACAGTAAATGTGCCACATATCATTATTCTACCTCCAGTGTATGTCGGCAAACACCCCCAACCATTTCCATGTAAAAATAATATGTATCCTGTGGTCTGACCCGCAATACAAAACCGTAGAATTAATGCCACCTGGCCACAGAAGCTTTGTGTGTGATTAATACGGCACTTAGGGTTGATGTACCTTGTGCCTTCATTTTAGGGCAATGCATCTGTACCGTAAAACACATTTACTATGCAAAACCAGCTTTTACATCTTGATTTTTCATTGTTGTTTGGGATTGCCTCTGAACATTAAACAATTCCTGTCTTCCTTTGTTCTCAGCTGCTGATAATTATTTCACGTTTTTTCCCCAGAGCAGACTCTAACATCTTCTGAACAAGTGGTCCCTCTCTGCTATCACCTTTGTGTGAGGACGTGAAAAATGACCCAGCCACATCACATACTGATTTCCTTTCTTGTATTGTTGTCATTTGTTATGTGGAAAGCAAGGAGAGTGCACTGATACTAAGGACAATACTGAAAAGAGCTGAACCGATTGTGTTGTAATTGCACTGTTATCACACATTATATGCATTCTGTCTGTTTTCATAGAGCTGCAGATATAAGCAATTTATGGAAGCAAATCTGGGTGAGACATGTACTTTGCAGGTGTCTATTGTAACTCTGGGTTCCAAGGATGAGGATTACTTAACATGAAGTTATCTATTAAACTAATAAGAAAAAGAATGATAATCCCTACCTTTTGGGAGCTCCTGGGTGGTTGATTAAGATAACTGCCAGAGGAAGTTGGACTTCATAAAAGATATTTGTTAGTGATTAGAAAAAAATTTAGTGGCAAAGCCTTAACTTGAATTATGGTTCTTAACATCTAATGACCTGTTGTATAACTAAGGATAAACTTCTATTTCAGGTAGAATATCTTATATTTTCAAAGAATATATAAAGCTAGTACTTGGTGATTTGTGTGGGAGAGCAACAAGAGTAGCTAAACTTGAGGGCCAAGACACCTTGCTAGCTTTGATAGCTTTTGCTCCTTTGTCCTATTAAGATGAAACCTCTGGTTCACAGAAGATGAAAGTAGGGCAGTATGTTCTTTATTATCTCATAGGACATTATAGCCACATCCTGCCCTATAGAATTTGAGTTGAAAATGTATAGTCTGTACTCCAACAACTTTTTCCTCTTTATTCTGTTGGATATATGTGAGGGTGAGTCACTTAGTGCCATAGGGATGAAGCTATGAAGTGACTATTAGAATGGCAGGCATCAACACTAAAGGATATGTCTGTTTCCTTAACACTGCTGAGTCACCACATAAACCCTGGACTACTTTCACAAAGACCATTATGCATGTGAGGAGAAAAGTTATTTAATAACATCTAAGCCACTTGGGTTCTAGGTTGAAGCAGCAATATAAACCTTAATCAACGTAGAAGGTGAGAGGAAATTAACCCTCCCCAAATTAGCAGAAACACAATATACACAATTAGAGTTAGGCTACAGCTTGATATTACAAAACAAATTCATTTGCCGGTAAAAAAAAAAGGGGGGGGATTTTTTTCTTCCCATTTTCTGTGTCTCCACAAGACCATGGAAACCAGATTCCTAAAGCTAGTGAGGTAATGGATATTAGGAAATAATCTACTATATCCTTTGCTGGACAAATATAATTCCTTACTACATTCTAAATGTTATCCTTGTACCCACAAACAAGTAAAACTACCACCCTGACTCAAAGAAGCTTCCTGTCACAGCAAATGGAGGCCATCACAGAAAATCATAATTGGGCCTGATGCACAGATGTACAGTGTAAAGCCTGCCCTGCTGGATACATCTATATCACAACTTTTGCATCTATAGCTCAGTGAACATTGTAGAAGAGGGAGCTGAAAACCCCTAAGAGCCAGAATACGGGGGGCAAACTAGCCACTCCTGAGCGTGAGCCCTGTTGCACAATAAATAAACCCCAGAGATTGATATTGGGGTTCAAGCTTCAAGCTGAAGATCAGAAAAGCATAGCAGCTGGTCACTAGCTCTCGATCCTGGCTCCACCAAACCTGGGACTGTAACCTCTCCTCAGTGGGGAATCCTGAGACTTCAACATCTTCCTATCCTCATTGTGGCTGGAGGATGAATCCTGAGACTGGCTACTGAAGACCCTACTCCTATCTTTTTTTAAAAAATACCATTCTAGTGCTGGGATTAAAGACATGTGATCCCAGGTGCTGAGATCATCTCTGTGTGAGCTGTTTCTCTTTAGGCCTAGATCAACCTTGTGTAGATCTGGATGGCTTTGAACTCATGGAACTCTGTCTACCTTTTAATCCTGAGTCCTAGGATTAAAGATGTGTACCATAACCTCCTAGTTTTTGGCAGTTGGGATTAAAGGTATGTATCGCCACTGCCTGATCTCTATAGCTCAAGGCTGGCTTTGCTTTCTGAATCCTCAGACAAGCTTTAAATAATCATAAATAATATATCACCACAGAGCCCTCTGGATGTTTGTCCAGTGCATAGTGGTCATCCCTGAAACCATGTACATACAAATGATGAAACATAGTAATACCAATCAAAGAAAAAGAGACTATCAACTTGAAACTGGCGGGGGGGGGTTAATTGGAGAGGGGTATGTGTAAGCGACTGGAGGTAGGTGAGGGAGGAGGAAACTGATATAAGATGTAATTGTATTGCAATTAATATATATTAAAAACAACAACAACAAAAAGTAAATAGATGTTGATGTTAAATTATGGTTGATCTAGTTATGCTCATGGCATCCAAATGTAGCCTTCATAAGACCTTCATGTCTTAATGTAATGGGCATGTATAGAGTCAAAGGTTATTTTTCTATTACAGTTTCTTGGGTAATGTTGTTCTCCAGTTCTACAGTATTTAAAGACCCCCCCATTAACAAAATTACAAACTCAAAGATCCACAGATATCTATGTATATGTTCTTTATGTTGTAGGAGAGCCCAAGTCCAGTAATTGAACGCCATAATAACCACCACTTCAGAAATGACAAAATAACATAAATTAACACCAGGAAGGGTGGAGAGTATATTTATTTCCTTGGAGAAATGGAGGAATTCTTTTCCTCACAGACAAGAAAGCACAGAATGCCTGTTAATCTTGATAATCTGCTTGGAGGAAACTGGTCTTCAGAGACTAGTATTTCAAACTAAGGAAAAGCAGGCTGCCAGAAGCAAGGGTGGAGGAAATCCTTCAATGAGATACTCAATTTGGAACACAATTTATGTAAAACATCTTAGGATGAGTGTACTGTTTATGTTACACTGGATGAATCTTAATAGGATACATGGCAATTAATTATGATCAATAAGCTCTATAATGCACTATCTGCTAGGACATCAAAGAAATAATTTAATTTAATTTAACAAATATTTATTGAGCACTTGGCTGAGATTTATGATGGGTGCAAATAAGGCAACATATCATTTCTGCCCTTACGCAAGTTACTCTGAGGAAAAAGCCCATTACATGTGCAAAATGCCAACTCTAAAGGAAATTGAACTAAGAAGGAAACCTCATTATCACTTATTTCTGCATTAAATTAGGGTTAGAGCTTAATGGAGATGTATTCAATTTGCTTGGTATTATCTGGGTGAGTGTTAACTATAGGAGTCACTGATGCTTTGCTGATAAGTAGAAATTTTGATACTAAAGAGCTGTCTCAGTTGCTGGGGACAGGAAGTTAACACAAGCTCTGTCTGGGCAGAAAGAGTGAGTTGTGACTGAACAAAGCAAACTGCCCTACAATATTTATATATTGTAGCTTCAGAAGAGCCCCAAATCTTCTCTCTCTCTCTCTCTCTCTCTCTCTCTCTCTCTCTCTCTCTCTCTCTCTCTCTCTCTCTCTCTCCTCCTCCTCCTCCGCCTCCTCCTCCTCCTCGGGCTTTCCTCTCTGTTTCTATTTCCAATCACTCTGTTTTGTCTACACGTTCTCTTTCTCCAAATTCTGACTTTAATATTTTTAAGGAGAAATCTTTGTTTTTGTTTTAAATTTAAATTAGAATCAAGCTTGTTTACACATCAGTCCCAGTTCTCTCTCCCTCCCCTCCTCCCATGTGCTCCCCACCAACCCCTATCCCATCCCCCTCCTGCTTCCCAGGGAGGGTGAGGCCTTCCATGGGAAGTCTTCAAAGTCTGTCATATTATTTGGAGTAGGGCCTAGCCCCCCCTCCCCCCCATGTGTCTAGGCTGAGAGAGTATCCCTCTATGTGGAATGGGCTCCCAAAGTCCATTCATATACAAGGGATAAATACTGATCCATTACCAGAGGCCCCATAGATTGCCCAGGCCTCCTAACTGACACCCATATTCAGGGGTCTGGGTCCGTCCTATGCTGGTTTCCCAGCTATCAGTCTTGGGTCCATGAGCTCACCTCAAGGAGAAATCTTTTAAAGGGAGGTAGAATGTTCATGTCTTGCTCACTCTTGGGCAGGGTTGGCCCCAATCAAACTTGATGATGCTAAGCAGTTTTCTTCTTGAGTGAGAAAAAAAAATGTTTCTGAATTTTGTCTACATCAACACACAAAACTGATTTGATTTACAAAGGAAAGAACATAAAGTCTTGTGGCTTCTTTTACTAAGTAGATGATGAAGTGAGTACAATATTGTTAGATGGTATTTATAAAATCTCTCTCCCTCTCTAACTCTCTCTATGTGTCTCCCTTTCAGTGACTCTCTAAAACTCACCCTCTCTACCCCTCTTTCTCTTTGTGTGTATCTCTGTCTCTTTCAATCTTTATCTCCCTTTCTATATTTGTGTGTGTATGCATTTTCTCAATCTCTTTCTCTGTGTATCTCAATGTCTCTCTCTCCCCTTTACTGTGTTGATGATGTATATCATATATGTAAATGTATAAGCACACATGATCATGCATGTGCACCCAAGGTCTGGTGAAGATTTCTCCCCCTTGATATAGAATCTTTAACTGAACCAAGCTTGCTGCCCAGCCATTCTCTTTCTCTCTTTCTCCAACCCCCTGTGTGTGTGTGTGTGTGTGTGTGTGTGTGTTGGGAATTTACACACACACACACACACACACACACACACACCTCTGGGACTGGATTTTGAAGAGAAATGAGGGCAGGTTAAAACTACTGATAAAATCAGTATGAGTACAGAAAAATGATTGGCTTTCAGGAAATGGCTATGAAGAATCAAAAGACACTTTGTTATCTTGGGAAACTCAGATCTCCTAACATTATTGAATGAGATGTGAATAATAATCAAATAAGGATTCAATTGTAAACACAATCTGACTATGAAACGTAAGGTTTCTGTATGTACACTGATGCACACCTGGAGGTTATAAACTTCTGTGGCTTAGAATGTTACCTGATTTGGGAATATAGTCTTTAGTTAGTGGCCAACATAGGCCATATTCCAAGTTGATGATGAAAGTGATGGTGATGATATGTGTGTACACACGTGTGTGTGTGAGTGCATGCATGCGTATGTGAGTATGTGGTGTGTGTTTTAACAAGGGAATTTGAACACAAGAAAGACATAAACAGAAAAGCTGATGTGAGACAGAGTGTTGCCAGCTGAATGGTTGCACTGAGACGTCTACAAACCAAAGAATGGAAGGTTTGCCTTCAATTAGAAAGCTAGTATTAAATATCCCCTGGAATTGTCATAGGGAGAGAGAAGGAGAGAGCTGGGGAGGAGGGCTGCCAACACTTTTTAAATTTCTGACCCACAGAACTATGTTAAATAAATTTATATCATTGTCAATTGTTCATTCTTTTGTTCAGCAGTTCTAGGAAACAGACACAGTGTGTATAATAAGACAACAGTCTAGGAGCCTTCCATCCATTTGTTACTAAGCAGACAGTATATCTGCTGGATCCCCTATATTCACCACCACTGGCCTACAGATTATGATAATTAGCACTTCCAGGATCTGAAAAGTTGTTTCAGTTCTTTGTTGTTGAGACATCCTAGGATGTCTTACTAGCCTGCCTGACTGGTACCCACTCTTTGCTTCTTCCTTTCTAGGGCCATAGTTTCATAAACTCATGCCTCCTTGTCTAATTGACAAGTATGTATCACCTTACAGATGATGTTACATAAACTTTCTCACATAATATGTATGAAGAGTTTTCAAAAAAACCACTTCGTACACCAGAAACACATTCCAAGCAAGAAACATCAAATTTAATGGGTATGAATATGAAGATATCATAGGAATCAGCTCTCAAAACCTATTTCATTTCCTTCTGGGAAATTCCAGTTTCCTTTTAAACCATCTAGTCTTTGAGTTCATCTTTGGAACTATGCTTACTCCAGAGATGGAGGTACCTTCTTCCTTCTGAGGAAACTGTGCTTGATATACTCATTCAATGCAGTTCCAACACAGTAGTCTGTCTGTACTGACTCATGTTACTGCTTTCACTCACATTGTTAACACCTTACCTTCCTGCTGCACCTGGTCTGGGATCACAGGAGGTACATTTACACTACCATGCAACAGTAAACAGATTGTTTAGTCAACATGCAGAGATTTGAACACATAGGGACTTTCAGTAGGCTTATGCTAGGCAATTATCAATATTCTGTCCTGAGAACATGTAGACACTAAAGGAAGAAAGAATGAGGGCCATAAATAACATGATATTAAAGAAGCAAAGTTGAGGTCAAAACTTAAATGAGTTCAGCTCCTCACCAGTGTGACAGGGACATATTAGTTTCAGGTCTACTCTGTTGTTTCAGTGATATTTTATTGTGTTATCAATTCTTGTTCTGGTCCTCTATAGTGATCAACTAATCCGTTAGTTATAGGAAATATCATTTATTAACAATAAGCACTGATGTATTGTTTCCTAAGAGTTCTTTTTGGTTGTTAATAGATTACATTTTATGTTATTGACACTTGTTGGTCTCCTGCTATTGTAAAACACAAGAGATTAAAATGTGCATTTGGACTACTGGTGGATCCACAATTTAGATACACAAACATTCCATATACATTGTTTAAAGAGACCAAGGTACTGTGTAAATTACATGCCATGGGGAGTACAGGTAGGTAATTGCATTATAAGGAGTGATTGTTGTACAGGATCATAAGTAGTAATACATTTTTAGTGGGATCCTGGAAAAACAGAAGCATGTTTTGGGAGTTAGGAATTAAGTGCCAGAATTTCATAAAACCATCATTATCATTATTCAATCAATTCTTCCATTCATTTTTAATACAAAAGTTTATAACACTTATTTTATGATTGTGAAATTGCTAGAGTCCAAACTTACTAGAATGCTACAGCAATTAAAATCATATAATTGACATGAGACTATATCAATAGAATAAAACGGAAATGCATTCCAAGACGCATGATCAAGGCTGAATTTTAAAAAGGGTCAACTACAAGGCAATTCACTGCTACTGACTTAAAAGAAAACAGGAGACAAATTAATATCAATCTTTGCTTCATATGAAATAAATGGTTTAAGTTGAGTTATACAATATATTTGAATATAAGAACTAAGATGAGCTTGGTAGGTAGCAGAAGATAAAATCTTTGGAAACATAGTTTAGATAAAGACTTTTTACAATGTGCTTTATCAGCACTAACCATAAAAGAAGCACCGAGATACCTTTGTTTAGTGGGCAAAACAATCTGCCTCTCTCAACCTGTCCATATCTTTGTATTCAATGCTTCTGAACACATTCTCTCATATGGCAAAAAGGACCTCTGCAGATGTGTTGGAAACAAAATTTGAGATGCCAGATATTGGAATAGGCTTGATATAACTATAACAATTCTTTCCATTTATATTTACTTTTAATCTCTCTTTCCTTTCCCCTTCTCTCTGTGTATCTGTTTGTGTTTCTCTGGAGTTCAGAACAGGGCACTGTTTTCTTTGGATTTGGAGTTACAGTCTTTGTAAGTCTTCTGAAACAGGTACTTGTAACAAAATTCATATCTTCTGAAGAGCAACAAACCATCTTAACCCCTGAACTATCTCTCTAACCTCTAACCACAAAAATCCTTAAAAGCAGAAGATGTGGTTAAGAAATTATAGTCAGAGATCTGTCATACTGTTGGTTTATATATGGGGGAAGGGAACAAAGAGTCCATGTTTAAACAGTTTTTGGAAACTTGGAAACGTCATAAAAATGCTTCCTTAGAGCCTTGAGGACAGAATGTAGCCTGCTAATAACCTTGAGCTTGCAATGGTGAGTCCCTATTAGATGCATTTAATCTGTCTTCTGTAGATACAATGAAATACCAGAGACTGGGGAACTTATAAAGTAAATAAGACTATTATTCCACTATTATGGAGGATAAAAGTCAACAGATAAGTAAAACTGTCAATGCAGCCTCCGCTAAGGAAGTCCAGAGTGTACCACATCATGGAAGGTGGCATCATTGGAGGAATCACTAGCTAAGAGGGAGAAATGTCATTAAAAGACAGAAAGCCAGAATGGCTAGAGAAGGTTGTCTTAGTTACTTCTATATTTCAGTGAGAAGACACCATGTTCAAGGCAAGTTACAGAAGAGTGTGGTGGTGTCTTACAGTTGCAGAGGGTTAGAGTCCATGACCATCATGGCACGACACGTGGTAGTAGGCATAGTACCAGACCAATAGCTGCGATCTCACTTTCTTGTCCTCAAGTAGCTGGTAGAGAGAACTAACTGAAGCTGGCCTGGGCTTTTGGAACCTGAGAGCCTACCCCCAGGGAGACACCTCCTCCTACAAAGCCATACATCATAATCCTTCCCAAACAGCTAGAGCAACTGTGGACCCAGTATTCAAATTTATGACCCTATGGAGGCCATTGTCATTTGAACTACCACAAGAATACAGACTTTTGTTTTGCACCAAGATATTGTCAGAACTAATTAGGACCTATAAGAACTACATTGATTCCTTTCAAAAGAGAGCCCCAAGGACCTCCTTCTAGGTTCTGCCTTTTAAAGCCCCATCACCTCTTGATATTCTCACATTGGAAATGAAGCTTCTCACACATGAGCCCTTAAGGGACTCTAAACTATAGCCAACTTCTAACAGATGAAATGGTAAGATAATGAATTTGTGTTGTTTTGAGCTAATGGGGGTTTTGTTGTTTTGTCACAGTAGCAAAAGTAAACTAATAAAATTAGCCTTAATATAAATTTGTAACTATGCATAAGGAACATCATTAAGGAAACCGACAAACAAGTTATAGACTGGAAACAAATGTTTGGAAGGCATTGATCTGATAAAGGATTTTTATTCAAGACTGTATCTACACAGTACTACATCTAGGCTCCGTGTTGCTAATTCCTCTTAAAAAAACATTACTTCCTAGAGGGAGAAAGGAGACTCATTAGTCTCAGTAAATAAGTGAAATATATAAGGTTCAGGAAGTAACAAAACAAAACAAAACTTACAAGGTCCAGACAGCTCCTGAAAGTTACAGGTTTTTACAAAGTAATGCCAGAGAAATAACTTAAGTGCCAACAAAAGCTGGGAAGAGGGAGACTGCATTCTGTGTAGCTTCCTACAGATAGTGCAGGAAGCTCCAGGGTTTCTGTGTGTTGTCAAGCATGCAGATGTGGACTTCCGGTGATGCCGCGGCCTCTTAAGTAACCATGCTTCTTTAAATAATTCAATACACTTACTGTTTACTATCCTACAGTTTGAAAGAACCATTCTTTCTTTTTTGCATCCTGTTGGTGATTTAATGCATATATCCCAGTAAAAGTTATATGACACTATGCCATTTGTATGTCTGTACTTAATACCCTCCATCTGTCTATCATCACAAGTCATTAATATGACAAGTAGCACAATTTGAAATGACCCAAAAATGTAGAAATTCATAAGATACAAATGACTAGTGATTTGCTGAGAAAAGTGTCATTCGTTCACTAGGGAAATGAAAACAAGTAAATAGAATTTACCATTCAAACATTGTTAATTCACTAGTTACATTTTAAAAATACAAATTATTATTTAGGATATGAAGCAAATGAAGCTATTGTTTCTCATTGTTTAGAACTTTAAGCATCTCAGTGTCTATCATCTGCTTAGTGAGTGAACAACTGATGGTATATCCATACAATGACACACTACTCATCACTAAAAAGGAAAAAAAAAACCCTACATACAACCACATGGATGATTCTCAGAAGCTAGACATAATGTGATGCCAAGAGGATACATCTTACATGATCATATTGTACAAAAGCTCAAATATGGGATAAATCGATAGGAACTGGTGTTACATCAATGATTTCCTGGGATCTGAAGATGCTCTAATTGCCTAAACCAATTCCTCAACACCATAGTTCATATTTGATTGAAAATAGATATAGTAATTTAAATAACATAATGATAGTAATGGATGGTTGTTAATAATCCTGTGTTTCTTTTGTTCTTTCTGCAATAAAGAACTCATAGTATTTTAATGTATGTAGCAATTGGCTATTTCACGTTTTCAATGCTTACGTCTAGTTGCTGAACTCATTTTCCACCTCTTTTTTCAGTCTCAGGACTGGTTTGGGTTGAAGAAAAATTTCACAGTGTTATAGTTTAAGACTTTAATATACAGATTGATCCTATTATCACTCCTGCTTTCTCCTTGTGACTTCTCCTTTAATGTCAACTTGAGTTCCTTATGGGCTGAGGAGAAGGTTCAGTGGCTAAAGGGCTTGCTGTGCAAAATAAAGGCATGAGTTTGGATCCCTAATGACCACATATGAGCTGGGCATAAAGATTAGTCCCTGTAACACCAGAACTCAAGATACATGTTGAAGACAGGTGGTTCCATGGGGCTTAATGGCCATCTTGTTTCACCAAAAAGGTGAGTTCCATGTTCAATGGGAGAACTTATCTCTCCAAATATTTAGCCAAGAGTCATAAATCAAGACACCTGATGTCAACCTCTGGCAATTACACTCATTCATTCCTTGTAAATCTAGTCCAATTTTTTGCTCATCTCCCTGCCTTGTTTGGTCTCTTCAGAGAATTTATTTATACTGAGTCCCCATCTATCTCTATTCTTCATGAGTTCTCCGCTTATGTGCTCTTCCAAACATTTCAGCCCCCCCCCCCCATTTCTGAACTCATCTCCTAAAATTGTCTTATCCAGAACATCTGGAATTTTTCTTTGTAGTGCTTTTTCCTTGGCTTCTTTGTTAGAAAGACAAATTCAGTAGGAATTCTGTAAGCTTTACTGTTTTTAAACTTTTATTGGCCAAAATTCACTGTCTGTACTGATGGGTTTCATAAAGATGTTTTCTTTCAAGTATACTGTCTGCCTTTCTTAATATGCTCAGTGATTTCAAATGCCACTGACTATTTCTTAACTTTCATTCATTGTGTAGTTATCTGGCTCAACCTTGTTTGCCTTTAAGTAGATTTCCTGAGGGTATAAATATAATTTTAAAAGCCATTTATTATTTTAATGGCAACATTTAAAATGTGCTAAAACTTGGGAATATTAATATTATGAAAGCAGATATTTAGACTTCAAATGAGCTGGAAGATACCAATCCTTATGTATCTACTAAATGCTTCTCGATCTACTATTGTAGAATCACTACTTAAAAGGCTGCTGGTGACTTTTAGTGGCATCTTGAAGGACCTGCTCAGTTTGGAAGTTAGCTACTTAGATATTAAAGTCACACTGTGACCAAACCCTGAGAATGAGGCTGTAAGTTATAGATAGTGATATGCAATAATAACAATAAAAAAAGGCAGAACAGAATAAAGCCTCCTACTATAGAGCTTTCAGCATTGGCCTGAGTTTGGGCTGGAATCTTTTCAAGCTGGCAGTCCCCTTATTTCTGGGGACTTTGTTTTATTCAGAGATGGACCCTGTGGTGTCTTTAAAAGGGATGGTTTCAACAGCTGAACAAGCGCTTGTCATACATGGAACAGCTCTCTTGCCCACATTGTTAGATTGATTGGTTAATTATTATCTATTTATGGATACCTCACAATGGAGGATTTTTTTCCCCAGCTGGCTTCTGTGATTTCATATAGGTGAATTCATGGCTTTTAAGTATTATGCTCATTGATTTATTTATTTTTTAAGCCAGGATTTCATTTAGATAGCCTGGACTTCATGAATAAGAAAACTATGAAATTCCCTTATTAATTTCAATGGACTAGTGCATTTGTTTGATACTCTGGATGGCCTAATTCATTGACATAGTTGTGTTAGTGCACTTTCTATTGCTGTGACAAAAATGATTATGATGGGGGAGATTTATAGAGAATACAAGATTGTGTGACTAGATTTCTGGAAGATTGGAACAAAGGTGGTATGTCACCAGTCTCTACTTGGTGTCTATTGAGGGACTTGTTTTTTTTTTTTTTTTTAATAGCACAGCATCGCCTTCATATGATAAGGCAGAGAAAGTACTACTGAATTTTTCCTTCTTCCTATTCCTGTTGCTGTTTCTTCTATTTTCCTGTGTCTACTGATGTGTTTGTCTTCATGTGTTGATTAGGCGCAAGTGGCTGTGGTATCTACAGCTCCTTGTACAACTCACAATAATGATAATAAGTTCGTGTCTTAGTTAGGGTTTCTATCGTTGTGAAGAGACACCAAGGCCATGGCAACTCTTACAAAGGAAAACATTTAGTCAAGATGGTGGCTTACAATTTCACACATTCAGTCCATTATCATCATGGTAGGACATGGGGACATGCAGGCAGACATGGTGCTGGAGAGGTAGCTAAGTGTCCTACATCTTGCAGGCAACAGGAAGCAGTCTGTCTTGGTAAGTATGCTTCTTATTTAAAAGCTGTTTTACAACCAACAACTAGAATCAGAGAAACATACTTGAATCAACGTTGACCTATTTTTGTAATCATAGAAGTTATTCAGATTTTCCCCACATTTAGCTATCATTTGTCAGTGAGTTGTAGAATCAAAAAACTTTGTGTTAAATAATTCAGCAAACAATAAATAAATGAACCAAATATCAGGAAAGTCTGAAAAAAATCCCATTGGTTCAAAGAGAGGGATTGTCAGCTTCTAGAGTTTTATAAAAACATTAGCTTTGGTGTAAGATAACTTTAGAACATTGTACAATAGAACAATGACAAAAAGTCCCAAAATCATAAATGTGAATTATGCTACATTAAATTTTTAGTATAAAAACATTCCTGTTCTCATCATACCATCTAGTGAAAAAATTGTTGTGTGAGTGATAGCACAGATAATATAACCTAGTTTTGCTCCAAAATTTTCTCTATCATTTAAAATTTCAGTAATTTGAAAGCATTTTCTTTGTTTTAAAATATTTATTATTATTACTTATGTATGTGTACCTTTGTGTGTCCATGTGTATGTGTCAGGTTCTTGTAGGTCAGTAGAGGGTTTTAGATTCCCTGGAGCTTGGGTTACAAGTAGTTTAAGCAGCTCATCATAGCTATTGGCATCCAAACTCTGATTCTCTGCAAGAACAATATTCATAACTGCTGTGCCATGTCTCAGCCCTCTGATCACATTTTATTGTGTTACTGAATTATGGAGGATCAAATATGTACAGTCCAATCACCACTACTCTTAGTTGAATTCACAGTGTACTTTTATCTTCCAATATCTATTTACTAAAATATAAAACACTTTGTGTAGGTATGAACTGTATATATATATGTGCCTTGTTTTTAAGAACATACAATTTGGGTATAAAATACCCAATACAATATGGTATAAAATAAATTAGCGTTGCAAGAAGTAGCAGGAAGTAGATTGAGGCTAAAAAACTTTGTCTCCTAATATTTTAATTACATGTCTATGATGTGTATGCATATACGTGTATGAACATGAACATATGTGCTTACTGTGATGCATTGAGGTTGGAGGACAACCTTAGATGTTGGTTCTCATTTTCCAATTTTTTTGAGAAGGGTCTCTTATCTTATTGTTTGCTGTTGTGTTCTTCAGTTCAGCATAACCATGAGCTTTTAAGGCTTCTCTTTCAATATCCCATTGTGCTGTAGAAGCCCAAGAGATACACATACTACCATGCCCATACTTACATGGGTTCTGGCCATTTGAGTGAAGATCCCCACAGATATGCATTAAATACTTTATCCCTTGAAACATCTCTGCAACCTCTAATTCTTCAAAACACAAATCAGTGGTCACATATACAAATTAATAAAGGAAACCCAATGAAAAGATAGCTGGGTTAATAATTTCTCTTTGGTTAAGCTAATTTCACATGACTTTAATACTAGAAAACTAGAATGGTTGTTGCAGTTAACATTGGGATTATTTTATTATTTTCTCTCTCTCTCTCTCTCTCTCTCTCTCTCTCTTTTTTTGTGCTAGGCTCTGGTCATTTGTCAGTCATCCCTGTATTTTAACTGACTTATTTCTAAGGCCCTTGCTACACATGGCTCTTTATACACAGAGGCATTTTTATTTACTTCACATTTTTATCTTTTATTTTTAGTTCTCCACATAATCATAGGAATCTGTCTGTGAGCCTCAAAGCATTTAGACATGCTTTGAATTAAGGGTCCCAAGCATGGCACTAATCAAAGTTCTTAATACACAAGGCACCAGGAGGATCCTATTTGTTATGGACAGCATGCTGGTTTTGTTTTCCAAGTGTTTGAACTCCAGAGGAAAAAATAATGCTAAGTTCTTAAATAAAATGGGCAGTAACTGTTGTTCTCATTTGAACAGATATTTTCCTAATTTAACTGACTTTATTAGGGATGGGTTTGAAATGTTTTATTAATGATTTTTTAATGCATGAGATCAGGACACAGATGCTATATCTTTAGAACAAGAAAGATTGATAGTGTTGCCAATTTATCTCTTAGTAAGGCATATATTTTAATAATTCAGAGAAAACTAAACAACAATGTGAAGTTTTGTACAAGGTTGTCAACCATTGTTATAATCTCTTTCTCTCTCTCTCTCTCTCTCTCTCTCTCTCTCTCTCTCTCTTTCTCTCTCTCTCTCACACACACACACACACACACACATGCAAACACCAGGCTCTTCTCAGATTCACTATGTAGTTGAGAATGATCCTGAATATCTGATCCTCATACCTGCAACTCCCAAATATTGGGATTATGGTTCTGCATTCCTGGTTTTAAAGGTGGTGGGATAAAACTCATGGCTTCATGTATGCCAGACAATCACACAAATTGAGCTCCATACCCAGATTATAAATCTCTCCCTTTCTCTTTTTGTTCATGCTGACTACCAAGATGGACATGGGAAGATCTCTTTTGTGTTCACACCAGACTTACTTCATGTCCCTAATAAAAATAATTGTTCTGCTCATTCATAGATACCATTAAGCATTTATTTTAATATAATGACATTCTCACTTTGATTTGGATTGTAAGGAAATCATGATAGTTCCTGTTGTTTCTGTTTAGTTGGGGATGATTTCAAGCTGTCTATCATAATACCTGGCAAGATATTTACTCTTCACAAATGTTTCTTTCATCCATGGGCTATGAGTAGTTCTATAGATTTGTCACTCTGAGTAGTGGCACATCTATGGACATCCTGGCTAACATATTTTGTCTTTCAGAGTGCCTCCATATTCTTTGAATGTACTCACTGAAATTCATGTAGATTTTAATCTCTATTTTAAGACATTAAGAAGATAGACAAAAACTTAACCATATTCTCATATTGGAAATGGGACCTTAGGGAAGTGACTAACATTACATGAAGCCCTATGGGTGGTGCTGTAGATTTCTAAGAATAGGAGACAACTGAGGAAGGATGTGCTGTCTTATTGTATTCTTAGATGTGCCTTGATTCTGCAGAGGCTCCTCTAGCAAGGTCCTCACAAGCTGCAGCCACCCAATGCTAAACTTCCCAGCATTTCAAACAATGAGCTAATGAACAATATTCTTCATAAATTGCTCTGCTGGTGGGATTCAGCTATAGCAAAAACACTGGACTAACTTCCTTATAATGAACTCAATTGCAACTTGAACATGTGCAGATCTTCCTGCAGTCTTCTGAACCCATTACTCCAAATAAGAGACCTTATTCTTAAAACCTTCACAACAGAAGGCACCTGAGCCATTATCTCTGTTGACATTACTCTTTCTCCAATACTTCCTCCTTATCTCTACACAGCATACAAAGAATTGACGGGGGATGTCTTTCTGTATATATGTTTCTCTTATTGGTTGATGAACATGACACTGATTGGCCAGTAGCCAGGCAGGAAGAATAGGTAGGGCTACAAGATGAGGAGGATTCTGGGGAGAGGACAAAAAGAGAAGCCACCAGGGAGATGTCATACTGCCAAAGGACTAGCAGCCAGATTATGGGTAAGCCACAGCCTGTGGCAATACATTGTTTAATAGAAATGGGTTAATAATTAAGAGACAGCTAGCCAATAAGACGCCTGAGCCATCAGCAAACAGTTTATAATTAATATGTCTCTGTGTGCTTATTTGGGACTAATAGTTGTGGACCATGCTGGACAGAATCTCTGACTACAAAGAATGTTATAGGGCAGGAGGGAGGGCCTAGCCCCTACTCCAAATGACTTGACAGATTTTGTTGACCCCTCCTGGAAGGCATCACCTTCTCTGTGGAGTGGGGGGGGGATGGGATGGGAGGGAGGGAGAGAAAGAGAAGGAGGGAAGGATGGAGAGGGAACTGTGATTGATATATAAAATAATAAAATGAAAAAGAATGGTTTAGAAGTCATTCTATATCATTTTCTTCTTAGCCTTTGTGATTGTTTATGTTGGTAAGTAACGACAGCATCTGGAATAACCCTGAAGATAAATCTCTGGGCCTAACTGTGAGGGAATTTCTATACTGGGTTAACTGAGGTTGGATATACTATTATATAGGCTGTGGTCATGGACTGAATAAAAAGAAGAAAGCTATTTGACCACCATCAACACACACACACACACACACACACACACACACACACACACATACTTCTTGACTGCAGATGCTAAAGTGACCAGCTGTCTTGCTCTCTTGCTGCTATAGTTCACTCACTGTATCCTCAAAGTAGGAATCAAAAAAAAAAAAAGTCTTTCCTTACTTGTCAAAAAATGAGAAGAGTGGTTATTCCATTTCTTCCTATTCTCTCTTTAAGGTTAGATACCATGGACCTTTATCCATGTGAGCTTGCTTAACTCATGCCCTTTTTTGATTGGCACTTAACTGCTATGACAGTTTTAAACTCAATATCCTTGCCATTAAGTTAAGAATATCATGTATAATTAATATTCAGATCCTTCTTGATGAAACTATTTTTGGAAAAAGTAAGTCAGAGTATGTGGTTTTCTGGCTCAAGTTGATGCAATAACTACACCACTGACATTTGCTTCTTCTTCTTCTGTAAGATGGGGATAATACTGGGTTCTGGCTTATGTGTTGATTGTGGTTATTATATTAGACAGATGATGATAATGCTTGTCAGGAAGTGAAAATGCATCATTTTAACATGGCTAAGAAACAAACTTGCCATGGCATCTACTGGAAAGTGTGCTGCCTCACCTTTGTGTATTTCCCCACATCATCCTTGAATTAGTAATTATATGTATCTCGTAAAGCTGAGCTTCAATATACCATTCTTTGAAATGTCACATTGAAAATGCAATCTCCCATATAGGTGGATAATGGCTCACAGAGGCTCAAGAGGTTGTCATAGGGATGCCTGAAACTGTACAGGTGAAGGTCTGAGCACTGGACATGAATCAGGAAACGTTGCTTCCGTGGATGGCATGCCTTGTCTGTATTTCTCCATCTGTCTGTGCCTACATGGATATCTAATCATCCACAACATTAGTAAAATACTCTGTCTGAACCACGCTCTTTGTTTTAGCTCTAGATGACAAAATTCAGGGTCAGGTAGGTCTGTGTGATCTGATTCCCGCTTCTCTCCACCCAATCCTCTGTGGGACTTTGGCCCAGCTACTCTATCCACATTAGCTTTCCCAGATGGGCTTCTCCACACTTAGGCATCTACTCTTGTCAACACCTCTTCGTCTTTCTCCCTCCTGATGTACGTCGGGTTTTAGATCTGACAAGCAGATTCTGAATGCTTCATCTCATATCATCAGCATCATTGCTTCATGGGGTAATCATTATTAGAGTTCCAGCATACAGTGGAAGGAATTGAGTCACACACACACACACACACACACACACACACTCCCTTTAATCTAATAGATTTGAAATTTTAGAAGCAGTTAACTTTTCCTTTCATTTATTTGTTTTATTTTTTTATTTCATAATTTTTATTTTTGATATACTTTTTCAGGTTTTCAATTTCCTTTTTTAAAATTCATTTTTCATACCAATCACAGTTCCCCTTCTCTCCCCTCCTTTCCCTCACCCCCATCTCCTCCCAACCCACTCCCATCTACTTCTCAGAAAGGGTAGTTCCTCCCACTAGGAGTCAACAAAGCCTGGCATATTCAGTTGAGGCAGGATGAGGCCCCACCCCCCACTTCCTCAAATCAAGGCTGAGCAAGGCATCCCAACATAAGGGATAGGCTTCAAAAGGTCAGTTTCTGCACCAGGGATAGATTCAGGCCCCACAAACAGACCAGGTTACAAGACTGTTACCCACATGCAGAGCGCCTGGTCCTGGGTAACCTGGAGGCAGGGAGGCAGTAAAGGGGAGGTGATGGGGGAGGAGAACATGAGGGAAGAGAATGGTTGAGTTGGGGGAGGGGAGGAGTGGGAAAGCAGGAAAGAGATATATCAATAGAGGGAGCCATTATGAAGCCAAGGAGAAACCTGATGCTAGGAAAATTCCCAAGAATCTACAATGATGACCCCTGCTAAGACCCCTAGCAATATATTGTGGAGAGGGTGTCTGAACTGGCCTTCCCCTGTAATCAGACCATAGAAACTTCATCCAGTAATTAATGGAAGCAGACACAGAGATCCATATCCAAGCACCAGGCCAACCTATGGGAGTCCAGTCAAAGAGAGGAATGAGAGATTATATGAGCAAGGGGGATAGAGATCATGATGAGGAAACCCACAGAGACAGTTCATCTGAACTTGCAAGAAGAACTCATGGGCTCTAGACCCACAGCTGGGGATCCTTAATATACTTTTTGTGGGTTTTTTTTTTCTAAACAGGGTTTCTCTGTGTAGCTTTGGAGCCTATCCTGGCACTCACTCTGTAGACCAGACTGGCCTCGAACTCACAGAGATCCCCCTGCCACTGCCTTCTGAGTGCTGAGTGCTGGGATTAAAGGCAGGCACCGTCACCACCAAGCCTTAATATACTTTTTAATTAAATAGAATATATCATTTTTCTCCTTCCTTCCAACGCTCCTGTCTCCTCCAACTCTCAAATTAGTAGCCTCTTTTTCTTTGAATATACATGACACACATATATATGTAGTATACATATGTGTATAGTTTGTGTGTGTGTGTGTGTGTGTGTGTGTGTGTGTGCTTCAAAATCTTTTTGTATTAATTTGAGTTCCCCAAATATTCTTGAACATATTGTCTTCTGCAAGATAATGGTTTACCTACTGTGCCTACACCCTTAGGGAAAATCCTCTCTCTCCTAACAGCTAACAGTTGCTCATAGCTCTGTGGCTTGGGGGATGAAATTTTGTTTCCAGTTTCCCTCTGCAAAGTGGGCCTTGACCTGGCTTGAACTTGCATAAGTTTTGTACTTGCTGTTGCAACCAGTGTGAGTTCATATGTGCAGCTGCCCTTTTCTATTCAGAAAATAATGCTTCATTGTATTTCTCTACCACTGCTGTTTGCAGCCCCTCTTCTACAATGATCTCAGAGGTTCAGGGTGTGGGCAGTGAACACGTTCCCTTTAGTGCTGAACGTTCTGCATTCTCATACTCTCTGAGCTTTGTCTAGTTGTGAGCTACTGTACTAACCACCACCTGCAGGAAATAGAAGCTCCCCTTCACCCAGACATCTCACTTCCTGTCTGTCTGTACAGACCTCCAGAGCTCTATTGTTAGCTAGTGGCTAGCTCAGCCTTCTTATCTTCAGGTAAGCTTTATTTGCTATACAAACAAGATATTACCGCACAGGGAGATACACGATCTATTGGTATAATGATAAGCTCTTAGGATTTGTTTAATACTCTTTCCATTTAGGTTTTCCATTGGGGTCCTGTGATTTTACCAGCCATAGTTTTTTTTTTTTTTTTTTTTTTTTTTTTTTGCACGGGAATGGTGCCAGCTCTGAGTTAAATCCTATTGAAAGTGGTTGGTAACCCCATACGTTTGTGTGTCCATTGCGTCAGTGTGCATTTCTTCCTGTGTCATTACTGTGCTGACTATGGGCGGCAGTTACTTTTCCCCTCCAGCAGTGTGAACAGCAACTTTTGGCACTATGAAAGCTAGTCAATAGGAAAGGACTTCTGGGCCCATACCAGCTTGATTTTACGTGTCTAAAATGCTTGCCGATCAAATGAAAACTCCATGCATGATACGTTGTCTTATATACACTTTATCCTCACAAGTTTGTGCAGACTTGGTGAACACTACTGTTTTGTAAACTATGCCTGATTTGTGCTGAAGTTACAAGGATTTTCCACGATGTGGCTTGAGCTGGGGAATCAACAGGAATCTTGGCGTCCAGTAGTTTCGGGTTTCAGCTTGGATGTTCTCTATCACATGGGTTCCTTAGAAGGATGTCTGTTTCCTTCCTGTCATCTTCTCTTATTAATTAACAGCATGATGAATCCATACAAAATCTGTTGAATGCAATATTAAAATGCTGGTCCTGGCAGGGGATCATGAGACACTTGGCAAAGGCACTTGCTAGGAAAACTGGATTTTGAGTCAAAAGATCTAAGTATACAGCTACATGTGAAATGAGTGTTAAGTTAAACTCAGTATCATCCACAGAGTGTTCCAAGCTCTTCTTGCAAGAGCTGCATGCAGCTTTCAGGTGAGATTTCCTGAGATTTACTGTCATATTGGGGGCAGTGTGTTGAACGTCAGCAGGGGCAGATAGAAGCAGCATTAGATAAAGGAAATGGAGACTCAGTGTTCCAAACACAGTTTGTTGAATGACCACTAGGCTGTCAAATGACAAAACTCAACAAATTTGCAAAATGAACTTCAAAAAGTTCATTTTCAAATGGCCTTAATAGGATTGATACCAAATTTAAAAAAAAAAAAATAAAGATTTAGCAGCTTTGATAAGGCATTCAATTTGCTGAATGTGAAATAAATTTATGTATATTCTTGGCAACACAGTAAATTGGTGAATTCAGCAAATTAGTCCTACTGCTGAGAAAACTCTTTGAACACCAGCAGGTTTGTGAATTTAGGCTCCAGGAGGATACAGAACACGTGCATCCTGTTTAATGTTGTTTTCTTAATGCTCAGCAGTATGCCTCTAACATAATTAATTGAATAAATCTTCATTGAATAAATTAATAAGTGTGTGTATGTGAGATTGTGGATGTCTCTTGAACAGAAGCAAACCTTAATGTGAGCATTGCTTATATCAATTTTCAAGCTTGTTAAAGTTTTGGTTAGCATTATTATTTTGTCATAGCATTTATAAGGCTGCATGAATTAAATGGCAGGTGGCGCCTTGGAAGGAAGCATAGATTTTTCGGTTCAACTATTTGGTCATGACTAACACTATTTTCACAATTACAATTCAGTACTGTTATTTGTCTAGAAAACCAAATCAAATATAATCATCTTGAAATCAAAGAAAAATATCAAATTTAACACACACACATGCATACATACATACATACATACAATCCATTTAATCAGCTGGCTTAATGGTTTAATCAGTAGGTGGTTGGAAGTCATGAAAAAATTATTAAGGTGTTTCACAATTTATCTCATTTTCATGTAAAAGATAGAATTTTTGCCTGGAATTCTTAAAACCTACCAAATTCAAACAAAGTGACTATAATTAATGACACAATTAGGTACTGCTAATGTATCTGCTTCTGACAGTGTGTTGTATTTTAGATAATAAAAGGAGATTTCACCCTAAAGATAGGAGTTGAGTAATGCAATGCCTCACTGAATTATTTCCCATAAGACCTAATTGAACTAGTTGAGAAGCATGATAATATCATTTCTTATGCCTCAGCACTCAGTGAAGTCAAACATTCATTATCTAATTGCCTACTTTAGACAATGAGATGGTTTATTATGACATGAATGGATGCCAGTTTGTCTCACTGTTCGGAGATACAGGTTTTATTATGCAAAACCTAGAATCTCATTTTTCTATTTGCATAGGTCTTTGACTTGGATATATCACGAACAACTATTTACAAAGTCTACGAAATAAATATGTTTGGAGTATGAACTGTGTGACTGTGAATAACAGAAATCTCAAAGATTAGAAACACCAAAGCAGCATGAACAAATTTATTGTTAGGGCCACCATACTTATTCAGATCTACCTCTTTTGATTTTCTTCCTTAGTTTTAATAATTTGTGGAACTAGTCTTGAAGCTCTTGCTAAAAAATCTTGTCACTGGATGCAAAAAAATCAGTGAGTAAAAATGCTCATTAAAATTATACTAAGTTTAAGGTGATTAATATGTTTAGCATTTTACATGTCATTATACTATATATGAATACACAAAGTATGAATGCATATATATTTATGTATAATATAATGATAGTCCATAACATGTGCACTGTATTTTATATCACATAATTAATAAAGATTAACAATATATCATAAATATTAATACATGTGAGTATTAGTAGACATGTATTTGTGTATACTGCATATAACATGTCAAAATTATATATTATTCACATTATACATACACATATAAATATATCTAAATTTATAGCAGAAATGGAATTCAAATATAAATTTCTATTGTAGCTTTGTAAAAGAGGTCCATGTTTAACAATAACTTGCATGACACAGTCATCAAAAAGAGCTTCATGAGTTAGTGGAGAGAGACCAAGACTCACATAAGTAGATTGCAGCTAAATTCTCTGAAGTAATTTCTAGCTCATCCTGTCTCCTAGATGGAACACACTTTGCAAGGGGGTAGATTTTCTGCTCTTGTCTGTTAACAGTCTGGAGGCAATTTCTGTGCTTTCAAGCAGGTCCTTCTTGAGGCTCCTTAAGCATCATTCAATTGTTTATTTATTTACTTCTGCAGAAACTCTAAGTATTATGCTGGATTCTTGGTGTTTGCTCCTTTAATCTTGATACGGCATCTTATTCAGTTCTTAATGAGAAATTTATGTGCTAATTTTATAAAGTTATGGTACACTGCTATTTATATAAAGCAGCTGATTGTGTAGGCTAAGGTAGAACAAGCAGAACCCTTTCCTCTTCATTGCCAGTAAATATTATAAACTTAGACTTCATGATATAGATTGTGTATGCCTGTGCAACAAATGAATGCATTTGTGCATATATACCTACATACTACATACACCTCTGAGGGAGGGGAAGAGAGACAGAGAATTATTTGATTATAAACTTAGCCAACTTTCTCAATTCATTCTCCGCTTACTTATTCTGCCAATGCTATGCCTCAGTTAATTGTCACTACATGTGACTATTCATTACAACTATTATTCATGTTTCTTTTCCTTCATTGTTTCTGATTACAACTGGTCATCCTTGAGATCATTTATATGTTGAATTAACCAAGAAACTTTCATACCCCCAGTTTTCATATTTATCTGAGAACACTTCATAACTCCAAGCTATAACTTATTAAAATTTATAACACTATTGACTGTTTCACCCATTAAATTCTTAAACCTTAGAAGCCAATGCTCTCTTTGATTCGTTCTGTATCTCCAACGCATCATACAATGTGCTAGAAGAAATGTTCTGTCTACAGTTAGTTGTTCAATAAATGCTATTTGAACTATTAAATGAATTTCAGCTGACATAAAACCTTAAGGGGAAATAGATTAAATTTATTTGCAGTATAACAACAGAGTGTTAAGTGGTGAATCTTGGAATAAACATTCTCAGAATAAGAACAATGTTCGTCTCAACACCTTGTTATAGTTGTACATCCTGTGTGGTAATACTGATGGTGTTCTTTTGCACTTAAACTTTCTTTAATTGAAAACTATACTTGGCTTACACCCCAAGGGTTGAGATTTTACAGATGGGGTGGAGGTTGAAGAAAAGGAGTCCCCCCCCAATCCCTTTATAATTTCACTTCTACCATGTAGATTTTTTTTCAGTGAGTCTATATGCTAGCTGCTTCAAAATTGACAGACACTTTTAGGGATAATGTACTTGAACATTAACACTTTTCCCATTTTGTCTTTTATTTTTGAGATCATAATTACATTATTTTTCTCTTCTCTTTACTTCCTCAAAACCCTCCTATATACCCATTCCTTGTTCATTTGGAAATCTGTAACCTCTTTTCTCATTACTTGTTGTTACATACATACACGTTTTATACACACACACACACACACACACACACACACACACACACACACACAAATATATGTATGCATAATCTGCTCAACATCAATAATGTTAAAATGTGTATTTTCCTTGCTGGCTATTTGGTATTGGATAATTAATTTATCATATGTCTCCCTGGAGAAGACTATACCATTTTCAGCATTCCTTAGTTTCCTGAAGTTCATTGTATAAGGTTGAGGTCTTTGGCATGTCTATGGTTGTCCTTGGTCAGCTCATATTTAGGAAATAAAGTTGGTGTGACTCTGTGGGTGTAGCTTCTGAAATTACTAGGAGACATAATATCATAGCAAATTCTCCAATCTTCTGGCTCTTTCAATTCTTTTGCTTCCTCTTTCCCCCTTGTGGTTTGAGCTTTATGTTTGGGAGTGTTTTGTAGTTATAGCCATTTGGACTGAGCTCTATGACTCTACATTTTGTTTAGTTGTGATTTTCTTTATTTGTCTCCATCTGTTGCAAAGAACTTTCCTTAGTGAGGGATGAGGACTAAACTTACCCGTGGGGATAAGGACAAATATTTAGAATGCAGTTAGGAATTATGCTAATTTAGTAAAGCAGTGGCTGTATGTTCTTCTCCAAGTTCCATGACTTCACTAGCCCTGAGTAGTTTGTTAGGTTTCCAGTAGCAGGCATTATTTCCCCTATATTAAATGGATCTTAACTCCACTTGTAGAGCTGTTGGTTACCATCAAATATGGGTGCAATCATGCTGTGCTGGTTCTTGTGGTTCAAAAGTGTCATAACTGGGTAGGATTGTGCTTCCTGCTACTATGAAAGGTAACCTTTAGGGAGGAGGCTTTCAGGTCAATTCCAGACCAGGTGGTTCTGGGCTCTGTGTCTGAAGTATGTTAGGTTTTCAGCAATGGAGTTTACCTTCCATCTTTGAGCAACAGCCAAGGACAATAGCAATTAGGCTCTATTGTTTGGAGTCTTTTGAACAACTATATGCAACAACTCAATAGAGGGCTTATCAAGCCTGCTTTTGGCAAACTAACCAACAACTTGAGTTTTTTTTTTTTTTTTAAGTGATCTTTGGCTCTTGGAGGGAGTCTTGTCAGTCCATATCAGAAAACTTCACTTAAAATATGTGTGTATTTATGCACATAATTATGTGTAATGTAGGTTTTGTTTTAGATAAATAATTAATAGTATGATTCCTTAGGACATTTTTAGGGACTCCTACTGTTATTTTACCTTCCCCTCCTTCCCCTGTATTTCCCTCTCTTTCCCCTCCCTAAAGATAAACTATGTCCAAATGTTTTAGTTTTATAAGGTTCTTTATTAAAGATATACATTATTTTGAATTACAAACATCAAAATTTATTCTCTTAAACTTCTGTAGGCCATAAGTCCCAGATTAATACATCCCACTTATGGCCCCGATGGAGTATCTAGAAGAGAACCCTGCTTCATCATCCAGTTTCCTCTTGCTTCGTGTGTGGGTACATTACCTGAAACCCACCAATCCTGTGAAACAAAGTTTCAAAAGGAGGTTCTGCAAGGACAGGTCTGTTGGTATGTGCCATTTAACCTAGTGCTACTATCTCTTCAAAGACTCTGAGTGGGGTGATGGTAAGGTTCCCTTAGACTCTGTTTCTTGTCCTCAAAAAGAGCACCACTGCAGACTTCCTACATGTTTCACACAAGGCATACTCTAGCAGAGGAAAGCAGCACTATTGATCTGATATGGTTGTGACTTTAGATATGATTCTTGCTCTGGTCTGGATGTTTGTCTTTGGCCTTTCTCAATCTGTAACTGGAATTTGTCATGAATGTCATTATTTCAAGAACCGAGGCTTTTAAAAGGTGATTTAGATCCATTTCAGCTTAGGGATCCCTGTGCTCTGTGTCTGAACTCATTGTGTCTTCAGCAGTAGGGACTTACCTACATTTTGGGAGTTCCTTAGAGAGCTGTGGCTGATGGACTATATCTCCTAGTAACATCAGAAGCTAAACCCACGAAAGTTTCGTCAACATGACCACCAAAGTGTGACCTGAACAAGAAGGACACCAACAAACACACAAAATTGCATTTGGGAAAGACCATGTTGTCTCAACCATACACAAAGAACCATAGGCAACAAAGTAAATATGGGATTGAGAGAGGTGGCCTTCTCCAGGAAGAACATACCAATTGGTTGTTCAGTGCCAAATTGTCAACTCTGAAAGCATACATACATACAAGGTAACATTGTACATACTGAACACTGTGTATTTGAGAAATACATGAATATACAAATTCATATGTGCATGTAATAGCAATTTATGAAGAGGTCATAAATTTGAAGAAGAGGAAAAGGGGGACTTGGGAGGGGTTGGAGAGAGGAATGGGAAGAGAGAATTGTTATAATTAAAAGATAACCTCAAAACCAACAAAACAAAAGAAGGTGGATAGAGTATAAGAGCAGAACTATCATGAAAGAGGCCCATAGAGTGTCCTGTTGCATTCCACCATATGAAGAAACAGCAAAGAGACACCTTCTAAAAGATTATGGCTCTCTTTAGGCACTAAATTAATCACTATTATTGCGGTAAATAAGGATCAGGATAAACAAATAGGCCGAATAGATGTTTATTCAGGGAGAAATAACTTACAACCTAGACAGATGAACACCAGGAAATTCAACCCGATCCTCTCCTGTCCGAGTCACGCCAGCAAGAGAGAGCGCCTTCCTGGCCCCCTCCGACCTCCTTCCTCAGGTCCTCTCCGCCCATCGCTCCACCCCCCAATGGGCGTGGTCAGTGCTACAGAAGGACTACCTCACTACACACTATTATGATTTTGGACATACTAGACTTCAGTACTATGAGAAAAACATTACTGTCATTTATATACTATTCCCTTATTGCATGTTGTCACAACAAGTTGAAAGAACTAAGAAACATCCACAATTGGAAACAGAGACGTGTGTAATAAAAAATGGCTGATATTCAAGCCTAAGAGATGCTCCTAGGTCCATGCTAAGCTACTTGGCTCAATTATCTCTGTAGATATATTTCTCCTCGGGCGGGAAAATCAATAGCTATTTCACCTTCTTCTGTAATACCTGTGTGATTGTTTTCTATGTACTATGCTTTCTATAAAATATAAGGTTGGATTTTTCTAAAATATTTATGTTTATGAGAATAAGTTTTTTTTTATTCCACAAACACACATCCAAAGACACTCTCAGGCAGATGTTAGCATGTGTAACTTAGCATGAACATGTAGTGAAGGTGACTGGGTATGAATGGCATGGCTGCTACTTAGAAGTGAAGGTGTGTCCTACAAGGTCCTATTCACCACCCAGTTCAGTGGGGAATAGAAATTGAGAGAGAAAACTCAGCAAATAAGTTCTTTATTTTAATTCTGTTGGCGTTTGCCAATGCATATATTTGCTCCTTTAGTCAATGTACCTTGATAAGCTATAATATCCAAGACAGAAGTACAAATGACACCATTTGTACTATTGGCTAGTGGTTGCTAATGTCCAATCAAATTGTCAGTGATTGTTTTAATTTCACCAAAGAAACTACTGTGAGTTGAGACGAGTCAGGAAGACAGTGGGAGTGTTTAGGAATCCCAACAGACTCTGTGATAGCCAGTCTCAGCCAAGTATTTTCTAGCATGAAAGTACATAGAAAATTAACAAAGCTGACATTTAAATATAACACATTCAGAGAATTTGGGTCAGTCCTATGCTGGTTTCCCAGCTATCAGACTGGAGTCTATGAGCTCCCCCCTTGTTTAGGTCAGCAGTTTCTGTGGGTTTCCCCAGCTTGGTCTTGATCCCTTTGCTCATCACTCCTTGTCTGCAACTGGATTCCAAGAGTTCAGCTCAGTGTTTAGCTGTGGGTGTCTGCTTCTGCTTCCATCAGCTACTAGATGAAGGCTCTAGGATGGCATATAAGGTAGTCATCAATCTCATTATCAGGGAAGACTGGGAAGCCTATGGGATCTCTGGTAGTGGATCAGTTTTTATCCCTAGAATATGAATAGACTTTGGGAGCCCATTCCACATAGAGGGATACTCCCTCAGTCTAGACACATGTGGGAGGGCCTGGGCCCTGCTCAGACTTGGTATACAGACTTGGAACACTCCCCATGGAAGGCCTCACCCTCTCTAGGGAGCAGAAAGGGGATGGGATGGGGGTCGGTGGGGGGAACATGGAGAACGGAAGAGTGAGGGAACTGGGATTGATAAGTAAAGTAAGCTTGTTTCAAATTTAAATAAAAATGATATAAAAATAAATATACTAATTTCTTTTAATGCAATTGTTACTTTTTATTGAGTGGCTATTAAACTTGTCACCATATATTAACTCTGATCTTTTAAAACTTTCATTTAGGTAGGTGGTGGAGGCGCATTCCTTTAATCCTAACACTAGGGGTACAGAGGCAGGGTGATCTCTGAATTTGAAGCCAGACTGGTCTACAAAGCAAGTTCCAGCAGGTCTTAAAAAACAAACAAACAAACAAACAAACAAACACAAATCCGAACAAACAAATAAAAATTTGTGTATGTTTTTGCTGTGCATGGCTATGCGTGTATATTCATGTGCATGTGTAGGTGTATTTACAAACATGAGCAAGGGTGTGTTAAAGTTTATATGTGGTGGTCAGAGAACAAGTTTTAGCAATCTGTTCTTTACGTCCCACTGTGAAATCTAGTGATCAAATTCAAGACACCAGGCCTGCATGACAGTCACTTCTCTCTTAGCCATCTGGGTTCTTTTTATATAATTATATTTTTGGGTTATACATATTTGTACCAATAACAGAATTGCTTTTGACAGGGCAGCTAATAACATGCAAGTTTTCAGGAGAAACCTTTAACCATCTATACCCCTTTCTATATTGTTTTAAATAAAATACAAAACAGGCTTTCTGTTTTTATCTTTCATCACAATTGTCGGTGTATGGTCAATCAACACCCACAAATTCCAACATTGAATCATGTTAGTCTATTATTGACTCTCTAATGGTGTCATAACTCTATTGTTTAAAGAAGAGATTCAGAAAACACAAGTACTGAAACTACACTGAATTACTGCAAAAACATCTATGTTCTAATGCCAATTAGTGCTTTCACGTGGAAATTGTGCGATAATATCCTTCAAGCACAGCAAATTTAGCAAATCAACCCAAAGAAAACAGGCCCTTTTAGACAAGCACTCAATGAACACACATTGAGCTAATTGAAGAGCAAGTGGGAAGATAAAACATGTTTGTTTATGTTAATTAAGTGTTAATATTGTCTCTCTCAAAGATTAATTGCAATGGTCAGTTGCATTTATTGGCAGCTTCTTAATGGAATGCATATTGTATCTCTTTCACAGAGCCTGGATTCCTTCTATTTCTACATCTGGCTTTTGGTAGTCTTTCCTTAACAACAGAGATATTTGACTTGAGCATTAAGCTTCTGGAGATAAATCCAATTTTACCCTTGAGGATAGAATGATAAGGATGACAACTGCTAAGACAGTTGATGTGCCAGATGCTATAGAAGGAAAAAGCAGTAGAAACTCACCTTATCTGACATTTCAAGGAAGAAATCCCTGGATAAATTATTTGATTTTATACTTTTTTTTAGAAATTGTGAGTTTATACTTACAATATCATTCCTTCATCTTTTCTCCCTCCCAAACTTCTCATATGTACTGCCTTGCTCCCTTGCAAATACATGACTCTTCTGTCATTGTTACTATATGCATATATGCATATGAATGCACATATGTATATCCTTAGGCATAGCCTCAGTATGTATAATGTTTTTTGTATGTATATATTAGGGTTGACCAGTTGGCACTGGACAACTAAGTGGTGTGCTCTTCCCTGGGAATTTACTGAGATAAGGTGTTTCCTGGTGCTGTCAGAAGCTACACCCACACAGTCTCACCATGACTGCCCAAACATGAGCTAAACAATGGACATGCTGAAGTGGATGAATGCCTCTTAAGAATTATAAAGGTGATAAAGAACATAGAAATGTATAGATAAACCCACATGTGCCTTTGCTAAAATAGTCCCTGGGAAGTTGGCAATGCCATATAGCAGGCTTAAGAAAAGAAAGACTATCAGCTGGATATAAGAGCAAAGACAAAGAGTTCATATGTGGCTAAGGGTATGGAACTCATGAAAACTGTGTTGAGCTTAGCAGCAGGAAGCCATCAAATTATTGGAAAGCATGTAGTGTCACCACCAGGGAGGCAGTCACTGTCTCCTACTTGGTTAAGCTCTCGAACTCACTAATACTCATGTCCTCTCCTTGCTCAGCTTTCTTGCCTGTAAATTCTTGAATTTCACCATGCCTTGTTTACTTGCTGTTTGAGTCCACGAGTTGGGGAATTTTATGTCCTATGTGTCAATTTTTAACTAAGAAGTGAGTGGAGATTTTTGTCTTTCAGCGGGGGAATTTGTGAGAATCCTGTATACAATCTTTTTATAAGGTCACTCAGGCATTGTCTCCTTGTACTTCCCAGGGGACCCTGTTATCATATTTTAGTCTTTCTCTGGTATATTTTCTATACTGTTTATCTTAGGCTTCCTAGATTTCATCCTAAACAAACTACCTTCAGAATAGCCCTAGTCTCAAGGTTTTCCATTCAAAGGACTGAAACTAATTATACTTAAAAACAGTTCTTACACTAGAGTTCTAATTAGACCATGAATTAGTCACATGGCAACAGAAGTCATTTCTATTGATGGTTCACAGGGTATTGATGGTGGAATGTCTGAGCATCATAACGATTTAGTCTCCATCATTGGTATTTTGTATTGAGATGATTGGTGAAGCAAACCACTCAAGTATGTGATAACTCTTATATTTTAACACAATATTGGAATAATAGTATTTATATGGATTATGGTATATCTAATTGTGCATCTCCATATAAACCTTAAAAGAAGAAAACAACGTGCCCAGATTTACAAATATCATTCAGTATACACATTTAAAAGTGAGTAAGTTGTAGAAAAGACTGAAAGATAAATTTAAAAAGAGATGTTTAAAAATAGAAGAGATGGGATATATCATCTAGGAGATCGGTCTTATAGGAAAAGTCCACAGCTTTATTAATATAAGGTTGGTGTATTGAGATTTCCAAATGGGGACTTTTGGAAAGATCCATTATAACTTTTAATCCTCCCATCCTTTAAAATCTCATGAACATTTGAGTAGGCAAAGGCAGTTCTCTTATTATTGATAAAGGTAAGGAGTCACATACTATTGGATACCATGGCAAAGACTCTAGAAACATCTGCTTAGTCACTACTGTATCATTAATGTGTTAGCAACTTAATGTGCCTCACATAATACTTGCCTGTATATATAGAATTCTTTTAAAAGATGACCCTGAAATGAAATAGAGGTAGACATGTGAGATGGATTTATTGACCATGATAAGAAATGACAGTTGACTAAAGTTGTAACAGCCTCAGAGGTAATCTCTTCATAAAAGTTAGAGTCAGAAAACCTCCCAGTTATATTTTAACAGAAATGTTAACATTGTTATAGGTTTTATAGTTTCAGTGAGCATTATTTTAAATATATTGTTTCCAATTTAGCCCTGGTTGAAAATTTAAAGCACCAGAACATTACAGTAGACCTTCCTGCTTTTCCTAGGCTCATAATAACTATCTTGCTTTTCTTCACATTACTGTTTATTGGACCTTGATCCTGTGGATATTCTGTTGAATGTCATGTTTATCACCACATTCTAATTGAGGCAAACAGTTCCAATGTGTGACAGATAGTGGAAGACAAAGTACAAAAACTTAAATTTGGCTTTTGGCTTGCCTGCCTTGATAGTCTTCTGGAGAGTGCATTGTCTCTAATATGGTTGCAACTACTTGCCACACTTTGCTGACATCGCTGTGGTAAAACTGAGAATGATATGTGTAAAATTAATAAAGTCTCTTGAGAAAAATTCACATACATTTAACTTCTAACACCACTTAGTAAATTGATAACAAAGTACTCCTTTCACCAAAGAACTAAGGAGAAGACAAAGGAGAAAGACATATCTACAATCTGAGTGCTAGCATCTTCACAGATTATACTTATCTGTGATGATCTTTGAGTTACAGATAATGCATCAGTGTGGCATTAAAGGAGGAACAAAAGCTCTTCCCCTTGGAGTCATTTAACCAAGACTGAACCCAGACTTGAGTTCTCTACTTCATGTAACCAGTGTCTTCCTTCTGTGTCTGTATTTTTCTCTCTGATATTGGGCTTTGCTCTATATTTATTGAACAGTGTAGAAAGCACCACATGGGGGAAGGAGTTAGATACTGTACAGAAATCTTTAACAGAGTTTTACAAGGTAATAAGTTGCTGGTTCCAACCCATCCCAACTGACCCTGGTAACACACATCATTGGCTAGCTACCAATAACTATACATGGTAGCTTTCAACCTTTAATGGTAGATTTTAGGAAGCTTCTTTCAACTTTCTGCATTTGTTTCTCTCAGCAAATGATACAAATGAATTACTCTGGGTTACGGTCAAGAAAGTATACATAAGTTAAGATGTAGCTAAGGTTGTAAAATTCAAGGTTGGAGAATTCAAGGCAAGATAGGCTGGCTCTTACCTCATTCTCTCAAAAGCAGGTTAAACAAACAACAACAACAACAACAACAACAACAACAACAACAAAAAACAGTTTTAGGTAGTCCTAAGTCATATTACAAACTTTGGCTATCAGGTCCACCAAAAGTTTCATTCTGTTAGAGTAGAAGAGACATTTTCATAATATTGTATCACTACAACCACACATAATGAATTTATGGATAATAATGTGTGTGTGTCAGTGTGTGTGTGTGTGTGTGTGTGTGTGTGTGTGTGTGTGTGTAAGAGAGAGGGGAGTCTTCTACAAAGACATGATGATGTTCAATAACAATGGATATAAGATCAAGTAAAAAATAACAGTCAGGGTATCAAGCAAGGTAGAAGCAATTAGAACATAGTTTAACAAGCCTTCAGGGTCATCACGGAAGACTGATGCAAAAGAACTACAGACCTGGTCAGTATCCTGCCATCTTTCTGGAAACAAACTGCATGAACAACCTGCAAGGTTATTTAAATGAAAGATATTAAACACCCTAGAAGAGATAATCTAGAGGATCAAGGAAAATATTTCATTAAACATCAAAATTATTTTCTCAGTCTTCCCATATAGGCCTTTGATTTGGAGATTATCCACCGGCACTTAGTTCTTATGAGAAAATACCCTGAAAACCAATTATTTCTTTAGAGTTTCTACTAGTGAAATACTCAAACTCACACCTTTCAAGGTAGTCCATACTAAGTCTGAATTTATAATGCTTGGTACACTGCCAGTCCTTTATTTGAGTGCAGTATTTTTTGCCTGTCAATAAAGAAATTCTTAGATTATATTTGGTTAACCTATTATCAAACAATGTGAACTCATGTGGTGGCCATATTTTTCCTTCCTCCCTCCCCTCCTTTCCCTCCCTCCCTCTCTCTTTCCCTCTTTTCTTTTATACCCTGGCAACAGTTTTCCCTCCCTCATCTTCTTCCACTCAATTCTCTCCACCCCTTTGTCTCCAGGACCCTATCTACTCCTTCTCCATTTCTGTTCAGAAAAGGGAAGGCCTCCTGTGGATATCAACAAAACATGCCATATCAAGTTGCAGCAAGACTAGATGCCTCCACATGGATTAAGACTGGGCAAGGAAACCTAGTATGAGGAGTAGGGTCCCAAAAGCCAGCAAAAATCAGAGACAGGCCCTGTTCTCACTGTTACAAACCCCACCAAAGACCAAGTTACACACTATTATATGCAGAGGGCCTAGGTCAGTCCCATGCAGGCTCCCTGGTTGTCAGTTCAGTCTCTGTGAGCCCCTATGAACCAAGGTTAGTTGATTCTGTGGGTTTTCGTGTGATGTCCTTGACACCTCTACTATCTACAATCATATCTCCCCATCTTCTGCAGGATTCATCAACCTCTACCTAATGTTTGACTGTGAGTCTGCATCTGTTTCCATCAGTTGCTGGATGAAGTCAATTGGACTAAGCACCAACCTGTGAGTATAGAAGAATATTGTTAGCTATCATTACATTGGCATTGTTTTTCTCCAGTTGTGTTTGGTTCTATCCTAGTTCTCTAGATCAACCGGCCTGTGGGTTCTGGTGCTCCAGGCAGTGGCAAAGGATTTAGGCTAGACCAGTCATTGGTTGGTCATTCCTTCAATCTCTAGGCCATTCTTATCCCAGCAAATTCCATAGGCAGGGCAGACTGTAGGTCAAATGTTACGTGACTGGGCTAGTGTTCCTCCACTTGAAGTCTTGCCTGATCACATTTATTTATACTATTTGGATGTGTCTTACATCTGTCTATCATCTGTCATAGGATGCCATGCTTGGTTTATTTAGTGCTTGCACTATATGTTCATGAATAGAGAGTCTGTGTAAACAAAGATGGAACTGTGCACATCCCAAAGGACATAGCAGCATAACCCTTTACACTGAGAAGCTAGCTATAGAGAGAAGTCTGGTTGATTAATAGTGAAGACTGACACTGTCCCTTCCATATAGTTTCAACTTTAAAAGGGCATTCAACCACCAGTACAAGAAAACCCTTTCAGCCTCAAAAGCAGAAGGGTCATTGGCAATTGATATTTATGAGTTTATCTTTCATGTCTATACCTGTCTACTATCAATATTATCAACATTTTAAATATTACTCTAATTATAATATGAAAAGTTAATATGAAAGTAGGAACAAATAAAGAAACACAATAAGGAAAATATTTAACATTTTGGGGGAGAGCAAGTAGTGGTTTATGTCAGGGTCTTGGGCCAACTCTTTGTGAATCTACAATACAAATTGATTAGATATGGAGGGGAAGTTATTCCAGTTATTTTCCTATCTATAACCATCATCTCATTTTCTAATTTTAGAAGAAAGATATGTCATACAACTGGTTTTTGAACTGGGTTTAACATCTTCGAGAACAATTTGTTTCCGAGTACACATCTGTTTCATTGATAACTGGCTATCAATTTCCAGATTTATCTTAAAAAACAAAACAGTCACCATGTACACTTGAATAGATATAAATTATCATACAGCAGGTTTCAGTTAGGTCCTGTTTTTCCTTTAAATCCTGGAAAGTTCCTTCTACTGAGCCCAGTTTGTTTTCTGTTTAATGATAATATTTCTCTTCATGCTTCTTAATCTAGCTTTATATGATCAAGCATCAAAGCATATAACTTGACACCATCATTTGAACTACTTCTTCAATCTAGATGACTCAGTTAATACAATTGTTCAAGCTTCAGTTATGCTGATTTGCAAGGATACAACTATTTCTCCCCCCCAGAATTAGATGTTTCTTGGAGGAAATAGTTATTTTTCCTCTGCAGACGAGAGAAATGACTTGAATGATTCAAAAGAAAGACGTTGTAGGTCTTCCACCTTCTTCCTGAACTCTCATCACTTGGAGTAGACATGCCTTCTGTCTCACTGAGAACACAACGGTGCTTCTAACATCATGGCAGCTGTTTCCTCACAGCGATTGCCTGTGAAGCATATGGTCCCTATGCTTTACTGCATCTCAGAATATCTGCATTCAGACACCCCCACGTAGTGAATGCTGTGAGGAACTGAATGCAGTCCAGGCACAGGAAACGTGGCTTATAATTTATGCTATTTGAAAAGACCCATGTATTTAAGTCAGTAATGAATACAGGTGCTGAATGTCAGTAGTAAAACCTATGTCATTAGAAGACTGTCCCCAGGAGCAATAGACAAGAGAAAGAGAGAGAGAGAGAGAGAGAGAGAGAGAGAGAGAGAGAGAGAGAGAGAGAGCATAAAAGAGAAAACCATTAAGCCATTATAGGTTTGAAGAGAAAACTGACTCTAGAGAAATGTTCAGAGACCTACAAGACTGACCCCAACTAACAATCTGAGCAACAGTGGAAAGGCTACCATAAATTAATGCCCTTCCCTGATAATTAGATTGATTACTAACTTATCCACAATCATGGAGCCCTCATCTAGTAGCTGATGAAAACAGAAGCAAACACCCACAACTAAACACTGAGCCGAACTGGAATCCTAATGCAGAGAGGTAGGACAAGACTAGGCTACAGAAACCCACAGAGACAGCTGACCTGAACAAGGGGGAGCTAATGGGCCCCCAGACTGATAGCTGGGAATCCAGCATGGGACTGACTCAGAACCCTGAACATGGGTCTCAGTTAGAAGGCCTGGGAAGTCTAAGGGACAGTGGAACCAGGATGTATCCCTGGTGCACAAAAGGACTTTAGGAGCACATTCTCCTTAACCTAGAGGTAGGAGAAGTCCTAGTCCCTACTCCAAATGACTTGACAGATTTTGTTGATCCCTCCTGGGGATCCCTGTGGAGTGGAGGTTAGGTGGGATGGGAGGGTGGTGGTGGGGGTATGGAAGGGAGGGAGAAAGAGGAAGGGAGGGAGGGAGGGAGAGAGAGGGAACTAATATCAATATGTAAAATAAGAAAGAAAGAAAAAAAAGCTGTCCCCAGTACATGAAAAACAGCTTTGCCATCTTTTTGTAGTACAGCTACCTCTCTGGAAACAAATCCATACTTTTCTTTCTGGCCACATTTCTGAATGACAGACTTTAGTTTCCTTTGATGTGAAAGTGATACGTAAATTATTTGTCATCTGTGGAATTGTGAGTTAAATGAGATTCTTGAGTTCTCTTTTATGGTTTCCTGCCTCCCTCTTTCCCCCTTTTCCTTCCTTCTATTCATCTCCTTTCTCTCCTTTCATTATGCTTTGGAAATTTGTTCTTGCAACATAGCCGAGGCTGTCCTGAACTTACCGCTTCCTGCCTTTGCCTTCTAAGCACTGAGCTTAGATGTGATTCTCTCTTTCATACCTTCTGACACACTGTGATGGTGATTCCTCTAGGACCACAGTGAAAGCCACAAGCAGAATATGGCAGAAAGTTTATTAACAGAAAGTGCCTGTTAACCTTGTGAGTAAATGAAATCGTGAGTAAAAGTGCACATTCACTGGGAAGAAAAAAAAAAATCATCTTTTGTGTTTAAACCACAATGTATTGTTATAGTTGATAGCTTACTTGCTAAACATAATTAAAATTTTAAAAGGATATATTTCAGATTGAATATTGCAAAAACAGGGGCAGAAATAGATATTTGAGATATGTAACAAGACAACGCACACACAACAAAGAGAAATCTTATGCAAATATATGTGGAAGGGAAATAACCAACTAAACTTGCAAATAGAGTTTAAGAATGATTCAAAGCAACAGTAGAAAGGAAAGTAAGGCTGAAGGCTTTTTATTTCTGTCTAAGTATTTTGATTTTATAATGATGATATATATATTTTAAAAACAAAGAACAGTGTTGTGACACAAATAATTGATATTCAAGAAGTTTAGTCTTGCAAACTATTTTGAGATCAGAATGCAGTTTTTGTGGAAGTCATAATAAGAGGGTCCCAAAATAGTTTTATATGAATCACTAATAAAAAGTGTTAGGTTAAGAGGAGGAGAAACTTTCTAACTATGAAGGGAAGCTTTTTGTCTTTCGTTTAGACAAATCTAAGCCTACAAATAATTTCTTATTTTTGTAAATAAAAATTAAAAAAACAAAACAAAACAAAATCCCATCCAGCTTGAATTTTTTCTTTGCAAATTCAAATATCTGTATGATGACTTTTACAAAGCAATGGTGTTCATTTTGTAGAAGTGAGGATGTATGGCCAGCACTTACTGGGCTTCTCTGATTCATATGACTCTTAGGTAGACAGGACACAGGGCATTTTATGAACAGTTATATAATTACAGTCTTGCCAAGTGTTTCCAGGTCAGGTCATGAACTGTCTGTACTGTGTAGCATAGGATCTTAACGTCATGGAGGAGTGGGCAATCTTTCCCGAGCTTTGGAAAGTAAGTCAACACAGCGAAACTGATTCTCCTTAAGCATTGTTAATGATTTTTACAAAATCATTAGGTTAGAAAAGGTTGGAGGGCAGAGAACATTAAAGAGGCAGACACACATAAAGGGGTGGGTGATAAAGGTGAACCTCAGACAAACCAGGAAGAAATGAGTGATTCAGTAACAAGACAGCTCACTGAATGTTTCTGGTGTAGGGAATGAGAGTTTGATGTAAGTTAGAGTGAAAAAAGGGCTGGAGGTATAAAACTACCATCTCAGTGCATTTGATCTTCCTTATTGGGGAAATTGCTCAGACAGTGGTTGGAAAAGTGGAATAAATAGCACTGTCCAAACACTTCCTATCAGGCTGCCATTGAACTCACTCAGGAGGTAGAAAAAGAAAACTCATACCAGACTAATGCATGTTGCCTTAATCCCCTTCTGCATGGCGGCCTCCTCTCTCTGCTCAGCATGTCTTCATGTCCTCACTCTAATTCTCCCATGACTCATTATTAGCTCTTCTCAAAAACATAATTTTTGCATAACCATCTGTAAACAACTTAAGCACCATGTATTTGTCTAAAGCTTAGCTCTCAGATGGCCAAGGACTTGCAAACTGATTCTTGTTGTTCTGTTCAATATTGTAGTAATCAATAACAGAAAGGAGATGTTAGGAGAGCAAACAAGCATCCTGCTTTCCCTCAGAGGACAAGGATTCAGGGTCTATGATGAGTGGTCCCTTCCTCAGCACCGCAGAAAATCTGCCATCTTGACTTATACTTCCATGGTCCTTTACGGTGTTTTGCTAATTATGTAGGTTATGTCTGTGCTTTACCTGAAGAACAAAGGACAAAAAATACCTTAGGATATCTAATTTGGTAATTTGTTATTCTAGTTATTTGTGTAAAGTATAAAGACAAAGCCCAGATAAAGTTCAGTAGATGACATCATATTTCCCAAGGTAGTTATATTACAGGGAGGAGGGCCCAGGTGCTAAGCAAGTAATTATATAAACAAGAGCATGCAATGTTAATTCGGAGGTGCTACATGTCATTCAGATATGTAAGAGAGAAGCAATGTTAACCAGTCGACCAGAGAATTTCTCCATGAGAGGCTAATGCTTAAATTAAGACATGGCAGAAGACAGAAAGTTCTCAGAGTAAGGTGTTAGGAGAAAGGAGGGTTCTTGGCTGAAAGATTATTGGTTGAGAACATGGACAGTGACATGGACTGAGTGACAGAATTTCAGTACATTTTCAGGATACAATGTGTTAATGCACCTGTAAATATGTCTGGAGATGACTCTGTAGACACCAGTCACACAGTGTAGTCAAAACTGTAGGGTTTAATCTTACCAGCAACGAAAATCCACTGAAGAGTTTCAAGTAGGGAATGACATAATAAGATAGGTGAGAGTGGGTATTAGCAGCAAGAAGGATAAGAAATTAGGAAGCCTGGCAGCAATCACTGTATATGACAGAGATGATGCCCCATGCAACATGGTAATGACAGTCTGAGCGGGGAGAACCCTGCAAGTTCATGTGCTATTTAGAAGCACAGCATATGTTCAGCACAGCAGAATAAGATATGGTTTCCAGGTATCTGCCTCCAAAAGTGAACAGATGAGGTTATATTATTTTTTTTTTTAAAATAATGTCACTCAGGGGAAAGAAGTTTTAGAGGAGGAATTATTGCCTTTGTCTGGAAGCAGTAGGCTGAGTAAGCTTTGAAGACCAAACCAGGAGGAAGGGCCTTTTCATGGTCTTTGTATCAGCTCCTGCCTCCAGGTTCCTGCCTTGGCTTCCCTCAATGGACTGTGATTCAGGATATGTCAGCCAAACCAATCTTTTCCTCCATAAGTTGTCTCTGGCCATAGTGTTTCATCACAGCAATAGTAAGTATAGCTAAAACAGCCAGTTTAGATTTTGTAGAGATGATGATCAAAACAGTGATCATCACATTTCTGGAGTCCACATGTCCCATCCCCATCTCCACCCCCATCTTCCCTCCCCATATGGGATAGAGAGGAGAGAGTTCTGGGCTTCCCACATGCATCTCTGGGCACGAGGTCCTTCTGCTGCCTGTTTAGTAGCACATCCAATGATCTTACCTTTTGTCATTCTCCTCTACCTAAGACTCAACTTGGGATGTACTTTGTACATTGGCACTACTATTTTCTATTCAGCAAACGACTTAAGCCTATAAAAACATTATACGAGTAAGATGATAAAACCCATTGGTGGCAAGAAAATTGTTGCCTCTGTAATGGTTCAGGGTATGTTATCACTCATCCATTAAGCTCCATTATTTTCAATGTTTGCAGTAAAAGACAACGTCAGTCTTTTATAGTCCTGGGACAGACAGTGAAGTTCAGTGGGGGCGTTTTCCCATCACATGAAGTACTAAGGGCAAGCACTCATCTCCACTCTACTTACAACAATAAGGGCATCCCAAATGCATACTCTTGTTTTTCAAGGAAAGATGAATGTTCCAACAAAAGTTAAAATAGAGTAACAGGTGAGCATGACAGTATTTTATAATTTTATATAGGTTGGTACATTTTCTCCTAGGGAAGACTGCACAGATGAGGCTTTTAGAAGTAGAATAGGACAGGCTATGCTTCACAAGTGAATTTATTAGCATTTCTCTAGGGGGTCAGGAGACACACTCTGAGCAGCTCTTTTATGTTTTGTGCTAAAATCTCCACAGTTTCTGGTATAAAGATAATATTCATGTGGTGTGACTTTCCAGAGGAAAGTAGCTGACCAGAACATATGAAAAGCCTAGTTTGGAGTGGCTTTAAAATGTTTCTAGCAAACTAAGTGCCCAGTTTGACATTCCAATGCCTTGCAGACTAATAAAAGAGCAATACTATTAGTTGTTTTTATTGTTGTATTAATGAGTCTCATTTGGTCCCCATCTAAGTGCTGTTGGTACCATCTGACATCTGAGTATCACACTGGTGCTGTTGTATAGGTCTTAGGTCATGTTGTAGTAGATGAGAACTGTCAGGCAGAATAACAGCAAGGTTCCTGGTTTGCAGTGGCTCTGGTTCCTATGGAATTCTGGGAATGAGTTCAGGGCCCTTTTGTTCTTTCTTTCTTTCTTCCTTCCTTCCTTCCTTCCTTCCTTCCTTCCTTCCTTCCTTCCTTCCTTTCTTCTTTCTTCTTGCCTTCCTTTTTTTAAATTTAAATTTGAAACAAGCTTTTTAAACATATCAATCCCAGTTCCCCCACCCTCCTGTCCTCCCCTGTTACCCCACCAACCTCCATCTCATCCCCTTTCTCATCACCAGGGAGGGTGAGGCCTTCCATGTCAGGGTCCTTTCTTGCCCTCAGTATTTCCTGAGTAGTTCCTGAGTAGTTTTCTACTCAGCAAACACCAGGGAAAGGGTCAGGAAAAACTGTGTCTTAAGAGATTGTGACCTACTGCGGCTCGTGTAGTGCAGGAAGGAAATCAACTCATTTACTTCCATGGGTCACTGGTCCAGCACCCTCAACCACAAGCCAGTACAAGTTTAAAGACTCTCCCCTCTGCCTCACTTGAACTTATTTGAAAGGTAGGTGACAAGTAATTTTTGGGGGATGCCTTTACGACTAGGTGTGTGGGGGCCTGTTGGATTCCAACTTACTGTAAGTGTCTGGGTTACAGGTTAATATTTCTTATAACCAGGGTGAAACATATCTCTAAGTTGAAAAAGACTCAGGGTTGTGTCTGAATTGAGTAGCATTTAAAGCACCTGTGTTTGGCATTTTGGCCAACATTGAGACCCATCCAGGGTAGCAAAGACTATAGTTCTTTTGAAAACATTTGCTTAAACTCTAAGCTCAGAAAATGTGAAGAATGGTTTCGGCACTGACACACGACTACGAGAAGTATTTAGCACCTAAAAACCTTGTCAACTTTCCTGATTGCCTTCTGCAGAAGCAATTCCTTCCAGGTTTTCTTCTGAGTCTCTGGCAGCAACTCGAACACTTCTTCCTATTCTGATCCCTGCTTCTCAGTTCTTCCTTGCTTGGCATCCTGCTTTATTTTTGGTACCTACGAGGCATCATTGAATATTTCATCTTCTCTCTGTAATGCTTTGACCTCTCTTTCTTCTTCCTATTCACACATGGTTTATCAACAGACACCGGCTGGTTTTATACTGTAACAAAGTCTGAATTCTAGGCTGCATACCAGCACCCTGCAATTAGTGCACCCTCTTATCCCAACATGCAATCATGCTGCATCTTTGGATGCTACTCTGAGTCTAACATTTTATCCTCTCAGATATCACAATCTAATCTTGGTTCATAAAAAGGGTACCCCTTTTATGGGCAAATTATATCTTTGTCTTATTTAAAATCCTTCAAGAAATTCCCATCTGTATTCCTTATCCCTTATCTTAGTGTCTAATTCATCTATGAGTAAAATGTCACAAACGCCCCCCTCCCCCTGCTGCCTCCGCTACACACAGCAGCACTGATGGTCACGGCTATGCAAATGTAAGTCAATTCTACATAAATTTCCTGATGATATTTGTCGTCCATCTTCATTTTAACATGCGGACTCGTCTGTAAATATCTTGAGGCTTTAGATTCTGCTACATGTAAAAATAATCTAGTATACCAATGAAATAATACATGTTTTTCCTTGTATGATATGAAAAACAAAGTCTCCTTCTCTAAGAGATGTGTAGCCAGTGAGTGATAATGGTCTGTCAGTTGTTTTCCTCTTTTTTTGTGTGACAATACGACTGCCAAATCACATATTGGAGCAACGATTTATGTTGGCTCATGGTTTCAGGGGATTGCAGTCTATCATGGTGGGGAAAGTATAGATGAACAACTCAGTGGTGATGGGAGTCTGTCCAGGAATTTCCTCATGGCACCTAGCCCACAAAGGTGAGAGAACATGACCAGAAGTCGATACAGTTATAACTGGCCGAGCCTGCTCCTAGTGATCCTCTTTCACTGGGCAGGCCCATGACCTCTCTAAACAGTGCCTCCAGATGAGGGCCATGACCCTGTATGGTGCACTGCAGACCTTAACATAGCTGATTATCTACTGTTATCACTTTAACTTGAAATAGAATGTTTAAAAATCTGTCATTTGAATTTCAACTCCTGTTTAGAGTCTCAGTTAAGCTATGAATAGGAGAAGGGCCAAAACTCTTTGGCAGGTAGGTGGGGTAGGGCTACAGGGATGGCTCAATGGTTAAGTGTAGATGCAGGTTCTGTCCCACCTGGTCTCATAGTTGTTCAGCACCAAATAAACACACAGAGGCTTTTATTAATTATAAACTGTTTGTCCAATGGCTTAGGCATCTTATTGGCTAGCTCTCCCTTAACTATTAACCCATAACTATGAATCTATGTATTTCTACATGGTCTTATCTTACCAGAGAATGCCTATTGTCCTATCTTTCTGGTAGCTACTTGGCATCTCCCTGGAGGCTTCTCTGAGTCCTCTCTCTAAAATTTTTCTGGTCTTGGAGTCCTGTCTCTACTTCCTTCCTGGCTATTGGCCAATCAGTGTTTTATTCATCAACCAATAAGAAAAACATTTATATAGAAAGACATTTCCCAATCAATTAAGAGCATTGGTTGCTCATCCATAGAATCCAGATTCAATTCTGAGGACCTATGTGGTGGTTTAAAACCCTCTGTAACTAATTCTAGAAGACTGATGACCTCTTCTGGCCTACATGGCCAGCAGGCATGCATGTGCAATATAATCATGGTTAGGAAAAACACCAATACACATACAATGTGAATAAATAAATCTCAAAAACAGTCTTTGGTTGTAGAAAAAGAGCTGGGAGGTTTGGATAGTCAGAACCTGAGTATTTCTGCTCTGGAATACACTTGGCAGCAGGGATACGGAGTATCCTCCAAATGGGTCTTTACTCAGACTATAAATAGTCTTCTAATTTTCTTGAAAACTTTGTTCTGATTTAGATATGACAAAACTGCTTCTGTCAGACAGTAGCAGTATATTTTTCTTAGTAGGCTTCTGATGATTAATATTGCTAAATGTATTATTTAAATTCATTTAGTAGAAAATAGTGTTGGCATTAAGTATTGCCAAAGTAAAACCTTTTTTATGGAAAATAAAGCATTGTTTTGATTATAGTTTGGAATTCCTGATGGGAACACAATTACTGGAAAATGTTCACTATGTTAAAATGAATAAAATTATTACTTGAACATTTCATTACACTTTCAATTTCCTGACAGTGTCACTATTCTTGAGAGAATACTATGTGTAAGAAGAATATTAGGATTTCAAAGATTTATCAAGACCTTTGTTCTGAATAGCATGAAATATTATTTTTTGCTCTGTAAATAATTTATGGAGTAGTTAACAACAACAACAACAAAAAGCTACCAGAAAAAACAAACAGACAAATAAACTGATGTATGGCATGGAATGCACATTGCACTCAAAGCCACCTCTGATGAGATTTGGTTTTGTAGTGGTTAATTCCATAGGATTTATTTATTTTTTTATTTATGTCTATCAGGTGCCATTCCCTATGTAGTTTCCATATCATAGTCTTTTCTGTACAGCTATGACAGAACAGAATGTCATACTCAACTAATGATCCCTGGGTCCCGACGGATTTGTGAGCAGAGAAGAAAGACATACATTTCTGTGTCAGAAGTAATGAGCATCTTTCTGCCTGCAATTTCCACTGCAACTTCTTTGTTTGTCTATTGATCCCAAACGATTCCTTCTGCACGACATTCTCTCTCTTTCACTGTGCCCTTTATTTCCTCCCCCAACCTTGAAACCCAGGATAACTATAGAAATTCAAAACGAGCAGGAAAATAAGACTTCAACTTGGTGACACAGGAAAATAATGATGAAGGTAAATGACGAGCCTAGTTTTGATGTATTATTTAGAAACCTCACAGAGCTGCTGCGAGTTCTTCCCCTGAGTACCAACAAAGCGTGACAATAGGAAATGCAGTGATGGGCAGGTGGTGGGAGAAAATTTTGTCAAGTGCTTTTTTATTTTTTTTTCCCTCCCATGCCTTTGTGAACTTGCTCAGGGGTCAATTAAAAAAAGAACAACAAAAAACCCTCTCACTAGAATGACTGATAATCATTACACTGCTCTGGATAATTGTCCTTCGTTAGTAGTCAGCGGTTAATTATTTGTCTAGTTGTCAGGAATCATGGCTACATGCTCACCTTTCCTTCCCCTGCACCTTGTGAATAGATGGGATACTTTATTTCATTAATGATACTTGTCTCTACGGGAGGCAAGAGACTTAGAAACAAGGATGTATGTTTATACAACAGGCCAGTCTGGGCGTTTACTGTTAATAAAGCACATTCATGGATACCACAAAACAAATAGCCATTTTTGTCTCTACAGCATTGAAAACAGGAGCATTAGTTCATTTTGGCTGTAGAAATTCCATGTAATTCTGCATTGTAATTAGAGCCTTTTCACAAAAGATTCTTCTGCTCCTAGACAACCATATCATTTATGCAAAAACTTGTACAAATGTATATTTTTAATTAAACAATGGAAACAGGTTATTTCAAGATGAAATTTCCTCCACTTGTATTATATAAATTATTTTAATCTCATTGCCACTTGTTCTTTTATTAAAAAAGAATTAACCTGTGACTCATTTGCTCAAGAGATTCTTTTGAGAAGGGAATTGGTCTAAGTTTGTAGTGGCTAAGGATTCAAGTGTTCCATTCTGTCAATGTTCACACTTAGTTCTGAAAGGATGTATTGTCTCCTCATGGATTTAAATGTCGAATGTCAGGGTCCCCACGGAGCATGGGACTACTGGAAGTGGAGTCTGCAATTGTTCTCATCTGTGGGAGACTCTTATCAAAGTGATGATTCACCAGGTATTGGCAGGTGGTTTATATTTAATAGCACATAATAAAGTTAGGCTATAAAAGTGAAAATATTAGAGAAGACAGCCTTTTGAGAATGATGGGAGAACAATTCAGACAAGATATAACTCTTGGTAGAGGTTTCCCTGACCAGCTGATGAAGAGAAATTAGGATGGCAGGTTGTGGATATGATCCTTCTTACGCAGAGTGTTTGGTTGAAGGCATCGATGGGGAGGAAAGAGAATCCCTTATATAATTTGTGTTATATTCTATGGATATTTAAATAGGTCCATGAAAATAACTATTTTAGATACATAAATTTTGTAATTGAAACTAGTGATTATTGACTCAGTAATACTGAGAATTTATGTAACATAAAGCAATGTGAAAGGAGTTGAATATCGTGACATGTTTCTGTTATCCCCAAATTCTAGGCTAAGGTATGTATACCATGAGTTTGAGGCCTGTCCCAAAAAGGATGGAGGGAATGAGGGAAGGAAGGAATAAAGGAAGGAAAATTGTAAAAGGAAAATGCAGTTTGGAGCACTCTACCTTTTTGCAGGATATAGTAAACAGAAGAGGCAAAGGCTTCTTTTCTATTCATATCTATCCCAGTAGTCTACAAGAAGGCAAGAAATTAAAAAAAGTGATGGTACATTAGCAGCAACTGTATCTAACTATTGCTCTCAGGTATCTGGCTCAGGAGGTCTGGGTGACATGACTACATACTAAGAGGCCATTTATATCATTGTCATGATTAGTGGTTATTGATACTGGAGATTCTAAGCTAGAGAACTGTAGAAAGTGTGCTATAGAGATTGAATCAAATGCCTTTCTTCTCAGAGCCTAGAGAAGCAGGTGGGATCTTACAGATTGTTTTTTCGCCAAGGTAGTCTTATTCCCAGGCCCACAGATTTTTTTTCCTTTGGAAGCTTAAGATCAGTACAATAATCAGTGTGATAAAACAGACTGAGATGCATACATTTAGGTAAGAATTCCAAGTTCTTAGGTGCTAAATTTTTGTGCCTAGCATATCTGATATATAGCTTCTATAGTAATTAAATTATATAAAATGGTAGTTTTCAAAAATGGGTTTCCACTTTCTATTTTGTAGGAAAATATGAACTTGTGTACTTATGTAGGCTTAAGAGCTTAAAATATGATTTTATTTGTTCCTTTGAGCTTCAAGGTGTAATCCTTGCAATAATATTTGTTTGTTGTAGAAGTAATAGACTAGACCTTTTCATCCTATTTCCTCCATTTTCTGATTTCTTAATTTTATAGCTGGAAATAAAGGTTCATATTTTCTTTCATGTCCTATGAAAGCAGTTCCTATGTCATGATCATTTGAACTTCCAACTTACTGATGGTGCAGAATGAGTATGCAGTCGGAAAAAAACTGCATTGGATTTTGAATTTCAATCTTCTTCTGGCTAGAAATATGCTATAGTTGACTGTACTGATGATGGGCCCCAGTTTGGTCAGCATCAAGGTTATCAAAGTAATTAGCTGTTGCTTCCTAGTATAGTGGATTGCTGAGCTAGATTAATAAGTAGATTATGTGTATTATGCATTTTATACTTAAGATACTTTCCACTTGCCATGAGTCCATCAGGGCATAACCCCATCTTAAGTTCAGGAGCATCTGTTTATTATTGAATGAATATCTGTTCACTACCAGCAATCCATGCCCCCATACTTAGAGATGAAGATAAAGGATTGAGTCTTTCTGAAGAGTAGAATAAACAGAAAACAGATAAATACATAATGTAAATTAGGTAGCAATTGATGCAAGGAGGAAATCCTTAGGTATTAGTGAGAAACCTGGACAGAGGAAGAGCTACATTTGAGAATCTTCTGATTAGATCTCTGTGAGATTGTTACATTAAAATTAGGACCTTCATGAGAGACAGAAATGTCAGTTAGAGCTAAGCAGCAGATAGGTTTCCTTGAATAATTCCTGCTGATGAGTCTCATCCATGCACTATCTCTGACATCCTTTAATAAATCCTTGGGACTTTTTCCCCCAAGTTTATGTTGATATCAGCTTGGATTGACAACAAACTACTTAGATGATTGCAGCTTTTGGATTTCTTTTTAGTCTTGGCAGTATTTAGATTTTCATTTTTTTGTGGGGGGGGCAGATCATTCACTCAGGAAAGTAGAAGGAGGGTCCTGTACACTACAGCAGGACTATATCCAGTGGAGAAGTCTTTATTTTTACATTACAAGGTATTCAATTTGTTTCCAAGTTGGAATTTATTACAAAGGCACATTTGGGTTGGTTATTCACAGAAGAACAGACTAATAAGGTAAGAAATGTGTTGTAGCCCTTTTGATAGATACATGATCATCAGCTAAGTTTGGCTGTGTGACAAAATTCTAAATCAGTGAGCACTCCCTTTGAAAATATTGTAGTCTTAGAAAATATTACTCTGGAGACCTCCAGTTTAGATTCTCTCTCCAAATGATGTCTTCTTGTGGGGCTCTGCTCCTGCTCTCATCTCATCTGCTGCTGAAGGTAGCCTCTCTGATAACAACTGTATAAGGCACCAATCTATGACTATAGAAGAATAACATTAGGAATCATCTCATTAATTTTTTTGAATTAACTTATAAATGGTGCATATATGATTTTTAAAGCTCTGTAGGCCACCTATTTGTTCTGAGCTACATTTAACAAAACACAGAAAGTCCATTGGTCTTGGCACTACACAGGACAACCCATATATATATATATATATATGAGCTCTCATTAGCTTGGGTCAGCTGTCTCTGTGGGTTTCTCTGTCATGATCTTGGCCCCTTTGTTCATATAATCCCTCCTCTCTCTCTTTGACTGGTCTCCGGAAGCTCAGCCAGTCTTAAGGAATCTACTTAGAGCTTTCTAATAACAATGAGTTCAATATGGCTGTAGGATGCATGATCAATATGCAAAATTCAATTACTTATCTTCATACTAAGTAGGACTGATTGAAAGCCAGAAACTAGTATTTGCACCAGGAAGAAAATAATTGAAATGTTTATACTTATATGATATGTTAAAAAAAAGGACCCCAATGTGAATTATAACTGCAAATATGGAAGAGAGAATATAAATACCTTAAGTTCAAAGGAAATGAGACCCTTGTTTATGGTAGAGTAGATAGGACTGCAACAAAATGAAAGAAAAAAATGTCATTTTATTCTACATTTTAAAAACTAAAAGTTTTAAAAGTGAAAAAAAGACTATCACTGTGTATTACAATTGTGTGATTTTTTTTCAAAAAGGGGGAATCACACAAAAAAAAGTAAATACAGCAGGGCTGAGTGTTTAACAACTGCAGAGAAATTATGTGTTTGTATGTATCACAAGGGCAGTCACATTTTCAGAAACAGCTATCCTTGACCGACCACGCTTGAGGATTTACTCTAGAACCCATGGTTAGAAATCATTAGGCATTGAGGGAAAGACAGACCAACCACCCTCATGTGGGAGATATACTCAGTGAAGGAAATGTGCAGTGTTCCATGTAAGAAGGGAAGACCTTATGGTCCATGCAAGGACTTCATGATATATGCTCTGTTTTTATTTAACTGAGAGAAGGCTTGGTGTTTAGCATGTGCGGTAATGGGCAGCTTTTAATGTCCCAGTGATGTCAAAGGTAAGAACCATTTTATACTCCCATCATCAGAAAATCAAATCTGTTAGCCACTGCGATTGCCTATGACCAGTAAAATCAAAACAGTGTTTCTCGTGAAAATCGAGTCTCAATGCAGAAGTTGAACTTCAAACTGCTGTTGTTTAAGGCAGTCACTTAATCAAAGGGATTGCTATCTAGCTGCAGCCTGTGGGAACTCACAGGTGTTAAAACTAGCTTCAGAAGCTTTCCTATTGTTTCCTAATGAAGAACAGGGGCATAGGGAGATTAGCACATGGAAAATAAACATTAATTAAGTGCAAGAGATACAAAGTGTTGTGTAAAGGAGAGACGTTGTATTTTTTTTTCTTTTTTGGCATGCACAGTTCTATGCCAATTGAGCTGACGAGACAGCTATTTCACTTCAAAATAATAATGCAGCAGTTTCAACATTTTAGCTTTCACCTTCTCCATAACTAGCAGAACTATTCAAATGCTTTTGATGTGGGAGCAGAATGATTCCCTCTTTTGAGAGTGATGATCAGGGCCCTTGTGATTTCCTGGTACAAACTATTTGAGAGGTTGAAATAAGGAGGTGAGTAGCCTGTGATGATATTGAATTGCTTGGGTATGTGTCTGAACAGTCAGGAACAGAGAAATTACAAAGACCAACTAGAAAGTGCTCTTTGTATCCCGGGGACTTTTAGAGGTTTTTGGTGCATATGGATTTCGGAAACATTTTTTTTTCACTTGGTTTGGATTTATTCTTTTGACCTTGACCATATGGAATGAAATATAGTCTTTCAGTGCACACAGAAAAGAAAAGTTAGGTACTAAATGTTCATGCATGTACACTATTGGCAGACACCAAGTTTTATTGGTTGTTTGTAGACAACTCATCCAGCAGAGCCTTTCAAATATGTTGTTATTCTATAAAGCCAAAATGCCAAATCTGAAATCATAGCACAGACTTATGTTCTCAATGGAGCCATAGAAAACAAAGCATGGTAGTACCCGTCTCATTGTTTCAAAGGCTTTTTTCAGCATTTTCCCATATTCCCTTATCAGCAGCACCACAGAAAACATTGCCTTTGCAGCAAATGAAGTGGAATTTACTCAGGAATGCTTGTGTGAGTTGCACACCATCAGATTAAAAGTGTGAGTGAATGAATACATGAATTAATCTACTTGTATAAACAGATATTTATGGGATTATGAGAGTGATAATGGATTCATGAAAAATCTTGTTTCATGTATTTGCAGGTGGCTCCCAATCTTACGGTTTCTATTGTTGACACAATGGCCAAACAGCAAGTTGGGGAGGAAAGGGTTTATTCGGCTTACACTTCAGCTTTGCTGTTCATCACTGAAGGAAGTCAGGGCAGGAACTCAAAGAGGGCAGGATCCCAGAGGTAGGAGCTAATGTAGAGACTATGGAGGGGTGCTGCTTACTGGCTTATTTCCCCTGGCTCATCCCATCTTCTTATAAAGCCCATCACCAGCAGCCTATGGCTGGGTCCTTCCCCCATTGATTACTAATTGAAAAAATGCCTTCAGCTGGAGCTCCTCCAGGCATTTTCTTAACTGATGCTCCTTACTCTGATGTCTGTAGCTTTCCTCAAGTTGACAAACAAGGCCACCCAGTTATCTTATTGTAAGAGTGAAAATACTGTATTTATACATGTTTGGGCACACATATAACAACAACAACAACAATAATAATAATAATAAAAGAAAATGAGGCTAGCAACTTGAGTATGGGCTTTCGAAGGGTTTGAGGGAGTATAGCTGGGAAGGACTGAGGGTGAGGAGGGAGGGTGTAAATGATAAAATTATATTTCAATTAAAATGTATGTAAAACTCATTGAAATCACTAATTTCATGTTAATTGGTCTATCCTTTTGTTGCTTAGTAATTTCCTGTATTTCATTTTAATTACTATTGTCTCATCTCTGAACTGTTGCCTAATTTCTTTTTCAAAAAAAAATTGTTTCAGACTTAACTGGCAAATAATAACTGTGGATATGTGTAGAGTATGAGGTAATGCTTCAGTACACACATACAGAATAGAGTGATCAAGTCAATCTTATTAGGATACCTGTAACATCAGATATTTCTTTGTAGAATGAACCTTCATATCTCCTCTTCATAGCCACTGTGATTGCATTCTACTCATGGTCTGCCTTAGGAGAATCCAATGAAGCAGTGGCAGCTGTCACTCAGACAGGAAACAATTGTATCTGATGGGATCAGCTACCACATTTACTTCTACATTTTAAGACCCTGAGGTTTCCCAGGGAACAACAGCTTCTGTAAGGTATAAGCCATGGGCTGAATTCAAACATAAGACTTCTATCTTACTAAAGTCTTGTTTGGCTCATTGTATCTTGCCTCCTACTATATTTGATCTAGATGAAGATATCTTGGTTTTCCCATGGGTTGGAAACATGGGTTAAAAGGGCAGGATAAGGGAATTCTCAAATGAACATTTAGTAAGTGCATTGGCAGTCTCAGAAATGTGAACTTTAGCCAACATAGTGTTCTTTTCAATTCATGTCAAAATAGCTAGCTTGCAGGTATGTAACACTGATGCTATAACTACATTCTTTCATTTTCAGCACAACCCTATTGGAGATAAAGTTTAATTGTAGTCAGTTTCTTTGAGTATCTGTTGATAATTCCAGGATTATTTACTGTTTTACTTTTCCTGAGGTAAATTTGATGTGAAGTCTTCAGTTTTGATTTGTAATACTTTATAGTTGCATCCAAGATTGACTCAGTCCCTTCTCCCAACACCCCACCCTTTGTCCCTTTGTCCTTTCCTAAACATATATAAAGTTGCAGTAAGACTAAACACCTCTCCATGAGTTCTGTATTTTTGCATTCACTAGGCATATTTCTTGATTCAAATATAGATATTTGTATAGAGTAGTCACTAAGGCATCCAAGAAAACACACAATAATACTAACCTCACATGATTCCTTCTCAGGATCTAACCTCATTTTGATGTCAAAGCCATGTTCTCCTGCCTGGAATATTCTAAGCCAATTCCCAACAGTGGTCCCTCTTTGACCTTCTATGGGTATCTGATTTGAATATATGGCTTGAATACTCTTCTTGCTGTGTTCTGCTGATGGAGAGTATAGGCTTGTGTGAGGTAATTGCCACTTTATCATAGTATATTCACATCTTAGAGATAAAGTAACACAGTCACATGAAAGGTGTGGAGGCATGGCTCACACTCACAAACACAGGCAGAATCAGCAGACTCTGACTCATGGTAATTTTACATTATGTTGAAGCATTTTGAAGAACTGTGGATCATTGATAAGTAGGTAATAGCTGATTGCAAAAGGCAAAGGACCTTTGCTATGCTTTATGGAGAACCAATTCTTCCTTCGGTTGAAAGGCATTCAGTGCAATAGTAGATTCAAGATGCTATTGTCAAAGTCTCAGATTTTCAGACATCTGGAGGATCACTCAAATCAGTTCTGTAATGCTAAGATCAAGACTAGGTTTAGGAAAACAAGAAACCCTGTAACAGGAGGAAGGGCTAACTGGACGGATGCCTTTGAACATATTGTCTGTACAGGCACTATAACATTGAGTTTGCAGAGGTGTCCAATCCTTCCTATTTAATCTTAGTTGGAGATGATGATGAGGCCTTTTCTCTACAAAGCAACAAGAACTGACCTTGTGAGTTGCTCCTACTGACTCTTTTAGTACCTGTCTTAACCAGATTATCTAGTTTTCTGTGTGATTTTGGAGCACCTACACAGAAGTCAATTTGTTAAAAAAGACAATAGTCAGTGCCGTTAGGGCCACCACCTTCATGTGTCTGTCTTTTGCAAATTATACCTAGCAAAAGTGGCTGCCATAACGATGAGTCAACATCATCTGTGGGGTGAGGGGTCCAAGGTGGACTAAAAGATATCAAGTGGTAAATCTGTTATGAGGAGACTTAGGTGGTAAATGAGTGCCATTATTTAATGTAGTTCAGAGGGAGTATTTCTGAAACTCTGAGAGTAGAAGGATTCCTAGCTTACCACCTAATAACATCCTAACTTTATTTCTTCTTCTTGGTATCTTTTTTTTAAAATGTGCATTTCCAACTTTAAAGTCAGCCTTGAGAGTCTCTTGACCAAAGAGGTCTCAGATGTACAATACAAAAAAGTCAAATCTTCATCTGTCTGAATAACTCTGGTGATGTGCTTGCTGCAACTCTCCAGTACCTACTGAAAAGAGGAGGCCATAGCAGGACAAGCCATTATACCCACACATCCAGACAGAGCTTACTATCCCTGTACTAGGCATTGTTGTTTCCCTTTTCTGTCTGTCACAGAGACAAATTGGTATGGTTACCACTTTGTACAATATTTAAAGCTCATTAGCAAGACCTTACTTTCTTGCTTCCTTGGTATACCAGCACTGGTATCTTGCTTTCCCTCCCCCAAACCATTGCCTACTTTTGTAGCTAGATCCATGCTTGACATTATTTGATATATCCTTACTCCCATACTCCCTAGGTCTCCTTGCATATACTTAGGAAAAATCAAAAATACATGCAGACAGTCATGACAAAGGGTTTACAGAAGCATCCTTTAACCACTTGAAAATGCTCAAGTATATCAGAGCCATCAGCCATATCCAGCTTCCCAAGAACTTCACTCTTTTTCGTTATGTGGATGACTTTCTGTTGTTCTTCAGATTGAGAGTCTTGCAGAATTGATTTCTTCCTCTTGCTGGCGCTGTTAGTGCACAGGGACGCAAAGTTCCGAAGATAAATTCCAATTTTATCAGACCTGAATGTGTTTCCCTGGCCATGACATCAAACAAAAATTAAGAACCCCTTTCTTCACTAAGAAGGTGTGCTATTCATGACTTTCCTGTCCAATTACCAAACGACAACTTAAAAGGTCTCTCTTTCCCAAAGGATATCACAGACATTGGATACTGATTTTTCTGGACCAACTTTCCCCTTTTACCAGCTAATGAAAGCTGACACCATCGAACCTTTACATTATACAGACTCTCGGGAGAACATCTTTTACAACCTAAAGAACTTGCCAATGATCATAAATATTTGTACTTGTACACTGAGACATGTTTTGTGGGTTCTGTTTTTCCCAAGACACAGGCATTGGAAACTCGATGCTTATTATATATCCCATCGACTTTCTGACAAAAGACTGTCAGAACCTTTGCACACAGTGACAGAAGTTCTAGGTTAAATGAGGCTCCTGTGGACTTACTCCTGAGGTTTCTACTTAACCTCATTATTCCTGAAATTATTTAATCCTTTGTTTGGACTGAAATTCTTTCACATTTTGCTGTTACTGGCTTTACTTCCTTTAATGTACCTTCTCATGCACAGGCAAGTATTGCTCTGATTGCAGCGATGACACCATGGGTATAAACTCATGTGTCCAATATCATTAAATTTTATATACTAAATACATTTTGTATTTTAATTGTTCTTCAATAAAACAGTCAAGAAAAGAAATCCTTCATCTTACTGCTCATGTTTCTATTCATTGCTGAAAAACTTCAATTTTGCTACCATTCTTCTCCTATGGGAGAGAAAACCCCTTGGCTATTGGGAGCTGTCCTCATTTTTAGCTGACCTCTGTAGACAGACAAAATTGTGACCTGCTAATGAGTACTCTCTAAGAACTGAACAAGCTGTAAAGGTGAATCTACAGTTAGCCTACTAAGATTCAGGTCCAAATTATTGCAGACTGCTAATTATGTATAGGTTGCTATGATTCTAACCATTACAAACACTGACTGATTAGCTAAGGAGATCAGTATCTACACAGAGGTGCAGGATTTTTGATGCACTTTTGAAGAAACATTATTTCTTTACTGTCACCAATACATTTTAATTGAACAGGGTAACCATATAACGTAATTCCATGAAGCAAAAATACTCATTTTCACAGACACATAAATGGCAAAAGAAGAATAATGGGACAGGAAGGATTAAATGAATTGGATGGGGGCAAAGTAAAGAATGGAAACAGGGAGCTTCTAAAAAGTTTCTGAGAAAAGTCATATGAAGAACTGCTACTATAGAATCTTCCTAAAATATAAACATATGAAAAGAGCTTATTGCTGTATTATTGGATTTGTTGGTGTTAAATGACAACAGGGTAGCAATATTACTAGATAACACAGACAATTTTTTTTTTTTAGAAGACCCAACATCTACTAGAGTTTTTGGCTGGTAAATATCCCACAGATTCTGAAATATCACACACTATTGTCATTGCTCTTGGTTATTCTTCTGCATTTGAGTATAAGACCCTATACCGTATACTTGAACCATAGACTGTGAGAAAATCAGCTAATATTGACTTAGTAGCATCATCCCTGCAGTCTAGCTTTCACAGTGTTAGAAAGTGCTGTGCATACATACTACCAGAGAAGAAAAATAATCACAAATCTTATTTAGTTATGATCTCTGCAAACTATAATAATGATCTACCTGGCAAGACAGACCTGCTGGTGTAATGTTGGCACAAATGTCATGGGAGTAAACGACTACATTTTGGTGGGATTTAAGGCCTACTCCACAAGATAGGACCTGTACCTAGCATAGCTATCTAAATGAAGAACCTATGGCTAGACAGGTAACAGGCCCTAGGAGAGATCTGACTTCTAGTAATTTGCTAATGGGACATAGAAAATTAAAGTGATTACTACTGACTACTCCTTACACCCTTAGATTATGGCATTTATTGATGATAAGGATTCAACCATCATCATCATTAGAGAAGCTTTTATTCTGTTTCTGTTTTTTTTTAAGTGGATTATCAGAAATTCACAACAGGCCAAGGTACAGAGAATAATCAGTAATGATAAGTGCTGAGCCCTAAATAGAACATCTATATTACATGCCCCCAAAAGGCTCAGGAGTTATTGCAGATAGAAAGTGTATAAGAACCAGGGTTGATGGATAACTACAAGGAAGGTGGTTTTCACACACATTAGAGCAGTTGTACATATGAATGCGTAGTGATTATAATAGCATGTACAGAAACTGCACAAGTTCAAGCCAAACAAAATCTCAGTCTGAAGTCCTAACCCAAGATAAGGATTACTGATAACTGAGCACTATCAGGACAAAATGTTGTAGCTTCCTTTAAGATGAGATTCCTATAAGTTTAACATCATCCAGTGGATGGCTTCCCATGTAAGACTATATAGTCAGTACTAACCAGTACTTAATGGATTTGAGAAAAAAAGATACAAAGATGGATGTGTATGGAATAGGATGATGTGTTGAGACTGGGGAGGAGGAGAATGTGCTCAAAATATATAGTATTCTCAAAAATTATAAAAATATTAAAACCTATCCTGGTTTTCCAAAATATTCAAAATTCAATACAGGCAACCAATTCCTGGGGATAGCTTTGTGGATCTTGGATCAATTTCCATGAAGCACCAGTGTGTAAGAGAATACCTGGAAAAGATGAGACTGTCCATCTCCATCCAACTCACAATTGATAGTACATGCATGGTTGTTTGGTCTTTATTGTTATGCTAAGTTAGAGCCTCTCGATAGACAAGCTATAACTGTACGTGGAAATGAAAAGGGTCAAGAGGATTTCTGGGTCCTCCTGCAGGTGGGACTGGGGAAGGGCTGGTCCAGCTGGTCTCCCGCCCCTCCATAGTTACTGGAGAGAACCACATACTGAGCCAGGAGCCTGTCAAAGCTGGAGCTCATCTTATTGAGCCAGGCTAATATAGTGTTGAGAAAGAGGGTGGGGACTTCAGAATTATGATTCATCACATCAGCAGTAGCCTGGCAGAGGCAATTTTGCTGAGTCACTCCTATGTGGAAGCAATAGGCCAAAGACAGGACACCAAAATCTAGCCAGGCTCAGGAAGTTCCACCAGGCCGTGCATCCAGGCCATTTTAGGCCCAACAGAGGATCGCAAAGGTAGATGGATAAACACCTCAGTGAAATCAAATTATTCAAATTTGGAGTGTGATAAAATCCAAAGCCCTCTTAGAAGACCAAATAAAGTTCATGGCACATGGACGTGAACCCAATTTATTTCTTTTTATGTCCTTTAGAATGTTTGCAATATCTGCAAGTAATGTTATCCCTTAAATGTTTAAAGTGTGTGTGTGTGTGTGTGTGTGTGTGTGTGTGTGTGTGTGTATGTGTGTGTGTGTGTGTTGGTTTACATGGGATTCACACTAAGTAGTTGCTTATCACTGATATGCATCCCTGACTGATCCATATGCTATTAGTTGGGTTTGAATCTGCTTCAGATAAAGCAACTGTTCAACAACAGTAACAAAGCAACCCTTAGACTATATCTGACTTCAGTTACCATGGTTTGAAGAACCCAGTCCCTGTGGCAGTAATTAAGGAACTCTGTGAAGCATCCCTTATCATTTTGAAGCCTCAGTGCCCCTACAACAACCAATCCTCAAGAGTCAAGAACCAAGAATATCACATCAAATGGAAACTTTCAAAGCTCTCTCGAATATCTTCAATGTCTGCAACCAAGGTGTTACTCTTTATTCTTAACTATTAGGAACCTATAAAAGGAAATATAGACTATGGCCATATGGGCTCGCCATTGGATGCATACACACACACACACACACACACACGGATGTCCTATCCTTTATAGGCACAGAATACATAAACTAAATACAGAGCCTCGACACAAACCCCATTTTATAGGCCTATCATATAACCTTCCCCAGGTAAATCAATCACAAGAATCACAATCCCAGCACTCTAATAAAAATGAGACCAATTGGAGGACAGCCTCACTCCTGAGCAACAAACCCTGATGGGGGAAGTCCAGGGGTTCCTGGGGTTTGTGTTAGCTACTAAAGAGAGATAAGCACCTACCTCTCTGCCATCTACACAGGAGAAAGCACTAATTCAGAATTCTCCAGAAGCAAATGGAATCAATGACTAAACATTTTATTTTCTTCAAGAACTTCAGAACAAAGCCTATTTATATCTGGAGAAATGAACTGCTATGGTGTCTTCAGGTTTATTTTTATTTAACTATTATTTTCCTTCACTGTTTAACAATTATGATAGTAAAGTGAGATTCTTTAAAGTTTTCTCAGTTTTCCTGTGTTGCACATGCTGCCTTGTGTAAGCCAGTACTGCATAAACCTCTCCAGGTCAAATCTCCCTTTTCCTAGTTGGATGGGGATGGATTCTGTTCCAGGGAGTCCAGCTTCTAACTAGATCTTGTTCAGAGGGACTGGAAAGGCTTTCTGGATATCTCATGTTAACTTTTGTCTCCATCTCCACAGTGCTTTGTTAGTTTTCTCCAGAGGTTTAAATGTTTGTATGCAGCTACTAAGTGAAAGAGTGATCGACATGACTGAGTAAAGAAGGACATTCAAGGATGAGGCAGAAGCTAAAGGTGAGGGGCAGAATGTATAGATCAGTGGTTTTGGAAACCAAAACAACCATGGTGTCAAGTGATGGAACTCAGAATCAAGAGGAACTGAGCCGTGTCAAAATTTTGCACACTGATACTGGTATGATATTAGTTCTCACAGCCACCCATTCTCTCTTTTCTTGTGGACCTGGCAATGTTCTTGTGTTTGCTCATATTGACACAGCTAGCTTATTAAACTGGAATAACCATTCCTTCTTCCAAGACCCATGTCAATGAAATGTTCCTGAAATTAACAGAAAAAAAAATCAGTGGTTTCCTCTTCCTAAGTTTTGAAGTATTTCTCCCCTTTCTTTTCCCTCCCTTCCTGCTCTTTGAAATTTGAGATGTATGTCTATATACACACCTCAGGGTCTACCCAGAATGCAACCTCATCTTTGTTTGTGCTCACTTAACCAACAAAATCTCATACTTAGGATCTTAGGTTCACCAAGCTAACATCTCTGGAAAGGACTTTTTGTTCCATACCATATACTCTTTTCCTTAAAAGGCATGCATTAGTTTGCAATTTTCATCCAGAGTAATCATTTGACATCCCCCAATGCACTATATATACTCCATAAAGCTAGTGACCAAATTTGATTTGCTTTTATTTTAACCCCAACTCACTTCTTGCAATGATTGTCAAATGGTAACTTCAAGTAGAGCATTTGTTGAAAAGTTAAAAAAAAAAGAAAGAAAAACAAGAAAATGATTTGACTTAATTCATTTGTAACAATAAGTAGAAATAACTGCACCTGTGAAAACAGGCTCCAAGAACATGGGTATCATTTCTGTTTTCTCTGTGTCAGCTGTGACATTGAGTTTGGTTTCAAGCTAGAAGAACTTACTGGACATTTCATTTTCTTCCCTTATGCTCAAGCATTCTGTTGTTTTTAGATGTTAATATATCTAAGTAGACAGCCAGTTGATTGGAGAGCTCAGGTTATTTTGTTACAGAAGGAGAAAAATGAGGAGAAAGGATAATAAAGGAGAGAAAAATAACTTTCGTTATTAGAAACATGTATGACAGTACCAATGGATATTTCATTATTGTATCATTGCTGGAAGTAACTGACTCATTTCACATATGCATATAACCATAAGCTACATCTGGTCAAAAGAGATCAGGTTAATGTCTGAACTGGCAGGTCCTCAATTAGCATGTAATGTGGTTTTTTTTGTGCCCTTTTAGAAGGAAAATTGTAAACTGTCATAACATGATTCTAAATGGAAAGACAACATCAAAAATTCTTATAAAACACCACAGGATATTTCAGTTCTCTTAGCAAGAAAGAGCATAGATTTAATTATGGATTGAAATGTCTTCTGCATCAAGTGGTGAGACATGGATATTGGAATTCCTCCTGCAGTTCTACTTATTTTTCAATATGACAAGAAACTAGAGACCTAAATATCCAAGTGTGCCAATTTATATTTTTCCCTATGGTGTCTAATAGGTAGGCATGTTTCATACAGCTCTATCTGAAATCAGAAAAGATTAATGAATTTCTTGACAATATGCAAGTAGATTTGAACTTATTTTAGGGATTGAGCAACACTAAGAGGCACACATTTGCAACTGAGGTGTGATAGTAATTTACTACTAATACCACATTTACTAGCAGTGTGGTACATTGTCAATATAACTTTATTAAATCATTCCTGGAGTTTAAACGATGGAAATAGAACCTTCCATAGCAGCATGGCATGCTAACCCTGGAGGGAGGGTAATATGGATCAAGGCAAAGAATCTCACTTTCGCCAAACAAAATTTCTGAAGAAATCAGTTTTTCTATCATGGGCACAGGGCTGAGTCTCAGGGTGTCATACCATGGTAGGCATCGTCTTTACCCCAAGTGACAATCTCTCTAGGATCCTGTCATTCCTCTTCCAGAATGAAACCTTGTCAGACATCCATTGCTTTCTTCCAGACAAGTTTTCAGTAGTAGAAGCCATATTCTTTGCTTTTAACAGTTTTTATTCTAGATTCCCATGGAAAAATATCATTAGGCCAGCTTTCACATTGGTCAGTCTATCAGAGGGACCAGACATAGGGCACATTGAACAGTGACAGCTGAAAAACCACTTGAACTCTGTTTGCTTCAGAGGTAGGCATGAGAAACACGTGGACAGAAATAACTGACATGAAGACAGAAAACTAGTATTTTAGCTTTAATTTCAAAAAAAGCGAATGTTTTCTCTGAAAGCAAGATTGTTGGTGTTATTTATATTTTCCTTTGCATGGTCTAGGATACAAAAATATGTATTTGAAAACTATACCATGAAAACATTCACTATTAATTTGTCAAGTTTGAAAATACCAGTTATCAATATTTAACTCTCTCTTTTCTTGGTCTCTAATAAGACATCACTATTTAATAAAATTATGGAATGCAACATTAAGATACATGTTTTCATTTAGTCATGAGCCATGAGCCGTTTTCATTGAAATGCTTAACGAATGAAACCAGGTATGCTAAGAAACATAAGGGTTTATCATACTACATTAAGTGGTGTTTTCTATAGAAGAGATTGAGAACACTAAAATTTAAAAGTAAACATGGATATACTCAAGACATCTTGAATCACACATATACTTCCTATAAACACCACATATAAAATCACAAATGCACACACTCACACATATAAAAGCATATAAAAGTTTTCACAGTTTTAGAAACATTTATGTCGTCTTTACTGTAATACAGCAGGGAGAAAATCTTCTTTGATCACATCATTTTGTTGACTTTTTCCCACCCTTATTGTTTGTACTACCTAGTTAGGTGACTTTTGATAGGAGATGTCATTCTGTCAATATGTTTCTCTTATTGGTTAATGAATAAAGCAATAGGAAATCAAGATAGGCAGGACTAGGAGGCAAGGAGGTTTCGGGGAGAGGTAGGAGGAGATTCAAAATGTAGGACCCAGAGAGAAGAACCCTGGACCCTCTCTTTGGTAAACTAAGACCACGCGGAAATACTTAGATTAAGAAAAATGGGTTAATATTTAAGACAGAGCTAGCCAATAAGTTATGCTAGTAACAAACAGCTTTAAATCTAATATAGCATCTTGGTGTGTTATTTGGGGCTGGCGCGGCTGTGGGACCAGGCTGCTGGGAAAACCTGCTCGCAACAGACTTTCTTCTGTGTTGCTAGTTTCTTCCCTCTGTATCCTGAATTAATTTCCCCATTTGCCTCTGGAATCAACTTCAGGGTCACTGGAGATTTGTTTGTGATCTATTGAGACCTTCAATGTATCTGTGAAGTCTATAGATGAGGACTTTTTATTGTCTGCAGCAGTCATATTGTCTTGCTCTTCTTTAATGTTTCTTGTATTCTTATCTTGTATTTTTGCATCATTTTTGTTTCTATATAATTTCCATTTTTATTTGTGAATCCTCTCAGTGAGCAGCTTCCTGTTGGAACGCAATACCTAGTATCACTCAGACAGGGAAAAAATAAGCCGTTGTACCAGCAACATCCTCAAACCATGAAATGCATAGGAAATACCCCCATATTCATTAAAGCCTATTGACACATCAAAAAGACCACAAAACAGAAAATGGCCACTAATAGTCAAGTTGTTTCATGAAGTCAAATATTATTTTGATGATAAATGTGGGAATGGCAAATTGACGGGAAAAAAGTGGATAATTAACTTTAAGTGAAAGGAAATAGAAGAAAGAAGATTGGGGGAAAATGTTAGAGGAAGAGAAAATTGTAGCAATATTTATACATACAATTCCAGTATGAATGACAACTACTATTATAATGATTATTATGACAATTTTACCTTGTCTCAAGAAAATGCAAAAGAGACAAACAGACCATGACCAAAAAAAAAAAAAAAAAAAAAAAAAAGAGAAAGAAGTTTTGATGTTCTGTTGCCTAGTAAAGTAATAATAGATAAAGCTTGAATGTTTTCACTATGAACCAATGTCAAACTTTTAGAGGCATAGCAATCTTGATCTGACATTAAATTAGATGTGTTTACAGAAATAACAAACACTTCAATCCCTGTCATTATGTAGAATTTTAAAGTGTCAATTTAAATTCAATTTATTTATTTCATTTACTGTATTTGAGACAGGGTGTCATGTGTCCCATGCTAGCGTCAAATTCACTATGCAGTTAGGAACAGTGTTAAACATCTCATCATCCTCTTCCACATACTGCAATCTTGCTAGGGTTGCAGACATGCAAGCAATTTGGGCAATGCTTGACATGGAACCTATGGCTTTGTAAATGCTAGCAATCACTCTACTAACTGAGCTGTATCCCAAGCTCCAAACAAAGATTTAATATGTTAGGTGTCTTACTAGTTTATAAAATATATATTACGGAGTGTGTCTATTCACATCTTCACCTTCCTACCCTCTGTGGTCTACAAAATATTGCAATTTCCAAGAAGAAAAACATCTTAGGTGCTGAATGGTTTGAGGTATAACTTCAAACCTTGAGGTAGATTCTGAGACAATTTTAAACTTGGCAGAACATGACTCCCATACTTTGCCTTTACTTTCTTGCCTAACCAGCTAGAAAAACCCTCCCTGGAAAATTGGAAGTCGTAGATAACGCTGTGGTGCTTCTGTTCATTTAGCACCTGCCGCATAGTCCTTCATCCTGATCATCTTAGCAACAGATTTTGCCCTTCAACACTGTGCTTAGCAGAAGTATAAAAAGAGGCAAACTGTTGACATAAAAGGATCTCCCACCCTTCTGCCCCTGAATTGGGCCTGTAATTTAAAATGGAGTTGCAGAGAGGTGCAAGATTCCTAGGCCAGGTTTTCCCTTCAGTCTCGAGGGGTTGGAGAATGGCTCAGTTAAGACCAAGGTACATCATCCATGGATTGTAACTTTGATTTGGTTCCTCGTGTGGTCTTAGTGTTCCATAAAAGTTTGCAGGATGAAGGAATGTGGCGGGAGCTACTATTTATTACAAATACAGGTGCTGTGGTGACCCGAATAAGAATGGGTCCCCATAGGCTCATACATCTGAATACTTGGAACCCAGTTGGTGGGACTGTTTGGGATGTATTAGAGAGTATGGTCTTGCTGGAGGTGGTGTGTTGGGTGGTGAGGTTTGAAAAGCCCATGCCATTCTAATTAGCCCTCCTTTTGTCTTCTGAATGAGGACCAGGGTGTAAGTTCTGAGCAAATGCTTTAGAACCATGCTTGCCTGCTTGCTGCCATGCTCCTTGACCTGGTGGTCTTGGGCTCACCCTCTGCTGTAAGCTCAATAAATTTTCTCCTTGGCCATGGCCTTGGCCATGGTGTCTCATCTTGGCAACTGAAAAGTAAGCTGGAAGGGGAAATCTATGCCACCATGTGGTGAAGCCTGATTGTCATGAAAAGGCTGTTTTTCAGAGTAGTGCTCTGTCTATACATCCCAAAAGAAGGGTGTCTTCCCATAATTAAACACTGAGCAGAACTAGCATCCATATGTAGAGGGAGGACAAGACCAGGCTATAGAAACCCACAGACAGCTGACCTGAACAAGGGGGAGCTCATGGGCCCCCAGACTGATAGCTGGGAAACCAGCATTGGACTGACTCAGAACCCTGAACATGGATCTCAGTTAGAAGGCTTGAGCAGTCTAAGGGACCTCAGACAGTGCAACCATGATGTATCTTTGGTGCACAAAAGGACTTTGGGAGCACATTCTCCATGGAGGGATACTCTCTTAGTCTAGAGGCAGGAGAGAGGGCCTAGTCCCTACTCCAAATGACTTGACAGATTTTGTTGATCCCTCCTGGAAGACATCACCTTCCCTGTGGAGTGGGGTAATGGGATGGGAGAGTGGTTGGGGGGCATGGGAGGGTGGGAGAGAAGGAGGGAGAGGAAACTGGGATTGATATGTAAAATAAGAAAAAATAAATAAATTAAAAAAAGAAGAGTGTCTGCATTTTTTATTTATAGGAAATGGTTTGGTTACTCATCATGTTCTAAGAAAGGCAGAAAGACTGTGAAGTATAGGGTTCACCCTCAAGTGAAGGAACTGGCGTGCTCCCGTTACGTTCAATCTCTCAAACTGGAGAGTGTGTCACTCTGTGAGTTTCTTCCCCTGAATGACTTGCACTGGGCTTGCGCTTAAAGGATACCTCATTCCTTGCTCTATCCATGGGTAGACAGAAGTAATCACTAAGCGCAAGACTACTGCTAGCATCAAAGACCCGTGAGACATACAGTAGATACTTTTATACAATCACACATTCATTTATACTTATATCAATCACCTTGCAGCTTTCTGATATTAGTAAAACTAATATTTTGGACTATTCTGAAAATACATCTTTGATATTTGAGGAATATTACTGTGGAATTTCCCCCTTCCTAATTTTAACAGATGGATGGCTACTTTGGGTGGCTATAGAAATATTATGGGGGCTCGAAAGAGAGCCAGTTGTCAGTGGCTCACATGTTTAATACCAGTAGATGGAAGTTACACACTTTTAATCCCAGCACTTGGGAGGTGGAGACAGGAGGGATGGCTGGGTGATGGGAGATGTCATTCTGTAAATATGTTCCTCGTATTGGCCAATAGGAAAGTAAGATAGGTGGGACTAGGAGACTAGGAGGAAAGAGGAAGTAGTAATGAGGAGATCCAAGATGGAGGAAAGAGATTACAATGCCGGCCCCTCTCTTTGGTAAGATGAGACCACATGGAAATACTTAGATTAATAGAAATTGGTTAATTTTTAAGACAGAGCTAGCCGATGAGATACTAGTAACTGGCCAACAGAATTATGTCTAATACAGAGTCTCTGTGTGTTATTTGGGGCTGGCGTGGCAGTGGGACCAGACCGCTGGGGGGAGGGGAACCTACTCATAACAGAGGGGAGAGAGGAATATAAGGCAGGAAGGCACAGGAGCTCATTGCTTTCAGTCTGAGGATTTATATGGACAGGATCACCCCTTTGGTCCGAGGATTCAGTAAAGGTAAGTGGTCTCTCTTGTGGCTGGCTTCTTCTCTGATCTTTCAGCATTTACCCTGATATTTGAGTACAGGTTTTTATTATTGAAACCTATTATAACTTGTGCTACTAGTAGTAGTTAGCCCTTGTAATTATAGCGTTCTGGAAATTGTGGTGGGAGGATTGCTAAAGTTGAGGCCAATGTGGTGGTTTTTATAGTATGACCCCCCCCATAAACACAAGGCCTAACAGTGTATCTCAGTGGTAGAATTCTTGCTTAGCATTCACAAGGACCTGTGTTTGATCTACAGCACACACACACACACACACACACACACACACACACACACACACACACACACACACAAATAACATTATCAAGAACATATCTGGATACATATTCTCCTATAATTTGTGTTCTTTCTATATTTCTATATTCTTTACTTCTCAGTAGGAAATCAAATTACATAAAGTAGAAATCTGTATTGTTTTTTTTACAGACATAAACAGTTTTTTTAACCCTTAGTAACTGAGAGTATTTGAGGATATGTAACAGAAGAGACTCATAACACACATATTTAAGGCTTAAGTTTTATATTTGAAAAAAATAATTTATTGATGCATTGTATATCTTCTGTCAAGCAACAATATCCTCTGAATTGAAGTATCCCCTCTGGGAGGGAGGTGGGGAGCTCATGAGACCCAGAGAGAAAACAAACCTGATAAAGCAAGGAAAGCAGAAACTTAGGAGATCCACAGAGCTCCTTCTCAAGGTTACAAAAGCAGGTAATAATTACCAGCAAAAGGAGACTCTGGTCAAGGAGCTAATTGCATGAGGCCCCCCTACCTCCCCTCCAACTCCACCAGGCTGCCCGTAAGTCCAACAAGGAGCTCCTGAGAAACAGCGTTTGTGGGTCTACCTAGGTTGTGGCTGGCTTTGTAGTAATTCAGCTGCCTCTGAGGCATGCCTTCACTGTAAACAATCTCTCAGCCATACTCCTGTAAAAAACCCCAATAAACTATTTGAGTCGCCGGATTGGATGTTGGATTCTCATTGGTTCCCTATCTGGGGCAAGTAGATGTTCTCCCCAGGAGAAGTCTCACACAACATTGCCCCACCTAAATCCTGTTTCTCTGTTAGCTCCAACACTGCTCCTCATAATTGCTGCATTATCACAAATATAGAGTTAGTTGCAGAACCATGGTCATATTGGAGTAAGATAAGTCTCAATGCTTGGTATGCATATCAGAGAGGACCATTTAAACACAGGCAAACACAGAGAATGCCCTGTGAATATATCAGTATTTCTTATAAGCCAAGTGAAGAGACTGAGACAGATCCATGCCTCACAGCTCTCAACAAGAACTGACATTATCACAATGATGCAGATATCTGAGAGATGGAAGGAGAAAGAGATTGCACACCAGTGCGTGGTTGTGGCTGAAGATCCAACCCAGGGCCTTGTGCTAACCGGTGAATGCTCTATCTACCACCAAACTGTACTCTCAAGCCTCACTTCAGACATGTAAGCTGTAAAACCATGACATAACGCTGTTGTATAATTCACCCAGTTTATAGCTATTTATTATGGAAGCCAGAAAACTAAGGTACTTTCCCCACTATGATGTATCCTATTTACCATTTTTATCATTCATACCTATTTCTGTAGCAGACATAATAGCTTGCTTGACTTCCAAACCACACTCTTGGATCTGTGAATCGACTATACTCTGTTAAATGGCTTATGTAGTTAGAATTATTTACCTTAAATTAAGGAAATTATCTCTCTTTGGATTCTTTTCACACATGCTATGAAAACAATGTCACAAAAATAAGCTTCAAACTGTCAATCAGAGTTACATTCCATATCTTCTAATGCAGGAATTCAGATAGCCTCAAGAATAATGATCCCGTGTCTCCCGAGTTCCCAATGTTAATTTTATATAATGTTATTAACATCATTTAAATGATGTAAAACGTATCAATAATTTTAATGCTAAATTTCAAAGCTTATTTAGGGCAATACAAGATTCTTACATTGATCAGCAATGGGTCAGAATAATTGAGGGCATCTTCTGGGAATCGTTGGTCTTTAATGTTTCAAAAGAACCACGTGTGGGTAGCAGCAGTGGTCCACTTTCCACACGGATTTTACTTCCCCACAGGAAACAGACTTATACGGAAGGAGAGACCTGTATTGTTTTTTTTTTTCTTTTTTACAAAAAAAGAAATAGTACTTTTACTGTTATTATTTATTTAGAAGCTTTTCAAAGTGATTGATTTTCCTTAATACCTATATTTTGTTTATTTTTCTGCATTGATTTTTCAATGCTTCTCACAGTCTGAAGTTTTCCTTGGTAGTCTGAGCCCAGCAATTGCCTGCTCTTCCTTGTCTCTCTTGTTCTCAAATTGGCTGCTATTTTTTAAGTCACTAACCCTCGCACTTACAGACAACCCTTTTACATTCCCTTGATGCCTTAATGTATTTCTCTTCCACTATAAACCAGAGGCACATTTTTCAAAGCACACAGAACATCTTTACCCGACAGGAAGGTGTCTTAATGTCTTTATCTTTGGAAGTACAGAATGCTAAGAAAGCTCTCTGGGTGTGTGCACATGTACATAGTCAGGCTGTGATGCCAGACACAGGCAGGCAAGGGTGTCCTTTTACTGACAGCTGTGCGCAGGACTTTGCAGCTTTAAACAAATGATGGAACCTAGTCCTTTGAAGTGTATTGATTGCTTACTGGTTCTTTTAAAAAATCTGAATATAAGTCACAGAGAGAGCACATTATGCTTTTAAAAAGTCAATTCCTTTTTGTCTAATTGTTTTATGACTAAACCAACTGAAAGCCTGTACTTTAGATGGCTGTAAACACACAAATCTCTTAGTTTTCAACTTATTACTTTATCTTGCTTGTCATGCTAAAGCCTGGTTCAGAGGGGTTGCTTTGGCTCTGGGTGGGTGAGCACTTGAAGGAGATGGCCTCCTGTTGTGTGCAATGTCTAACAGTTGTCTCCTGTAATTTATGGGGGAAAGATCTGAGGAAGTGGCTACTTCATAATACTCAAATAGCCTTCTTGACTGTGTGGTTGTCAGTTAACATTGTTGGAGGCATAGAAGACAATTTTGTGGGAATCCAATCTTTGTCACTGATTCCACTAAGATTGTAGCAAGCCTGCAGATCCACAGCTAGCCTATAAGACAGCTGCCTACAACCTAGAAAACATTTCATTTCATGGCTTCTATCATGCTATGGGAACAGAAGTATTCTGGCATGAAAGGTTGCCTTTGTTGGCAGCATTCAATGTGTTTCAGCCCTGTTCACCCCTTTCTGGGGTCTGCATGGATATCATGCATTTGTGGCATGTATTTGCATGTTGGTTGTGTCACTTTTCAGAGTATTCTCCTATGCTGCTTTCAACTCCTTTATCCCCAAGGAAAAGCATGTCATACCTGCAACCAGATATCAGTCCTTATGCATGGACACTCAGAGCTTCCTGCAGGATCTGTTCTGAGGAAAGATGAAATGAGAGCTTCTTATGATTCAGTAGAGAAAACCCATGTCAGAGCTTGTGAGTGACAGACATATGTGAGATACTAAGCAGAAGAGAGAGATGGAGATAAACTTCATGAGGCAGATGTTGAGGAGAACACAACACAGAGAAATAAAGTGAAGCAGATAAAGGTAAACAAGCTGGTCATATCTACAGAGGCTTAAGAAGACATTGCAATCAAGGTCCAAGGACCAGAAAGGTTGAGAAAATGAATATCTCATGATAGCAAAAAGGGGACCAGGAAAATAGAAAATGAGATATGAATAACTCCTTGGAATGTTAAAGAACATCATAAGAATGAAAATACTAAACATTTTCAATGCATATGTAAAAAAAGTTCATAGTTTGTAAGGTGGAAGAGTTTTACCACAAGAGAACTTACAGCATACATTTCCTACTTTGTACTATGCCATCCTTGGCATAGTTGGTCTATATAGTGATAGACCATACTACAAACAGGAAGTCTTGTCCCCTAATAATTATTTACCTGTGAGTGTGTCCAGGGAGCTCCAGTATGACCTTATTTGAAGTGTAACCTCCCTGATATTATGTAAGTGGTCTTGGTGAGAGGAATTCCTGAGGAGCCCTTGGCTGGGGCTGTCCATTGTCTCTGTTGAAGTAATGTTCTTCACTTGTACTCTGCTTCATTATTGAATTCAGGGGTCTGACAGCCTCGAGGGGCCTCCAGATCTCCTCTTCTCAGTAGCACAGATGATTACGTGATGCATCTTCTGATGACTAAGAACTTCAAATCAGAGAGTAGAAAATGAGTAAGACATCATCTTCAGAGAAAACTAAATATAATAACAGTGTCCCAGTTCTGGGAAAAGACTCAAGTCTGCACATTCAAAGATCCTTAAAGAAGGAAAGATATTGTGAAAATGGCTCTTAGTAAGTTTTGGGTTACTGTAACAGAAAGCTAGAGGCTGGGTGATTAGTCTATTTGATGCTCTTACTGCATTGTTCTATGATAGAAGTGATCATGAGATGGGAGTTTATGGGGAGTGGGGAGGGAGAGAGAGGAAGGAGTGAAGGGAGAGAGGGGGGAAAGAGAGAGAAAGAGAAGAGAGAGAGACATATTAAATGGACCTTACACTCATCTCTTTACCAGGAGATGACTTCATGAAATCAAAAACAACCCTTTGAAAATAGCATCAATCTACACCAATGAAAAGAACCCTCATGACCCAATCACAGCTAAATTGTTGAAATTAGGGTTAAACTTTCCACATATATACACTGGGTGGGGGGGGGAGCAACATTCAAATTATAACACTGAGGACATCTTTAGCCTGGTGTTATGATTTGAATATATGCCCTCTAATTTTTTTAAAGAATATTTATGTCAAGAATAAGAGAAATCTACAAGTCTTAGGAAGGACACAGTGAACAAATCAAAGGGTGAGGGTGTCCTCTGACATGACATGGCACATAATATTTGTTCTCTCTTTGTCTCTCTCTCTCTCTCTCAAACACATACACACACAGTGGGAGTAAAGAATCTTATATCCTATTTTCTTTGCAGATGGCATGGTTATAATAATAGAAATGGGCTACCAATTAAGAGAGAGCTAGTCAACAAGAAGCAGCTTGAGGTGTTGTCTATACAGCTTAATAATTAATATAATTCTCTGTGTGTTTTTGGGGAGCTAATCAGCTGTGGGACAAAGTGGAACAGAAGCCTCCTTCAAAGATGTGATTTAAAATAAAATTGTTTAGGAAAAAAAAGGGGGGGATTACAGGTGGGCCGCTGCATCTACATGACAATTGCAAGTGCTCTGGGGAATCAGAACTCCTGCCCTCCCAGCTGTGGAAAAAGTTTTTGAGGCAGAAGTTCTCTCCCTAGCCCTTATATTGTTATATTTTAAATTTCTGGGTTCCCCTTGCTCTGTTCGATTATTTGATTTAGTTCTCATTTTCTGCAGCCTTTAGGTAAATTTTAAGCAAAGGCATGATGGGAATAAATGTCTATGAGTTTGTGACTATTGGAGTTCAATGACGACCATGTTCTCATTTTCATTGGAATGTAGAAAGTTCAAGAAAAATATAATTTTTCAAAACTGACATATTGAGGAAGTATAAACATTTTGAAATCTACTTAAGTAGTGATTCCTTTATGAGGGAAATAAGGGATATTTTCACACATTCCAGAAAAAAAATAATTATTTTTGATAGCATATGTTTGAAAGATATTCCACTCCCTTATTATTCAATTTTTTAACACTCCTCAATTACTCAATGGATTACAGATATTTTGCTATTTTATGTAGACTGCATAAAATATTACAAGGGTTGCCTGATGTAACTGATTCATCTCCCTCCTGGAAAAAAACCACTGCTTCTCTTGGCTCCCTTTAGGCTGTGTGCCTGTCTTTACCATTGATACATAATGAGAAGTGGCATGTTGCGTCCAGATGAGAGAATGTAAGAGGTGGTTTATGATTCCACACAACCCTCTCCCTGGAGCATTTGGCAAAGAGGTCAAACATTTCAAAATGTAGACCTAATATATGGCAGATAAATTGGGACAAATTGAAAGCAAGTATGCATTTAGACCTAATTAGATTTTACATATAAACAAGTTTTTTTTAATTACTCTGTATGAAAATGCAAATTTGATTCTATGCTCTTCAATGCAGATATTTTAAGTAGAGGAACTCAGAAAGGTTACAAACGAAAGATGGAAAAATATTTAGGGAATTGAATAAAATGCTTCCAGCATGTGCAAGCCAATTTTAAGTTGTGTTGAATTAAGGAAAGAATTATTATGTGGGGTAAAGATTGACATTTCATTATGATAGGATGTCATACAGAGAATTGTTTGGTGGATACTAATGCTATGTCAAATGTATAGCTGGGGAAGAGTCCATCTTTGTGGTTTCTATTTCACTTGGTTGCTATTTCTTTAGTTGCACAGAAAGTTTTTAGTTTAATGAGATCCTGGTTGTTGACTGTTGGCTTGAGCTCTTTGGCAATTGAGTTCTGCTGAGAAAGTCTTTTGCTGTACCTATACCTTGTAGGGTACTGCCTGTGTTTCCTTCTAGCAGTATTAGTGCTTCGGGCTTCTAATTGAGGTCTTCTTCCATTTGGCTCTAATTTTCTATATTCTTTCAGAATATATAAAGAAGATTGATATCTAGGGTATATAAACAACTCTAAAAGCAAAGACTCAAGACAACAAATGAGCCAATTAAAAATGGGCTATGGATCTAACAGAGAGATCCAAATAAAAGATATAAAAATAGCTTAAAAATACCTCAAGAAGTCTTTATCATTATTGGAAATTAGGGGAAAGCAAATTTTTAAAAAACCTGAGATTTCATCTTAGTGTAGTCATAATAGATGGATCAACACAACAACCAAAAACAAATGCTGTTGAGAGTGTGGAGAAAGTGAGAGCCTCATTCACTGTTAATAAGAATGAAAATTGATGTAGCCACTCTGGAAGTCATTATGGAGAATCCTTAAAAAAATAAAAACTACAAATAAATGTGTCATATGACCCAGCTATACCACTGTTGGGCATATGTCCAAAAGACTGGACATTCCACCTCACAGAAATTTATTCAGTAATGTTCACAGCTGTCCTGTTCATAATAACTAGGAGATGGAAACAAATATTCTTCAGTAGGTGAATGGATAATGAAAATGTAGCACATACACACAGTGGAATAACATTTAACTGTAAAGAAACATGAAATCATCAAGTTTGTAGTTAAATGGGTGGACCAAGAAAAGATCATATTAAGTGATGTAACCCAGACCCAGAAAGAGGATCATGACATATTCCTTCTCATCTGTGGTTCCTAGCTCTAAACATGACATAACCAAAGAAACCATGAAACTATAAAAGGACCAAAGGGACCATAGGTGGGTGGATCTGGGGAGGGTAATAGAATGATGCAGGTAATATGGAGCAGAAATAAAATAATGGGGAGGGGGCTCCTACTGGTGATGAGGGAGGGAAGGCAATCCAAAAGGAGGAGGGAAAATCAACAAATAGCAATACTGTTTTGTAAGTTTCAGGGAATCAAATTTTTATTTACTTAAATTATACAAAATTTCTGTCCTACCTGGTCCTGCGGCTGTTTAGTTCCAAACAAACACGCAGAGGCCTTATATTAATTATAAACTGTTTGGCCTATTGCTCAAGATTATAACTAACAAACTCTTAAAGCTTAAATCAACATATAATTCTTATCTATATTTGTTTTGATACCTTTTCTCAGTGAGCCATTCTTATGTTTCTTTCCCTGCATTTGGCCGGTGACTGCATCTCTGTCTTTCCCCTTCCCAGAATTCTCCTAGTCTGGTAGCCCTGCCAATACTTCCTGCCTGGCTACTGATATCTTATTAAACCAATATAAGTGACAGATCTTTACAGTGTACAAGAGCATTATCCCACATCACAGGTGTATGTGCTTGGACACACACACACACACACACACACACACAGAGGACAGGTATGCTACCTAGTCTGACAATGCTCCCCACAAGAAACAGACAGAAAAAAAAATATCCAGTACCATATATAAGATACCTTCTTTAAAAATTTGGTTAGGGTAGGCCAATTGACTCCACAAACACCAAGTATTATTGATGTTGCCCCCTTCTTGCCTCTCGGTGCTGAAGATGGATTCCTATCACTGAAGATATTATAGACCTAGGGCAAAGAACAAAGAAGATTCCAACAGGATCTGTCCTGAAAGTCTTTTTTTCCTGTGGTCTAGTGTTATTGTTGTGCAAATTATCAAGAAAAGGAAGTGATTAAATAGTCCTACTCAGCTATAACAACACCTATGAATCATGGCAATGGCTAGAATGGCATGCTATTTATAAAGGTGCAGTAAATAGCACTAATATGTTGGTGACAACCAAAAACTTTTTAGTTGGACTTAAGACCCACCCAACAGAGGGAATGATGCCTTCTATAGGAAAGCTAGTCTGAGGCTAGTGGAATCATATGTCTTAGAAAAGAATCTGCTAGACAGACATAATTCCTCAATAAATTCTAAGTCCTATTCTTTTTTTTTTTTGGTTTTGGTTTTTTTATTCATTTTTATTTTTTTTAATTTTAAAACAATCTTTTCTCATTTTACAAACCCAGAGATAAGTGTATCTATGCCCAATCAAAGAAGGCTCTCTTTACAGCAAATGGAGACCACCACAGAAAGCTATAATGCAGAAAACAACAGATCTTTGGGAGAACAGCCCCAAAATATATATCTACAATCACCAAAAATGGACTGAACAACGTGTGTGTGTGTATATATACACATTCATATGTTTGTGTGTGTGTAACAAATATAATTGTAGGAGATGTTGCCAGCTTGAGAATGGTGGAGCATAGGAGGGATTTGAGGACTGTCATGGGAAGCTGGTGCTGGAGGAAGGTAAGAGGAGTGATGTAATTCTATTTTAATGAAAAATATTAAAAAGGGTCATATAGTCAGGAAAGTTTGTGTGTGGGGATGGGAACGCAAGGCATCATACAAGCTAAGCAAGTACTTTACCACTGAGTTACTTTCTCAACTGGATAATTTTTAGTTAAAGTAAATTTAATTTCATAACTCAAAGAATATAAAGTAAAAGTCCAATTCAGCAAAATAAAAAAAAAATCAAACTTATACTTGTTTCACAAAGTGATAAATTAAGTAGGTGGTTCTCTATTAGAGACAGAGAGTTCAGCATTTTGATGTTATGCTTACATGTAAAACAGGTTATCTGGCAATTAGAACATATGCTTTGTTCAAGTTCTCATGGATTATTTAGCAAAACTGATTGTCTTCAGGACCATAAAGCAAATGAGAAGATTTAAACCCATTTAAAAGTCTGACAAGTTGCTGCATATTCTTGAGCATATGGGCAGTACTAACTGGACTTAGTGATTTGTTAACTAAAATATAAAGAGCACATGAAGCAGGGGAGGGATGTCACAGTGTTGGCACTAGGGCAAACTTGTAGGAGGGAGGTATTAATGGATGTATAAATGTGTGTGAATTTCATAAAATAAAACATTATGAATAAATAAAGTATATAGTGTATGCCAACTGTACAGAAATTGAGGCAAGACAGGCATTAAATATTGGATAGAAAATAACAAACATTCTAAAAATTAGACCTCTTGTCCTTAAATGACTCAAGAAAATTGAAACAACAATTAGAAAAATACTCTGAACCAAATGACCATGACCATGTGTCATATTAAAATTTGCGGTATTTGGCTAAAGTTGAGCTTAGAGAAAAATTTGTACCCTAGAGAGAAAATGTATCCCCTTAATTATACTTGAGGAACAGCTAAGGAAATCGGTTTCTTCAAGAAAGTAGAAAAATAACAACAAATGTAACTTAAAGCAAGTATGTATGAAGAAATAAGAAAGATAAAATCCAGCTAAATGGAAAACTACAATGAAGGAATCAAAATTTATGTTTTAAAAAGACTAATCAAATTATTATTACCTGTAGCTTAATGCTATACTATCCTCAAAGAAGGTACATGACCCGGGGAAAGGATTTAGCCATACAAGCTTGGAGACCTGAGTTCCCAGCATGACACTATCATCACAGCATCGTGGGAGGATGGTGATAGAGACAGGGGAGGTCCTTGGGGCTTACACAGTGGATGAGTTCCAGGTTTACTGAGGCACTCTGTCATAAAATATAAGGTATAGATGGGGCTTTAGTATAAGACACTGTCAAGCTCTGGCCTCCACTCACACAGGCACACATATATACATGCTTCCTCTCACATGAATACATCCCTACTCATACACAAACAAGAAGGCATGAATAGTAGTACTGGAAACTTGTAGGGATATAATATTCAAATTAAATCAACAGGATTTTTTTTTTATTTTTAGCAAATCTATGGCAAAAATCTTTCTGGGCTGGTGACATGGCTTCTGGGTCTGGGGGCTTACTTCCAAGGCTGCTCACCTAAATCCCATTCCTAGAACTCACATGCTAGAAAGCAAAGTATGACTTATAAGAGTTGTACCACAGATCTACAAATACACATTGTAGCATGTATATGCTTTCACACACATGCGCACACACCCATACCTATTTTTTTTAAAGAGAGTATTGTTACAAGTCTTCTAATTTTATGTGAAATGGAAAATAGTTAAGACACATGTAACTCAGAGTATGATTAAGCAGATTTGAGAAACTTCATACCTAAACATGAGTCTATTATAAAGAGGTGTGTCCAAAAGCCAGCAAAAAATAACAGACAAAAGTTGAGAGTTCAAATGTGTCTTATAATTGTATCTTATAAGAATACTTGTACATAGAAGGACTGGAAAAGGATTTCTTTCTTTTTTTTCAAGACAGGGTTTTACTATGTAGTTCTAATTGTCCTGGCACTCACTCTGTAGCATAGGATGCCCTCAAGCTCACAGAGATCCATCTGCCTCATTAAAGGCATGCTCCACCACTGCCCAGAAGGATTGGGAGAGATTCTAACACCAACTTTAGGAGTTTAGGACTCTGAAGAGTTGATGCCTGATGCTCTACATGGCACCTTGTGGCCAAGTATATTTTCACTTATGGTATTTGTAAATTACATCGAGTTTATTAGCATTTAATGACTTTTAGAAATAGGCAGATGGGAATACTCTCTTTGTTTCCTGCTTCCTCTCTTTTTACCACTTCCCCTGTGTTTATAGGCAACACCTCTGTAAATATAGCCATATCAAAATACTTGTGAGAAAATTTCAGATGTCCCTATTGGAATATCAGGTCAGGACTGTACAAATGGGATTAAAGCAATTTGCCTAGTATTAGTCATTAATGTTATCTATCAGGAGACTAGGATTTGTGGAATACCCTTGGGAAAAGTAGGCAGAAAACTGAGGTAACTACATCAAAGTGATAGCTAGACTTATGAGTAAACATATTAAATGATATTTTTCTGGAATATTTTTTGTCTTTGGGATATTCCTAAAAGATGTCCCAGTTTAATATTTGTGAATAATAAATGGTTCTTAATAACAATAAACTGTGATGCAAGACAGAAATATTTCAGAAACCTAGCATGTCTAGTATCAAGCTGTAGCTTTTAAGTACTTCTACTTCCTCACGCCACAGAACACTTATCTGTGGCAAAATACAAAGAACCCAGTAACAACCTTCAAAGCAAAATGCCTATTCTCATTTCATTGGAGTCTCCTGGCTGCCTACATATTTGCCATAATTGGTATAGCCTGTTCACTGGTGAGAATCTTGGTTCAATTCTTATGTAAAAGCGTGATGCTTCAGAATCCCTAGGGCATCTATGTGTGTCTGTGGGTCATGAAAAGAAATTTGAGAAGAGATTATTGCAAATGTCCAAGCAGAGTAACAGAAAGCAAGGGTGAATATGAAGACCATGAATGTGGTAAAAATCTAAATCCTGCAGTAGCAGTCACTGTAAAGGAGAGAGATGAAAATGGAGAAAGTATGGCTAGACCATGGCAAGTCTGAGATGTGGTAAGGTCTCTGATATAACTGAAACAACCTTATTTACTGCAGAGACAGAATAGCAGGGAGAATGAAGTAGACTCTCTGAGATATTTTATTGGCTGGTAAGAAGCCACTGGACAATGGCAGAGCTGGTGAACTGGAGCTAGGAATGCAGCATGGAGGGTGTTTTTGAGAAATATTTAAGACAGAATCACTTAGGGTTTATTGATTGATGGTGTGGAAGGTCCAGGCAGGGAAGAAAGGCTGAGCCTAGGGCAAAGTTTTTAGCAGATACACTGCTGTGCCTTTGGTCATACAGTGAAAACAGGGAAGACACAGAATCGGGAGGCATGGGGTGAGACTTGTTTTAAACATGCAGAACTTGAGACATCTCTAGCTTAAGGGAGGTCTATTTCCTTATTTGGCAATTACACTCACACACACAGACACACACACACACACACACACACACACACACACACACACACACTATCTGAATACCCCAATCTATGCCATCTCTCTCCCATCCCTGTCAACTGCATATAATCACTACCTGTCTTTTGTTCAGATTCATGGTTTTGGTTTTGATTCATTTAGTTTAGCCAGGGCCATCTGTGTGGCCACTAGTTTGGAGCTATTCACTAGGGCCTGATAGGATCATCAATGGATACACCTGGAAGGAAATGTGTTCTCCTCTCCCTGAATCTATCCTGGGCAAGACACAGCCATTGTGATCACAAAGAACACTCACAGCAGTTGTGGATGCCTGTGTTGGGTCTGTGAAAGAGTGGGTCTGTCAACTGTTAGGCATGGATGCTTGAAGAGTTCAGGGGGTTCTACCCTTCAGAGATGGATCTTTTTCTACCAACAAAATCATTCTAATCTTTATACCTTGTTAGCTTCTGCTCAGTGGACACTCAATAATAACTTTTATACCAATGTAACTATGTAAATGTTATGTTCTCAGCCCTATATAGAAGAGAGAAGCTGCTATTATTTTCAATAATAAACTTGGAATAAAAGTTTCATACCTTCCTGTAAGTTGTCCTAGTAGCCTATCAGTAGTATCTATCTATCTATCTATCTATCTATCTATCTATCTATCTATCTATCTATCATCTATTTCCATATCTAACTCATCCTGCATGTGATTTCTTTGTTGCTAAGTTGAGGTGATTTCTGGCTTTATTAAATTTGATGCAATATTGGATTCTCATAGCAAATTTTCATTTTCATGGTGCTAATGTTTTCCATAATATAACACTGTTCATTTATTACTTCATTTTCATTTTTGAGCTTTCGTTTTTCATGCATATTTTTCCATGAATAAACCAAGGGAAAACTTCTGTGACTGAAGATTTCTCATACTTCAACCCTTTGAAAATTAACATAAACATTACATGTCATCCCATTACAAGGTTGGCACATGGGATTTGATTCTCATTTTGGAAAACAGTTTGTCACAACAAGAAACCTTCTACTTTCCATTCCTTTCTATTTAATTTTCGTCAGATATGATGAGGGTTTTACACAGAAATTAACATTTCTACTATAGAGAGAAATGAATATCAAAATTAATAAGCTCAGAATGTTGAAATCAAGATATTAAACAGAGATGAACATTTTAATTATAATGAAATTTGATTATAATTTATCCTACAAGAGGAACTGCATTTTAAGCTTTGTGTTCCTGATGGTCTTGATATTTCCTTGGCCGGTATTTAATGTTGTATGCCCTTGTTTTTTCCTGGAGACATTTGTGGTGCAGGTCTCAAGTGCTCGGCATTATTAAGTCTTCTCTCTGTAGGGAATACAACTTCTCTTCATTTTAAGCTCAAGCAGCTTCAATACAGTATTATGATGACTTATAACTCTACAGCAGTACTTTGGGTAAAATGTTAATTATACTCTGATACTTCCATTATCATAAAGATAGAAATACTTGGTTTTCTTAAAGAAAAAATATCACTGAGTTGCCTTTTTCTCTAATCGCCTGTGACTTTGGATGTCAAGGAAGCTGTCTAAGTCTCTGCTCACTCAACCTCATGATTTAGATATTTAATTCCTTTTAGATATGATGACTTTCTGATACTGATTTTCCTGGTCCTATTTCAAAGGTGGTTTGAGTAAAAATGGCTCCCATATGCTCATATATGTAAATGCTTAGTCACCAGTTAGTAGAACACTTTATAGAATTAGGAGATATGGCATTCTGGAGAAAGTTCATCACTGGGGGGAGGCCCAAGCTCTGTCTGCTGCCTAAGGATCAGGATGTAGAACTCAGCTACTGCTCTAGCACCATTACTGTCCATGTGCTACCATGCTGCCCACCATAATGTTGATGGAATAAGATTCTGAAACTTTTAGTAAAGCCCCTAATTATAAGGATTTCTTTCATAAAAAAATGCCTTGATCATGGTCTCCACAGAAAGAAAACAGTGATTAAGACATAGGTATTCACCTATCTATCTATGTATCTATCTATCTATCTGTCTGTCTATCGTCTATCCATTAAGACATAGGTATTCATCTATCATCTATCTATCTATATCTATCTATCTATCTATCATCTATCATTTATCATCTATCTACCTATTCTATATTTATTTACCACTCTCCAATGCCCCATTTCTTACTCTTTTCATCAACGGTTTTACACAGTGAGGTCTAAGAACTCACAGAGGAGCTAGCACATTTTCTGGAGACAGTAAGAATTAACAGCCCTGGTACATTTGACATCAGTGACTCAATGGATCCACTGGGAATGTATTCTCACAGCACTGCCAGCTGTAAAAAGGACTGCTAGGCTAGCAACTGTAAAAATAAATGCTGTAAGTTTAGGATGAAAACATTGTTTAGAATATTAAATATTAAAAATGCCCTCCATTTATTGTGCCTTTGAGGCTGAATGAGTTTTGTGCAGCCTGTTTCTATATGGGATAGTGCTGTTTCTGTTGGTCTAAACAATATGATGACATCTTCTGATTGAAGATCCATGCAACCAAGGGTTAGAAACCTTTAGGGTGATACAGCCTTTAAATACAGTCCTTTAAATGTCAACAAAATGAAAAGTCACTGTCATTTTCAATTGGTATTAGGATATCTTCCTTCACTTGGGGGAGAATCCTTTTCTAAATCTTTTCATTCTTCCTCGAGATATTTCTATAAAAGTAGAAATAGACTTGGAGCCCAAGGAACGTTTTTCTAAATCTATTTGTATACCATCGATGTAAATACCAGAAATAGAACCAAATACAAGAAAAGAAAAAGAAAAACAAAAGAATGTAAAATACTGGCAGAGGAAAGCTAGCTGCTCCCATAAAGAAATAAATATAACCAAGGAAATCTGTACTAATAAGGTCAGTATTTGCTGGCAAAAAATAGCCGCTTTTAGAAATCTATTCAACTTTTAGCTTAAAATAGAATTTCTAACTTTTTAAGCTTGTGTGTGGGTATTGAGAGATAGCAAACACTTTATGAAGAATTTGGTCTGAACATGATGAGAATTTCCAAATACTGTCTTTGGAGGTAAGTGAATGAAATCCAAGTCTCTAATTCATTAGATGTAGAACTCAGAAGACCATAATGGCTTTCTATTACATAAAAAGGAGACCATAAATGTAAAAGTGTATCAAGAACTATACAATCCACTAACTTTCTAATTGAATAATCACTAAGGTGACCATTTATAATAACTTTATACTCTGTCAAAAATTATATCTGCAATTCCAACTTTTTAAGTTGGTACAATCATTTGATTGTATTTATATATCATGTTGAATGCAAGGAAAATTCTTTATAGCTTATTTATTTTCCTGATTGTGGTAATTGAACCTATAAACTTACCCATTTTGTACCAGCATTCTGTTAACTTTGAGTTACATTTAGGAGAAAATAGTCCTACTCCTTATACTGGGCCATCTTACACAGACTTAATACATGGGGAGGTGCTTAGTCTTATTGCAAATTGATATGCCATGTGTTGTTGATACTCATGGGAGACCTGAACTTTTCTAAATAGAAATGGAGTAAGAGTAGGTTAGGGGTGGGAGTGGAGAGGGAATTGGTGTGGGGAGATTGGGAGGATTAGAAGGAGAAGGAACTGCTGGGGTGTAAAATAAGTAAGTAAGTAAATAAATAAATAAATAGATAAATAAATAGATAAATAAATAAATAAGGCATCAAATGATGAAGAACTCAAGAGGCTCATAAATCCAGAAAGAGGGCAATCATTGCCTTCAGTCATGTACATCCTGGTAACTCTACAGATAATAATTGATAGTTCCAATGCAGTGGTCCCATGGATGGCCTTGATTAAACTAAAGTGCCCAGGAAACAAAACTAACATGATTTTGATTTCACTGATGAATAAGAATGTTGAACAAGTTTTTAAGAACATTTCTCAGATATTTGTATTTCTTGAGAACTCCACAATTAGTTCTCTGCTGGTTAATTTTATGCCAACTCGATGCAAACTATTGGAGGAAATGGATGCTCAACGCAGGAACTGCCACCATTGGTTTGGCTTTTAGGCAATCTTGTGGAGACACGTTCTTGATTGATAATTGGTGTGAGATGTGAGAGCTCAGCCCACTGTAGTTGGTGCCATTACTGGGCAGGTGGTCCTGAGTTGTATATCAAAAAACAAACAAATAAAGATGAGCAAACCATTGAAAGAAATGTAGTAAACAGCTTTCTCTGTGGTCACTGCTTCAATTCCCGATTCCCTCAACAATGGAGAGTTACTTGAAAGTATAAGATGAAATAAACTTTTTCTCCACACAAAACTTAGTTCCATGGGCAAGTTTTTAACTGGGTTATATTTTTTTCTTGGTGCTTAGATTTTTTTTTTCTTGTTTTACTTCATTATCTTTTTGAGGATTTCACACCATATGTTCTGATCATATCTACAGCCCTCCTCTGACTCAGAGAAGATCGACTCACTTCCCTAAACACTCAAAATTATGTCCTCTTTCTTTTTTTTTCCCCAAATCTCTCAAGCCCACTTTTTCGTACTCATATATTGTAGAATGAGTGGTCTCCCATTGGATCATGACTGGTTTATGAGGAGCTGAATCTGTAAAGAGAAGCATTTCCTCCTCCCCAGCAACTATCTATCTCTTTGGCTAGAGGTGGGATTTCCTACTCACCTCCCTTCACAATGCTAGGATTATGTCTGGCCTGGGCTTTCATGGGTCTTGTACATGCTGTCACAACCACTACAAATTAATTTGTGCAGTTGCTATACTGTGATGAAAGGGAGCTCTGTCCTTGTCATCATGCATAGCCTCTAACTCTTACATTGTTTCCACCACATCTTTTGAAATAAGCCTTAAACATTGTGAGGAAGGGATGTGATGACAAAATTAGGCAGGTCAAATTGGAGGAGGAAAGGACCATGAGGCCTCAGACTGACACAAAGAACTAAAGGCAACTGAGTAAAACTGGAAGAGAGAGATAAACGCTGGTATGGATGTGGGGAAGAGAAACACAGACTCACCGTTGGTAAAGATGAAAAGTGGTATAGCCACCAGGGAAGATAGTATGGAGGTTCCTCTAAAAGCTGGAAATAGATCTACAACATCATCCAGCTATATTACTTTGAGGCATATGCCCAAAGGACAGAGCCTTTTTGCAGGTTGGCTTTGCCCAACCTGTGGTAGCTTTTACTACTTAGTCTGGCAGGGAGAGACCTAGTGAATCTGGTCAGTTTTAGGAACTTCCAGAAACTATTTTGAGTTGTTCACCTTTCTGCTTTAGGAACTTCCTTTCAGGATGGAATGTTTCAATCATGGAGGAAATTACTATATAACACACTGGCCCTTCCTCCACCTTTTACATTCTTTATCACCCCTCTTCTGCAGTGATTTCTGAGTCTTGGGAGGGATGATTATAGATGTTTACCAATGGCTAAGAAAAAGGCCACTACCTCACAGTAACAGTCACTTGCTCTCTGCACTTCACCAGAAGTTGTGGGTCAAAGCTGATAGCAACAGTGATCTGTAGGCATAAACACACATGTTTACAAAGGTAGTTTGGCAGACACATCAAATCCATCTAGTAAAACCAAATGAGTTGTTTCCTCATAGAGATCTATATCTTCACCAGCCATAGGTTCTTTTTCTGGCTTATATACCATGCTTTAACTAACTTTTGTGAAATGGGCCTTGAATCCAATAGGATGGTTGTTCATCTTATCTTACCTAAAATAGCCAAGCCATTGTGGCACAAGCAGCCCACATCCTGCCTCCTATGCTTGTATTTCAACAGATGGGGTCCATAGGTAAACAGGAATGTTGGTAACAGTTCTCCACCAGAAGACTGTATAGCCCTTCTGGTGCTATGAAAGCCAGCCAGCAGGTAAGAGTTTCTGCCTCAGCTTAATTTCTCTATATAATATAGACAAAACATGCACATGTGATATCTTCAGCCTTAGGGTCTGCCTAAGCACTGCCACAGCAGTGGCAGCAATATCCTTTATGATCTGTGGGGCCCCAGGGACTTCCTTGACTAAGAACTCACAGGGAGGAGGCCTACCCCTGGGATTTACATTCAATAACCTTATTGCCTCTGGGAAAGTTCTTTTGATCCATGTAAGGTACCTTTTGATTTTAAACTCTTCAGCTGTTGGTTCAATTACTGAGGGATGTTCAGCGACTTTAAAAGATACTGGTCCTAGGACAGTCAGTATGGCCTCGATGCTGGGGCTTGCACACATCTTGTCTCATTGGTTTAAGTATGCATGCCACTTTTGTAGAGTTTGATTCTGTATCACTTCAGAAAGCAGTTTGGCCAGGAGGTCTTCAAATCCAGCCCTTCATCTGGTAAGCTGTTTTCACAGTCACTAATATAGAATCAGTTATGGATTCCACCTTCTGCGATGCTTTTTATGTTCCCCACAGTTGCTATTCTATTGCTGTGTGCATAGCTTCTGCTCCTTTCCATGACTGGGATCAAAACCCAAAGAAACCATTTTTTCAGGTTGCTTTTGCCACTGTCCCCAGCGATAACAATTACACCCAAAGTCCACATCTCCAAATTACCATCACAGGACAGACTCTGATGTGAAAGCAAAGAGTCTTTATTACGAGTGAGTTAACTTGGGTCCCTCTGTCCATCCGGAGCAGGAGCAGCCTCAGCAGCAGCAGGAGCAGAGCAGGAGAGTGGCAAAGGGGAGAAGGCTCTGAGAATTCCTGAAGCTATTTTGAGTTGTTTGCCTTCCTGCTTAAGGATTTTCCTTGCAAAATGGAATGTTTCCATCTTGGCAGAAACTCATACACAATAGGCAACGTATAAAGGATGATCTGAACGTTCTATGCCCCTGTGTCCACCACATTTCCAGTAATTCAACTCATTTAATGTGGCAGCATCCTAATAACCTTTTTGTTTAATGTTTCTATTTGGTTTCCATACATAGTTATGGCTGAGTAAATCATTTATCCTCGTTGATTTTGTTAACCAATAGCTTCCCCACCCCCCTCCTGGAGGAGGTCAAAGATTTGGGTGAAAGAGAAAAAGCTGATATTTACTGCATAGTCTCTTACCCCTGATGTTCACCCCTCTACTATATCACTAATGTTAACATCAATTCAGATTAACAACAACAGAGCTTGTTATGAGTAACAAAAAATATTTTTCACATTTATTGCTCTAGATATACTACAGAAATTGGGCACCAAATCAAAATATTAGAATGAATAATGACATGTTACTCTGTTTTAAAAATAGATTTTATTGTAAAAATAATGAGCAAATAAATGAAAAAAAATTATGCACAAAAACTGCCTAAAATAGATTTTATTGTAAAAATAATTAGCAAATAAATGAAAAAAATTATGCACAAAAACTACCCAACTAATACATTGTTAGAATAGACATTTGAAATATTTGAAACAGAAGCGGTAAAGTTTCACACTAAATTGACAAATTCAGTATCAGATATATTTTGTGTACTGACCAGTAATCCACCAAAATAAACAAACAAACAACAAAAAAACAAAAAATACATGACAGAATTAGAACTAGGAAAATGTCATCAGTCTTGGGCATCTAGCACATCTATTAGTCTTATCACAAAGTGATGGGAGATGTCATTCTGTAAATATGTTTCTCATACTGGTTAATGAATAAAGCACTGTTGGCCAATTGGAAAGCAAGATAGGTGGGACTAGGAGACAAGGAGGATTTGAGGAAGTAGTAGGGAGGAGTCAGCATGGAGAGGTTGGAGAGAGCAGATGCTGGCCCCACTCTTTGGTAAGATGAGACCACGTGGAAATACTTAGATTAATAGAAATGGGTTAATACTTAAGACAGAGCTAGCCAATAAGAAACAAGTAACAGGCCAAAAGCATAATATCAAATACAGAGTCTCTGTGTGTTATTTGGGGCTGGTGATGTAGTGGGCCCAGGCCAGTGGGGACAACCTACTCCTAAGAACAAAGGAGATAGCAAATTCTTAGAAGCTTTGAGTTGGAGTGAGGGATAAAACTGTTATGTATTTCTTATTCCTAAATTCACAGGTGACACTCACTTGGCTACTGCAAACCCCTCTCCAGGGATTTTCTTTAACCCGATTTTGGTTGTAACCCTGTAATCCTGACACATAGGTTAGAAGAATTTATTCAAAACATTTCTGTGATTGAATAGACTCGACTGGTTTTATTACATTCACAGCAATGGTTATCAATTCTTGATACATTTGCATGAACTAGTATCTTATCTTAAACCATTTAGTTCATAAGGACTTTCCTGTTCTCTGCATATTCTGACTTAACTGGTTTGTGATAGGATAAATATTTGGTAAGACAAATATGTTTATAGATTTTAATTAATCTACATAGGTAGATGGATTTAAGAATGGCACACAACTTAGAAGGAAGCCAAAACTTGATTCTTTATAGAAACAAGAGAAGATTTCCCCCATACCTAAATACTAAGTCATTGTTAGTTGGTATTAAATTTACTCATGATTTACTCTTCCTTTCTATCATGCCACTTAGGCATCCTTTGGCTTATTGAATGAGGGTCATAAATATTCCAGAGAAAATTTTTGTTCCTTGTCATAGATGTACTACAGCAGAATCAGAGATAGACACATGTGTGAATATCCAGAATGTCAGAACTTACTGAATAATAACAAATTCACAATCTATATTGGTTTCATTGACTGCAATTTTCCAAGTAGTCCCAATTTGCCTTGATAGCTGTCAAATGTCGGTTCTTTTATTCCAATTTAAATTAATGACACTAACAATCAGGTCACATATAACAAATCCATAGTGAGTACTCTATATCTATCTATCTATCTATCTATCTATCTATCTATCTATCTATGTATGTATCATCCATTTATCATCTATCTAGTATCCATCATCTAGCTACTATCTACGTATGATCTATCTATCATCTATCTATCTATCTATCTATCTATCTATCTATCTATCTATCGATGTATTTATCTATCTATCATCTATCTATCTTTCTAACTATCAATCATCTATCTATCAGAGTTCAAGGAGTCTTCTAGTCCATTTTCTGTTGCTATGATAAGAAACAAGACAGTTTACATTATCTTACAAGTTACTATCTACCATCAAGGGAAGTCAAAGCAGACATCTGGAGGAAGAACTGAAGTACAGACAAACTAATAGTTCTCCTAGCTTCTTTAACATCCTTTATTATATACTTGCCCAGGGATAGGCACTGCCCACAGTGAGCTGGGCCCTCCTACATCAATTAGTAACCAAGAAACTAACAGACATGGCCACAGGACAGTCTGCTCTAGGCAATGCCTCCATTTAGGTTTCATCTCCCCAGATAACTCTAGATGTGTGTCAAGTTGACAATTGAAATGAACTATGATGAGGCCTAACTTTAGGCAAGCATAGAGCTTCTGCAAAGGAATGTCTGAGGGAATCAGATTAGGAAGCCTTACCAGAGTCGAACAACAGGGTAAAGGCTGAACCCAGAGCCCCTAAGTGTGGAACTGTGGATGCTATACAGGTAAGGAAGGAGCTAGGAGCAGATTGTGGATGCTGTACAGATGAGAAACTAAGTTCAGATTGTGGATGATGTACAGTTGAGGAGCTAAGCATAGACTGTGCATGCTGTACAGGTGAAAAACAGAAAGGATACAGGTGTGTTATGAGGAGGTTTCCTCCCAGCCTGGTCCCAGAGCCGTGTCAGCCCCAAATAACACATAAAGACACTGTATTAGATACAAAGCTGTTGGCCTGTTACTAGCATTTCTTATTGGATAGCTCTATCTTAAATATTAACTCATTTCTATCAATCTCTGCACTCTTCATCCTATATGTTGAATCTACTCCTACCTCTTCCTGAATCCTCCTTGTCTCCAAGTCCTGCCTATCTTTCTTTCCTATTGTCCCACAGGGCTTTATTCATTAACCAATAAGAGAAACATATTTACAGAATGGCATCTCCCATCACAGGTGGACAAAGAGGATAATGAATGGATACTATTTCCAGGTAGAAAAACAGGATGAAGTAAAGTTAGTATTTCACAGAGGCCAAGTCAGTGGTGGATACTGAGCCTAGTTGAAGCCACTGAGCCAATGAGGACTTGGGGACAGGTCAATGGGGCCCTAGCTATTGCAGTGTTGGGTAGTTTCCTCATTAAGGAATGTTTAATATGTTTATTAGTATGTTTAATAAAATCTCAGACCAGGTTTTCCTGATGTCTTTAATACTTCCATGTGCTCTTAGAATTTTAACATACTTTGATAATTTGTAGAGTGAGACCAATTTTACATTAAGGAATAAGTTATTTATGAGGCCATGACTTGTATGTAGGTGGTGGACAAATGGTTTTGTTTATATGTCCGACAAGGCACTGAGTAAATGACTCTGTGTATGAATTCAAAATGGAGTCAAATGCTGCTTACAAAACTGAACTTTAAGGGCTTGGTAAACTCTGATGAGACATTATTGCAATAGTTGAACTTGCTTGTCGCCTTGATGTAATTTAGAATCTGGTTGTATCTGCAGGGAGTTTCTAGATTATGTTCATCAACATGGGAAGACTTCACCTACATGTGGGTGGTACCATCCTGTAGACTGTAGTCCCAGACTGCTTAAGACACAGAAATTGATCTGAGCAGCAAGATTGACCTCTCTGTTTCTGTGCATCTGCAGATGGAATGTGATCAGCTGCTGTAAGCTGTAGCCACCAGTACTGCTCCTCTGTGATGGGATTGATGGGATTCAATGAATTTTGGGTTAAAACACACCCTTTACTGCATAGTTTACTTTTTTTGGGGGTGTTTTATCACAACAATAGCAAGAGTAACTGACAGATCTGTGACACACACTAGGAGGATTTGAAGCAGATTGCATGCCAGTCTCCATATATTTAATGCTGTTACTTTATAGTCATAACAACATTTATAACCATTTACTATCCAATTGGTTTCTAAACTACTGTAAATATTTAAAAATCATAAAGTTGTCTGGCATGATAGCACACACCTTTAATCTTTAATCATAGCACTCAGGATGTAGATGCAGACATATCTCTGTTGACATAAGAATATCCACGCTTATATAGTGAGAACTTCTCTCAAAAATAAAATAGAACACAATAAAAATCATAAAATAAAGAACAGATTTTTAAAAGAGAATATGATTAAAAGGGTGGAAAAGAGGGAGTAAAGGGAATAAGGGTGAATCTGACCAAAGTGTGTTGTGCACATGAATCGGAATAACAATGTCACATCCAAGACCCCTACTTTGTAAAATTAATAAAAGTTAACAATGGTGCACGTGTACTGGGAGACAATCAAAACCTTATACATGTAAAGGTGGCTTATTGTTTTATAACAGTCATACATATATGTTTTATTAAGTAGACTGTATGATCCTGAAGCACAATAATTTACAATTTTACAGGTGCATTTTTCTTTAAACCTAGAATTTAATAAAATATTGCTATGAGTGTATTTACATATTTATTCAAATATTTTAGTGTTTGATTCTTGATAATAATAGTATGTGCCCATATACTTTTTTGGGTTAGAAAATGACATCAGTATTATGAAAACTTTATGGATTAAAACTAATTAACTGGTGCAAATTAGAAGATGCCAAGCTGCCCATGTAAGATAGTTTCTTTCTATAAACCTTATCAGAATTCCCATGGAAAGGGCATAAAACTGCTCTTTGTGAATTTTCACTAATAAACATCCCCTTTATACTAAAAGGCATCTTTTCCATGCTCTGCAGAGTCAAATTACTTAAGTGATTCAATGTGAAACTCAGCTGAATTCAGCAATGCAGCTAGGCAGCAGGTTTCAATAGCCACCCAGACCTTAAGGAAATGCACATTTCTCTTGGTAAGCAGTCCATTTTCCTTGACAGTAGGATAATTTAAGGATTAATTGCTTTAGAAATCAAGACAAGGCAAGTTGTTTTGATGTAGTGAAATCAAAGAGGATCTTGTTGATGGCTCTAGTATCCGAAATCATCATTTGTCAGAATTATGCATCAGTAGTATTTAGACTGAGAATAAGAAGACAGAAGTAAAGAAAATTCAGCCCTCTGTATTAAAACAATGCTCCACTTTTGACAATCTTGCGTGGTTTAGGACGACATGGCCATGGAGGCGTTAATTTGACTATGTGCTTGTGTTGGAGAATTTATAGAGGGCTTTTAGCTCTCTGTACTTCAAAATCATAGTAAACCCTTGTTTGGAATTTATTTGTTTGATACATATCTAATCATACCAGCTATCAGTAAAAAATAAACTATAGGTCAATGAACATAGACTCCAAAAAAATACTCAGTGAAATACTTGCAAACAGAATACAGGTATATATCAAAGTGATTTTCCACCATGGGGAGGTTTGCTTTATTTCTGTAATGCAGGGATTATATAACATGTTCAAATAAATACATGTAAAAAAATAAATGGACTTAAAGATAAAACAACAACAACAAAAACATCATCATCTCAATAAATTCCATACAACATTCCTTTATGATAAAAGTCATAGGGAACGTATGTGGGGAACTGACAGCAAACATCATCCTAAATGAAGAAAAGCTTGAAACAATGCAACTGAAGCCAGGAAGAAGACAGTGATGTCCACTATTCTGATGCCTTTTAATATTGTGCTCAAAGTATAGGTTAAAACGATATGTAGAGAAGTAAGTTAAAGGGATATGAAAAGGAGAAAAGAAATCAAACTAATAATGATACTATTCATCAGAGATCCACAAAATTTTACAAGAAAACTTCTAGAAATGATAAACAAATTGGCAACATGGAAGGATACAAGATCAACTTTTAGAAATCAATATGTATATTTAAATACCAACAAAAAACATACAGAGAAAGATATCAGGAACAAATATCCATTCACAGTATCCTAAAATAAAATAACATGCCTAGAAATAAACCTAACCAAGGAATGAAGGAAAGAGATAGAAAAGAAACTTGAAAATGGAAAATCCATAACATGCTCATGGATTGGTAGAATTAATATTGAGAAAATGATCATCATATTAAAAGATATTTACAGTCAATGCAATTCCAATCAAAATCCCTATATCATCCTTCACAGAAATAGAAAAGATAAACTATCCTACAATTCATATGGAACTATCAAAGATCTCAGAGGACCATAAGAATTATGAGCAAAATGAACAATGCTGGAGGAATTACAATTCTAGATCTCAGGATGTATTACAGAATTGTAGCAATAACAACAGTATGTTGTTGGCACAGAAAATGGACATGTTGACCAATGCGACAAAAAGACCCAAACTTGATTGTCCATAATTTTATCCACTTAATATTTGGCAAAGACACCAAAACCATATTCTGGGGAAAATAAAACACCTTCAGTAAACTTTGCTGTGAAAACTAAATAGCCATGTGCAGCATAACAAAATCAAACAGGTATTTATCACCTTGCACAAAAACTATTTCCAACTGGATCAAAACCCAAATGTGAGATCTGAAGAACTGACTGCTAGAAGAAAACACAGGCACTGCCTTGTATGATGTAGACATATTGGGAAGGACTTCCTGAACAGGAATTCTCCGTTTGCCCAAGAGTTAGGTCAGCAATCACAAGAAAGAATTCATAAAACTAAAATGTTTTTTCACAGTTAAAGAAACATTTACTCTAATAAAAGGGAAGTCCACGTAACGGGGACACACATCTGACAGAGGGTTAGTATCAAAAATATATAATGAAATCATGAAACAAAGACTCAAAATGAACAGAACAAAGAGGATTAGCACCAAGAACATATAATGAGCTAAAAAGCAAGGACAAACACAACAACAACAAAAAGCCCGACACATTTAAAAAATGGGCCTTGGAACCGAACAGAAAATGCTCAAGAGAAGAAGGAAAATGACTAAGAAATATCTTCAAATATAGTCACTCTCTGTTAGTTTTCAGACACTTGTACTGGTCTATCCTTGGTGTTCTGACAGGATACACCCTCAGCTGCAGCCACCTCAGTCAACTTCCTGTTACCTCTGAGTCAAGATGTAGGATTCTCAGCTCCAGCATTACATCTGCCTGCAAACTGCCATGCTCCCCAGTGATGATAATGGACTGAACCTCTGAAACTATAAGTGTGCCCCCTCAATTAAATGTGTCCTTTATAAGAGTTGCTGTGGTCATGGTGTCTCTTCACAGCAATGAAATATGCTAATATTTAAGATATCCTAAAAATAAAAGCAATAAAAAATAAAAATAAAGAGATGAAAAAGAAAGTTCTGTGCCCCACATATAAAGTTTAAGAAAATGAATAATTTCATATGTGAAAGTAAATACTGGTTCTCTGTCTTGCTTGCAACCATAAAGCACCTTCTCCTACATAATACATAAACACATATCTATAGATACAGATAAAATATGAATTTCTACTTTAATATAAATATTGTCTTCTTATGCCCAAGTATCCCTACAAACCCTATGGGCCAATTTCCCACAAAAATCTGTGGGCAAATTTTATTTGATACAAATAGTAACATGGTAGCTAGGGGAAGTCAGGAGCATAGACTATAGCTCAGGAACCAACTAGCCAATGTTGTAGGAGTTTTATATTACTTTTTAAATAAGAAGAATAACCATCTGCATATTTGTACAATAGATGTGTAATAAATGTATATTGGCTTTTAAAATTTTGAAGCACCATTGAATAAACCAATGCAAATTACTTTATAAGACACATACACACAGATTCTAAGTCTGTAATTTATGATGTAATATTTATCTCCATTTTCAGCTTTCCTGTATCACTGCTGGATATACTCACATTTCAGTTCCAATCTCAGTTTTCTCAAAGTGCTGTTGTATTACAGGGGAAGATTTTTTTACCTTAGTTGCTTTTCAGTAACATTTACTATCCTATGTGATGTGCTATAATGCTTTAGTGTAAGCTCATAAAGAATAGAAAGTAAAATTTATTTTAATTGCTCAAAATTGATACTCTACTCTTGCAATGTGGCTGAAGAAAATGTACTTAAATCCTGGATTTGAATAAACTTGGATATAAGAAAAAAATATGTTATCAAGGTATCTGGACACTGCCTCACTTGGGTAGCAAACCAATATCAAGAAGACATAGTATGCAATGAATCATGGATTAATAGTTGGTATCTGTAGGCCAACAGCTGCCATTTTTAACTAAAGCATCTTTGCACACTTTAAATTTGTTCCTTATGGTTTTTTTAATAAAACTTCCTATCTGTTTCAACAACTTTGAAAACCTGTTGAAATATCTTTACATATTATTTTTCTCCATCTATAATATGTTTTAAACAATTTTTCTTTGTAACTAGTGAAAGACCAATTGGTTATTGTATGTTCATCATCTAACATAGATTACCAACACAAAGTTAATTTTAAATCATTCCAGTAGGAGGCTAATAAATAGCAGGGAATGGCATGGTTAATATTAGAACACATATAACATGTGTTCTTATTTAAGATAAAGTTTATTTATAGTTATTTAGCAACTAAAGGTCATTTCACTTCCCAATAAAGAATTCATGTGTTCTTGAGTAATGTCTACTTAAACAACATGCCACAGAGGTGGAGAGGAGAATGAATTATACATTGAGAAGCCTGCCTATGGCTCTAATACTAAGTAGCTCTACCTCTGAGCCCTTTGGTTGATGCTTCTCTTGGGACAGAAGCATAATTTCCCCAGGGATTTAAAAAATCAGAAGTAACTAAAAAAGTGAAAATGATGGAAACCAATATGTTTGAAATAAAACATGTTGAGGGATGGAATCGTGCCTATTATATATCTTCTAAGTTCTATGTGTACCTGTTACATCTCATCCAGTTTATCTCCCTAAAGGCTTACAAGATAGGTGAAGAATGCCAGGAAACAGAAACAAGAGAGAACTGGCATGAAATGAGGGGATGGTGGGCAGATACTATAATGATCAACCAACTAGAAGCTAAAAATATTGTTAACTGAAATGAACTTACCATGCACCTGAACGACATGCCATTATAACCAACCAATACAGCCATCTCAGATTATTGTTTGTTTATTCTTGTAATCAAGCATCTGACGATGTACTATCTTGCTGCTCTTGCCCAGAATGGATACTATTGAGCTGCTTATTGCTACACAGAACAAGTCAAAATTAAATATTGGAAGAACGGTTGATATTTAAAGAGTCTTACACAGTTCAGCAACCTGTCCATGGGATGCTGTTGGCTACATATAGCCTGAATCTTCCCACTTCAATGAACTGATTATCAAAGTGCTCTCACAGTCATATCCAGTGGTTTGTATCCTAGGTGAATCTGGATTCTGCCAATTTGACCATACAGAGCACACTGAAAGGAAAATGTAAAGCCAGTTTTACATCTCGCTCCTTCCACACTTGACATGCAACTGTAACTAGGCAATTTGGTTAGTTCTTAGTACTGTTCATTAACAGTGAAATCGTATGTGTACTTAAATTAGACCACAGAGGTCCTTTTAGATGATTTTCTCATTGAACAAATGAATGGACCCATTTGTAATTTGTTTTTTTTTTTTTTTTATGTTTATATTGATTCTAATGAACTACTTTGTTAACCATCCTTTCTAGCTTATAGATCTAAAATACAGAGATGAGCTAACAACCTGCTTCTCGTGATGGCACCTGAGCCCCTGCGCCTTCGGCTGACACAGGAGACAGGTTTAGCTCCTGTCGTTTCCTGGAGACTCGGTTTAGCATTCTGATGACAAGTTCTTCAGGTTATTATACCTGAGTGGAGCTCAACTGAAAACAGACCCATAGAACAAGGGCATCAAGAATGGCTTCGGGATTTGAGGTGCCCGAGAAATGAAAAGTTCCCCAAGAGAAAGGACTGATCAGCTCAGAGTCACAAACAGCATGGGTTACTAAGAAAGAAAATGCAATAGCTTCAAAACTAGTAACTGACAGCAAGTCTTCTCCAAAGTCAGAGTTATCTATCCTTCTGATCATAAGGTTAACATAATATATAAATGCCAATATTTTCAATATATTTCAAGTTTAATAAAAGGGTTTGGAAATGTAGTTCTCAGGAGTAGTCAGTGACCTTAACATTGGACCAAACAAATAAATCACATTGTTCTCAAAGGGGTTTTGTGAGATAAATTGTTGAACTTTAAAAGACTAATAAATTATTTGCTATTTAATTGTGATGTCCTTTTGTCAGTGATGAGGTGAGTGTATTGAAATTAAGTCTTTTGATCATTGGAAGGAAATTTTGTGTTTTCAGTTCTTATTTGTACTCTGATATATCTATCTGTATGTGCAGTTTGGGTGATAGAGAGTCCTTATAGAGATCTGCTTAAAAGCAAGGACTGACAGGAACTTGGCAGGATTGAAGACCACTGCTTGTCGCTCAACCCTGGGCGCTCTAAGGTGGGCTTTTATTGAAGCACAGTGTGTTGATTTAAAAAGAAAAGCCTTTGTGTGTGTGTGTGTGTGTGTGTGTGTGTGTGTGTGTGTGTGTGTGTGTGTGTGTGTGTGTGTGTAGGTCTGTTTTGAAGCTACAATACAATTTAATGTGCACTCTGCAGAATGGAATGTTCAAGAGGTCTATTATTTTATGATTATCTTCTGCCCTTTCCCATCTAATTTTCTGTAAGGTAATTCAACCTGCATTTCTCTGATTATCAATGAGGACAAATAGCTGCCCACTCTGTTTCAGGGTTTTAATTGTTTTCTCGACATTGGAGGTCTTTTCTAATTGTGCGTCGGATGCTCCAGACATAAATGCTTGAAGAGTGTCTGCCAGCCTGATTTTAGCATAAATGAACAAAGACTGTGCTGTGAAGAGTGTTGAGGAGATGTCATCAGTGCCTCAGACATGAATGAAGTATAACAAGAGAATCCCTAGGGTATGGAAAGAGGAAAAGGAGCCACAGCAGTGCTGGCCAAATCCTCAGGCCCTTAACTGTAATGAAACAGAACTGCAAAAAAACCAAAACAAACAAGTTAGAATCTATGAACAGACCACAGACTAGTAAGTCTTTACCTCACGACAATTTTCTTGTCTGTGTGTAGAGCCAGTGTTCACGGTCTCCATCTGGCCTAAAAGCTTACAGCATATTTCCTTAACAATATGCTATTTTCTCCATTGATCACTTTTCCGAAAGACCTCCAAGAAACCGTCTACTATAGTTAGGCATGTCTCCCAGAACTGCCCACCCCTCAATCCTCAGAATTCCCTTGTGCCCACCATATGCAAGAAATTCTGAGAATTTCAATAACCTGTGCAAGCTGGCACTGTGCAAGGCAGCCACAGCCTATAAAATCAGATGGCCTTGTAAATAACTGATGTTTTTCTGACCATGGCTTACTGATCTTGTCATGTGGTTATTTCTTCAGATTGCAGCTATATTCCTGTGACATAGCTGTGACATCTTCCTTAGAGGTGGAAAGCCTGATGCAGAGAGAAAAATCTATAGTTTCCAAAGAGGCACTGAGCTAAGAGGAACAGTCATGACTAGAACTCAAGTGGTCTCTTTAAAGATGTTTTGGACTTATCATCTCTGTGATGTATGCTTATTCAGGAAAATAATTACTTTATTACTTATTCAAATGCTAAGGTGGGTACAAAATGAGAGGGGGGATTAAATAATAGCTAGGAAGAAGATTCATATAGCCACTTATTGTCGTCATATGATCACACCCAATATTACGTTTGGAACAGGTAGATTTGAGAAGCAATTAGGTAATTTATCTCAACACAACTCAAGGATTTCTACGAGTGCAAAAGATTTACATGATCATTTGCAAACTCATTTTCTGTTTTTCCACGATTCTAATATGCTTTAAATGCACGGTTTGTATCAAATTACACACATTCACGATGTCCTCAAACAGACTGAATGTTTTGTTTAGTTATGAATAATGTGGTGAAGAAAATTCACTTAGAGTGCTAGCTTGGTCGACTCACTCTGGAATTCTTTATTCCAGCCAGAGCGGCTGATCCATCAATGATTGTTTACACAATTTTCCCCCAAAACATTGTTTTCTTATAAGAAATAATTTAGCACTGACACTGTCTCCTCGGGTTCTTTTCTTCTCTAGCCTCACAAAAATGTAGCTTTCCAGTGTGCTTTGTTATTAAAAGGAAATCTATAATGTATGAAAAGACTCTAAGCTCTGTGCATTTGCAATATCTGTCTTTTCATCCAACTGTGTCACAGTTTTCCCACGTTGCATATTATCCCTAGCATTGTTTTACAAGTTTCTCAGCAATGTGTTTGTGCTTCTTGTGCTGTGGCAGCATTTGCTGACAAAGGGATGAATTTCCTTTTGCCACTGTGAGGCCTTTCAGGCATCACTTCAGACATACCCATTGCATAGGAAATGACAAATGTGTCTCACATTTCTGAGACCTTGTTTTCCCTTTTAAGTAAGAAACCAACCTCAAGAGAAGCTTCTGAACTTGGCCATTATCCCAGAGGAGACTCAAAATGTATCTCATCATCAGTGACCAAACGTTTAAGAAGTCAGGGTTTCATTTTCCTGATATTTAATTTTTAAAGTAATCACCGATTAATAATATCTCACAATATGTACATTTAGCATGGTCAATAGGTTTTGGCTGCACTTCTTCGTCCTGTTTATGTTTCATCAGATCTAGTTATTTCATCTTTTTTTTTAATTATAAAAATAAAGACCATGAACTACGAGGGCAAAATGCACACAAAAAGTTTGCTACAAAGCAGGCTTGTATTATTAACATTTTCAACACTGGTTCAATTTGCAGACGTCTTTTCGTGTTTTCTGTCTTTTGTGGTACAATTACAAAACGGGAATTTCAGGGTGTGACTTCACAAAATGGAGCCAAGGTGAGCTGTTGTGTACTGCCGTTTATCAAATAGGACAAACACGGGAGGGCTCCACATGTACAGAACACGGGTGCAGAGTGGACAGTGCTGCATGGCGTGTGCCCGGGAGAGAACTGCCATATTCAGCAATATGTTTCATACTCTTTGAATTTACTTCCTTACACATTTTAGACAAAGAATAACCACGGCCAGAGTGTTAAGAAACCATTTTTTTTTGGGGGGGGAGATTTCCTTTCTGACAATTTAAAATTGTTCGTTTTTGAAATTAGTATAAAAATGATGGTCTCCGCTGTGGTATTTTCAGACACACTGTTGATCCTGGCCCTCCCCAACCCATCCCCTACTCCATCCTCCCCTCCTCTTGCTGATCTCAAGCCTTCTTCCTGCTGATCCCCTTCTTTCCACAACTTCTCTCCTTCTGCTTCCAGATGTCTCCTCTATTCCATTACCCTTTCTGCTTCTGACTCCCCTCAAAGGTCTTTCCTTTGCTTGTCATGGTCCTCTATGCAAGAGAGAAAGCATGTGTGTTTTTCTTCTCGTTTCTGACTTATTATCTTAATGGGATGATTTCCAGTTTCTTCAGTGATTATTGAATTTTTTATGGCTGAATAACCTTCCACTATGTATGTATGTATGTATGTGTGTGTATGTATATATACACACATATGTATATATACATATATATATATATATACATACACACACATATAATCACATTTTCATGCATTCTTTTGTTGATGGACATCTGGGTTGGGTCCATTCCTTAAACACTGTGAACAACCATAGTGAAACAGTGGAAAATGTTTCCTGAGAGTAGTGGAGGTGAGTAGTACTGAGTCAGGAACCATGCAAAGCAGAAGAGCTGTATTACAGGAGCAGTAATACCTTGGTCTTTCACCTTTTCAGAGATGACTGAGTGATGTCTGAACTCAGATGAGAGCTTGCTTCCTAATAATGAGAAGAATTCCGTGTGTGTGTGTGTGTGTGTGTGTGTGTGTGTGTGTGTGTGTGTACATATATATATATATGTATGTATGTATGTATGTATCTGTGAATTCTTGAGGACACATAAGGAAGGGAGCAGCTCTGGGGGGGTATAAAGTGTGATTCAGAAATGCAAGCAGAGCACGGCTACAGCTTCGGTTTTAAATATTACTCAAAGGTATGAGTGAAAGGATTATGTGCCTCTGATGCCATTGCGTGGTGATAGGACCTTTACAAAGTTGGTCCTTAAAGAAATGAACTGTGAACATTTCTTTCTAAGGTATTAACCTCATCTCTTCTTAGACTACATGTGGACCATCAGGTAAAATAATGGTGGCAGCTGTTGCAAAGGTAACACTTTGTTCCCCTGGCATACAGAGAACAGGTTGTATTCATGTATTTAGGAATATATATATATGCATACACATATGTAAATAATTTAAAATCATATCATTATGCAACATCTTAATCAACCTTATAGAATATTCAAATTCTTAGGCACCCTATAGGTTCAAATCATACTTTTTGTGACAGTGAAGATTCTTTTTTTTTTTTTCCCCTTCTTCTTTTGTAAAAGAAACATCCCAGGTGATCTCTGGTGATACACATACTAAACTTTTAGAACTTGAGTACCTGAAATCAATTGACTGAATTGGCTCTTGGAATGCAATCTAACAAAAGTTGCTGATGGAACGTCAGGAAATGTGGCCATTACATCCAAGGGTGCATTGTAGTTAAGGAATAGAAAATTGAGACTAGCTAAACTGTTTTGCTTTGCTATATAATAACTGATTTTAAAGAGCCAAAGGAAAACTATCCAGCTATAGTTTAAAGAGCAATTCTTTGGAGAGATTCTTTTGAAATGTAACTTACTGAGCCATTATGTAGTTTCCATGGTATGAGGTGTCAAATGATGCAAAAAAAAAATTTTTTTTTGCAGGGTCCTTGTTTTCAGAAAGAACACAAGACTTCATTCCAACTTTCTTAGTATCACCATCTTGAAGAAGAGAGATTGTCCATGTTAGGAGTGATAGTTAGTCTACAATCTTTTGATTTTTTATTTTTTTCTGCTGCAAAGGACTCTGTAGATAAATTTTTCAGCTAAGGCTACAGTCTTCCAAGCACAGAAATGTGTTTCTTTGATACAGTGAGGTCAGATTGTCTTCAAAGTCTCCAATAAATGTGATTATTAAAATGTTAATATGAAATGTTAGACACAGTGATGGGAGATGCCATTCTGTAAATACGTTTCTTGCATTGGTTAATGAATTTCCTATTGGCACTACTGGCTAATAGGCAAGCAAGATAGGTGGGACTAGGAGACTAGGAGGAGAGAGGAAGTAGTAGGGAGGAGTTCCAAGATGGTGGATGAGAGAGAAGAATGCCAGCCCCTCTCTCTGGTAAGATGAGACCACGTGGAAATACTTAGATTGATAGAAATGGGTTAATAATTAAGATAGAGCTAGCCAATAAGAAACTAGTAACTGGCCAACAAAATTATTTCAAATACAGTGTCTTTGTGTATTATTTGGGGCTGGCATGACCAGACTGGCAGAAAAAAACCTACTTGTAACAATATAGGTAGCTTGTAGGGTTTTCCTCAACAGTTCCTTTCTTTCAAAGGCCTACTGTTTTCCTTCTTTCCTTCCTTCCTCCCTCTCTCCTTCTATTCCCCCCTCTCTCACTGTTTATGCTATTGAAAAGCATTCTGTATAGAATGTTCTAGTCTCAAGTTTTTAGCACTCTTCCTGCTCCTTCCCACCAAGTTCTAAAGTTACAGGTATAAGCCTTACTATGCAAACCTGTGATATGTTTAGAGTTGGAAGGGTCATGGGCTTGAAAACCATATAAAGTCAAGCTGTGGGTACCTTAAGTAAAGATGATGCTAGCCTCCAGAGAGAATGCTGTCTTGCATTTTACTCCTGAGTTGTTGTCTTCCCTCTTTATATTATGTTTCAGGATCTGGCATAATCCAGAGTTGGCTCAAGCTATATTTTTCTTGACTTTGGAAACATGTACTGTGTTGTTACCTACTCGAATCACTTTTCTTTGGAAGTGCTTGTTAGGGCTTTATTCAAAATGTTAAACCTTTATGATCTCCATGTGACTGTGGAATAGGAACAGACAACATTTTATTGGCCACCTATGCTGAGAGAAACATCTTTACCTTGTGATTTGTCCTGTGTTCAATACTGCCTCCTATATTTGTAGCCTATGTGCCTGAAGTTTGTTGACAGGTTTTCCATGATGAAGCATTCATTTGTCCGTGGGCTGTCCCAAGTGTTTCTTCCATGTTTTTATTTTTCCCCCAAATTTCCCCTTGTTTTTGAGGTCCCAACCTACTCTTTGTCTATTTCAAGGTCTTCAGGCTTGTTAGGGTTTTATAATTTTCTTGATATTATGTTTTTCTCAGTAAGAACTGAAGATCTATGGTAGATTATTAGACATATCAATTTCTGTCTTTAGGCTGAAATACTTACTTTAGCACTTCATTAATTAAAAAAGAACCAAAATAAGGGTGAAATCTAATTAGCTGTGTTGAGACAATTGTGGAGAATACTGACACAGAAAAAATAAATAAAGGTTTACAGAAAAAGTAAATAAAAATATGTAAAATAATCATCACTACCCAAAGTTCAGCAAGAACAAACTTTAAAACTTAGATTATTTACTGGGTCCAGTTAATAAGTAGATGAGTTGGGAATTGACACAAATCTCCTGCCACTGTAGGTAAAAACTCATAATGCAAATGTAGTAGAAAGAGCATATTGGATTAACTGAAAATAATTTGTTTACCAATGTAAACAAAGAATCCACTTATTGTCTCTTCTGTTCAGAATTAAATATATTTTTCATACTTGTAACTATAGCAGACATTGAGTTTTTTTAAAAGTTGTTATTTAGACTTCAGTTATACCTAAAAGCTGTTACCAAAAATTTGTTGTTACAAATATATTTATCTACTTGATTTCAAGATTTTCTATGGGGAGAAAATTCCACAAGACAAAAATGTTAATTGAAGAGGAATGGATATGTTTTAATCAAAAGCTGACAAATTGATTTTCAAATGTACCCATTAACATTCATCTCCTAGCAAGCACTGTGGCTAGGTAGCTTTCTCATCATCACTTGCCTTCATGAACCTTGTTAATGAGTCACTTCACTGCTTTCAGTTTTATGCACACTGTGAAGATGGTAATGAAGTAAGCCCAGCATCGTGCAGCTCCCTATAATATCTGCACTAGAGAGGCTGAAAAGGGGGTCCCCTGAGATCCCTGAAGCCCATAAGACAGACACTGAAGCCTACTAGATGAGCCCCAGGGCCATGAGAGACCCTACCTTTAAAAACAAGGTAGATGGTCCCTGAGGAAGAATGACATCCACACCAACTTCTAAACTCATACCTAAATACATGTGCACTCATTTGAACAGGCACACACACACACACACAAACACACACAAGCCATGTGGAAGATGAAGTATAGTAATTGACACCATCAAGAATGCAAAACCTTTGTCTTTAGTCTTTAGTCTACTGTTGTCTTTAGCCCATGATAAGGAAGAGTGCAGACGGCTAGCAAAATGATCACAAGATACTGGGTTTCAAATAATAGGAATTTTACTTCAGATAGATGGAGTCCTTAATTTGTTCAAGCGGAACAATGTTGATCATGTGGTTTAATTACAGTTAGTTTGTGATAGGTGGTGATAACTCTCTAGCTGTTTAGAGCTAAGGGTTGTTTACTGTGGTGCTGGGTAGTTTTGGTCAAATTGTCTCTGAGTCACATCACCTGTGAAGAAGGTCCATCAGTGGATGGGTCGCTTTTATCAGATTTGCCTATGGGGAAGTCTGTGAGGTCCTCATTGTCTTAATTAATGATTGATGTTGGGAGTTAGAGCGCACCCTGAGTGTTACCACTCCTGGGCAGGTATTTCTGACTTATGTAAAAAAGACAGCTGAGCAAACCATGAAGAGTAAACCAGGTCTCTGCTCATTTCCTACCTCCAGGTTTCTGACTGAGTTCCTGCCTTGACTTCCCTCAGTGATGGGATGTAATTGATACTTGTAAGCCTATTAAAACCTGTAGCTTTGAACTGAAGATCAGAGAAACAAAGCACTGGCCACTAGCTCTTACCTCTACTTCAGACCAAAGGGGTGATCCTCAAACTGCTCACGACTTCACTGTTCATCGGATTTACTCAGACTGCTATGCTCTCCTTAGCGTGGTTATAGACTAATTCTCAGAAAGAATGCCTCTCCGTTTTATATCTCTCAAATCCTTGGATTAAAGCCATGATTCATTCTGCAGTAGCCAAGGTGGTCTTGGACTCAGAGATCCATCTGCCTTTCTCCTGAGTCATGGGATTAAAGGTATGTGCCACCTTCTAGTTTCTATGGCTAACTACTGTGCCTAGCTTTGCAAACCGATCTCCACTGGCTTTATTAGACCATAAATAATATATCACCACAAAACCCTTTCCTCCCCAAGTTGCTGTTAGCCATGATATTTTATCACAGCAACTGAAGGCAAACTAGTGCAGTCATATTTTTGGAAATTGCACAATGTTCCTGAATAAATCTGGGGTTGGATAAACTTGATTTTTGTCTCCTCTGTGCTCACAGCCTATCTTTTATATATGCTATTTTAATTTTCTTACTTGTTTGTGTGGGCATGTGTGTGCCATGGTAGGCATATGGAGGTCACAGGGCAAATTACAGGAGTCAGCTGTTCTCTTTCCCTAGCACGTGGATCCTGCTCATCAAACCTGGGTTGTCAGATTTTACCTACGAAGTCATCTCCCCACTCTGCAACTTCTCAAAATACATCCAGTGTGTTTTCAATCCACATTAGAGTCCCATGTCTTCAGGCTACAAGAGAACTGAGCCAATTAAAGTGCTGATAATACTGCTCTGGGAAATTTTATTTTGATAGCAGACATTGCTAATTGCATAGATTATTTTTTCCCTCCAAATCACTAAAATTGAAGAGCTTAAATATCTTTTTGTAAAATCAATGTAATTAAATAAGTATTGGGATGAGTGATTTTCTTTAACTAGAATCAAAGGAAAGGCTTATTTTTGGAAGATATTTATTGAGTGGCTTTCTCTTAAAGATAGATACCATAGGCTTCCACAGATTCAACAAACAGTGCTTTAAAAATATTATTTAACCATCTGTCTATAAGGAACACATAAATACTTTCTTCATTTTATTATTCTGTAGACAATACAAAGTAACAACTATTAACAAATCCTTTATACTTCTGCCATAAATGATTGGGATTATAGGGCATGTGCAGTCATATTAGTTGCCTCAATCTATGTGATTTGATTTAATGTTATTTTTAGGCATGTGTTTGACATACCCAATTGAATTTTTAATCCAGGTTTTTCAAAAGAGTCATATAAAATTGACATTGTTTTGAGAAAACCACTGTTTTGTTTGCTGTTTACCAAGCTTATTTTATTGTTATTTAAAAGGAGCAGTTCCTATTATAGATCAATTATGTCATTTATTTTGATAGATTATTTTACTTTCTATTCTCATGAGAAATCAGTTACTAAAGTGGGAAACCATCAAGGTATGCATATAGATTTTTTGAAAACTTGTATGGGACAGGAGATAATGAGATTGATGTTGCTTTAGTAGGTAGGCTAGAGGCAAAGGGACCGAGTACTATTGATACATGTTTTAAAGTTTATTGCACTTTGAATAATTGGCTTTGAAATATTACACTCAGGGGCTTGGAGTGTGTCTTGTGCTAGACAGATGTAACCATGTGGGTTCAGGTGAGAAGTTCATGGTACTTATCTGTGGAAAAAGCAAATTCATTTCCAGTGGCATGATAAATCATAGAAAACAAAGTGAGAGATTTATTTTTATTATGGATCACTTTCCAGTGAGCAGCTGCTATATTTTGCCCACCATCCTCTAGCTACATGAATTGAAAAACCTTAAACCAATGAAAATAGCTATAGAAAAAGCTACCTATCAAATTATATCATTACTTCATACTGAATATCTCCAATACATTCCTAACTTAGAAGTTAAACAATAAAATATAGAAGAGCTCAGATGTTTGCAGTGCTAACTACATTTTCCTTGAAATTTTGCTCATGCATCTTTTGCTTCCATTATCTAATCCATATGCCTTGTACTTAGTTAACCAACCACAGGACGGTTTTTCCTGACTATAAACTTTATTCCCAGGGAGATCATGAACTTGTTACCTAATAATTCTATCATGAAATTTTATTACTTTATTTATATATGTGTGTGTCTGTGCATCTGTGTGTACATATTACAGGTCCTCTAGGAAGATAAAAAGAAATATGCATATTCAAAAACGGATGTATATCCAAAACATTGGGATTTTCAAAAGGAAGAACAAGTGTGAGAGAGAGAAAATATTTCTATGTGAATTTTCAAAGTTCTGTCTCCTAGGTCCATAGCCAAATGTGCCATCTGAGTTCTTCATGAGCATGTCCTATACATGAAATTTGTGTCTGTGCATATCTGAAGTGGGTAAACATTAGGTCCTTCATATGTCCCCAATCTTGTCTGCTGTGGCAACAAACAGCATGACAGACAGTATTTTAGCTGTTAGACACATAGTTTTGGCATGTAACAAGTAGTCTTTTAGCACATGTATCAAGTAGTCTTTAAGAGCACAGCATATTGTCACTAGATACAATCTTGCATGATGTTAAATATTATCACATTAAAAAGATAAGTCAATACATAGTTTAATTAACAAGACTGTTTCATGATATGTACATACTATCAAAACATCATGATATAAACATACATACATAAAATTTCATTTGGCAATTCTCAAATGGCAATTTAAAGTTGTGAATAACTAGGCAATCTTGTTATATCTTCAACACATCATATAATAACTTGGAATGTCCATTTTATCTACCTCAAGTAAAGATGTAATTCATTCTTGTATTAGATATTTGTCCTTCTTGAAAGCTTTCTGTGCCTTTTCATCCTTTTGTAAATGATGGTTTTTAGACTAATGCTTGCCAAGATTGATCAGGGGTCAGAGGGATCTGGAGCACATTTGAAATGCAATACCTTAGGCTTCATCTTTATGATTCAGGTTCAGTGAACTCCAAATAAGATCTGAGAATCTGCATTTCCAAAAGAGACTCAGGGATATGCTGCTGATAAAGTACCACACATGAAAAGTGGTTGGCTTCATGGACTTGACAAGGTAAGTGCAAGCATTGACCATTTACTGAGTCTTCCTTCGCTCCTCTCTCTTCCTTCTCCTGCTTCACAGTGTCTTTGCTGATATTCTCTCTCTCTCTCTCTCTCTCTCTCTCTCTCTTTCTGGAAAATCAGTCTGTCCTCTAAACTCTCTCTCAGCCCCTATAACAAGAAAAATAAAAGATCCAGAGATAGATATTAGGGTTCAAGCTTCAAGCTGAAGATAAGAGAGGCAAAGGAGCCAGACCAGTAAATCTTATCTCTACCAAGATGAAATGGCAATCCTGTCTCCACAGATCATCAGAAGCAAAAGCTCTCACTCAGTTCCTGTCTCCTGCCTTATATTCCCTTCTATGCCCTGTCATATCACTCTTGTCTCTACATTGTTATAATTAAGGAAAAACATCGCACTAGAGAAAGATGCCACACATCAGGGTTTAAAAAGAGTTGCTTTTTATGTATGTATGTATGTATGTAATGTATGTATGTATGTATTTGGGAGAGGGATCATAAAAAGGGGAAATGGGAGCAGGGAGACCTGCCTCCAGGGATAGGAACAGCAGGAGAGAAGAAAGAGGGGGAAAGAGAGAGAGAGAGAGAGAGAGAGAGAGAGAGAGAGAGAGAGAGAGAGAGGAGAGAGAGAGGGAAGAATGGGATGTGGGCAGGCCCTTTACAAAAGGGGTATGTAGTAAATACGCCCAGGTGGTGCTCTTAGTGGCTGTAGCTGAGGGGATACCATGTCAGAACCCCAAGGGCAGGCCAGTACCGATGCCTAAATACTAACAAATCTCTCTCGTGCTGGTATTAAAGGCATGTGATCCCAGGTGCTGAGATCACCTTTGTGTAAGCTGTTTCCTTTAGGACTAGATCAATTTTGTGTAGTCACTGTGGCCTTGAACTAACAGAGCTTCATCTACCTCTTAATTCTGTCTTCTGGGATTAAAGGTGTATACCACCAATAGTCTGGCTAGCTAGTATGGCTGCTGGGATTAAAGGGTGTGTGTCACTGCCAGGCTTCTATAGCTTGTGGCTGATTACGCTTTCTGAATCCTCAGACGAACCTTGATAAATCATAAGTAATATATTACCATAAGCCCCCTTTTAGTGGATGTAGATTCACAAGATTAAGAGCTGCATTTTATACTGCTCTCTTTTGTTTTGTTATGTCTGGGGCCCAGAGAAGCCCCGGGTGAAAGTTTAAGGGGCAGATAAAGTTCTGAATGAAACCCTGAATGAACATGTTTGAGCACAATCATATCAAGGACTCAATATCTCAGACTCATGAGAATGACACAGCCTTCCTCTGGTCCAAGTATGAACGTTGACCATCCATCAGCCTTTGGCTAAAATGAGTGTGTGCAGAAATTGTCAACCACAGGCTTCTCCTCCTAGATGACTACAGTCTCAAACTCCGTTGAGAATTGGTAAACCTGCCTCCTAGTTCAGCTGCATAGGAAAAAAAAAAATAAAACCTGCCTCCTTAATTTAGATGAAGAAAATGAATCTGAATTTCTGGGATGCTGCTGGGACACCATCAGAGTGTGTGGCTTGCCACTCCCCACCCAATATCAACATCCCAGCCTTTCTGTGTCTGACATTTCTCCATTTCCAATTGCATCAGTTATATAACTCTTTAAGCCGTGCAGGATGCAGGTCATCTTGTTTCCTTAGTTCCTATGATTTAGCCTTGGGTTTTCCTTAGAAGTAGCCACTTGCCATATTCACAAGTTTCACCATTCAATCATTTAAACGATTACCTATTGGTTTTTAAAAGATACTGTTTTGGAACTAAGCAGCCTTTATTAAAATTTTAATTTTGCAGTTTTTTTTTCTTTCTGTGTCATGGTGGGCAAGTTTAAGCCTGTGTGAGACTAATTGTCTTAGTTAGGGTTAGTGTTCCTGTGATTAAACACCATGGCCCAAAACTATTTGGAAAGGAAAGGATTTATTTCACTCACAGTTCTATAGAACAGTTCATCATGGAAAACAAGAGGGCGGGAACTCCACAAGGGTAGTAATCTGTCAGCAGAAGCTGATTCAGAGGCTGATGAGGAATATTGCTTCCACTCCCCAGGGAGGGTGAGGTGGGGGGGTAGTGGGGGTGAGGAGAACATGAGTGATCAGGAAGACTTTGTCTGGGGAAGAATGGAGGACAGCAAGAAAAAGAGATCATCTTAATTTAGGGAGCCATTATAGGTTGAAAAAGAAATCTGGTACTAGGGAAATTCCCAGGAATCCACAAGGATGAGCCCCAACTAACAATCTAAGCAATAGTGGAGAATCTACCTTAAATGCCCTTCCCCGATAAAGAGATTGGTGATTGGTAACTACCTTATATGCCACCCTAGACCCATCATCCAGTAGCTGATGGAAGCAGAAGCAGATATCCACAGCTAAACACTGAGCCGTACTTCTAGAATCCAGTTGTAGAGAGGGAGGAGGGATGAGCAAAGGGGTCAAAACTGTGCTGGAGAAATCCACAGAAACAGCTGGTCTGACCAAATGAGAGCACACAGACCCCAGTGGTAAAGCTGGGGGACCAGCATTAGACTGAATATAGTCTGTTGAATGTGGGTGTCAGGGCAGTCTATAGGACCTCTGACAGTGGAATCAGTATTTATCTCTAGTGCACAAATGGACTTTGGGAGCCCAATTTCCCATGGAGGGATACTCTATCAGCCTAGATACATGGGGTCTTCCCCTAAATGATGTGACAGACTTTGATGAACTGGCTGTTTTCATTTGGCAATGTGCACTTAAGGTGTTCTTAGCTTGGTAGGTAGTTTCTCTTCATCATTCTGAATAATATTCCACTGCATAGATATACCATAGCTCATTTAGGTCTTTACCTGTTGGCAATCCTATTTATCAATTTAAATGTTTGACAATTATCAATAAAACCGTTATAAACTATTAGTGGGAGTTTTAATGGGGAGACAAGTTTTAACTAATTTGTATAGATGCCTGGATTCACAGCTGCTGAATAACATAAAAACATATTTAGCTTTCTAAGAACCTTGTCTTCCAAAATGCTAGAATGGGTTGCAAGCAGCTTTCTTCCCCAGCATAGTGCTGTTGATGTTTTAGTTTAAGCTCATTTAATAGGTGCATATGTTTCATTTTGTACTCTCATAAAATGTAGGGCAGGAATGTAAACTGATGATGTGCCAGGCCTTTAGTACTAGAGAATTCCTTAAGCTTCTGTTTGAAAGAAAAATTCAAAGGGAATATACTCATCTAACCACTTTAGGTGAAGTATGCCACATGGCTATGAAAGTCACAAGACAGCATCCCTCATTAGTTTTGGTAAGCATCCAGCTTTTCAGAAGGCCAATCTTTGACCTAATTTCTTTTAAGCTGTGTGAGATTTTATAACACTGTTCTCCTCATACACAGGTAGAGGTCGAGGCAAGGCAGCTAAGAGCCTTGGGTTAATGTATCTGATTTGCCACTACTTAATCTGACGACCCCAAGTAAGTCGCTTAGCCTCTGGAGCCCAGAGAGAGTCTCACTCTGTGTCTAAAATCCTTCAAACTCCCACATCCTGTGAGGTGGTAAGGATCAATTTTACCATTGCTACCTCAGCACGTAACAAGGGAATCAGAGCTCACGCCAGCCGAACTTTGAGGCAGACATTACGTTTTATTAAGCAGAGGACTCTCTTGAGCACCCAGAAGACTTTGAAGCAGCCGAGGTTTGTGACAGGGTGGCCTCAGGTAAAGTTCTTTGGGTGAAACACTGAAGATTTCAAAAGAGGGAACCATGCATTGTGTGACCCAGACATGACGATCAAAGAAAAGTGAGCATCTCTGAGTGGGTTAGGGAATTTGTCATTAGCACCACGGTAGTATGGGATTTTGAAGACAGGGAACATACCCATTCTAGAGTTCTGGTTTACAGTGACACTCTGCCACACTGAGAAGCTTTTAAAACGTTTCATTTTAGGTGAGGTCAGAAGGGTTGTCTGGCGAGCAAATTAAAATCAGAATTGGGTGAAGGGCATACGGAGAAGGACAGAGAATGACAAGAGAGAGGCTATTGCATGCAGGGCAATTATATATTCTGTGCCTGTGGCTGAGTGTGTTTTTTGGGGGTGGGTGCGGTGGAGAGACCACTGAAATTCTCTCTTTCTCATTGAGTCCAAATGATTGCCATGAAATTGCTGGGAATAGAAGAGACAGGGAAATGAAAGTCACCCGTCCCGTGTTTCTGTTGTGCTAGAGATAGCATCTTGGTGTGCAGTTATATTCCCAGAGAGTTAATTGGCTGCTCTGAAAAGCCACTGGGGAGCAGTAAGGCAAACAGTTGTAAGTGAAGCCCTGATGATTTTTTACCAAGTCCCTTGGGTCAGAGCTGTCTTTAGTGATAATCACTACTTTAATAACTCTTCTTTGAGATAGTAAGGGAGGGGAATATCTGCTCATCTACTATGCTATATCAATCTTTTGGAAAAGACCCTCCAGAGCTTTCAAATCCATGTTTTTGTTCCTTTATTGTCTTGTACTACCTGAGCTTCAGGAGTGGCTTTATTGTAACAGAATGAAGCCCAGATGGGATCTGCTGTCTACTCCATGACACAAAGAGCTTAGATGTTTGTGAGCATCAGGATGCTGGACCACTGAGTACATTTCTGTTGGGTGGGGACATGAATCCAGGAAGAAAAAGTCTGCTAGTAATGAAAAACCCATACACATACTTTATTTTTGTTTGGTTAAAATGTTGGAAATATGAATTAGGCAAGCAATGTATCACTCTTCACACTGGGTCTCTGAAATTGATGTGTGGGGATCTGACAATCTTCAGTTTGTTATCATGGAGAAATACAGCTCAACACATACAACAAAGACATCACAGGACATGGTTTGAGGGGTACTTTTGTGAGACTGAGCAGAGATTGTCTGAAATCACATTTCAGTCAGTTAGACAGAGCCCAGATACATGCCACCTAAAGTCAAGAATCTAGATTTGGCTAAGAAGTTCCTGTGCATGCCCTACTACAGAAGGAAGGACACTCACTTTTCTATGATTAGTTAATAACTATTCTTTAGGGAAGTGAGTCATATAGACCCCTGGTATACAACACACATCCATGGTGTGCTGTATATATAATTATCCTGAAGATAATTATAAGCTGTAGTTTACTGTAGATTGGATATTCTTTAGACTATTTTGGAAAGAAGGCAAATGCCAGGATATATAATATAGTATAGCAGATTTTTATCATGTGGTAATTAATACAAAGGAGGCTTCAGGGAATGCCTGTCTCTGTAGTTCACAGTATAAAATTCAGGAAGCCCTGCCTCAGTCTATCCTCTCCTGGTTCTTTCCACACAAGATCACACATAGCATACATCTGTCCATGTGCTTTTAAATTTTCTTACTCACCCCACTCTGTTCAAGCTTGTTATATTTAAAATATTTTTTTTATTCCTATATAGACATCCAGTTTCTTCCTTTTGTGATTTCCCATCATATATTAATCACGTGCCTTTAGTTTAACATTATGGCAAATAATGGTGCATATAATTGTTTATAGATGTTTCTTTTTCAATTTTTTATTTTACATACCAATCCCAGTTCCCTCTCCCTCCCATGTCCCCCGATCCCCCCCCCCACTGCACAGGTAGATATTTCTTTTTAGATGTATTCTTAAATATTAGGTTAAGTACCTTTGGCAATGAGCTTTTTGTTTTGTTTTAAGTTGAAATAATTTTAACTACTGCTCCAATCTTGTTTTTTTTTTTGGTGGGGGGGTCTTTTATATTATTTACTACATCTTGATTTAACTCCATAGGTGATAACATAGAGCACTAAACCTAATGACTTACAGTGATAACTATCATTTAATTCTCAGCCCTTATTAGAAAAGCATCCTTCTGGAATAGAAGCCAATTAATATAGATCCACAATTTGTCATGGTGAAGAGAATGGGAGACTTCAGAATTCCAAGCTTTAAATGAAATATTTTTTTCACACTCTCCTTCCAAGGATCAGATATCACTGAGAAAGGGAGAGCATAAAATTTATAAGAGTCAGAAAGGGTTGATGATTACAAGGAAACATTATTATTATTTTCTAACTGCAACAGTGCTTTGTGCATATGAACTCAAAATGATTTTGACAGCATAAGCAAGACATATTTATGTTAAAACCAGATATAACTTCAGCATGGAGAGGGGAGAGGATCATAAAGCCTACCCTTAGATGATTCACTATTGGCAATTGATAGCTAATTGGAGAGGAAGAGTGAGTTTTCTTTAAAGGTTTGAATCCTAGTAGAGCCAAAAGAACCACCTCAGGATGAGAAGGTATTAGGAATTAATAGGGTGTGGGAAGAAGAAGAGACAATTTTTTTTAAGGTTGTGGTATCTAGTAGGTCAATTATATTTCATTGGATGGCCACATACCCAAGAGTATATGGGCAGTATGTGGAACTCAATAGGTTTACAATAAACAAGGACACAAATTCATGTGGGCAGAGAAGGGGTTAGGGATTTTGGGGTAATCAAAGAAGAGGGTGATTATAATCAAAATATGTTTGTTAAAGGTTCTCAAACAATTAATAGAAAATAAGGAATAAAACAAATAAATGCTTACAGAGCCCCTTTAAAAGAATTACATAAGAGCAACCCTCATGAAAATTGGCTAGTAATCATGCCCTAAAGATAATCCAACCACAGTATTTTGGTAATATTCTTAAAATCAAATCCACTGTGTTTAGGGCCAGGAATTAGGGTGTCTGAAAGTCCTAAGAAGAAAGCCTGATAACAGCTTTCTGTTTCTGACTTTTGGTATTTCCTAAACTCTGCCTTGATTGGTATATGTCATTGTGTTTCTATCTATTATCACTGTAACTTGGTCCTTCTCTATTTCCCTTCTATGCATCTGATTTTTTCTCTTTTTTGTTGATATTTGTTGAAACAAGGTAGGAAAGTGCAGGATCACCTAGAATTTTTGATCTTTCTCCTTTCATCTCCAAGTGCTAAGATTACAGATATATATATCACCATACCCATCTCATTCAACTCATGGGGTCAAAGGTCATATTGAATAGGGTCCTTCCTTGTCAGCTTATTTTAACTTGACTATATCTGAAAATGTCTTGTTTTCCAGTCATGCCATAGTCAGATATGAAGAATTAGAACTTTAATCTTTGGAGGAATCAAAATCCAACTCAAATACTTCCCAATCCCTCCTATACTCAAGTCATTCCATTAATTTGTTGCCTTCTCTCTGTAAAGTGGAGATAAACTAAGATAAAGCTATTTAAGCTATTCCCAGTTTGAATAATTCTTTATACTTTTCTAAGGGAAATAAATGTTAGAATAAAGCATAATTTTAAATATGCAACAATCCCCACATTATTTTTTAAACAATTTAAATTCCTTATGTAGGCTAGGAGAAGTGGTTATCATCACTAACTCAGAATATACAATTTGAAACTTTTATCTGCTTATTTTACTATGAGCCAGTAATTTTCTTAACCAGTTAGGAAATTATTTTTATTTCAATTATGTATTTTTATTTCAATTATGGTACCATCATGCATTTGGAGAGTTCTAGAAACAGATAAACAAATGAGCTACAAAATTACTAACCACCAGGTAGAAGTTTGGGCCAGAGTAATATAATATGTTATTATCTTTTGAACTTTTCTTGACAAATGCTTAATACCATCCTTTAGGCCCCCACACAAAGTAGAATTGTACAAGGACATAATGACTGACAGCAATTTTTCCTAGCTATTTGGAGAGCTACTGTCACCATGATAACTTGACAGTTCTGTATGCTTTTGACATCTGGACAGGTATCAGTTCTCAGGGGGTTTCTCAATTTTAAAGTAAGGGACATTGGATTATTACCTCAGAAATGAAAAGAGCTTGAAAAGGAAAATCTACATCATAATTTCTTTGAATATTGCCTCTGTCATATAATTAAAAAGCCATATAGTTGGGACATATTCATTACTCTACACCTTGCATTGTAGATCATTTCTTGAACTTAAGAATTATAACATCAAACTTGCAGAAAATCGGTTTAAATCTCTTCTGAAATCCCACAGTTTGGAGGGGTTGGTTTATTGTCTTCTTTTTCTTTATGAAACAATTTTTCCTTTGCTGAGGCTGTTAAAAGTGGTTATAGTAAATTGCACTCTTCTGAGCTCAACACCTGATTTTATATATTGCCCTGAATGAGATGTCATCTCCCAGGGTGTCCTGGAAGAGTTGCTGGGCTCAGCTAAAGCAAACCTTGTCACTTTGATACAGAACATCTGGAATGGTGTTTACTTGTCCTCTGGCTTTTATTTATTTTTTTTTTCATTTTTTCCCCATGAATTCACAATATCAGCTGTTTCACAAAAAAAAAAAAAAAAAAAAAAAAAAAAAAAAAATTAGTTTCCTAACCACTAATACCTAGGATAATTTGATAATCAACTCAGCACTTTAAAATAACAAAATGAAGTACTTTTAATATCCTGCTAATTTATTGCATTATTGCTAAAAGAAACTCTTAATTTTAATCCAACATCAACTATAGTGATCATTTGCATAATTTAATTTTATTCATATCATTTCAAAAGTGAAAACCTCGAAATAAATTATTTATTTTTTATTTCCTTAAATATAACCTCTTGGAAGAAAAAAATAAGCAATGAATTTATATGAATCAAACTGGGCTTTAATTTAGGTACATAGACATGATTATCCCTCTTTGGAAGTTAATTTTACTTTCTTATTGACTTTACTGTTTTTAGTTTTGTCATAATCAATCTATACTTAAAACAGTCTGAAAATAGATGTTTTATACTTTTCTCAAGTATTTTCTCTTCTCCAGACTTATTTGAAATTGACATTAGAGTTGTCGTTTTAACTTTAAGAGTCCACATATATTCCCTAGTAAAATGCATATGGGATCAGAAGTACATTCTTCAGTAACTGATCTTTCTTTTCAGCTTGCTGTTAGATAGAAGAGGCCTCTTGATTTGTGTGTTACTAACCTTACCCTCATCTCAAATTCTTTGCACTGAATCCAGCTATCCAGTCATATGAAACTGCAGAACTTTGGCAGATTAGAGACATGCTCCCTTCCATCTACAGCTTACACGAAACTTCCTCCAGGAAGCTTCAAAATATTGACGCTTCTCCAAGGTCCACTCTTTACCCCCTGTGTTTGAAGCATTAAGTTCAGTGCATTTTATAAATTATTATGTTTTGATTTCTTCCTCAAACTTTAAACACTTCTGGTGAGCCATCACCAGTACAGTGTGCCCTAGAACTGGTAGCCAATGGGTTTAGTGTAATGATGAACTGATCACAGAGTATAAGAAATCAAGTAAAGCTCCAGGGTGGTAGCATGTTTTGCACCTCCCCAGTGGGTAGATAGCAGTGAATGCACTGTGTGAGACTTTGGTAGAGTGTCAGCAATAAGGTAGAAAAAAAGACATTTTAATTCATGAATCAGAAAGCAGATAACTTCACAGAATTCTTTTAACCAACTTAAGCTCAGATGACTTCATACAGGTATAGAACATTTTCTAGTCATACCCATCCCTTTAATTACTTTTGAAATAAATACGTATACAATTAAAAAAGTAGATGTGAAATGTGCCCTCAGGCCACAGGTGCCTCAGAGGATCAAGAAACTGGTTCTTCCATTTGGGTGTCCTTGGATTTCAGATCGTACTTCAGTTAAGGCCTGAACAAGCACTTTGTTTAGCAGATTTATCATCCTGCCCATGCGCGCACATACACACACACACACACACAGAGAGAGAGAGAGAGAGAGAGAGAGAGAGAGAGATGGACACACAAACATAGAGATATATTTAGCTCTGCCTGGCCCAAAATTCAATTTGTAGAACAGGCTGGCCTGGAATTCGTAGTGATACACTTATCTCTGCCTCCCAAGTACTGCTGTTAAAGATGCGTGGCACTATACCCAGATATATTTGTGAGAGATAAGCATCATCTCTTTTCATTACAAATTAGAAAGTACATTACACACACACACACACACACACACACACACACAAAGCAATCAAGTAAACAAACAAACAGGCTTCATCCCAAGCCCTGAAAACAAAAACAAAATGTTTAGATTGTTTTTCAGTGTTCTTCTAGACAATATGAATTGCTTTAGCCCTCTGATATGCATTGCTCTTGTCACAATTTATCCTCTATGTTGTTGAAAACCCTTTTAATAACATAAGAGATTATGTAATGGAGACATTGAATGAAGAAATTGCTTTTCAAAATGTAGGGCTTATTTTGGGAATTCTGGACTTCTATGAGACACAAATGACTGGAACATGGCATCCAATGATTAATCCGGGTCATTCTATGGCGCTCTGAAGACTCGCCCTATGGTCCTGGCTGTGAGAAGGATGCTTCATAGTGTCCTAGACTTGCTCTACGTCCCTTTCTTTCCATGCTCAGTTGATTGAGAACTTGCTTAAGTCTTCTGTAAGGAGCCAAACTATTAACACATTATAGAAGAACAGGTTCAGGCAGGATACCTATTGAGAATATTTCTTTGGAGCAAACATTGATCCTTGCCCTCTCTCCCCTGAACAGCTCCACCAAACCAGGTCCTGTGAGTTTCCTGTATGCTTCTTCCTTCCTAGATTTAGATGTTTTGCTATTTCTCCCATAGAGTGAATGAATGATTTACCTTGACTCTCAGGACCCGGAGTTTTGAGTTCTTAAATGTTGGGTGGACAGAGTCACACTGGCATGCCTGAGTTCTGAAGGTTGCTTTTTGCCTGACACTGGCTTGGAGACTGATTGTTATGTAAGACACCTGAAGCACTCTTCCACATCAATCTCCTGGTCATCTTCTTTGCCTTTACAACTTTCACTGGGAACAAACTTCGGTTCCTTTTGATACTACAGACTCTGTGCTTGCCTCTTTGCCCTAGCCCCACAATATGCAAAAGTCTTATCAGAATGACCTGTCAGGAAATATTTCCTTGAAAAGAGAATTTAAAGGTAGAAACAGAATTAACTAATTAGTCAATAAATAACTTCAAATTTCATCTCATTCATTCCTTAATCTTTATTTTATGTAACATTTTTTTTTACTTTTTTAAATTAAAATATAATTACATCATTTTCCCTTTTCTTTCCCTCCCTTGAACCCCTCACATGTAACATTTCCTGTTTGTTCTCTTTCAAATTCATGGCCTCTTTTTCTTTAATTATTGTTATTGCTATATTTACAGATATAACCCTAAATATATAAATTTAATATGTTACTAACATTATCTTATCCTTGAAATATTGCTAAATGTTTGTATTTCAGAAATGTCTTGCCAATGTTATGGGGACTGAATTGCTATAATTTACACATGATTGTCTGGTTGTCAGAAATGAAATGTGGAGGGTATTATATTGTAATAACGATGCTACACAATCAGGCACACATAAAGATATCATAACAAAATATTTCTTGGTGCTTCTGGAAGCACTCTTTTATCTTTAAGTATATAGTGAGATTGAACATAGGAAATTTAATTAAAACTTATGCTCACATAAGACATGGCAATTTTTATTTTCTGTTTTGTATATTCTGATAATTATTTTAAGACAAATAGGTCATAGTTAAATAAAATTGTTTGAATGATACCATCATCAAGGCAAAATGCAAATTATAATGTTAAAGTTTAGATTTGGTATATATATTTTAATTTGAGAATCAAATTACATTAATAATAACAGATACACATTGGGAGACATATTTGCTAAGTAACTGCTGGACAGAAAACAAAGGAAGTTATGCATAGTAAGGCAGGCTCTGGTGAAAATTCAGAATAGGGATGTTTTCTTGGAGGAAAAACTACTCACCTGTGAACTATATGGATAAAGAACACTCTCATTTTAATATTTTCTTCAATTATAATAGAGATGAAAAATAACTACTGGCCAGCATATAATTCTTATAAGAACTGGCATTGTTCTATTGAAATAAAAATGTCAGTTCATCTTTAAAAGTTCAGATATGAAAATCTCTACTTTCCACTTGGGAATGAATCATTTTACACCACAGCCAAAAGCTAGAACTCCTGAGTAACACCTATTAATTAAATCCCGGAGCCAGCTGTGTCCATGGCCCAACACCACTGGCAACCAATATGGCACCTACTGAGATGCTAAACTGTCCTCTGTCAGCCCAAAGTTCCAAGGGAAAAGAGAGGCCACAAGAGGTCAATTGCTAACCTTCCTGTTTGTTTTTTGTTTGATGATTTGACTTGACCACTAACTTAGTTTGCTTGTTATTCATTCATCCACATTTTAAATTTATTTATTGTACTCCTCTTTGGAAAAATTTTAGATTTATAGAACAATTGGGAATATAGTACAGACAGTGACTTCATTGACCAACCCTCCTTTGCTAGTCTTACATATTAAGTAGCTGTGTTCTTTGGAAGTAGGCCCTTGCAGAGCCCCGAACTTACTGGGAATAAACACTGGAATTCTAAACTTTGTATACATGTTTACAATTGTATTTTCTGCTCCAATCTGGAAGCCGTTTCTCTGTGGATGAATAATATAAACTTGGATTAGAAATAGGTGTAATCAGGAAGTACACCATCACGTCTACCGCTGCCCTTTTGTAGTTTTCATTTTCCTTGTGATACTTCTCTGTTCCTAACTATGGCAATGATCAAGTTGTTCTTCCTCCCCATGGCTTTGCCATCCAAACAACACAGTATGAAATGGAACTATACGGTAACAGACATAATGCAATTTCTTGAAATTAGGTTTTCACCCTTAGCAAATTTCTCTGGTGGCCCATTCGTGTTGTTGTTCCTTCACTACTTTCAATTTTAATTTATCATACCTTTCTCTGAGATGTAGTCCATGGAATATTCCATTGGAATCATCTAAGAGTCAAACCTCTGACCATGTCTAAAGGTTTTTCTAAGGAAATTTAACCAAGGAAGGTAAAACCCATCACAGATGTATTTTATAGCCTAACCATTTGCTCACTGGAGGTATGTGTACTTTGTTCAATTTTTTTTTTTTTTTTTTGGACACTAAGACTAAAATTGCTAAAGCCAGATGTTGACAACAGGTGTCCTTTTCAGTTGTTTTCCCACATTAGTTCTGAAACTGGATCTCTTCCTGACCTGAAGCTTACTGCTTTAATTGTCAGGTAAACCAGCAAACCCCAGGACCTTGCCATCTCCATTTAAAAAGCACTATAATAAAAAAAAAAAAAAAACACACCCAGCTTGCTCTCGACTTTTGTATGTGATGCTCAAACTCAGAACTTTTGTCTTCACACTTGAGTGGAATAAGCACCTTTACCCACTGGAACATATTCTCAGTCTTATAATTTAATAACTTCTTCAAATGTAGAGGCCATCACATTTCCCTGTGAAATATAATCACTAAGAAGTATAGGGACTCATATAATTTGGATATAACATGACCTCAAAGGCCTGTGTGTTAAACACAGGTTTGATCATTGGCTTAGTGATGCTCTCAGGCAGAACCTTTTAGGGACCATTTCCAGAGGGAAGGCTTCAGGCCATTAGGAACCTGCCTTCAGAGACCCCACCAGGCTGATAGAAAACTTACCCTATTTTCTACAACATCCTGCTTTGCTCAAAGTTCAAAACCAATGGGAACAACTGACAATGACAAGGAATCTTCAAAGCGTTGGGCTGAAGTAAACATCTTCCCCTGGTAAATTGGTAATCCCCAGAGTCTGAATCACTGATGTAATCCTAGACCACACAGGGTCTCATCTCCTATGCTCTATGGGATTAGGAAACAGATTCTGGTGTGTCAATTAGCACACGCAGGTGGACCAACTGCAGTTCTAGCCTCTTCCATATAGCCCTCAAGGACTTTCCCATCAGCTCATGTAACACTCAAGACCTCCTCCTCCTCCTTCTTCCACAGTTTCAGTGGCATTGAGTTCAATCCCTCTATCTCAAGGCAGCATTCTTTAAAGCTACCTTGTCTACTGAGCTTCCCAGGTGCAAACTTCATTATCAGTAGGGAGAAAGTCCTTAAATTCCGTTCCTCTGGGCCTGGAATTCCAGTTCTTACATTGAAAGGGAAGGAATATAAACTAAGGTGCTGAGAGTGATTCAAAGGAATCAATGGTATTGAATTTGAGAATTTGATGGAAAAGCAGAATTTTCAAGGCTTCATACCAACCAATATTTAAAACTCTTGAGGTTTTAAAGATTACAATAAAATGATGAAGCTTTTTGTAATTAAATAATTAACACTTGAGATTTTTAAAAACAAAGGTCCTTTTCAGAAGGCAGCCTTTTAAGATTCTATTGCCAATTGGCTTTTATTTATTTATTTTTTATTTTATGCTTTTGCAATTCCTCAGATAGCCTTGGGCCATTGGAGTTACCAAGATAGTCAAATTAGAAGGAAAAGAAAAGAAAAGAAAGAAATCCTACCTCTTGAAAAAGGTTAACTCAACACTTCAGGGAGTAGGGAGTATAATTCCTAGTCTCATTGCAGAATTAAATTAGATTGAAGTTGTTGCCTGTCTCCTTTCACTTATTTATCTCTTTTTCTTTTTCTGAGCATAGAGAAGAATGCTAATCTGGGGAGCTGCTGTTTCTCTTTGGTAATGCACTGCTTCATTTTAGCAGGGAGGAGAGCAAAGGTCTAGCTGGTGACATTCTCATAGAATCTGCATGACTTCTCCAGGGTGGACAAATGAGCTGCAAGTCCCTGAACAGTCTCTACTGCTGATTAGAACTCAATATTTATTTCCCTGGTCTTCTGTGCAGACAGCATGCTGCATAGTATTAGAAATATGAAAGACATAGGAACATCACACTGTGCAGAGAATTTTCTCTGCTTTCTTATTTTCATCAGGCAAATGAGTTGCCAATTTTTTCTCTAGGAAATAACCTTGGATACTGAAGCAAAACTATATAGATCTGCTTGTAGTTTCTTTCTTACAGCTCCTACCACATGCTCTGCATGGCTGTCCTCTTTTAGCTATATTTAATGAAAGGAGAGTTCATAAAATATTAGCAAAGAGAATTTGTACAATTAGCCTCACCCACCCATCTGTAAGTTCTATGGCTGTGCTGCGATTTGAAATGTTTTCCCATTGTGTTAAGACAGCAAGGCAAGTGTGCATGCCACTGGAGGGGACCCACTAGTAAAATGACATATGAATATGTAAACAGTTCACTGTACTAACAGTTTTCTAATACATGCATGCTATAACACCATGCCATATATTTTTGGTACATAAAAACTCCAGAGAACAAAATTTCGATGAAATAAAAGGGTTTGTTGTACAATTTTACAAGTTACTCAAAGGATGGGACCGTTCAGGAAATATTTCCTATAGCTAACAGCAGTGTGGATTGCAGCAGTGTAAGCAGCCCTTAGACTAAAGAAATGAATTTCATAGTTTCTGTGCGTTGTTTGGGTTTTATTATTGTCATGTATGGAGGTCAAACACATGCCCCCCTCCCCAAATGTTAAGGCAACGCTCTACTGCTGAGCAAGACCCATATCCCATTTAAAGATAAACCCCGAGGAAAGAGCTGTGACACACACTGCCTATGGATAGAAAAGGACAAGGTAGGTGGAGGACTTTAGTGACAAAACCACACTCCATAAGGAGATGCTGCATTGATGATGTGTTAATCTAATTAATCTTTATCAATAAAAACCCACGAGTCTAATATCGGGCTAAGAATGTGGAAGATCAGAGAATTGGGAGCAGGGACCAGTTGCCTCCTACCCGTCTGAATCATCAGTCTCCAAAACATGAGATCCTGTCTCAACCTCACCTAATCACTTCTTATCTCCACCTCTGAGTGCTGGGATTAAAGGCATGAGCCACCACTGCCCAGATTCTATAATTAACTAGCAGCTAGCTCTGCCCTTTGATCTCCGGGCAAGCTTTATTTGTTGTCAGAACACAAAATATCACATGTCACATTAAAGAATGAAAACAGAAAATTCCTTCTGGAATAGTTTGATGAAGACTGAGTCCAAATTTGAATCCTCAGCACATATCCCTATCTTTCCATCTGTCTGAGGTTTGTGGTTACTGGTTAATCTGTGTCTCTTGTCTGCTATGTGTCTGACCTGTCCCTAATTGCCTTAGCTACTGTCTGTTGCAGTGAAGAGATACCACAATGGACACAACTTATAGAAGCAGCATTTAATTGGGTACTAGCTAACAGTTTCAGATGATTCCATGCCAGTCATGGGCTAATCATCCAAGGGAGCATGAAAGTGATCAGGCAAGCATGATGCTAGAGAAACTAAGAGCTTACACTTTAATCCATAGGCTGTAGGCAAAGAGAGGGAGAGGTTAAGAGAGAGCAAGAGGGACAGGGTGAGGGAGAGAGAGAGAAGAGAAAGAGGGAGGAGGAAGGGGAGGAGGGAGGGATGGAGGGAGAGAGAGAACCAGAACCAGAACCAGATATGGGCTTTTGGAACCCCAAAGCTCACTCCTAGTGACAAACCCTCTACAACAAGGTCATACCTCTTAATCCCTCCTAAACAGTCCACCAACTGGGAACCAAACATTCAAATCTATGAGCCATTCCCATTCAAACCACCACACTTGAAAATAGTTTTCATCAGTAAACTTGTTGGAGGAAAAGACTATCCAAGGGAAAACGGGAAAAAACATAGGAAAGCATTGAGCTACTCATTTCCCATGATTTTGTATGCAGCTTTTGCTTCATAAGTATGTTGTTGTTGTGAGCTCAAGGCCATCCTGGGCTATACAAGATTGATCCAATCTCAGAGAAACAGAGCCAGGCACTGGTGGATCACACCTTTAATTTCAGTACTTGGGAGTGACAAGCCTTTAATCCCAGCACTAAGGAGGTGGAGGCTGGAGTAGACAGGAGCACATTGCATTTGGTATGAAGATTTGTAGGGACAGAATGAACCCTTTGGTCTGAGGATTCAGTGGAGGCGAGAGCTAGTGGCTGGCAGCTCTGCTTCTCTGATCTTTCCGCATTAACCCCTATATCTGACTCTGGGTTTTATTACTAAGACTAATTAGAGTATGTCCAACATTTATTCTCCAAAGTGCTGGAATTACAGGCACTGGCTGACATGCAAGACTGGTTTTTTGAACATGCCATGGCATCAGATGCCATAATAGTAAGAGCCAAAATCATGATACTGATAACTCAGAATCACATAACAAAACAAGGATGGTTAATGGTTACTGATAATGTCTCTAAGCCACCTGCGTCCCAGCCAGCTCTGACAAGGCCTTGTTTATCACTGAGCAGTCCCATGACTCCCATTGCTAACACAGACTGATGTTTCATCAGTTTTTAGGCCACACAGTTGCCTCTTTCCCTGTGCTATGCAGTCTGCCATAGTCTAGTCATAGGTAACTATGAATCTGGATTTCTGGTGTCTGCTTTAACTATCTGCAGTTTACTTCCTACTGTCTGAATTACCAAAGCCTTCTGAGAGTAGCACTGTGGCTCTAGCCAAATGGAAAAGCTATCCATTAGTAAGTTGAGTAAACCTCATCTTTGTTAGTTTTTGTCCCATCTCATTTCTCTTCAAATGCCTTAAATGCCAAGGTGAGCGCTTGATCCCTGAACTAAAATCTATCCTACTACATGGATGATTTTGATTTGTCCAACACAGGAAGTGATATGATTACTCTTTCATTAATTCATAATGATTCATGGAAAATACAGTGTAATCAACTCAGTTGGCATGTACAGAAACTACATTATTGACAAATTAGACAAATTAGCCTATTCTGACTGCATTTGTGAAGGTCACCAATAGAGTCTTGGAATAACAAGTTTATTTTTTCTGCACAATGATCTAACATCTCTACTGTTTATCCCTTGTAATAAAAAGGTGCAATTTTTATTAATTATACCATACATTCTCTCCAAACCTGGTATCTTTTTGTTTGTTTTTTTGTTTCATTTTTCAAGACAGGTCCTCTGTGTTGCCCTGGCTAGTCTGGAACTCGCTCTACTAACCAGGTTGGTCTCTAACTCACAGAGATTGCCCTGCCTCTGCCTTCCGGGTGCTGGGATTAAAGACATGCACCACCAACATCAGGCCAAACCTGGAATCTTTAAAGGGCATGGGTGTGAACTTGCAAGCTTTGCGGAATCACTTGCAAGGTGTTGGTTTATATGCATACACAGAGTTTTCTTGAGATCAGTTCAGTTGCGTCTGTTAGATTCTCTCAAAGATCAATGGTTCCCAAACTGAGGACCAAAGTATTTGAGAGAAGTGTGCTAGACTATGAACAGCCCTCCACATCGTCTGGGAGCAGTTCAAGCTGGACCCCATGAGCATTCCAAAGCTCTGCAGAGACTGACTGAGGACTCTGAAAAGCAGTCCCGTCACGACACAATTAGTCCTCTAATGCACTGAAAAGGCACTTTGCAGGGTACTCTAAGGTTCATAAAGGAGTAAAGTGAGTGTCCAGAGTGGGTGGGAGACGGCAGAGAAGCAACGGGATAAAGTATTGTTTAGTGGAAACAGTGACTACGTGCTGACGAAAGAGCAGCCTCTCTCCGTGTTGTGAATGATGAGTTCCAGCTCTAGGATGGAAACATTTTGTTTGACGTTTACAGCAATGTTAGAATTATGGACTGGTGATGCCCACTGTTCGTTTACACACTGGAGCTCTGCTTTGGAACATGTGTGGATAAAAGGACATTAGGAGGCAATTTATAGGAAATCAGTTGGTAAAGGTTTGCCTTGACTCAGCAGTTATCTTGTGTTGAAGAGGACCTACTGGAGAGTGCTCACACACTCTCTTGTTCCCCCATTCTACCATGTGATGACCCAGTAATGACATGGGAGTCTGTGGGCTAAGAAGGGAATTCTCATCAGGAGTGAACCCTGTCGTGTCATGGGGTTTCATTTTCAGACCCAGAACTGAAGAAAAAAGAAAAAAGAAATTTTTGTCACTTTTACATTAATTAAGCGGAAATATTTTAGCACAACCTGAGCAGACACACACAGTTTGTTTGGGAACACTAATGTTCAACCAGAAAAGGTATAAAGGGAGAGTACAGTGTGGAGCCAGTCGAGAACCAGATGCCTCATACAATTTATTTTTGAGAAATGAGCAACTCTTACTTTGTTCTATAGATTTATAAGGTTATATTTACAAATTCTGAGCTACCGTTAAAAGCAAATCACTAATTTCCAGCACAGACCATAGACCCAGGAGTACTTGGCCAACTCAAATAGATTGCACATTCTTTTGCGTGTGCTTTTTGTTTTGTTTGGTATCTTTTGTTATATTGATTTTTCTTTTTAAAAAGTTTGTTTTGATTTTCCTATTTTTGAGGAAGAGAGAGGGAGGGAGAGAGAGAGAGAGAGAGAGAGAGAGAGAGAGAGAGAGAGAGAGAGAGAGAGAGAGATTGGGTCAAGGGAAGGGAGAGGGAAAGGGAACTAGAGACATAGAGGAAATAATATGAAATTGGGTGTTAAATCATCATTACATTTAACAACGATTATGCTGATCTCTCTCTCTTCTCAGTATAGTTCATCTACTAAACTTATTATATAAAATGTGACTGGTAAAAGTACTTAAACCATTTTGAAGCTTTTTATTTTTGGCTATTTTTTTTTTATTAGGGACGCCTCTCACCTGGGGTGTTTAGAGTAATTAATGTATTTAACTCTGCCCAGTAAAGTAGTAAAATTTTTATCTCTTCCTTGATGAAATTTATGGGATGGATATATATGTTTGTATATAGGTATCTACAAAAATTTGCTTTTAAATATACTGATACTATGTGCACTATGTATCTTGTAATTGATACGTTTCCCACAAAGATAAACACAATCATTTTTTGCATAATTAACTTACAAAACATTGCCTCCTCTATTTATCAATATAGGCTTTTATTTATCCATACATTATAAGGACACACATGTCTTTTCATGCAGATTTGCTTCTGGTTCTAATCAGTTCCTCACATCATCTTTCAACTGGAGAAATACAGCACAATCCTCATTGAAAGTCTGTCCTGCCTGAGTTTCTTTAAAAAGGTGGCTGCTTGTTTGTCTTGTTCTTTGATGTGACTGCACTGTTTGTTCTGTGCACATCCCAGCACAGTGACTATGGCTTATGTTTGACTCTTTTGCTGTCAACATCAACCATCATCACTTTTGTTTCCATTGTCCTGGTATGTATTTGGCCATTGCCTATGTCAGCCTTTCCTATTGGATATTTTTTTTTCTTGAGAAGAATTTCTTTCTTTTCTTGCTTCCTTCCTTCCTTCCTTCCTTCCTTTCTTTCTTTCTTTCTTTCTTTCTTTCTTTCTTTCCGTCCTTCCTTCCTTTCTTTTTTTCTGTGCATAGTGCTGGACTATTCAGTGTGCTTGATTTCATACCTCCATTGTAGCTTTATCTTTATTGATTTTGCTGCTTTGGAGTACTGTATGTTTTAAATAATTTTTCACTTTAGCTAGGTAAGTCATAACAGTGTTCAGTTTATTTTGTTGAACTTTCATGGTCTTTTGGTTAGTAATTCTGGCAGATTAGCCCCTAAACAATCCCTTCAGTGATCATTGTTCTACTTTCAAATGTGTTTTTTGCTTTAGGCATAAATTGTGTCGCTACTCTATGTATTTACATTCATTCTCTCCCTTCTCCCACTGCACAAGCATATGTGCATTTCTTTATTACAAGGAAATAAAATAGCAGCATGATAATCATTTTTCCCTTTGTATTCAGTCTGGAAGGATGGCTCCAAGTTTTCTCATTCCTGTTCCCTACCCTGTGGGAGACTGAACATAACTTATACTTCTTTCTTACAGAATCACAATCCTAAGTTTTTGCCTTGATATTTTAGTTCATTTAATTCCAAAGTGTGTGTGTGTGTGTGTGTGTGTGTGTGTGTGTGTGGTGTTTTCCATTTTGGGACTCATTATTTAGCATTTATATTAACATGTAGAAAAGAATGCAATTACCTTTTTTATGTTAATACTTCATGATTTACTTAAGCCTTCTCTTCCCAATTTCAGACCTGTGGCATGGTCTTTCAGTATTTGAACATGGACTTTCTCAGTAGGAATTTTATGGCCAACAGGAACATTGAACCTTTCCTATATTGTCCTAATATACAGAGGGTACCACAGCCTCCATTAGAGGCCTCTTTTTGTTAAGCTTTTGCCTTCTGAGAGAAGCAGTTCCTTCATGACTCTATTGTCTGCCTTTTGCTTTGACATCTTTCAGACAGAAAACTACTCTTGGTTCAGCTCTCTCTTCCTGTCCCTCCCTAACAACCCCCACCCCCCACACTCCTTGTGATAACCAGCTACAAAAATATTCTACACACGTGGATCTTCTGGTAAGGTGGTAGTCACAGGTTTACAGTTGTCTGTAAGGATAAAGAGCCTATAATGCTACAACATTAGAGGAACAAAGAATGTTGTTCTCTTCCTCCTTAGTTCTGTGAGGGCCAAGCAAAGACATTAATATCCTGTCTCCATCTACTTTTAGGCATAAATGATTGTTTGCAGCAAGTTCCAGTTAGACAACTATTACCTCATTGCAAACAGATTTCTGGACACTTTACTCTCTCTATTAAGATACAGTTTAAATGGGGAAGAGCTCTTTTCTTTGTGTTATTATGATCAGTGTGTTATCACTGATGATTAGATGAATACCTAGCATAAGCTAATGAATGAATAGATATACTTTCAGAGTAATATTGAATGGTAAGCTAGCATGAATTTTGAAACGTGTTTGCTCATAGGAACTTTACAAGCATTATACCCTTTTTGTCATAATAAAACATTTTTCTTCTTTAAAAAGATAAGCAAAAAATTCGTGATTTATGAGAATGAAAGTTAACATTTCATTTTTAGCTTTACCTTTATTTTTCCATTGAAATATGGAATATAAATTATTAAGGATGTAGTGAATATTAAGAGGTGTTAAACCCATAAAGATGAGTTTTAGTAAATGTCTCCTAAAACACCAATATCCTCCTCAAAGATTCTCACCTTCTGAATATTACATAAAATATTTTTCCTAAGCATGAACTTATTGATGGCAGGCAGTGTCTGGATCTTTCCTGTGATGTGTGTGTGTGATCTGGCTTATAGAGACGTTCAGAACAGGAATTAACTCATCCTCTTAATTCAAGCCTTAGAGCAGAGATAGAAGCATAGGTTCATGGTGGACAAGTGATGTCCCTACATGGGGACGTTAACAGCAATGTGTAGAGGACTTGGAACAATGTCATGCCCAAAGATACTTTCCATCCCTTTATTTTGTGATTGAAAAGTGGGAAATATAAGCCTGTCTATGCTAGCTGCACATATATTCTAAAAATAAGGCCATGAAACGAATACTATAATGGAATGAAGAATAGAGTGTCAGATAGTCTATATGAGAACAAGAAATAACCTGGATTTTAAGATAGAAAGCCTTGGGAAATTAAACATTGAACTGAAATAGCGATGCAATTCACTGCCCTTCCCCCCCCCCCCCCCGCGTCTCTCTTTCTTTGCTTCACCTTGGTCTTCACTTGAAACAAAACAAGTGTTTTCTATCTATAGGAGAATTGAATGCGAGCCTTGAAATCACAGGGTCCTGACATTGGCTTTGTTCCTGTGTCCATCCATTGATAAGACAGCTGCTTACTCCATTCCTCTTGATAGCACTAGTGCTTTCCATTCATTAATTCCATCTTTGCTATGCTCTGGGTTTTAATGAAAAGGCTGACATAGGAAAATGCCAAATCCCCCTTTTTCCATCCAGAACTCCAGATGATCCTTCTCATTAGTCTTTACTGGATGCTTTTCATCCTGTTGACTTTAAACACCAGTGATCTTCATCTTTACTCATAAGTTGGGATTTTCATCCTCAGATCATAAGAAAATAGTGAATGTGACCATTCCTTCCTTCTTTGAAAATCACTTAATCAAGTGAATCGCACCAGGTAGCCCTTAAACTTCATTCACTGTTAGTTTTTCCCTCCTCCTCCACTTTTAATAATTTAGTTTAATATCTCTTCTCTTGCACCAAATCTTTCAACAACATCTGTTGTCTCTGGCCTGTTCTTTTATTCACAGCACAGAAGTCAGAATGGTCTCCATAAAGTAAAACCAGACAAGGGTCACTTCTAAGAAGCATGTCCCCGTCAATGTTCCCATTTGGCATAGATAGAAGCCTTGTAATCCATGAGTGGTGAAGCCCTCTGCTATGTGAATATTTCTACAAAACCCTCTTTTTACAATGAACATGCATTATTTCATTTCTGTTCTAGAGAACCCTGACTAAGACAATGAGTAATTCACTATGTATTAGTACCTTGGGAAACGCAAGGTACTAATGTGATGACTTGTATTGCAAGTCACAGCTACCATGGGTGTGGTTTGATTTCCATTTGAGAAACTCCCTAATTTTATCCTGCTAACTTTGAAATGGTTATTTCATTTTGATACTTTTTAAAAAATATAGACTCAGCATGTCTCAGTTTGGGCCAGTTATCTTCTTAATGTATAGTATGTGTCATTTAGAGTTTTTAGAATAAACTAACAAGGAAGGAAAATGGAAGGCCAATTCATACTAAAGAGCTCAGATCTCATGGCTCCGGCACAACAAACATTAATTATATTTTTATATATTCCAAATTGAAATCAATATTGCACTTGGAACATGTGCCATTTGGGATCTTTCATGAAATCATCTTTCCTCTGTTTAAAGCAGTATGAATCAATGGGATTATACAGTTCAGCTCCATGAGGCAGACATTGTAATTTTTGATTAAATGTCAGGAGGTCTGTTTGTTTCTGGAGAAAGGGTGATAATTTCTGTAAACTTTGTGCATTCATATGAAATTTTCTAACTAGCTAATATCTAGCTCTAAAGAAAAGATCATGTCTGGCTTTTGTCCTTAGAAGGACATCGGGAATGTTAACCCAAACTGCCAGGCTACAGAAAATATTGAAAGGACTTCAACACTAAGAAGGAACTTCTTTAAAACCTCAGCTGGCAATTAAAGTTCTCGCTGTTAAGAAAAATGCGTGAAAAGAAAATGTCTTACCTTGAAAACTATCTCCTAAGATTTAAATGTTTCACCAGTTTGTATTTTATCATTTTCTACAATAATTACAGTCCCCATATTTCCCCATCATCCCATGGGGGCATGATAAACATAATGACAATTGAGAAATATGGTCTTTTATATTCTTTGTCCAGCCACCTTTCACCACCAATAATATCATCGTAGCCATCATTACCCTCACTGATCCATCATTTGCTGAAAAATTATTATGTGTCAAAGGCAGTTTAAGCTGTCAGATGGCTGTTGGAATAAAATGTCATGTGTTATTGACATTTTCAGTAAAATTATAATTGGGGATCTTATTAGGAACATACCAAAATATTAACTTTAAGATCTCATTTTGATTAAGAATAGAGCTGTCTTACTATATACCCTACTAAGCTTCCCTACCTCAATTGTCTAGTCATTAACTGACTATAGTAATTGGGAGATGTAAAATACTGTGCATCAAAATATTGATGAACAATAAATAAATTAAATTATTAAAAAGTTTCTGACATCAGTCTCTTTATAAATTAAGTAAGAATTGTCTCAAATGACCTTTTAAAAATCTATAAATGGCAATTATGATTACTATTACCTTTGATATACAGGGCAGAAGTGGATGCTTGGAGTATTATATGATATTTTTATGACAATATAGGTATGATGGGGAGAGGCTAGAATTGAAACTATGTCAGTTTTTTTTTCAAAGAAATAGAAACTTGGTAGACACATGCCTAGTTTACAATTGTTAATTTTAGATAATTGCAAGAGAAATTGTTTTCTAAATGTTGGTTTGTTAAGTTCTTTAAGTGAATGAAACCATTGGTTTTTATCTTTTGAATTTTCTTTTCCTATCCTTACCTTGAGAATGGTTTAGGTCTAGTGGGCTAGTTTTCATCCTTGTGTTTCCAAACTCAGGGTACACTATTACTTAGGATTCTGCCAACTACTCACCCATGTGTCTGGGTATTGTGAAGAATGATGAGCACACTCTTCCCTCAAGAAGCAGTGGCTTAAAACTGATTTACACTACCATCACCAGTCCTTGGTACTTAACTCCTGCTCTAGAAATAGATGTAACTTTTTCCTTATGACAAGCATTCCAGCTTTGAAGAGGCCCCTCACATTTATGAAACTGGTATACTACATGTCCACTTGCATTCTAGTTCTTGGACATACAGACTCAGAATAGGTCAGCATGCAATTTGTACCTGTCTTCTTCAAGTCAATAACTGTTCTCAGCTGTATTTGCTTTCAATAGAGTCCACAAGTCCCTCTTATCCTAGCTCGTAGGCTAGAGTCAATGCTTACTCTTCAGTTTTACTAGGACATTATTCCTCTTTGGTAATGCAGTTTTGATACTTCAGTTTGTGAAGGAAACTGTCTTGGGATGAGCTGTTTGAGAAATGAGAATCAACTCATCCATTGCTGCATGCGTTCCCCATTTCTTCTACTGACTCTTAGTTCCCTTGGGAGTTTGCATATCAAAATACATCACTGCTAGTATTGAAATATCTCAGTGTAACCAACTATCTGTAACCTTCGTATATGTTTCTCGTGTTCCATGTTAAATAAGATAACAGAAACAGTTCCTTGACAAATACAAAGGGATGTTTAAGATTAATACAATATTTAAAAACACTAGTGCTGCTTCATATTTTTTTTCTCAGTAAAGGAAAAATACTTTAGAAATCTAAGATAAGCTTTCTTACCACTATTGAAGTACAATGGATCTTAGAACTCTTCATATTTTCTTTTTGTTTTAGAACTGCCTGGGGTTTACATAATATTTTATGAAGATTAAATACAGAGGTTTGATAAACATTTCATCTCTTTATTACATGACAAACATCTTACATTACCAAAATACATATGTTATGAATTATAACCGGTTCTCTACATTATTATTTATTATCCAGAATTATTCTTATTTCTTAGGTTTTCTCTTACTGTGTTTTGTTCCAGAATCCCAGCAAGACATTGTAGCACACTTAGTAGTCTCACTTTCATAGGCATATTGGGACTATGACTATTTCTTACATATATTTTGACATTTCTATATGGATAAATTCATATTATATTTTATAAATAATACTATAAAGTAATAAGTCCTCAACACAATGTCTCATGAGTCAAGGAGTTGTTTTACTCAAGTGAAGGTAATACTGGCTGGGCTCACTCACCCAAGGTGGTATCTGACTGGTTTCTCTGTGGTAAATTTGCTTTTGTTAGTTAAAATTTTTATTACATTGAGAATTTCCTTGTTGAGTACTGTATTTATATAACTTCTACCCCTTTGCTCCCCTCTTCAACTCTTCCCATGACCTTCTTCATTCCTTCTTAAAGATTTTGTGTGCGTGTGTGTGTGTGTGTGTGTGTGTGTGTGTGTGTGTGTGTGTTTTCCTGAGTTAATTTAGTGTTGGTCAATGTAGTGGTCTGAATAGGATCATATATTTTAGTTCTTAATCCTCAGTTAGTAGAAGTATTTAGGGAAAGATTTTCAGATATGGCCTTGTTGAAGGAGGCCTGTCACTGGGAAATGAGTTTTATGGTTTTAAAATCCCATGCAATTACCAGTTAGACCTACCTCTGTCTTGTGCTTATAGATTGGATATAAACCCTCAGCTACTGCTCCTACCTGCTTGCTGCAATGCTGCATACCACGATGATTACTGACTTGGGTACAGCTTTTTAAAATTTCTCTTATCCAATTTGACACATCAGCTGGTATGATCATTATGTGAGACTTGTTGAGGTAATCATTTTGGTGGGATTTCATTGGTAAAGCATTCCTGTCATATCTAGAAGATAGTATCTTGAATGCCTAGAAAATGTTCTGGTCCTTTGATTCTTAAACTGTTACCGCCTCTTATGCTTTATTCCCTGACCATTAAAGGTTGCATTTGTTGATAGACCAGTTGGAGCATGGCTCTCCACAGTCATTTATCTTTGCATTTTTATCAGTTGTGGACATTTGCAGTAGCCTCCATCTACAGAAAAAAAAAAGTAAAACAAAACTTCATTAATGAGGAGTGAAAGCTACACTTATCTGTGAGTATAAATATTTATAACACAATTAGAAACCATAATGGTTAAGGAAAAAGGCAGTAGTATATTCTGAACCTTTGTGGTCTATGACATTGTAGTTAGCTAGGTTTATAGTGCCAGGTATGAATCCAAACATATTTAGTGGGTCTTAAGTCCAAACAGACCGCTATTTGGTCCCCACAGATATAAGTGCTGTTGTAGCACCATTCTGGACATCTTGTCTTGCTACTCATTGTCATGATTTTCATTTTTTTCTTTTATTTATTTATTTTTCTTATTTTACATATTGATCCCAGTTCCCTCTCCCTCATTTCCTCTCTCCCATGCCCCTTACCACCCTCTGATTCCCCCCCCCCACTCCACATGTAGGATGATGCCTTCCAGGAGGGGTCAACAAAATCTGTCAAGTCATTTGGAGTAGGGACTAGGTCCTCCCTCCTGTCTCTAGGTTAAGAGAGTATCCCTCCATCGGGAATATGCTCCCAGAGTCCTTTTGTGCACCAGGGATACATCCTGGTTCCACTGTCTGAGGTCCCCTAGACTGCCCAGGCCTTCTAGCTAAGACCCATGTTCAGGGGGTCTGAGTCAGTCCCATGCTGGATTCCCAGCTATCAGTCTAGGGGCCCATTAGCTCCTCCTTGTTCAGGTCAGCTGTCTCTGTGGGTTTCTGTAGCCTGGTCTTGTCCTTCCTCTCTGCACCAGGATTCCAGTTAGGCTCTGTGTTTAGCTGTGGGTGTCTGCTTCTGTTTCCATCAGCTACTAGATGAGGGCTCTATGATGTTGGATAAATTAGTCATCGGTCTCTTTATCAGGGAAGGGCATTTATGGTAGCCTTTCCACTGTTGCTCAAATTGTTAGTTTGGGTAACTCTTGTGGGTCTCTGGACATGATTTGCAGTTTTATAGTGGGTAGTACTATTGATTTCTCCTCTCTCTTGGAAGCTTACACAGCACTCTCAATCCTATGAAAGCTAGTCCACAAAAGGGAGACTTCCAGGTCAAGTCTCGTTTTATTCCTTCAAGTTTTACGTATGAAGTTCATGGTGTCCTCAGCAATAAATACTTTTAAGTATTTAGAGGCAACCAAGAGCAATGACAATAACCTATATTATTTTAGAATGTCTCTTGGACCTCTTGACTAACTTTAAAATAAGTTTAGCCTGGCTGGTGTTTTTGTTGCTTTCCATATTTGTAAATAGTGCAAAATAGATTTTTTTTGGGGGGGTGGAGGGAGCATGAAAAAATTCTGTCTGCCCTACAGTATGGAGATTAAGTTTCTTTCTGCCTGGTCCTGCTACCCTTCAGCCCAAATAAACACACAGAGACTTATATTAAATATAAACTGTTTGGTCAATGGCTCAGACTTCTTACTGTCAAGCCCTCTCAGTTATTAACAAATTTGCATTGATCTAAATATTTCTACATGGTCTTATCTTAGCAGAGAAGGGTCTGGACCTGTTACTCCTTCCTCAGCTACATGAAGCCTCTTTGGCTGTTTTCCTCCTTTATTATTATTTTTTTTTTCCTTTTAAAAAAATGTGTGCTCTCTGGTGTCAGTCTTTAAATTTCTCCTGGAAGCTGTCCTCTTGTATTTGGAGCTGGGTTGACTGCAGAAGACATGTAGCTGTTGATCTAGCTTGGATTTGAACATGCCTTCTCCATCAAACAAAGTCCCTTTGAGCTTTTGATTTAAAATGAGAAATGTGTAACTCTTATTTCACTTGAATCTAGAAGCCATTAGAGGGTTGCTAACTAACCTAATTTCAAAATTAGTAGTCTCGGGAAATAGTGAGACATCAAGAGATGGAGAGCAATGTAAGGATGTTGCTTAATGGAGTGACCAGGGCACACAGAGCATTTATTAGTAAGTTTGCTGTCTTGTGTGTTTGAGGTTTGTGGTACTCCCAAACAATCACAACAATAACAACAAAGATCACTTTTCATAAGTGATCTGCTCAATTAGGAGATGTCACATACTTTATCTTGTAAAAAAAAAACCATAATATTTATGACACACATTAAAGTGAAAGACAATAGACGGACAACTTAGAGTGCAGCTGTGCAGCAATTAAGAGAGACACTAGTCATGTCACCCACATCGCAGCCATTCATTAGTTGTGTATTCACTCGGGAGAAAACAAACAAGCACGCGGTGTCAATAGACCGCGATATTATTTATCCTTTGTGAAAGAGCAGGCATGCATGATTAGCTCAACTCTCCTCTTTACCTGTTATAGACATTTAAACATCCTAAATACTAATATTTGTAAGACTGGTTTGGCACATGAATTGTAGTAAGTATCTGGCAGGGAGAGCCCCATAACCATAATTCTTCTTCCCCCTCAAGAAAGCAATGCCAATACCTGAAACTCAATACTGTGAGAGGAAACTTCCCAAAGTTCACCATAGCAAGGTGTTTCCTTGAATTTTGTGCTTTTTCACAGTCTTTCTAGTTGTGACCTCAATTCACCCTCATGCCTGATTTTAAATCTCAGATATCAGAAGTTTTTTTTTTTTTTTTAAACCCTTTTCTTATTAGAATCATAAAGCATCACCTCACTGGGGTACATCTTGCATTTCTAGAGCCTCATTGTACAGTTCATTTAGAATTTCTAAATCAGAAAATCTTACCTTAAATTTTGAATTCTGTACTCATATACAAAATAAAAAAAATGCATCACTCAAGAGAAAGATGTCATGCAACAGGGTTCAAGCAGAGGCTCTTTTTTTTTTTTTGAAAGGGATCATAAAAGGGGGAAAAGGGGGAGAGGGGAGACAGCTGAGAGTAGGGGCATGGGAGGTGGGCAGGGCCCTTTTAAAGCACATGTGCACAGGTGGTGCTCTTAGTGGCTGCAGCTGAGGGCGGATCCTGTCAGAACAGAGGATAGGCCAGTACAGATGCCTAAATACAAACATTCCTCCCTTTTTATTTATTATAAAAACAGCGAGGCATTAGAAAGGGATAGCAGGTAAGGTGGGGATGAGGGTGACCTGTTCTTGAAACTACTTCCTGCGGAACTGTGGGGGGGCATCGTTCATCTTTGGGAGACCCGAGAAAACTAAGGTGTTAGCCACATCCTGGAGTAGTTGGCTGTTTAACTTCACTGTCTGGGCTCTATAGAACCATCAGGTGCCACCTGGACCTGGAAAAATGCGGTTCAAGGTAGATCCAAGTTGACTCCCTAGGACTTAAGGCACCTGATCCTTTCCCATCACTACAGTAGTCACCTGGATGTGGTTAGTAGTCTTGTGCCTTTATCTCTGTGGCCAACAGCTGGTAATCCTGCAACAATAGCTGATTAGGAGTGATCAGTGGTTCTTAAGAAGCATCTCTATGAGAACAAGAAGGTACAGATGATGACACAGCTTCCATGAATGAGACAGAGAAGTAAGACCCAAGGGTCTGAAATTCTTAGTGTCTCTGGCATTCAGAGAGGGTGGATATCCAGACAGGCACAAACTACTCAGTGAGCCATCAAGCACAGAGCAGGGGCCAAACGCTCTGAGCCCAAGAGAGACACAGTTGCCTGGTACCAGAACTTCAAGAAAAGTTAGAAGGTGAGGAGAAGACTGTGCTCAAGGTATGAAGCCTCAGATCTAGAAGAATGGTCAGAGGTGAGTAGCCCCACCAGAGACGCAATGGCCAATAATGAATGGAAGATGAAGTCACCAGTGAAAGAGAACGCAGGTTTGGTACAGGTAGAAAAGTGCAGATCTGTTGAGGGTGGAGCAGATGGGTAGGGTCCCAGCGTGAAGTTATTACAAAGTTCCGAGGAGCAGATTTTTGGTGGGCTTATTTCCCGTGAGTAAGGCAGAACTAGATCCAATGGCTTTTATCAAGTGTAGATAAACCGAGAAAGGCTCAAACCACCTTGGTTATTTGTCAATCAAGGGCCAGGGCCGAAGGAACAGTCGGAGACTGGCACAGGCCACCCAGGCCACCCATTGAGTAGTCACACAAAGGGTGGGGGGCCTAGGGCTCAGAGCCTGAGAAAGGGGTAGATACCCAATATCAGGACTTAACTAGGCCAAAAGGCAAGAAACCACACTCGAGAAACTATATGAGTCCACTCTCATGGGTATAGCCTAAGGTGGAGACGGTGGGGTGGCTCATCAATCATGCCAGTTTTGGATGGAAAGACCCAGCGGTCCGGAGAATCTAGGCTGTGTACCGGGTTCCAGGGTTCTGGTGTACTAGAATAGCCTTTCCCAGTCAGGGAAACAATGTGGTAATTGAAGAAAAGCAGCACACATGAGAAAGATACCATGAGAAAGGGTTTAAGCAGAGGGTTATTATTATTTTATTATTTTATTATTATTATTATTTTAATTAGGGAAAGTGATCATAAAAAAAGGGGAAAGGGAGGAGGGACTTGCCTCCAGGGGCAGGAGCAGTAGGAGAGAGGAAAGAGGACAGACAGACAGACAGACAGAGAACCAAGAGAAGGCCAGTACAAATGTTAGTACTAAATACTAACACTTACTTAGTTTATTTTTACAACAGCCAGGACTAGGGAGGGATATTTATTTGCTCACTGATGTATTGATTTATATATACTATTTAATACTTTTTGAGTTTCCACAAGCTGGACAAAAGCTATATCGTACTTAAGAATGTGCTAGAAAAAGTAAAACTATACAATTGTTAAAAGTATTTTATGTATTAGTGTGCATGGTAAGACTGTTTATTCCCTGGTCATGTCTGTTGAGCCTGGCCTTGGATACCGATAGATTCTGAGGCTAAACCAGACAAAAAAGCTTCCTGGGGAACCATTGACATTTTCTTCAATTTTGGAAAAAAACTGGAGAGTTCCATGTTCTAGTAAATAGTTCCCACAAATGCTCATGAAAGCAAATCCATACTAAAACTCTGTGCTATGAAAATAGAATGTCAACTAGTTGAAAAGATGAGAGGATTCAGAGTAATGTGGGGTGAATGTAATTACAATAATTTGGGTATATTGTGAAATTGTTAAAAATAAAAGATAATGAAGAGCCACAGCAGATTTCAAGTTAGAAGATGGCCCTGAAGTCATTTTCATAGTTTTCACAGAGTCCTCTAGATACACAGTAGACAAGAGGAAGGAGTGAGGGTGGGTCTGGAAAGTTCTGAGAGATAAATACAGCAGCAGGGAAAAATAGAACCCGGAAGGTGGTCAACAAGCAAAACCTGGGCCATTTCTCAGTAAGCTTCTGGGCTTACAGCTCCTATTCTGAGAGCCATGTAACTTTTTATTAAAATAATATTTAATTAAAATATAATTACATCCTCTCCTCCTTCCAACTTCATCCATGCTCTCCTCCCTCCCAAAGCATTTTCTTATTTTTCTTTGATTATTATGTTTGCTTTTAATGCTCCGTGGGTGTGCAAACAGAATCTCAGGCACTTCCTGAGAAAAAGAAGCTTCAGGCTGAAATGTGGGTGGTCCTTGATTTCAGGCTAGTGCTTGTATTCTTTCAGTGACTCTAATATTTCGATATCCTGGGGAGCTTTCCCATCACTGACCACGGAGTCCCCAGCAAAGGGCTTCATGCTGGTGATACCATGAAGGAATCCCTGTTTTATAAAGTGACCCTGCTGGTTCTGTCATGAATCAAAGCTGGCAGGATCTGCTATCACCACCTCTGCTTCTTCCAGAGACAAGGGAACATGGGCTAGCTCTAACTTCATTTCTTGAGATGAGTTTAGAAATGTTTACAAACTCAAACCTTAATAGAAAAAAATATCTGGCATCTTTTAAACCATCTAAGTTTTTCTATTGACATAAAATACCACAAAGATGAGCGCGCACACACACACACACACACACACACACACACACACACACACACGCACACACCACGCAAGTGTTATGGGTACTAACATCTAAATGCACTCTGGGTCATTTGACATCTCTTTTGGTGGTCATAGCCAGATTCTCAGAGCACCATGAGACACAATAAAGAAATGATGTTGTCTGAGCTCATGCGGGGCTGTTGCAGTGATTTTACCTCTTCCTAAATCAGATTCCTCAAGAGAGCGCCTCTCAAAGCAGAATCAACACAAGTATTCAGAGCCCCTCTCCTTTGGAGAAATAATTATGCATCGCCGAGAGTTCCCTGGGCACTTCTCCTTCATTTTCCTGCTCTAAATTACTGGTTCAAATGTCCTTTCCTCGGCGAGATGGAAAAGAACACGATACCCAGTTTCCCTTCTGCTGAAGGGCTAATAATGAGAAAATATTATGTCTGTCTTTGGCAAGTACATACCCCAGGAGAAATCTAAAGAGTTGTTTCAACTGGCATCTCATTACAAGTGGAAACCTTTATCATTTCAACTCATAGAAAATATTTTGGGCTATTTTTGTTGGTTGTTGTATTTTTTTTTTTTTTTTAGCTTTAGAAATTTGCTTTTTTTCTTTTTTTGACATGCAAGTGTGTGTGTGTGTGTGTGTGTGATATTTGGTTCCAAAGATTATCCCCTGGAGCCCAAAAACCATCAATGTCTTCTTTGAATGAAATATATATTCTGTAATTTGATCTGGTGGGGTGAAAACATTGCAATTATTCTTTCTGCTTAAAAAAGTAAAATTCTTTTGGAGCCCACAGGTAGTAAAATGGCCTAGTTTCTAAAGAAAATAATTATCATTTAGTTACTTTAACAAGGTGCCCTTGCTAACACTTGCTCTGACATATAGAATACTAACCCAAATCTTTTCTTTCTTTTATTTTTAACTATAAAATTAAGCGATGATATCAATGCATTTACTATCATAGAACAATGAGTCATATTTGCTTCTTTGAGATACTGAAGTCAGATGCTGACTAGTTACCTGGTATGCTGTTCTTCTGTGCATCTAATGCATATCCCCTCCTACCCAACTCTTTTGTATGATTCAAGATCTTACTATGTCAGGGTGCCCACTTTAGTCAGTTTGACCAGGCCATGGTCTCTAATTAGTCAATGAAATGGTAGCTTATGTTCTTGAGCATATATTTTACAAATTCAATGCTTGTTCTAAACCCTTGTCTTTAAGAAAGAAGGGTTATGCCTAAATATAGTTCAGTCTTTCAAAGATGTGAGAGTGGAGTTCAGGACTTTCATAGCTAACAGAAATCCCATCTGTGTGCAGAGCCTACATGATGGAGCCTGAGTCACAGCCTGCCCTTTCTCATGGTCAATGAGTACTCAGAGTCATACAGCCTAACCTTTTCAGTGCATATCTCTATATGCATTTCCTTCCAACTTCAGAATTTTGGGGCTAGTCTATCTGGTAACAGGCCATAGTTTTTTTTTTGTTTTTTTGTTTTTGTTTTTTTTTTTTGACTTTGAAGTCCTCTGAATGTTCTTAGCATATAAACCTGATCTGGACTAGTACTCAGTACTTAATTTACATGAGGTACACTTGAGGATCTTGCAAAATACAGACTCAGTTTACTTAGTATGACTGGTATACAGCCCCAATATCTGCATTTCCAGGTCACCTGAATTGCAAATCAGTAAATATAAAGTGTAATCTGTAAGTACTGTAGTAGTTTTTAAATTTTTCCCATTTAAAAATTTAAATGAGAATCAAGCTTGTTTTACATGTAAATCCCAGTTTCCTCTTCCTACCCTCCTACCCTCCCCCTCACCAACCCCCTATCCCATCCCCTTTCTGCTCCCCAGGGAGGATGAGGACCTCCATCAGGGATCATCAAAGTCTGTCATATCATTTGGAGCAGGGCCTAGGCCCTCCTCCAGTGTGTCTAGGCTGAGAGAGTATCCCTCTATGTGGAATGGCCTTCCAATGCCCATTCATATACTAGGGATAAATACTTATCACTAGCAGAGGCCCCATAGATTTCCCAGTCCTCCTAACTGACACACACATTCAGAGGTTCTGGGTGTGTTCTATGCTGGTTTTCCAGCTATTAGTCTGGGATCCATGAGCTCCCTCTTGTTCAGGAGAGCTGTTTCTGTGTGTGTGTGTGGGTTTTTTTTCCCCAGCCTTGTCTTGACCCCTTTGCTCATCACTCTTCCCTCTCTGCAGCTGGGTATTTCTCCTCTCCTTTTCTTCCCTCCAAACACTTTCATATACCCTTCCCAGCTCTCCTTCAAATTCAGTAGAGCTGACTGATTCATTTTCATATATAAAAATTTAGATCTGTGATTTTTTTAAGATCCCTTATGAGAGTATCTTTAAAGATAAATAATAAAGTAATTGGCCCTTTCTTTGTAACTTCTAAATGCAGCCTTCTAGTAAAAGACTTACTTGCCCACATGGTTAATCTATAACAAGTTGCTTGGATATGTATGTACATGGGTCAGTGGGATAATTTGTTTTTTACCTATAATACATAAAATGTTTAATCATGTAATTACTGTTTGTTTTGCATTCATTGAAAAACAGTAGGTAACTGAAATGGGTAAAATAATAAAGGGACCAGACCCTCACTCAGCCCCTTGTTTTAGCAACCATGACAGCTACAGAAAAGACATGTAGGCCTTTGACTCAGCACATGACACAAAGAAACTCCAGATGTCCTGGCCTCACAGAGCCTAGGGCCAAAACTGAACACAAAGAAACTCTAGATACCCCCTAGCCTCCTAGATACTTGGTTCCTAGGAACTGTTTGGCCAGGAAAGAAACACCAGGGGAGACCAAAACGTCCCCTGTAGTCTCCAGGATATAATTCTGAACACTATTGGTATCTATGAACAATAGGCCACCTGCAAGTAACAAGACAAAGCCATAGAAACCATAGAATGTTCCCACTCAGGACTGACCAATGAAAATAATTGGTATACAGGTATTTCATGCCAAAATATGACTTTGAGAAATTCTCTTGATTGTTCCCCAAATGTCAACCAATCATAAACCAATCCATTCCTACTGATGTAATCCCTGAAAACTGAGATTTTAAAAAATGTAAATACACAAATATATCTACAAACATTCACATTTATGTAAAAGGGTACAGTAGTTATTTATGATGTTATTCACCAAATACTTGGTTAAAATTTGGTAATTCAGCTGGGTGCTAGCTCAGTGGTAGAGTGTACAAAAAAAGCTTAGCATGTAAAAGGCCCTGGATTAGTGCTTAGTACTTAGTAATGATAATGGACTTTGAATATATCCTCTCTCAAATATATGAGATAAGGTTCAATGGCTCTGCTGTTCCTGATTTGGCAAAACATTTAAAAATTTTGTTTGGGTATTTTCTTTTTCTTTTTAAGTCGATAAATTGTTGGCAGGTATTTAGATAACCAACAATTTGCAGCTAAGGAATAAGTGTAACCTCATTCATGAACCTCACTTATTATCATCTCCCTTGCATGTACCATACATGCTTAATATTAGACTCCATAGTACTGAATTCACAAAATTTTGAAAATGAAAGGACTTATTTCCTCTGACAGAAATAATGTAAGTGTTCTTATAGGGAGTTGAATTGGCATTTTTATTAGACCTTCATGTTATTCCCCAGTACAAGTATCAGCTGAATTTGGAGGTGTTTAATATTGAAAGTACTCTTTAAAAGTACCCACTTATATTTCATTTTATAAGTAGTTCTCTATAATATGAGGTTAAATTAGGGCTGCCTGTTGATAGTATGTTCAAATTCTTAGCCCACAAAAAATAGAATAAGTCAACAAAATTTGTCATGTCATTTGGAGTAGGGACTAGGCCCTCCCTCCTGCCTCTAGATTTAGTGAGGGAGGGAGTGAGGGAGGAAGAGGGGGGAAGGGAGGAAGAGGGAACTGGGTTCAATATATAAAATAAGAAAAATAAATAAAATAGAATTAGGAATACAACTTGGTTAGGGCATAAGTTGGAGAACCAATAAATAGCATGCATACCTTTATAAAGATTAAAGAGATCAAATTTCTCTTTTATGACATTGAGTAATAAGAGGAAGCTATTTCTATACACTATATCTGCTGATAACTGATCTTGAATAGCCTTCAAAACTGTGTGAAATAAATTTCTGCGTTGTTTTAAATAATCTCAATCTAAGGTATTCTGTTATAACAACTTGAGCTACCTAAGGTAATGGATGATCAAAACGTATCTCCTTATCAGCAGTACTGGATGTGATCCTCAGACTTCTTGATTGCCTAGACATGTTGGAGTCCATAGCCCATTGGCCTTCTTCAGTGAGGTTCAGTGAGCTCCTTTGGTATATAAGTGGTGCACTTGATAAAACTTAGACAGTTCAATAACAGGTGTCTTTACTCTTACAAAGCTTACAGTATCCTTAGTCCATTTTAAAGTGCTGAAAGTTGCAATACAAGTGAAGAAAAGTATAAAAGATGAAATAAACCTAAGAGTCATACAAGGTCCCTCACAGGAGGGAAAAGGGACAAGATTTTTAACTAGAGAAAGGGATCATAAAAAGGGGAAAGGGGAGGGGAGACCAGCCTCTGGAGACCAGACCAGCAAGAGAGAGTAAAGAGTGACAGAGAGAAAGAGAATGTGTTTGTGTGTGTGTGTGTGAGAGAGAGAGAGAGAGAGAGAGAGAGAGAGAGAGAGAGAGAGAGAGAGAGAGAGAGAGAAAGAAAGAGAGAGAGAGAATAGGGTGGGAAGCAGACAAAGAAAGGGAGAAAAAGACAGGAGATGGGAGGTGGACAGGGCCCTTTTAAAAGGGAACATAGTGAATGTGCACAGGTGGTTCTTTTAGTGGCTGCACCTGAGGGTTAGCCTGTTAGAATCCCAGGGGCAGGCCAGTACAGATGCCTGAATACCAACAATCTACAGTAGAGAAAGGGTAATATCTGCAAAGATATTTGTGAAGTAATGACAAGGGAAACCTTGAAGTAGGTGTATTCCAATAAAAACAAAAAACAAACTTACAGATACAAAAAACAAGATAGAGTTTGAAGAAGTGTGCTTATCAGATGATCCCTTAAGAGCCTTATATTTTCCACTTGGGGTATATAGAGGAAAGAAACGACTTCGTGGTTCAACTCTTGATGGTACCTCTATCACGCACAGACTCTTTTACTCGTATGTGGAAGATTGCTGTAGCAGACTTGCCTCGGCCCCTGAGAAACAGCCTGGTACACTTCTTCCCACTTCAAGTTCATGCTTCTGCTTTCTTTGCTTTCCTTTCTGAAGCTTTCATGTTCACAATCTACCTTTAACCGTAGATGAAACAAGTAGATCATGAAAACAAGCAAATGCCATAAACAAAAGATACTTTTTTTTTCAAAAGAGAACTTGCTTATCAGTATCTTATGCTATATTTGTCATTTTTTTTAAAACAAACTTCTGTGGAAAGAAGTTTCTAGACTAGACACAAGGCAATGTCAAGGCAGAATATTGGTTGGAGATAATTAATTGTACTCTGTCTTGATACGGGCAGTGGTTTGAGTGACCAACACACAAGCCCTTTCCAAGCAGTATCCACATGGGGACAATAAGTACAAATTTACACCATTTACATCTTTAAATACTGTCAGCTGGGCTGAGGAGAAACCTATGGAACATTGATTGAGTACATCCGTCATCATTGCCCCAAGTCCTTGGGGTTGTGGGTGTGATTTCTAGAGTCCTGTCTGGCTGAGCTCTGACTTAAGGAAGCCTTTGGAAGTAGATGAAACCTTAAACCATTTGGTGGAGATGATTCAATACTATCTATAATGTAATGACCTTTACCTTCACTTTTATTATTATTCCTGAGAGATTGGATATGGAAAGTGAGAACAAATTCAGCTGATATAGTCTACATTGAAGTGCTTTACTTGATTTTCAAAGTTTAGCTGTATTCTATCTCTGTTTGCCTTACCCATTCTGTATGCCTCCCTTCCATCCCTTACAAAGCTCTTTTCTCTCTCTTTCTTTGAAAATTATTTTGTCAGTTACTTTACTACAACAAAGTTTTTGCCTCCAGGTGAAAAAAATAGTGTTGCCCATGGAGGTCTTTTGCTGAATGGAGAGATTTTGTGCATTCATATCTTGGAATGTCCCCTTAATTCTTGTTTTCTGTTCTGCTTAAGGGATTACAACACTATCGTCTACAAGATATTACAGTCTAACCAGACAAGCTTCTGTTTCCTGTTTTTGTTTTCCGTATTCACAACTATGGGCAGCAAATGTTTAACAGTAATGGGAGGAAAAGTCCTGACAGTTCATCTGTCTTTTGTGCGTCTCCTCTAGGCAGCAGGGCTTAGAGATGGAAATGCAGCCTCTGGTGGGCCAGAGGGTGAAATCCTCATTTCTTTAACATACTTCAAAAATGACAAAAATGGGTAGGCTCCACTTCCAGTAGCACTGTTTCATTGAAATGACTAAAAGGAGATTTATGTCTTGGTCACTTAATTAAGCCTTGTACTGATTTCATCTTTATTTTGGCTCAAAACAGAAGTGCTCAAAGCTAATTTTCTTGGCTGTGAATGATCCCACAACTGTGTATTCTCAACCCCAGACAATTTTCTTCCTAGCTTTTGGCCTCATAGCGCAAATAACTACAAATGAAACCAACCCTTTGCTGACCAAATTCCAAATACAGATGTTTGCTGAGTGCAACTGTTAAGAATCCTGGTAATTAAATATTGGATGGCAAGTCAAGAATTGCATTCATCATATTATTGCTTACGTTCCCCTCATAATCAGAAATACTTCAAGCATAAAAAATAACTCCTTAAAAAAGAAAGCGTCTGACATCTCAGATTCCTAGGAAATTTCTACTTCAAAGTTTATCCCTCATGGAATTTATGCTCTAAATGACCTTACTATCTGCCTTTTTCGTATTGTATTTTATATCTCAGAAAGAACTATATTCACAATACATTAATGTATCAAGTACTCAATATTAACTTATCATAATTTTATTTATTTCAAATAACAGACTGTTATTAAAACTAGAATAAAAAGTTATTTTCTTTCAAGTACCATTTTCGAGGGGGGGAAAGGGGAAATATGGATGTACAGAGAATTAAAGTAAATTAATCTGATAATATAAGTGAATTGAACAAGCTGTTCAATATAAATATTTTAATCACTTCTTGATCTAGAAGTGCCACATCTACAAAATGAGCAATTATGGTGTACCTCTTGGGAGTCAACTCTAATTACAAAGCAGTGGGATGTTGCTAAATGTTAATACATGTAAATATCAAACAGCAGGCCCTTGAATTTTCATGTGAATTTTTAAATATATATTATATGCTTACTTCCTATAAATACTTTTGCTGAAAAGCACATAGATCTGGGAGTTGAGGAGCTTTACTCATTTTGTAAATATGTTATCTACAATATGAACTGTTACTACCCTGAAAATAGATATTTTAAAAATATTTGATGAAAGTATGCAGTGGCTGAGAAGATAGCTCAGATTATAATGTGCTTGACATAGAAGCTTACAGACATGAGTTTGACCCCCAGATATCATGCTTAAATACACCCAGGTGCCTGTTGTATGTGCTTGTAACTTCAGCATGGGGGAAGAGGAGAAAAGTGGGTCCCTGTGTTTTGCTGGCCTGTGAGTTTAGAAGAATATGGTTCAATACCATGTTTCACTGAAGAAGAAGGAAGGCTGCTGTATGCAGGCACACATAAAAAAAATACATGTGCATAAAGATACATATGTATCTTCTACAAACATGAATTTCCTATGAATATGTGTGCACAACACACATAGACACATTCACACATGAAAACACACACACACACACACACACACACACACACCCTGAAGGATTTAGACAAGTAACAACTTTGGTTTCCCTGTATGTGCTATGCCATGGAAAAAGTTAAAAAGAATATGGTTGGGCCTTGAGAACCATGCATTCAATCCTAATGCCATACAGGGTGGCTTCTCAAAATCAAAAAGAAGGATACTCTCTTAGGCTGCCCTCCTCTGTGTGGATAGAACTTTGGCTTAAATGGGGTTTGGAGGTGGGCTGTGGGCAAAAGTCTAAGGTACTCTTCATCTTTCTAGACAGAATTGTATACTTTAGTTACCTATCCACATGAAAGTCTGTGGGGTTGCTGTAAAGAGATTTTGATGAAGTAATTAAAGCAAAGTTCTCAGTTATCTGAAAATGTGAAGATTATGGAGCATATCTTGTTGTTTACCGAAGCAAAGATATAAAGCTGACAGCAGAAGAAGCATTGGAGGAGCTAACACTAATTATATGGTGGGAAGGCTATATGACAGGAAATGGCACAGTTTCCAAAAGCCGAAAGTGATAGCAGCTACAAAGAAGCAAGGAAACAGGGATCTAAGTCATAACTACAATGACGACGGATTGAGTTCTTCATACAGACAAGAGCAGTGGCTTTCAACTACACATCTAACAGAGGGTTAGTGCCTAGAATATACAAAGAACCCAGAAACCCAAACAAGAAAACAACCCAATTAGACCTGGAACAAAACGAATTGTTATTAAAAGAAGAAATACAAATGGTGAGAAATAACCTTTCAAAATGTTCAGCCATCTTTATCTACCGTGGAAGTGCAAACTACTTTGAGATTTCACCTTACCCAAGTCAGATTGACTGGAGGTGAAGAACTAGGAACAATTATTCACAGTTGATGAAACTGCTAACTGCTGCAACCATTATAAAAAAAAAAAAATCATTGTGGAGGTTCCTCAAACAACAAAAACAGCAGCGAACTAAAAGTAGATCTGCCCCATAAATACAACTATAGCACTCTTGAAAATACACTTAAGGGATTCTATTCCCTGCTACACAGATGTGTGCTCTTCACAAGAGCAGATGATGTAAATAGTCCGAGCATCCATCAGTCAACGAACGGGCAATAAAACCAATGCAAACTTGTTCAGCTGTAAAAAGTGAAATTATGAAATTTACAGATAAATGGATGGAACTCTATTGCGGTTAAATAAGTATCAGGATAAACAAATAGGCCGAATAGATGTTTATTCAGGGAGAAATAACTTACAACCTAGACAGATGAACACGATTTTCCTTTTCTTAGAGCACACTTGTTATTCACTGTTTTGTATATAGTTTTGTATTAAGCCTAAATCTTTTCTTTAGACTAAAAGGGGAATTGTAGTGAGATAGTCATTCTGTGGCAATGACCACGCCCATTTGGGGGTGGAGCCATGGGCGGATGCGACTTGTGGAAGGAGGTTTGAGGAAGAGCCCAGAAAAGCTCTCTTCTTGGCGGGACTTGGACAGGAGAGCATCGGGTAGAATTTCCTGGTGTTCATCTGTCTAGGTTGTAAGTTATTTCTCCCTGAATAAACATCCATTCAGCCTATTTGTTTATCCTGATCCTTATTTAACCGCAACAGAACTCGGCATAATCATTCTGAGTGAGGTAACAGAGAGCCAGTGAGGAAATGGCTAAAAAATACTCTCTCATATGTTGAATCGTTAGAAATTTTTTTTAAAATTCCAGAGAAGTGAAGTCATATTATTCTAACCCTAACCCAAATGGTCTACATCCATGCAACAAAGACATGCGCTCAACTATATTCATAGCAGCACTATTTGTAATAGCAAGAACCTGGAAGCAACCTAGATGCCCCTCAATTGAAGAATGGATAATGAAGATGTGGCACATCTACACAATGGAATACTACTCTGCAGAAAAAAATAATGGAATCTTGAAATTTGCAGGCAAGTGGATGGCACTGGAAGAAACCATCCTGAATGAGGTAACCCAGTCACAAAAAGAGGAACACAGTATGTACTCACTCATATATAGATTTTAGACCTACAGCAAAGGATCGCCAGCCTATAATTCACACCATCAGAGGAACTAGGATACAAGGTATATTCTAAGATTCATATAAAGTCCCTCATAGAAGCAGGAAGGGACAAGTCCCCCAGAGCACAGGGGAAGTGGGGGGGGGCAGCGAATGGAGAGAGAAGTAGGAGAAAGCGAGGGGGAAGAGAGGAAAACACAAGCGACTAGGAAGATTGAGTCTGGGTAGGAATAGAAGACAGGAGAGAGAGAGAGAGAGAGAGAGAGAGAGAGAGAGAGAGAGAGAGAGAACATAAAAGAGGGAGCCAATATTGGTTTGAAGAGAAAATTAAACCCAAAGAAAGGTCTAGAGAACTACAAGACTGCCGCCAGCCAAGTCACAATTTGAGCATCCCATCCGTGGAAAGGCTGCCATAAATGCCCTTCCCGGATAGTGAGATCAACAACTAAATTATCCATGGAACCCTCATACAATACCTGTTGGAAACAGAAGCAAACACCCATACATAAACACTGAGTAGAACTAGAACCCAGAAGCAGATGGAGAGGACAAGACCAGGCTGCAGAAACACATAGAGCAGCTGACCTGAACAAGGAGGAGCTAATGGGCCCCCAGACTGATAGCTGTGAATCCAGCATAGGACTGACTCAGGCCCCCCTGAATATGGGTCTCAGCCAGAAGGACTGAGGAGTCTAAAGGACCTCAGACAGTGGAGCCAAGATGTATCCCTGGTGTACAAAAGGACCTTGGGAACTCATCCCCCATGGAGGGATAACTGTCTTAACCGAGAGACAGGAGAGAAGCCCTAGTCCCTACTTCAAATGACCTGTTAGATCTACATGACCCCCAACTGGATGGCATTGCCCTATATATGGGATTGGAGTGGGGGGATGGTAGGGGAGGGTGGTTAGGGTGCATGTGAGAGGGCAGAGAGGGTAAAAGTAAAGGAGGGAGGAAGGGAGGGAAGGAGAGGGAACTGGGATTGACATGTAAAATAATAAATTAAAAAAAATGTTAAAACAAAAGAAAGAAAGAAAGAAAGAAACCAATGTTACCTTTGCAGGTAACCTTAAAATGAAAGGATGAATAATGTAAGCTCAAAAAGTAGGACCAGGAAGGAAGCAAGTGCTTCTGTTATCATAGGTGACAAAATAGACTTAACGCTAAAAGTAATCAGATGAAACAAAGAATAGCATTTAATTAATTAAGGGAACAAAAAAAAATAAAGAAAAGAATAGGATATGTTCAAGTCCCTAGCCAAAAACTCTTAATCTAAAACCCAGTTCCCTTTCCAGTAAAGCATGATGACATTATATTATAATTAAATATTTCTCATAATGTGTAAGAAATAGTACTTTGTAAGTTTTATGAGTACTATTCTGTAGGCAATCTTATCATATACTTTTTTGGACAGGGGAATAATTTCTTTAGGTAGTAAAAAGCCATAGATTCAGTTGCTTATTATGATTACAAGCCCATGATTCCTTCAATAAGTATCAGATATATCACTAGGTTACATTCTCCAAATTAATGGATGCTTAGCTGCACCATATGCATGCAATCCTTAAGCTGCCTTTCCACAGAAATCAATTTTCTCATAAAATAACAAATGCTTTTGCCACTCCAAATTGCTTTGCTGAATGTCCCATCTATAAAATAAAGAAGCCCAGATGAAGCCTAGAATGTCATAATAAGTGAGGTTTCCTCTCCTTGAAGTTCATGTGCCAGTCAGAGAAGCCTGCCTGAAATCTAATCTATTCTCTATTTAATACCTGTATAGTTCAGTATAAGTGACAATGACACTATACTGATTAAATTATTTAGCAAAGCACAGAGCCAGTGTTATCCCCAAATTTGTAAAGACTTGATACCCCATGCATCCTTTCCCAAATGCTTTATCTTTGTGATTTATTTATTTATTTTTTGAGCATGTGTTTTGTGCCTGACAACTTCTATATCCATTACCGTGAAGTTTACTCAGATCCTTAATGAACAACTGTTGGGAAGTGAAAGGAAGAAGCTGGGTAAACAGACTTAATTCATGGGATATTCCTTCAAGAGAAACAGACAGCATTCTTTCACAGAATTTCATGAAATTGTAAACAAAGAATAAGTATTTTTCAGTGTCAGTATATAAACAAGCCAAGAACTCTTCATATGTTGACACTGTAACTGTATTGAACTGATATGTATGTACTAGAATGTGTGTGTGTATGTGTGTGTGTGTGTGTGTGTGTGTGTGTGTGTGTGTCTGTGTCTGTGTCTGCATGTTCCTTACATTATCTCTATGTCCTGTTGAAATCAAGCCAATGATGTTTTATTTTTAACTTCCTAATCTAGACTCTTTTTTCAATTTATTGGTCTTTTCCAACTAAGCTTTAGTCTGATTACTGTGTTCTGATTCTGGAACTACATTAAATGGAGTTAGAGTATCCATTTCTATATTATTCTTGATCTCAAAGAAAATATTTTTTTAGCATTTCATTAAACAAAATATCAATTGTAGACTTTTTATATGATCTTCATTGTGTTAAGTTTCATTTTTCCATATCTTAGACCTAAAATATAACATAATAACACGTAACACAATAATTTTGATCAAAAAATAAAGATCTGCACATGAAAAACTATATAATTCTCTGAAAGAAAATTGACAGACATAAACAAATGGGAGGATTTCCTTTGTTCATGGATTGGAAGTAATGATTGTTCCATGGTCTCTATGCCCAGAGTGATCTATAGATTGAATACAGGCCTCTAAATCTTAATGATGTTTTCCCCAAAATACAAAAACCAACCTTAAAATTCACATTAAACCACAAAAGGCTTCAAATCATCAAAACTATCCTGAGCAGAGAAAGTAAAGGTAGAAGTATCCTAGGACATTGTCTAAGAATCTACTACAAATATTTAGTTGTCAAAACAGTACAGCATTGACATAAAAATGCATATAATGACTAGTGGGCCAAAAGAAAGTGCTTCCTGAGTGCTGGGATTAAAGAGATGTGTGCCACCACCGCCAGGCTTGATCTGCTAATTTTCTGATCTACATCCACCCCTCCCGGCCCAAGTTTTGCAATTTGTTCTTATATATGCAATAGAGGAAAGAATAATTTTTTGTTACTGTTAGAAATGCTTAGAATATGAAAGATTCCATCCAGGACTCTGTCAGGAACCTACTCACATCTGATCACTGAAGAAGCTGTGTACATTATCTGTGGCTCCTGCCAAGATTCCATACTTGACCATCAATCATGACTTGCTGGTTCATCTATATTCCTTAAAGCAGTTCCTTGAAGGAAGTGCAGGAGATCTGAAGAATTCTTGTTGTTCCCCATTCAGAACCCTTGGCTCCTTCCCCAGCTCTGTAAACCCTACCCAGGAAATTCAGAGAACTGGAGATGTAGATCTTCTGTCTCTCACAATCCAGACAAGGGTCAGAAATGTTGTAAATCTCTCTCTCTCTCTCTCTCTCTCTCTCTCTCTCTCTCTCTCTCTCTCTCCTAAACTTGATCAGCCATTTGCAAGATCCCACTTCTGAGAAGGAGTCATTTAGTCAAGAATACATGAAAACCTGAGGAAGCAGAGTTTTATATCTTTAATTTTCTGAGAAATCATGTTGATTTTTCTGGCTCATGTCTTGATGTACAAGGAAGAGGGTATGTAACTTTAGATATTGTGTTTGTGATGCTTGCTTGACATATTTGTTTTCAGCAAAGCTGGGACAAAAGAAAAATAAGATATATGGACAATACCAACCCAACAATTGGGATTCTGCTATGCTTAAATATCGTGTGAAATATTGTTTATTCTCTGAAAAGGAAAAATAGATTCCAAAGTATTTGCCTACCATAAAGTTAAAATTTAATACAAATTAACATTAAACAATAGAATATGCAAATATACATAAGATTGAACACTCTAAAATTGGTATGAATGAAACAAACATGTCAATAGCATATTGAATAGTTTCAATAAACAGCCTGTAGTAACTTTAAGTTAGTTTGCATAACTGTTCATTTATTTTATTTTTAACAGTGTTCACTTTTCTTCCCATTATGTTGTAATAATGCAGAAAACTGGGAATCACATACTTTTCCATTATTATACAGTTCATAATAAATTACCCACTAAGTTGTTTTTCCTTAAGTTTGTCCCAAATATACTTTAATTTCTCTTTCCTCATTTTTACTACTCAGACTTAAACTTACTAACTTCTTATTGGCATTATAATAACTTCCTCTATCTACAATTTCCTTTGAGTTTTATGTTTCTAGTTTCAGTGTTGTTCTTCCAAAATATGAGATAATGACAATGATCCTTTATTCTATGTCTGGTGCTTCATGCAAGGATTCTCCCGTATCATGTGGACAGCTAATGAAGATGTTGTGTGTACATGTTAGCATACAAGCCTGTTTAATAATAAATTCATCTTACAGGATTCACAGTCACACAAAGTTAAGCTTCTTTGTCTAATTTTGATCAGTAATTTCATGGGCATGGTGACTATTTAGCCAAATGTGGTATGGTGAATTAAAAAAAAAAAAAGGTTGCTTGATAACAGCATCTTGAAGATTCTAGCCTATCATAGTCTCAATAAACATTTTGGAAAATATTTGGCCATATTGTACAACTGAACTGAAGCTTCAGAACATGTTTTACAAGCTCTCTTGGTTTTGAGTTGGCTGCATATTTCATCTCCTCTTGAGACTTTCTTCACCATATTTACTGCTACGCAGTCTTACAATGTTGAGCTGTCTGTTTTCAATACAATGTACACTGCTGTTCCACATTTCTATCCATATATTCAACATACTCTGTTTATGATGCCTGTTCAAGACAAGGGTTAGCATTCACTGTTTCCCCTAATTTTGTCTCCAACTTGTCAGTCACTGTTTCCCTGAGAAAGATTATCAATGATGGCAATTTTATTTGCAAATGTCTTGAAACTATATGTTTGTACCTGTCATCTTCTTCAAATAACATCTTTTATTAGAAGAGGCTATTGCTCTTATACATAGTCTACACTACACAATGATCAATCAATTATTTAAAAAAAACATGCTTCCTGCTAAGTGAATGTTCCTCAATAATGCACACAAGTAGGAGACATTTGGAGAACACTGCCTAACTAGCAACTTAAATGTGCCCATTCAGTTATATGTTATCTCAGAAGCCAGAGAGATAATGCAATGATCAATGATGTGGCACTACTGAAGTTTAAATAGCTAATAGAAAACTATAGAATTGATAAAACTATTAAGATATAATGGCAATTGGAATTGGGGTAATAGATATTTATCTAGTATGGAAGCTTTTCCCTCATGAAATAAATTTCATACTATCATAAGGAGCATTGACATCTGCCAATGAAGAAAAATAAGATAGTAGTTCTATTTAGCCTGCAAACTACAACAGTTGACAATATAACAAAATATTTTTAATGGTCCAATAGTGGCACTTATATCATCAGAATAAACAACAGTTGCCTGGTTTGTCATAAGGCCTGCTCAATAGGAGTAAATTCATGTCTGATACTGTAAACTTAGGTAGGTCTTAATAGCTGGTGAGGACATGGGACTGATGCAATGACCATACTATGCTACTTTCCTAAGTCAGTATAATCTCAGACTGCATTCAAAATACTTACATACACAGGTAGGCATAGGTCTTATGCCATCACCAAAGAGGCTTCTTTTCACAACAGACAAGAGATCATTACAGAAGGATACGACTAGTCCAAATGCAGAGAACAACTGACAATGTGTTAGCTGTCTCCATTTAATACATTTATTATAAATACTTACACCTAAGCCTTAGAGAATATCATGGAAGGTAGAAAGACTACAAGAGCCAGAAAAATAGGAATTCAATGTGAGATACTGTCTACTTAAAAACAAAACAACAACAACAACAACAAAAATAGGAGATGAAGAAATGGAGAGGAGTCCAGGGGAGAATATGGTTCTAGGAGGATTTGGGAGGAAGAGTGGAAAGTTAATGGGTTAATGTGATCAAATACATTTTAGTAAATTCTCAAAGAATTAATAAAATAATTTTTTAAAGTGTAGAAATGATTGTCACAGAGAGATATAGAGTAAATGGGAGAGGTTACACCTAAGCTTTGTGAGCTGAGACATAATAAATAACTTTCATTGCCCAACATTACTTCTAAATTGATTTTCCTTTAATTAGACATAGTGTTCAATGAGCAAATATCAGTGTGTCCCTTGGGTTATAGTTGTGACAGTCTAAGAGAACAATCTGTGAACAAGCTAAGAGAACAAGCTCCTGTGAACACAATTGAACAGGGGTAGTAAAATAAATAAATTAATTTCAAAATAAAAAAAATGTTTATACAGATATTACAAATATTTGCCTAATCCATTGTGGCTTCTTCTCTTTTTTCTTTTCTTATTTTCCATATCGGTCCCAGTTCCCTCTCCCCCTCCCTTCCCTGTTTGCCTCCCTCCCTCCCTTCCTCCCTTCCTCTTTTTCTCCTTCCCTCCCAGGCCCCCCAGATCACTGCCCATCCCATTCCTCCCCCCCCACTCCACAGGGAAGGTGATGCCTTCTAGGAGGGATCAACACAATCTGTCAAGTCATTTGGAGTAGGGACTAGGCCCTCCCTCCCCTCTCTAGGTTAAGGGAGTATCCCTCCATGGGGGATGTGCTCCCAAAGTCCTTTTGTTCACCAGGGATACATTCTGGTTCTGGTGTCAGAAGTCCCTTAGACTGCCCAGGCCTTCTAACTGAGACCTACGTTCAGGGGGTTTGAGTTTGTCAATGCTGGTTTCCCAACTATCAGTCTGGGAGTCCATTAGCTCCTCCTTGTTCAGGTCAGCTGTCTCTGTGGGTTTCTGTAGCCTGGTCTTGACCCCTTTTCCTATCACTCTGTGGCTTCTTACTCATGCATTTCTCCCATCTGCTTCAGCATAGCATCTTAAATCTCAGCACTCTCAAAGACAAATGGAGAAATAGAGTTTAATAAGTGACATTCTGATTGTGTGAGACTCCATTAAACAATGGAGTTAAGTACTCATCTGTTTTTCCCATTTCTTTGCTTAAATTTAGTACTATTATGGACAGAAGACACAATACAGTCTTTCATTGTAATTGCCTATGAATTCCTTTAAAAATAACCAGTTTCTTTTATTAGCTGCTATTCTTGCCTAGGTAGGCTGTAAATGGCCTCTCTATGGCTGTATTTTGCATGCCTAGACTCTCCTTTCCATTTTTTAAATAAACTTATAACCTTCTCAGAAATCACCCTTTAAATTTGAAATACATGATGAAGAGAACAAAATAATTTAGCAACATAAGCATTTCTATTGAAGTGATGGATCATTTGTTACTCATGTCCTTCCCTAACCTGATCTAATTCCTACTAAGTACCAGTAGGAAAGAGAGGGAAAAGGGGATTGGGAAAGACAGGAGCCAAGTGAATTTTGTGTGCCTGAACCAGTATGAGTTTGTGAGGGAAGCAGTTTGGTGTGACAATTAAGCTAACATCTCTAGGCCAGTTCGAGCCATTGGAGGACTCATTTTAGCACATCAAACTCTAGAGCTTGGGTATGTCGCTTATCTGGTCACTGATCCCACCTATGTAGTAGACATACTAATGGAAATTCCCTCATATTGTTGTGTTAGTGACTTTAGAAGTTTATAACATTGTGTTGTTTAGTGAAAAAGTTGGCACATGTGGCTAATGACATTTAAATTTCTTTTGATGAATTGTAATAAGTGTAATTCAAGCTCAGTTCCTAGTCATTGTGACTGTATTTTAATGTTTAATGTCTCCCCTTTTGGGTATCATGATTTAGAGAATATATTTGATATTATAGTAAGTTATATTATTTAGTTATGAAATGCTATAACAAGTAGACAAAAAATTCCTAAACTATGAAATGTGTCAATGTCTGATGAATAATTGTAGGATTTTGTTCAAAATTTTTTTGGTTGAGTGAGTTTTAACAATCTATTTTCCTTCTTCTCTTAAAGCTTACTTGACTTCCACAAAACCAAGACTTAATCTGGTTCATTTTCCAAAACATTGACCATTCTTATTTATCCAAAGAATTCTCCCTTCATGTCCTTTTCTGTTTGGCTTCAATTTCCTGGTAAAAGTTGCAGAAGTCTTGAATCCTTCATTATGATTTCTCATTTTTGGTTGGCATTTAAAACTCTACTTTCCTTCCAATATCCAAGTGTTCTTCAAAATCCTCAAAGATAAAGCAAGTGATAATTCACTGTATTCATTCTTCATTTGTGACTGTATTCATTTCTCTTTAACCTCCTATCATTTGGTCTTAGTAATGTCTATGTCTTATTATTCTCCATGAGATGCTTTCTGAATCACCACCTGTAGTAGTCATTTTATTGTCTTTGGTAATATTATTGTCTTTGTTATCTTAGCTTTGAAAACATCTTCCAAATTTTATCAATTATTCCAATATGTGCTTTAGTATATTTTGGGCAGATCTCTCTTATGCAAGACATGTATAACTCTATCTAGGTCAGAATTAGGACTTTAATCTTAGTAAAATTACACAAAATGTTGAAAATGATTGATGCTTATTCAGTACTGCATTTCATTAGGAAAAAGTAGGCCTTAGTTCTTGGTGACCAACATGAACAACATTTAGAATTTCCATAATCCACGTGCACTTTGGTGCTGTTTGTTTTTGAAAGTAAATATTCAAAGACAAGAAAAAAGAGTGAATTATCATAGTGTAGCTTTTAAAGTGAGAAGTGGATGATCAAACATTGAATAGACCAAGTTGAGTTGGGAAATCAGAAAGGTTTTGTTTTGTTTGTCTTTTTTTTTTTTTTTGGTCTTGTTGTTTGTTTGTTTTTTAAAGCTGGGTTGCTATTTGAACTATTTCCCTCTGTATCTTCTGGTTACTGTATGGTTCAGCCTTTCCTAGGAACAGAATACAAGCTCTTCTCTAGCCAACCAAGGCCCCATGTGTTCAGATTCACTGTGCCTCAATGGACATTGAGGTTGAACTACAGGGCTTCCCATTAAGGGTCTTATCCTGTGGACATGCATATAATACTATATAAAGTTGATGACATAAAGAACTTTTTGGCTACTATGGTAAAACTGATCTGAAGTCAGTACTCAAAAGAGAACAAAGAAGATACTGAGTGACACATAGAAATCTATTCTTTATATCACTTAAGATTTTTAAACCACAAAGCCAACAATATTGCAAATTTATGAATGTATGAACCAATACATTATGTAGAATCCATCATATTTCCCCTTAAATCCTTTGTATTATGCACTCCTAGTCACTGGAGATGTAGGAAAATTTTCCCTTATGGCAGATTATAGCAGGTTTGAAATTATAGCAGGTTTGAAAAGATAATGGCTGGAACTTTGAATCATTTAGAAGTTATTTATTAGACTCAGAAGCAAAAATAAATGTTTATGTGTGTCTGGAAAACCTTCCAAGCACTTCAGGCTTCAATGTGATGTATAACTTTCAAAGTATTCTCTCAGCTTTCAGGACCGTCATCATCATTTTATGACACCATATCCACTTTGGTTCACCTGCATACAAGCTTGACTCCATTTATTCAATGGTATGACCTATATTTTATAAATTGCCCCAGAAAATAGTTTTTACTTAGCTGTATAGGCAAACTGTAGATTTTGAGTGCTGAAGAAATGCATCATTCACTCTTTTCTATCTGTCTAGCTCTGTCTAGCTTGTTTATGTGAGTATTTTTTTTGAAAGGATTCATTTTATATGCATTGATATTTTGTCTGTGTGAGGGTGTTGGATCCACTGGAACTGGAGTTACAGACAGTTGTGAATTGCCATGTAGGTGCTGGGAACTGAACCCTGATCTCTTGGAAGAGCAGCCATTGCTCTTACTGAGCCATCTCTCCAGCCTCATTATGTGAGCAATTCTTAACCCCATCTCTTATTTTAGGATGAATGTCCCCCAAATTTAACTTTGTTTCTTTTTTTAAAGCTCCATTTTTTCTCATTCCATTCCATTTATTTATTTTGTTATATAAAACAATTGTTGAATTTAAATATATTTTGGTCATATTCTTCCCCTTCTAGATTTTCTACATCTCCTGACACATCCAACTTTAATTTTTTCTCAAGAAATAAAAACTCAATGCAGCAAAAAAGCTCTAAGACCCCCCCCCCAAAATAAAAAAGACCCTTAAACCAAATAAAAGCACACATACACATACATACATACATACACCACACACACACAACCCTTTCACAGGGGTCACCTAAGACCATTGGAAAACATAGATCTTTACATTACAATTCATAGCACTAGCAAAATTACAGTTATGAAGTAGCAGCAAAAATAATTTTATGGCTAGAGGAACTGTATTAAAGGCTTGCATCATTATGAAAGACTGAGAACCATTGATGTATTCAATCTGAGGAGGAAGTCATGGATGTGTCAGAATTTCACCTGGTAACTAAGGTACTATATTGGTAATGCATTGCTAAGTTGTACATCTCTTATTCATTTCGCAGTTTCTAAGTTTTAACTCAGCTTAATCAGCTCCATTTCTTCACTCGAAGAACGCTCTCCCAAGCAGTTGTCTGTAGGCGTATGCAGGTGGCTCATTTGCAGGGGGCCTACCCATTCACCTTGCTGTCATAACAATGGCCTGTAACACAGGCAGCTACTTCTCATTTGCTCATTTGCTCTCCTGGAGATCTGCCAGCCTGGCTTATGAAGTGCTAAGTGTTTCTGGAGATGATAAAGGACTCTAAAAATACTCCTTACAGTCATTTAACAAATGGTATTTATTTACACATACACACACACACACACACACACACACACACACACACACACATACATATATACATACATACATCCTGGCCTGGCCTCAAACTTGCTAGGTAGCCAAGCATAACTCTGAATATGAATATTTAGTCCTACCACCTTCACTCCAAGTGCTGCCATTTCAGGTGTACATCTCCCCACCCCCCAATTCCTGCTTTATTCAGTAAAGGCAAGCCTTTTACCAACTAAGGGCTGCATGGACATGCTTAATTGCTCCACCTTTACTGTATTGTTATGGGGCTTGGTGAACGTATCATTCAACATTGGATATATAAGGGTTGAACAGCAGTGGAGTCCTGCTTCCTTCAATAGAATGTGACTAGCTGGAGTACAGTGAATAGAAACCTGCTATTCAATTACTCTTTCTTTGTGTTATTGATCTAACAAGAAATTCTGAAATGTGCAAAAAAGTAGACATCAACCTATTCTTTAAAACAAGGACATGTAGTCATTTAACTGTTTCTTATTGCATTATTTTATAGTAAGTGTTAGAATTAAGATTCTTATGGTGCTAGCTCACAGGGGCACATGGAATTATGTTTGTATAAATCTGAGTCTCCCTGGTGTACCCTCTTTAGTAGCAGTGCATTTCCTTATCAGGGGCTACAAAGCATTCTCCAAGATTGTATGATGCAAACTTCACAGGATTTATACTTTTGTTAAAGAAACTCAATTGTTTCCTCAGATATTTATGTGGGAGGCAGATTTCAAATTTCCTGCAATAATATCTCATATGAGTTCTTCTTTATTTTTATGTCTCAATTTCAATATATTTTCCTGAAGAAGCAATATTTTGGAGAGGCACATTTTTCTTATAAAATGCAGAGGAATGACAGATAATATCCTTCGAGGTACTCTTTGTGACTTTGAAGGTTTCCAGGTTTCTCAGTTCTGACTATGTATATTTGGGTTTCTCAGAATATTAAACCTGTAAACTGATTTTCTTGATGATTCAAAATCTGAGTGCCTGGCCTTTCAAAGGTATGCACAGAGCCAGAGAAGACAGGATGTCTGGTTTGGGCTTCATTGTAACACCCCCCCAACACACCCCACAACCAATGTTGTCTTAATCACCCACACCTGTTAATACAAACCTATTTGAATGCACATAGGGTGTAATTTAAAATATAGTCATGTTAAAGTAATGTAGCAGCTTATTGCCTGGACTCTTGATAGAAGAAGAGAGATGGAGTGCATTAGTACAGATGTGGATTGTGAGATCAGGGGTTGTCCTGATCTTATTTCTATTGTTATGATGAAGTACCCCAACAGAAGACAACCAGGTTACATCAAATCCCCAGCCAATAGCAGAAAAAAATAATTGTATGCATGCTTTCTTGTTTGTCAGCTTATTCAAAACTCCTGTCTATGGATTGGTGTTGCCCACACTAGATTTGATCTTCTCTCATCAATTAGTTTAGTGTAGACAATCTCTTTACTAAGACTTTCTTTGTTGGTGATACTGGGTTCTATCAAGTTGACAATTTAAGTGAATAATCACAGAGATAATTTGTCTGTAATCTGAGGAAACATAGGATGGTGGGTGACATCAGAATCTGAGAAAGGTTTGGGACATTTTTCTCCTAAATCTAAATGTGTTTTGAAATTAGATGACCACTTGTATCACCAACATGTCCATGGCTTGTCTGAATGCTCTCATTAGTGCTGAGAATTAATGCTCATATCATATTTAGTTTGGTGATCTCTCTCTTTTTTTTTTTTTTGTTTACTGTTTCTTTCCCAGTTTAGATGACCTGGGAGGGTAGGTGATTGGGGATGTGGGAGGAGTTTGGAGGTGAGAAAAAAAAATATGATCAAAATATTTTTGTATGAACAATTTTAAAAATAAATATATAATCTGAATTTTATAACTCATTTTTCTATTATTTATTATTCTTGTTGCCATTGTAGTTTAGTCTTTTGAGTATCTACAGTCTTACAAAGTTTGTTTTGAATGCACTAATATGACAGATATTATTTGCCTTAATATAATTTTAATATAACTTTTTAAAATTAGAATACTAAAGTTAGCATGATGGTTCCCAGGAGAAAACCCAAATCTTCTAGCTGCAATTCTATTATGCAATGGCTATACAGATAAATATGAGCCAATAAATTATATGCAGAGGCATCAAATGAGTTTTTTAATAGCTTCAACAAAAGGAGGGTAAAAGTCTACTTTACTTCAACCAGTTGTGTAGAATAATCATGTCATATCTGGGTTTCTAGTAGTTACTTTGTAGCAAATACCACACTCTAAAATTCTGAGTTTTTATAACTGTCCAATTCATTCTTGGCTTTGCTAGATATTTCAGTTTTGTATCTTTCTGTTCAATACAACTAAACTAAATCATCCTAACCAATGTCAAGCTGCAGTACCACAACCTTAAGTCCTTGGGCAAGATTCCTTGGATACAATATTGGAAGGAACCTGGGGGAAGATTTACATTTCTGCAAAGCAGGAAAAACCTGAATAGCTGTAAATCTTAGAGCAAAGTGCTAGTCTTTTAAAGAGAGAGAAAGCAGGACAGAGGAGAGAAGGGGAAGGGGAAAGAGGAAGAGGCAGAGGGAAGGGGAGAGGGAGAGGAGGGAGACTCTGATCCACTTGGCAAAGACCTGTGGACAGTTCACTGCAGGATTCTGTGTATGACCATGTGCTAATGGCTCTCCTTGCTTTCACCATGCTAGCCATTGCTGGCCTGAATGAGTCACAGTAAGTCATGACATTTACTATTACATATTTGCATAACTGTTCTGGACAGAATGATTTTAGTCACAAGTCTTTGAGAAATGTTATTAAATAGATAATATCAGGAGTTAATGGGAACAGTCTAGGAACAGAACAGTTCCCTCATTTCTAATAACTGTGCCAATACCCCAAGAAGTTAAGTGAGACAGATATAAGGACAGGGGAAAAACAATGCCAACTATTATGAGTAAGTTTCCTATAAGAGTATGTTTCCTATAGGATAGGTTGAAAAGCCTGGTTGCTTCATCCCCAGAGATAGAGTAGTACAAAATGTACGATGAATTGATCCAGCTTTGGCTGAAGAGTTGATTGTGAGAACCTAGACCCTACCATATGTAAATATTAACCACTAGAGACAAAACTGTCTCTCACCCAGCATGATGTTGTAACCACATATGCTGCCAACTGGGCACGTTATTCTACCTGTAGGTGTACCTAGTTAGAAAAATTCCTTTGTAACTTACAAAACTGCTTATGTTGCTAACAGTAGATATATATATATATATATATATTTTAAAAAGCAATGGCTATCAGTGTGTAAGTTGGTGGACTGAAGGGAAAAGAGACAAAGAACAAACTCATAATTATTGTTACAATTTGTAGAAGCTTGGGAAGGTAAAACTGATTGTAAAACTGTCCATGCAAACAATTGAAATGGTTTAAATAAAGGCAGTCACAGTCTCTTCTCTCTTCTTAGTGCCAATTTCACACATCTGTCCCAGGTCATTGAACCCCGCTAGAGCAAGGCTTCCAACATTCCAGTACTAGACACAATCTTCCTCCTGTTGAGTAGGCCTGAAGTCCAGTTAGGCAGTTGCTTGTCATCAACATTTGAGTACCACTTGTTGAACTTTTATGTATATGCATGTTGTCATTGTGCTTCACAGGTGTTGCTGCTGGGCAGAACTGTTCATTCCTTCCCTCCCTTGGAAGCTTGCAAAGATATTTTTGGTATCGTTGAATTTTGTAATCAGGAAGCAGGTTTTCATGTTGGATCCAGCCTGAACCAACGAAGTCCTGTGTCCTGAGTGTTACATGTCTTCAGCAGTATGGGCTTAACTTCAACCTCTGATAAGCAAAGACAACATAGGTAGTCACGACTGTTCTGAGAGGTACTTGAACTACCTCGACCAACCATTTGAGAGGAGACTTTCTAGGTTTGGTTCTGGGTTTTGGTTACTTTGTGGTTTGCTTTTGTTTTTGTTTTTCTTTTTTTGTTTTGTTTTGGTTTTTTTCATGGATTTCCTTTTTTTTTTAATTTTAATTATTTATTTTTTATTTTACATGTCGATCCCAGTTCCCTCTCCCTCTCTCTTACCCTCTCTGCCCCTTCACATGCACCCTGACCACACTCCCCTCCACCCCCCCCACCCCAATTCCACATGTAGGGCAATGCCATCCAGGTGGGGTCATGTAAATCTGTCAAGTCATTTGAAGTAGGGACTAGGACTTCTGTCTCTAGGTTAAGGCAGTATCCTTCAAGGGGGGATGTGTCTGCAAGATCCTTTTGTGTACCAGGAATTCATCCTGATTCTACTGTCTTAGGTCCCTTAGACTGCTCAGTCCTTGTGGCTGAGATCCATATTCAGGGGGTCTGAGTCAATCCCATGCTGGATCATGGTTGCTCAAATTGTTAGTTGGCAGCAGTCTTGTAGGTCTCTAGACCTTTCTTTATGTTCAGTTTTCTCTTCAAACCAGTAATGGCTCCCTCTTTTATGTTCTCTCTCTCTCCCTCTCCCTCTCCCTCTCACTCTTTCTCTCCCTCCCTCTCTCTCCCCCATCTCTCTGTCTCCTGTCTTCTATTCCTATATGAGGGAGTACATACTATGTTCCTCTTTTTGTGACTGGGTTACCTCACTCAGGATGGTTTCTTCAAGTGCCATCCACTTGCCTGCGGATTTCAAGATTCAATTATATTTTTTATGCAGGGTATATTCCATTGTGTAGATGTGCCACATCTTCATTAACCATTCTTCAATTGAGGGTCATCTAGGTTGCTTCCAGGTTCTTGCTTTTACAGACAATGTTGCTATGAACATAGTTGAGCAGATGTCTTTGTTGCATGGATGTGGATCATTTGGGTGTATGCCTAAGAGGGGGATTGCCAGGTCCTGTGGTAAACTAATTCCCTTTTTCCTGAGGAACCGCCATACTGATCTCCAAAATGGCTGTATGAGTTTGCACTCACACCAGCAGTGAAGGAGTGTTCCCCTTTCTCCACATCCTCTCCAGCATAAGTTGTCATTAGTGTTTCTGATTTTAGCTATTCTGGCAGGAGTAAGATGGTATCTCAAAGTTGTTTTGATTTGCATTTCCCTGAACAATTTCTTAAGTGTCTTTCAGCCTTTTTCATTTCCTCTATTGAGAATTCTTTCTTCAGTTCTATACCCATTTTTTAAATAGGGTTATTTGGTGTTGTTGACTAGTTTCTTGAGTTATTTGTATATTTTGGAGATCAGCCCTTTGTCAGATCTAGGATTGGTGAAGATCCTTTCCAAGTCTATGGGTTGCCATATGGTCTTGTCCACTGTGTCCTTTGCTTTACAGAAGCTTCTAAGTTTGAGGCGGGCCCATTTATTGTTGATCTCAGTGTCTGTGTTCCTGGAATTATGTTCAGAAAGCAGTCTCCTATACAAATTTGTTCAAGGGTACCTCCTACTTTCTCTTCTAAGAGGTTCAGTGTGGCTGGATTGATGTTGAGGTGGTTGATCCATTTGGACTTGAGTTTTGTGCATGGCTACAGACATGGGTCTATCTGCAGTCTTCTATACACCATCATCCAATTGTGCCAGCCCCATTTGTTGAAGATGCTGTCTTCGCCCCATTGTATGTTTTTTAGCTGTTTTTTGTCGAAAATCAGATGTTCATAGGTGTGTGGGTTAATATCAGGATTTTCAATTCGATTCCATTGGTCTACCTGTCTATTTTTTGTGCTAATACCAGGCTGTTTTCAGAACTATAGCTCTGTAGTAGCTTAAAGTCAGGGATGGTGATGCCTCCTTAAGTTCTTTTATTGTATAGGGTTGTTTTGGCTATCCTGGGTCTTTTGTTTTTCCATATAAAGTTGATTATTTTTGAGACAGGGTTTCTCCGTGTTACCTTTGGAGACTGTCCTGGAACTAGCTCTTGTAAATCAGGCTGGTCTTGAACTCAGAGGCCTGCCTCTGCCTCCCAAATGCTGGGATTAAAGGCATGTGCCACCAGTGCCCAGCTACTTTGTAGTTTTTGATCAATGTTGATGACTTTCTTGATATGTGCCCATATCCATTTTCCTAGCATTTTACTGAAGATATTTTTTTTTGTATTTATGTTACTGGTCTATAATTTTGTTTTTGTTGTGACTTTACCTCATTTGGCAATCAGAGTGATGTGAGCTTCACAGATTGCATTTGGGGTGATTCTTCTATTTACTTTCTAATAGTTAAAGAACATAACTAGCCAAGGCTTCCAGTGGATTGATAGGGGCACCAACCCACCCACAAAACTTTTGACCTAAAATTTGTCCTGTTAGCAAATGTGAGGTGGTAAGAAGGAGCAGAACTTATGTGAGTGGCCATCCAATGACTGGTTCAGCTTGAGGCCTATACCAAGAGAGGAAGTCCATGCCTGACACTGCCTGAAGGGCCAGGAACCAGAGACACAGGATAGAACCAAACAGGAATGCCAAGCAAAGGGAAAAAAGTCAATGGAATGATTCTTATTGATACTCTGCTATACCTTTATTTAGACCAGAACCTAACATAATCCTCATCAGAGAGGTTTCATTCAGTAACTGATGGGAGTAGATGCAACAACCCAGAACCAAACATTAGGTAGTGCTCAGGGCATCCTGTGGAATAAGGGTAGGAAGGATTGTAGGAACCAGAGTAGTCAAGGATACCACAAGAAGGTAGCTTACAGAATCAACTAAGCAGGGATGACAGGGGATCAGAGTGACTTAATCAGGGAACCTGTGTGGGTTTGATTAATAATGTACAGATTAAGATACATGGGACAAGGATACAATATTGGTTATATATTTTATTCAGGGAAAAATCACTTATACAAGAAATCAATGACCCACAAGTTCTCACACCAAGGATCCACACCCAGGCTGTGACCCTACTGGAAACAAGAGAGAGCAAGCCTGTCCTGGACCCCAGACCAGATAGATACCACATGCTCAACTACACACCTGTGACCATGACCAAATGAGCATGGTCAGTACCACAGGTGTGGCTGGGTGGATCTCTCATTACATTTGACCTAGAATCTCTAAATATATGTTATGGTTTGGTGCTCTTGTGGAACTAACTCCAAACACTGGGCAGGGCCCGTCTCTTACTCTTTTACATGCTCTTGGGGCACTTTTTTTGGTTTGTTTTTCTTTTTTTTTTTTTACTTGGTTGCCTCATCCAGCCTTGATATGAGGGTTTATACCTAGTTTTATTGTATCTCGTTATGTCATGTTTGGTTGATATCACTGGGAAGCCTTCTCTTTTCTTAAGGGAAACTGAGTCACAGTGGATCTGGGGAGGTAACTGGGAGAAATTGAGGGAGAGAAAACTTGTGGTCAGAATTTAATGTATAAGTGAAGAATAAATAAAAAGAAAAAAACTTATAAAAAGGAAAAGAATTCTAATTGGTGAGAGTCAGATTCAAAAGTCATTTCTCATATTTTTCCCTACATCTTGTTGAGGAGCCAGTTGTCCATACTTCTCAGACAAATAACAAAAATATCCTTCCCGTCAATAGCATTGAGTCAGGGCAAGGTCTTTCTGGAAGACTCGAAGGGGCTACCTGAAATATCATGGTAGAACAGAATGTATCAGAGGAATATCTACATATTTACAAATAGTCAGGCTTTGGTAGTTTTCATTTTTAAAGAATGAGCAATACTTAAAGTTAAGTTTGGAGGCTGAAATTAAAATTAATTAAGCTACATTCTTAATAATATACTTTTAAAAGCCTAGTTCAATACCATACAACTGGATTTATATTGCTTCCGTTGAAAACTTAACACATTGCTGAATTTGAGAAACATAAAATCTCTTTCTTTACCATCTTGTTTAGGGAAAACCAGAATTTAGACTTCAATTACACTTCAGATTCTCTGCATTTAACAACACAACTGACGTTTCTCTATCCCTAATGTGTACTGGCACTTAAACTCACATAAATGTAGGAATTATTTCCAGTCACAGAACTTCCCCATGGCTTATCAAGGACAGGGTTGTTTTAACAAAAACATACCATACAATGCATAAATAACACTCATCTATAAACAGAGCATGCACAAGAGATTAATACAATTTCCCCTTTTCGAGTGATTAATACTTACTCTGGCAGCTGTAGCGTCTTATCCTTCTATTAGATGGCAGATGTGAATAAGGGTTGCATCCTGCTTCCACCAGGCTGCTATATCTTCAGACACACTCACAGCTCAGGGACCATGAAATATGCTCCAAAAAGATTTAGAACTCTCATAGGAATTTCTTGTGGCTTCCATGCATTTTTCGCAAATATATTAAATTGAATATTTTATTTCTTCTGGGCTAAAAGTTAACTGGCTTGAAACTTACAGGTGCAGAGCAATAGAAACTCAGCTTAAGGTGGTGCTGCTCCTTAAGAATTGGGGCAATTTGGGGGAAGATCATGATTTATGGCTTTGGAAAAGAGGTCTAAATGGGAAATGTGATTATGCTTGAAAGATAACTAAAACTGTATTCTATCTGGCGAGTCATAATAGCAGTTTTCCTCCCAGTGGTTAATGTCTCAAGTTTTTGACTAAAAGGCAAATTGTGAGTTTTCTATGCCATTGTATAAATATATGATGAGCTTTGTTTCATTTAGGTTTAGAGTTAAAATGATGGCTTTAGTGATTAGAAAAGATATCAGACTATTTTTCCAATTTTTAATTTGAATAAATATTGTATTGTATATTATGTCTAGACTCAGAAAACAATTTGAAAATGGAAAAACATATGCTATCATATCAAATGTGCATAGTATAAAATTTATGTTTGTCCATATACATAAGCATGTATAGTTTCCTATATTCACAAACATATAGAACATGTAGTTCAGTATTACAGTCATGAATATGTATAGTAGTCACACCATTTGAGACTGTATTACATGCATACATATAGTTCTGTGTAAATACATATTAGGGTACACACACAGTGGGAATTTATTTTATGTATATTTCATTAGAATTTCTTGACCGTATTAATGATTGCATATTCTAAGTAAACATTTGCTGATAATATTTGATTTTGAGTCATGGGAATATGATAAATAATAATTTTTTAAAAAAGCCTTAGTTCCTGACAATAGAATTTGAAGTGTTTCTGGGGACAGGAACTGCACCTGTTCATAGTTTAATAACACACAATTTTAAAACATTATATAGACTCATTATATATCACCAACTCTTTAATTAAAACAAATATCAGAAAGCCAGTCAGGCAAGGATACATCCGTTGTATTTAATATACCAAGGGGTCCTCGCCTTGCTAGAAGTAATTGAGGACTTCAGAGTTTCAAACTTATAAGGGACTGATGTCAAGGACAGTCACCAAAAAAGAGAGAATGTTGATGACATGGGATAGGGTTTAACATAAAATAGCCTCCCCTAGGAAGTCAACTAAGTCTGTCCCATCACCCCATTGAGGCAGGATCAAGGTGCCCTCATTCCCATTTCTAGGCTGAGCAAGGTATCTCTCCATAGAGAATGGACTCTACAAAGTCAGTTTATGCATTATAGCTTAACTTTAGTCCCACTGCCAGTAGTCTCATATACTGCTCAAGCCACACCATTGTCACATGTATTCAAGGGGCCTTGTTTGGTCCTATGCTAGTTCCCCAGTTATGAGTGTGGAGTCAGTGATCTGATTCTGTGGGGTTTCCTCATCATGGACTTGACTCCTTTGTGTAAGGAGTAAGGTTTTTCCTCCAGCCACTGGTCTTGTCCTGCCCCCGCGCCAGCCCCAATTAACACTCCAAGACTCTATATTTGATATGATGCTGTTGGCCAGGTACTAGTTTCTTATCAGCTAGCTCTGCCTTAAGTATTATCCCATTTCTGTTAATCTATGTATTTCCACGTGGTCTTATCTTACCTGGGAGAGACAGCTGGTTGTTCTGCTCTCTCCAGTCTCTCCATCTTGACTCCTGCTTACTACTTCCCCTTTGTTCATATTATCACTCCTACCTCACTTTGATTGTACTCCAGGAAGTTGGCTCAATGGTTATTTATGGATCTATGCATCTGCTGCCATCTGTTTCTGGAAGCGTGATCTAGCTTCTCTGGTGTTGTGTATTGTAGGCTGGTTATAGTTTGCTTTATGTCTGTATTCAGTTTTAAGTTAAGTGTAAACTATATTTGTCTTTCTGGGTCTGGGTTACCTCACTAAGATGTTTTCTTTCCAATTCTGACCATTTGCCTGCAAATTTCAAGTTGTCATTTTTTCTTACCACTGAGTAGTATTCCACTGTGTAAATATACCACATTTTCTTTATCCATTCTTCAGTTGAGCATCATCTAAGTTGTTTCCAAGTTCTGGCTCTTATGAATAATGTTACTATGAAGATAGTTGAACAAATGTCCCTGTAGTATGGGTGTACAACCTTTGGGTATATGTTCAAAACTAGTTTTTCAGGGTCTTGAGGTATTGATTCTTAATTTTCTGAGAAATTGCCATACTGATTTCCACACTAACTGTACAAGTTTACACTCCCATGAGCAGTGGAGGGGTGTTCCCCTTAATCCACAACCTTTTGGTTTTAGCCATTCTGACAGGTGTAAGATGGTATAACTTTCACTAGACAGTCTTTACTATTTTCCAAATGCCATTAAACAATCATGATCATTCTTTTTAAAAGAAGTATCCTATAAACATTTCAAGCAAGTTAGTGACATTAGTTATAAGTAGAAGATTGCAATTTTATATTACAAACTTCAGTAAATGAGACACATGTCCTCTAAAAACAAACAAACAAACAAAGCCAAAGATGCTGTAGTATAATGCCTGGAGAGGGAGACAGCTTCAGCCACAGGAACAACTTGCACAGGAAGAAACAAAGGAAGGCATGGAGGCTTATTACTGTCTTTGTATCTGGATATCTGCTTAGAAAGTGTCCTCATTTTCAGAGTGGGTCTTCTCCCTCAGTTCTGTAAGTGAATTAAGAACATGCACATAGGTGCTCCTCCATGATTCTAAGTCTCATCAAGTCTACAAGTCCAGCTCTGACAAACAGAACCTCATTATTTCTAACTCATTCTGTATTGTTTAACAGATGGAAAGATGCCTGCCCTACATTTTGTTCACTTTAGTAATAACCAAGTACATATTCTAGTAAGAGAGATTTATAAATACGAGATAAAAGCACTTGGATGGATCACCTTAGTCAAAATTACTTAGCGTGAATGAAAACTGAGTACCAGAATTTGCACGGCATTTGATTTTTGCATAAAAACGTAGTGTGTATACTGGCTTTTATCTCATGAGTTAAAAATGCCTCTCCACTTTAAAGAACATCACTGGAATGGCTAACATTGATCAGTAACTTGACAGGGTATAGAGTCACCTAGAAGATAAGCCTGGGGCATCCCTGTGGGGAATTACCTAGATGATGTTAACTGAGATAGGGAGACTTACAGTGAATATGGGTGACAGCTTTCTAAAAATATTTCTTTCAAAGACTTTCATCATGCACCAAGCAAAGTAACTAATAAAATCACATCTTGAATAGTACACTCATACCCAATTTTTTTCCTGTGGCACCGAGGCATATTAATTGCTTAGTCTAGGCTGGTTTTGTGTGATTAGAGCTGGAGCAGGAAGTAGGCTAGTGGTCTGGTACCTGTATTATTGACATCTTGGAACACATGTGGTATGCTTACTGCTCACTGGAATTCATAACCCCACACTCCATGTTCTTATTCTCTCAAATGATCTTCCTCTAACTGAACCCTTTAATTAGAGAATAACATTGGCTTTAATTTTTCACTCACATTTTGAAATTTTGCTTTGAAGAGCATGAGTGAGGAGGCTCTGCATTAAATAATTACGTTGCCACGTGCTAAGAAATACTTTTGAATTCTTATAAGCTTGTTGCATGAAAAATAAAAGACCCAGAGACAGATATTGGGGTTCAAGCTTCAAGCTGAAGATCAGAAAAGCAAAGCAGCTGGTCACTAACTTTTTCTTTGCCTCAGAATGAAAGGCAATCCTGGCTCCACTAAATCTCAGACTGTAACCTCTCCTCAGCATGGCTAGAGAATCCTGAGACTTCAATGTCTTCCTAGTCTCAATGTGGCTAGAGAATTAATGCTTTATTCTGACTACTGAAGACCTTGCTCTCCCCCCCTCTTTTTTTTTAATACCCTTGGGATTAAAGGTATGTGATCCCAGGTGCTGAAATCATCTTTGTGTGAGCTGTTTCTCTTTAGGACTGTATCAATCTTGTGTAGATTTGGGTGGCTTTGGACTCACAGAGATCCATCTACCTTTTAATCCTGAGTCCTAGGATTAAAGGTGTGCACTATCACCTCTTGGCTTCTGGCTGCAAGGATTAAAGGTGTGTGTCACCACTGAGTGACCTCTATAGCCTGAGGCTGAGACTGACTTTGCTTTCTGAATCCTCAGGCATGCTTTAATAAATCACAAATAATATATTATCACACAAGCTCTCTGAAGATGTATCTTTTTAAAAAAAAAAATTAAAATAGATTCTTCTCTCATACAGTACTTCCCGATCACAGTTTCCCCTCCCTCTACGCCTCCCAGGTTCCCCTCCACCTCCCCTCTCCCCCCCCCCCAGATCCACTCCCCTTCAAAACCTTCAGAAAGAGAAGGCCATCAAGAGACAACAACCAAATATGAAAAACAAAATACAATAATTCAAAGCTACCACATTGAAGCTGGGCAAGGTAACCCAACAAGAGGAGAAGAGTCCCAGAAACTGGCCAAAGGGTCAGAGACACACCTGCCCCCACTGTTCGGAGTCCCACAAAATTACCAAGCTAACAGCCCAACATTTATACAGAGGACCTGGTGTATGTTTCTTAATAGAAAGATATTTTCTCCAATTGCCATGTGATTTTGTTATTTAAGAACATAACTGGGATAGGAGTGAACCTACTCTAGACTCTTCTAAAAATAAGACCTTAGATTTAGTTTATACAGGCACGGCCTTTCTTTGAAATGTTTATGCCTATAAGTATATGTATGGGAGAAAAAAAATTGATTGAATGCGTCTAATGTTTGAGAATCCACCCTGAACTAATTTTGAAATTTTCAACCTTAAAAATGATAGTTTAAACAGTTTTGATTTTCTAGTAATAGCCTTTGAAAAGTGCATATTGTGTACAATTATGATGCAATCAGAAATAATTTTCTGTGAGAAAATTACATCACACAGAAAAATCCCGAATCTTCTTATAGAGACCTATCTGCTAAGTGTATACATTAGGCATAGTATCTTAAGATTATATTTTAAAGTCTGTTTTGTAGATAATATTCATAGGAATAAGCAGTAAGAAAAGCATAAGGAGAAAGATGAATGATGAGATATTTCAAAAATGTACTTGCACAATTACTTATGTTAGACTTGTATGGTATTAGGTATTTAGACCTCTTTTGAATACATATAAAACACAAAATCTATAAGATTTATAATCTTTATTTTAAAAGTTAAATAGCTGATAATAAAGTGGAATAATCCACTTATTTCATGTTTTGAAATTTAGAATGAGAATTTTTAAGAGTACGTAAAATATGCAAAGAAAACCCCTACCCGTGAAAACTGTTTTCAATCATGTGTAAACAAAGGCATTTGCAAACAAGGGAGCAATTTTAGGTTTTTCCTGTGGATTCATATTCATTAAATGCTTGTCAATACAATGTAGATAAGCTGCATGAACAATCTTATTGTGCAAATAAACTGCTGATTATTCTCGTCACTGCCACTAAATCAACAGTTTACTATGCTTATTATGTTTGCAAAGTTCTGCTTTGACCTGGTAAATGCTTTTAGAAATCAGAAAAATTAAACCATCTCCCACTGAAGACTTAACACCTCGAAATTAAAGGCTTCTTTTTTTTTTTTTTTTTTTTTTTTTTTATGTTAACTTGTTTGCTACCAAAAGGAACTCGATTTTAAAGAACAGGAAGGTGGAATTTCTGATAGCACTTAGTGTAAGTGTTCAGAGGGGTGAACAAACATCCCAGTATGTATGAATCAGTCGGCATCAAGCATATGTAGAGACAAGCACTATCACACAGGGTAAGACCAAGTATTTTAGCCTCAGGTCTTTTCTACTCTGCCCACTGTGTGTTGGTGGCATAATAGTTTCACCACATTTCTGTGAACACAACCAGCCTTGGTGGCTTGACGTTGTTGTTTCATGCCTATTCTTATTCCTGTAATTCATCCTGCAAGTTTAGGATCTAGAAATAAAGGGATGATTTTGCTAAAGCAAAAAGCAGTCCTTAAGAGGGCTTGGGCTATTCTTCCAATTTTGAGAAGATTTCTGAAAATCTATCTGAGATAAAGCCTGTTTCTAGGAGTGCATAGAAATGAGGGGGTAAAATCACAATTCTGTATTAGCGAACAGAGTATTACGATAGGGGAGCATCAGAGAATGTTTTCTCTCCTTTTCCAAGTTTGAAATAAGGGTAATAGAATTACATTTTTAAAGGAACTGTATTTATAAACTATGGCCTTACAAATATTATAAACTTGATTCTCTGTCTTTATCCAAACTGTATTATTCATAGTCTACTTTTGACATACAGAACTACCTTCAGCAAAAACAGAGATTTTTTTTCTTACCTTAATATTTAACTGAAAACCATCTTATATAATTTTAACAATCTCAGATTTCTAGGAAGCCATCCTTAAAAGAGCAGGAGAAGTTTTTGGATACTTGTCATTTGAGAGATGTGACGTAACTAGTCATTGTGGGTGACTGGAGGCAATGAAACTGAAAGAAATACCACATTCAGAATTCTTTAGGCTTTATGTTAGAATACTGCAAGAGGTGGAATTAATTGCCTCTGGCTGTGTTCCCTAGGAAGGATAAAGAATAGTAGAGAAGTGATTTATAGCAATGAATTAATCGGCAGTATTTTTAAAAATAATTTTGTGTAGTTATAGCTTCAACAAATAGATAAAACATTCCTGAGAAAGAACCCTGTCTTAGTCCTAAAAAAAAAATAATAAAATGACAGTGGGAGGAATAAAGTGGGGCTCTGGAGTGGTTCTTGGGGAGCAACCATTCAAATCAGAGACATGAAGGTCATTTATACACATAATGTTTCTTTCATTGCATAACTTACAGTTGAGATTTGGAAGTTAGCATTACTTCTGGTCACAGTGCTTTGTATACATTTCTGTGTCTATGGCAAAGCTACACATGACCTTGCCATGGGTATGTTTAAAAACCAAGATGATGTTCCTTTAAGTAACTTCATAAAACTTAACAAAATTTACCCCGAGATAATTTTCTTGGTTCACTCCGCACCCTTTTATCATAATAGTCCCAATATAATATCCTTAGCTTTAGTCAACGAACATGAATTGCTTGTCATAGATTACAGATGTCTGTGTGTAGATTCATACAAGCAGGTTTATGTTGAATGAAAATTGATGGGATATATCGAATAAATACATATATTTGGCTAAACAGAATGTTGTTGAGAGCCTTTATCATTTATTACAGAAGTAGCAATTAATATTCTAGGTATCAACCCATCATAATAAATAATAAAGGCTCTCAACAGAATGTAAGTATGTATTTATTTTCAAAAAGAAATGTGTCCTTTTTTGATTAACAAATTGGTGATTGATGAATTACTGGAGTTATCTATAAAATGGACACACTGATATTCTTGGCAGACATTTGTTTCAAATGAAGTTTAAAGTAACGATAAACAGAAATCATTTGAAGTATACAGTAAGTGCTAGATGATAATCCTGAATTAAACCATGTGGGCTGCAGTGTTACTTTTTCATGACCTTAAAGTCAGTAGATCACACACCAGCTTTATTACAAGCAATCCCCTAATTTCCACCTTAATTTATTAGGAATATATTTTTGCATGTTTTCATTTTGTTCAAAAAAGTAACATCCTCCAGGATTGTTTTCCTTACATATATTATCTTTAGCAACACTATGAAAGAGAGGATTTTCGCTTCTTGTATCAGAATTTATACATATTTGTGTGTTTTATGCCCCTATGTTTAAGCAGATATTAATGTTTGGTAAATTGAAACCAAAAGAATGACCATGCATGCACTTTCATGATTTAGTATTTGGAATCTAACATTTGAGAAAATAATCAAGTTTCATTGTTCTAAATATGTATGTTTGAATTATAGCGTAATGTGGAAAATTGCTTCTGCTATTTACACTGAGATGCATGAGCTTGGAAAAGAGCTACTTGTGAATAAAGGCATCATTTGATGTCTAGATATTATCTGGAATTCTCCCCCATGGTCTTTCTGATCTAAAATGAGGACACATGGCTTGGTCCAGGTCCCGTGACTTTGCTGTTGATGGAGAGCTGTAGCAGAATAGATTGGAAGAGGGTCTTCATCAGACATGTAGAGAACTGATTCTCATCCTTGGGAATGTACTATGCCTCCTTTATCTTGAACATCTATCAAAGTGTAAAAGTCATTTTTGTTTTCTAAGTTGAACATCATAAGATGCTGATATAAGAACTTTTGTCCTGTGACATGTATATTCACCATGGGAAGCTAGAAGCTTAAAGGAGGTATTGTTGGTAGCCTGACTCTGTAAGTGTTCCAGTAGAGTCCGTAGCTCACTATTTCATATGTTCAAGTATAGTGAACCTTTGTCAGCGTATCTCTAACTATGCCACCATAGGCTATAAAATTCCCTTTGCATAGCTAACTGTAACATGATGCCATATCAGATAATAATCTTTAGAAATGGATGACAACTTCCCTTTCCTGTGTGGTGGGCTTTATATCTAGTGGAATATGCTTTAACATTTCCTGGAAATTTAAAATAATTATTTTTTTTCTGTTTTACATTTGGTGGCTTTACATATTTGGAATGTCAAAATAATAGTAAATATAATAGATAACTTAAATTAAAAGAAAAATAAGATAAACAATATGTATTACTTCTAAGCTTAGCAGTATCTACAGCATGGCATCATAGAGAATGGCGAACCTCAGAACTGTTCAGGCTCCTACTGAGATGTAGCTGGGGAGGAATCCAAGGCATCCCCTGTTCAGGTGATCACCCATCTGAGGAACACAGGTAGGGAGGAAGCACTTGGTAGCCAGCTTTCACAAACTTCAGAACTCAATCTTCACAGCAGAATGTGCCGTGTACCTTGTGAGATTTTATTCCCAGTTAAAACTGTGCTTTTCTTTCTATGATATATGACAGCAAAAGTCCAGGCATCTTCCCCATCATTTGATGTGAGGGCTATGTGGTTGAACTAAGAGTTAGTATCCTATGCAATTCCCCCTTCAGGAAGCCATAGGTTAGATAATGCAGGTACCTTCAAAGGTGAGGCAAGATAAACACTTGAGGTCATCCTTAACAGCTATTTTAATAGAACTTGACATTTTAGTAGGGTGCATAGGAAATTATGCAATCTTTTCCATGATGAAGCTGTCATCATTTAAGTAACACATACCACCTAAATTACTACCCTGTAGAGTCTGGCTTTTCAAACTCATTGAATTCTCAGTGAACTATGGGAAGCTAGCTACTTGTTTATTTGTAAATATTGCAGTAAAAGGCTCTGAAATACTTCATTTCATTTTCTGTGATAGCCCTGAATTAAAGAGGAAAAAAATTTTTTTGAGGAGGCTCTCAAATTTTCTGTGCCTTACACGCCAACATCCAGGAGCTTGTCAAGTAGTATCTCATCGATTGGTTCAAATTAGATAAGTTTTTGTGGAATGCTTCCCCTGATTTTCTTTTACATTGCAAGTTCAAATGTATTCCTTTAGCATACAAAAGATTTGTAAGAAGACAGATCGTTCTGGAATTAGTTCAACTTGTCCCCTGTGGGATATAAAGTTAAATTAAGTAGAGGGCATACATACTTAGAGAGCAAAAAAACATTGGCTTCGAATTTTAAGCCTGAAATCCTTCAATTTTCACAGTTATTTTCTCTGTACATTCATTGAATCTGCCTAGCTTCTAGCAAAAGAAAAAAAAAAAAGCATTTTTGCAAGACCACTAGGTGTCATTGTATCTGCTTTTAAGCCATTTTTCAGGCCTATGAGTTTCACACATGTTTTGAAGATCTTTTCAAGAGTTGTGGTGAGAAGATAAGTTAAGGCTGAGGCAAGATCTTTGACAATATGAGAAAGAGGTATGAGAGCCTGAGAAAAATGGTCAGTTGGTATACTAGCAATTGAAGAAGTAAATGTTAGGCAATTTTTTTTTAAGGAACTGAAGCAAAGTATTTGCGCTGGGAGGAAACATGAAAATCATGAAAATAAAATGGCTGTCTATGCAAGTTAAATGACTTTAAACTGTTGGCTAAATGAAAATATAGTACTAATTTTGCTTGGAGTGGAAGAATGGTTCTGAACACACACACACACACACACACACACACACACACACACATTTTGTGAACTACTTCCTTTAGTGGTAGGTGAATTGTATAGAATAATTTATATTGTATGCAAATAATAAAATTACAGCATTTCCTCCAATAAGGTTATAAGTCCCTGTGGCAATGATTTTTAAAGGTGAACTATACATACCATATTTCCAGAATATGATAATATTCTTTAATGTATAAAATATATACAACCTGGGTTTTGTCAAGCTGCAGTGATTTCCAAGGAACTCTTGCTTAGAAAAACTCTGGCTCTAAACATACCATTACTTACTTTTTGGTTTTACTGGAAACAAGATCAAATATATGAAAAGTCCGCCCAAATATTCTCCAAATCCACTGATTCCATGGTAGAGTGGTAATGCTTGAGTTTCCAGTGCGATGTTCTTACATATATTCCCACCCAGGTGACTACTGGTAGTAATTAGTGAAGTCCTCCAGTACATTGTCAAGGAGAGAATAAGAAAGAGCTGCTCATCTACACAAGGAGACATACATATGCCATTCCTGCCTGTCCCAGTGACTGAATCTTTAGTAAACTATATAACTTAGAATTAAGGCCTCCTCATCTTTGAGATGTGTGCAATGATACTTTTGTGTTGTGAGGGTGAAACTATTTTCTATGACCACATTGGCAGATTATGAAGTGGTCCATTTACATTGCAGGATCACAACAGAATTTAAAGAACCATTTAAACAGCTCTTGGCAGGAAAAGACAATGGACAGTGTTAGCCTGGCAGCCTAGAGCAGGGCTATACTCACTATAGGGGGCCAACAAGTGTCCCGAACTTCTAAAAGAGAGATAGTAACCTTCAGACTAGTAGCCAGGAAGCCAGACACGTCAGAAAGAACCAGACACAGACCTTTAGCTTGTTCCCTCCTCCTGTAGAGAATTGAGCAGAGCCTAATTACTCTGGTGAAAGTTCTCCCCAGTTCACTCTTCCAAGGCATGTCCCAGTCTAGGGGACACACCAGTTGGCCAACTGACACACAAGTCCTCCACCCTCCCCTAGGAACCAGAAATGACCTTCTAATGTACAACCTGAACCTTTGCAGCTCCCTGTTTTGAGTACTCCAGAGTATCAAGGAGGCTCACTTTAAAAACAAAAAAAACAAAAAAACAAAAAACAAAACAAAACAAAAAAACAAGTCTTCAAGTGCCTTATTGTGTAGCTGCTGCTTCCTTAAACTTCCCTGTCACCAAGCAGGGTGGCACAGTCCTTGATAATCCAAGCTGCCTTGAGGTCTCAGACCTTTCATTGGGTTTTATCTGTGTTCCTCCTTCCTAGGGTGCCTTTGCTGTTTTCCTTTCAACACTAAATTTGTCAAGAAGGAATCCCCTTGTTAAAAGTTGAATTTAGATGATCTTTTTCAGTACACATTTAACACAGGCTCTTCACATGAATCACAACACTAATTATCTTGTACAGTAGTCATGGATCCTTCCTCATTAGACCTGAACTATTCCCAGGGAATAAGATTGCCTTTTAAAAACTTATCTGGTAACTTATGTTACTCTTGCATAATTTTCACATGTAAATTTGAAAAAAAAATTTGTTGGATGAATAGGCAGGCATGTGAAATACCTAGTTTATTGCCCCAGACTAGACGAACTAATTTGTTTTACGATAAAAGAATGTGTCAGTGTGATGTGAGCTGATGTCTAGAGAAGATGGTTTACAAAAGAAACTACTCCAAGATTCCAGAATCATTTCCAAGTGACACACCTGATAGAAGTGAGATAGTAGATTGGAACCTGTTTTCTATTGTTTATTCTCCATCTACCTCACACTGCCAAAAACCAAGACATAATTGAAAATTATCTCAGAACATCTGTCTGAAGATGCGAAGATGCCATGAAATTTCCAGAGATTACAAGCCTCTGCAGACAGAATAATAACGGTTTACGGAGACATTTGAGAAAGCCATCAATTAGAACTCTGCAGTATTTCATTAATTTATACTATCAAGAGAATTTCAGCACTCAACCTCAATAATAGAGGAATTATATAAACTTCAAGCAACGGTAAGCACAGAACCCCACGTCTCATCAATCAAATAACTGTGAGTTGTTGCAAACTGGTAAAATAAAGCATTCTGACTTAAGCACACATAGTGGGGGAAGGGCTTTTTTTTTAACCATAAGTTATCTTTGCCAAATATATCAATATATGCATTTACATATATACATGGTTAGGAAAAAATTGGTAATAGAACTCAAATAATTGCCATTGTAGTTTAATACTAAAATGAATATATTAGTGTAATTTGAAGAACTAATATGGGTCATTTAAACTCAAACATGTTGTTATTATCAATAACTCAGTCCATTTACATTGTAGTTTCATTTTATGGAAATTATGCATTTATAACTGATTTCTAAATTCTCAATATTACATCAGATGTACAGGACTAACAGACAAGTAGATGACTTGTAGAAAATTCAAAGGCTTTCTACAAACTGCGAAATTTCCAAGGATTACAAATGTTCATAACGTCTATTCTTGATTGAATATTGACCCTTCCAATGTGCATCTTAATCTACAATATCCAAAAATATTATTTATATGAATAAGTTGACTTTGCACATGCAACAAAGCAATTAAAAATAAGTAATGACAGATGGAATTTCTGGGTTGGCTCAATGTCATTGAAGCAGATCTTGTAATAGAATTGTAGAAGTATCAGATTGACAGGCAGAAGACAGTAAAGTGGACCAGATGCCAGAAAAGGGGGAAACCTTAGCAAAGATGAAAGATGGGGGCATGATTTTAAGTGTTCTACAGAAGATCAACAGACATAGAAATACTCTGTCTCTGGAGGCTCCAGAAAGGAACGGTCCTGAAGACAGCTTCATTTTAGCATGGTGAATGTTATTTTAGATACCAAAAATACTATAGGAAAATAAACATATTTTAAGGTGGGAACTATGTGTTGAGTTGTGACGGCGAGATGAAGAAAACGATAGAAACCCAAAAGGAGGCTGGACTACACAGGCAAAGCACAGTGCTTCTACCCGCCACTCAGCAACTGATTACAGGATTTTCATGTTTCTTCCCGAAATGAGATGGCAATCCTCTCAGGCTGAAAGCTCCATCTCATAGCTTCTCTTGGTGCTCATAATCTGTTAAAACAGAAAAACTGAACTTGCCAAATGAGCTACTGTGTGTTACTACTATGTGTTTTAAACATCTAGAGGCACGAAATCAGTGGCTATTGCATATGGCTTCCAGAGAGTCCTGGCCCCAATAAATAATTAACCATGGACTAGATATACACCAAAAAATAAATACTTAGGAGGATTTTGACCATATGTGTAGGCTTTTGTTCTCACTTTACCGCTTCTAAAATATTTGAAATTAGGCAAAATTATCGAAACTACTTTGAAAGAGCAAACTGCTCTCTGAGAACTAAATCCTGATACTCTCTGCAAAAGTTGTTTTCTTGGAATCCTGTATTTGGAATTGATGTGTCTGTCAAAGTGTGTTTGTAAACACAGGCATCTGGATCTGGCTAAGGATCTGAATTTTCTCCTTATTTTGGAGTTGTGTACAAGAGTGGGGAATAAGATCTCCTTAGAACTGTTTTGTATTTCTCAAATCTGGGCTTTCAGAAAGTGGCAAAACAATTGCAAATCAGCAATAGTTGTGAAAATAATGCAGCATTATTTCACTCAGATAACACAGTCTGTGGATTGCATCTGCAACAAGAGTGCATCGTTTTGGAGACACTTGAAGATACTAAGGACTTACTAAGCTGATGTAAATTTTCAGTGACATAATAATAACAGCAGCAGGACTGACATGTTTGAAATTTTCACAATGGCAAAACATGTCTGTGGCACACTTTTAATGCCTGCTGCAATTAGATACTGTTTTTTATTGTTGCTATTTTTGAAACTAAAGTCTTTTTTGTACTCAAGGTGTGAAAAACCACAGAAGGTGACATTTCACTAATGACTCCTCTATGAAATTGACAAAGATGGATGTAGTGCCTTTATCCGGGGGCCCCTGAGAAACACAGTGCTTTCAAAATGACATTATACCTGTGGAAAAAAATAAATCTAAGTAGCTCCGCTTTTGTTTACATAAAAAAATTGTTATACACCTAATCACATAGTGCACATTTCATCTTAGTTTACAAATACTCAGTTGGGAGCCCAGGTCCTCTTCAAGAGCAGCCAGTGCTCATAACTGCTGGGTCAGCGTTTTATCCTGGGTACTGACCATAAATAGTAAAATAATATGGAAGCCAGTGATGAGAACAGATGGAATCTATCCAGAATAAGATGAAGTCTAAAGAAAGCCAGAATCCTCCAGACTCTAGGATTGGCTGGTCAGTGACTCTGGATGTCGATGTGGAGGCAGGACGCTTAGCTGAGAGGCAGTTAAGAAGCATTTGGGCCACATCCATCCTTACTACATCAATGAAGGGATTGAAATTTCCTTGCAGAAGAATGGGATGTAGCTTCTTTTCATATTGTCTTGGTTCTGGGAGTGTGGGCATTTTATAAATTTCTGCCTATGTGTGGCTGCTTTTGTTTCCATTCTCCTGGCCTCGGTTTAAATAAGGCTCCCTGTGAGATGTTTTCTAGATTGCTGTATTTACAATAGGTCCCCCTTCTTCCTCCTTAGCTAAGGTGCTTCTTCATGAAACCAGTCCACTGAACGTGGTGTGATGTGAAAAGTAGTTATAATTCAGGTATGGTGGCTACATCTGTCATTCCAGCACTAGGAAGTCTGAAGCAGAAGGATTGCTATGAGTTGAAAGCTAGACTGGGCTACAACCAGCTTGTCTCAAATAACCAAAGTGAGTGCCAGCCTGGCATGAAGCTCTGGTATCCATGCCCACTACTGGATAAAACAGTGTGGTGGGTGATACCTGAGTCCCGTGCACTTGGGAATGGGAGGCAGGATCAGAAGGAAGCTTCAGACCATTCCTTGGTTACACAGTAAGTCTGAGGCCAGCCGGAAATGCATGATCCTCTGTACACACATGAACGTTTGAACACTTAAGCATGCCCAAACATACATGGCATATTTAAAGAGATGGCAAAAACAGTTCCTTACCTTCCCCTCCCTCCCTCCCTCCCCTTCCTCTCTCCCTCCCTCCCTCTGTCCTTCTGACTTCAGTAGGTGAATTTTGTGAGGCCACATATCAGCCCACAGCAACCCAGAAGTCTTCAAATGTTGTATTTGTCCATGCCTCATCATCACAAGCATACCTTGTACTCAAAGACAATCTATTGCTGACATTTCTTAAGAGTCTCATTCCTACTGAAAACAAATACTTCTGAATGTACTTTATCTGAACTTCTACTGTAACACTTTATTATATAACAATGCCAACTTCTATCTTTTGAAATGTATTGTGAGCTCCCAAGGCTCAAATAAATATTGAAATCATTCTTTAAAAAATAAAATCAAACAAACAGAAAAAAAGCAAATACTCAGTTGGGTCTTATCTAAACATAAATAGTTAATTATGCTGTTTCCAGGTTCTAATAACTTCAACAATTAGAAGTTAGGATTATGCAGCATCCTTACCTGAGAGAATCTCAGTAACTTACACATGCTTTACTGATGAAATAATGCCCCTCTTGCTGATGGTGCTCACCTGGTAGGCTTTTTTTTCTCTTTAAATAGTATGTGAAGAGAAGTGAGTATCATATAGAGCAATATGTATATGCATGTATTTGTGTAATTATTGCGACAGAATTCTAAATCTTTAACAAAAAAAAAATCCCAAATTTCAAATTTCATTTTGTGTGAGATTGTATCAATTTCATGTGTGAGTTCATATTTAAATTATTCCCTACTTCCTTCTCTTCCCTTTACCTCCTCTCATATAACCCCAAGTCTTACGTAGATTCATGACCTTATTTAATTATTGTTTTTTTACATACACACACACACAAACACACACACACACAGACACACAAAATCAAAGCCATATGTACTCATTTTGTGGAAAACTGACATTGGATTACCCTCCCTGGGGTGTGGATGAGAGGTGAGATGGGGGGGGTTTGGTAGGGAGCATGGGAGGATGGGATGGAGAGGGAACTGGGATTGATATGTAAAATAAGATTGTTTCTAAGTTAAATAAAAAGAAAAAAATAGAAAAAAAAACCCTGACATTTGGGATTATATACCCTATCAGGGATTGGAGAAGACTAATTTTTTCATTGATAATTAATTGTTGATACAACCTTTGACTAGATCATCATCAAGATGTGGGGACCCTTCAATATTTCAGTTATTGTTGGCCTGTTAACTAGTAGTGTTATTATGCAGGTCTTATTTAGACAGCCATATTTTTGAAGTTTCACAGGTGCTTCAGCTGGGTCATGTCTATAAGCTAATTTATCACAGCAAGCCTTATGGTTCTTTGGTCTTAAAATCCTTCTGCTTCCTCTTCCAAGATGAGCAATAACTACTGCTAACTTAGTGACATGGTCTTAATTTGGAAAGTTTTCTTATACAAAACACTTAAAGTATTAGGGGTTTCCTGTTTCTATAAAGGAGAGATTTCTAAAGAGCTCTGCCTCCACATACCTTCCTTGCTTTTTGCAAATTCAATGTGTAGCTCTAGAGTTGGTATCTCATTTCATCTTGCCCAGTGTTAACTCTGATATTAATGGCTTCAGGGATTCCCAAGTATCCTCAGAGTTTCATTCTAGGCCACATTCTCAAAAAAAAAAAAAAAATATATATATATATATATATATACATATATATACATATATATACGTATATATATGTATATATATATGTATATCCATAATTAGTATTTCGTATATCTATTACAACCATTACTTCTATGAATGTGGGAAGTCCCATTGTGAAATTGTGAATCAGGCTTCTACAGAGGGCTAAAAGCTATGTCCCAGATAGGGACTTGTTACTTATCTTGATGATTCATCAATTTTAGGAAAAATTTATCCAAAAATTAGTCACTTTTAAAGATTGATTTATTTTTACTTTTGTTTCCATGTGTTCCGGGTTCTGCAGAAGCCAAGAGAAGGTGTAGAATTCCCTGGAGCTGAGTCACCACTGGTGGCTATGAGCCACCCACCGCAGCTGGGAACTGGACTCAAGTCCTCTGGAAAAGCAACAATATTTTTTTTTCTGTTGAGCTATCTCTCCAACCCTAGTAGTTAGTCAATTTAAATACAGAATGCAAAAATTAACATGTATTTCCAAAATTTTATTAGCATGTGTCTTAAATACATATAATTGGTTTCCTATCTCTTTTTCATGAATAGGTAATGCATTCTGGTTACTCTGTGTCCTGTTCCCCCTTCATCTGCAACTATTTTGCCTCCTCTTCCCAAATAGTTCTTTTTCTACTTTCATATCTTTTTAATGAACCAAATTAATATCATTATAAGTTATGTACCATACATGTACATATCAAATCTTGGTTTGCCTTCTTTTGAAACTAAATAATTTGGTGGGAACATGTCATTTTTATTATATTAAAGAAGGACTTCTCAGGCTGGAGAGATGACTCAGCCATTAAAGGCTAGGCTCATAACCAAAAATATATGATGGACTTCTCCCTGATTTGAGAGTAATACTTATTTATCTATGATGCTATTTTTTAAAGAAATAAAAGAAATCCTTATGCAATAGATGATTGTATTTTTTTCTGTACCGAATAAATGTAAAAAACAAATTTCATACAATATAATTAGATAAAATAACATTTGATATTATATCATATTAGAAAATATCTGGGCACAGTCAGATTCAAGTGTATTTTTTTTTCTTGTATTGCTTTGTGGTGGGTAGAAATCAATTCTCATATGGTTGCTCCTTGACTTTCACTCTAGAAAACTATTTCTTATATTAGGTTTGATATCATTTGACTGGGAAGCCTGGGCACCTTTAGCTTTAATGCAAGCTGTATTAAATAGGATCTATTGCCTGATGGCTGGTAGATAGAGGATTTTGAATTCTGCAGCACAAAAGAATTAGATCTAACAACCCCAATCATTATTTCAGAAAAGATTCTCTTCAAGTGATATGGTAATGAAAAGGAGGCATTCTGTCCTTACATGACTTACAATACACTTTATAGTTATTTGCCAACTCGGTCAAGGTTTCTTTCCTTCCTTCCTTCTTTCCTTCCTTCCTTCCTTCCTTCTTTTCTTCTTCACTCCATCCTCTCTTTATTTCTTCCTTCCTTTCTTACTTTTTCTTTTCTAAAGAAACACTCTATTTGTAGAAAAAGACATTTGTATCTTGATGGCAAATTTCTGTATTTTTAACATTGACCATTAAGGAAAACATCAGTCCATGGATGAAGGGTTTTGTGTATAGTGTGATCAGGTAATTATATGCATATTATTGTCACAATCCTCATTTTAAATGTTTGCTTGAACACTTAATATAGACAAGGGTGAAATGGAAAGGCAGACAGTCAATCACTACTGCTGCACTTCAGTGTTATCAAATGGGATATGGACAGAAACCAAACCAAGTAGAGCACAATGATCATCTCACTGTGAAGCCTCAGAACATCAACCCTACCTGAGGGGGAAGCTTCCGCTGGATCAATACGACATTTTCCCACATTTCCCTGCTGGCGACAAAGACTCTCATTTCCACTTTAGTTATTAATTGATTCAGATTGCATGAGGTCCTACAGCATAAGGAGGAAGTTTTGAACTGCTTTGGATTTGTGTGTGTGTGTGTGTGTGTGTGTGTGTGTGTGTGTAGACCCACATATGCTATGTGGAATTTAGAAGACAACCTTATGCATCATTTCATTCCACATAAGTTGAAAGATTTGTCTCTGTTTTTTGGCCACAGCCTACACCAGGCTAGCTGGCTTATGAGCTTCCAGGGATCTTTCATTTTCAGACTCCATCATCACCATAGAAACTCTGAATTGTAGATATACACTAATACACTTTATTTCATGGGGGTTATGGTGATTCAAACACAGGTTTTATACAGTCATAGCAAGATTTTTCTCAATGTGCCCTTTCTCCAATTTATGTTCTTTGGAAGAAGTTTAGAACTATGTTCATATTTCTCTTCTTCAGAGTTATCCTGACCACTTTCAGAATTATTCACAGAATTTTCTATCAAGTTTTTATTACATTAGAAAACTGTCTCTAAGTCTCCCAGAAGCCATTGTATTTGAGACATAGCAACATTTTCTTGGTCTCTTTCTCACATCTAAAGTTATAACTCCTATCCCACTGTTTGGCCTATGCACTTGCTGCAGTAATTCTTGATAGGCTCACATTTAATGCAAAGGAATTTTAGTATCTAGCTTCAGCTTTCAGCTTCTCCTCTCTGTTCTTGGATAGATTCTTAGGAGGTGGAACTTGGGGATCAGAAGAGCTTTTCCCTTCTCATGGGAAAATCTAAAATGAACACACACAGTTTGGAGACATGAAGTTGAGAGCATTAATTCCTCTCTGGTATTGCTCATGGACATGCCCCTTTGTCCTGTTACATATTCAGAGAGCTTTTCTTATCTGTGCATCTTGTTGAAGTAATAGTGATTAACTTATTTCTCTGGTAATAAATAGAATATTAATATACTCTTTAAGCAATTTGAAATTATACTGTGTACAGAGTCTTTATTTAATCTTTCCTTACAGGTAGCAGGGTAAAATTATACTTGTCTAGCATATATCTATCATTCTATCTACCCTCCCACCTATCTGCTTACCTATAAGGCATTTACCGAAGCTTACCTCTCTGACAACATCACTTCACTTGATAATTTCCATAATATAAATTCTTCATTGTTAGTAGTCAATTTTTTCTATTTTTTTGCACTCTGCCTATACTGAGTATCTCTAAGAGGCATTTTATAAGAATAAACATACATGTTTAAATAATAAGCAATTGCCTATGAAATGTGATTTTATAGAATCCAGAAGTGTTTGTATTTTATGCTCAGAAGAAGGGATTAAATTTAGCTGTAATACATGACCATATTAACTTTCCATTTTTATTTAATTATTTTGAAAATTCTAAATGTAAGTACTGTGTTTATATTATTTCTACTTCTTCATCCCCATGCAACTCTCTGTATCCATTGCACTTTCAGATTTATGATTTCTTTTCTTTAATATTACTGTTTTGTATACATATGCATTAAATGCAATAAATTCCTAATATCTAACAAAATAAACTTCCAACCAAAATTAATCAAAAGGGATGGAGAAGGGCATTTCATATTCATCAAAGGGAAAATCCACCAAGATTATGTCTCAATTCTGAACATCTATGCTTCAAAAACAAGAGCACACACATTTTAAAAGAAACATTACTAAAGCTTAAGTCACACATAGAACCCCACACAATAATAGTGGGAGATTTTAACAACCCATTCTCAGCAATCAATAGGTCATTCAGGCAGAAACCAAACAGAGAAATAATACAGATGTTATGATTCAAATGGCCCTAACATATATCCACAGAACATTTCACCCAAACATGAAAGAATGTACCTTCTTCTCAGCATCTCATGGAACCTTCTCTAAAACTGACCATATACTCAGCCATTAAATAAGTCTCCAAACACACACACACACACACACACACACACACACACACACACACACACACTGAAATAACCCCGTATATCTTATCAGACCACCATGATTAAAGCTGGATTCCAACAACAAGCAACAGAAAGCCTACAAACTCATGGAAACTGAACAACTCTCTACTAAGTTACCATTAGGTCAAGAGAGAAATAGGGAAAGAAGTTAAACACTTCCTAGAATTGAATGAAAGTGAATGCACAACATATCCAAACTTATGGGACAAAATGAAAACAGTGGTAAGAGGAAAGTCATGTCACAAAGTGTCTTCATTAAGGATTTTGGGAGATCTCATATAGCAACTTAATAGCCCTCCTGAAAGCTCTAGAACAAAAAGAGGCAAGTACATCCAAGAAGAGTAGATGAGTAGATGGCAGGAAATAATCAAACTGAGACCTCAAATCAATAAAATAGAAACAAAGAGAACAATGCAAAGAATCAATGAAACCAAGAGCTAGATCTTCAAGAAAATTGATAAACCCTATCCACAGCAGAGACAGCATATCCAAATCAACAAAATAAAACAGGAAAATGGGAACATAACAAAAGACTCAGGTAATACAGAGAATATTTAGGCTTTATTTAAAAAAATGCTTTCCATTTAAGCTATCTTGGTTATGGTATCTTATCCCAGCATTATAAAAGTAGCTAAAACAGGAACATTCAAACTATAAAACCTGGGAAACTCACCAAGATAATTTGCAAATCAGTTTTATTGCTTCTAACCAAGGGGGGGGGCAGAGAAATCATATAATTTTAAATTTACCAGGGCTAAAGCTTAGCTGTTACTGCTCTATCAGAAGACCTGAGTTTGGGTCCCAGCATCCTCATTAAATGGCTCTCAAAAAAAATAATATGCCTATAACGAAAGTTTTGAGGTATCTGATGTACCATATGGCTTACAAAGGTACTTACACACACACACACACACACACACACACACACACACACACACACACAAACACACACACAGCTTAATCCCAAATTACCTGTACTAACCTGTGGCCTACCTGCCCCATGTGCCTCCTTGTGGCTGAAGATAGCTATACTTTTGGTCCAGTACAAAATTATTTTTTTTTCTTTAAATTTGAAACAAGGTTGATTTACATGTCAATCCCAGTTCCCTCACCCTCCTATCCTCCTCTATGACTCCCCCAAACTCCCAGCCCATCCCCTTTCTACTCCTCAGGGAGGTGAGGCCTTCCAAGGGGAGTTTTTAAAGTCTGTCATATCATTTGGTTCAGGGCCTAGCCCCCTCCCCCTCATGTGTTTAGGCTCAGAAAGTATCCCTCTGTGTGTGAAACAACTCTGAGATACCATCTTACTACTGTCAGAATGGCTATAATAAAAAACACCAAAGACAGTTTATGCTGGAGGGGATGTGGGGAAAGGGGCACACTCCTCCACTGCTGGCAGGGGTGCAAACTTTGGAAATTAGTATGGTGGTTCCTCAGGGAAATGGAAATTAGTCTACCTCAAGACCCAGTAATTCCACTCTTAGGCATATACCCAAAAGATGCACATTCATACAGCAAGGACAGCTGTTCAACTCTGTTCCTAGCAGCATTATTTGTAATGGCCAGAACCTGGAAGCAGCCTAGGTGTCCCCGTACAAAATTACAAACTTACTTAAAATGTGTCTTGAAGTTACTATTACTGCAATGAAACACCATGACCAAAAGCAAGTTACAAAGGAAAAGGTTGATTTGACTTATACTTTTACATCACAATTTATAGTTTAAAGAAGTCAAGACTCAAGCACGCCAGAAACCTGGGGGCAGGAGCTGATGCAGAGGCCATGGAAGACTGCGATTTACTATTTTGCTCCTCGTAGCTTGCTCTCCATGACATGCTCAGTCTGCTTCTTAAGTACCTAGGACTACCAGCTCAAGCATAGCACAAACCACAATGGATGGTCCTTCCCACATCAATCACTAAACACGGTATGTACTCACTCATATATGTCTTTTAGACATAGAGCAAAGGATTACATACCATCCATACCTCCAGAAAAGCCAGGAAATAAGGAGGACCCTAAGAGAGACTTGCATGGTTCCCTGGAGAAGGGAAAAGGAATATGATCTCCCGAGCAAATTGGGAGCATGGGGGAGAGGAGAAGGAGTTAGGGGAAAGAAGAGAGAAGAGGTGAGCATTATGGAGCAGGACGATTGAGCCAGGGAAAGAATAAAGGAGAGCAAGAAAATATATACCATAATAGAGGGAGTCATTATAGGTTTTAAGAGGAATCTGGCACTAGAGAAATGTCCATAGATCCACAGGGATGACCCCAACTAACAATCTAAGCAATAGTGGAGAGGCTACCTTAAATGTCCTTCCTTGATAATCAGATTGATAACTACCTTATATGCCATTCTAGAGCCTTCATCTAGTAGCTGATGGAAGCAGAAGCAGATACCCACAGCTAAACACTGAAACCAACTCTTGGAATCCAGTTGCAGAAAGGGAGGAGTGATGAGCAAAGAATTCAAGTCTAGGCTAGAGAAATCCATAGAAACTGCTGACTTGAACAAGGGGGAGCTCATGGGCACCAATCTGATAGTTGGGAAACCAGCATAGGACTGACCCAGATTCCCTGAATGTGGTATTAGTTGGGAGGTCTGGGCAGTCTACGGGGCCTCTGGTAGTGGATCAGTATTTATTCCTAGTATAAAAATGAACTTTGGGAGCTCATTCCACGTGGAGGGATACTCCCTCGGTCTAGACACATTGGGGGAGGGTTTGGGTCCTGCTCCAAATGATATGACAGACTTTGAAGACTCCCCATGGAAGGCCTCACCCTCTCTGGGGAGCAGAATGGGGAGTGGAGGGGGGGTTGGTGGTGGAAACAGGGGAGGAAAGAAGGTTTCAGGAACTTGGATTGATACGTAAAACAAGCTTGTTTCTAATTTAAAGAAAACAATCATATTTAAAAACAAAGCAAAAACTAAAAAGAGAGAGAGAGAGAGACAAAGAAAGAAAGAAACAAAGAAAGAAAGAAAGAAAGAAAGAAAGAAAGAAAGGAAAGGAAAGGAAAGGAAAGGAAAGGAAAGGAAAGGAAAGGAAAGGAAAGGAAAGGAAAGGAAAGAAAATGCCCTACAGGCTTGACTGCAACTCCATGGAGGAATTTGGTTTAACTAAGAATTTCCCCCACAAGCTCTTATATTTGATTGCTTAGTCATCAGGGCAGTAGCATTACTTGGTAAGTATTAGGAGGTGTGGGTTTGTTGGCGAGATTTGCCCTTGATGGAAGAAATGTGCCACTGGGGGTGGGTGTGGAGGTCTGGAAAGCCTAAGCCCTGACCAGTGGCACTCTCTCATCCTACTTCCTGAGGATCTGGTTGTAGAACTCTCATCTATTTCTATAGTACAATGTCTGTCTGTCTGTCACCATGCTCCTTGACATGACAATTAATGTACTAAACCTCTTAAAATGTAAGTGAACTCCATTGAAATAATTTCTTTTATAAGAATTGCCTGGATCATGGTGTCTTATTACAGTGATCAAATGCTAAGTGTGAAGTCTCTAGCTTATGTCAAGTAGACAGAAAATCTAGGCAACAAAACAAGCTATTGAAGGGATGGCTGGCTGCTTTTGAGATTCATTTGCCTCAAATGGGAGCCTTTTATATGACATCGTGTTGCAATGCCAAAAGTTGGAGCTGCCTAAAACATTTCGTCTTTAATTTTGGTAAAGTATATATTACACTGTTGTGAAGTCAATCTCTAGAAAATGTTCACCTTGTGACTGTACAACAAGTAGCCCCTCCTTTTCCTGCTTACCCTCTCTGATAATCAGCATTAAATCTTATCATTCTTCTAATCTGACACCTTTTGTCACTACCTTTTGTCTTTGGCATAATGTCTATGTGTTTAATCTAGATTGTAGAGTATTTCCATTTGACAGATATGTCCAATGTCTCAAAATGCACTTCTTTTACTAAAAAGTCTTTATTGGTTCTTCCAGAATCTTATTTTTTTTTTTTAAGTAAGAAGTTTATTTATAAGGGGGAATGAGGGGGAAGGGAAAAAAGATGTAGAGACACCTGGTACGGAAGAGAAGAGAGTAGAGAGAGAGAGGTGAGGAGCAGAGCAAGAGCAAGATATCTTCTTCCAGAATCTTATACAATGTATTTTGATCGCTTTCATTACTTTTGCCCAGAGAACTCCTATCAAATGCTTAAGAATAACCAAGAACATTGAGCATTGTCTGTAACATTTGGTGGGAGAGGTGGTACATGGCACCTTACTGGCCAACAACTCCAAAAGACGTAACACATTCTAGCATTGGAAACTCTTATTTATTAACCTATTATGTTTGAGAGGGACTCTGTCAACCTGCCATAGGATCAAGTCATTTAAACCCCTTTTTAATGTACATATTTTAGAGAATGTCTATTGCAGTAGGCTTCCATTTTGAGGTGAAACACAATTCCATTGAACATACCACATTTTTATTGAGTCAATTCATTAGTCTTTAGGAACATCCATTTTTGGCTATATTTTAATATTACTACTATGAATAACAGTGTGCAAATACTTCTTTTAGGTCATGTTTTCAATTGTCTGGGATGCATTCTAAGTTGTGAGATTGCTTGTAATTTCTTTTTTTTTTTTTTTTTTTGGTGTTTTTGAGGATCTGCCATGCTTTTTTTCGAAGGCTGTTTTATCATTTGCCAATCCCACCAAGAGTGCCTAAAATTTCCAATGTCCATATCCTTTAAGTGCTATTTTTACTTCCTTTGATAGCAGAAATCATTCTTACTACATAGCTCAATAATTTTTTTAAGTTATTTGATGATAGTGATCATGATCATCTATTTACATATTTTTGTCACATATAATACTTAAATAAGAGACTATTAAAGATTTTAGACTTTTAAAATTATCATTTATTGTTTCTGTTGAGTTATGGAATTTTTTAATCTAAATAGAAATTTAGTTGGGCAAATATTTTCTTCAAGATTACAGATTTTCTCTAATTTGATAAACATTCACAACAAATAATCAGGTTTTTAAAAATGAAATCATCCTACATAATTTATAATATTGATGCCTCCTTGTGTACTTGGGTCAATGTGTTCTGGCAAGGAACAGAACCCCTTTAGATTGGTATGGAAATCTCTGCAGATTAGCAGGCATTGTGACAGTACTTCCAGATCCTCTCTCTGACACTGAAGGCATTTTAAAGTCCATCCCACGGCAATTCTTAGATAAAGTGCATGACAATACAACTTGGGTTTTGATGGTTAAAAGAATATTTAATGGAGAGAATAAGAAAAGAACAAGATTATCTAAAATGGAAACTTGAAACCTTGACACTTGAGGCAGTTCTGAGTTGCAGGACTAAAGGCTTTTTTTTTTTTTTTTTTTTTTTTTTTTTTAAGATGGGAAGTGTGTGTAGGGAGATATTCAAATTCTCCACATAAATTATTTTCCCCAATTCTATCAAATTAATTGTGGCTGTTTTTAACTAATCCATTTTGCTCTGGTTCTATGAAGTACTCCAGTTTCTGTTGCAGAGCTGACTTTCTTATCATGCCCTGTTTCATTTCGTTATTTAATTACTTCCATCTTCTTTCCATATAGGCTTGCATTCCTTATAGCTAGGCTTGGTGCTGTGTGAATTTTCATCTTCTTAGACATTGTTTTCCTGCACCTCCTAAACCTGAACTTTGCCCTGAATCTTGTTTAACTTTTGGTCAGGTCCTAGAATCAGCAACTGTCCCATCCTTTTTACATTTTATCTTTTAAGTTGACCTCTTGGGAATTTGGTGCAGATATGTATTGGTTTCTATTTTTCTTCGGAAGATGGTTGCCTGGAAGTGTAGGGGCCCTTTAAAATCACTTTCTTGGTTACCTAAGTTTCTCATCTGTGGCTATTAAGATTTGGCTAGAACAACAGAGCCACTATATGGTATAAGGATTACACAACTGGAAAAAAAGGATTACACAAATGTGGCAGGCTAGGAAGAGTTAAGGTGAAAGAAATTGTCCTCAAAGTTCCAGAAAAGTCCTCAAAGAGGCCTCAGCCAGAAGGTGGGAAGTGATGCTAGCTGTGACCTCAAAAGTGGTGATTATTTGAAATAATTTCTGGGAATTCTCAATAACTGTCTCAGTCTTGCAACAGTGAAGAACACACTTACTGAGAGCTTGCCAGGATCCCACTGGGGCACAGCCTGTGCCCACGCACCTGCCTTTTAACTCCCTCCAGAAAACAACAGACCCATCTTTTTTATTTCAATTTTGAACCAAGTTCATTTTACTGACCATCTCTAAGGCTGCTCCAGGCAAATAGGTGAACTCTGAACAGTCAATTTCAGTTCATTATGGTTAGACACGTCCCGAGAAGGACAATCAAGAGGCTGGCAACCCTTCTTCATCCCCTCACATTTTGCTCACGGTTTTACTTGTAGTTTAGTCTATGTCTTGATTTTATCTGAGACCCTATCTTTTTGAGTCAGAAGAATTAAACTTTGGGATGAAAAAATTTTAAACTCTAAAAGAAAAAAAATTTGCTTTTGTTTATTTTAGCCCTTGTAGATGGCAATACATTATACACAGATGATAAAAATTAAAGGTGTGTTTAAGGAATAAGGCATAGCTACCTAGAATAGGGTCACACATACAGTGATCTGGAATATATCTGGGGTGCTAGCAATGCATTTAAGGGCCTTTATGTTTGTGAATTAGTTTTGCTTTAAAACACTGACATTCAATAATTCCTCTGAACTTAGTGGAAATTATTATATGCTTTCTAACAAGCAATATTATTTGTGTATACAATGGTTGTATGTATGCATGTATGTTATGCATGTATGTATGTGACTGCATGTCTGTGTCTTTCTGTATGTGTTTTTTTGTTGGTTCATGTTGTGTGTGTATGTGTGTGTGTGTGTATGTGCATGTGGTGTATATGTGTGAATCTGAGTGTGTGTCTATGTCTGCAAGTGTGTGTGTGTGTGTATTTGTGTATGAATCCTCACAAAAATCTCATAGTCTTTTATGTCAGGAGCCATGTTTTATATTTCTCTGTATCATTCTCACCCACCAGAGTATTGCTCAGGAACTCAGCAAGTGTTTGTTACTTGATTGATAGTCCAGTATTTCTTTAGCGTTTGGACTTCCCCACTGAATGTGTGTGTGTGTTGGAATCCACTAGACTGTCAGCCTGAGAAAAATCGACATCATAAAACAGTCGAAAATAGCAATGTGGCTGAATTGACAGTGAATGCCTTGAAAAATGTGCTATAAATTTATACTCCAAGCACATATGTCAAGTTTGGTGTGTGTCCCTGTGCAGTGGAAGACCTGAGGAGTAGTTTCCTTGAACTGCTCCTGCTTTGGGCATGTTCAGGAATATACATGTAGCAAGGTCCAAAAGAGGAAATGAGCCAGAGACAACTAGATTAGCTTCAAAAGCTCCCTTTTCTAAAACAACAACAACAGTAATATCAAATTGAACAGTTCTTACCCAGGGAAGAAACGGTGATGGAAGTTGACTTTCAAATACTTGGTGATTCAGGGAAGGTAAAGTCAATATTGCCATGACATAACCGAAAGGAATCACAGCTTGATAGGCAACAGCTTTGAGATGAGAAATGCAGACTGACAAGTACTGTGCTTCCTGAAATTGCTGAAGGAGCCAGGCTCTTCACTTCTTGTTGCTCTACAATTCCCCGAAGTGAGTGGATGAGGCTCATTTTTCTGCTCCATAGAGACACTAGGGCTAAAGGAACTGCAAAGAAGAAGGAGCTAATTCCTACTGAGTGCATGATTTATAAGTTGTAAACCTCTTGTCTAATCTCTTTGTATGTATGATCAGTAATATTTTCTATTTTTTTAAAAAAATTATCTGAAAAAAGTCATGGAGCTAATTTAAGGTTCTCGGTAAATAATTTTCTTCAATTATTTTCTTCATAGTTCATTACACGTGTAAGCTTCATGTATTAATTCATTTTCTAGATTCCATGGATGGTAGTCTTCTCTGTTCCCAAACTGCTTGGACATGGAAAAGGAGGAGCCAGGAAGAGTTGCTCACTACATTCCTTTATTTATTATTCAAAGCAAGCACTTTTTAGTGAGTGAGTGTGTGTGTGTGTGTGTGTGTGTGTGTGTGTGTGTGTGTGTGTGTGAGAGAGAGAGAGAGAGAGAGATGTGAAGGTCTGAGGTATCTACTTTGATTTTTGAGATATCTCTCCATGGGACCTGGGTCTTGTAAAATAGGACAAGCAGGTTGGTGACTGATTCCCTTGGGATTTTACTGTTTTCATCTCCCCAGCCCTAGAATTACATATGCACACCACCTTGTTCGGCTTTTGATGTGGGTGTTAGGGTTTGAAATCAGGTCCTTGTCCTTGCACAGCTAACAGTTTAACTGTAAAACTTCAGGCCCAGATTTGAAGTTAATCTGTATGCCTTCTCATACTAGAAAAAAAAAAACTTGTTTCTTAATAACAAATTTTAATGAATAAATATTCTCTTCATATAAAATATTTAATGTATTTTGAACAATCTTGTTAGTATACTTACTAACTAACTCCACTAGTGTATATATATACAAAATTAAAGTATTTGTATTACATATATGGAAATGAATGGCAAGAAAAATTCACAAACGCTTAATAATTTACATACCTGTGAACATGTCATTAATTTGGGTACCTAAATATTTTCAAAAACTGGCTATGGATCTTTTTGTTGCTGTTTAATAAATATATGCATTGAGTATAGTTGTAAATCAAATGTATTTTCTGAGGTATGTCATCATACTACATGTTGTATAACGTCAAAAGTCTGAATGTTTCAAAATCAATAGTTAAACAACAGAGCACTTCTGGGCCAGTGAGATGGCCCAAAGCTGGCAAAGACAATGCTGTCAAGACTTGCAACTTGAGTTCTGTCTCCAGAACTGGCAGAAGAAGAGAGCCAATTCCCACAGTCCTCTGACTTCCACAAGCATGACCACGCCCATTCCCTTCAAACACAGAAGTAAGGAAGTAAACGTAATGTAGAACATTTTTTGTTTGTTTGTTTGTTTTTACTGGCTTCTGAACAAACTGGTGATGAATCCAAAAGACTGGACCTAAAAGACATGGAGCAAGGAAGCCTTCATCTTTCTGTAGATAAGTTCATATTTGTACGGATTTCCACTGCTTTGAGTTAAACTAATTGTAGGTGAGTTTAAAGAAAGATAAACTTTTACTCTTAATGCAAAGACTGGTCATGACTGAAATCAGTGTTATATGGTGAAGTGAGCAACAGATCCAACTCCTGGAAGATATTTGGCCAGAATGTGTGAAGGCGGTTCTTCTTCAGAAGTGGCCTTGGGCAACTTGTAGACCTCCTTCCAACAACCACAGTGGGCAACAAAAAGGCACCCAGTTTATGAGCAAAGATAATCAGCTTCTTTAGAAGACTCCCTCTACCCAAAGTAAAAACTAAGTACCAAAAGAACAAAATGAAGTAGTTTATGAGTAATATTGATAATTATTATTTTTTTTCTCATTGAAAAATCAGTTTAGGTGAAGGCCAGCTATCCAACCTTATCCTATTCTTTTTTTTTTTTCTGAAAGGCATTAGGAAGTCAGCCCAAGAACCAGGATTTATAATTTGAAAATGTTTCTACAGTGTCCGAGGGAGCTGTCAAAGAGAACTCCCAAAGCATACAATGTCATCCGCACTCAATCTGGAGTGAACTCTTATGGGCACAAAGCTCCTGGAATATTTAGCAAAATCTGCCTAGAGATACTCCGGAAGGCAAAATGCATCCTTAACAGCTCAGTGATGTCCAGTTGAGAACTAATTTTGATCTCCATGGAAGCCACAGAGCCCAGTCTAGCAAGGAACATTCAGAGAAAGTAATTATCCTATTTTGAACATCTTATTTCTTTGAAAAAGTTGTACCTGCATTTTACCCCTATATTTATAGATAAGTATAGTAACTACACCTCATCGAAGATGCCTCTTATTACAAGATATGGGTTACTGCCTCAGAAAAACATAACTGGACAAAATGCAGAGTACGACAGATCTTGGGTCTTCCAGCCCCAATGGATACATCTGAATCACGGCTCCTGACTTTGTATTTGAGAATATCAAAGGAAAGAGACCAGAGGAGTATAAGAGTCAGACTATAAGGAAGTCAGTTGGCGGAATTAAACAAAAACAGAAGAATGGTAATATCTATGGACATATTAACATGGAAGATGGAACATTTCTCAAGTCCCACCCCCCAGACTAAGAACTACTACAGTCAACTAATGACAGCTGGGAGATGGAGAATTGGCCTTCTCCAGGGATGAACCTCCTCTTGGTTGTCCAATTCAGAGTGTTCAACCCTGAAAGGATATACACACAAACAATAGAAAGACTCAGAAGTTTGTATTTACACAAGTGCATGCGCGCCCACGTGCACGCACGCACACACACACACACACACACACACACACATCTGTAAAAATAATCAAAGAGTCTACAAATTTGAATGAGGAGGAGCATGATAAGAGTTGGCGGGAAGGCTCCTGGGAGGGGCTGAGGGAGGAATGAGAGGGCAAATGAGATAATTCTATTCAAATTAAAAACATTTTTTCTAAAGTGTCATTTTCATTTTATTTTAGGCTACCTAATTTACAGAGTCAATATAGTATGATACTTTGGGGGGTTAATACAATATTTAAAAATGTATTAGGCATTATCTTTAGCAAGAGTAATGAGTCAATGTCTGCAATCAGACAGCAAAACTTAATAAGTTTTCAAATAAGAGCTAATTTTCACTAATAACATAACATTAAGTGAAGGCAATAAACAAATTAATTTTGACTTCACTTAAAACATTTTTGCAGTTACTCTAAATTTCATTATTCATAATAAATTATTGGCAATTGATATTAAAGTATTAACTCTATAAGGATCTTGTCAATGTGGATACACTTTTGAAATATTTTAATTGCTTTTGTATGATTTTATTTTCCATAGAGTACAGCACAACTTTGATATAAGACATTAATTTCTATTCATATAGGCATGTAAATAATCTCTCTTAAATGATTCTGGAATTAAACTCATATATTCTACATGCTCTCAGACAAATTAAAAGTTCTTTAAAAACAGTATCTCAAAAAAGAACACTTTGATATTTGCTCGCATTACAAAAGAAAAAAGTTGTCTTCAAACTTTTTATTTTCTATAAGATCATCTTATGTTTATTACCACTTATCAAATTAAATAAATTATACTTTCAGAGTCTTTTGCTGAGTGAGTCATCACAACACATCTTAAGCACCAACCATGAGCAAAGCAACATGGAAGACAATGAATGTGAAATTTCTTAAAATCACTATATAAAGGGAGCATCATCAAACACAGACTTAGGACTAAATCTATCCTGTTTGTCATTATTGACCAACAAAGTTATAAGCCATACTCATCACCTCATACTTTCTCAATTGCTTGAACACTGCAATGATGCAATTGATCAGTCCGCCCACCAACGAAGAGTTTACTATCTTGATCTTTACAAAAAAAGTATCCACTAGCTTTGTTACAGGGTATATTTTCAATGCAGCAAACTACGGACATGACTCACAGACATTTTATCTATAAAATATTTAATGAGGTTATCATACTAGGGAAAAGTATACTTTGTAGTTTAAGTTATGGAATATTTAAGAACCTGATGAAATTAAAAGGAGCAGTAGCAGCCATGGGATTATAAGCTTCACAGTTCTGGAAAACTGCGAAACCTTGTCTTGGTAGTTCATTTATTTCTGCTTTCTCTTAATTCACAGGCAACAATCCAAGAGGGCACTTTGTGCTATGCTGTCTCTAACATCTGGCAAATTCTCCGGAGAGAGATAATAAAGCCATTCGCTATGCTTGGTCCCCCAAATACGAGCAGCAGGTAAGGTGAACTTTCTGATTTCACTCACAAATTTAAAACCGTCCATTGGATTGTTATGAAATTTAAAATAAACCCTTTTTTTATGTGACCATTGTACTTATAATTTACATTTCAATTACCTTCTCCTGGCACTCCCCCAGTGCTAAAATGTCAATGATTTTCATGAAGGGTTTTAAAAACCTATGTGGTTCTGAATCCATTCTTTCTGAAATTGCTAAATCCACGCCAAAAACCACAAGCCACTAGATCAAGGATTCCACCTGTAGGGGGCCTTCTCCCAGGAGAAAACACTCCAGGTTTGGATCCCCTGTGGGCATCTCAACAGATGACTACACAACCACAAATTTAGTGAGAGTTTAGGAAAACAAGCTTCACCTGCCCCTCTGAGTCTTTTCCTGTGACTCTCTTTCTGCGAGGTCCATGAAAGACTCACAAGGCTCTCTATGGGCTCAACTAATAAATCCCCAGTGAGTGGGAACGTGCCTGGCAGTGATAACAAATTAAGCCTAAATAAACCATGAAGGCTTTGACTAAATTAATTAATAAGATAAACCACAGGAGTCTAGATGTGAAAGATAAATTTTGATGATAGAAGAGGTGATAAAAATCTTTGGATGATGGTACTGTGGGGGCATTTCAGCTGGCTGTTGGCATCGGGTGAAGGAGTAATAAAAGCAGAGCTTCCCCTTAGGCTTCAGAGAGTTGGGCTCAACTTTAGAGGCACAGATAATGAAAAGGGAGAAAAATATGTGGGAAGTAAGGAACTCGGTTTTGCTGTCTTAGCCACAGTTCGTTCCTAACTATACTGAAGGCCGACTTTGGCAATGGTATAAACTTTGGTTCCGAGCTGGCTTTATCAGATGCATTAACAATAGGGATTTTGAAATTAAAATAACTGGAGTCAAGTCATTGATTCTCGGAGACTACAAACACCTGCCTGTATGCGTCCGCGTGCTGCAGGTTGCTCGCTTCTTTGCTCATCCAGCAATAGCACCACACATGTATGCAACTCTCAGTGAAATGGTGGCTCGGTTTTTTTCATGTTCAGCTTATGGGATTATGATTCATTGTGAAGGGATCACTCCTGAAGACTTACGGTACCTGATCGCTAGAAGGAACAGCTTTGACACTGATTTACAGTTAATGCTTGGCTCAATTACCTCTATATTAATCTGGTTAAATGGGACTGGCAGAATTAACCTATCTGTGTCACAAGGAAACCATACTGTGGTTGGTAGGGTGCGGTGGTGCATACCTGATGATCGAGAGATCCATGTTATCAGTTAGAATACGTAGACACCCTGGCTATGAGTTCAATTTTTTTTTTATTACATACATGGAGTACATTGTAAAGTATTTTTCTGTCTATGCCTGGCATATTTCGCTTACTATAATGTTATTTAGGTCCTCACCTGTTATTGTCAAATAAAACATTTCCTTTATTTTTATGGCTGGATATCACCTTATATGTACGAAAGCATATATCATGTATTTTAAATCATCTGTCTGTTGATTGGAATTTTATATTAAATGAGTGCTAAACATCTACAACCACAAGAGAAATACAAACAAAAGTCCATAATGAGATATCACCTCAATATTACTAAGTTGGATAGTATCCAAAACTTGGAAAGCAAAGCCAGTATGTGAAGGAAAGGGAAACCTACACAGTGCTTTGTGGAATGTGAATTTATATAGCTGTTTTGGAAATTAGTGTGGATGTTCCTGCAATGGCTACATACAGAGTAAAATTTGATGAATTGGTGCTGAGGCTTCCAAACTTTATCAGTGCTGATGAGCAGGAGGCATATTTTCTTTCTTTGTTGACAGTCTGGATGTCCAGATTTTTTTTTTTAATCCTTCACCTGGATCTTCAGTCTGATCATAAAGAACTAAGTCAGATTCTCAGCTTTTACATGACCGCATCATCAGGTACTAGAATTTCTTCACAGCCGCTCTTCTGCCTGTTCAATGATCTTGTTTCCCTGTCAACAACTTGATGGCACCTATTTCCAATTCTCCAAAGTGTCTCCTATGTCCTTGGAAAGAGGTGAATGCTGCGTCTCTGTCAACACACAGTACGTGTTCCTCTTCTGGAACCCGGTTTATAGTGGTACCAACACTCTGTCGTCATCTCATGTGCTGCCTTTTTAATATTTATTTGTTCTTTATTTTTAAGAAATTCACGAATGTATGCCATAAAATAGATTAATGCAAACCCTCCTCTTCTTCCTCCAATTCACACTCCTGTTCCTCTAATACATCCTCACCCTAACTTCACATCTTTTTATTTTATGACAATGCACCAACTCTAGTTAGGTCTGTCCATATGTAAATAATTATAGAGTATTCCCCTGGGTTCACCCAGGGATCCCACTGGCAGCCACACCCTCATTTCTTGTTTGTTTTCGGAGATGATCTCTCAGTATGTTTTCAAGGGAGTTTTCAACTCCCAGGATCATATAATCTTCTTGAGTAACAGCTTCCTGACTGGCAGCAATGACATATACATGTCACCACAGCCACTTTATTTTTCCTCGAGGCAATATTCCCTCACTGTTTTCCATGGCTGCGCCTATATATAACATATAAATTGCAATACTTATCATGAAATGGACCCTTGTTACACAGTGATTAAGTGAAATCCTTAGAGAAGGAGATTATATGATGTGGGCCAAAAGCCTGAGGGTATCCTTTTCTGTCCTGGCTCGACATATGAAGACTTTAATCCTCCTTACTGTTTCTGCGATTCACTAGGTATGGATGTATGCATGAGTATGCGTGGGGGCATATATGTACAAGTGTTTATACACACACTAGTAGTGTGAGTTACTGAGGAAATAACTTTAATATTATAATGAAACATAAGTGTGGCAATTTTGTGTAGGGCAAAAGGCAAATCTGGAGGCATTAAGTGATATATTTCTAACAAAAGGCACTATGATCATTTCTGCACGATGATGAGGCTTTCTCTCAGGGCCTTTTTACTTTGACCTAAGGGTTCACTATGTTTGATAAAAGGCGATGAAAGAGGAGACTTTGAAATAATTCTAGCTAAGGGATGTTAGGAGATGAATAGTTGGCCATGTCCTGAACAGGAGGTTAATTGCTCAAATGCAAAACATCCTGGGGGAAGATGTTGGTCTGAGGTATGATCTTTTAACCCTGGGGTGTTAAAAACCCCAGCTCTTGTCATCAGATATTCTAATTACATGCCCTGTGCTAGAACTTCTTTATCATGAAGAATGTGAAATGCTCTAATTAGCTAGGATTTAAAAAGCAAACAGAAAATTGAAGTGTCAAAGGGCAGTGCAAATAAAAAGCAAGATTATATCAAGCCCGGGATGAAAAGGAAGCATGATGTAGAGAGGCTTGGGGTATTTAAAACTATCTCATTAGCAAAGTCCAGTCTCCGAAACAACTAAAACAGCAATTATAAACAATGATATAATGAACAGAAAGCTTCATGATGGGTGGGGGTTTAAAAAGCTTGTAATTTCAATACTAGTGCTCTGGTGATAAGAAAGTTAGGAATCAGAACCACTGGATTCCACATAAAGTTACACTCTCCATACTAAAATTTTAATTAAAATAGTGTGTTTGCTTATAGCATTTTAATTATTTCCTAATAAATCAGAAATCATTATAACCTTGGGCAATTGCTCAAACCATCTGCTAAGATCCGCACCCTGTCCTTTCCCATCTTGTCTCCCTTCTGTTTTCAATGTATGCTCCAGTTCATGCCTCTGTCATGAAGATAAACTATTTCCCATCATACTTTAGGTTATTAAGATGAAAAACACAACATGGTCTCAATTTATTTAGTATTAATCTTACTCAGGTATTTTCATTTAAATACTCTGAGTATTGCAAAAAAAATATTTTACTGAAAATCTTATGAGGTCACAATTTTACATTAAAAATCCTTTAGAAGTTTGTATTTTTAGCATACATATGAATGATATTAACATGGTAGCCTCTGTGCTTATTTTGGTCCAGCTGCCATAAACTGTGGTTCCCCACTGTTTTACCAGGTTCTTAACTCTTTTCCTGTGCAGCTGGTTCCTTCGTTCCTAATGCTGTCCTCTCTCTCACAATCCTCACCTCCTAACTCACCGTCATTTTCCAGTAAAACATCATCCTGACTCCCCACAAAATGCTGAGTGGTTTAGCTCTTGAGTTTTTTACCCAAATATTTTATCATGCCATTCTTTTTCCTAAGTAGCTTTGTTCTCCTTCATTTTTCAGGTTAAACATCCCCTTTATACACAAGAATTTCACTTCCCATCTTACACGAAATAACAGCACTACCAGGGAGCTTTGCGCTTCCTCTTTCCTACACATTTATTTTTGTCTTGTGCATTGTGAGTGTGGGTGTGTGGATATGTGTGCATGCATGTGCATAGCGTGTGCATATGCGTTTGGCCTGTCTGCATGCATGTGTGTCCATTCTAGCTTTCATTAAGAGCACGGATATCTTGCTTCTACTAATAGGCATGGGTTTGATAAATCTTTGACAGAATTAAAACACAACACACAATCCTTTTCTCTCTCTGGCCTCTTTACTCTTAAGATACATTTTCATCCTCCCAAGAACTAGTTTTCCTGTGTTTTCTTGACACCGGGAAAATTCAGTATATCTCTGTGAGAGAAACGTTACGTCTGTTGAAAGTTCTCCATGAATTAGGCCCTTCACTACCTCTGCCACAGTCAATTTCTATCCTCCACTTTGAATTTCTGTCTTTTAACTGATGAATTTCAGTCACTCATACTTAATCACTGCTATAGTAAGTTTTCTATTATCATCTTTATAAAAAAAGTTTTCTATTTGCTTAATGTGTTCTTTCCTTCGTAAGTACTCTAAATATTTTATCCTTTGTATGGTTTTATTTAACCATTTAAATGGTTATGTGATAGGGGATATCCTTCTGTATGTATGTTTCTCTTATTAGTTGATGAATAAAACACTGTTTGGCTAATAGAAGCAGGAAGATAGGAAGGGCTAGGAAATGAGGAGAATTCTGGGAAAGGCAGGCAGAGAGACACCCTGAAGGGACGCCATGTAGCAGAGCAAGGAGTAACAGGTCTAGACCATTCTCCAGTAAGATAAGACCACGTGAAAATACATAGATTAATGGAAATGGGTTAATAACTAAGACAGAGCTAGGCAATAAGAAGCCTTAGACATCGGCCAATAGTTTTATAACTAATATAGCATCCGTGTGTTTATTTGGGGCTGAAAGGAGGCTGTGGGACCAGTCAGGACAAGAACTTCCAGGAACAATTATGTTTTAAACCCTATCTAAATATGTACCAGTAACATTCATTTTAATTTTGCCGTAGGTAGTACAATAACTTTTGAAAACCAACCCATCTTTAAATATTCTGCTGCATGTTTAGTACAAGAACTTTTATGTTCACAGTAGCTCTCTCATTTTGCTTATGTTATTTACAAGTCCCTTTTCAACTCCATTTCACCTATACACACCTGTCAGAGAAACTAGGTTTTGTCCTAGTACAACACTTCCCATACTTACCATTTTTGTTTTAATCAGGGTCTCTTGGATCCTCAATTGTCCTCCAACTTAATGTATATAGCAAGCATAACTGAATTCCTGGTCTTCCCATGTCTTTTGAGTGCTATGATTAGACGTGTACACCACACGTGGGTTACTTTTGACTAGTGATTCTTTTATAGGGATTTTATTTCTCTACATATGGCATCCACCTATTTATTCTTCTTGCATCATTTTTACAGCCTTTTCTATATGCCTATTTTATTAGTTCCAATGAGATAATACCAATGCATTATCACATCTGAATTTGTTTTTGATTAATTTTTCTTTTTCTTTTAGCATGTTCCTTTCCCAAGCTCCTGGCTTGGTTGTAATTTTTGATGAAACCTGAACATTGTGTTTCAGGTAATAGAATCTTAGTCATAAGAAAAGGCTCTTTGTTATATGAATTTAAGTTAATGAACCGAGGTGAGGGGCTTTGTTTAATATTTGCTGGACGTGCAGGTATTAGAGAAGATTCTTTCATTATCCCTGTTTTGGTTTCAGTTTTTGACTATAAATTTGTACAAGTTCTTATCCTCAGAGAAATTCGGCATTGGAGTTTTTTTTATTTATTCTTTTATGATTGAAGATCCAATGTAATAAAAACACGAAAGGAAGAAAAATAATAGTATTTAAATAAGATATACTAGAAACCAGAGCTTAAAATGTTTTTCTTTAAGAAATTAATGATATTAACACTTTTAAAGCACTAAGCAGGAAGACAGTTCCTAGGGACAGTTTGGGGTTGAAATGAAATAAATACAATATTCATGTATTAATTCTAAAACATTTAAAAAGAAAGCTTTCCAATAACAGGATCAAAGTTATGTTGTTAAAATTTTGTATTATTCTTATGTATAATGTATAAAACTGACTGAAAAAGATATATAAAATTTGCGTGTATATATGAATATATTTGTATGTAATCATGAGAATATTTATAATTCTGAAGAAAAATATAATAATTTGGTTTCTACTAGTCATTGGTAAAATAATGATAATGGTTAAAAAATGTGATATAAGTAGAGGGGTACAAAGATAAACATCTTAGTGATACATATGCTCCTTACACAGCATAAATGGTGATAAAAACTTCTAGGAAAGGATGAACTCTTCTAAAAATGTATACCCACAGGTTACTAATACACACACACACACACACACACACACACACACACACACACACACTTTAGATCAAATATGCATTGTATCTATAATTCATTATACAACGAAAATCTTCAATCTAGTGAAGACTAAGCCAAAGTTATGAGCTTATAATTAGCTGCAGAGGAATTCTCCTGTGTGTGTGTGTGTGTGTGTGTGTGTGTCTGTGTGTGTGTATGTGTGTGTGTGTGTATGTATGTATGTATGTAAATGAAATCATCAACCTGATATTTAAGACTAAATACCATATGTTGGTAATGATTAAAAAAAACAAAAGTTGCTCTTATCCACAGATGGTGAGATAAAACTTTCCTTTGCAAGAATAATCAGCAAATTTATAAAGAAGTTAATCTTGATTAATAACCAAGAGTTCTGTTACAAGGTGTGGATAAGCAATTCAAAGATATGTAACAGGATAATAACATTGTTTATTGAAAGAACAGCTATTGTACACAGCAATGAATGAGCTAATTAAAAAATTATACTGATTTTCAAAATTAAATTAGTTTCAAAATTATATCATTTATTCATAAAACAATGTGCAAAGGGATTTAATACTGAAAAATCTTATATAAAGATATATAAAATATTTGCAATAATCTGCATATGTAATAAGATAGGTTTAAAACATTGCAGTCCTGGTAGCAGGGAACATCAAATCTAGGATAAATACTTCTAAGGGGAAATAAAATAAAATTTGAAAATACACATTTTATGCTGCTAAGTTTTATTGCTTATGCTATTTTTGTGAATACCTCGAACAAAAACACAGTCCTTTTGTAATTTACTTCTTTGCTCTGATAAGCAGTATGTGATAAATGTGTATATAGAGTTATATTTAAGTAATACATATTATTTATGCATATTTATGGGATACAATGTGATCATTTGGTACAGATAGATGGTTTGTTTGTGTTTCTATCTAATCAGGGAAGGTTTCTTGCTTGTGTGTCCCATTGACACTTTCATACTTAGAAATATAGAGAACTGAGACCAATCTATGTTATTTTTTAAAGGTATTTACTTATCTTACTAGAATACCCAAAGTGCCATTTATTCATATTTTCTCCTTGGTTGTAGAATAATTAATGCTAAAATTAATAGTGGATGCAGGTATGAAATCATGTAAATGGCAGATTTTATACAGTTCACCTGATTATCTCTTCATAATTCTATGACAGAGACAACGTGTGTGCAAAGAACAGTGAAGGAGGATTTGGCAATTGGTGCCATTTCTTGGTTGGATGAAGTGGAAGTAAATATTTTCAGATGAGCAGAGACTGCACCTGTTTTTGTTGGCAGTGGTATCTCTACTTGCACACAAAAAGGCTGGCAGAATTTAGGACTGCAATAATGTTCATTGGTTTGAAATGTGGCACACCTAACAAGTATAAAACCAAGGTGTACAAATACATAAATCCCACAGAAGAAAATAAATCCAAAGACAATCCTTTTAACTTAATCACTTATCATGTTTTCAAATATATGTTAAAGATGAAATAATGTACCTCGGGTTTAAAATCAAAATACAAATACAGCCACAGGTGAACAAAGTGGCTGCGTTATGGTGGAAACCAGCGAAACACAGAGTTGAAGTTTGGACCCAGGTGTGATGCCTAATAAGTAGACATACACTTTTCAAAAATCACCCCATCAATTTTAGTGAAAGTAACCATGGGCATTCCTGTTAGAACCACATCATCAAATGAGAGATACATCTGACACAGGGGTTTATCTTCTCTGGCTTCTGTATCTTTTGTAACATTTAGTCACAGGCTCACATACCTGAGATATTTTGAATTTTAATTATCTAAAACTTTTGCTTGTTTATTTGTGATAATGTATTTAGGATATATCACATACACATACATATGTACATGCTGTCAACATTTTATTATGATACATGTGATTTGGTAAAAGAATTTAGCAAATATTAAGTTAAAAATCAGGACACTTAATTAAATCAATCATTAAACTAGTTATGATTGAATTATAACCAACCTGAACTTTAAAGTGACTAACTCCAAAAATGTGATTTTAAAATGAGGAAGCTGACATATATAGGCAGTTACAATACCCAGAAAATATGTAGATCTAACACTTTTCTAACACTTTTTCTTTGGTTTTAATTCACTTAAAATCATATGATTATCCATGGGTGACACATTTCTAATAAATATTATCTTAATATGTTTTTTAAAAATCCACCTTAAAATTATCCCTGTTTAATGCTTTAAAAAAAAGATGAATGTTAGCACCAAAATTACACAAACTTTAGATTTGAGCCTCTTATTTTTCAGTCCAGTAGTTAGCGACTAGAACAGAAGATATAACTTCATCGTGTTATGCAGTGATCATAACAGCTAGAACATTTAGCAACTATTATTGCACTAATAACATAAACCCTGAGGGTTTTTGAGAGGTTGTTACCTGATGAATGTTAACACCATTCTCCTTTGCTTTCTATGTATGTGATAAGCACCATGACCAAAAGCTTACTGAAGAGGAAAATTTGATCTAAAGCAACTTGTTTACAAGGTCAAGTCTCATCAATGAGAGTTTTGAAGACAGGAATCCAAGCAAGAACAGAATCAGAGTTCATGGAGAGAAGTTGTTTCCTGGCTTGTTCTAGGCTTGCTTGGTTTGTATTATAATACAACCCAGGGATGTCCAGGGATGCAGCAGGTCACAATGGCTGGATCTTCCCACATGGATCATTAATCAAGAAAATGCCCTCACAGACCATAGATTAGTATGATGGGGAAAAAAAAATCTTTGCAACTATTGTCTCTTTCCAAATGAGTGTAGCTTGTATCATGATGACAGAAACAAACCAGTACTACCAAATATAATGTGTCTGAAGTGTGACTCCCTTTCCCCAAAGTGGTTTTTCCCTAAAACATATGCTTGCCTTCTGCATATGATAAAGACACAAGGAAAAGAACTTAGGCAGGAGAGTTAAGGAAGGGTGGATTCCACTTTGCTCTTTTCATAACAAACTTTCATTGGTGAAGTTTAAGGCTATACTGATGTTCGAAGAGAGATGAATAAACTTCTGCTCATCAAGATAGGGCAATATGATAGAGTAGAGGAATGGTTTCACCCAAAGTCTGGCTTGCTGAACCAACGAGTTTTTTGGAGTTACTTACAAGTTGTATGGGTGACATGAGAAAAAGATTCAGTGAAAAGCCCACCAAAGTGTTAATGAAGATTTCTGAAAGATGCATCCCTAGAGTTTCCTGACCAACTTCAGACACCTCCCCAAATAAGCATCCCTCCTCTCCCTCAGCAAATGGGTGATGCTTTGCAGAGGGTGCCTTGTGACTTTACAAATTCCCAAACTTCTCAGGCCTTTTCAGTTTCCTTAGCTTCACCAGTTAAACGATGGCCCCTTCCTGCATTGAGAAGGAAATCTTTCAATTTAGAGATACACAGTTATCTAACAATGTACAAAAGGGGCAATGATTTCTATTCCAAGGTGCACTTCATCTTGGTGCTCTAGTGTCAGAAGAAGCAGTGATCAGAGAGTACCAGTTCAGAATATCTCAGCCAGAGCTTTCTAATAACCACAAAACATTAAATATTGCATGAATAATTTGAAAGTTGAATCATAAGATATATGTAAATTTTAAAATAATTTATTTAAATTAAAAACCAATCTTATTTTACATGCCAATCCCAGTTCCCTCTCCCTCACATCCCATGTCCCCCATCCCATCCCTTTTCTGCTCACCAAAGAGGTTGAGGCCTCCCACGGAGGATTATTAAAGTCTGTCATATCATTTGTGGAAGGGCCTAGGCCCTCCCCCATGTACCTAGGCTAAGGGAGTATCCCTCCATGGGGGAATGGGCTTCCAATGTCTATTCATGCAATAGGGATAAATACTGGTTCCCACCGTAAGAGGTCCCATAGACTGCCCAGTCCTCCTAACTAACACCCACATTCAGGGGGTCTGGGTGGGTCTTATGCTGGCTCCCCAGCTATCAGTCTGGCTGTGGACCATGAGATCCTCCTTGCTCAGGTCAGCTGTTTCTGTGGTTTTCCTCAGCATGGTCTTGACCTCTTTGCTCACCACTCCTCCCTCTCTATTTTCAATGTTTAAATAATTAGTGGGATGGACTGACTTGAGTGTCTCCAAAGTTTCTGTGGTGAAGTCATGTGCTGGAAGTAGGAAGTGATCCCTGAGGTGGATGAGATAATGTCATTAGGGTGGAGTTTCAGGATGTAGTTAGTGTTCTTGAAGAAAAGGACATGATCTTTGACTCCTCTACACCACACCTGAGTGAGAACTTAGTCAGAAGATGGTTACACGCAAGTCAATAATCCAGACCTCACCAGGAAGTAAGTATACAGATGTCTTCATTTTGGACATCAGAGCCTACCTTGTTGTGGGAAACAACTAATCCTGGTCTAGTGTAATTTGTTATTACAGACTGTAACTTCTAAAGCTCTGATTGCTTAAAGATTCAACTGACCATTATTGAGGGGAAGTCAAGGCAGATTGAAACATCAAAAGTTAAGATCAAAGAACACACAAACAGGGGGATCCCTGCTTGCTTGCTATTTATGCTCAGATAGCCTTCTTCATTCTTACACAGTTCAGGACCCCTGCCCATGAAGTGATTATTGTGGTAAATAAGGGTCAGGATAAACAAATAGGCCGAATAGATGTTTATTCAGGGAGAAATAACTTACAACCTAGACAGATGAACACCAGGAAATTCAACCCGATCCTCTCCTGTCCGAGTCACGCCAGAAAGAGAGCGCCTTCCTGGCCCCCTCCGACCTCCTTCCTCAGGTCACCTCCGCCCATCGCTCCACCCCCCAATGGGCGTGGTCAGTGCTACAGAAGGACTACCTCACTACAATTCCCCTTTTAGTCTAAAGAAAAGATTTAGGCTTAATACAAAACTATATACAAAACAGTGAATAACAAGTGTGCTCTAAGAAAAGGAAAATCGAGAACAAAATGACCTACATATCTAGTCCTAGGGTGAGGGCATAATGGAGTTTACAATAGAGTTGTCCTAAGCTGGAAAACGTAAGTCTAGTACCTAATATATCTAACTAGGAAGAGAGAATAATAGTTGTGATAGTTTAATCTTCAACCTCATCAAGACCTGAGAAGGAAAATAACAATACTAGAGTAGACAGGAAATGCGGATGGACAACTTCCAAAACGGTGCAGCAAGGACAGAAACAGCAAGCCACCTGAACAGTCACCCTAGGTCTCACAGCGACGTTGGTACACCCAGATTTGGCTAAGGCCAAGAGAACTTGACAGACCACAACAACAGCAGGGAAATAGAATGGCTGTCTTACCCTGACTTGGCAAGGTCAAGCAGTCTTCTATATTTGTCTCCTGCAAGCACATAGGACTGCATGTCCAAATCAGTGGTCAAGGTGGGGGCAATTCTATGCCCAACAGGCCATTAGCTGAGGCGAGATTGAACTCCAGCAGGAGCAACAACAGTGTCCAACATATTTTCGGGAAAATGCACGGTGCTGTCAGGAGCAACAGTGTCTCATGTCAAAGGAGTACTAATATTAAAACATTTAAATGCCATGTTCTGCATGTCTATGAAGGATTGAAGATTAAGCATCTATATCTGACTAATCTCATAGGTACAGGAAATGTGAGTGAAGATAATCTGTAATACTCGGGAACTTAGCTAAAAAGACTGATTAAAACTTTCCTGAGTAAAGCAGGAACAAATACTTATATTGTTTAACTATTTACATATACCTACATGTAAATCCCTAAAATAGAGGTAGAGTATAAGTGTCAAGACAAGAGGTAGAACTATAAAGGGCAGCAAGATAAATATCCCAAATTGTATCAATATACAAAATGTCTTGAACACAAGAAAAGTATACATACATAGAATATGGTAAAAATAATGTGCATAAATATTATAAGTGGAAACATTTAACACAATATAACAAAATATAAACTTAATTTTACATAGCTTACCACATAGGAATACATAACAATGTAAGCTGTAAAATACTATCTCATTCATACTCAAATTCTCAAGGAAATAGGCTAATCTACTTTTATCCCATCTAAACCATACCTTTACCCACCATTCCCTATTCCTGTCTAAAAGATAAACCCGAGTGTAAGCATCACCCAATCCCAAATAACTAAAACCAACCCAAAGACGATGACTATTATCCCAAATTTCCAAGGGTAGGGAAAGGGGGCGTAGTCATATTAAGATTACTTCCTGCTGAAATGGGACGATGATTGCTCCAATGGATCCTGTAGGAAGAAAATTTTTAGCAACCAAATTTCTCAACAGAACTGGCTGTGACATATGTAGTTAGTCACTGTGTGGCAGAAAATTCTTGACTGTAGTTCTATTTGAAACTGGCCAGGGTGTAATAAAAAGGTGCACCATTACAGCTAGCTAGTCATGAGTTGTCTCGAGCAAAACAGTCTCAAACCGGTTTTAGGGTGATGTTTGTAGTTCCGATGCATCAGGTTGAGTCAAGTGGAAATGATGATGTGGGGCCCCATCTTCTTTTCCGGAAAGTTCAAAGACTGCTGTTAGGAATCGTTATTATTCCTTGTGGAAAAGTTACACATCAATATTAAAGTAAAATTTTCAAGTTTTAAGGTATGCATTAGGGAAAGACAACAATAAGCATTAAAAGTATGTGAGAAAATTAGGATTTCAGAGAGAAAATTGCATAAGATATGAGTCCCCAGATTTTGTTTCTTCTGCCTTACACCAATTGGCTTCTTGATTTAAGGCAGAAACCATGAATTTAATCTTAACAACATGCTTGAATTTAGAGAAGGAAAGCCAAATCCAACTCCAAAGCCAGCATTGGTTTACAAAATTTGGGACTTCAGGAATACTAGATAATAGAGAGAAATAGATTTCTATATAGAAATAGTTTACTACAATTAAATTTTTTTTTTTTTTTTTTTTTTTTTTTTTTTACCATATATCAGATTCTGCTTCCTTAAGTGATTGTTTCTGAAAAGCTGTCTTCTCTTCTGTAGGCACCTACATGTTCAGTGTCTTTTGGCTGTTTGATGATAGGTTTTCTCTGTTTTCCTGTAAAAACAAGAACAGAACACTTCCCCTACCTTTGAGAGGCCTCCGCACACCTCATAGGACCTAGTTTGTTGGATGACTTGTCATTTCTCTTCATTAAGATGCTTCTCTTGTTCAACTCGGATCTTGATTAACTTAGATGGTATCCATAGTTTTTCTTCTCCTGTAGATACAAATGCAAAACCCCTACCCCAACGTAACACATATCCTGCTTTCCATTCTGAGGTCAGTACATCCTTGAAATACACTGGCTGATTTAGTTCAGAAGTTTTTTCTATTGTCCAGTGTCTTTCTGCAGCTGTTTTTCCTTTTTCATCAGCGTTAAGAAAGTTTAATGTTAATAAAGCATTATGTAATCTGTGTTTGGGTGTTTTGGTTCCTCCTGCCTGTTTATGGAGCATTTCTTTTAAAGTACGATTGGATCTCTCAACCACTGCTTGTCCTGTAGGATTGTGTGGTATACCAGTTATGTGCTTTATCTTGTAATACTCAAAAAACTGTTTCAATTTGCTGGAGACATATGCTGGAGCATTGTCAGTTTTTATTTGTGCAGGTATGCCCATAATGGCCATTACCTCTAAAAGGTGCGTTATAACAGAATCAGCCTTTTCAGAGCTCAGAGCAGTAGCCCACTGAAACCCTGAAAATGTATCTATAGTGTGATGTACATATTTTAATTTTCCAAATTCTGCAAAATGAGACACATCCATTTGCCATATTTCATTCCTATTTATACCTTTAGGGTTACTGCCTGGTGGTAAAGGAGTTTGGTTATAGAATGAGCAAGTAGGACATTTCCTTACTATTTCCTTGGCTTGTTCCCAAGTGATAGAAAAATCCTTTTTTAAACCTTTGCTGTTCACGTGGTGTTTCTTATGAAACTCTGAGGCTTCTAGCACACTTCCTATCAATAAACGATCAATTTCATCATTGCCTTGTGCTAGAGGACCTGGCAGACCCGTATGGGATCTGATGTGTGTTATATATATAGGATGAGTCCTCTTTCTGATAGTATCTTGTAACTGTATAAACAATGAAGTTAATTCTGTATTGTCAGGAATAAATTCTGCAGTCTCAATGTGTAAAACGACTCTCTCTGCATATTGAGAGTCAGTAACTATATTGAGGGGTTCTTTAAAATCCATAAGTACCATGAGAATGGCATACAATTCTGCCTTTTGTACAGAATTGTAAGGGCTTTGAACCACTTTACTAATATTTCCTGATTTATATCCTGCCTTACCTGATTTATTTGCATCAGTGTAGAATGTATGAACTCCAGAAATAGGTGTTTTTCTTACAATGCGTGGAAGAATCCAAATCGTTTTCTTTATGAATTTGATTCTCTCAGTTTTGGGATAGTTGTTGCTAATTGTTCCCAAAAAGTTACTGCAAGCTCTCTGCCAATATTCGTTATCTTTCCATAAGGAAGAAATTTCCTCATTAGTTAAAGGTACTATAATTTCTGCTGGGTCCCTTCCTATTAGCTGACGAAGTCTTAATTTACCTTTTATAATCAAGTCAGAGATCTTTTCTATATATGTTTTCAGTTTTTTATTCTGTTTATGTGGTAGGAATATCCATTCTAATATGATATCTTCTCTCTGCATCAAAATCCCTGAAGGATATTCTCTAGATGGTAATATAACCAGAATACAGTCTAGGTTTGGATCCACACGGTCCACATGTGCTTCTAGTATCCTCTTTTCTACCCATTCTAATTCCTTCTCAGCTTCAGCTGATAGTATTCGTGGACTATTCAAGTCCTTATCTCCTTTTAGGGCCATTTTCAAGTTTTTCAAATCATGCCCTTCTACTCCAATTATGGTTTGCAGTTGAGAAATCTCTCCTAGTAATTTTTGAAGATCATTAAGAGTCTGGTAGCGATCTCTTCTGATCTGTACTTTTTGTGGTCTAATTTTCTGTAGACCTATTTTATATCCTAAGTAGTTGATAGACTCTCCTTTTTGTATTTTTTCAGGTGCAATTTGTAATCCCCAGCGAGGTAAAACTTCCTTTACTTTCTCAAACATTTTTTCTAATATTTCTCCTTTAGAGTCAGCTAACAATATATCATCCATGTAATGATAGATTATGGATTGTGGAAACTGTTTACGAATTATTTCTAACGGCTTTTGTACAAAATATTGGCACAGGGTGGGGCTATTTAGCATTCCCTGTGGCAAAACCTTCCATTGATATCTCTTCACCGGTTGAGAATTGTTATAATTAGGTACCGTGAAGGCAAATTTCTCTTTGTCTTGTTCTTGTAAAGGTATAGTGAAGAAGCAATCCTTTAAATCAATAACTATAATAGGCCATTCTTTGGGTATCAAAGAAGGCAAGGGCATTCCAGGCTGTAGAGAGCCCATTGGCTGGATAACTTTATTGATGGCTCTCAGGTCTGTAAGCATTCTCCATTTACCAGATTTCTTTTTGATCACAAATACAGGAGAATTCCAAGGGCTGGTTGATTCCTCAATATGTCCAGCATTTAGCTGTTCCTGAACCAGGCTTTCTAAAGCTTCTAACTTCTCAGAGGTCATAGGCCATTGTCCTACCCAGACAGGTTCCTCTGTTAGCCATTTTAAAGGTAGGGCTTTTGGTTCCTCTGTTTGTTCAGCATTTGTATTTTGTTTTTGTACTGCCTGGATATTTGGTCTCTGTCTTGTATAGTACTTAACAGTATTCTTTCCACAATCATGAGGTCGTCTATGGTTCCTATCTAATACAGGAGGAATGTTAATCTGTGTATTCCATTGCTGTAATAGATCACGACCCCATAAATTTATCACTACATCAGCCACATATGGTCTCAACCTCCCTCTCTGTCCTTCTGGTCCTATACAGTCAATCCATCTCGTGCTTTGTTTTACCTGAGCCAGGGTTCCAATCCCTAAGAATTGAACATTTACCTCATGCAGGGGCCATCTTTGAGGCCAAGATTTATTAGATATGATAGTTACATCAGCTCCAGTGTCCACCAGACCCTCAAACAGTCTATTATTCATCTTAACTATCAATCTAGGCCTATGACTATTTATAGCAGTTTGCCAAAATATACGTTTTTCATTTCCTTCTGTCATGTTTGATTCAACTTCCGTCACTAGTTCGTCATCCAGAGCAGTATGAGTTTTTATAATAGGCACAGAATTTTCTAATTGTCCTGTGGGAGATTGTCTTCCACTGTGACTGGGAATGTTCGAACCACCTGTGACGTGGGGGCCTTCGAGAGGCCCCCAAGGAGTTTCCCGATGGTAAAGGGTTTCCTTGCTTGTCTCTGGTCGATCTACACTCATTTGTCCAGTGTCTGCCTTTGCCACACCTTCTACATAACCCAGGAGGCTGAGGCCTTTTGTTTGATTCATTCCTGGGGGTGTTACTTTTAGGGAAGCTTTGTCTACAATTTTTTTTTAGATGTCCTATCTTACCACAGTTATAACATCTGACATTATGATATCTTTTCAAACCTTTGGGGATGGCTTCTCCTACCCAAGCTTCTAAGTCACCATAGTAAGGAACTCTGTTATCTTGATATCTTCTCTGACCTTTAGATATGGCTTCTCCTATCCATGCTTCAGTCTTATTGTCATTATACTCAATGTTGCCTGTATATAGGACCCATTCATCCAAGGGTGCTGATCGCATTTTTAAAGGCCAAAGCACCTGTTTGCATTGAGGATTCGCATTCGTATAAGCTAAAGATTCTATGAGTATTCGCCTAGCATCTATGTCTGCTATCTCTAATTGTACTGCCCTAGATAATCTTTCTAAAAAGATACTAAAACGTTCTCTAGGTCCTTGCTTTATCTTGGTATAAGGTTCTATCCTCTCTCCTAATTCATGAACCTTATCCCAAGCATTCAAAGCTGCTGTACTGCATAGAGACAAGATGTGTTCATCATAGGCAGCTTGGGTTTCTGGGTCAGCATAGAGACCCTCACCAAGAATTTTATCTTGGGGAGCTTTATACCCTTTCTTTAAGCCCTGAAGTTCAAGAGCTTTTGCTTCCTCTCTCCATAAAGCCCTCCATTCTATTTGAGAGGCGCTTTCAAGGACAGCTGATATTAATTGATCCCAATCCTTAGGGGTTACCTTGTTATTCCATGCCCATGATTCTACTAATTGCTTCACATAAGGTGAATGCATGCCATAAGAGACTACTGCTTCCTTTATACCTTTTAAATCTTTCATACGTATTGGTTCCCACTGATATGCAACGACACCTTTTGGATGTTTCTTCGTTGCTGGCTTTTCATGAATAGATACAGGGAAAGCTCCCCTGACCCTAAATGGTGTGGAAAATTTTAAATCTTTTTCATGCCCTGTTACCTGTAGTTCTTCTTCTGATGTATCAGACTGAAGGTCTTCTAAAGCCTGAAATCTATTCACCATTGTTTCTTTGAGTGTCTGAACTTCTTGAATCAAATAACTTTCTAGAGACTTCATTGTATCAGTCAGTTTCTTACTTTCTCCAACTACAAATGATTCCATGTTTTTAATCTTATCATCCTTAGATATTATCTGAATGGCGTGTAAACTGCCTTCCAGAAACAATGTTCTATCTGCTAGCTTGCCATTATCCTCAGACATGGAAGAGATTCTGTCATCTAGTCTTTCTATCTGATGTTCCAGTTTTTTAAACTTATTAGTAGCTTCCTCCGACCAGGAGTGGGCTGTTTCTGCTAGTTTGTTAATGCATTGCATTGTTTCTGTTCTGGTTATTGAAGTATCTGACATTAAACAAATTATACCTTTCAGCTCGCCAACGCCATCTTCAATATTCTGAATCTTTCTTTCTATATTCTCTATGTTTTGAATTCCATCATTTTCAATGTTTTGAATCCTTGTCTCTATGCTTTGAATTCTATCATTTTCAATGTTTCGAATCTTTGTCTCTATGTTTTGAATTCCATCATTTTCGATGTTTTGAATCCTTGTCTCTATGCTTTGAATTCTATCATTTTCAATGTTTTGAATCCTTGTCTCTATGCTTTGAATTCTATCATTTTCAATGTTTCGAATCTTTGTTACTAAGTCTCCCATGGTTTGTACAAGTTCCTTATTGTTTGCTGTAATCTCAAACCATTTCTTTAAGAATATCATGTTAATGATGAAACCCATTGCTATTACAAAATAAAAGTATATATTGGTCCAGTCATAAGTTTCTTCTGCTAAAATCCCTTCTACATATGAAGTAAAATAATTCCTAAAGTTCTGCATAGTAAAATTATCTGCCATAGTTATAGAACAATTTATCTCAGATTTTATATCAGCTTAAATTGCAAAGGATGTTACAATTACCTTAGGTGTAATTCTGCTGTCCTGGAACTTTGATGCTTTTAGTTGTATATCTCCGCTTGTGGTAGCTACGCCTGGAGGTGTGTCATCAAATAGCGCCTAGCCGCCCAGGCTCGTCTGATCCCGGTTCCTGTAAAAAGTTCTTAACAAACTATGGCAAGCAGAATTTTGTTAAAAGGGGACTTTGGAGTTACTTGTAACACAAGACGAAACGCGTGCAAGCCGGGCGGGTGCCGCCGGGTGGGTGCCGCCAGGCGGGTGCCGCCGGGCGGGTGCCGCCGAGAGGCTCTGCGCGAATGCAAAGTCCCGTGCGGAAATGGGCAAAAAATGTTAAGCGGTAAGTGCCTTCTCAGGTCTGCTTTAGCGGCAAAGATCTCCTTTGCAGTAAGGAAGAGGCAAATGTCCCAAAGCTGTGGTGAGTCCACCTGGTTAAACCCTGCCCGTTGGGGAAGGTGGGGGGGGGGGGCGGCTTCTGCCGCCTGGGGGCAAAACCCAGGTAAATTCCGCTTCTGACACCAGATATTGTGGTAAATAAGGGTCAGGATAAACAAATAGGCCGAATAGATGTTTATTCAGGGAGAAATAACTTACAACCTAGACAGATGAACACCAGGAAATTCAACCCGATCCTCTCCTGTCCGAGTCACGCCAGAAAGAGAGCGCCTTCCTGGCCCCCTCCGACCTCCTTCCTCAGGTCACCTCCGCCCATCGCTCCACCCCCCAATGGGCGTGGTCAGTGCTACAGAAGGACTACCTCACTACAAGTGATAGTGCTCACATTTTTTTAACAATAGAGATAATTCGCCACAGAGAGCCTATAAGCCAAACTAATCTAGATATATCCCCATCAAGACTCTTACTAGGAAATTGTAACTCTTTCTGGTGTTGTATTGACAATAAACTAGCCAGTATTGTCTTGAGCAGACAAACACAAAAACTTTTTGAAGAGTTCTGATAATAGTCACAATTATAATTGTTTTATATACTGTTGACCTAAAATTGTGCCAACTCTTCTAATCCTTGGTAGAGTACAACAGGGTAGATTATACTTGATCCTCATTTTTGAATATGTTGAGGTAAAAGTAAGTTTCAACACCGTGTCAATATCATACAATTAACAGTCTCCAGGAATGCAGGCTTTCTGGGTATAAATCTTTGAACTGATACTATATTACCTGTCACCTTGCATCAGAAGCATTTCCCCTTATAAATTTCATTCAGAGACCTTCCCATTTTTGGGTATTCTCCTTGGTGCCTCTGATCTTTATCTCTTTCCTCTTTCCTCTAAGAATAGAAATAGAGATTAATACAGTCATCAGGACTATGTGAGTGAGGAACACAATCCTCTTTCACTTCTTTTATTCTGTAAACTGCACATAATGCTCTGTATTCTTGGATACTTATTATAAAAACTCCATCAACCACTATAATAATAAACTAAAAAGAGGAAACATTCTTGGTGAAAGGTGCAAGGGAATCCACATGCAGACTGAAGGCCACCTTTGCTGGGACAGGCAGTGTAATATGCAGATGCAGATGAGGGACCCGAATGTGTGGATGGTAGAGCCCAAAAGTCCATTACATAATCAAAACTCACACTGGTAGGGAGGAGGACATAATACATATCCAGGAGCCACAACTGAGGTTCTCCAAACCCTCTAAAATGACAGGTAGAAACTTTATAACCCTACTTTAGAAACCAACTTTACCCTGAATAAAATCTAGCCCAAACTGTCACTGGTATACATTTTATAAGGAAATCCAGGTACCTCTCTGTGTGTACATGTTTGTGTGAGTGAGTGCACATGCTCAGACACTTCTGGAAGCCAGAGGTTGATGCTGAGTGTCTTCATCAATCCCTCCACACTTTGTTTTTTGAGATAAGGTCTCTCACTGTACCTGGAACTTGTCAATCTGATCATAGTAGCTGGCCAGCAAGTCCCAGGGATCCCACAAGTGTCTAACATGCTGGAGATCAAACGCAGGTACACATGCTTCAGGACAACCATTTTATCAATTGAGCCATCTCTCTAGACTTATCCAAGTATTTTTCCTATTAATTCTGCTGCCTTTTATAGCTACTAGATCCAAATCTATAAGTGTGTGTGTGTGTGTGTGTGTGTGTGTGTGTGTGTGTGTGTGTGTTTCTGGTAGTATGTGCATATATATTCCAGTGCCCATGGAGACTAGAAGAGAACACCAGATCTCATGAGTCTGTAGTTATAGGTAATTTAAACCTCTGATGTGGCTGCTGGGAAAACAACCTTCTGATCCTCTCATCTACTGAGCCCTATTTCCAGACCTCAGAGCTAGAATTTTATCACACTGAAGGAATCACAGGCAGTTAGCAAAGGACTGCTCCAAGAAAGAATATGTGTAACAAGAAACAATACTGCCAATAGGAACCCAGGACTCTCCTCTGTATATTAGTGCACATATATAGCAACTGAAAACTTCAGATTAATTTCCTGACATTTGGGACACATAATTTTATGGTGAAAAAGAAGAAGTCCTTGGATGTGGGACCATGCTTCATCAAGGCAAGGAGCCAAGCGTGGATAAGGTTCATCAGGGAAATGAAGAGATTAAAATCATCTTCAAACACTTTGAAGATGAAAGGTTGGGTTTCCTTACCACATCCCATTTCTAAACTGCTTGTTTGGTCACAGAAAAAGCCAGATGGATCAGTGAGAATGACAGGAAATTATTGCAAACTTAATCAGATGGTGTTATTAATTGTAGCCTAGTTTTTTTTTTTTCTGGAAGTTTATCTGCATGCTCTGGCATTGATACAGCCCCTGGCACCAGTGGTTCAGCTGTTCATCTCGCCTGTTTTCAGTTTTCAAAAAGTAGAAAATGCTCCCTTCTGAAAGGGAGAATTTTATGCCTTCAAAGGAACAGCCTGGTATTGGCACAAAAATAGAGAGGTAGACCGATGGAATAGAATTGAAAATCCTGACATTAACCCGCACACCTACGAATACCTGATTTTTGACAAAACAGCTAAAAGTATATAATGGAAGGAGGAAAGCATCTTCAACAAATGGTGCTGGCACAATTGGATGATGGTGTGTGGAAGACTGCATATAAACCCATGTCTGTTACCATGCACAAAACTCAAGTCCAAATGGATCAAAGACCTCAACATCAATCCAGCCACACTGAACCTCTTAGAAGACCAAGTGGGAGGTACGCTTGAACAAATTGCTACAGGAGACTTCTTCCTGAACAGTATCACAGACACTGAGAGCAACAATTAATAAAATGGAACCTCTTCAAACTGAGAAGCTTCTGTAAGGCAAAGGACACAGTTGACAAGATCAAACGGCAGCCCACAGACTGGGAAAAGATCTTCACCAATCCTACATCTGACAGAGGGCTGATCTTCAAAATATACAAAGAACTCAAGAAACTAGTCAACAAAACACCAAATAACCCTATTAAAAAATGGGATACAGAACTAAATAGAAAACTCTCAATAGAAGAAATCAAAAAGGCTGAAAGACACTTAAGAATGTGCTCAACATCCTTAGCTATCAGGTAAATGAAAATCAAAACAACGTTGAGATACCATCTTTCTCCTGCCAGAATGGCTAAAATTAGAAACACCAATGACAACTTATGCTGGAGAGGATGTGGAGAAAGGGGAATATTCCTCCACTGCTGGTGGGAGTACAAACTTGTACAGCCATTTTGGAGATCAGTATGGCGGTTCCTTAGGAAAATGAGAATCAGTCTACCACAGGACCTGGCAATCCCCCTCTTAGGCATATACCCAAAGGATCCACATCCATGCAACAAAGACATGTGTTCAAATATGTTCATAGCAGCATTATTTGTAATAGCAAGAACCTGGAAGCAACCTAGATGCCCCTCAACTGAAGAATGATAAAGAAGATGTGGCACATTTACACAGTGGGATACTACTCTGTGGAAAAAAAACAAAAAACAAAAACACAATGGAATCTTGAAATTCACAGGCAAGTGGATGGCATGTGAAGAAACCACCCTGAATGAGGTAACCCAGTCACAAAAAGAGGAACATGGTATGTACTGGCTCATATATGGATTTTAGACCAAGAGCAAAGGATCACCAGCCTTTAATTCACACTGTCAGAGAAATTAAGATAAAAGGAAGATTCTAAAAGATTCATACAAGGTCCCTCACAGAAGGGGAGAGGGACAAGATCTCCAGAGCACATGGGGAGTGGTGGTGGGCAATGAGTGGAGAGGGAACTAGGAGAAAGAGAAGGGGAGGAAAGGAAAGCATGTGGGACTAGGAAGATTGAGTCAGGGGAGGAATAGATGAAAGAAGAGAGAGAGGGAGAGAGAGAGAGGGAGAGAGAGAGGGAGAGAGGGAGAGAGAGAGAGAGAGAGAGAGAGAGAGAGAGCATAAAAGAGGGAGACATTATAGGTTTGAAGAAAAAATTGAACCTGGAGAAATGTCCAAAAACCTACATGACTGACCCCAACTAAAAATGTGAGCAACAGTGGAAAGGTTATCATAAATGTCCTTCCCTGACAATGAGATCAACAACTGTCTTATCTACCACCATGGAGCCCTCATCTAGTAGCTGATGGAAGAAGAAGCAAATACCCACAACTAAACACCAAGCCGAACTGGAATCCAGATACAGAGAGGGAGGACAAGACCAAACTGCAGAAACACATAGAGACAGCTGACCTGAACAAGGAGGAGCTAATGGGCCCCCAGACTGAAAACTGTGAATCCAGCATGGGACTGACTCAGACCCCCTAAACATGGGTCTCAGCTAGAGCAGCCTAAGGTACCTCAGCCTGAGCAGTCTAAGGTACCTCAGACAGTGCAACCAGGATGTATCTCTGGTGCACAAAAGAACCTTGCAGACCCATCCCCCATGGAGGGATACTCCCTGAACCTTGAGACAGGAGATAAGTCCTATTCCCTTCTTCAAATAACTTGACAGATTTAGATGGCCCCTCCTGGAATGCATCATCCTACATATGGAATGGTGGGGATGGGAGGGGAGGATGGTCAGGGGGCATGAGAGGGTGGGAGAGAGGGAAATAGGGAGGAAGGGAGGGAGGGAGAACTGGGATCGATATGTAAAATAAAAATATATAAAAAATATAAAAAATAAATAAAAAATATAAAAAAATATAAAAAAGAACAAAAGAAGAAGGAGAAGGAGAAGGAAGAGGAAGAGGAGGAGGAAGAAGTGGAAGAGAGGAGGAGAAGAAGAAGGAGAAGAAGAAGAAAGCCTCAGAACTATGTCAGACATTTGTATGCTTGTATAATAAAGTCCAGAAATGTCTTGACCTGCTTGACATACAACTGAATATTAAAACAATTAAAGTAATGGCATTGGGCTATTTACAACCAGTGAGCAAAAATAGCATGTACAGCAGATGCCATAGGAAGACACAGGCTAAGGGGGCATGATAAATTCCACAACATATCAGGGACTTTGGTAACATTTCTAGGGATCTGCTATCTATCTATCTATCTATATATATATATATATATATATATATATATATATATATCAGTTTATCTCTCTAATGTAAGAAACAAAACACCTATCTACTTATCAATTGATTCTGATGGCTAAATTAGGAAGATCACTGCAGCATGAAAGACAGTCCTGGCATTTGTACTGTGAGATCCCACAAACTCAACTCTTCTGTTGATAGCTCTTAGAGGAAAAAGATATCAGGAACACATCTCCAGGGCTTTCAAGTAAAGCAATGCCCTATTTCTGTTTCAAACGTTTCTTTGGGGTCTTGATTTTGAGTGCTGATGGAGACCAAACAGCAAACCAAGTGGCTCCAATCAACTGTCACTTATATTAGGCAGCCTCTCAGAGCAACAGATGCAAGGACCAAATTTAAAATGTAGACTTTGTAAGACAACTAGACATAAAAGACAGAGCAGGGGAACATTGTATCAACTAAGAGCTCAAAGACAGTAGTAAATGTGTGTCAAGTTTGAAAGAGGATAAAAATGGGGAGGCTGTAGAGCATTGGAAGGACCAGCTGGAAGTGCAATATTGATAGGCTTATTCCTGGGTTGTTGAGAAAATTGGGGCACAAATTTCCTGTCAGTGTTCAGCAGTGGGCAGAAGTGACTCCATTCTAGTGCTCGAGCTATGGATACCCATCAGAGAGACCCTGGTCTTGATGCAACAATGCAGAAGACCTCAAACACACAAATTTCTTGGCCTCTGCATTGGCTACTGCCTCCAGCTTTGTCTCTAGCCCTCATTGATTTTGATGATGAATTGTTACATGGAACTGAGGGTAAAATAAACCCTTTTCTCAACAAGTTGTTTTGCTATGGTGTTTTATCATGGGAATAATATTGCTAGGTAAGACACCAAGATACCATAATTTGGGATCATCTGTACATGACAATAGCTAGAAGGAACCTGGTCTGACATTGGTTTATAGTATTGTAATAAGCTTCTATTTATGGCATGCTGAAACTGTTGCGATAACAGACATTCAAGCTGCTAAACGTTTAGCTTAGTTGGAGTTTCTTTTGCTGTGATCAAACATCATGACCAAAAACAACTTAGGGAGGAAAGGGTCTATTTTAGCATACAGCCAGTTGGAAATCATGGTTATATAATCCTAAGAGAGTCGTATGGTGAGATATATGTAACTAATGTGTTTTCTTGATTAATTTGTAGGGTGGTTAAAGTCAAATGACATATAATGTCTCCCTTTTTTCTTCTTTCCCTCCTTTTATTCATTTATCAATTATCTATGGATGAGGAATCTGCTACATTGTAAATAGTCACCTGCAGTGATCACAGAAAAAAGTTAAGATGTCCCCTATCATTTTCTAGATAGAACCTGATTCTTTGTAACATTGATTAACCTTAACACAAATTCAGCCCCCCAAAATACTTCCATTCCAATATAAGAGTTAGAAGTCATCTGCTAGTGCAGTTCTAACCACAAAAAGCATAAGAAAATAAATACAGTTTTCTTTTTTAATGCATTCTCCAGTTGAGGGGCATCTAGGTTATTTTCAGGTTCTGGTTATTATTAATAATCCTGACATGAGCATAGTTGAGCAAGTGTCCTTGTGGTATGATTAAGCATCCTTTGGGTATATGCCCAGTATTGGAATAGTAGGGTTATCTCTCTTCATGTCTATTCAATATAGTACTCAAAGTTCTAGCCAAAGCAAAAAGGAAAGGGGATCAAGGGAATGCAAATTGGAAAGGAAGAGTTCAAGCTTTCACAATTTGCAGAAGATATGATAGTATACATAAGTATACCCCAAAAATTCTATCAGTCAGGAGCTTCTACTTCTACAGCTGATAAACACCTTCAGTGATGTGGATGGATACAAGATTAACAAAAAAACAAAACAAAACCAAAAAAAGAATCTATAGCCCTCCTGTACACAAATGAGAAATGGGCTGAGAAAGAAATCAGAGAAACAACACCTTTTACAATAGCCACAAATAATATAAAATATCTTGGGGGTAATTCTGATCAAACAAGTGAAAGAGCTTTATGACAAGAACTTTTAAGTCTTTGAATAATGAAATTAGAGAAGATACCAGAAAATGGTAAGATCTCCCATGCTCATGGATCAGTAGGAGTAACACAGTCAAAATGGCAATCTCACCACACACTAATCTTAATCCTAATGCCAAAATCATATTAGTAGCATTGAACTTAGTGTTCAGTTTCACAGCAGCTGCTCTAGCAGGTTCCAACCAAAGCAACTCACCAATATTGGGTATCTGTACAGACAGGTAGTTGAAAAAAAGAAAGAAACAACTGTCATGTTAAGGCAGGACTTTTCCTCTGCTGCTGGAATTTCCGAATTCCGTGCATTTCTTTACCCATGGTTCATTCATTTCCTATGTCTGATCCATTCATAAGAACAGGCCCTTCAGACTCACAGCTTCTTTCCTCTTTGAGATATTTATCATGCAATCCATACACATTTATTCTCAGCTTAGAGCTTCCAGATCAGTTCTGAAGGTTTTCACTGACATTTTATCTTTGGAATAAAAAGCGCTTGTCTTTCTGAAGAATTTGTGATTTCTGATCCCAATATAAGGTTGATCTTCAGTGAACTTCTACTTCTCAGGCCAAACTCATCCCTTATAAAAATAAAGCCATCTTAAATTCTACCTGCCCAGGTACACTGCATTCTTAGGTTAATATCCATGCTGAAGTTAGAGATACTGACATTTTAAAACTGTCTCTTTTATTACTGTGACTCTCAATTTTGCTCTATGTTAATTAATATTCTTTAGTGCCCTGTTTATGAAAGACAGATGGGGAAACCAAGCAAATTACATATTAGAATCCGCAAAGCTGTGGGTATAGAGCAGAAAAAAATTAAAATAATACCCATCAAATTACTGGAAATAGATTATAATCAACTGATCAAACACATCTACTATAACATTATCGTTCACAGAATGAGGCACTATTGTATGAAAATGCCGTTGATCAAGGGTGTTAATTAGGCGTTGAAAAATTCAAGCATATTGTTTTGTCAAAATCAAACAGTGAATCACTGATGTTCTAAGCTCTTGATTCGTAGTACATATGCTTTCTTTATGAATTTTTGCTTGAAAGGTGATTTGCCAATAGACTGGCTTTCTACAAATATCAGTCAGAAATCCCCATGTCTTATGTGAGTGGGCATTTACAGAGGTTAGTGGATAAATAACGCTGAGCCAAAAAAAACCATTTTATTTTTTTTCTACCAAACTCTTTAAGGCTGGATTGGAGTTTATTGAGTGGAGTAGCAGCATATTTATGGGAGATGTCATTCTGTATATGTTTCTCATACTGGTTAATGAATAAAGCACTGTTGGCCAATAGGAAAGTAAGATAGGCGCGACTAGGAGGCAAGGAGGAAAGAGGAAGTAGTAAGGAGGGTCAGCATGGAGAGACTGGGGAGACCAGATCCGCACTCCCTGGTAAGGAGACCACGTGGAAATACATAGAAATGGGTTAATACTTAAGACAGAGCTAGCTGATAAGAAACTAGTACCTGGCCAACAGAATTATATCTAATACAGAGTCTCAGTGTGTTAATTAGGGCTGGCGTGGCGGCAGGACATGACCAGGCAGCGGGCAGAAAAACCATACTCCTTACAGCATATGGCTAGCTTTTATTGTTTTATGATTAGTAGATATAGTTAGCAGTGGTTTTCCTAAAGATCTTAATGATCTCTTGATGAAATAAATTTGATTTCATGTTAGTAATAAATGCAAAAGTATTGGTTTGAAACCTTACGTCATATAGAAAATTAGCTTATGTTTTCCACTCCAGAAAGGGAAAAAACATTATTGAAAACTAACAGGAAATACTGCAAAGACCAAACATAATCTGAATCTGCAGAGAACATCAGTCTGAGTATGATAAGAATGAACATTTACGTTCAGTTCAGGGTGCTAAGAAGGAGAGAATGTTAACATAAAGTTGATAATTCAATTATCTGCATATTCATCTTAATTTGAAAAGATCTACCTTAGTCTTATTTATGTGTGTGTGTGTCTCTGTGTGTGTTCAAATGTGTTTACATATGTGTAGGTACCTGAAGAGCTACACAAGGTCCTGCAGGCTGAGACTTGAGCTTGAGTTCTCTGAAAGAGCATGACACACCCCTTAGAGACTGAGTGAGCTTCAAGTACATCTAAATGGTTTGGTTAAGGTGGCTTCCTTTTCACACACATCAAAAGTTCTTCTCCTGTTGGTTTGACATAGGTTGAATAACATCAGACTTGGTTTGTAGTTTGTAAAATTTATTTTTCTTCTCGCTGTCACAAATTATCCAATTAAAGCAACTTAAGAAAGAAAATTGACTAAGGTTCAATTATGGTAAAGTTCATTATGGTGAGGAAAACGAGGTGACAGGAAGAGGTCGTGTTGCAAGTAGTAAGGAAGCAAAAGAAATGAATGCCCGTCTGCAACTTGCTTGCTTCTTTTTATTCAGTCTGAATTTTCAGCCCATGTGATGATGCTGTCTACACACAGCATAGGTCTTTCTACCTCAGTTAACCAAACCCGAAAGCTTCATTACAAACATGTGGAGACTATTATCTCCTTTGTGGTTCCAGAATCCATCAAGTTGACAAGTGAAATCCTATTTCGACCTTACTGTTCTGCTACAACAATAGTACCTCTCTCTATCTTTATGAATATGGTCCCGCTTTGTCTTATTTAAATGTTCTAATTTTATAAACAATCACTAGGGTTAAAATTTATATAGATACTAAAAAACATTTTAAAGCCTCGGTTTTATTGTTTATGAACCTTTATAAAAAGTTTTGCGTTTAAAAGAATATTGCCAATTTAAACAAAATCTTTTTCAGATTTTATGAGCTACATTTTCAGATCATATATCTGTAAGTATATAATCTCTTTTCTGAGATATATATATAATATGTATATATGTATGTATATGTGTGTATGTATGTGTGTATGCAAACAATAAAAATGATTAAAAACGATACACACACACACAAACAAACAAAAATACTCTAGCAAAAAAATTTATGTTTGTATCACATATAAGAGAGCATATAATTTTAAGAATTCTAAATACTAGCGGGATTACATTTCTTTCTCTTTTTTTGATATTTTTTTAATTTAAATTTGAAACAAGCTTGTTTTACATGTCAATCCTGTTCCCTACTCTCCTGTCCTCCCCTGTTTCTCCCACCAACACCCATCCCATCCCCTTTTTGCTTTCCAGGGAGGGTGAGGCCTTTCATGTGGAGTCTTCAAGGTCTGTCATATCATTTGGAGCAGGGCCTAGGTCCTCCCCCATCTGTTCTGTGTTACAAATATGGGAGGTCCAGAAATGCAAATGATAGGTAATGTGGTTAATATATATTGGTTCTCATATGTACATAAGTATTTATATGTGAACATATTATATACAATAATTTTCATAGTATATAAATATATATGAGATGAGAGAGGGCGACTAAAAGCATCTTGAATACTGGTATGCCAATAATCCTCATATAGTTTGAAATATTTAAGACTGATTCTGTTGCTTTAAAACTGACTGATTTGTCATGAAATCTGGATGAGTCATGGCAGTAATTTTTAAACTGCCCTTACTCTTCTGAAATCTTTTTTTTTTTTTTTAAATCACCCAAGGATTAAAATCCCCTTCCAATGCATTTCAAGTTCTTGCCAGTACCTACCAACAGGAAGAGAGGAATGCACGAAACCCAGAGTACTATGGAGCCATTAAAATACTCCGATGCTATTTTTATCCAGATGGAAATGATGACTTATCCTTACTAACATCTTAGTGTTTCTTTTTCTTTGAGCTCTGTCAGAGGACTGAAACACCCTGTGAATCATGGACATAAGTGGGCTGTCAGTCCCTCCTTATGAGTCATATTCTGTTAGCCACCATTCATATCCATCAAAGGATCTTACTGCTAAAAGGCAGGCATCATATCTTGAATTCTGTAGACAGTAATTTAAGCATGAATTTAAAATGTAGCCATAATCTTAGAATGGTCAATGCTTGCTGTCATACAGAAGGAAATTGCTCCTCATAGCAGCAGAGTATAGATATTATTGATATATCTATCTCCACTAACATTTATTGTGGAAGAGAAAAACATTTTAAGCACTTAATGTTGAGTGATTAGGCTTCTATTTAGCAAAGGTTAAAAGTACAGGAAAAGAAAAAACAAAAATATTTGGTATATAATGTGTATATAGTTTTGTGTTTTCTAGTGTACAAGAATCACATTTCCTAAATGGCTACCTCAAGAGAAATTGCCTAATATGGTTTTCTTCATTGAGTATCTTTGGGGAGTCTAAGGTTGTTACTTAGGCTCTCAGCAATTCAGGGTTAATAGTTTTCTAGATTTAATTACAGTAATAACTACTGTTTGCTGTTACATGTTATGTATATGCCTATGTTTTGATTCATTCTTATTTCTATCCCATGAATTTTTGTTTTGTTTTTTGTTTTTGTTTTTTTTGGGGGGTTAGGAGAGAAGCAAATAAAGAAAACTCCATAAGCAACAAGGATTCTTCTATAAAACACTCTATGTGTGCTTGCAACAGCTACCAAGGCAGAGTTTTTTAGCATCAGTGACACTTGTCCAGGAAGATAGTGTCGACTACTGATGAAAATGAGATTTTTTTTTGAGACAGATTTCTTTGTATTGCTTTGGAGCCTGTCCTGGAACTAGCTCTGTAGACCAGGCTGGCCTTGAACTTACCAAGATCCACCTGCCTCTGCCTCCCAAGTATAGGACTAAAGGTGTGTGCCACCAATGCCGGGCTTGAAAATGATATTTTTAAAATGCAAATTTAAATAAAATAGCCATTTATTTATCATCCTATATGTCTATTATACCTAATGTCTATTATACCTGCCATGACAGTGCTGTGTGTTTATTTTTACTGAAACTAATATAAAATAAAGTACAATTGCCAACCCCAAATGCCATGCTATAGTTTGGATAGAAAATAGCTCCCACAGGGAAAACGATAGATCCTAAAACCCTAGCTGGCTTCACTGGGAGTTTCAGAAGTTAATGCCTAACTGGGGAAAGTAGGTGACTGAGATTAGTGAGACCTTGGGGGTATTTGTGGGTATCTGTTCCTGACATGTTCTGTCTGTCTTCTTGTCCAACATATGTGCAGAAATTCCTCTACTCTGTCCTCCCATACCATGATGTTTTCCTAGGTGTTTGGAATCATAGGCAGTCTGCCATTTCCACCCCAGATTTCTGTGGGCACTGAAGATCTGAATTCACATCTTTACCCTTTCACAGCAAATGCTTTTAACACTGAACTGTTTTCCTAGCTCCACTGAGCATGTTTTAATAGCAAAAATATTTTTAGTGTTTCTATTTTCTAAATATGTGCATATTTGAAAATGTTGTCATAAAATAGTTTCTTTGCCATGCTGTAATGGAAGCAGTCATAGGCACTTCTATTCTATAATACTACATTTATTCTATAATTATTCTCTTTCCACAGTCTTATCAATGTATCTGATACAAATCTACATAATGATATTTAACTACACAGCCGAAAAAAACATACAAGTTATGTGGTATCATTTTTTGCTTAACATTGTCTCTCATTATACTTTGGTCTGTCTAGGTTGGCTGACTCTTCATATCTTGTTCCAGAACTGGAGTAGGAGGGTATGTAGTTCAGTAAAAGATCTTCCACATACCATGTCCCCAGAGCCTTTAGTTTCTATTCTTAGCACAAGATAAAAATAAATGCAATGGGTGTACAATGATGGTACAAAGCTTTAAAGTTAAGTGAAACTGAAGCAGAGCAGTTAAAAAGTTTGAGTCTCTACTGAAGAACTCAGGACCTTTATAATATGCTTTCTGTTAGGGTCCTTCTTGTTTCCTAGCTTCTCTGGTGGTGTGGATTGTAGGCTGATGATCCTTTGGTCTATGTCTAAAAGTTATATATGAGTGAGTAACTACCATGATTTTCTTTTTGTAACTGGGTTACCTCACTCAGGGTAGTTTCTTTTAGTTCCATCCATTTGCCTGGGAATTTCAAGATTCCATTGCTCCCCACCACTGATTAGTATTCCATTGTGTAAATGTACCACATTTTCTTTATCTTTTCTTTAGTTGGGGGGTATTTAGGTTGATTCTGGATATTACAAATAATGTTGTTATGAACAGATGTCCTTGTTGTATGAATGTGTATCTTCTGGGTATATGCCTACTAGTGGAATTGCTGGATATTGTGGTAGACTGATTCCCGGTTTCCTGAGGAGCCGCCATACTGATTTCCAAAGTGGCTGTACAAGTTCGCACTCCCACCAGCAGTGGAGGAATGTACTCCTTTCCCCACATCCTCTCCAGCATAATCTGTCTTCAGTGTTTTTGATTTTAGCCATTCTGACAAGAGTAAGATGGTGTCTCAGAGTTGATTTGATTTACATTTCTCTGATGGCTAAGAATGTTGAACACTTTCTTAAGTGTCTTTCAGCCATTTTAGATTCATATATGGTCCTCCACAGAAGGGGAAAGGGACAAGATCTCCTAAGCAATTTGGGGGTGGCAGGGGGAGGGAGTTCGGAGAAAGAAAAAGGGTGAAGAGGAGGGGAGAGGAGAACATGAGGGAGCAGGAAGACTGAGTCTGGGAAGAATCGAGGAGAGCAAGAAAAGAGATACTGTAATGGGGGGGTCATCACGGGATTAGAAATAAATCTGGCACTAGGGAAATGTCCAGAGACCTACAAGGATGATCCCAACTAACAATCTAAGCAATAGTGGAGACCTTAAATGTCCTTCCCTGATAATGAGATTTATGCCTACCTAATATGCTCTCCTAAAGCCTTCATTCAGTAGCTAAGGGAAACACAAGCAGACACCCACAGCTAAACACTGAGTCAAACTCCTGGAGTCCAGTTGCAGAGAGGGAGGAGTGATGAGCAAAGGGGTCAAGAACAGGCTGGAGAAACCCACAGAAACAGCTGACCTGAACAAGGGGGAGCTCATGGACCCCAGACTAATAGCTGGGAAACCAGCATAGGACTGACCTAGAACCCCTGAATGTGGGTCTCAGTTAGAAAGTCTGGGCAGTCTAAGGGACCTCTGACAGTGGAATCAGGATGTATCTCTGGTGCATGAAAGGACTTTGGGAGCACATTCCCCATGGAGGGATACTCCCTTAACCTAGAGACACTGGGAGGTCCTAGCCCTACTCCAAATGACTTGACAAATTTTAATGATCCCTCATGGAAGGCTTCACCCTCCCTTGGGAGTGGATAGGGGATGGTGGGGGGCATTGTGGGAGGCATAGGAGGATGGGAGAGATAGGGAACTGAGATTGATATGTAAAATAAGAGAAATGCATTAAATATAAAAAATAGAAAAATATGCTTTCTGAAAAGAGATGTCCTCAGTTAGAATTCTTACAAAGTCATCGCTACAGCTTCAAGGGTTACATTGGGCAACAACTGAAAACATATCTGTTTTTCTCAACTGTACCGAATATAAAAACCCAGAGACAGATATTGGTGTTCAAGCTGAATGTCAAAGAAACAAAGCAACCAAGTCACTAAACAGTTCTTACCTCTACCAAGACTGGGACAATCCTGTTCTCAATGTAGCTGGAGACTAATTGCCACTTCTGAGACCTTGCTCCTGTGTTATATACCTCTCTAGTGCTGGGATTAAATGTGTATACCACCACTGCCTGGCTTCTATGGGTGTGACTAGTTTTGCATTCTGATCTTCAGGCAAGCTTTATTAGATGATAAACAAAATATCACCACACTCAACAACCTGTTCTAGATAAACCAAGACTCTAGATAAACCCTTGTTCCTAACTGCCTCATTGCTCTCAAACAGTTGGATCCCTCCTTCACACATCCTCAGTGTGGTTCCTGATAGAACTCACTCTGTGTGCTTCAATAGAAATGGTAACACTATGTTTGTGCCAAAGTGAGGGAAGATACCAATCCATGGAGGGTCTTATGGAATATCCAGTTTTGTACAACAGCTTCAGAGAAATATCGTTTTACTGTCAATCAACAGAAGACATTGGTATATGGTAAGGGAGGCTGAACCAAACATACACCTAGGTACCTATGGACTCACTGTGTCAGTGACTGGGAACAGGGTATTTTCCTGTACATCTGTCAGAGGCCCAAATATAGTCCTGTTTCCAGAGAACCGGGGTGGGTGTTATTCCATCCACTGCAGTATAAGACATAGAACCAACCTTTCCTGTCAACCATTGTCTTCCGTTCTTGTCTGTATTCTCCTGGGTGACCCTGAAATGAATTCAGTTTATTCTTCCAAGAGATATTTGTTCTTATGGTATGAGCTCACTGTGTTAAAAGTACTGCTCAAGGACCCCAACACATTGATTTCTTTGTCTTTACTTACTAATCAAAATTTGTAATTTTAGTAATGAAGGGAGCAGAATTTTTCTCAATCATCTGTCCATTCCCCCTGATTTCCTGTTTGGGAAGCACTATTTATGTTTAAATGGCACCCTTTCTAGCCAAATCTTTGATAATAATTAGCTATCTTTTGTTAACTGCTCCAAAAGACAAGCTATCCATCCGAAAGTGAAGGATTCAGTTGTGTTTTGATTCCCAGTTTTGAAATAAGCATTTAAACACTTACACGTTAGACAGTTGCTTTCTATGTTGGGAGAGAAGTTTATAATTGATCCCACCCACCAGGCTTAACTCTTAAGAAACGGCGGACAAAATGAAAACTAGGTATAGACCTATGAACTCAGCACTTTTTATTTGGAGGGGGGGTAGAATATAAAATGAAAAGGTTACCAGGAAATGTGTCTGTGTTTCAGGTTTTTTGTTTGTTTGTTTTGTTTTTTCAAGACAGGGTTTCTCTGTGGCTTTTGGAGGATGTCCTAGAACTAGCTTTTGTAATCAGGGTGGTCTTCAACTCACAAAGATCTGCCTGCCTCTGCCTCCTAAGTGCTGGGATTAAAGGTGTGGCTGGCTCCATGTTTTAGATTTTATAAAATATATAGGAGAAGTGCACTGAAGTTTCCCTCTTACATCACATTGTTCCCTGATAATAGTCATTCATTTGCTATATATCTATTTCTAATAAACCAACTTTTATATACTAACAACTAAAATTTAAAATGTATTCAAATTCACTTTGTTTTTACATGTTTTTTCCATCCTAGGCATAAATCCTGGATACCCTGTGGCATCTAGTTAGGTCTTCTTTGTCTCTTTTCATTTGATTTAGTTCTTTTTAGTGGTCTTGGTCATTTTGAGTTAAGATTTGTAGAATGATGTACTATTAGAATCTACTTGTTGCTTCTCATGATTATCCTAGGGTTTTGCGTAATGTGGAAAATGACAGCAGAAACAATTTTCCATCTCATCAAATTATAGCAAGGTGCATCTTACCAGCATGATCTATGATGCTTATGTTGACTGTCTGAAGGAAGGGTTATCCTGTTTATAGTTGTACTAATTGGGAAAATTTAATATACAGGCACATTTAAAGAGTATAACTTCATGTTTCCTTCCCTTGAGGGTTAAGTATCTATTAATATGTTTAGTATTATCTATATAGGGTATTTGGTAGTTCTCCGTTGTAATTAATTCAATAATCTGTCGAATTGGTAGTTTATGTTATCATTCAATAGTATGCCATTGGTTTTATTGCTAACAGTAATGTAATTTTAGTTGTTAAAATTTCTTTCTGTAGTTTCTTGTCTCTTTGGCACAATTCCTAATAATACTTGTTTCCTTTTGAATATTTTGTGTACTTTCTGATATAAGAAAGTATTGTAGATTTTTCTTAAATAGTTCTTGTCACAGATTTATAATTCAGACATTTCATCAAGGAGCCACAATTTACTTTATTGAAAATATTATAAACCAAAATTGTTCAGTTAGAATGTCTGTTGCCTTGAGGCTATCATGATTTCTAGGCTCTCACACTGATAAAGTAATGGTATGTGTCTATAATACAACCATATCAGTGCCTATATAAAATAGTTTTATGTGTGGCCATTTGTCGTCCTAATAATCCAAACATGAGTTTGTCTTAGTTTCTCTAACACTAATTTGTATAGCTATATGGAATACTCCTTTACTGCTTGCTTATAAATTCTGATTCCATCACTGAAAAATATGTCTTCTACAATTTACCACTCACTTACTTAATTATTCAATTCCCATTCTACATGGATAGAAGTTTGAGACTTGTCACCCTGCACTATTTTTTGCCTGTAAAAAACTTTACATGATAACAACTAAAAGATACAGATTGGTTTGAATTCTGGCTATTCCATTAATGGTAAAGCCCAAACTTAATTTTCAGTAAATGATCCCAAGAAACATTTCTTTAAGTGATCCTTGTTCCTATTCTGTAGTTATGGGGCTTCAAAATGGATGGGCAAGGCCTACCTGTCCTGGTTTAGTAAATTATTGAATGAAAGTTTTGTTTGAATTTCTGTGAACTTAGTCACACAATGGTGCACAACCACACTATGTATATTGTGAATATGAGGTACATGTAGTTTATTTAGCTGTTTACCAAGGGTTCAATAGTTCTTTGCAAATAGGCCTGTACTAGAATGTTTTGACCTTTGGGTGGAGAGTTCTTCATGCTATATTTCTACTGTAAGTTATCATACATTCCTTATAACCCCAGTAATGTTTGGGGGTAACACAAACTGGTAGTTTGCATCAGTGCACAAGCATATTGTTTCCCTGTCAATGACATATTTTGGCAAGAGAAACTCCCCTGAACATAATCAATGTAAATAAGCCTTGAGCACATGAGAATTGTTGGTATCTGGTCTACTGTTCCCAGTGAGGAGTGTCGTAAAAATATTGTGACATTGTAGAATAGGCATACTGTAATTAAGCAGTATTATATTCCTTTATGTGTAGGTTATAATTTGGTCAAAGTTTTCTTTAGTTTTGTTCTCCTTGTTTGTAGGCCAAAAGTTTGCTTTTCCCAGTGGCTTTATTATCAAATACAATATGATTTTCATTAACAGCATCACCAAGCCAAAATTTAAAGGAAACATTCCTATAGGAAACATACTCCAATTAAGAATCCCAAGCTTCAGGGCATGACTCAATGAAAACCCCAAAATTCTTCTTTGTGGTTTATCTGTCCTTGTGCTTTGTGTGAACAAATTATTTCTACATCCAGAAGTGTTTCCCATCCTTTGTGGATAAAAACAACAGTCACTTTATGGACTCATGCCCTTTGTGACTTTGGAAACGGCCTTCTGTACCATATTCAATAAATGTTTGGTATATGGAATGCTAATGACAGCCAGAGCAGTTATGTGGCCTAATATACCCTAATGTTATGCATCCTGATGTCATTGTTCTAATAACTTCTGAATATTCTGACTAGGCAGTGCTGAGTGTGTTTCTTCTGATGAGCTCTCCAAGAGTTCTCTGGCCTCATGGCTCTCCCTCTCTACATTGTCAGCGTTACACAACTACAGCACTTAAATGCTATCCAGTAGTTTCATGAGCTTTAGATCTAAGCTTATCTAGGACATAGTCTCTGTCCCATTTTTCCTCCCTTGGGTTCTTTATCACTCTCCAGCATGGTTCACTATTTATAGCATTTACAGAGGCAAGCTGATAGAATATATAGATTGATTATTAACCTTAGGTTTGGCAGGTTTTTACTGAATCAAAATAATCTTTTGTGTCAGAAAATATATATAAAATATATGTAAAAGGTAAGAAAAAAATCAATTTTTTTCTTCACCATTTACTTAGCATCCTCTTTAAAAAAAAAAAAAAGAAAACAAACTCTAAGGGAAATTGTTAACTATTTCAATAAGAGAGGAACATGGTAAGGCATAAACAAAGGAGAACTAAGTATTTTAAATGAAGAAAAGAACCATATGGATCGACAAGGACGGTTCTCTGATTGCACAAAGCGCCTGGAAAATACAGCAGAAGCCTTCTGTTCCTTCAAGACACGGTTTCTAAGTGCTGTGTCTTTCATCTCCTTGACAAACGGTCTCAAGAGAGCGTGTGTTAGTCTGCCAGTGCAGAGTTATGAGAAGTGTGGCAGACACAGCTCTCACTACAAATGTATTTTCAGAGGGACTGAAAGCAGACATAGCATACTTCATTACCTGGGATACAATTTATTTTTAATTCATGATTTATTGTCATATTATCTTAATCATTTTTAAGAAGATTAAAATCAAATCATTGCAGTTCTGGTTTCAGAAACCCAGCTCACTGACTTACTGTATTTCATTTCAGTTGTGCCTGAGGGACATAAGGAATTTTGGAGGGGACCAAAAAAGTGCAGTTGCCAGAGATGATTTTTTTTTTATTTTTTTATTTTTTATTTTTTTTTGAAGTTGGGGTTCTTTAATAAACAATGTTGGTTGAAAGGAGCATAAACCAAATCAGGCTCATTCAGATAAATGGTTGTTAATCAGAGGAAAGAGTCAAAATCTGGCTGAGCCTTCAACCGTTCTGAACTGGGAACAAATGGTTCTGTAGTGGAGATTTTCTGCTACTTCTGGCAATGGGTTCCCTTCAATTCAAACTGTTTAGTTGAGAGATGAGACAGGTCTTGGTCTGTATAAAAAGGATTATTAAATTCACTTTTCAAATTTATACTCACTCTCCTTGGTTTACTATTTCGTGTTTTATACTTTTAAATACAGCTGCTACTAACTTTTTACCCCCCCCCCCGAGTTACTGTTTTCATACTCCTGACAATTCCCCTACAAACTACAAACCCAGCTCTCCTTCTGCCCCAGACCTCATCTCACACTCTCACACTCCACGTGTATGTACATGTATGTACATTATATGCATGCACAAACACATGTGCAATTTACACAGAAGTAAACTTTTTTTTTTTAAAACTTCTGAATGGCTAAAGTAGAACAGTAGCCTTACTCTGGCCACCCCGTGGGAAAGCCCTGACCCATTTAAAGGCTAGTTTGCAGTTTCTTGCTGGTTAAGCTGAAGTTTTGTTTTTGCATTTTTTGCATTGGGTAGGATTTGGTTTGTTCGTATTGAAAGCCAGGGCTCTAGAGACTCCTCAACCTAAATTACATTTAAGCAGTTTAACAAATGCGACAAAAATACTGAAATGTGCCATCACTTCCTTTCCTGGGCCACACATTCCCAGCTCTGCCTCACTATCCATAGACCTTGTGCTCCTGCTTCTGTCTGTTTAATAGTATTCCTTAGTAGTGGGGGTCTGTTTACACAACCAATGGAGGCTCATGCGAGAACTGAACTGAATTCATTTGCCTAGATTTGACCTTCCCTCTTCTTTCTAACAGCCTTACTCTTGACCACTGAATGTCTCAGCCAAGTTGAACTCGAAAGCAATTCTATTAAGTTGCTGTTAGAGAACTGATTTTATTTTCCTGATGAGTTCAAATTCAGCTTATCAACTGGGTGTGGGGTCTCCTGTTTTACAAAGGAGACAGCACAGGTGTTCATTCGAACATCAGCAGGTGCGATGTGTGGAGCAAACATTAGAGGAGGGGGTGTGGCTAAACTGCTCCTCTGGGAGCTATCAGAGGAGTTTGTCTTTCTATCCAACAGACTCACTGAATTCCCCTCTTCCTTTCTCCCTCTCCCTTTCCCCCTCCCCCTCTCCCTCTCCTTTTGCACACACACACATTCACAATGGCATGCTGTTTAAGCATCTTCTGTGAGTGCTTCTGCTCTAGAACACATGCTGGAGATACAGCAGAAAGCAATCTCTGCCACCTTGTCAAGCAATGATGCAGACATCCCTTTATCTCATTGTCCTTCTCAATTCATATTTCTCAAGAATTTCACACTTTTACTTGCTTCCTTTTAGTTACTCTTTATATTTCATGGGAAAGGATAATATTCGGACCTGACATAATTCACTTACTTTATTTAATCAACAGAAGCAAAACCAACGCAATGATTGGAGTGCAGCCAAATCTAAAGATGTACATAACCACACCTTACTTAGGCTCTCTGTTTACCTGTACAAAGTTTATGCTTGCTACAGCTCTAGGCATCTAATGATCACTCATTATTGTGAAATCACTTACATTTATTTTTTTATTTTTTAAATCTGTACTCATCACTTCCTGGAATTAAGCCCAGGGACCTTTTGCTGTAGTTGCCAGAGGAAAGACATTTTACCTCGTACTCATATTCATTAGTTCCCTGAAGAAGAAAAAATCTTGGTTATTGTACACATTAATTTAAAATATTGAGCTATGTCTACACTTTTGTATGTGTGTGCAAATACCCAGGGCCATGAAGAAGATGTTCAAATAAAATTGAGGAGACCAGTACCAGGCATAGACATCAAAGAGCACACACAAATTTCTAGAAGTTTAGAATCTCAGGAGTTTTAAGTTTCATAGTCTTACTTTATTTTTCCAAATGTATTTTATCTTTAAGTTGGAAAATTTTAGAAAGAAAAATTGTCACCATGTGACAATACAAATAGGTACATGAAATACTAACATCTTTTTTTTATGTTTGTTTGGCCTGTATTTTAGAAATATTTTGACCAGGGAAATAACTCAGTGTGTAAGGGCGTTACACACTGGTGTATGTATCATTGGTGTTAAGCCCAATGATAGGAGTTTGGTCTTTGAGACCCATGTGGTGGAAGAAGGGATCTGACTCCTGAAAGTTGTCTACTGACCTCCACAAGTGTGCTGGGTCATGTGAACAACCTGCACCCCACACACACATAAATAAATGTAATTTAAAGAAAAATAAACATTTGAGGGTTTCCTATGATGATACATGAGGCATTTTCAATTTTGATTGCGATCTTTGCATCATAATGCATTCACCTGAGTATTGGTGTTATTAAAGCCATTTTCCTTGGTAATCATTTGCATGATACCTCACTCCAAGCATATATGTCAAACTTGACATATGCCTTCCAGAAAAAAAAAATTGGATAAGGGCACATAGCAGGATTTACATGTTTATCAGATCTTGTCAAGCTTTTGGGGAAGTTTGTTTTCTGCTAGCCCAGCCCACTGGACCAAACAAGCCCTTGATATTGTGGGTCAGACAACCACACTGAATTTTGTAAAGGGCCAGTTTACCGCACAGGGACTTCCCGTCTACCTGACATAGTGTTCTAAGGATACCTCTGCTTGAAATATATAAAGAGGGTAGCTTTTACACAGCTATCACTTGTGCCCCCTATCTCTGTTTTCTTTACCATTTGTTGCTTGAGAGTTCAATAACTATGCTTAGATCACACAAAAAAAATCACAAATTTCTATTTCACAGAATAAGATGGGTGAGGCTCAAGGCTCAATGATAAAGCACTTGCTAACACAGGTGAAGTTCTAGGTGTACTCCTCAGCAGGACATGTAAACACACATAGAAAAACAGAATTGCAAAGGCATTTAGAGATTCAAATTTCATCTTTTGACACTGCTTTAAGAGTCTTTCAATTAAAAAAATCTTTTGTTCTCTCTCTCTGTGTTTGTGTGTGTGACATATGTGTTGGTGCTACATGCTTGTGGGGGTCAGAGTGCACATTTTGTGAGTACATCCTTCTCTCCTTCCACCTTGAGTTCTTGACACCAAAACCAGCTGGGTTAGATCAGCAGGTGTGCTCTGATAATCTTTGTCTTTATAAATGTCAGGTTAGATATTTCTGTATTATGGTAAGAATATTTAGATTGATGTCTCTCACTTTATTTTGTGATTCCTGCTAAGCACTCTTTTTCTTATTCTTGCTTATTACTGAGATAGTGCAATCCACAAACAATAAAATGTATAGGTCTTTTTTGTACAGTTTCATGGGTTTTACAAATATATTAATTACTATCATACTAAGAGAGCAAAATATTGTATCCCTATCCATTGCATATGTTTGAATCCTTGTCATCCTCTACACGTTTCTTGCCTTTTCATCATCTGCTTTTCCCCATGGATTATAGAATAAGTAAAACTATGTGCTATGCTGTCTTTGAAGATCTTTGGTTAGCACACTTATTCTGAAATACATCCATGTTTTAGTTCATTCTCTTGCATTGACTGGGAGTTTTGTATTGCAGTGTTTTAGATTAATCTATTTGACAACTAAAGGCCAAATGATCAATGAAGCAGGGATCATCTCGCCTCAATGCATTGTCTAAGAAATTTTCTCAATACATTGCCCAAGAAAGTCAATACTGAAAGCCAGAGATGATATTAGGAAAAGATAAAATGTAATATTAGTGACAAGCAAATACACATGGACAATGAATCCATTTCCCTCTCTGACATTACCATTCAGCTCATCTTTCCGTAATACCAGTCAGGGAGGGATGAGCTATAAGCATAATACAATTTCCTTAACTATATCACCTGAAATCTGAATCCCACAAGTCCTTCACCTTTCTTAGGGCAAGGGAGCCTTTGCAAGTACATCATGAAAGATGCTAGAGGAGCTTGTCTATGATCTAGGACAAGTCAGAGTAGAGGTCCTCCAAGGACCCAAGGCCCATGTGGCAGGAACCATATCAGCCATTATCTATTGAAGTCCTAAGTCCAATTTGGTAATTATGGAGCTCTACAGTAAAATTGCCACTTGTGAAGTATTTATTTTGGAAAGAATACTAGGTTTCAAAGGTTTATTCTTGCTGTTTGAATCTACCTCTTCAACTTCAGAGACCTCACTTTTAATGCTCTGAGTGATTCATTGTGAATTGGGCAGGCCACTATTAGACATTTTAATACTTCAGTATTGAGGACAACATCTAAGTTACCAAGGCCACATTCAACTTAAAGTAGTTCAGTCTCTTTAGTTTAAAGAGCACAGCTTTGAACATATACCCACAAGTCAATTGGGCATAAATATCATGCTGATCTACTCACTGCATAGCAGGCAGCAACATGGCATGCTGGGTACCCTTGTTCAGATCATTTGCTTCATGAGCAGGAAGAGTAGACATACATAGGGCAAATATGCTAATTTAGCTCCGGCACTTTGCATGCATCATCTCAATAGGTCAACACCTGATGTGGATCTCTGTGTTTGTTTCTCTCGTGATATCTTCATAGAAAAGCAAAAACTGCTCTAAGCTGCCACTTACATTTGTTGTATCTAATTTGAAGCTCATCTTACAATATTTACTATTCGAAGCAGAATGTCTACAGGAATGGTCTGCCTTATTTTTAACTCAATAAATTATCCAGCTGATTAGCTAAACATTAACATTGACTAAAGTAGAACTGTATGAATTAGGAAAGAATGGTTTTCTCATTTGCTACTGGCTCCACTGTAACTGGATTTTCAAGATTTTAGTATTTATTCTATTCTCTTCATTCTTCATTCAGATTTAAATTTTAAAATAACATCTTAAGTCTTCATACTTATAGAGTGGTAAAAGTTACATAAATGCCACAATGACATGTTTAAGATATTTAAGATAATGCTGAAAGGAAACCATAAAATAGTGGCACACCATAAGAAATTGTGAAATGCTTAAATTAAGCATTGAAAACCAAAACAAGCCTAGCTGACACAGTGAATAAACAATTAAACACTTAAGCGTTTTTAAGTCAATTGAATATAAATCCCTTGATGTATTTGATGCTTGATTATGTAAGAGCTGGCAATTTTTCTCAAAATGTAAAAATTGTTATTGTTCTTATTTAATTTTGTTGTAAAACATTTTCCAGTCTTCTTTTTGAATTGCAGCATAATCTCATTTCTACACATATGTACAACATAAACCTCATTCTGATGATTTATTCACTGATAGTTTGCTTGGGGTAGCACACTCAAGGGATCAGTTCATATGCAATGCATTGCCTGTCACCATCTCTTATGTTCTTAAAACTTACTCTTGTGTTACTTTTATTGGATTAACTCATGCTCTTAAGTTTTACATGAGGCCTAAAGCAAGCTGTGGCTCAAGGAACTCTGGGAATAGATACTTAGATCAAGAATTGTGGTAGTGCTTGAGTATAGGTGGCATAATATGACAGAAAACCATCACAGTTTGAGCTCAGCATCTCTACCCTGGATAGATAAACAGTTTTCCCTGTACTGCTGGGTCATGGGAATAGCCTGAACACCAACAATGATACATGAGGCCAAGTCTTTTTGATTATAATATTTTGTTATGAGCTAGATGCTGCTGGACATATTAGTCATTCATTTAGGTTGTAGTTGAACAAAGTATGATATAAAAGGGACAGATATGTGTAACTAGTTTAAGTAGTAGTTCTAGAAGAGATAAGTAAGTCACTCAAACAAGTAACAGATACTGACTTTCTTCCCTTGGTTGTTCTGGTCATAGCTGGGTCCTGCTGAAGCTTTCTGTGATACACTGGCTAGGTCTGATAAGCAAATGAATCAGAATGAGACATTACAGTTCACTAGAATTGAACACCTACCATGCTTCATTGCCAAGGTGAGGGTAGACTGCCCTTGGTAAACTAGCACCTTCTGTAGGCAGACATTTGTCTTCTATCCCATGTCCAGGAAAAGTTGGCTTCAGCTAAATATACTTCAAACAAAAAGTGCCTGAGGAGTTGGTTTGAGGCTACTAGAACAAACTTGAAAGATTTTTCACTAGAGGGGAATGATGCTGAGTTTGTCATATGTTACTTTTTTTCAGCCTTAGGTTTAAAAGCAATAATGAATTCAGTTAACTTTTTTTAATTTCTTTAAACTTAAATCAATGCATCTTAATCTGCTTTTAATGGTAATTGTTAAATTTGAAACAAGCTTGTTTTACATGTCAGTCACAGTTCCCCTCACCCTCCCTCCCCTCTTCCCCTATCCCCTTCCCAACCCCCATCCCATTCCCTTTCTGCTCTCCAGGGGGTGGTGAGGCCTTCAATGTTAACTCTTGATGCTTGGAAATGCAATGTTCTATGGCAACATTAGAAATGGCTATAGATGGCAGAGGGCTGTATAGGAACTGGACTGCTTTCCCTATTTGTCTAATAATGTTATACAAACAAAATTGATAAATTCAGAAAGACAATGATACAAATCAAATGGCTAAATGATAATAAATGGTATATATATATATATATATATATATATATACATATATATATATATCAGATGTTAAGTAAGTCCTTTGATAATTGTTCTTTTCCTTTATTACTACTTTCATTTGTTTCATGAAGTATTGTTTATTCAAAATATCATGATTTCCATTTGTTAGCTCATTCATTTAAATATAAAAACATTTTACTTTCTTTTAAAAATTACTCTGTCTCTGTCTCTCTCTGTCTCTCTGTCTCTCTCACTGTGTGTGTGTGTGTGTGTGTGTGTGTGTGTGTGTTTGTGAAGTACATGCTTACCATAGTATCTGTGGGACATCAGAGGACAAATGGTACCAGGTGTTTTCTTCCTTTATCATGTGAACTCCAAGGATTAAAATCATGTCCTTGGGCTTGTCCAGGTGCCTTTATCCACTGAGCCATCTCAACAGCCCTCTTAACTTTGGGGGAAAAAAAATACATAAACCTTCCAAGGCATGATTGCTATAATCCACAGAATAGAACTTTATTCCTGGCTTTTATTAGTCTGGACTAAAAGTGCTAACGTGTAAGTTCTGTGAAACAACGTCTATTCATCACATTATGAAGTGCTCTGGAATTGTAATGGTTTGAAATTAACTTCAACAAACATCCACCATTGTAGTGATATCTAACTTATGATTTACTAAAACTTGGCTGAAGATTCAGAAAAGCAAAGTCAGTCAGCCACAAGCCTTAGAAACCAGGAAAACACCTTTAATACCAGTAGCCAGAAGCTAGGAGGTGGTGGTACACACCTTTAAAACTAGGACTCAGGATTAAGGGATAGACCGATTTCTGGATAGGCCAGTCCTCGTGCTCCCGAGCACACAGACCCTAGTCCTCAGGAAGCTGCCAGCAGGGCACTAAAGGCGGGCTCCTTCCATGGGTGGAGGTGGGACAAGGATGCTGGCAGACTCCGAACAGGCTGGCCCACCTGGGTGGGCTCTCCCCAAGCATGGGCATCCCCAGGCCTCGGGAGGCTCCAAGTAGGGCCCAGAAGGCAGGCCAGAAACAGGCCTAAGACCACCCAGATCTACACAAGAGTGCATAAGTCTAAAAGAGAATTATAGCTCACATCTTTAATTCCAACATTAGGGAAGTATGTAAGACAGATGCAAGGTCTGAGAGAGGTATTCATTCTCCAGCCACACTGAGGAGAGGCAGCATTTTAAACTTGGTAAAAAGCTTTCGTGCATGGATCAGCCCTTCCAACCTGAGCTAGAGGTGAGATCTTGTTGCCAGTGGCTTTTGCTTTTCTGATATTCGGCTTGAAACTTGAACCCCAATATCACTCTCTGGGTCCTTTTATTTAATCGTGTTACTCACCATCATTTTGGGTCTGCTATCCCTTTTTGCACAGACTATCACAAACAATATAACTGTAGAAGGATGCAATCTATATGAACTGTGAAACAATGATCTACAGATGGTGCAGTATCCAATGCATCCTGCTGCAGAGGATCATGAGACCATGCTCTTACAAGCAATATGTTTTCTAATGAACTCATCGAGATGAAGTCTGAAAACTTTTCTGGCACTCAGATGCAGAGTTGAGGCTATGCTATACATGTGAGGTAGGGGGGGATTAATAAAATGGGGAATATAAAACAAAATTGTATTGACCTAAGTGACAGATTCAGAAATCTCCTTGGAGAATTTCCATGCAAGAGCTTCTGTACACACAGGAATGTTGAGAGACAGAGATGGGGACTAGATTCTATCTGCCCGAGAAATTCTGAGTACCGTATCATGATTTGTCTCCTTATGAATTGAAGAGCTTTATGTGGTTTGCACGAGGTGTAATGAGCAGTATTTGGAAGCCATTCTTATAACCCTTAGCATCGGGTACATAGACACCATCTCTACTCCTAATTTCCATTTCTAGTTTCCTCCTCTCACTTCATCTCTTCAATTATCATTTTCACTGGAAAGTGGATTAGGTGTTTTTCGGTGGCCATTGCTTTTTCTGGAAGCGGCAAAGTTTGTAGGCAGCTGTTTGCTCTCCCCGGGTATCTAGTTTTTCTTAAGGTCTGTCAGTCTACGCAGAAAATGTTTCATCTGCCAACACTCTAAGAAATATCCACACATCAAAACTCATTACGAGTGAAGAGAGTCCAAGAATAAGCTCACAAAGAGAATGTGGATGTTCTGAAAGGTACAGCCCAGAGGCATTTCCTTAAGAAAACCAGGAAATTTAAGAAAACATGAGATATGTTGCTTTATTTTGAAATATACGTGATCTTTGCGTATCCTTGCAGACTCTCATATCCTCCTGCTGCTAGGATCTTGATTAAATACTTTCCGCTAAGAAATTGCAGGAGAAAACTGTTGAAGCATGGCTACCCAACACCATAAGGAAGGAGCAGCCCCCCACGGATGTAAATTTTTTCCTGTCCTTATGAAACATGTCTGTCTGATTTCATCTTGCAAGATTTGCCTTTGTTGTGTCATTCCTTGATCTCACAGGACTTTCTGATTTAAATTTTCATATAATTTCTTAAGAACAAATGCTCTGTTCCCTCAAATAACAAAAGCAGTGGGGGAAAAATCTCTCCTGATATTATTTTTGCACAAGTACAGTTATGGCCAGGCCTCCCAACGAATAGTCTGTATAGGATTTTTTCACACATCTGTAATACTATGACACTAAATGTAGGACTCTGGATATGATTATGAACAATGCCTATCTCTGCCTTGGGGTCTGCAACTGATGATTAATGTTTTCCATAAAATCACTGGCATACTTTGTGTATCTCTGACAATATGAAATTAGAAATACTGGCATCTATAGTGACAGTTTGGGCTTTAAATTCTTTCAAACCATGTGTATGCTTCTGGACAAGTCTAGACTTATAAGTACAGTTGGTCTATGGTCACTGTGAAAAATATCTAATATGTGTGACTCTTCATAGGATAGTATGATTCCCAATTATTAAAGTTGGAGAAACCAGAGATGTCATGGTGAAATTCTGAAATGGATAAATAACCACAGTAGTGTGAATACTTTGGGGGGAGATTAAATAATTATCTAGAACTGGCATATGAAGAAGTCAGATTAACCTGACAAGACTGATGTTCACTGGGGACTGTATTATTGTTAGCCAAGGTACTAAATGCACTGTTCTTTGTAGCTTGGCAATTTGAGACACACACACACACACACACACACACACACACACACACACACACACACACACCTACCTCAGCTAGGTGTACAGCCTTTCTGCCTCCTGGGAATTTCTGATACCAGAGGTTGCCTGACAATAAAACCATAAAACCAGCATTCTGTTTTTTATGTCACAAGCTTGGCTTATTCTTGAACTTTAGCCACAAAGAATTGTAAATGATATCCCCTTCTGTTGCAGTTTATTTTACACAGCATGTATGTGATATTTATTCATATTGTCTGATGTATCATAGTTTACTTTTTCTGATGGATCATGCTACATTATTAAAATAAACCACATTTTTCCTTTTTTGTCTTGATGGACACTTGACTTGTGTCAGAATTGGAGATACTTTGAATATATCACCAATGAATGATATTTTGTCATATTTTTTGAATAGAGGCTTTCTCACTGAAATGTAATTTCTGGGTAACAGTTCAGCCAAGACTGTGCTAAATTTTAAAAGACTATTTCAGAGAGATCATCAATAAAACTATACCATTGTAAGTAATCACAGTGAAAGAGTCCAATGGCTCCACAGTCTTCTTACAATTTGATATTAAAAGTCTGTAAATTCAGATTATACAGAAAATGTGCAATGTGTTTCATAACTTTTATATGTATGTATCAAAGAGCTGTTTACACTAGGAAAGTGTTTGTGCCTAGACCTGAATTTATGTTTTCTTAATTTTCAATTTTCTGGCAATTAAAGATTATCAGCAGTATTACATGGATTTATGAGTGATGAATATAAAAGTATCCTTTAAATATTATTTTTTCTATCTCTAGAGAGCCCACCACCAGCTTCTGTGGTCTTCTCCAGGGAGCTAGAACTTCTGAAATTCATATTTCCATGGTTTATAAGTAATGCTGAGCTAGCATCCCATTAAACATCTTAAAGTAGTATAAAACATGTCATTTCAATAAATACTGTTAGTCAGTTTGCACAGGTATCTCCCATATAAAGAACTTGTGCATGAGCACTTGACTTCTTTTACTTTTCCTGAGGAGTCTTCAATCTGAGAAATATGCGCCTAGGTCTCAGGGTAATTTCTGCAGAAAGTTATAGAATCTACTCAACTTTTTAGCTAGGGAGTCAAAAACCTACAGCTCTTTGGCCATTCAGGAGAGGCCACCTGTGAACAAGTTCTGTGACAGACCTTGTCTTAAAAATGAAGGCAGACAGTGACTGAGTGTAAAAGCAAATGACAACCCCTGGTCTTCACAAACACAAGCACACATATATGTGTGTGCAATTACACTCACATGCACAGACAATTACACAATATAAATTGATATGTAACATACTGATGACATTCTTAAGATATGCTTAGGAAATTATGCTTGCATTGGTGATAACTTTGAAGTGTTTTATTAAATAAATTCAGTGGAAAACATGATAGATCATTTTTTTTTTATTTATCAGATTAGAAAACAAGAGAGAATTAGTCAATACCAGTACTGTACTCCTGAGAGGTTAGAGCACCTATCATGGCTATATTCATTGGTACCAACATCCCACCCTTAAAAATGTTATTTAGATACTTAAACATTCAGTATACACTAACCTCACATACCTCCCCACCCCTATTCCTGGTAAACATTGTCACTCATCCACTTACACATATCAAATTATGATTCTATGTGTGATAGTGAGATTGGAAGCTTCCTCAAAGCTTAAAATGACTAGACTGTATGAATTATGTTATTTAAGAGAATACAGCAATTGGATTTTAAGATTAAAGAGAGGTATGAAAAACCTACTATGTACTGATAAAGGAGAAACACAATATATTCTAAACTTAAAAGTACTAATATCTGTGGTGCTTTGTGAAATTTAAAAGTTAAGAGGTAAAGCATTTCAATTGTTTTATGTTTATCTGCCCTGATTCTACTCTCCCAGCCTCTCCCAGGCACCAGCTTCTATTTATTCAGAGAACTTTCTTATTCATCTCTTGAAACTGTTTGCTGGTCATACATTTTCTTAAGTTTTCCCCTCTGAATAGAACAATGCTGTTTATTGCCCTCATTCTTGAAGCATATCTCCCCATGAACATACATCATAGAAATTAAACATTTGAAAATGACTCTGTTAGCTCCAGATTTAAAATTCACCATCTCTCAATATGATCTTCTATAAATAATTTGCCATTTCTTTCTATTTTTCAAAGTTGTCTTTCTTTTCAGAGAGAAAAAAAATGAAGCTGAGGATATTGCTTAGTATATAGAACATTTGCTCTACAAACATAGGGATCTAAAATTAGATACCATTATCTCATGGAAAGCCAGATGTGGTAGTGTTCTATGTGTGGTCCCACAATACTAAAATGAGATGGGAGGCAGAGACAGAAGATTCCTGGGAGCTTATTGTGCAGCTGGCTTGCCTTATGTAATGGCAACAGTAGTTGATTCAGACACAATGGATCCAAGCCTGTCCTCTGATGACCATATGTGAGCTGGTGCACTCACACACACAACTATGCATATACACACATTTAAAAGAAAACATACCAATAACTTCTGTCTAAGTAGCTCTTCTTCCATATTTCCAAAATCCAATTAACATATAAATTTATTTTATTCTTCGGGTTAGTATGGATGTTTTCTTGTATGTTCAATATGTGGGTTTTAATAAAGAACATGTTGTTTTAGTGTTATTTTTGAGATTATAATTACATCATTTCCCATCCCCCTTCCTCCCTTCACACTCTCCCATGCGCCCCTCCTTGCTCAGTTCCAAATTCATGACTCATTTTTCCCATTAATTGTTGTTATATACACGTATGTATATGTATAGACATATATTCCTACGTACATGAATGCATCTTGCTCAGTCAATATAAATTACTTGTATTTATGCTTTCAGAACTAGCTTCCATAGTACCATTAGATGACATGAAAGTAGATAAATTAATTATTTTTAATTTGGAATTCAAAATGATATTTAATTCACAAATTGTGTCTCAGTAAGACCTATTGCAAAGAAGAAAAGTCCTTGCTGGTTTTTGTTGATTTCTTCGCTATTGCTTAATTCTTTGGAGAGTTTGTTATCATGCCTAGATCAGTATTTCTTTTTGTTGTTGTTGTTGTCAACAATCATTCTCCTGGGAAGAAGCGCAGGGCCATGGCACAAAGGATACAACACCATACCAGTTTTCATGCTCATTAAGCTTTATTCCTTACTGTATCGGAGAACAAAACAAAATGGGTTGGAGTGTCTGTTACATTACTCAAAATTACTTATCACTTCCCCCCACTCCCCGCAATATACATGATGCAGAGAACATATCAGGATATAGGCATTTCATAGCCCGAGGACACAAAGTTTTCCAGACAATTATGAATATTTCTTTTCTGCAATGCATAGAACTAATGCCATATGTAATGAGGCATTTGTTTAACTGTCTGTCATTTTCAGACTCTATGCTGGGACCCTGTTCTCAATAGTCTAGGAAATGTGGTTCTGACCTTTCAGTTTTTGCTGCAACAGAAATAGGGTAGACTAGTGATGTCACTGAATGATAATCCCCGACAGAGGAAGAGAATGAAGGTAATTCTAGCATTTTATTTTGAAACTATTTTAATTTGTGAGTTTTTAAAAGTATATTTACACTTATTATATTTAGTTTTCCAGCCTTGCAGCAGTGGTGTACGCCTTTAATCCCAGCACTTAGGAGGCAGAGCCAGGTGGATCTCTGTGAGTTCAAGGCCAGCCTGGTCTACAGAGCGAGTTCCAGGACAGTCTCCAAAACTACACAGAAAAACCCTGTCTCAAAAAAACCAAACAACAAAAAGGAATATTTAATTTTCCATTGAGCTTCCATTTATACTTTCCAAATACTAACAGTACTCAGACATGTGTAAAGCTAAATATCCAGTATCTTTTTTTCTAATAAATCCTTCAAGGAATTCATGATCTGGATTTAAAAATCAGACACCTGGGCTCTTTTTAAATGTTAATTTTTTATATTAATGAGAAAGAATTATGTTTAAATTCCAGTTAAATAGAATATTCAAGGAACAATGCCTTGTATAGTTCTAGATTGCTCTATCCTTTTAAAAACAGATTTATTTTATCTGATACTTCAAAGTCACTATCTGGAGGGAAGTCACGGCAGGAATTAAAACAAGAACATGGAAGCCAGGACTGGAGAAGAGACCTTCAGGGAATGTTACCTGCCAGCTTGCTTCCTCTGGGTCATGCTTAACAATGGCTTTTCTTTTCCAATTTGGGAAAGGGTGGCCCAAAGGTACCATTGCCCACAATGGTCTAGGCATTCCTACATCAATCAGCAGTCAAGAAAGCAGTCTACAGATTAGCCCACAGATCAAGCTCACTAGGCAGTTGTTAAATATAGGTTCGCTATTCCAGATTATGTCAAACTGACATCCAAGATTAACCATCATAAGTGGACCTCTTGTCAACATGAGCATGGTACACAAAAAAACACTTTTTTATAGTTTATTTTATTATATTTATTCATTTTACATACCAACCACAGTTTCCCATTTCTCCCCCAGTGCCTGGCTGTGGGTAGTCAGTAATCTGATTAAAGGTGAAGGCTTATTCAGACACCATCTCCATTATTGCTAGTAGTCCTAGCTGGGCTCATCTTTGTGGATTCCAGTGAATTTCCCCGGCACAAGTTTTCTCCCTAACTCCATAATAACTCCCTCTATCGGAATAGCTCTATGTCTGCAATTTTCATTTTGATTTGCTTTTTTCTATATTCCTTCTTCACTTCCAGAGCACACAGAATACACAATGAAAACAACTCCTTAGTGTCAAAGTCTAATGATTTTTAATTTATTATAATTCCAAGGTTACAGTTATTTTCCTTAAAGTGACAAGAAAGCCAAAGTTCTCCTCAACAATTATTGATAGTAGCCACAATTTGAGATAAATATATTGGAGCTGCTATGTGTTTTCAGCTCTATTAAATTTACTGCACAGGCTCATGAATGCTTTACCATATTCATTATGTAGTGTTGCTAAATAATTCATATTGAGTTGAGAAACATTATAATTTCTAGCAAATACACATCTATTGTCCCCATGGGAGTAATTAAAAGAGTCTGAGGCTGTTCATCTCCTCACACAATAGCCTTGCATTCTTCATAACCCACCAGAAGTCTGAGCTAATAACCTTAAATGAGTTATACAGAAGGCTGTCAGTTGGCCTGCCCAGAACATTCCCAAGTACTGTCCTTAACTGAGAGTAACAGTCCTCAAACAACACTTTTGGTCACTGTTTTTTGTGACCTTCCTCAATGTAACCTTCTGTAGCTCTCAGATCTCAGTTGACCTTGGTCTACTCTTTTCTTTGTATTTCTTCAGAAACACGCTCTCTTTTCTTTGTATACGTTAGACCCAGACCCAACCCTGGGGCTTTTTAATGAATAACATAGTGTGGTATGTCCTCTTTATTTCTATATAGTGTGCTCTCTCTTTGTTTTTAGGTCTTTACCCAGAGAAACCTTCCGTGTATTTAGTACTTAATAGAAGAAATGTTAGCTAGGTGTAGAATACTATTGCTTGTGTCTCTTACTATTGTCAGAAGCTACACCCACAAAGTATCACCTATTTGGATGGCTAAATTTGAACTGGACAAGGATGACACCAATGAACATGCCAATGTGGGGATGGGAAAGGTCACCAGGTCCTAACACTGTACACACACACACACACACACACACACACACACACACACACACAAAATGCAGGCAACTAAGGAACATGAAAAGTAGGAGAAATGATCTTATCCAGCGAAGAGCATACCCAGTCGTTACCCAATGCCAAGTTGTTATTGCTGAAAATATACATGCAAGTAACATTATACAGACTGAGAAGGTTACATTTACGATTATAAATGTATATGTGTGTGTGTGTGTGTGTGTGTGTGTATGTATGTGTGTGTCTATGTGTAGGAATATATGTATATTCCTACACATAGGAATATGTGTAGGAATATATGTAATAAAAATTAATTTAAAAAATGTCATAAACTTGAAAGAGAGCAAGGAGGTGTATATAGGAAGATTTGGAGGGAGAAAAGATAAGGAAGAAATAATGTAATTATATTATAATCTCAAACTTAGTAGAAAACACAGGGGAAACATTCAATTTAAAATGGAAAGAAACAAAGCCTTCATAGAGCAAGAAACTAAGAGAAATATCTACTGTGTGTGTGTGGTACTGAACTAAAATGATGTTCACAGCCTGGAGACTCAGACATTTCACGTATTTTCTGTTTGCACAGGCAAGGACCCAACTGCTAGTTGTGGTGTCAGCCTGGATGAAAGAGACTGCCATGGCCCTGCTTGGGGCACATCTGTAGAGGACTCACAAGGCAAGATGAAAGCACTTCTCTAGAGACATGGGGAAATTACAAGGCTTGTTTCGCAATTTGGGGAGTGGGGATAATCAAAACTGGCTCAATTGCTTCTAGTGCGGCCTCCATTTCTGAGGGGATCATGTTGCACAGAATTAGGGAGGCTAAGGAAGTTGCTCAAATTGGGAACAATGCAGGAAGTAGCCAGGGTATAGAAATCTCTGCCTTTCTCTGACTTCATGTCTTCTTTCAGGACCTGCTGGATGGAGGGCCTTTAAGGGACTATGGAAGCCAATAAGTTTGCAAAGTTCTAAGCTTCAATAACAGGAAGTGTATTTACTTCCTTGGGTAACTGCCAGCAACTGACCAACACCTTGAGGGTCTCCCATCCTCAGCACCTCATTTCTGGCTTTATTTTTCTACTTACAGCTTTTACTTTGTATACATACATATGTTATATATATTATATATAATATATATGTGTATATACATATTCAATTTTTTTATGTTTACTTCCCACTTCCCTTATAAAACTATTGGTTCTATGCTGAAACTAGTTTCTTCTTATTTTTGTCCAAACCCATATTTGAGCTTACAAATAACTTCTAGCACAAATGAAGTTCTCCATAAACATTTATGAATATTAATCTTTGTAATAAACAGCACTTGCTAAGTTCTATTACACAAGGTTCTAGTATTTGCACTTAACTCTCAATCATACTCCAAGTAGAATGATTTTACCTCTGTGATAATTTGCCATTAAACATGTATCATGGGTGTCAACATAAAAGCACAGCTGTCATCTTAAAGGGAATAAGATAGTTTATTCTGGAACCATTGTGCATGACTATGGACTGGGAAAAGAGGTTTAGATTATTGCAATGATTGTTCCAATATGGAATCAGTTTCACAGAGATTTTTTTATAGTTTTATAGAACAGTGAAAGCCCAGAAAAGTTTAATATATATTGTTAGGTATGGTATGTCAGAATGATGGTTATAACTCTTGTTCCCAAAGTCTGACCCCCAAAACATCCAAAAAAACAGATCCGATGCAAAAGCAAAAAGTCTTTTTAATTATGAGTTAACTCAGGTCCTCTGTCCATATGACACAGCTGGTGGCGTAGGAGGCACCCTAAGCAGCAGAGAGGCAGGGCATATATTGTGGGAAAGTAAGGGGGGGAGGTGTCTGGGTGTCTGCTAGTTGCATAGTAACAGTCTCAGGATTGGTGCACCTCCAGGCTGGATAAGCTGTCCTGAGTTGATTGGTCAGCAGCAAGAGCTGTTGCTCCTGCTGCTTGCCACTCTTATCAACAAAGCACATCTAGAGCATGATCTGGCAAGGTGTGGTGCCGGGGAGCTCAGCCCATCCTGCAGGTCTCCTGGGTCTTTTCTGAAGCCTGTCATGGCTGCCAAAGCTGGGGGGCCGGGTGAGGGTCTGGTCCCTTCAATAACAAGATCAGGGAAGCTTTGTTATAGGCCCGGAATGCACCTGAGCTTTTGGGTAGGTGATAGTCAGTGGTCTGCTAATATAGTAGAATTCAAAAGGGGTTGTTGTTGTTTTAACTACATCTAACTACAACTAACATCACATGATGTTAGTTCAAACACACAAGTGGGCAAGGAATGCTGTTGAGGAGGCTAGGAATAGCCCTACAACACTCCAATGTCCCCACAGCTCTGAAATTCTATTCAACAGTTCTTTTCAGGGGTTTACATCCACGCAGAAACTGAAGCCTAAACCAGTTTAGCCATTTGTCTTAGGCCACATGACTAAAAAGAGAGAAAACCTAGTTTTGGAGCAAGGTAGTTTGCTCTGGTGTCTGCAGCTTAACCCACCTTGCTAACTTGTGAACAGATATGAAAGCACTAAATACATTCTTTCTCTTGTCCAAGTTTCACAATGTTTTGCTAAAAGAGCTGAAAGCATCACCTCATGTCAACTTTCTAGGCAAACAGTAATGGTTAAGAAGAAGCAATGCTATTAGATTGTCTTTAAAATTTTATCCTTAAACACCAAGGGTAAGTATAATTGGCCGTATGTGCCAGCTGAAAGATGATGGTGGCTCTAATGGGAACACATTTCATAAAGCTTAAGGAGGCTCACCAGAGTCAAAACCCCTTTGGAACTCGGCCTTCGCTTAGTTCACTGCAACGAGGGTTCAGCCAGCAGTGCCTTCATTAAAGTGGTGTCAGATTGTTTACATTATTAGCACAGACTGCTCTGTATGGTGCATGAAAAACTACTTCAGACAAAAAACCCTTTTCCTTGTGATTAATATTTTACTAAGCATTAATAAACACAAAAGAGAATGCCTGAAAATAATATAATAACATTCATCTCCAAAATTACAGAGGGAGATAATCTCTCTTGATAGCCAGCATATACATACTACTGTAATATCCATCTTGAAGCTTTCCCTCAGATTTTAAAACTATCTTAAAGCAAGTAATTTCTTTTAAAAAGACCATATATTTTTACGAACTAATTGAAAAGAGTGCTTCAGTTTTAATTATCTGAATTTTAAAGTCTTAAGCACTTCTGTATCTTTAAAATGTGGGTTTAGGTTTATGTGTACATTGTATCTTTACCCATGTGAACCAGAAGGAGGCTATGTTGCTGTCACAGATATGCAGGGAGCACATAAGGGACCTCATTTATAGGGTTACCAAGGCGCTTCTGACACTTTTTTTTTTGGACACTTAATGGTCCCAAAGTAATTATTTACATTTGCAGCATAATGATTCATATTTTCATATCCTTGGTGTTTCTTCCAGGCCATAGACATTTGAATAATTTGCATGAAATTTAAATGGCCATTTCTGTAATGATAGCACTCATTTATTATAAAAAAACTGCAATCTTCTTCGTGTAGACACTTTGCAATTAATCTTCACAAGGTAGGTCTATAGGGTAAACACTCTGATCCTTGTTTTACAAAATATGGTACAGAACTTAAGTAAAGGAAGTCATTTATATGATATCTGGTGGTGTGGAAGACAGGTGGTCTGGCTGACTCCCTGGCTTTGGTCTTCACCTCCATGGCTAAGTTGTTTATCCAAGAACATAAAGTGGAGCCAAGTGAACCTGTTTCATTTATCAGCCCATGCCTTCTAATGATATCTTAATTGTTTTCCTACAATTAGAAAATTCTACAATTAGAAAAACTAATTGTAATTGGAAGGAGTAATTGGAATCATTGTTACAGTGTCTACCGTTTGACTTGTGATGGCTATCAGGGACCTTCTTGCTTGACCTGTGCACCCTCATCATCTGCTTTCAGATAGTTACAAAGCCGATAAATCCATGTACTTAAGCTTTAATAATAGGACTCTTTTAGAATATTCGACTTGTAGCAGCTTGTTTCCTTATTGTGAAGATAAACATGGAATCCTTATCTACTAGGCACAGTATGAGCTACAGAATCTGGGTTAGAATAACTAACCTACAGTAGTGGATGTATTGTTACAAGAGAAAAGGTGAGGAGGGAGGTAGAGATGAGAGTGAAATATGTCTGAAATCTCAATTTGTATGGATAGTCTATAGACCTGAGTACACTGAATCAGAACAATTTAGTGACTGACAGATAGACAGACAGATAGATAGATAGACAGACAGAGATGAGAGTGAAATATGTCTGAAATCTCAATTTGTATGGATAGTCTATAGACCTGAGTACACTGAATCAGAACAATTTAGTGACTGACAGATAGACAGATAGACTGAAGCATCCTTCATCATCAATTTGCATGTCCATTTACAGTTACATCTTAGCTATCCTTAGGGCTAACTCTTCATCTGCGAGCCAATCTATGCTTTCAATTAGTAAGAAGAATTTTGGTTTCAAAGTCATCTCAGGTCTGTTCAGATGTTTGATTTATTTCATGATGATCTGTGCTAGAATTAAGTGGTTCTTGCATCTCATTCTGTTCAACTCATTGTATTGAGGAGTTCAGCTCTTCAAAATGGTCAGCTCTGGCTTAATATTGTTTATACTTCTTGCAAGAATGAATGATATGTCTTGGGCTTTAAACATCCTCTTACATACTCAACATCCCTTACTACAGCCAACTGGATGAACAACAGTTTACTCTACTGTTTCCTTGTTGAAATGATGGTTTATAAGTAACCAAAAAGACTTCCACCATATAGCCATGCATTCTTAAAATTATTTTTCAATCCTTTGATGTCAATCTCCCAGGAAGCAGTTGTCTGCTCATTCAAGATAGTAATTTGCAGTGGAATTTACTTCCTTTAATATTGGTGTTTTAGGATTTTTTTATTCAATATCCCTAAATAGGACATTTAAAAGAGCAATTTCTTTTCCTAAATTAAGTCACTTGCATTTTCCAAGAGGGATATTCTGAGATAACGTCAATACATTTAGTAAGAATAATTTTTGTTATTTCATTTCATTTAGTCTACTGCATACAGAATAAATCTTGGCAGTTATAATTTAGAAATAATGTAAAATCTTTTGAACTATTTTCCTAACTAGATGGCAAGAAAGCTTTTGATAAGTAGTTGTTTCTAATGTGACTTCTGTGTGTATGTGTTTATTCTCCAATTTTGCATTTCTCCCATGTACAATGAACTGATAACACAAATTGGGTTTACTCTTTACTTCATGTCTGAGCTGTTTTTCTTTAAGAAGGGAATTCATAGACACATGAGATTTCTCAGAAGGGAACAGAACTTTCTGTCAAGCCTGATGATATGAGTTCAATCCCCAGAATCAGTTCCCACATGTCGGCCTGTTCTCTCTTTTGGGTTGACCTGCTCAGACACCCCTTAGGGGAGGAGGTAAGAAGATCACAGCAACAAGATACAGCACTGGGAGTTTAGTGAGTAGCAGAGCTTCCTTGCAGACACCTATATTAAGGAAATTAGTCCCGCCTTTATCTCCCCTCCCAAGGGGCCATTGGCTCAGGCGGCTGACTCTGCTGCATGTCCTTCCCTCATTGGTGTCTCTGGATCAGGTGTCTCTTTGTCAGCAGTCTCCGGGCATAGAGTCACGCTTAGCTCAGGGAGAAAATGTGGCCACACATGCTTATGCTGGCTGGCCTGGGCACCTGGGTAGGGTGACAGTGGCTTGGGTAGGCATTTTCTCCTATACTCCATATGTGTGGGAAAATTACAAATTGAAAAATATTTTGCAGAATATCTTCTGGCATCTTGTTTGTTTAATAAGATATCATAACCCCAAACACAATGTATCTTATTATGTTTTCCTTAACAGTGGAGATAATTTATGAATGCAAATACACACTTGACAACTCCAGGGTGGGGGGAGGAATGAATGAATTTTTTTTTTTAATGGTTTTAGTACTGCGTGACCCTTATGAAGAGTGGAACAGGTCTTGCAACTGTTCCAGGAATAATGGTGTTCATGTAACTTTATGGCCAAGGTTATCAATAAGAATTCCTGCTTTGGTGAATTATAGGCTATTCTTAGAGGGCTGTTGGCTGTTTTATGTTTAGTTGATCCTCCATGCTTTCCTATTTTGGAAGATGGGCAGTTTCTACAATGGACTGGGTAAATATAAATTTGTAAATATATAGTGCATATTATTCAAGGTATCTTATTCCAAAGAAAGAGTAATTCCTCTGTTAATATTTTATAGCTTCATGCTAATGAGGAGATTCTTCAACCAGCAAGAGAGCAATTTAGCCAACAAAGTAGAAGTAACTTTGTAAGGAGAAAAAAATGAACCCTGAAATCTTTACAGGAATGTTTTGGCTTCACCAGTGTTTTCTGCTTCTGCTAATAAGGCGTCCCGCTTAGTTATCAATCTGCTTGGCCCTTGCTCTCCCAAGGCTTTATTTTAAAACCTGAAATCTTCCTTAGTTAGAGGAATAGATGGGATGAGGCAAAGGAACATTAAAGGAAGCAGCACAAATGAACTCTGTTAGCAATGATCAAAAGCAGAATGTGAAAAAAAAAATTGTTAGCAGGAAGAGATAGGCCAACTTCCTTAACTCAAACTAATGATTTTTCCTCCTCTGGATTCCACTAAGGACCTTATCTCAAAGCTCCTATGTGTAAATTATTTTTATACTTGTTTTGATTTTAAATTTCTCCTTAAAATGAAGTTTCTAAAATATCTTAACAGTGTGGAAAGGATGTTGTTTTAAAACTTAGAGTTGATTTTTTTTTAATGGCTGTTTCTCACCAGCTGGAACACATAGGAAAGAGATTTACTATCGTAGACTCAAATATTTTAAAGCCTGAAATGGAGAGCTTGGAAAATATTCCACTAAATGTCTTGACCTAAAGCACATTTTTACAAACCTTTGGAATTACATATCTTCATTAACTGAATTAAAATGTTGTCATTTCTGTAGTCAGTGGTTTATTTACTTACATTTAACCCAGTTTGGTAACATGGGACTCTCACTGTGCACTCCATTTCACCAAATACTTATTTTATCAAATGGGTAATAACCCTGTAGCAATCATTGCTAGTCTTATGAACCATGAATGTATCTGTCACTATCATTGGACACACTTATGACCTTCAAAATAACTGACATAGCATCATTTTATATGATAAATTCTGACCCTGAAAGAAAATACACACAGAAGATTTATGTTCTATTTATCCACTTTACTTGGAATATTTTAACCCAATTTATTATGGGAAATCAGTAATTATTCTTTGCAAACTTTGATAGAATGATAACTGAACTTAATGGTCAAATATAATATGATAATTACTCACAGGATACCAACATGCAGGAACTTCTAGGATAGTGTAATGTATAATAAAGAATATCAATGATCTGTTACTAAATTAAACTTATAATCTTTGAATTTTTTTAAATTGAATAATCTTAACCTTAGAATTATAAAACTTTTCACAAAAGGTGAATTTTATTATTTTTACTCTTGTAAAATATTTATTTGTGTGTGCCTACATGAATTTCTGTGTGTCACAAACATGTAGGAGTGCAGAAAAGCCAGAAGAAGGTCTCAGATTTCTTGGAACTGGAGATACAGGCATTTGTGAGGTGCTTTGCGGGTGGTGAGAACTGAGTTTGGACCTTTGCAAGGGTGGTTATTACTCTTAATATATCTCCAGCCCCAAACTTCCCACATGAACATGTAGCTCCCAGGAGAGAGTGAGACTTTTCATGTAATCCATGCAAAATAATGTTTTTAAAAATTCATTTTCCTGTCAACTCGAGGTTTAAATTTGAATGTACCTCTGTATACCTCAATAAAGCTCAAATGGATAGTAACACTTTATTATTTTTTTTAAAAGCCAGAAGTTCAGGATAATTACACTTACCTGATCATTTTCTGAATTTTTAAAATGTCAGGATAAGGGTGAGGCATATTCCCACAGATCATTTAACCACCAAGGCCAGAGACATAGATCTGCAGGCAAAGGCACTTGCTGCTAAGCCTGATGAGCTGAGTTTGATCCCTGAGACATACGGTTAAAGAGAGGACTGAGTTCTCTGAACTTATGCACACATGGTAAATCGATTTATACAATTTTAAAAAGATCAGCCAAACATAAGACAACCAATGGCTGTGTTTGTCATGATTAATTTATGATGTACAACACCCTACAGAGATTTGTAGCAAATTTTGTAATTGATGTAGTTTTATCTTAGAAAATACAGTTATTTTGTAAGTTGTAGGTACTGTACAATGTTAGATAAGGAAAGTTATCTTTAAGGCATATTTATAGCATATGTTATAAATAGCATATTTGGTCCAATTATTGTACAAGCTTACATCTTCAACTCTTCTTCTCTCTATGACCACAATATTAAATAAAGTCTTTCTACTAGGCACAACAGAGTTCTCTTGCCTTGGCTTGCTGCTTTATTACAGATATATTCTTGATGATGACTTCTTTCCACTCTTTTCCTTAGTAAGAGAAGGCCGACAAATGTACATCTTGGTTTAGAATAGGCTGCAGTTAGCATATTGGTGTCTGGCATCCGAAGTACGTAACAAAGGGTGTGCCTATGTGTGAAGTGTGTGGCACCTGTTGCTGAGCAGGGCACTGATCTGGCAGACACTACACTGGGAGCTAAGACTTAATTCTTTGATGGTGACACCTAGTGGAAATCAAACTCTTGTCAGGAGTGTGGAAATCAGTTCTCAGTAGAAGAGAAAGAAGTTGTCTAAAATTAGTAAATATCCCCTACATCCTCTGTCCCCAGGTTAGTTACACTTTAAGATTGCAGTGATGTTTAGCCCAATGGGTTCTACCCATTTAATGGATAGCAAACTCTGGTTAGGTTGTCCAGCTGTCCCTGGAAATTTTCTTCTAAAAATTTAAAAGCCAGAGATTTAGTGACTTGATGCCTTACATTTATGTAGGGTAATGTAGCTGAGGGGTACAGTCTTCAGATTTTATTTGTATAATATTGAAGTTCAAGTTGGGGTTCATGGTGTTTTCACTCTTTTTATTATTTAAAAACTCAATCATACTTACTCTTGTCAGTGCTGAACGTGAAGTATTTTTTCCCTCCAGTGATGACTCTTGCCAAAATTACATCAAATAATTGTGAAGGGTGCCATTGGTCTATCCAAGATTCGGGCAACAAAGGATCTTCTTTGTTTCTTTGAACAAGGAAGGCAGGAGGGAAAAGAGGAGGATGTCTTAGCGAATGATAATCAGGGTGTAATATTTATTACTGGGTTGGAAAAGGGAAATACCATTCCTCCATTTGTCCCTTATTTCTTCTTTTCTTTTCTCTGTGAGTGAATACTGAAATATATACATGTCTACGTTTTGTAAGGTTCCTGTTTGAGACCTTTATGAAGAGAAAACAAGTGAAAAGGGTATACATTAACCTGGTCAACCAATAGCAGCAAAATATTTCTCTCTGCGCCAAAATTGGTTTTTACCTTATTTGAAGTGCTAACTCTATGACACAAAGCAAAAAACTAACAGAAAACGAGAGTCAGAGCATTATGGTACATTCTATAATCTAGTTCTGGGGAATTGTAGGCAGGAGGATAAGGAGGTTAGAGCAGTAGGTATGCTACAGAAGTTAAGCCTTTGTGATACCCTGTTTCAAAACAAACACATAAACACAGTCAGAAATGTGAAAAGGAATAAGTAAGCTGAAGTAAAGACAGAAAAAAGCAAAAACAAAGCAAAACCAAAACCAGATTCAAACACTAAGGATCAAGGATATTGTGAGGTCCATTTTAAATAACCCCCATTTAAAATACTGTTTTGTTATTTGATAGTTGTTAGATAAGATTTTTCTGAATAGCCTGTCTAAAATTATGAAATAATCACTGCTCAAAGTTGTCACTAGACAGTATATGTGTATGTAAGCATAGAGGTAGACATGCATATTATTTAGATTATATTTATTTGAGTCTATGAAAATATTTCAGTTCCTTGAAGATCATTTTAAAACTCACAAAAAGGTGTTCAATTTTGATTACAAACTCTCCCTTCATCGATGTTTGCTCCACAGATTCTAAGCTCTAGCATTAAGTGCACACAAACTAGAACATCTGTGTGTTTCTAATGCATCCACTATCGTGTGGCAACTCACAAAGAAAACACACACTGACACTCTTAATACCAAATAGGAAGATTGCATTGCCAGCAAGTGGCTTTAGGGGGAAACTTGCCCAAATTGTGCAGCCCTGAGCCTTAGTATTCTTGGCTTTTTAAGTACAAATCCATATCATTTGTTGATACAGTTCAGCTAACAAGAACTGTTAGTGAGAAGCAGAACTACAGAACTAAACCAAGCTTAGTAGAATAGGGACTTTCTCAGCTTCATCCTAGGACCCTTGGTCCTCTCTTGTACCCCCCCCCCCAGCCAAACTTCACATCTTAGAAAATGGAGTATCTAGCTGGATGTTGGTAGCACACACCTTTAGTCCCAGAACACGGGAGGCAGAGGCAGAGGCAGCCGGATCTTCATGAGTTCGAGCCCAGTCTGGTCTACAAAGCTAGTTCTAGAACAGTCTCCAAAACCACAGAGAAACGCTGTGTTGAAACCCACAACCCCCTAAAAAAGTGTCTTTGGGAACATGATTCCCTTGATGCCCCACCCCACCCTTATACCCATTCATACAGTGAGAACAGATCAGGTCAATATAGAAAAAGCCTGACTTATTCAAGAACTTAGTCAAGAAATGGTGGTCTAGTCTTATTTCTCAGACCAGATCGTAGCTCTTGAGGAAGGAACATCCTTTTCTCTGGTGTAGAAGGTCACGGGGAAATGTTCATGGTAATGCTGGGTCCTTCCTGTTGAGTGCTAGGGTTTTGCAAAAGCTCCTAAACTCCTATTCTTCAGCCCTGATACCACACAACTCCCTAAACTCCTGAAGCTTGGGCGTTGCAGGCAGGCTGGATCCCAGACACCTACAGGTGTCTTTTGACAGGACCTCTCTGGCTGGAAAGCATACACAGCTACCACTGTTCTTTCATGCCTGGCATGTCAAAGGTGTGTTGATGGAGCTCTAACTGCCACTTCCCATGGTTCAGGCTGCATCCGAGGGCCTTCTGCATCCATATTTCTTTGATCACAGTGGCTTTGCTACTCTGAGATATGGGAGGGCACCTGCTGCCAAAGTCACTAGATTCTGGTGGTTTAAAAGCAGATCTAACAAGGGCAGCGTCTCTTGGCGGAGGCCACTCCGAGGCTGCTGTCACTGTCTTGGAAACAGTTACTGTCCAGCTGCCCCTGTTATCTTTGCCCCTGCTCACCATGAACATTGTGAAAGAGAGCTTGGCTTACCACCTGTGCCATGTCAAAATACTGCTAGCAGGTGGTGTAAAGATCACGAGTCTGAAATTAGAAGATCTCCTTCCGGTGCCATCTTCATACCAGAGTGTCACAGAGTGTCCCAAAGTGACACAATGTCATTTTAATGCCTTGGACCAAGAGTCATGTGTGACATCCTATATACCAGAAGCCCATTAAGAATCTATAGAAAACTAGCCATCAAGGCCCAATGGGCAAACTGGGCATAAGAGAAGTTATTCCAGTCTTGTTGAAAGCTCAACCAAAGGATTAGAAGCATCTAGGATGGTGGATCTGTGTTCCTAGGTCACCATGCCCAACTGATGAGGGAACAGTCACTCATTGTCCCTTAATTAACCCATGATGATTAAGCAGCCAATAACTCTTTCTGTACGCTATGTGAATGAATGGTATTGGGTCTCCTTTTATATCTGTGGTTATAAGGATTCATTTGTTATTTTGTAGTGTTATTTCACTGGAGAGAAATGTTATCATAAAAATAATTGGTGAAGTTCAGTTGCATTTTCATCACACTTTCATAATTTTGTAATAATTTTTTTATTTGCCTGCTAGCTTTCTCCTCTAACTGAAGAGTTTAGTTACCCTGTTGCTACCTGTACCACTGCTATTTGCCATCATTTTCTGGCATCAGAGAGGAGTTCTTTCAGCCTTTTATGCTCTTTAAGAACCCACAAGTCCAGCAGCATCAAATTGGTACTGCTGAGACACGCAACTTTGTGAACTATCCAGCTGCTACTTCTCTGCCTCTGCAGTATGATGACAGTGATTATTGACCTTATCCTGTAGACCTTATCCTGTAAACCAACCCCAAAATTACATTTTTTACAGCATATATTTATCCTATTAGTTCTGTTCCTCTAGAGAAACCTGTATAATAACCCTACTTTCCTACCTACATTAAACAAGGATTTTTTTTCTTCATGCATTCATTTAATTTCTAAAATGTCACTGATATTTGCATAACTTTCAATTTCCATAACATATTTAAATTTACTTTTAATGATGGCTATTCATATATCTCAATTATTAAATGAAGACATTAAGTAAATTTGGATCACACTTGTGATTTTTCTGAAATAAAACAAATGTTTTAAAACTACATTTTATTAGGGAAAACAAGGACATTTACACAGACTTCTTCATCCCATTCTATACTACCTCAGAAAAGTAATTTTCTGAATTAAGAGTTAAAGAGGCTGTAAATAAAGACACTGAAAGAAATAGTTTTAAAATTAATTACTAATAATATTTCTTCTTCCTTCTCTAAGTTGTCACCATGAACTAAATTACAGCACTATCATAGATCTCTACAAAGGAAGTTTTAATTAAAACCTAAAAGTCATTCAGGCAAACCACACACAAAAGATTACAAATGCAAGTTCTTTCATTGTTTTCAATATAAATATCATTTGATTGGCTAGCTTTATGGTTTCGGTATATGAAAACACTTAAAATGCAAATTCAAATAATAACTATGTGTAGTCATTTGTGTGCATTCATTGCTATCAAACTTGGAAACTTGGAAACTTTAAAATAAATAATAATAAAGCTCATTTGCTTTAATAATTTTTAGTTTCTTGACATACAAAAACTACGATCAGTTTAAGCTGCTAAGATTGACAGTTTAATAAAACAAACACGACAACAATAATAACCAAAATGTAACCATATTAACTAATATTGAAAATTTTAATGTCATTGAGGGCAAGTTTATATATGGTTGGATGTGGACCTACCTTGAGCAGAAATGGTATTCATTGTAGGGCCTGGACCATGGTGGTAATCCATCTCCTTGTCAGAGAAACTTCCAATAAAGAATTCAGCATTCTTTTGAGTAGGAAGCCCCTGTAAGAGAATATTAAGGAAAGCAGAATGCAGTTTGATTGTGAGCTCAGTTCTGTTTTTTAATTTTCATTCAAAATACCTTAAGAACTCCAATATTAAAAATCTTATAGAGTATGAATCATATTTAAAGCATTTTGTATTTCTTATCAGATTTCCTCAAATTTAACATGACTGTCAATAATTTAATATTCTAACTCTTAATATATAACAAATCATGTAATGCTCATTTTTGCTTCCCCCCCCGCCCCTAGGTCATTAACATCAGTGAAATTAGAGCCATGGATTTGAGAAGGAGCAAGAGGCTGCATGGGAGGGGTTAGATAGAGGAAAGGGAAGGGAGAAATCAATTAATTTTGTCATAATTTTGAAAAATTTGTATTATAAGAAGGGACACAAATTTGAACTCAATTTGAAATGTGGTGAAATAATAGAATTTATCGCTTAATTTTCAAGCAGTGACAAGAAAGAGACCAATGATATGATAGCTATTACCCTGAATATCATAGCCAAGGGTATTGAGAGTTCTCAAGACTATCATTTTTAAGATGGCACAAACTGGAAAGATCAGAAACACTTCTGTGTTAGTTAGGGTGTCTCTAACTGTGAAGAGACATCATGATCATGGCAGCTCGTATAAAGGAGAACCTTTAATTGGGGTGGTTTGCTGACAGTTCAGAGGTTCAGTCCATTATCAGTGTGGTGGGACATAGCAGCCTGGATGCAGACATAGTGCTGGGAAAGAAGTTGAGAGTACTATATCTTGAAGGCAACAGGAAGTGGTCTAGGAAGTTGGGTATTATCTTGAGACATCAAAGCCTTCCCCACAATGACACACCTACTCCAAAAAGGTCACACCTCCAAATAGTGTCACTCCCTGTGGGGTCCATTTTCTTTCAAACCACTACTATGTTCTTTAGATGTCCACAAACTACCTGAATAATTAATGAAACAAAGCTACCAATTTATCAATAAGGTATATGTATTAATATTCCTACATTATGATAAATGCAGAGTAAAATCCTTTGAATAATAGAAGAGATGTAATAAAAATGAGTAGAAACAAAAAATTCTAAAGGCATGTAGATGCCCTCAACTAAACATATGCATCAATCTCCTGTCAGTCATGTTCACCTGGGGCAAATGTTAGTTGCTGTGAGCCAGAGGTAAGCCATACAAAGGTCTTCTTAAAATATGTAATTGAGGAATGGCTATGCCCACACTCCAAGTGATGAGTCTGCATTGAAGTTTCGCCACTTAAGAATCACTATTTGTAATGGCAATAGTGGTAAAGTGTTCAGAACTCAGGTGTTCCAGACATTGGTATAGTTTGGTGATGGAGATGAGATGGTTAGGGTTGAAGTAAAGAGGAAAGATGCACAAAATGAAGGAAAATGCCAGTAATGAGGTCTTAGAAGGAAAAATCATGCAGGAGGAGAAATAGCAGAGAACTATAAAGGAATTAATAGAATTCGATGAGAGAGAAAGTAGAACATAGCTTCAGTCAGGAAGAAAGCAAATGCCATTCTGAAGGTCAAAGTACTTAGGACAGTTATTGCTAAGATATAGGATGGGAGCACAAAAGAACAACTTTCAGGCACTAAAAACAAGAAACCAGAAACAAAGCACGTCAGAGAGGCATGATGTTCCAAGAAGCTCCAAGTTTTCAATTAAGAGGAAAGATAAATAAGGTAAATACAACTTAATGCATGATTTAAATAGTGTAAATGCTTCATACTTTAGAATAATTTTTAAACTTTAATACTAGCAACATTTAGTCAGTCGTTGCCGTGTGTGCCTTTAATTCTTGAACTTGGTAGGTGGTAGCAAGAGGATCAAACATTTAAGGTTCAAACTCAGCTACATACTGAGTTTGCTGCAGCCTTCTGCTACATGAGACCCTGTCTCCATATCAAACCTCCAGAGCAATTATTCTAAGTATACTCTAAAAGTTATGTGAAGAGATGAAAGCTCTACAAAAAGCATAAAGTCAATATTTGAGAAAATTCACGTATGTTAATCGATCAAAGGAAAACAGAACTCCTCACTTTCATTAATTACCTTAGTGAGCCACCATCGAGTTCCTGTTATCACATGTAGAAGACATAATATGTTGTGGCATTATCAAGTGCGAATTGCTTCTTTCGCATTTGGAATATAAAATAAAGGCTTTATACCTGCCATGAATAATTTCACACACCAGAGGGCCAAGTCAAAAGAAAGCACTTGTTCAAAAAAAGCCAGTAATTTACTCATTGGCCCGTGGTAAGTGAATGGCTGGCTCTTGCCCATTATGATGCTGTAACTGATTGAGTGGAGGTGGTGGAGTTCAAACAGTCTTGCCTAAGCAAAACAGGTGAATCCACACAAATATATCAAAAAGAGAAGGAGTCCAATTTAAACAAAGGAAGGGATGTGATTTCCAAAACCTGATAATCTTACCATTGCTGTTCAGTTAACATCTGGGCTAAGGATCATGTGCTTGTTATCGGAGACTTTGATGACAGTATCCCTTCAGAATCCCAGGTCAGCGTTCTGTCAGAAGCAATGACAGCCCTAAATTTAGTATTCTTAAGTAGAAAAGAATTTGAATTATGTCTTGTCTTGATTTTATCCGGGAGAATACCTCTATATTTAATAGTGAAATTAAAGGAGTGTACAGCTAGCTGTATTCTCAAGAGAGTGGACGGACTTGCCCAAGGATAATAATGAATGAATCAATTTTTACTTGGCATAAATGCCTAATGAAGTCTACAATGTTTCAAACTTTTAATTTTTTGTCAACCCCGTACCGGACATTTGAATTTACCTTTTATTATACTCAATCATTTTTAAAATAGAGGACATTTCTCCCATTTATAATGGACAGCAATGAATATGCAAATTCTGAAGAATTCACTCGCTCACATGCACAAATGCCTCATTATTGCTCCATTGCCAATTGATTCCTTTAAGCTAATATATATTCATATATATGTATATACATATATATGATGTATGTATACATAAATTCCATAACATAAATATTAAGCATGTAACATAAAATATTGTCTTCCTACATCTTTCAAAGCAGATTCTTTTTTCAGAGTTGCAGTTTGGCAAAGCCAAGGATGTTAAAACTAAACAAGTAGCCAGTCTTTATTGTCATAAGTCTGCCTGCTCTACATAGTGAGTACAAGATAGCTATAGCTAGCCCCTGTATAAGGATTTCTTTCTTCAGGTTAATGTTTGCTCATATCCATTGTGTTGGCCAGTATCTATTGTGCTAGAGACAAGTTCTACAATTTCCTAATATATGCCCTAATATTCCTGTGCTGCACAGTCTCATTATTTCTAGGATTGGTAGCTACTGAAACTAAATTGCATATTGTGTAATTGGACACCATTCTAGGTCTCAAGATGATAGATTTTAAGTTTAAAAAAAATAAACATGAGATTATCTGGAAAAGACCTGATTTTATTAGGTAAAAAAACCTTAAAACTAGACTACATCATCTCTACTTGAAATTTACCAAGCCATACGTAATATATCACCAGTGGTTGGAAGTCAACATTCAATCATCCAGTACTTGAGAGTGGCTAAAGGTGCTGAGACACTCTCCTGGTCCTGCTCTGCTATGTTCCTACTCCCAAGGAGTAGCCAAGTCAGCTTGTGTTCCATCTGTCTGGACTCTACCTCAAGATAATACTTAATGATGGATGGGGAAACTGTATGGAAGGTTGTGCATTCTACCCGAGGGCTCACAATGCTGTCTGGGATGTGAAGGGTCCTGTAAGACATGAAGACTGGAATGTCCTCTTTTGGTTTCTTCCTCTAGCAAAGAATATTATCCTTAATAATAGCCACAAAAGCACTTGAAATCCCAGCATTTCTAAAAATAGACATGGAGGGTGATAAGTCTAATATCATTTAGCGACATATGTGTTTTTATTTATTTAGTGCTAACACTGAATTTGAGAAACTGGTGAGGTTAGCCTTAGGAAGGAAACAGGAGAGTCAGTGGTTCTTTCAAGACCATGAGATTTAGGGCCCATGTTCAAAGCATGTAGCCTATCTGATGCTACCTTGATTTTGTCAGATTTACTTTAATTCTATACTGCCCTGTTTTGTCAGGTTTCCCTTAATTCTATATTATGTTTTTGTCAGATGTGAATTCATTGACTCACTACTTACGTCTGGTGCCATCTGGATGGCCTGGTTCTTTGATGTCTTCCTATGTTTCATCTTAATGTTCCTCTTCCTATCTGTAATTTTTTTACTCACCAGGAGAATTCTGCTTCTCAAATACCATGTTTAATGGTAGCCATGATGTTATTCACATTCCAATAAAATCTGCCAGGGTTTTGTTTTGCTTATTTATTAGTAAGTTGATTTAACTAGATGCCAGAAAAATTACATATAATAATTACTTGCCAACAGCAGGCCTAATAAAGTATGTGTTTGTGCTCTGTAGAATTTTGCAGTATGCTATGCGTGAGCTAGAGTTGTTAGATGTTTTCACTTGTGGTTTAACTACTAACCTACTAACACTGAATCCTGTTTCTCTGTCACCATTTCTCCTGCTATTTACATATACATGTTGATGTGGTATGCATGCCCGTGTGTATGTATGTTCATGTGTATGGGAGAATGGATATGCCAGTATATCTGAAGGCCAGGGGTTGTTGCCTACTGTCACCCTAAGTAGTGTTCTACTTTATTGAGTCAGGGACCATCGCTGACCCCAGAGCTTGCATAATCAATGAGTCTACTTAGTCAGCTTGTCCCAGGCATTCTTATCTCTGACACCCAGGTACTGGATTACAGTCAGGTTACCAAACATGCCCAGAATTTTTATAGGTACGAGGGATCCAAACCTCAGCCCTCATGCTAAGTAGGTACTTTATCCACCAAGCCATCTTTTTAACCCTTCTGCTATCAGTTTTCAGAAAGATACACTTTATCCTCTGTACATAGAATAGGGCATCTCCTACTAACTATCCTGAACAGTGGCCTCGGTTTGTATAACGTCTGAACATATACATACGACTATGAAGGAGGCAAATACAGGGTTCACTGTGGCTCAGAATAAATATCTGCCTCGGACTCTGGGAAGGTTTGGATTAAGATGGTAGAACCGTGTATATCTACAGCACAGGCAGAAGACTGACTTTGAAACAACAGTTAAAGGGAATAGCTATAGTCGTTTCTTCAAAACCAGTTAATCAAAGAAGCAAAAGCACGAGGGAGCTCATTCTCAGATGGATAGAAGAGGCCTTCTGTAAGCACCTGGAAGCATGCTCAGCCTCGGGTGGTGAAGGGCACTATTAACACTGGACTTATAATTCATTTCATATCATTTTTTTCAATGACTTACTCTTTAGTAATATAACTCAGATATTTGTTCTGTTCCCTTACCATCTAATGCTTAGGCTCTGTCAGTATCTAACTCTATTTCAACTAAAGGTTTCTTTCTTTACTGTACTTCTATGAAACTGTAGATGCTAACATTATCTTGAAATGTGCCTCTTGCTTCCATCCCTACATATGCTTTCTCTATCGCTCTATCTATCAATTTACTAAGAATGATTTACTGACAGACACAAAAATGTGGATTTGTCGAAATATTCAGAGAGGAGCTATCCAAGGATTAGAAGTACAGAAGAAATGGAGAAAGTTATAAGTCCTAACCTTTCTTTATCCATGTTTCTTTTTTAGTTACTTCATTGCTGGAAGCCTTTCCCTACAAAACTTAGATTTCCTCCAGGGCGTTGCTGTGAAGTAATTTTTCAAATGTACTTGTTGAATGGTGCCCCTCTTTTCTTGGAGTTTCTGTGTTGGCCTGAAGGATGCACTTTCCAGAATTTACCTTTTTGTCAACTTCAGAAATCTCTCAATGACTCTAAAATTACTTCTCCCAAATGAGCCAAATTCAGATGGAGTTTTCACCTTTGAACATTTACTTGCAGTCAGCCCTATAGCAAAATGTGATATACGGGTATGTGCACCTTTAAAATATTGTGCATTTAACCTTTTTAAACTAACAGATCATGTACTACTACTTCTGCTTGTACAGGAAAGTGATGTCACTGTTTTTATTTATTTGTTTATTTATTTATTTATTTATTTATTTATTGGTCTTTTGAGACAGGGTTTGTCTGTATTGCTTTGGAGCCTGTCCTAGAACTAGCTCTGTAGACTAAACTGGACTCAAACTCACAGAGATCCACCTGCCTCTGCCTCCCAGTGCTGGGATTAAAGGAATTCACCACCAACACCCATCATGGTGATGTCACCATTTCATCATTCATAGAGTGTAAGGTTTATCCTATTTAGAAGTGAGTAAAATATAAGGGAAAAGTAAGAATTACAAAGATTTAAATTTATATTATTCAATGACACCATATCCACTTTAAGTATAAGATTATTGAAGTAGAATATTGGCAATAAATTTCCTGAAAGAGCTGTTGTCTTCAAGCACATTGTTAACTATCCTTAGTATAATCTATGAGCAGTTAGCATTGGATTTTAAGACATAATTTTAAGACTGTGGTACTCTTAGAAGAGACACTCTGCTCTGACCTTTAGTTTCCTTATAGTTAAAAACAAAAATTCACAAGGCCTAGGGACAATAGTTAGCTCCATTAGTAGACTTCACAAAAGCCCAAGCTTTAATGCTAGTGACACACAGACCTAGTTCTCCAGACAGGATAAGGTAGTCAATGTCATCTTTGACAACATAGTTAAAGAACAGCTTGAGATGAAAAAAAAAAAAAAAACATCTTGAAAAACAATGAAAAATGTGAATTCACTGAATATTTTTATCATATATTCCATGTACATTCATAACTCAGTTTATCTAAAGTTAATTGCTAATGACAAGAAAACAATACCCAATCTCCTTGAGCCACTGTTTAGACTAAATAAGGTGGCAGAAGTTGGATGTCTGGCATACAGAATATTTTTGAAAGCTTTTGAAAACACATACACACCCTCAGTGTGTGTGTGTGTGTGTGTGTGTGTGTGTGTGTGTGTTTCTTTCTTTCTTTAGTCCTATTTTTTTCATCTTTCATTTATAAAGAAGCAAATGAGAAACAGACATGGTGTTGTGATGTGCTTTATCAGTGCAAATAACCACTTCAAATATAATTACCCCTGTTTCATGGTGGGCGTTGTGGGTGACTTCCATCACACAGAGTTACTTACTTGTTTCATTAGCATATTTTCGTCTCTCTCTCTCTCTCTCTCTTTCTCTCTCTCTCTCTCTCTCTCTGTGTGTGTGTGTGTGTGTGTGTGTGTGTGTGTGTGTGTCATCTTTAATAAGACGTATCAGGATGAACAGGAAGGTTTGTGTGGACTTCCTTGTTGTTCCTAGGGGTGTCAGAGGATTAACTATAAAACAAAATTGCTATTTTTCCCTTTGCACACAAGAGCCATCCATCAATGGAGAGAGGCAGATACCTCTCCCAGAGCACTGTGGCGTGCAGTGAAATATTGGTATTCGAATTAGAGACTAATCAGGAGGAGCAGACAAAGTGACGTTTCCCAGCCTTGTCTTTTTTGTAGCCAATTACCCCAGACTCCTAGTGTTCATGTCTTCTGTGTACCTTCTTTAATTAGCACTTTAATAGCTTGGCTTCAGAGAGCTAGTTCAGGGGAGAACTTTCCCAAAGCTGCCAAATGGTCACAAGCAGGAGGTGATTAAATTTAGTCTGAAGTACCAGGCATCTGCATGCATTCATTGTGCCTCACTGTGTTTTTCAAGATGTGTTCCCAATAACTCCTGACCAGAGGGACATGATGTGGTCTGAAGATGCTTTGGGAAGGTGTCTAACCTCATCAACAGATGTCTGTGTCCTATTGATTTTGGTCAATTTTCAAAATAAGGTTATTGACTCTCCATTAAGCACTGGTTATTTTGGATGGAGAAGAAAAAAAAATGTGTGTACATGTTTGTTTGTTTGTTTGTTTACTAGCCTTGAACCAGAGGGGAGGGGCAGGAAAGAAAAATAATGTGCTTCAACTTTTATTAGCCTTCACATGGTAATTAAACTCAGGCCTCACTGGAGTAGTATTTGCTGAGAAATCTCTTTTTCATTATATGCACTGATTTAATATTATACAAATTATGTTGATAGCCAATAATTAAAATGAAAGAGATCCTTGTTTAAATGTATCTCATAGGATTTGATGCATTAACAGTTACAATGTGAGGAAAAGTTAGCCTCTGTGAAAATATGGTTATTCTTATTTAATATTCATAATGCTAAGATGCATATTGAAATTACTTTTCATTTGACTTTTGAAGATGTATAACATAAACAAAACAGTACCATGAATGAACAGTTTTACACTTTTTCAATCATTATTTTTTCCATTAACACACAAATATATTAATATTAAAAATAGTAGTACTTGTTCCTTTAACAAGTTGATTACCTTATTTAAATTATAGTGATTTCTCCTGTTGTAAATATAGTGTCTATTTAATTAAAACCTTCTTGGGGCCAAGTATCTTCAACATGTGGAAATTCTCTCTTGAGAAGTTTAAGTTGTTGACTATAAATTTTTAAATATTAATTTAAAAGTCGATGTCTATATGACACACATTCTTTGGTGTCTATATAACACATATTTTATTGGTGAGTGATTAATAAACATTGTTGATAACTACAGATCCCCAGTAATGAGAAGAGACTCTCTTTGTTACGCTGAGCAATTAAAACTGAAAAATGAGATTAAGCTTAAAAATGCCTAAATATTGTAATTTTAAATGACATTATTTTTTGGAATAATGAAAAGGCTGTATCTGAGAAGTCAATTTAAAAAAATATTAACAATATACTTGAATATTTAGTCTTTAGCTTAGTAGGTCTTATAATTATATTTAAAGTAAATTTTTTCACTTTATCAATATTAGATTAAAATTCATGCAGACAGTATGTTAGTAGCCACTACACACACTCACACACACACTAACCTAACTGTGGAGTGACTTCTTGTGCAAGTTAAATAATAATAATAATTAAAGACTATACAGTAGTGCCAGCTTTTTCTAAAATTAATTGTGTTTCTTCTATGAGGTATTTGGCTTGTTTTATTTTCAACTTTAAATCATTATGCAGAAACATTGTTTTAGATTTAAAGAAAATTTGTAAAATTGTTTCTGCTATATCCCTTCAATCAAAATCTCTGTCTATCTGTCTGTCTGTCTGTCTGTCTGTCTGTCTGTCTCTTTCTCTCTCACACACACTCACACATGCATTGATATATTGTTTTTATCTGGTGAAACATATTATAGAATGTGTCAGGGACTTAATATTCTTAAACATTTCAATGTTCATTAAAACAGGGCTATTTTCCATGTGACCATTATAGAGTTACAAATTCTAGAATACATGAGGAGCTCATATATAAAACTCCAATATATTTCATTATCTATTATGATAGAGTCCTTCATAGCAAACCCCAGGATCATTTTTTTGCATTTGGTTTCATGTCCCCTTTTGCCTTCCTTAATTTGACAGTGTTCCTCTTAAACGGCATAAATAATAATCAGCCATTTGCAGAAATTTTAAAAAAATTTTGAGAATTTTGTATGTGAGTACTGCTTTTAAATTTGCTCTCCTTTTCCTCACTCCAACTCTTCCCCTCATTATCAGTATTCCCTCTTAAATTCCTGACCTTTTATTCTTTAAATATATATATCACGTAGACATACACTTATACCTACAGTCTTCTGAGGTGTTTTAGTGTTGTTCACATGCATCTGGGGCTTACCCCTTAGCATTGGATAACCTATAAGGGGTCCCATAACTGAAGAAAACTGTTTGTACCTCTCTCATGAGTAATCCAATAGTCATTTGTGTGTGAGAGAATGAACACAATGGATATTGTGTCCTTTCAAGTGATCAATTCCTCTTGTTTTTTTCCTTGACTATTTGCATTGCCAGATACATTAATGCTGTCTTCACTGGATAGCCAAACAAAGTGCATTCAATCACAAATAAAATTTTTAACACAAAAAAATGTCATTTCCTCTTTTGAAGTTAAATGCTTTAATTGTTCTATTATAGTGATAAAAAAATAAAATGTAAATAACAGACTCATTCCTTACATACTTTTACCTCCTAAAGTTATACTAACACATAATCAAAAGGATTTCAAAGAAATGCACAATTAAAAAAATAAAATGTCTTCTGTTGAATGTAGGAAGCAGTAAGGTGATCTTTATTTTTAATATGAAATGCATTAAAAGTATAAAGGACTCGATTTAAGAAGTATAGGTGACCTTTCATCTTCCTGAAGTGATTGTGTCTCACATCACTGTAATATCTAAAGGATAATAGAGTGAGTTTTCAGTGTATCACAAGGACAGGAGAACCAGTCATACCCATATGTATCTTTTTGTGGTTATTTATGTGATCAATAAACGTAGCATATTCTCATCTTTTCTCTGTCAATTTAAATAGACATTTACTAGTGAACAACCTTTGTGGTTAGACAGATCAATTCTTACTTTAGTGAATTTTACTCATTTAATGAGACTTTTAAAAGCACAAACTTTCCTGTGTACTCATTATTTCATCTGTGATGTGTTTTTAATTTGGTTAAATACCCCTCTCTTATACTAAATATAGTGCCCATATGATGTATGCTGAAGGATCCAATAGGAATTCAGGGGTTCTGAAACATGTTGTATATTCTTTCATCTTCCTTAGCAGTAACTGCACACGTTATCCACAAATTGGTGTAAATTCTACTTACAATTCGGAGTGTGGTTTCACTTTTGTATTAGTTTTAAGTACATGGGTCCTTCTGTTATGATTATCAGCGTAAACCCATATACAAATTGAACCTGTCTGTGATCACTATTGAAAGGCCGTTGTGTTGCTACTTATGAATATTTGTTGACATCCATATTAAACTGGAAACTATGCTCTGAATAATATTGGAAAACAGTTTTTTTTTTAAAGCACTTCATCAATACCAACTGCGCAAGTTTACAGGCATTTGCCGTTTTAACAATGAAAGAGCAATGTGGTAACACGTGTCCATAACACCATGGCTTGTACTTTATGAGCATAACACAGCCACAGTGGGTTCCAGTGTCCTTGTTAATCTCTTTAAACAGGAGGCAGCTCCACCTGGAGTGAAACCAGAGGTCAGGTTACCACTTTCCCTTCCACTAGCCTGCAGGGATGTGGCTCTATTTGTCTTGATGATTGCATTTCAATAGGATGGCTCTAATGTGTTTGAGAAAGACATTCCTGGGTCTTAAAGCTGACAAAAGGCTTATTTAACATTTTAAAAGGTTTACATACGTTTCAAAGAGGCAGACAAAGTACCTCTAATTAACAAGTTTTTGTAAAGTTAATACTCTAGGAACAAAGAGAATTAAGCTTTTTATTTTTAACTTGTATTTCAAGGTTACATGCCATGACTTAAAAACACGAATAAGCAGCTTAAAATAGAAGAAAAGGTTGTGCTACGCAGCTATATAATAATTGACTCCATAAAATATTTTCAGTAAATTATTTTTAATTTTTCATTTTCTTTTGTAAACTAATGAACTAGATATACAAGTCCATATGAAACCTAGTTCACGTCCAGGTTACTATTATTTATGGTATCTTTAGGAAAATTACTTTATGAAACTTAAATTTTATTTTGGAAAACACAACCCAAAAGAAATAATCCACAAAATAACAAGGAGCTCCAAGAAGGATTTCAGTTATTATGAGTAGGGTTTTTCCTGCTGATCTTGTCCCACTACCACACCAGCCCCGAATAACACACAGAGATGCTGTATTAGATATAAATCCTATTGGCCAGTTACTAGTTTCTTATTGGCTAGCTCTGTCTTAAGTATTAACCCAATTCTAAGTATTTCCACGTGGTCTCATTTTACCAGAGAGAGGGGCAGGCTTTCTGCTCTCTCCATTTTCTACATGCTGACTCCTCCCTACTACTTCCTCTTTCCTCCTTGTCTCCTAGTTCTGCCTATCTTGCTTTCCTATTGGCCAACAGTGCTTTATTCATTAACCAGTATGAGAAACATATTTACAGAATGACATCTCCCATCTGGAGTTCAGTTGAACATTTGGAGAAATCATGCTTAGGCGTTATTTCAATTCCATTGTATCCTCTCTTTAGTTTCTCTGCAGGCCAGAACCTGAACTAAGAGTTTGAGATCACAGCACTGACAGGAACAGTGAGATTTAAAGGGCAATTTCCTAATTAGGAATTAAGATATAAGCTACCAAAATGATTTCAATATACTAACTAGATTATCCTCACCTATAATTACAGACTGAAACCAAAGCATGAGTTAAAAATGGGAGTAAATGAAATATTCAGTCTAAATATTTATAAAAAGAGATCTACTGATTACAAAACTCATGAAAAAATATAGAGAAGTTGATTAAAAGAACAATTGCCACAGTTATAAAAATTCAAATGATCTATTTCAAGGCATAACAAAACAGCATAATTAGGAAAGACAGCTTCCAAGTATTATGTTTGTATTTGTAATATAAAGTAGAATAATTTAAACTCAGAAAAGACAACAAAGTATGAGACTGTAACATGAATAAAACATAATTTTGAGTCACCTCTCATTCTAATATTTACTAACACCTAAATGTACCAAACATTTATAAGACTTTGAATGATTTATCTAAGTTTGTAAAAACCCTCAAAAATAAAAATAAATTATTAAAAGTAAATGTTCCTTAAATCCTTTTCTTCATTTGGTTCACATAAGAGATTTTTATCTTTTAATTCCACACGCTATATACATATTTTAAATGTGTACAAATAAGTGAAATATATTCACCCATTTGCGTATTTTGCCCTTTCCCCTGATGGCTTATATATACAGGTTTGGATCATATTGATACACAGATTGCAAATAAATACAATATTTTCTCAATTGTGTACCCTGCCATTTTCCCTACTGGTTTATATACAGAAGTTTTGATGGGTACTTTATTCATTAATCACCAAGGTTTATATCAGAGTTACTTATTGGTGGGCTTTTGGCATTTTGCAAACCTTGAACTATAACAAAAAATTTTAAAAGGAATATATTTTAACAGTGTATATCACTAGCTTTTATGGCAATAGCTAATCTCTGGTGAAAAGAAAACATGTATTTAATAGTTTCTACTGTATGTTACAAGATACCAGTGTACACATTTTCTACTGTGTGAATGCCCATTTCTCTATATCCTCCCAATACAGCAAAAAGTATTATTTTAAATCTTACCATTTGCAAGTTTTGCAGTGATATTTGAGATGTGGAGAAGTAGAAAGAAATCACTTATATTTAAAGAGGCATTAGGATTTCTCGGCTTAGCAACAATTTCTGTACAAATACTGCAAACTTCCGCTGTACTGGTCGTTTTCATATTGACTATAAGGACACAAATAGCATGAAATTTACCATATTGAGCATCATGTCTGTTGTTGTAGGTTGTCAGGCAAGGTCTTGTTGTGTAACAGGATGGCCTTAAACTTAAATCCACTTGCCCCAGCTTCCTAAGGGAGACTGGGTCTCACTTCAAAGCCTAGACTGTCCTCAAACTAAAGGAGCTCTTGCCTCAGGTGCTTAGAAAATAGACATGTATCACTGGATTTGCTTATCTTGTTCAAAATTGATATGTAATTCACCAATATTAAATTTATTCATAATGGGGAACTTCCGTTGTCAGCTAAACTCACAGCTCTTTTCTATCTCTGAGACTAACACCTTTACACCCATCATTCCAGTTCTTTCCTACCTCCCCCTCACTTGGAAACATTGTACTTTTGGTTTTCTACAGTTCAGGCTGCTTGAGGTACCTCATACAAGGTAGAAGGCAAGGGCCAACACCTGAGGTTATACTCTTATCACCACACATGTGTTCCAAATATACCCCCACTCACACTCACATATTCACACTCACACACACACACACACACACACACACACACACACACGACTCAATACAGTGGGGATGGCATTAAAAGAATAACTAACTTGAATCTATATCTAATAACATATATTAAAAATTAGGTGAACATGAATCCTAAACCAAAATGCAAGACCCAAATCACAAAACTCATAGAAAAATACAAGTAGAATCATGCAGATCATGCAGGTGTAACTTTATGTAACTAGATGATTTATCGTATGGCAATGCCCATAAGGTTTCTAAACATTGCAGCAAATGTTATAATTTTCCTTCCTAATATTCTATCACCCCTACATTCCAAATTCTTCTTATCCCATTCCTCTGCCGATAGAGATATAGGTTGTCTTCACCTTTTGACAACAAAGAATAGCACAGCCGTGGACTTGGATGTATTACCAGTTCCTCCAGATCCCATTACCAATTACTTCAGGCATATGTCTGGAAGCAGAACCAATATAGGGTAGCACATTTATTTGTCAGGACTGATTTGCTTGTTTTCCACTATGGCGAGGCCTTCCTCATTTCCGTATGATCAGGCAGGTGGGTTTTTTTTTTTTTTCCCTCTGCTTGTTAAAATATCAAAATGCAATGAAACAGTCATTGTAGAATGAAAGTGAGGCTGACTGTCAAGCATTACTGTCTCTTGAACAGACAAGGGTTCTCCAGAACGAGGGAGACCACTGGCTCTAAGGGGGGTTGGGTTTTATCTGGTATGGAGTGTTGCAAGAGTGATCTCCTCCCCTCCCCCTTTGTATTGTTCTGAGGGTGTGTCTCTGCTCCTTCTGGGGTATAGACTGGGTCTCAGTTTTTGTCCACCAGGATGGAAATAACTGAATTTTGATTGGATGTGATAAGAGTAGGCACAATGACTACTTTTGTTCTTTGTGTTATAATAGCACAAGAGAGACCCACTGCATGCCAGGGGAAATGAGCCACATTTGTGAAAAATAGAAACTGCTGGACAGACTAAAGCCACAAAGAAATGGAAACTTACTGCCGATTGCTGGCAGCAAAACGTCATTAAAGAAATCTGAACTGAAGTTTTTGTGATTCTTTTCTCCCATCCCAGGGACATGCAGCCTCAGCATTCTGACACTTCCAGGGGGACAAATGGGTGACAGTATCCTAGGCACTTACTGGTGCTGGAGCCCTTCTCTTCTATTTTTTAATAAGTTGTCTGTTTTTGTCATTGAATGTTACAAATTCTAAACAGATTATGCTTACTGTCCTGGCCTGATACATAATTTGCAAACATATTTCTTATTGTTTAAACTGAGTTTATTTGGGGCTTAATTTTTAATTTTATCTACGCATCTGTCTGCATGTCAGCACCATCTTAGTTGGATTATTATTTTGCTATAAATACTGAAATCAAGAAGTGAGTCATCAAGTTTTATTTCAGATTGCACCAAGTATATTTTGATATTTCTTATGAATTTTAGAATTACTTTGCTGCGTCTACAAAATCCAATGCAAACTTTGATAGGAATTTTATTTCTTTGTCCTGGTGTTTGATAGAATTGATATGTTAATATTATCAAAATGTGCTATATTTTAACTAATGCCATCTTTAATTTCTTTCGATGGTGTCCACTACATTTTACTGATAGGCCTTTAACCATGTGGCTTTAGCCAGTTTCTAATCACCTTGCATTTATGCTGTTAGAAATAGAGTTGTTTCTACAATTACCCTTTTAGATAGTTTCCTATTAGTGTAGTATACAGAAGAATAATTGATATCAATTGCTATTGATAGTGTGTCCTGTTTTCCTGCAAACTACTCTTCAGTTCTTACTTTTACATGTGTATAACTTATAGTGCCTCTCTCATATGGAATCATATGGATATAATTTTGGAACACAGATAACTTTATTCTTGTCAAGATTTCATGACATGTGTTTTTCCTAAGTGTATTCTTCTGGCTGGAATTTTGAGATATTACAGTGAGCATAAATATTGAAAGTGGGAAATGATCACTTTTTTCTTTTAAAATTCTTTTATGAAATTTTAGTCTTAAAATTTTAACCATACTAACTTTATGCATTTGGAATTCAAGATGATAACTGCAAACATGCACACAGTATGAGTTGACCACACATGATCTCAGCAGGAATAGCCCCAGCCTTTTACCATTGAATGTGCTGCTGCTCCCTGAGGTTTTATTGCTTGCTAAATAGTCACAATCCATCTTTCCATAAAGAAATAGTGATGGAGGATGTCCTTCTGTATATACGTTTCTCTTATTGGTTGATGAAGTAAACACTGGTTGGCCAGTAGCTAGGCAGGAATTATAAGCAGGTTTACCAGACAAGAAAAAAGCTGGGAACAGAGAGGCATGTAGCTGTTGGGCAGATAGGATGCTGGGCATTCTTCGGTAAGATAGGGCCTTGTAGAAATACATAGATTAGTAGTTATGTGTTAATAATTAGGAAAGAGCTAGCCAGTAAGTTGCCTAAGCCACCAGCCAAAGAGTTTATAATTAATATAAGCCTCTGTGTGTTTATTTGGGGCTAACTGACTATGGAACCAGATGGGAGAGAAACTTGTCTACAAAACAGTTGATTGTCATCAAGTACATCTTCTGGTCATACGTCCCTTGTTATCATTCTTAAAGTTTTAAAAGATTTTTAAAATTCTCTAATTTTAAAGTTTTTATTTATTTCTTTGTGTGTGTGTGGATTGCTTGTATGTGTGTGTATACATTTAAGTAGAGGTCAGAGGGAAGTCTGTGTTTTTCACTGAGTTCTCACCTTCAACCTTGTGAGTCCCAGGGATTGAACCCAGGTTGTCAGGCATGGTAGCTAGTGCTTTCCTCTGATGAGCAATGCCATTTTCATTCTCTTAATGATATACTACATGGATCAAGATTTTTGCATGTTAAAACCTTTTTGCATTCCAGAGATAAATCCACAATGTTTTTACTATGCAGCTGGGTCTTTGTTTGACTTACATTTAAGCGAGTAATATAATGACAACCTTGTCATGAACATTCTACCTACTCAGTGTTTACCACCCAAGGTAATGCATAGCTTTAATTTTAAGTTTTGTGTTTGTCCATGCCCAAGAACCAGAAGGGTATGCATGCATGTTAGGTTAGCCTTTTTGGAAATCTTGATATTATCTCTTCTGATTTCTTGGAAAGTTGGATAAAAAACTTGGATTTTGATGAGTAATGTGAAAGTCTATCCTGTTAGATGCTATTTTGATTTGGACTGTTGCTGGCTAGCATAGAATCTCAGACCTGGTCAATGATGCCCATCAATGTATTTAGTAATATCAAATTGTTAACAGCCAAAACATCCTTTTGCAGTGATATTTTTATGAACATATCTCCAAAATCCAAAGATACTGGAACTTATTCTAGACACCCCAGTTGAGTTGATACATATTGAAATCCCTTAACACAGCCTGATATGCTTCTCTGTATTCATCCTCTTTGTTTTATTTACCTTTAAGAGAACAATATAATGACAACCTTACATGTCATGAATAGCCCACCTACTCAACGTTTACAACTCAAGGTAATGGATAGCTTTGACCTGAAATTTTATATTTTTCCATGCCCAAGAACCAGATGGGCATGTTTGTATGTTAAGATAATCATTTGCTGAAAACAACATAAATGCTGGAAATAACGCAGAATCTATTTGATAACCGCTATGTTTTCTGTGCTTTGGGTCAGTTGGTGTATATTACTCACCCCCTATAAAACTATGAAATATTTTTGCAAATTATCTCATCAGTTCTTCCCCCATATGATGCTTCCTATGCCTTTCAATAAGCACAGAACAAAACCCTTTGTTAGAAACCAGGCATATTAGCGGACATCAGGCATGTAGATAGACATACAACAGAAAGATTACAGACAAATCAGAGCCTACAAACTACAGACAGATAGAAGACACAGAGAAAGAAGTAGAGAATTCAAACTTACTACATTCTTGGTCAAATAAATCCAAGGGAAGCGCTTTATTTTCTTTCCTTAATTTGACACTGATGTATTTTGGAGCCTCTGAGGCTACCCTTAATGCTTTCTACCAAACACAATTTTTTTATGGCTTTCATTAAAATTTTACTTCATGTACTTATGAATTTTGAATTTGAAAATATATCTTTGTAATTGATTTTTCTTTTCAAGAACAGGTGGTAACTTTTATACTTGTTTACTCATTTTAAAGTTTTGAATACAGATTTAATATTTTATCTCTTATGGTCTTGTATAACACTTTTGTTAGAAGATTCTTAGGTATTTTATAGCTTTGTTTTTGTTTTAATAGTTAAACCATTGAATGGTGATTGAAAACATCATAAATGGTCCATTTGATTCTGAGAAGAATAAACTATTTTTGCAACAATATTGCATTTCTCCTGAAAAAAAAAATCAAGAATGGATCAGAAACTTTAAACAAAGACCTCGTTTAGTGTTTAGAGATGACACCTAATTGAGGTCATGATTTTTACTTTGGTACTAGTAAGATTTAAAGGTCATGGTAAGTGGGCTGCTAGCTTCATTCAAACATCAAGAGGACATCTGTCTAAAAACCAAAGACAATGGAAAACATTTCTCTTGGTGTGTTGATAGCATCAAAACCAGCAGATTTTTTTTTTCTTGAGGGTTTCCCTAGATGGGTGGGGGCAAGGGGCTGAAAGAGGCTGATATCCTTGGTTTGTTTCCAGAACAGGTTGTAAGTCCAGGAAACTCATGATAAAACAGAAGCTTGAACAACCTCAATCATATAGACTACCTCTATCTGTGACCTTCCTCGGGAGCTAAGGACTGACAAAAGGGGAGGTTTAAGATCAGCCTCAGTGTCTGAAGATGAGAACAGCATTCTGAGACCCCTGGGGTGAAGAGACCTGTGCAACCTGTGGTCTCAGTGGAGAATTCCAAAGAATCATAATCTTAGTTAAGTGCTAGACAAGAGTGTACTGAGTGCCATTAAAGCCACACAAGGCTGACAAGAAGAAGCATCCTTCAACAAAGTATCTTAGCACATGAAATGTGGGAAACACAAGGTTCAACTTCTCGGGGAAATAAAAAGCAACAGACACAAACTTACAGAAAAGTTACAGAAGAGGAAACACTGGGGTATAAGTAGCAATGATTACTATGTTCCAGAAAATGGAAGAAGACATCTGATAGCAGAGGATAAAGGGAGTCAGTACCTAGTCAATACCATTAAATCAATCATTTCTCCAGGAATAACACACAAGAGATTGGGTAAAAATTAAAATGTATGACACTATAGAAATCCTTAACTCACTAAAATGGCATCAGAAAATGTGCAAGGAATACCCCTCTGAGAGTTTATAGAAATATCTACCATAAGCACATTTGGTGTAATGCCCTTCATATAAAACTTTTTGGGATCCAAGAAGTGACTGGGAAGATGCCAGTTTCTTGAGAGAATAAACAGCACATAACAGTAAAACAATCATTAAATAATCAAATAATAAACATTGAAGAATCAAAGATTCCAGAATATAAAGTAAGAACAATACATATTTTTTGTGATTAATTTATGATCTGTGCTGATTAATCATGAGTGAAATTTGATATGTATTATTAGGTGATGTAACATTTGTATCCTAACATTTACAGCTTCTCAAAATTATGATACTATGTCATGATGGTAAAGATTGTTTTGATTTGCTTGTTGACTTAGTGGCATTTAAAGCCACATGGAATCAACTCTTTGGGCATGTCTGCAAAAAAATGTAGAGATTAATTTAATTTCTATGGACTACCTTACCCTAGATAGGATACCATTCCACAGGGTACAACAATACACTGAATGGAAAAGAGAAAGCAACCTAAACACACTTATTTTAAAAGAAACTAATACCACCAGAGGGACCTGGAGGTAAAACAAAGGACCCTGCATAGGCGCCATTCCTTCCCTGCCAGCCCCCATCTTTCACTAGAGAAGCATGTGTCGGGGGCTGCCCCAGTCCTCCACCTCCAGTCCCATGACTGGCTGCCAGATCCTTCCTGCCACCGAATCCTGCAGAGGGACCTGGAGGCAGAACAAAGTATCCAGTATCAACAACCATTTCTGTCTTGCCCCTGCACCTTCTGTAAGAGAGGAGAGAATAGAGCCATTAACACATACCCACCAGTGGGTAAAGGGAGAGACCTCACCTTTACCCACTGGAAGGAGAGATAGGAAGACTACAGTATAAGAACACATCCAACTACAGAAAAACTTATGTGACACCACTAGAATCTAGGGATTTTATGCCAGCAAGACCTGAATATCCTAACGCAGATGAAGCAGGAGAGAATGGCCTTAAAAAAACAACTTCATGAAAAAGATAGAAGCCCTCAAAGAGGATATGAGAAAATCCCTTTAAAAAATGGAGGGGGAAAAAAAAAAAAAACAAAATGCAAGAAATCAACAAATCTATTAAAGAAAGCAAGGAAAGCCAAGGAAAAACAATCAAACAGATGAAGGAAACAATTCAAACAGTTCATGACCTGAAAACTGAAATAGACACAATAAAGAAAACACAAACTGAGGGAATGCTGGAAATAGAAAAGCTGTTTAATCAATCAGGAACTACAGATGCAAGCATAACCAACAGAATACAAGGGAAGGAAGAGAGAATCTCAGGCGCTGAAGATAAACTACAGGAAATAGGTTCATCGACCAAAGAAAATCTTAAATCCAACAAATCCTTAACACAAAATATCCAGTAAATAACGGACAACATGAAAAGGTCAAACCTAAGAATAATAGATATAGAAGAAGGTAAAGAAGCCCAGCTTAAAGGTGCAGAAAATATTTTTAACAAAATAATAGGAGAAAACTTTCCCAACCTGAACAAGGACATGCCTATGAAAGTACAAGAAGCTTACTGAACACCAAACAGACTGAACCCTAGCCATATAATAATAAAAACACCAAACATATAAAATAAATAAAGAATATTAAGAGCAGCCAAGAAAAAAGGTCAAGTAACATATAAAGGCAGACCTATCAGAATTATAACTAACTTCTTAAGGAAACTCTGAAAGCCAGAAGGTCCTAGATAGATGTTCTACAAATACTAAGAGACCATGGATGCCAGTCCAGACTACCATACCCATCAAAGCTTTCAATTTCTATAGATGGAGAAAAAAAGATATTTCATGATACAACCAGATTTGCACAATACATATCCATAAATCCAGCCCTATGGAAAGTTCTGGAAGGAAAACTCCAATTCAAGGAAGTTAACTACACTCACAAAAATACAGGAAATATAAGCAATAGATAATTCCACTTTACCAGAAGCCAAAAGAAACAGCAGGGTAAATCTACTCACAATACCACCATCACCAACAAATCCAAAACAAGCAAGAATTAAAACTCAATGGTTCTTAATTTCCCTCTATATTAATGGTCTTAACTCACCTATAAAAAGACACAGGCTAACAGAATGGATACAAAGACAGAATCCATCCTTCTGCTGCATGCAAGAAACACACCTCAATTTCAGAGGCAAATGCTACCACAGAGTAAAAGGTTGGGAAAAGATCTTCCAATCAAATGGACACAAGAAACAAGCTAACAAGTTAGACTTCAAACTAAAATCAATCAAAAGATATTAATAAGGTAATTTCATATTTCTCACAAGAAAAATCCATCAGGACAAAGTCTCAATTCTGAACATCTATGCCCCAATACAAAGGCACCCACATTCGTAAAAGAAACACTACTAAAACTCAAATCTCACATAAAACCTCACACAGTCATAGTGGAGACTTCAACACCCCACCACCAGACAGGACCACCAGACAGAAACTCAACAAAGAAGCAAAAGAAATAACAGAAGTTATGTCTCAGCTCAGTATAACAGACATCTATAGAACACTCCATCCAAACACAAATGAATATACCTTCTTCTCAGCTCCACATGGAACCTTCTCTAAAATCAACCACATGCTAGGCAACATAGCATACCTCAACAGATACAAAAAATTGGAATAACCCCCTGCACCTAATCAGATCTCCATGCTCTAAAGTTAGAATTCAACAACACAAATTACAGAAATCCTACAAACTCATGGAACTGAACAATCAGCAATTGCACCATTCCTGGGTCAAGAAAGAAATAAAGAAAGAAATTAAAGACTTCCTAGAGTTCAATGAGAAGGAAGACACAACATACCCAAGCTTATGGGATACTTTGAAAGCAGTACTAAGAGGAAAGTTCATAGCAGTAAGTGCCCATATGAAGAAACTGGAGGATAGTCACATTACAGAATTAACACAACTGAAAGCTCTAAAATAAAAAGAAGCAAACTCACCCTGGAGGAGTAGAAGGCAGGAAATAATCAAATTGAAGGCTGAAATCAATAAAGTAGAAACAAATAATTAATGTAATAAAGAATTGGTCTTCAAGAAAATCAACAAGATAGACAAACCTTTATCCAAACTAACCAAAGAGCAGAGAGAGAACATGCAAATTAAGAAAATCAGAAATGGAAAGGGGGGCATAACAAAGGACACTAGGAAAATCCAGAGAATCTTCAGGTCATACTTTGAAAACCTGTACTCCACAAAATTGGAAAATTTAAAGGAAATGAACAATTTTCTGGATAAATATCTTTTGCCAAAATTAAATCAAGAACAGATAAGTCAACATCAAACTAAATGGAGAGAAACTCGAATGCAATTCCTCTAAAATCAGGAACAAGACAAGATTGTCCCCTCTCTCCATATCGCTTCAATATTGTACTTGAAGTTCTAGCTAGAGCAATAAGATAACAAAAGGAGATTGGCGTGAGTGGTATTTGTGGGGCTGCAATTGGATACAGCCAAATGGCCCCAAGTCCATACCTGAGTTGGAGAGTGTGGATAAGGGAAAGGCTAGCCATAGACAATAAAGAGAGACAGAATAAAGGTCAGGAGGGCAGATCCGTCAATACTGAATGCCTTGAGTTCATTTTTCACCACTCTTAAATACTTTAACCAAAAAGGGGAACACAGTATCATGTATATGGAATAAAGAGACTTTTCTTCCTCACTTATTCTAAGGGTTCAGTAACCACATTTTAGCTCCAACTTCTTATTCTCTAGCCTTGAGGTCAGGAGTAGCCACACCTCAGATTCAGGTCTGTTGTTATTTAGACTAAGACAGTCCTTTTGTAGTCACACCTTTGACCTTTAGGTCTTGTGACTTGCTGACAGCTGTGAAATTTCTGCTCTTGCGCCAAGATGGAGTGTAGCCATCTTTATGGGCACCCACAGGAGATCAAGGGGATACAAATTGAAAAGGAAGAAGTCAAAATCTCACTGTTTATAGATGATATGATAGTTTACATAAGTGACCCAAAAAAACTCTTCCAGGGAACTCCTACAGCTAATAAACACCTTCAGCTAAGTGGCAGGAAAAAGAATCACTCAAAAGAATCAGTAGCTGTACTATATACAGATTATAAAGGGGCTGAGAAAGAAATCAGAGAAACATCACCCTTTACAATAGCCACAAACAACATAAAATATCTTGGGGTAACGCTAACCAAAGAAGTGAATGACCTATATAGCAAGAATTGTGCGTCTTAAAAGAAAGAACTTGAAGAAGATACCACAAAATGGAAAGATCTCCCTTGCTCTTAGATAGGTAGGATCAACATAGTAAAAATGGCAATCTTGCCATAAGCAATCTACAGATTCAATGCAATCCCCATCAAAATCTTAGCACAATTTTTCACAGACCTTGGAAGGATAATACTCAATTTTATATGGGGGAAAAAAGACCCAGGATAGCCAAAACAGCCCTGTACTATAAAGGAACTTCTGGAACATCCCTGACCTCAAGCTCTACTATAGAACTATAATCTTGAAAACAGCTTGTTATTGGCACAAAAATTAGCAAATAGACCAATACAATCAACTTGAAAACCCTAATAACCCACGCACCTATGTACACTTGATTTTTGACAAAGCAGCTAAAATTATACAATGGGGAAAAGAAAACATCTTAAACAATTTGTGCTGGCATAATTAGATGCTGGTGTGAAGAAGACTGCAGATAGATCAATATGTATCACCATGCACAAAATTTATGTCCAAATGGATCAAATACCTCAACATAAATCCAGCCACACTGAACCTCTTTGAAGAGAATGTGGGGGGTACCCTTGAACAAATTGATGGGGCAGTGAGGAAAGATAGAATTAGGAGAAAGAGGATGGGAAAAGAGGATGGGAGAGGAGAACATGAGGGAGCAGAGTGATTGAGTCAGGGAAGGAATACAGGAGAACAAGAAAACAGATACCATAAGAGAGGGAACCATTATAGGTTTTAAGAGAAATCTGGCACTAGGGAAATGTCCAGAGACATACAAGGATGACCCCAATTAACAATCTAAGCAATAGTGGAGAGGCTACCTTAAATGCCCGCCCCAATAATGAGATTGATTACTACCTTACATGCAACCCTAGAGCCTTTGGCTAATAGCTGATGAAAGCAGAAACAGACATCTACACCTAAACACTGGGCCAAACTCCTGGAATCCAGTTGCAAAGAGGGAGGAGTGATGAGCAAAAGGATCAAGAACAGGCTGGAGAAACCCACAGAGGCAGCTGACCTGATCAAATGGGAGCTCATGGACCCTAGACTGATAGCTGGGAAGCCAGTATAGTAACAACCCAGACCCCCCTCTGCTAGGACTGGGAAGTCTATTGGACCTCTGACATTGGAACCAGGATGTATCCCTGGTGTATGAAAAGGACTTCAGGAACACAGTTCCCATGGAGGGATACTACCTTGACCTAGAGATAGGAGAGAGGGCCTAGACCCTACCCCAAATGACTTGACAGATTTTGATGATCCCTCCTGGAAAGCCTCATTCTCCCTAGGGAGTGGATTGGAAATGGGCCGGAGGGGTGTGTGAGTGTTGGGGGGGGGAGGTAATGGGAGAATGGGAGGGAGAGGGAACTGGGATCAATATGTAAAATAAGAAAAAATATGAAAAATAATACTAATAAAAAAGAAACTAATACCATAAAACAAAAAATGAAAGATCTTAATGATTTTATCATTGTAGTAACCATCAATTTTTCTTGCCTTTATTATCAAACACATCATAAAATAGTGATTCTAGAGGCCAAATAAAGAAATGGATCTAAATAATTCATCCAATGTGAATGGATAATAAGAAACAATACTTCATTCTTGTTGTTCATAATTAGAATAATTCATGCTCAAATATATTGTTTATGCCTTGGAATTAGCTACCAAGCATGTTTGAACATATATATATATATATATATATATATATATATATATTCCAATTCATTAGAGAGAGGGAAAAAAGGACAAAGACAAAATAATACAACAAAGAAGAAAAACAGGGAAGATTGAGCACAGTCTCACACACACGCACACACACCACACACACACACACACACACACACACACACACCATACACTTGCACACACCCACAAACACCACCTTGCTGCTTGTTTTTCAATTTAAGATCCCCTTACCACATTATCACTGTAATTTGACAACAAGAAACACAAGCTAAGTAGATGTGTCTCTAACTGGGAAGTATGCAATGATAGAATTTTCCTGGATCCTGGACTTTTATAGTGATACTCTACTTGGCCAAGTTTCCAAACTTCATTTTCATTAAAATTATTTTAATTGAGATGTGTGTGTGTGTGTGTATTGAAGTGACCAGATAGAGTCTATAACCATAAGAAATTAAATTATGTTTTCCCTATGAGGATTACAATTTGATAGATCAAAATAGGATTATTATTTTAAGCATTTAAAAATTAATTTGTCAATATCACAGTTTTAATATGTTTTTGATAGTATTATGTTTTGTATGTATCTGACAATTGTTGCAAAATGTATTGTATATGTGAAAGATTAGCATTTCCACAAACAGCTGAAGTTTCCAATCCATTAATGTAAAAAATCAATATAAAATAGATCTTTCATAAAGTAATCCATTTATATATTACAAATATTTGTGCTCATGAGGAAAGAATTTTAAACTTGTTTTGCTGGACTTAAAGCAAATTCGGATTTGATGTCTTCACTTGCAGAAAACACACATTGCCAGCTTGCCACATTGCCAGTTATGATAAACTAATAATGACTCTACAGGATATTTAAACAGGGAAATCCCATGAAACAAATGACATGATTTACTCATCATGACATAGGATTGTTTTATCAGTCTTAGGTTCACGGTGACTCTAAAAGCCATGAGGAAGAGAATGCAGAGGGAAGAGACTGTTTCCTGTACCTGATATTTGTTATCTGTGTTCTATTAATTAAAGTGTGTAACAGAATTAGCAAAGTACTGGAATGCTGAGCCAGTGAGATAGATGTGAATCTTTGACAGCTTGGGTTTAGTCCCTGAAGTCAATGCAAAGTAGAAGAATCATTAAGCCAACATTATCCTCTGACTCTACACATGAGCTTTGGCATTTGCAGCAAATCACACACATCATACAGAAAGGATGATGATGGTGATGACAATTTAACCATAAAAGAAAAATGCTGGGTATGCCATTAGGATTACCTATTAAACTTTGGAGAATGGTTAATTTCATGTGACCAACAAATACTAGGACCAAAATAAAAATGCACATAATTCATTTGGTTGAGACTGTAAATATATGCCTTCCTAAATTAGTTTAACCAACACTATCCATTTCTTATTTGATTCATGCTTGGAGTAATTACCATTGTAATTAGAGATTAAATGGTGCATTTGAACAACAGTGATCAAACTTACAGTGAAAACTTCACAATGAGAAGACATATATGTGTGTGTGTGTGTGTGTGTGTGTGTGTGTGTGTGTGTGTATATATATATATATATATATATATATATATATATTATGGAATAACCTAATTACATACAATTAATATTAAGTGACATACTTGAGAATTTGATCTCTGAGAAACCATATAAGACACACACACACACACACACACACACACACACACACACACACACACACACGCTTCCTTTTACTAAATGAGTTACTTTTTTGCATTTCAACCCTTAAACAACCTTACTTAGAAAACTTGTATGCTGGCTGATATGGGTTACTAAGCGGCTTTGTGTCATTTTTCCCCCTCTATTGCCAACTATTAGCAATTGTAAACTACATTAACAAATTATTAGACAATTGTAAAATCAAATAAATAAGTGTAGATGTATGCAGCTGCTCCGTATGCTTGAACTGCTGAGAGAATGGAGACTGATTTATTTCAGAATGTAGTCTCCTGAACCCTTCAACAAAGTGTCTCTTTCTGCTAAAACATGAAACCATAACTCATGCTAGCACACTACACACCATATGTCTCCAGTTTTTGATGTCTTTGTCTTTTATGCTAAAAGTAAAATAGCACATTCATAGGAAAAGTTAGGAAATAGAGCCTGAATATAAATTAAGAACTTTACTACATCCCTGGATTTTTAAATTGATGTTTAAAATCATTGTAAGCAAAAGAAACAAAATTTTATAACTATATATTCAAACATTTTTAAGGTATGAAAAATACTTTTACAAAATTATAATTATTATCTTTTAAATAGTATGAAAATTAAGAGTCAACTGTTGGCATTCAAAGTCTTGTGAAAAGTTAGAACCTCTTTTCTATAGTGAGGCCTATGGAAAGTCTAAAAAGTTAGCAATTTCATTCTTTTATAATTCCTTAATTGAAAATGCTTCCTTGTTTGTTTTGTTGCTTTGAAGTATGTCCCTAAGAAAAGTAGGTTGCTGACAATACATAATGAAATGGATCAAAAAATAGACTCTTAAAATACGTATACCATAGTAAATAAAAGTTCAGTTTATGAAGAACTGTTAGATCTAAGGATTATAAAGGAAGGACAGATACAATGGGACTAACATTTAAACATTCTTTTAAACTTGGAAGCAGCAGAAGGAAACCAGTAGGACTATAGCAGGCTTCCTATGGTAGATTTTGACACTTTGGAACATATACGCCTCTGTAATAGTATTCAATTTTTAAAGCCTTAAATATAGTCCAGGGAAAAACAAAAGCCAGGTCTTGCCCTCACATAAGGCAGGAAGTCTACTCTTCTCTACATCACTAAATGAATTAGAAATCCACTTACCAGCAAGTACTGGTCTACCTCTAAACTTCACATTCACCCGAGGAAAGGGCATCCAATCAAGCTAACATACCACTCACGGATTGTACACCAATATATATTGCTATGTGCTAGATATACATTTCGGCTCTACAGGATGGGAATTAATCTGAGCTTGTGAATCCTCCAGTTTTGCTGCTCTGTGTGTGGGCAACAGTTGTGTATCTTGGTCTGTCTGAGAGGCCCTGAGCAGTGGGACCAGGCTCTATCCCTCCTGCATGAACTAGCTTTTTGGAACCCATTCACTATGGTAGGATGAATGGGGAAAAGGGCTTGGTCCTGCCTCAAGTTAATGTGCCAGGCTTTGCTAATTCTCCTTGGGAGGCCTTACCTTTACTGAGAAATGGATGGAGGGTGGGTTGAGGGGAGACATGGGGAGTATGGGAGAAGGGGAGGGAGGAGGAACTGGTGTTGGTCTATAAAATGAATAAAAAAATACAGCAAATGTAGCATAGGAGCCTTTTTCAGCATCTGTGGATGAGTCTCCACTGAGAAGAAAAGTTGCACAGAAGTCTCCCAAGGAGTGATTCATGTACTTATCAAACAAATGAGAACAATGCATCCTATTCTGACAACGTCAGCACGCCGTGACAGTTTTCCAAGTGAGAATACAAAAGTCACTTTTGTAAATGGATGATGTATTAGTCAAAGTTCTCCAGAGGAACAGAACTTAGAGTGAATCTATACAGAATGAATCTATAAACAAGGATTTAGAAGGGCTTACAGGCTGTGGTCCATCTAGTGCAACAATGGCTTTCCATGCACAAGAAGTCAGGCTCGATGTCTCAGCTGGCTGTTAGTATATGCCAGCGTCACGAAGAAGTAAGCTCCAATGATAGGGATGGAATGAACCTGTCAGCAAAAGTCTGAGCAAGCAGTCAAAGAAAATAAGCATCTTTTGGGTTTCTTCATCTAGGCCAGTAACAGAGGTGTGGCTCAGATTAGAGGATCCTCCCAGCTCCAAATTTGAATATTTAAAGTATATTTACACACTTTAAATCATATAATAATAATAATAATAAATCTCTCAAGGAGGGCCCAGCCACTTTGGTTTTTGTTAATTCCAAATGTAGTCAAGTTGGCAATCAATAACAGCCATCATTGATGACTTTTAAAAATGTCCAAAAAAGGTAATTAATATGAAAATATACCTTGACCACATACTAGAAGACCAGTCAATTAATAGTCCTATGATTATTTCCTATTTTAATTCTAGTAAAAGCACACATTAAGCTAATTTTATAAAAATTATATGATTTTTTAAAAAATAAGGACCACATATAATAACTAAATAGGAAGTCTAGAAGGAAATGAACAATAAAAAAAATATAGGATGCAAAGAATGGGCATATGTTTTCCTTTGCAGAGAAAAAAATAATCGCATCAGAAACAAATAGTAACACTTAGATCTTTCTTTTTAAATGAATGATTGTATGTTTTCTTTTTCATCAAATAAAATAATTTTCAAGTGATAATCATGAGCAAAATAATAAAATAATAAGCTTTAGAAATTAAGAGAAACCCCTCAATTTAATGAAAACATTTTTACCACATTTAGCATTGTTTTCCCTCTTTTTCATAAACCTTGATTTAATGTTTTCTTACTAAATGTAGCTGCTCTGCTTCACTGCCTCAGACAACCGGGCAAATGTGCAGTAGTTAAAAATAAACAGGAAATACAAGCCTTACTTCCCACTGAACTTGCTTAGTGGCAGATGTTTCATGTGCTAATGAGCATTTTAAAATGATTATCCCAGACTGACTCTGACCCCCCCCCCCTCCACAAAATTCCCCACTCATCTCACCACTTGCAGAGCTCTAGGAGCAGGATGTTTGGGAAGAACACGCATTGAAACCCTGGCATTAATGCATATGCCATATATTATGGATATTTTCGTAGAGTCTCGCTGTAACAAAGTTGGTGACCCAGGCAAGATGGTGTTCCCATGGGTAAATCCATCATCTTCTGGACCCCATAACTAGAAACGGTGTGTGTGGAACAGCAATATGTCAATACCCTAGAAATGCGTGATTCTTTCAATTTATTCAGTCTGAGTCTCTGAAACATTTTATTTTCTTTTTATCTATGTTCTTTTGACACTAATTGGGGGATATCACTGTGTTGAATTACTGAGCAAAACAGTGAATAAAAAAAAATGACATAATGAGGCTTTTCAAATTGATGCATTATTGGCTAACAAAAGAAATCATGAAGATCCAGGAGTGGTCACACAGCCTGTAATCCCAGCACCAGAGGCAGGAGGATCACTGCAAGTTGGAGGCCAGTCTGCACTGCATAGGAAGTTCAAGGGTAACCTGGCTAAATAGTAGAATCTAGTCTTAAAAAACTACTCAAATAGAAGCTGGGGAAGATTATCTGCATGTTTTGAGAATGTCAGGGAGGACTAGAGAATCAGGCTAGGGAGGGAACTATGTGACCAAGAGAACTGTCAATGTCATGAACAGTTAAGAGCACTGTTACAGGTTAACATTTGGTTAGGGGTATCACAGGCACCATGATTTCCCACAGTATTAACACCCCATCTTAGGCATCTGCAGGATTGTTCCTATTCTGAGAAGAATGTTTTTCAAAATTTCAAAAAAAAAAAAAAAAAAAAAAAAAAAAGAAAAAAGCCACACCTGCTTGTTCCAAAGGAGATTGGGGGACAAATAGAAATTGACATATTTCTTCTCCAAGTACTTAAGGCCTGAAAAATATAGTTTCCTCATTCATTGCTAGGTGATGAAGAGATTAAAAATATAATCCTCTAGGGCTCTGTGTGGAATAGGAGAATCAGTATATACAGAGCTGTGTGTGTGTGTGTGTGTGTGTGTGTGTGTGTGTGTGTATGTGTGTTTCTATTTCTAAGCAGGTAGCGAGTCTTTTAACTAAAAAGCAGACATTTTGAAGCATGAGGCAACCCGGCTTTCAGCAGTGTTTGCTGACTGAGTGGGGTCTGTAGAGATTCATTCCTTGGGCTGAACTATACTTGCTGACAAAGCATCAAAAAGTGTGTTTTTGGAATAGGAGGGCCTTAGTTCCACGTTGTAACTGCTTTAGTGATATGAAATCCTTTTTTGCCTTTCAAAATATTTCTCCAACAAACCTAAAAAACATCACCATCAGTAGAATGAACTTTAATCCCATCCCTTTTAAAGAGGAGGATGAATTGGGAAGTACTTGGCACCTTCCTCCTACGGGCATCAACACAAGGTAGAGAATAACTTTCCAAAGTCAAATGCTGGCACACAGGTTTCAGTTATTAATGGGCTACTTAAGAGTGAAACGTATTACTGAAGTGCACAATGTTAAGTCAAGTAACCTGGACATATACTTTAAAATATTTTTTACTGCTTAACATGCTAATGTGAAAACGTGGGATAAGGGAGAGCAAGAGACCTATTTTCGGAGACAGGAGCTGCAGGAGAGAGGAAAGAGGGGGAGAAAAGAGAGGAACAGAGAGAGAGGGGGGAGGGAGAGGGAGAAGGAGAGAGAGAGAAGGATGGGAAGGGAATATGGTGAATGTGCACAGGTGGTGCTCTTAGTGGCTGCAGCTGAGGGCAGATCGTGTCAGAAGCCCAAGGGCAGGCCAGTACAGATGCCTGAATACTAACAACTATCCCATTCTGAATGTCCATCTACAGTAAACAAGAGTTGGTATTACTCCTGATCAAGCAAACAATGTGTTTTCAGTTCTTTGTGTCTCCCCAATTTCAACAGTGGACTATCGTTTGTGTCACTGATAACAAATGCTGATGAACTTCCTTTACAGTGGTTATTTGCCTGATTTGTATGTGTGTAGTATTTCCTTTGGTAAAGATATTTATTCAACTCAGAAATTTCTTGCCTATGGGGCGTCAGGTTTATGGGTATCATTTCAAGTGTTTTAATTAAAATTATAAATCACAGATTTTAAAGTTCCATGCATAAGTATTTTTACTGAGAGTTTGGTTTCTCTCATACTGTCTAACATTTTGCAAAATGGTATTCTTAATTGTTGATCTGTGTTTTATGGTTAAAGTAACTTATTTATTGAAAATGACTTATCAGCAAAGGCAGGTCTTTTCATTTGAAAAGTATATTAAGTACCTCCCCAATACTTAGATCTTTGTCTTTGTTACATAATCATAAATGTCTTAGGTTTAAGAAGTGTGTGTGTGTGTGTGTATAAAATTTATTTATTTATTTATTTTTTTGAGAAAGGGTGTTAGTAGCTCAGGCTATACTTGAATTGTCTACATGTGATCTTCTGATTCACCTGGTACCATTTCCTAAATGCTAGCTTTACTGAAGTTCACCAGCACCCTGGGCATATGCACTGTTGCAGACTAAACCCAGTGACTTACCAGTATAGGCAAGTACTCTACCAAATAACTTATATCCTGAGCCCCTAAATATTTATTTGGGGTTTGATCTAAAATTTTTTAAAAAAATTATTATTTAAACATTTTAATGCTGAAATATTGGAATATAATTAAAGTTTCATACTCAATTATTGTTCTGCAAATCTAATATACCCATTAATACTGTTTTTTTTTAATTATAACTGCTTTCAAAAGTTTTGTGTTGTCTTCAGGATTTTCCACATAGGCAATATATGTAACCATCATTTTCCTTTCTTTTCATATGTATCATTTCCCTGCTTCTCTATACCAGCTCTAATTCTCAATAAGATATTTGAATACTTTGAAACAGTTTTTTCTCTCTCTTTGCAACATACAGACACCACCACAGGAAGGCACAACCAACCCCAATGCAGAGTTGTGGGGGTCATTCCCATAAATCTACAAAACACTCCCACACCTAAGGCCCAGGAAACATTGCTGAGCAGAAGGGCTGTGAGAGCCAAAAGATCAGAGAGTTTTTAGTGAGAGTGTGTCTCCTAGTAATGTGAGAAACTACAAAAAGTTTCACTAATATGATTGCCCAAACAAACAGAACAAGGACAACAAGAATAGACATTCCAGAGCAGACGCAGGGGGGGGGGACCCCACAAGGTCTCAACCATATACAAAGAAATATAGGCCACTAAGGAATGCTGAGGGCACGGGGTGGGGAAGGTAGTCTTCTCCATGGTAGAACACATCAATTGTTTATCCGATACAACCAAATGGTCAGCCCTGAAAATATGCCAGCAAACAACACTATACAGTCTGAACATGTTATAATTAGGGCTATATATGTGTACACATATACACATTTTGCATTGTACATTACATTAATGCTTGTATTAACAATGAGAAAAGTGTTCATGTATTCAAAAAGAGCAAGGAGAAGCATATGGGGAGCTTTGGAGGTAGGGAAGAGAAAGAAATATTGCATTATCTTTTGATTTGTAATTGTATTATAATTTGAAAAATTTGGCCTGTCTTTTCTGAAAAGGAAAAGGAGCAGGAATGGATTTTGGAAAGATCTGAAGTTTTTACCTAGGAGTGGAGTGAGGCTAAACTGTAGCTGGGATATATTATAAGAGATGAGAATCTATTTTCATTAGAAAAGAATAAAAACTTATCAGGGGTATTATCTTAGAGCTATGTTTATGCTGTAGACAACTGTATTATGCCATTGCACTTTAGAGCGGTGACATATAACAATAATATATTTTATAGTCTATAATCCAGAATTTAAGATTAAAAAAAAATGATGAATGTGAGGAGTGAAGCGTATCCAACCAATTCACACTTTGCTCAGCTTTATCTATTCATCAAGTCATAAATGAAGTTCCATCACAATGTAAAAGTCAATTAAAGTCTTCATTGCTCATTATAAAAAAAAATAACTTGAAAAAATAGAACAATTGCAGTTCAGGAATTTGAACCTTGCTCTGCAGTTACAAGAATCCTCACATAGTATATTTAGTTAGGACCTCTTCCAGTTTGAACTGTTTTAATACAAACATTTGGGCAATGAAAGTTAATTTCATCTTGTTTTTACATTTCTAAAACTCAGTGTGATACGGAAGCTTTAACTACTGCACAAGTGGATATCTGGCCTCCCACTTCCTGACCCAAGAGGCCCTGCTGTAGCTCTCTGGAATAATTATGCTGAATTAGTATTGGCTGGCACATCCTGACTACTGCCTCTGGGGAGATACAGGGTTGGTGTTTACTTGTTTTTGGCTACACAACGGAAACCTTTGCCAGAATTTTCAGGGCAGACAGAGTCTCATATTATTTATTCTTAAAACATTTCACATTTGATTTTTTTTTCACTTTAGTTCACACTTTGCCACTAAAGAGATTTAACTGTTCGTCTGGAATCGTATCTCAGAGACAGTTTTTAATGATTAAATAATTCTATGACATGTCACAATACTTCCAGATCATTACAGTAAGAGGTAGTCTTACTATTAGAAAATTAGCACATGGGAATCATGACCTGTAGAAGCAGAGCCAGGGAGATTTATGTTACTGTATTGGTCATTGCACATTGTTTTTCCATTTGGGTTGCTTACTTGAGCTCACACAACCAGTATCGTGGTTGTACTGCTTCAAACAGAAGCTACTTTAGCCCATTATTTTCCCAGTTAGCAGGACAGACATCAGTATCAGTCACCAGATGTTGCCAACCCTTCCTCTCTCTTATTTAATTCTTATTATGGTTTATAAGTAGATCAACACTCTAAAGTATATGTACATATATATATATGTATATATATATGTACATATATATAATATATGTGTATGTTGTATATAATATTTGTTTTAAAGAAAGTGCCTATATTTTTTATGTGACTGGCAAAAATAGTTTTAAGACAGCTATCCTTTATAGGGATGGAGAGCTCAGCACTGAGGAGCAGTTGCTGCTCTTCCATAATACTTCCATTCTGGGCCTGGTCACCGTCCTTGTCAGGTGGCACACCATCACTCATAACTCCAACTCTGGAGGATCCAACACCCTTTCTGAAAACACCTACAAACATGGAATACACTGACACAGACATATATATATATATATATATATATATATATATATATATCCTTAAATAAAATAAAATAAAAATAAATGTGAAAAACAGATGTGCTTAAAACTTACCCAGACAATACTACAAAATCCCTGTATTAAAATTAACTCTCAGTTGCAGGAAAAAAAATCTCATGTGAGCCAAGGGTTCATTTTCTAAATAATATCCTGTCACCTGGTATTTAAAGAAGAAAGAAAAAAAGAATATGAAACATGTCTCCAGTCAGGCAACTGAGTCACTATTTTAAAATTTCCTGTGCGGTTCATTTTATACCTGAACTGAGATCTTGAGATGGATTCGTTAGGTTCAGGGTTACCATGGCAACAAGTCATTATTTCTAAAAGTAATTTGACACATCTCAAGATTTTGGCCCTTCTGTATTCCTACACGGTGCTACAAAGCAAAAAGTGTTAGTTAACTTAAGAAATATCTTCAGTAGAGACAGCAAGGGCAAACTGCAATATTGAGCTTCAAAGTCGCTCACCCCAGAGGGAACTTAATTGAGAATTTTAGGAAAAGTAGTCTGTCGGGGCACAAACCAAGCCGACACCACACTCTATTGTATTTTATTTTTTAGATTGGTTGATCTTCTGGGAAAAAAATCATATATGATTAGTTGTGTTTTTCTCAGTTAAAAGTAAAAGCAATAAAATGTAAATGGTAATCCACTTGAAGTTTCATTTTTATGTCCTTATTTCTAATGCTAAATCATAGAAATTGTTGAATTTTTTTTCTTTTGGCTACGTGGCAAGTCAGTTATGCGGCTTCGCCTTCTCTGTGTCATCTGAAAATCTATACGTAAGGTTTAATGAAGACAAGAAGAACGATATTCTATGGAGGATGGTCGTGATGATGTACTGGGCGCCATCAAATATCCTCTCGTTGCAAGGCGCTGAAGGATTCACACTGCTCCTAAAGCCTCATGAGCTGGAATTAAGAGTCAAAATGTAAACTGGCGTTTAAATACATGAACATTCATCCCTTGTGCTAAAGATCCACTTGCCAAGAAGTCTGCTAAGTTTTTAAGGTTAACTGTGACAGTGTTAAAGTCATTTTTACTAGATTGATTTAAAGCTACATCCCCATGGAAGGCCTCACCCTTCCTGGGGAGTGGATGGGGGAATAGGATTGGGGAGGTCTGTGAGGGGGGGCGTGGGTGAATGGGAGGGAGAGGGAACTGTGATTGATATAGAAAATAAGATAGTTTCTTGTAGTGAGATAATCCTTCTGTAGCACTGACCACGCCCATTGGGGGTGGAGCGATGGGCGGAGGTGACCTGAGGAAGGAGGTCGGAGGGGGCCAGGAAGGCGCTCTCTCTTTCTGGCGTGACTCGGACAGGAGAGGATCTGGTTAAATTTCCTGGTGTTCATCTGTCTAGGTTGTAAGTTATTTCTCCCTGAATAAACATCTATTCGGCCTATTTGTTTATCCTGATCCTTATTTACCGCAATAGTTTCTAATTTAAATAAACATTTTATAAAAATACGAAACTGCATATGTGAACTTTATGGATTCAAGTACGTCTTCAATGCTTAATGAATGAGAGAGCTAATGTTGCTCCAGACATCACACACATACAACAGAGGACTAATATGACTTGAGCTTGCTCTGACCTGAACATTTACATTTTTTTTTTTTTTTTTGCAGCTTCCATGGTTGCAGAAAATACTAGCACGTTCCCAAGCTAGCAATTCAACAGTCCTACCCAGATTTAATATCTGAGAACCAAGACAATGACCAGAATGGCAAGATATGCCCATAAGTACAATAAGTGATGCTTGCATGTCAGTGGCAACAAACAACTGTCTGATTAGAGTTAAATTCCATTCAACAGAAGGAAAATCATTTCTAGAAATAGAAACCTAGATAGCCGTTTCAGGGCTAGTGAGGTCATGGACCTTAGAAAATAATTTACTACTGATACTTTGCTAGCTGAGCCAAATTCCTTACACACAAAAGCGATAGCTACTACTCTTAAGCAAAGAATCTTAGATTTCATTAGTCTTTCAATGCTTCTATGATAATATATATTTTTACTGCATATTTGATGACTTTGTGTAATGATCTATTTACTCTCATAATTTTTTACTGGAATTAATAGTTGTCATCTATCTTTTGCCTAGTATATTATGATTTGCAATTGTGTATTTATATGGGTTTAGCTAGGTCTCAAACCCAGGACAGATAGCTAACGAAAGTGTCTATTAACATATCAAAGCTAACATAGCTACCAGGTTCTCCCAATGTCCCTCAGTTTCCTCCCGGTTATAGGGTATACCTGGCATATTTACCCCCTATTCTGAACTTCTCCAGCCCAGGAGCTGGGCTGCCCTTCCCTACATAATCCAGCCATTTTGCTACGCCAGGTCTTTTCTCTTTTTTATCTACCCTTTACCCTCTTATTCTCTTCATCTGGTTCTTCCCCATCCCCTCCCCCATTTTCTTCAGTGTCCTGGCTTAGGGTAATGTTCATTTGGACTCTCCCAGATGTCCCTGCTTCGGACTATGCTCTCCCTTTTATCTCCAATAAATCTACCATACCTAGGATTAGTCATGTCCTTATTTATTTGTTTTTTCAGGGTGTGTGCATGCATGAGTCTTTTTTTTTTTTTAAATTCTCATCTTTTGTTGTTGTTTGTCTTTCTGTTTGCTTGAGAGAGAGAGAGAGAGAGAGAGAGAGAGGACATGGAATTCAGTGGGTGGAGAGTTGGGGTAGGGGAAACTTAGATCAGACTCTATTGTATGGAAAAAGTATTTCAATTAAAAAAGGTTGCATAGTAAATAAATAAATATAGAGTATAGAGCAAATGAATATTACATTTTAAAAAGTTGGACTAGTATAAATCTTTTTATTATGTTTAGAAAGGGCAATGCAATATTAAATACACTTCATTAAAATGATGCAGATTTTAAAGGACTCGCTTTTCCATCTGCACTACCTGGAAACATTCCTTTGACTCCAGAATCACAGATGCTATATGCAAACCTCACAGATAAAATCTACTCTTTATTACTATTTCTGTGAAGACCCATTTCTATGCTGCATAATTAATATTATCCATATGGGAAACCAACTGAACAAATACTTTTATACCTACCAATTTTCTATTAAGCTGTCAACCAAATTTATACTGTTGAGTGTAATTTCCAGTAACTGGACATGGAAACTTTGCAAAATGCAGAATCATCAACCTAAGTTTTGTATTTATTCCATGAATTAATCAGCAGTGTGAAAGAGCAATAAGTTAATGCATGCAGGTGAATATATATGACTAAGAAAATGTTCGACACATCTTGGCTTTATTTCAATAACAGTTTTAAAGTAATTGTGCTTGTAAACTTTACAAAAAAAACTGAATAATAGTTTCCCAATTCCTAAAAAGAATAAATAAATTATATAATTAATTAGTATCAAATATCTCACCTGAAGCATTGCTCCTTATACTGCAGCGATACTAATGAGGTTCTGCTATTGGACAAGCTGTTTGGCTTTCAGAAGGAGGCTCCATAACACAGAGATTCTGAAAATTGTGGTTTGGATCCTCTCTATCTCTTGCCTCCTGACTTTACTGGCAGACGCCAATATGCAGACTCATTTCAGATGTAGATGTCTCAAAGAATTTGAGAGGAGAATTTGTCTCCTTGTCTGGAGAAAAAGATGGGAATTTTTTTTTAAAGTAAGAATTTCTTCTCCTAACCTGGCTTTACCGTTGTGAGTAGATAGAGCATTGCCATTATAGCACTGAGGTATACTGAAAAGCATGATCTGTAGGTGGAACCAAAAGGCTTTAATTGAAGAAGGCAGAAGAGCAGCTACTTCCTATCTACGCCAAGGAGGTGAGGTAGATGCTTAGAGAGATAACATTTACAAAGACGTATTCATTCAACAATTAATTGTTCATTGAACTTTACAAATACTTTACAAAACTGAAGCTACAGACGGCAGATAAATATATTTGCCACATTGGAGTTTCATTCTTTTGAAACGAAAGACAATAAACATAACCATTACGGTTTCAAATTTTTATTCTATTATTTGTGTTTATTTCTTTTTTCCAGTAATTAAATATTTCAGCCCCATTAGTCACATTTTGTCTCCCTCCCTCCTCCCCTCTCAGTCACTTCCCCAAACTCCCCTCTTCTCTCAACACCCATCCATTCCTCCTCTTTTCTCTTCAAAAAAAGTCAGGTCTCTCATGTATATCATCAATATTTATGCCATATTAAGTTGAAGTAAGACTACTCACCTCCTCTCTTATCAAGACTAGATGAAAAAACCCAGTAGGAGGGAAGAGTATCAAAAGCTTACAAAGTCAGAGACAGTCCCTGTTCCCAGTGTTAGGAGTCCCACAAGAAGACCAAGCTATACAACTGTAACATATGTGCAAAGGGCCTACCTAGGTCAGACTATGAAAGCTTTCTGGTTGGTCATTCAGTCTCTGGGAGCCCCTATGAGCCCAGGTTCGTTCATTCTGCAGGTTTTCTTGTGGTATCCTTGACCCCTCTGGCTCCTACAATCCTTTCTCCCCATCTTCCACAGGATTCCTTGAGCATTGCCTAATGTTTTCTGTGAATCTCTGCCTGTGTTTCCATCAGTTGCTGGTGAAGCTTCCTTGATGGCAATTGGGCTAGACACCAATCTATGAATATAGCAGAATGTCATTAGGATTATTTCATTGACTATTTTTTTTCATTGCTTGTCATGTGTGTTTCTATCCTATGTCTCTGGGCTGTCCAGTTTCTGGTTGCTGCCCACTCACCCCCACCCCCGGCAGTGTCAGGAGTGGGCTCTCTCTCATGGTATGGGTCTTAAGTTGGACCAGTCATTGGTTGGCTACTTCTATAATTTCTGTGCCACTTTTACCCCAACACATCTTGTAGGCAGGGCAAATTATATTATCAAAGGTTATAGGCTGGGTTGCGGCCTCAATTCCTTCACTAAAAGTCTTGCCTTGTTACAGGAGATGGTTGGTTCAGGTTCTGTATCTTCCATTGCTAGGCAATATAGCTAAGGCCACCCTCATAGGTCTCTGGGTTTCTAGCTTGTCCTAGAGATGCTCTCCACACTCAAGTTGATTCCTCCTGTTCCCATGCCTACAGCTTTCCAGCCCCCTCCCCACATGCACTTGTGGTATCTATTCTATTTCCCTTTCACAGGGAGATTCATGTGTTCTTCCTTGAACCCTTCTTGTTGGGTTAAAGTCTCTTTGGGTTTGTGTATTGTCATGTGGTTGTCCTTTACTTTATGGATAATGTACATTTATAAGTGACTACATGCCATGTTTGCCTCTTTGGGTCTGGGTTACCTCACTCAGGATGATCTTTCCTAGTTTGTACAGCTGAGTAATACTACACTGTGTAAAGTTACTACATTGTATCCATTCTTCAGTTGATAGATATCCAAGTTCTTTCCAGTTTCTGGCTATTATGAATAAAGCTGCTATGAACATAGTTGAAGAAGTGTCCCTTTTTTTTTCTAAATAAAATAAATGATTTGGGGTATTAAATTTTTCATTGAGAAATAAGATTTTATATTATCTAGTAAGGTTTTTATCTTAATATCAATTTATTAAAAAGTTATAAACTGATATGCTCTAAAATCTATCATATTATTATATGGTAATATATTATTTATGGTTTATTAAAGCTTGCCTGAAGATTCAGAAAGCAAAGTCAGCCACAGGCTATAGAGGTCAGGCAGTAGTGATATACATCTTTAATCCCAGAAGCCATATTAGCTAGCCTGGCAGTGGTGGTACACACCTTTAAACCCAGGACTCAGGAGACAGAGGCAGATGGACCTTTTTGAGTTCAAGGCTACCCTGACCTACACAAGAGTGAAGAGTAACAGAGCTCATGCCTTGATCTCAGCATGTGGGATCATAGGCCTTTAATCCTAGCACTAGGGAGGTAGAGACAGGAGTGGTATGGCTGGGCAGAGAAAGCAATATAAGGAGGAGGAGGAGACAGGAACTGAGAGCTTTAGCCTTTGAGAATTCCTGGAGATAGGACGGCCATTTCAGCTTGGTAGAGGTAAGATGTACTGGCTGGCTGCTTTGCTTCTCTGGCCTTCAGCTTGAAGCTGTATCTGTCTCTGGGTTTTTATTTCTCATGTTACATTATTGCATAACAAATCAATTAATTTTATCCTCTATCCCATGCCAGACGCATCCTTGCATGTGACAATTGCTACATCTTATCTTCCAGTTTCAACTTTTCCATATCTCTGAGGTTCTATTATAGATGTAATGAATTTCTTAACTACACATGGGTCAGTGACAGGTTTGGATTTAGCAAGAATCTCTCTGCCTGACCTAACCATTTATTCTAACTTTTTTCTCTGTTTTTGGCTACTCAGTGGAGAATTGCATAAATTCTGAACTCTGTCTTAGGTCCTGGTATTTTTTAACATATGATCCAAAGCCAGTAGCAAGTGACCTTCTGGCCTCTGACAACGTAAGACAGATAACCACTTTGTTTTACTCATTTTAAGTTTGAGTTCTATTATTGCAGCTGTTTCTGATGTTCCCTCAGGAAGGACTGTGTGTGTGTGTGTGTGTGTGTGTGTGTGTGTGTGTATATGTGTGTGTGTGTGTGTGTGTGTGTGTGTGTATGTGTGTGTGTATGTGTGTCTGTGTGTGTGATTTACGGAATAAGCATTAAACACTGTAATCATTAAAATATTAGAATGAGAGAGTCCTATGAATTCATCCATATTTTTCAAGAGCAGGAAATGGAGTCTTTTTGAATGGATTTATACATATTACAATTATTGAGGATAAAGATAGGCATTTGTGAAATTATTTTCTAATGCAGCCTCATATTATTTGTCAAAAGGAATACCAATAACTGCAAGGAAATGATTTTCTTATCATAACACATTTTCTAGTAGCCAAGAGCTTTAGGCCTCATCTCCTGACTACTGGCCTGTATATTCCCTTCATATTATGAGTTCATTGCATCATCCTTTTATCCCTGGGGTTTGCTCATTCCATGACTTCAGCGATTTTTATCTGTAATACATTTACAATCTCCTAATGTGTGATTTGACATTTCATTACTATCTTTACAAGGTCATGTATATTTCACTTGCAATCAATTTGAGGGCATAAAATGACATTTAAAATATTCTTATATTTCAGAAAAGGATACCCCCAGTCTTTCATATGAGTGTGTGTTTTAATTAACGCTTTTAAGCAAATGACAGTACAAGCTAATAAAACCATAAATAAAAATGGACAGAAATGACAGCTTGAGATCCAGCCTGCCTTAGCACCATTCTTGCTAATTGCTGCCATCGCAAATTAATGGAAGCCTTTTAAATCTCTTGACAGTGGTTATGCAACTTTCTACAGACAGAAAGAACTCTAGGCAAAGCATAACAGATGCGATCATTAATGTGCAGCTGCGAATGCTTCAAAGCTCTGGGTTTTGTGTGTCTTTCCCTACCTCATTATATGTCTCGTTGCCAAAATAGATCAATGAATCCTCCATCCGAGAGTCAGCAGAGTGGTCCCATTCTGATGGGTCTCAGTCCTTTCTATGTAAACTTGAAGAAGTTTAATATGAAACTGTCCATATATGAAAACAAGAGTATGCTTGTTTTCACAAACATATGGTTAAGTCATTATTACAAGGTCTGGGGATAATACTATTTTAATTTTATTATTGCACTGACTGCAGGAGTGCCTCCAATTCTCTGTTTATGTGGGAAAGAAATCAATCTACTGATTTATTTAAATCTTCAGTGTTTTAAGATAGTAACTAGGAAATATCACATCAATTTTATTTTAATGTCCAAGTTCTTAAAATGATCTGTCTATGGAAATTAGCCATGTGTGGATGAGTTGTTGCTATCAGTACCATGGGACTTGACTATCATTAATGCTCCAGGACATAGAGACTTTATCAAAATCACGATTACAGGCACATCTTAGGCTGTCTGTGCAGTCCTTATTTCTGTTGTCAGTGCCAGTATTGAAGCCAGTGTGTCTAAAGCAGGCATATTGAGTGCATGCCCTTCTACCTTGGTGTGAGACAGTTAATTTTTGTTGTCAGCAAAATGGATTCTATCAAGTCTACATACAGCCACAAGAGATATGGGTAAATTGTTAAGGTTGATGGTACCAAAATCAAGAAAAATGGTATAAACTTGATGTAGTAACATTTGTGCAAATTTATGTTTGGATTGGTGATAGTATGTTGGAGACAAGTTCAAGGGATGCAAAGTCATCCATTAAAGAAACCACACTGCTAGAAGCTTTGGATTGTTTCTTACACCTTGTCCAACAAATGTTTGTGACTACCCATAGAGGGTGGCTATAAAGTTGCTGGTATTTGCACTGCCCTGTGATCCTTGTGGAGACCGATGTTCTCTAACCAGGCATGGCTGTTACCTTTGCTCCAGCCAGTGTGACAACTAAGGTAAATCTGTTGAAATGTACCATAAGGCTTTGAGGGAAGGTCTTCCTGAAACAATGAGAACTTCAACATAAAATATGCATTTGTTAAGATATTCTATGTGGCACCATTTTTTGGTGAAAGCAAAATGACCCATGAATGGAAGAGGCTGGCTTTACAAATTGGGATTTTCCTGAACTTTCTAAGCCAAATTAGTGCTGAAAATGCCTCTGCACTGGATTGGCACATGTCACATGGTGTGTATCTTTCCAGCTTGAGGAGCTTAACAGGGAGACAGATCATGGTTCTCTTCAGAAGTGTAAACATGCCTCTAAATTTGTATGATCTGGCATCTCATCCACTGTTGATGCAGTCTTATGTTATTTTTCTTTTTTAATTGTTACCATCTTTTAAGCTATGGCTATCCTAATCCTCCTGATTTTTCTTTCCCCTATTATAAACCTTTCACTGCCTGGACCCTCTCTAAAACTTCCTGTCAAGCCAGCTGCTGACCCAGCCTTCTAACCACAGGTGAACTTTATTTAATCAAACGCATCTTTGCATCATTAAATAAATGTTCCAGAGTGTAAACAGAAGTAACACACCTTAAAACGATATTCTACAACAGTCCTAGGCAAGCCTATGTGTGTCTAGAGAGTCCCACTGTATTCCTCTGTGGTTTTGTTGTTCTGGCATGTCTTCAAATGGACAGGAAGACTGCTGGAGTTGGAGCTGGTGACATCAGCAACTCTGCCTAAAAAGCATAGAAGGCTAAATGAATATTATCCCCCAAACACTACACTCCTGTCTTACTCTCAGACTGCTCTCAGAACTGTTTGTTTTCAATCAGCCATTTATGCTTAATAATGAAAGATTGTTTAATGATAACAAACCCTCAGATGTGTGTGTGTGTGTGAGAGAGAGAGAGATAGAGAGAGAGAGAAAAGAGAGAGAGATTTGAGTTACTAGATTTTACAATCTATACTTAAAATATTGTTAAATTTTATTTTATGTATGTGGGTGTTTGCTTGCATGCTTATCTATGTGACATGAACAGGGATGGTGTCTGTGGAGGTGAGCAGAGGTATTAGATTCCTTGAGGCTGGAGTTATAGACATTTGTGAGCCATTATGTGGGTTCTGGGAATTGAACTTGGTTCCTCTGAAAGAACAGTCGATGCTCTTAACTACTGGGTCATCTCTGCAGCACTAAGATTATTACTTTTTTTGTTGTAGTTCTATTTGTCAAGAAAGGATTTCTCTTATTGCTTTGACATCTGTCCTGGAACTTGCTCCATAGACCAGGCTAGCCTTGAATGCACAGAGATCCTCCTGCCTCTGCCTGCCAAGTGCTGGAATAAGAGTGTGCACTAACATAGTCCGACTACAATCATTACTTTTTAATGAAAACAACTGACAAAAAATAATCTATCAGAGAATGTTGAAACTTATTAAAACATATTTAATTAGGTAAGAAGGAGTACAAAGAAGTAAGGGGAGGAGGAAAAAGAAAAGAAGACAAAAAGAGGGCTGTACATACAGAGAGCTCAGAATCAGCATGTTGCTTTTGGCTGTTAGATGTAGACATTCTACTGCATATGACTAATTAAAAAAGGGGAAATTCACAACTACAGACATGAGTATATTTTACTTTCTATAGACAGTAATGAAATACATCTTTGTGTCTGCATGGATAAGAGACAATTGTATAAGCTGTAAAAGGTTTCACATGACACATGCTAGATTGCTGACATGCATTTTATGCAATATTGGTAGTGGTCAGTGCATGGGTAAGAAAAGAGAGAGATTATGAAACAAATCAAACACATGAAAACAGAACATGTAAAAACGATACCATTTAAGTCAAAGCCTTCGGTAAAGGCTTTTGCTGAACTCTACTTGCATATGCAATACCAAGTCCACTTTTGTGCTTCAGTCCCTGATCCACCTCCAGGAACCACACCTTCCCATGAGCAGAAAGAATAAACTATCATGGTTTAATAAGGATCAGAATAAACAAATAGACTGAATAGATGTTTATTCAGTGAGAAATAACTTACAACCTAGACAGATGAACACCAGCAGGTTCCACCAGATGCTCTCCTCTCCCAATCCCACCAGCAAGAGAGCCTTCCATAGCTCCTCCTCAGACTTGACCCTGTCTCCACCACCAATGGGCGTGGTCAGTGCCAAAGATGTGGACAAAGTGAATATCTCACTACAATAAACAAGTAAATGTATTTGTTAAAAATATATATATAATGCAGGCATTTTCATAAAGCAAAACATATTTTGTATAATTGTGCTCAAGTTCTCAGCACAAACAGAGCCATTCCCTGTTGTTACAGCACACGGTGCCTCATATTCACAGCATAGTAAAGTGATTTCCAAAAGTCTTATCTTTTTTTTTAACCAGCCAGGCTTTTAAATGCAAAGATCTCTAATGGAAAATAATCCAAGTGTCTCCTTTGCAAATCGCTTGTTATTTTAATAAGGGTTCTGCTGACAGTGTTTTCTACTTCTATACAGAAAAAAAATAGACATTTATAAAAATTAACAGTGATACTTTAACAAGCGCAGCATATTATATTTTTATTGAAGGGATAACCAATAGGTCCATATAATTTACAAGATTATTTGTTTTGTTTTATAACAGACAGAAAAAATTCCTAATGATGAAAGATGAAAATAAATCTCACAATTTCAATTTCCCTACCTACACAACTGAGTGAATCATAGTAAAACGTCTTAATAACCTGGCTGTATTTTATACTCAACAATCCATGGTTAAATAGAGCCTAGATTTGTCTTCTTTGTGTATGGCCATAAATGTGGCTATTTCTAGCAAACTCTGGACAGAGAAGAGAATTCCACCCTGTGAAAATAAATATTTAGGTACTAAATCCCCACCATGAGGACATTTTTGGAAATAATGTCTTACAAGCTCTTATCAAGTAAAATTTAGATCATATTGCATTAGGGTATGCCATTGTTCTGTCATGGATGTCATTATAACAAAACTGAAAGATACAAGACATATACAGGGATCATGTTACGATGGGGCAGCTTTTAGAAGTATGTGCCTGCAAGTCAGGGAGACCTTAGGTTGTCAACAATCACCCGAACAAGAAGAAAGGGTTCACTTCCTGGAGACCCCATAGGAAGTTCAGGCCTCTCTGTGCTTTCAATCTGTCTTCTACACTTCAGAACTACAAAAGAAAAGTCTATGGTATTTTAAAACATGTAGTCTATGGTAATTTTCTCTGGAAGTCCTTGGAAACTACTATCCTCTGTAAGGAGTAAGGTTTTTCCGCCCACCGCTGGTCTTGTCCAGCAGCCGCGCTAGCCCCAATTAACACACGGAGACTCTGTATTTGATATAATGCTGTTAGCCAGGTACTAGTTTCTTATCAGCTAGCTCTGTCTTAAGTAGTAACCCATTTCTGTTAATCTACATATTTCCACATGCTTTTATCTTACTGGGGAACAGGGACTGCGTCTGGTCTCCCCAGTCTTTCCATGCTGATTCTTCCTTCCCACTTCCTCTTTCCTCCTTGCTTTCCTATTGGCCAACAGTGCTTTATTCATTAACCAGTATGAGAAACATATTTACAGAATGACATCTCCCATCATCTCCTCTTTTTTTGTCTAAAATGAAAAGAAGGGTTTTAACCTAAACAAAGCAAAATATAACACAACACTTATCAAGTAAGAATCACAGTTAACAATATTTAGTCCATTAACATTTAGCAAGATTTGAAGAAAATATTCCATCATCTATTCTATCTTTGTGAGTCTAAAGTCCTATAATCTTCTCCTTGGCTTTCATGGAAAACTGAATGCTTGTTTATTTGTGTTGTTATTTTGTTATAGTTTGTCTTAGGTTTAGTCCTGTTGCTGTAAGGAAACATCATGACCAAGGTATTTTATAACATGAAGCATTTTAATTGGGGGCTTGCTGACTAATTCTTCCTAAACGGTTCCACTAATAGAATTGGGCATGAAATTCTTTCTTATAAAACAGTTCTTAAAATCCAACAAAAACACATGTAGTTCCTTTTTAACAGTCATGCCATAATTGCCCAAGTGCATATTCCTTTTCTGGCATGTAAATATTGCACTATGCAGAGTGTGCACTGAGTAGACCATCAATGTCTTTTCTCTCTAGCAGCCTGCATAGCAATTCTGATACAATGAGGTTAGCTATCAGGGAGAGGGTTTCCTGGTTGGTTTGTATTTGATGTCTCTATATCCTGCATTTAGAGTGTATGATGTATTCATCAATAGAGTCTTACAATATAGTTATAGAGGATAACCAAAGGCAATGGTAATTGTCTGTGTTACTTTGAAGATCCCTTCCTGACCAATAACATGTAGAGAGGTTTCTCATGCTTTGCACTGGGATTCTATTGTAATAATTTATGTTTTCTGAGGCTGACATTATCCACTCATGCAGGACATTCCCATTGGAACTCTTTCTAAAAGGTAGTTGCATTTGGAGATTAGTTTACTAACTGATAGGCTTCTACTTTTCTATAGTCTTTAATTTTGTCTATCTTACCCACTACCCACTTTTCCCCCAAATCCTGCATGTGACTTCCCCCTTCTTATTTTTTTTAGTCCTCAGTATTGTAACCTCTTCTTCTTTCATGTTCCCTGTGTTCTTCTATCCCTACAATTTTTGAAAAATAGGTTTTTAGACAGTTGGCTGATATATGGGTTTTAAAACACCATTTCTCTGGGACAGTTATCATTTTACACCTCTTGTGAGGTTTTCATTTTTTTAAATATGCCTATATTCCTCACTGCGTAATACCTTCCATTCTCAGGATTCTACTTCTTTACCTTGGTTTTTACCTATACTAGATTGTCCTTCTTCCCTTGACATACCCTACAAGTTGAATACAATGACAATGAAGATTTGTTAAAAGTGTGGTCCCACTGGACGCTATTTGGAAAAGATAGCCTATAAATACTTGACTAGCTGGAGGTGAAGAGTTGAGGTTGTGTATGCTGCTGTCCTATTTGGTTTGAAACAAGACACCACTTGTTGGTTTAATCATTAGAATGTTTATGTGACAGTTTTCAGGCTTTCATAGTAACATGGGAATATGATGAAAAGTTTCAGGACACAAACAAGAATGAGAAAGAACCTACATTTATTTATATGTGTAGTTTATCAATTTTTAGACATGTTTCAAAGGTGGGTAACAATTAAAATTTTGTCATTTGTATCTAAAAGGACTTTTGAGATTAAGCAAGAAACCAATTTGATACTTAGGTCTAAACACATAAAACTTTACTGATGCCCGGTTCTTTGCATTTTGGATCAGCGGTGAGATACTCCTTCAGGTTTATTAAAATAAAGTAAAAAATGAAATAACATGGATGCAATGTAATGAAGCTATAAGGGAGCAATACCAGTGAAAAATAAAATGCCTCACTGCAGGCCAAGTAAGTGTTTCTGACGAAAGTGGAAGACTAGAAGCTGCTAGCAGGCACCCTGAGGCAATTCAGGAGATGAAACAACATTTCTTCCTGGAAGAAAATCTTCCTAAGAGGAGGGTTATGGGGTGAGCATCCTGGTCAGAGCTTAAAGGTCATCTGTCTGACAAATTCAGCAAATATTTATGGAGGTCAACGCAACAGGAGCAGAGATGCCTCAGGCTGAAGCCACAGGACAAGGGCTCTTGGGCTTTGTACCCAAGAGGAGGAGGGCAAGCTTTCATCTGCAGCGTGGACTCTGCCTCTTCCCCTGTCTGAGTCCTGTACAGACTTGGCAGCTGCTGAGGGCTTTTCCTATCCTACTTACTACAGAAGCTGGTATTTTACAGCACTTAAGATGTCTGGTCGCTATGTTTGGGAAGCGTGATGACTAACTGATGCAGAATCACAGAATACACTGAGTCAATCATGATCTGATATCAATAAAGCCTTATCTTGCATTGTCAGGTGCAAGACAATGTTTATATCTTTATATCCTGTGGCTTGTTTTATATTCAACCTGGGAACAGAAGTGGAACTTCCTCCTATAGTGTACTCCTAATAATAACGTTGGACTTGAAGTGAAGCTATCTTTTGCAGGTTTGCATCTTCCTGCTCTGGTGAAGTTACTAAATGGTCTAACACTGGACTCATAGTTAAGGAAAAACATCTATAGACTCAGTAAAGAGTCAGTTGCGTGCCGCTCTTTATGGCTTGAAATTTGGCAAAAGACCAGAGATGAGTTATTTTAATCAGGGGTCACTGATTAATAAGAGACATGGTAAAAGTGAATAAATGATGGAAGACTGATAAGCAAGTAAAGTTTTGCAGAGGATGAATAAAACCAGACATGTAGCCACGAAATCAAGGCAAGAATAACCATTAATAGCTAAGATAAAAGCTGGATGATGGTGGTGCATGCCTTTAATCCTAGCACTCAGGGAGGCAAAGCAGGTGTATCTCTATGAGTTTGAGACTGGCCTGGTCTATAGAGTGAGTTCCAGAGTGAGTTGCACAGAGAAACCCTGTCTCAAAAAACAAAACAAAAAAAAAAACAAAAAAACAAAAAAAAAAAAAATGAAGAGCAGACCAATGGGTTTGGTTGGATGCCTTAGTCCGTGAAGTGCCACCATGAGAACATCTGGCCCTGAGTTTGAAACACCAGTTTACACATAAAAAGTTGGCAGTTAGGAGACTGCCGTTGCTCTTGGTTACCTACTATAATTAGGTGATAAAGCCCTATTGTTGAAAATGTTACCCACCTTGAATGTTGAGCATAGAGTGATTAATCTGGAACCGACTATGGAGCACTCTCCTTGTTAGGCACTATGCATATTGCTGGGGAAGTAAGGCATCAGTGGTCTTAGCCAGTGTTGGGCCCTGCATTCTACAGGAAAGATGCTCCCACTGGTACATTAGTAACTTGGATATGGGGGTAACCGATCACTTGAACTACTCTCTGATTACAAGATGGATTTATTCATTGATACTCTAAACTTGATCAAAACCTATGACTGAGGAGATCTTGGGTTCCAGGGGGAACCTACTGTATTTTATTAAATAAATGTATATTTTTTAAGCCTGAATTATAAATATTTATGTTTATATCTATAGATTTTGGTCAGATGAGCTTCTTTTAGCAGTGGGGGAGTGGTTAGTGCAGATTGCTAACTGGTAACAGTGCTAAGTATGAATAGCTCTTCACGTTCTTAATGTGTCATAGGTACTAACCTTTCGCAATTCCTGGCTCAGAGAACTTTAAAGATAGAGGGAGTTTTCAAGACAATTTTATTTCATTTCTTTATACTCTGCATCCATAGGTAGAGATGTCTTCAAATATAGGGTTTTAATACACACAAACACACAGACACAGACACACACACACACACACACACACACAAACATGAATATGCATGACAGTAGTTAGAGGATAGAAAGGAAAAAGCACCAATATGTGAGAGAATATGGAGCTGTCAGAGGGAAACGAAATTCTTGATATTTAAAATAAATGAATGTTACTATGTCTCCACACTAAGGAGAATGCAAAGGTTAATTGAGTGCTTAGAAAATGCACTCTTTCTCTAATTTACTTACTGTTTTCTTTTTGTTTTTTGAAACAGATTCTCTTATGCTGTTACTCAGGCTAAATTTCACATCCTGTCCTTGGCTACAGCTTCCCAAGTAGCTTCATTTTAATGAGTAAATCACTGAACCAAGCTGTATCGCTAATTCCTTAATATTAAACATATTGTTATATTTTAAGGTTTAGATATCCATAGAGACATGAATATTTTATTTGTAATTCTGTAGTAGGTAGGGCTGTAGCTAAAACATAATATTTAAGACATAGTAATAAAAAATAAATGAACAAATTAATTAATAATTGTTATCACCTGCATAATTAATCTCTAAATAAATTAAATAAAACTTTAGAAAAAAATCATGTGTCTTAATAACTTGATAATTCAATAATTAAATAGAAAAAAGCATGTTTTAGAAGAGGCTATGAAATTATATAGCCATAAAATAAATGATTACTTTCAACAGTTTCCTATGGTTGAAAACCACTGGAACATACTGTAGTTGTCAATGCAGTATGGCTTAGTGTATGTCTTAAAGTCCATGGTACTTCTCAGTCAGATGGTATTGGGGAAAAGTAAGATTTAAAGCTTAGGGGGATCAGAATAAGACATATAAGCAAAGATATCTTTGGTCTAAATTGGTGCCTCCAGCAAGAATCTTACTATTTCTTACTATTGTGTATCTTAATCAATCTTACCAAAAACAAAGACATACTAAATCAGTAACAGCCACTAATAGCTATTTTTGTCCTTCTGCTTTTTGAGACAAGGTCTTGTTGTATCATTCAGATTGGCCTTCCATTCACTAAGTAGGCTAGGTAGGACGTGATACTCCTGCTTCAGCCTCTGGAGTAGCAGAGATTGTAGGAATCCACCACTGTGTTCATCTCCATTTCTCTTATTAACTCAGACTGTGGTTATTCAAATGCTTCTTACAATGGAGGCATTTGCTCTATATTTAGCACATATAAAATATGCTATTTAAATAATGTGATGATTATAAGATATAGCCATCTAAAGTTACATTTCCTTAGTATCAACACACGAAAAGCCATTGAGAAATGCCCAGGTGTTAAATTTCTTTCTCCATGACCAGATTTTCATCTCTGATATTATACCCCCTATGATGATTTTCATATATTTATGAGTATGAAAGAACCAGTTTACTTTTGAAAGGAAACTTTCCATCTTTCTTTTTGAAATTAATTTAAAAAATTATGTGTGTTGTATTTACATCATTCCCCCCCTTTTCTTTCTTCCACACCTTTCATGTGCCTCCTTCCTTGCTCTCTCTAAAAATACTATCCTCCTTTTCTTTATTTCTTAATTTACATGCCATGTGGTCATTCCTGAAAGACTATACACATGAGTCATAGAAAATGGGAGCAATGAACTGTGTTTATCCATTTCTTCTTTCTTATCACAGCATGTCTAAATCCACATCCACTACCCTGGTTTCCCATGGCCTTTTACAAGAGAAAGACCACCAGGTTACTTCTGCTACAATCTGTGCTGATACTAGAGGGTTACTCGTATTATATCTGGTTTCTCTACCCCCTTGAACTGAAGAGTCTTAAGGTTCACTCAGCCACTCACTGAGCATCCTGGTTCTATGTAAAATTACACTAAGCCCATCTTCCTTCTCTTCTCATCTCTAGTTTTGGTTATTGGAATGTGTCAAAAGTTTCCCATCAGCTTGCAGCATAAGGCAAGTTTGACCCTTTACTACAATACTCTATGAAAAGTAATTTCTAAAAATCCAATGCCATGACTAACTTCTTATGGCTAGTCTTGAATTCTGTGGTGCCTTCAGTTCCCCAGATAATTAATTTATGTTGAATTACTTGGTACTTAGAGGAATGTCTTAACATTCAATGTTGGCCAAATGTCAAATGCCACAGTAGCCGGATCTTTTCACTAAACGATGTTAGGAAGGAAATGCCATTTACACAGTGAAATTGAATGAGTGCCAAACAAATAGTGTCACATATTGTTATGATAACTGACTCCTACAGAGTATTTTACAGTTCACTATCACCTACAAGAAGTTAATTATTGTCACTGAAGTTTACAGAAAGTAAACACTAGTAGATGGCTTCCATCAGTCATCGGTAGAAAGAGGCAACTGAATAATAACTGGTAACAGCATTGTATAAGAAGCTGTTGAATGTTACATGAGATGTGATTATGGACATTAGCGCACAATATCATTTGAGGTATGGGTGTCTGGATATTTTAGATTTCTTAGTGATTTAAAATTTTAAGCTTAAACATTATTTTAGAGAAAATTATCTTTAGAATTTATGTGTTTAAAATAATTATAACTCTATATGAAAGTTATACAAAGAGGAATTTTATGAATGAAACTCCTTATGTGTTAACCTTGGTGGGAAAATTTGTAATTGCTGTCATGCATCAAGGAAAACGCAAGTCATCATGACCTAGCTATCTTTGGCCTTAGCTGTCCTAAGTCAATACATATGGCATAAAACAGTACTTTAATAGCTTATGTCTGGCAAGACTGACATTCATTTACAAACAGTTTTTTAAACCATTTTGAGCATGGAGCAAGACTCTTACCTAGGTGGACATGTGAATGACATCATCTGCCAGGAATTACCACCAGTAGATTGATGAGAGCTGGGAGGTCTCCAACCTATAAATTTATCTGGAAAAATTGGGAGTATGAACACATCACATTTTCTCCAACAAGGACAAATCTCCTAACTGTAACACTCCCTATGGGAAGAACTATGTAAAAGAAACAACTACAAGCTGTTGAATTGGGAATACTGAAACCCACTCTGAGATACTCATTTCTAAGTAATTAGAAACAAGATGAGCAAGGTTAAATATAGTGGCAATTTATTCCAATTATTCCAAATTATTATCTATTTAAGGCAAGATGTGAAAAAATTGAACAAATTAATTTGTCTTTTGATTCAGGAAATCATTATAAGCCACTTTCGATCATAGGATACTTCAGATCACAGCAAGCACTTATTTTCCTAAAAGCTATACATTTATTAATTTAGCAATGTAAAATATATGCCAATGGTTATCAATACTTATTATTTCACTCAGTTAATAAGTGAAACATCAAAGTTGTAATTAAAATTCTTTATAACCCTTGGAACTCAATATGCTCCCAAATATATGCTATGGTAGCTGTTTTCTTAAATTCCTGTATATTTATAATTGATATTTCAAATCTAGACATTTGTGAAACATAGTATTTTGTATGTCTTAATACTTTAATGTAATTATCATTGAATCACTCCAAAGTGAGATTTGATTTTATTCAAACTCATGATTTATCAGTTTATTCAAGTTAATTATTGTAACTAGATTTTTTTAAAATTTATTCATTCATCTAAGGGCATTTTGGCATTTTTCAATATTTTATTATTGTAAGGTATGTGCTCTTACAAATATGTTTCTATTTGGTTCATATGTATTATATATATACCCACATATGTGTAGGGAATCATTCCAGAGGGCATTTCCTCCTCCATTCTCAATGGTTGCTGCCAAGTTACTCAGTATAAACTCTTTCTCCAAGATGTCTGCAGGTTTTCATTTGTCAGTATCCCATGAGTCTTAATTGGAGCTGGAAATTTAAGTTGACAATCATCTGAGTACATTTATATGACTACATTTGTGTGTGTGTGTGTATGTGTGTGTGTGTGTGTATGCCTGTCTGTATGAATATATATATATATATATTTCTAATGGACATTAAATTTCTTTTTGAGTTTTCCATTTTATTTTTTGTTTTCTGAATTAATATGTTTTACAGACATATAGAAAATATTTTTTTTTCATGGTGAGCTCTCTGACAGATGTGTTAGAGACACTTCTATTATGAGACTTGGCTCTTTTTCTACATTTATAGACTCTTTTGTTTGATTTTTTTCTGTGTATCAGATACATTTTTCTACTTTCCTATGTTTGCATTTTTCTATGGAATCCTTTCCCTACATTGATATTTCTTTATAAATTATAGACATCTTACATTCCCTATTTCAGATTATACACTGGTGAAATTAATTTTACTCTTTGTTTCTGTTGTCCTTCCTCAGCTCTTTGAAGACAAAACAATAGTGACTATCGTACTTCAGGGGTTTTCTAAGTCCTGAAATCCCTTCTCAATATTTCTGTTCTGTAAATTCTAAAACCCCATGCTCCTGGGAGGTACTACCCGAGCAAACCATCTTTTCCATGTCTGCCTTTCCAGTCACGATGACATACACACACATCTCACACCAGTTACACAAACTGACTTTTCCAGAGTGAGTCTAGTATGGGCAAAGAGTTAGGGCAGATGCATGAGCACTGCGAGTCTCTGGAGGAGTTGGAGGCTGTGCCCAGACTGTGCTGGTGATAACATGATGGGGAGGGTGGCCCCTCTTGACAGTGGCAGTAGCCATAGCAGGGACCGATTCCATCACTGGAAAGCTGCCCTAATGGACACTGAGATTTAAGTTTCTTTTTCTCGCAATGCTAGGAGATGAAAGTTGTCTCTACACGGTTACTTATGTTTATTAACTAACAAATTACCTCACATAAGTAAGAATGTGTACCAACAAGCAGCTTGTGGGCTTTGGAAGCCTGCCCCTCACACTGGCACACCATGGTGTTTGAGATGCTCCTGATGTTTCCTGGCCACATTCTCTTAGTTGTTTGAGAATCTTCTTGCCAAGTTCTGGTAAGACTCACTTGAAATCTTCATTTAGTATTATAAATGAAAATTCAGTTTTACCCCATACATGTTAACATTGTATTGGCCTATGTTACTCTTCAAGCTCTTGTCTTGAGATGAGTTGTATGAATAGGTTTCCTTTTACTAAACAAACATTGAAGTCACATAATAAATAAAATGAATTCATGATTCATCATTTTTAAATTGTTAGAGTAACTCGACTGTCCTTAATTTTCATATATTTAAGAAAATCTATGGAACTTAACCCTGATTCATTTGTTTTCCTATCCATGTCGTTTTCAGATGTTAGCATCGGAAATACACGTGTTTCACATAAGATTATAATTTCATAAAAACCCACTGAGGTCTTGTTTCCCCTCTTTATGTTTTTGTCTAGATTTTCAAACACAGATTTATTGTCACTATGGAATGAGAAAATAAGGATGCATTATATCCATGTTTAAAATTGCAAAAGAACAGCCTTAAGAAATGAATAAAAACAAACATTAGGAATAAAAGTATACTTGGGTGTATATTATTCAAAATCTGTAGAGCAGCAGTTCTCAACCTGTAGGTCATGATGCTTTGGGGGTGGTCAAATGGCCCTTTCACAGGTATCATGGACGACCAATGGAAAATGCATATATTTATATAATAATTCATAACAGTGGCAAAATTATAGTTATGAAGTACTAACAAAATTCTTATTTCCATCGAATAAAGTTTATTCAGTAATTCTTTGTAGAAGTATTTAAATGCTAAAATTTACACTTATATGTAAATTGTGTAGTTGGGGGTCACTACAACATGAGGAACTGTATTAAACGATTGCAGCATCAGGAAGGTGTAGAACCATTGCACAGGGGGATGGCATATACCAGCTAAAGAATATTTTAGTTGTTCTATATTTGAATGTCCTGGTGGCCAGGATTAAAAGAAAAACATTTAAAATGAGTAAATTGATTGAGTCTTAGGGAGATGTAAAACGGAGTAACTTGAATGTATTGACTGACTTAGAAAGATATAGGTAGGTAAATTTTGTGGAGTGCTTACAATTCTTAATGCCTATCTGAATAATACATTTCTTGCAAGATATCTAGACAAAATGACCAAATAACAGCAATTGAACTGTTTAGCCTGACAATAATAGTTAAACCTCACTTTTATTAGGACATTCAATTTTGTTTTGATGAGCCTATTTAGATGCATTTGGTTAACTCTAACAGAAAAGCAATCTTTGACTACAACAAGCAGAGTCTTTAGACATGGAAAGATACAAAGAACTATAAATAGATTGTGAGTTAATGCTGAGTGAAACACAATGACTAACGGAGCCGAGTGTCAGCCCAGCTCCTATAAACCCTTGTCCCAATGCCTCTGATGTATACCTGTGGTGACGATAGCCCTGTAGAACCCCCAATTAAATTATGCTGATTTTATTAGGAAGTGATTCTGAAGCCGTCAATTTATAAACATTGAGCTGTAATAAAGATGAGATCACAGAATCTGCACAGCCAATAGCAGCAACTGATAGACACTTTAAGGTTCAACAACTTAAATGATGCTTTTTAAGTGTTGAGGGAAGTGGACTCAGAGGGGCAATTACTTACAGCCTAACCTTTTCTATTGTAATATAGTGTGTGCAAAAATTGGCAATAATTCAGTGTTCAAATGCATTTTAAAAGTTTAACTGCAGTCTCTTTAAAACTGCAGCTTTCCTGCAGCACAATATCAAATGTTACACACTGGCAAGAGATAAATGATTTTTTTTCCTATCAAATTATGTGAGGATGAATAATTTTATGCTATATAATTGGTGAGCTGGGTAATTCAATAAGTCCATTTGCTGCAGTTGACTTCTTTCCACAGGTAGAGTTTCCACAATGAGGAAGACAGTTTTGTCAAGCAGGTGCCAAATTTGAATAGCATTAAAATATTAGTCAGTAAACTGACTAAATATTTACTAGATTTAGAAAAAGTTACAGGTAGGTGAATGTCGATAGTTTGAAAATAATCTGTAATTTTTTAATAAAGTATTGTAGGAAACAATATGAATATTACACTTTTTTAACAAATGGAAACTATTCTGTAATCAAAATATTTTGTATGAAGTTTTCTTCTTATTTTCGTCATAAGAAGTTTATTCACTAATCATTTTCAGAAGTATTTAATGCTAAAATTCACTTATATGTAAATCAAGCTACTAAAAATTGTATCTGAACTACTTAGTCCCTCTCTTCTATTCTAGTTTTATGAAAAAAAGAAAGCTCAATGCTTTATCTAAAAAATGCACTTATCATAGACACAGATGTTTATCAACTTACAAAACCAATGGTATGTATACTGTATGTATGCTGTGTGTACTCTATGTACACATGTAGGTACACATACATGTGTAATATTTGTTCCTTTTAGGTAATTGTTTCTGTTGATTTATACTTTAAAATTCTGATGCCTTAGACATTTGTCTTTTTCATTACATAAAATCTAATAGGGATAGGTGTCTGTAATATGACTGTCTTATTTTTTAGCAGATTCCCCTTGGAATTAAGCTTCATAGTTCTTACATACATCTCCATAAATATCCATAACTCTTGCTACACATTTTCAGTTTTGTTTCTAAATTTTTTGAGCATTTAATTTGGAGATGAACGAACAGTAGTTACCTTTTTCCTCTAGCTAAATCCATTTTATATAATGGAGACATTTCTTTCTCATGTCTATTTTATGCTTGGATATAACCGGAAGTGATGTGATTTAACTTTTCCTGTTTTTTAGATTAACTTGTGATAGTTACTCTTCACTGTTAACATCACTGGATTTGGACTCACCTAGGAGACACACATCTGGGTATTTCTTAAGGGGTGTCTCCAGAGAGGTTTAATTAAAAAATGAAGACTCTCTTTGAATGCATATGTCACTATCCCATTTATTGGTGTTCCAAACTTGATTTAAAAAAAAAAGTTAAGCAGGAGAATAGATGATATGTATGAAACATGACCAACGTGACTAGTTTCTTTACATTCCTACTGCCCCAGCTAGAGCTGCTCTATTCACCAGAAAGGCTGCACAACCATGATGGCCTTTGTCCTCAGTGATAAACTAGAAAAAAATCCTTACTTCCTTAAGTTGCATTTGTCAGATCTAGTTTACAGCAAAGAGAATGATAACTGATATGGCACAACAATCCGTTTTCTTCCTTGCTCATCCTATACAGGAAGAATATTTTTCCCTGCTCTATTGATGCTGCCTTGGTGGGTAGTGGGATATTTAACAGATATGTTAAATTTTGACATGATCTAGCCAGCTGCAACTTACTATTCTGTGATTGTTCAACATAATATAAAGCTTCTCTGTGTTACCATGTACAGCACAATGATTAAAAGACCCAGAGACTGATGCTGGGGTTCAAGCTTCAAGCTGAAGATCAGAAAAGCAAAGAAGCCAGCCAGCAGATCTTACATCTACCTCATCTCAGACCAAAGTTGCAATCCTCAAATTGCTCCAGACTTCACTGCTCCTCAGATTCACTCAGACTGCTATGTTCTCTCAGTGTGGTTATAGTCTAAGTCTCAGACTGAATGCTTCTACTTTTCATACCTCTCAAATCCTGGAATTAAAGGCATGAGCTTTGATTCACTCTTCGGTAGCCCAGGGTGGTCTTAGATTCAGATATCAGTCTGCTTCTTAATCTTGAGTCCTGGAATTAAAGGTGTGTGCCTGGCTTCTATGGCTAACCAGTATGCCTGCATTGGTTTTTTGATCTCCAGTGACTTTAATGATAAACAATATGTCACCACAACTATGGCTCTGAAATAGAATTGTTAGCAGTAAAATGGAGTGCACCTGTAGGAAGGGACCAAGTCAAGCTGAACACATCTCCTGAATTGCTCATCTAAGCCAGCTCAGTCTATCTTCAAATTCTCAAAAGAAAAATGAGGTACAAAAATCATTTTACCTTCTGCCTCTGAAGATCCTGGAGGCCCATGTGCTGCTATGACGCATCAACACTGAAACATCTAGCTATGTTCCTTTGATTATCAGAGCCTAACTATCTGTCAGAGGTAATAGCCCAAGGAGAGAGGCCAAGGTGTGTTGATGTAAGGGTCTTAATAATAGGAAGCTTGATTTCCAGCCCTAAACTTCATCTTGTTATAACTCCCAGGTGTAGTGGGATATTCACTTTGTCTCCTTCTATGGCATTGACCATGCCCATTGGGGGTTGAACCAGGGGCGGAAGTGACCTGTGGAAGGAGGTCTGAGGAGGAGCCAGGCAGGAAGCAGAGAGGAGAGCATCTGGTGGAACTTGCTGGTGTTCATCTGTCTAGGTTGTAAGTTATTTCTCCCTGAATAAACATCTATTCGGCCTATTTGTTCATCCTGATCCTTATTAAACTGCAATACCCAGGCCTTTTCGAAATTATTTCCTAAGGTTAATTACGCCATCAAGAGTATCTCTGTGGGTTTCTGAAGCCTGGCCTTGTCCACCCTCTATGCATCTGCATTTCAGTTTGGCTCAGTGTTTAGTTGTGGGTGTTTGCTTCTGCTTCCGTCATCTACTAGACGAGGACTCTATAATGGTGGATAAGTAGTCATCAGTCTCATTATCATGGAAGGGCATTTACGGTAGCCTTTCCACTGTTGCTCAAATTGTTAGTTGAGGTCAGTCTTGTAGGTCTCTGGACATTTCTGTAGGTTTAGTGTTCTCTTCAAACGAATAATAGCTTCCTCTTTTATTCTCTCTCGCTTGCCTGCTCGTACTCTTTTTTTCTCTCATCTATTCCTTCCCTGACTCAATCTTCCTAGTCCCACGTGCTTTCCTCTGCTCCCCTTGTCTTTCTACTGCTCCTTGTCCACTCACTGCCTCCCCACTCCACATATTCTCTGGAGATCTTGTTCCTTTCCCCTTCTGTGGGAGACCTTGTATGAATCTCTTAGAATTCTCCTTGTATACTAGTTTCTCTGGCGATGTGACTTATAAGCTGGTGATCCTTTGCTCTATGTCTGAAAATCCATATATGAATGAGTACATACCATATTCCTCTTTTTGTGACTGGGTTACCTCATTCAGGATGGTTTATTCAAGTTCCATTCATTTGCCAGTGAATTTCAAGATTCCATTGTGTCCTTATAATGTTCAGAACCTGTCCCCAAATTTCACTTTCCTCTTTAGGCTTAGGGATTATTTTGTCACCTATTATACTCAATTTTTTCATTCATTTTCAATTTTAATCCAACAACAAGTAGACCATCCTAGAATAATTCTCCATGAGATGTAGTTGAATGATTAGAATTAAAGATAAAAAATTACCTTCATGACTGGAGGAAGAAAATATTTCTGGTCTAGACTCTGTAGTCTAGACCATGTGGTATTCAGAGACATGAAAGATTTGCAGATTCTGGAAACTCTCTAATTGATTCTACTCCAGTGTGAATTCAAGGGAGGGAACAAAATCAGAGTGAATTTGAAGAGCTGAACCTCTGTCCAGCTCCACGTTAAGTGTATTCTGCCTATATTGCATCACAGATTTAATGGAATTACTTTTTACATATATGGATTTTTAATAACAAATAAAAAGGAAATTGCTTTACATATGTGTTACCTAAGCTGGAGAATTATTTTTGTTTTTTTTTTTTTTTTTTTACTATTTTTCCAGAGTTGTGCAGCCATTGCTACCATTTCATAGTATCTTCTTCACTTTAAGAAGAAAAAATAAACCTCTTAGTCATTGTTCTTTTGTCCTCACAATGCCTGGCAAAGATATAGGAGGCCATTGCCTGTCTATAACTCTAAACATTGTACTATTCTGGACATTTTTTATAGAACAACTTTTAAGATTTGGGGTCTATGGGAAGTGATTGTTTTTCCCTTTTCACTCTGTCTTCCTAGTTCATCTAAGTTGTAGCAAATACCTGTGTTTCATTCGTTTTTTCTTTCTAAATATATTCACTATATGAACATATAGCACATTTTATTTGTCAGTTGTTGGACTGTGGTTTAAGGATATCTTCTTATAACTACAGGCACTGTGTATATGTGAAAATTTTCTATCACCACATTAACAGATTGTTGAAACTTAGATTAACGTGAAACATTGGTTTCTTGTACTTTCTCCTGATTAGAGCTGTGTGTACTCTTTGCTCAGTCACTCAGAAAAGCAATGTAATACTATAAGCTGGGCTGATGGTTTTGTGTGTGGTTCCAGGTACTCTTCAAAGCTTGATGTTGAAGATATAGACACTGCTGCTTCCCCAAATATCTCACTATTTCCCAGAAACTAGAAACTGCTCTCTGACACAATACCTTGTCTTTTTTTTTTTTTTTTTTTTTTATGGGAAGGACAGATTTAACCATTTTATAACTTTCCCTACTTTAAAGGATTCTCTATAATTAAATAAAACTCCACCTCATATTATTTCTTTTGTTAGCTAAAAACTTAATATAAAGGTTGTTTTCCTCCAAGGTTCCAAGGTGTGACCTCAAGATAGGTAAAGCATCACCGCTCCTCAGCAGGAGGGGAAATGTCAAACTTCTGGTCTGTACAAATTTTAAATCTTAGCAGTATAATTACTGAGGTTTCTGTAGCGAAAGTTCAAGTCCAAAAAGCAATATTCTAGATCTTCAGTTCTCTCTGAAGTATTTGTGACCAAACAGTTTTATCACCCTGATTCCTGCCCGAGAACAGAGGGCAAATTAATCTTCACACTTACTGTGTTCCTATGAATGCCACACAAGAAAAACAACAAAGGAGCCACACCCTTTAGCCTTTCCCTAGGCCCTTCTCATCTCTGTTCTCAATCATTCTGTCCCCTAAGGAACTACCTATTCTTGACTCAGATCATCCTCTGCAGACAGTCCTTGGTTTATAATTGTCCTAGAATATTGTAATACAAAAATGGTGAGAAATTGATGGGGAATGTCCTTCTGTGTATATGTTTCTCTTATTGGTTGATGAATGAAACACTGTTTGGGCATTGAGGAAGAAAATAGGTGGAACATGGGGATGAGGAGAATTCTGGGAGCGGTAGGCAGAGGAAGACTGTGAAACAGTTGCCATGTAAGTACTGAGAAGAAAGGATGCACCAGGCGTTCTCTGGAAATAAATAGATTAGTAGTTACATGTTAATAAATAAGACAGAGCTAGCCAGTAAGAAGCCCTAGCCACCAGAGAACAGTTTTATAATTAATATAAGTCTCTATGTGTTCATTTGGGGCTGAAGCAGTAGGACCTGGAAGAACAAGAAACCTACCACCAACAATAAATAATGCATGTTCAGAAGAAAATGTACTTTTAGTTTTGATTTATTCCCTAGCCAATGATGTGCATTATGCCACTCTACAAGAGTGGCAACACAGAGAATGGTCTACTCTGCATTAGTCAGTGGGAGGGACTCTATGGCAGTACAGGGATTGGCTTGTGCTCTGGTTGTGCTGGGAAGAAGTAAGGAGCTATAACTCCCAGCCAGTCAGTCATGTTTGTAAAGATGGCAACTAGAGTTCTACAGATTACTGTGCTCTATGCTATTATATCAGAATGTATAGTCTTACCAAATTTTGATGGGATCATTGGGATGTTGCAATAAATCCATCAAGTTGAATAGCATCTGCATTTTGTATAGTCATGCTCTTGACCTTTTAAGCATCACATACTAAACTTTCTCTTTTCTTTTGCTCAGTGGTAAGTTTGGGGAATTTATCAACCAATTTACTCAAGACTTCTTATAAATCCTGTAGTCATAAAATGCATATATGAAATTAAACCTTTTTATGAATATATTAATACTGTAAAATTATGACAAGATTAATTGTAACTATCTAGGAGACATAGTGAATTGCAATGAATACTGAAAACAAACAGGAAATACCAGCTATTTTTCTGAAACTGAACTTTCATGGATACTCTTTAGACTATTATTTTCAGTTTGCTTTCGGTACCCTCCGTCAGCTATCAAAATTAAGTTTAAAAGCTCATTGAACTATAAATATTTTATTATTATTTATTCTGTGGTTGTAGGGGCATGAAACATGAATTAATCTTTCTCACTTTGCATTTTATTATTTTATATGATGTAAATTAGCAAGCAAAACAAAATTTAGACATTTATCTTACAGCAAATTATAAAATGTGGTTAACCCGAAAGCCTTTTTTTTCAACTATAACTTCAAAGAAAAGAACAAATATTCTAGGCAATGCAGGAGCCCCGATTATGAACTCTGTGAGGGAAGGGAGGCTCTTGGCATATAAGCAGCTTGCTTGGTTTTGCCTTAGCTCTGCTTTGATCTCCCTGTCTTCTTTTCCTTTTTTTCACTGATGTTTCTTTATTCTTTATGCAACAAGCATTTAGTGCTCACTTCCCAGGTGCCAAACCCACTACCAAAGGGTGAGGATGCTAATGAGACAAGACGTCCCAGGGATCACGAGCCATGAAGGAGACAGATAAATAAGCACAAATTCTCAGTAATGTGACCGGACTCTAAATTAATGACAGAGCTGTATTTGACTCTGAAGCAAACTTGCTTACATTCTAGGATTTTAAAACACTAATCTGTATAAATCTTTTGCCAAAAGAAATCAAACAACACCCTAAACTAGATTGCCAGAGACACCCATCCTGGACACTGCTGACAATTAGACTACAGTAGATCCTTACTGAAAATATTCATTTCCATTCCAACCATCCCACCCCCACTGAAAAAAATGCTGTTTTTTTTTGTTTTTCTGTATCTGTGTATTTTGAGATTATAATTTAATTGCAACATTTCTTCCTTCTCTTCCCTCCCACCAAACCTTTCCGTATAGCCCTCTCTGCTCCCCTTCAAATTCATGGCTGCCTTTTGCATTAATTGTTGTTTTTGCATATACATATATTCCTAAATATAGCATGTTCATTTTATAATATGTTGCTTGTATGTGTGTTTTCAGGGCTGGCTATTTTGCAGTGGACAAACAATTGGTCTGTGCTTCTCTGTGGAGGACCACCTATGTCCTAGGCTCCAGCTTTCCACAGTTACCTGTAGTTTTTTGTACAGTTTGAGGTCTAGTTTGGCATGTTCGTAAAGGTCATCATTCAGTTCACACTCAGTTAGTCAGGTTGGTGAGACTTTATAGGTGCATCCTCTCATGTTACTAGAAGACACAAACATGCAGCAAATTACTTGGTCTTCTGGGTTTTACTATTTTTCCTGTCCCTCTTATGCAAGGTTTCCCGAGCCTTTCATACAGAAATACTTTGGAGATGTATCCTTTGGGACTGGGATCCACCACTATGCATTTTGATTGGTTGTGGTTTTATGTAAGGCTCTCCAACTGTTGCAAAGAGAAATTTTCTTCATGAGAGGTGAAAACTACACTTATCTGTAATTATAAGAACATGTGTTTATAGATTTTTGTTAGGGATTATGCTGGTTTAATAAATTAGACATTGTAGATTCTTCTCCAATAACCATGCTTTGGTTAGTACTGAATAGTTAGCTAGGTTCTGGGGTATATCAGACAAGGTATCCTTCTTGTTGGCTGAGTGCTAAGTTCAGTTGAAGAGCTGTTGGTTGCCTCCAAGCTATGCATGCTACTATTATGCCCATTGTATTATCATGACATTCTGGTCATTGATGTGATTCATAGTTGCCATGGTTGGGTAGAACTCTTGGTTATCTCTGGCTTTGAATGTTTGAATGGAGTCTTCTGGTACCATAAAAGCTAGACCCCAGGAAGACGTGCCCAGGTCAGCTGTGAATCAGGGATCTCTGTGCCCTGTTTCTGAAGTACATGGCATCTCCAGTAAGGTACTCACCTTCTGTCCCTGGGAGCTAATGTTGAACTACTGCAATAGACTGCATCTTTTGGTACTCTTTTAAACAGATTGTTGGCTTGGCCAGTGACTTCCCCTTTCTATTCCAATGCAAGTAGGGACAACAATTTTTGTTTTGTTTTGCTTTTAGGTTTCAACATTGAACCAGCAATGATCTTGGTGTTTTGACTTATTCCTTTAAATGTTCCCTACAGGGAGCACATTCTCCAGGTGGCTATTGATCTCATATTCATTGCAGTAAGTACGATGGATAACACAGATGTACCCACCACCATAATGAACACACATGGGCATGAACAAGAAGTGTCCAATTAAAATTGTGGATAATCAGAAGAGCAGATACCATTCAGATTTTGTGACTAATTTTCACAGAAATGTGAACATTCCCTCTCCTCTAAAGAAGCTAGTGTTTTGATTTAATTTGCATATGATATGTTAATTTGACTAACTTGAGGCATTCCTTTAAAATACATAAATTGTTATTTTTATGTATATGCGAGGCTGATTATGGACGATATCAGTGCTTTAATAAACAGATTAATTTAAAAATACTTCTCTCACCAGTGAGAGGAGGACATTTTGGTTTCTCTGAAAACCTTAATGGAGTATGAAGGTGGAATAAGGAAATTCTACTTTGTGGAAGTAGGACAACCATCTTCAGGATTTGCAGAGCAGATGTTTGCTGTTTTTGATATTCTTACCCCGACTCCATTGACTGCTGCCTTTTCTGGTTGAAGATAATGAACTATGGGGACTTTTCCAAAACCACATGGGCCAATTCCCATTTTTCTTTGTATATACGTGTTGATTGGCTCTGGGTGCAACCTGGTTGATAGGAAATTAAAAACAGTCCATTGATTGATGGGGTGAGAGCAAAGGCTGAGGAGAAAGCATGAAGGGTCTTCTTTTTTTTTTTTAAAAAAATCACCTATCACCAATATTCAATATTCAGAGACTGTAAATATTCTCATGCTGTTTCTTTTCAGAGAGATATGACAAATAACACACCCATACTATCACTACAGACTTACTTGTGCTGAGCTCTGGCTTAAGCCATGAGAATCATAGAACTGTCTGATGAAACAATAAGGTGCTGACCTCTCAGGGCTGTGGATTTTATTGTAGGAAGGTCATATATATCATATTTCACATAATAAAATTTGTTTTGGAAAGAATAAGTTACCTCATAATTCCCTTGCTTTGATCAAGCTCTAATACAGTGAAATGAATTGTTAGTTAAGCGTGCCATGTGATTTCATGCTCCATTTATGACAATTGACTTATAATTTAATAAAAATTATCACATAGAATTATAAGCATAGTTTAAGCAACAGAGGTTTGATTATTATCCTACTTACTCTACATAGATTATTGCTGTTACCATAATCAAAACTATAATTAAAATTGTGGACTTCACCAAAATCTTATGTTCATGTGTGCAGAGGTGATGTTCTTGACAAAAGGCTTCAAAGTGTTGTCAAATGAAATCTTCAATACACATCTGTTTTCCAGTTAAGCTTGCTGCTGTTTTACCTTTCTTTGTATATAACTGAGTATATTTTGAGTAACAAAATATGATGTAAATCAGTTTTAAAACAATGTGCTAGAACCAATGTATAACCTTTCTGGTAAGTTACTCTCGATAAAATTCTAGATACTTAAACCTTTGAAGTTCTTTAAAGAAATGGTCATGACAGCAAATAAATATGCAAATAAGGCATCATTGTTCAGTGGTGACTTTATGACCTATTGTGGGTATGAATAAAATGGAAAAGCTATTTTTGCGTGTGTTTCTGTGAGTATTTCTTCCACTGTGCAAATTTATACTTATTCTTAGTCATTAAAATGCTGAAGTGATTGTGCTATTTAATGTAATCAGACATAACAGAGGATTATTGGTGGAGGTGGTTCCAATATAGCATACTAAGATCTGAATATCATTCCCTCAGTGGGAGTTTTCAGGCCACACTGAAGGGTTCCCAGAGGTGCAAAGCAAATAATTTCCACGGAAATGACCATATGCGTACATGAACACATTTAAGAACCATTTATTTTTAACTAATTTCAAATTTCCAAAAAGTGGAGAAATTTACTTGGTAAGTTTTTTTTCCCTATAATTCTGAACCTTAGAGCCCTGAATAATTTTGCATGGCCATTGTACAATTATAAAAATAGACATAAATTTACTACGTTTAGCATGTTGGACGAGATAGCAACTATGGTAATTTAGCTCTTGCCAGCTGCCTCACAATAAATTTGTCAGTCACTGATTCACTTCAAATGGGACATTCATTACTCTGAAGTTTGCAAGATGATAGTTTTCCTATTTCTCACTAAGCTAAGTTTACTGTGATTAGCTCTGTCTCAACTTCTTTGTCTGCTAGCTTTCCTATTCATTCAAAGGTTTTTTGATATCAGCATCATGCCATGAGTCTTTACCTGATTTTCTATGTTACAGTCCAACATATGATGTATAATTTTTTGTGCAACTGTTCTAGCCAGTCAGCAGGCACTCTCTCCAGGTTGGGGGGGGGGGTGGCAGTGTGCCTACACTTTCCAGATAAGTTTTAGCATGAGAAGATAATACTGGTTCTTCATTGTCCATTGTATTAGAAATCAAGATGTGAGTGGCAGGTGAGTCATTGCTATTTCACTCCCATCTTAGAGCTATAAAATACATTTTATACTGACACGTATGATAGCTTTTATAGATGAGTTTATATATAATTGAGAGTGGATGCATGTGTTTATTTTTAAATATTCAATGAGACTTTTATATTCGCTTTCAACGATAAAGTTCCATACATTTTCTTACAAGAACAAGTACATTTTATTGGGCATTGTTGTCAATATATGATATGATATTAATTTCCTTGTGTCTTGACTTGTTTTCGAGTTTACAATGTCTACTGAAAAATTACTTGTTCTCAAAACTGGACTGCAGGATATCATTCATGAAAATATTTACTGTCCCTTTGGATTCACTCTTATTTTCATCAGACACATTATGAGATTTGTTTTAAACATATTTTAAACTGTTTTCTCCATTTGTTGCTTAAAATACTTATTTGAGTTTTAGATGCATTTGCCTGTAGTTATTTGTATAATATGTGGTGGATAGTTCTGGGGCTACTGCAGATGGTGTCTCTTATTTTATTCTGTTTTGCATCCTTTTAAAAACTGGCAATTTTCCTACTCCAGTACATGTGAACTTCTTAGGTTGACCAATCATAATCTCATTATCTATCTCTTCCTGCTCTGTTGCAAAGGCACATTGTGTTTTCATTTCGATACAGTACTTCTTTCATTTTCTAAGTTGATGATTCATGTAATAGGAATTGCTTATAAAGAGTTTAATAGAACTCTTTATTTACAAGTATCAGTCAAGCTTGATTTTAGCTATGTAAAGGGTTAGTGAGACATGATCATATTGCTCCACCCACAGAGAGGCACGAAGAGGTAAGCAAAATATGTTGACTATATTACCTGAATAATTGCTGAATACACAGTATCTTTCAACTTTCAGAATGAGTAAGCCAGGAAATGTAAAAAAATTTGCTTATCTTTACTTGAATTTGGTGTCTATTACTTAATATACTGGTATGCAAGTTGGCACCAGAATACAGAAAATTGCAAGTGATAAGCAAGGAAATAGTCTCTTCCCTGAGGGATACTAAAGTTCCTTCCTCCTCAGCAAGGATGCAGCTGATGCTCTATAATGAGCAATAAAGCAGCAGATTAGGTCATCCCCCACTATAAGCTGAGACTAGAAATAGCAAGATACAGTCCTATGCTGCCTAGATCTTAGAATTAATCAACTATCTTTCAAGTTCATACAACCTTCGATTCAACTCCCCTATTAGTCTTCCTCTAACAAATCCCTTTTCTTCTCAGTTCTCTCTGGAGTCGTTCTTTACCTCACATGCAAGAACAACTTCAATTTCATGTTTGACTCCCTGAGAACCAAAATGATAATTATATAGCCCACTAATCTCTAAAATGATAATGTTCAGCAAATCAGGATGCCAATTACTTGTCCAACACTGAGCCTATATTTAGAAATTTTTAAAAAGTACAAGAACGTGACAGATAATATTAAGAAAGAAATGGTTGAGAGCTGGAGACCCCTAAAACTTTTTTATCCTGCATCTCTCAGAGCACTGAAAATGAGCAGTACCCTTTTAAAGTACCAGCCACTGAGGTGAAGGGACAACACAGGAAGTAATTAAGCATGCCATACTACCCAGCCAGCTCTTTCATGTAGCTTTCAGAGATGATGAATACACATGAATACTTGGGTTGAAGTTTGGAAACTCACAACCATTGTTAAGAGAAGAACAAGATGTGTGGCTTATCCATGACTCAGAAGTTACCTACTATTACTTCTTGGTAGTTTTAAGAGTGAATGATAGGATATTTTAAAACTATTTATTTATTTATATATGTACCTTTATAGCAACATTTCTATAGTACATTCTATCTTTAAAGATGTAAGTTCAAGTCATATGTTGGTTCTTGTGCATAAATGCATATTCATATAAATCCCTTAGGTGTCTAGTGTCTTTTCTTTAATAGCTGCCTACCTCAACTTTTTGGAAACTTAGTCAATTATTGATCCTGAAGCTTACTGATTTTAGACTGACTGGCCATGAGGATCCACTAATTGACCTGCCCATCACCACTGCCTGAGCACTGTGATTGCTGGAAACCGCTCATAGCTCTTTTCATACACTCTGGGGATCAAATTCAGGCACTCATACTTTTATGACAAACCTTTCACCAATGTTTTATAAGTTTATATTTGTTGATTCCACAGTATATGTCTACATGTAGAATAATACAGTTTGACACATATACACATATATATGTATATACATATCTACATGTGTGTATGCATATTTCCTTCTCAGAACTATCATATTGTAGGAATTTGGCAACATGGATCATGAGTTTGTTATTTATGTCTGTTCTGCACATTGTCACATTCAATAGTCTAATTTTCTGGAAATAAATGGAAGTCAAAGACTTGGGTAACAATTCCAGGCTTTCATAATCTGTATGAATAACAAGAAGATTGCCAAATGACATAATCAAGTGAGAAGCTAAATTTACAAATTTCTACTTTGTGAAGATAATTATTCTCTTCCTCATGTTTATGTTCTTTCCATGTCTAAACAAGAGAGAACACATAAAATGAATTTTAAAAGATAAGGCATGAAACAGATCACAAGAGTAACATTAAATATTAAGTTTTTAGGTCAATTGCATATACCTGAATCATGTCCAAATAATACATTAATTAGTAAAGCATTTGTGTTTTATCAGGCATCCACTTCCATGGTATAGTTTCTCTCTGTAACTTAGTTTCTTTTTTTCTTCCTTCCTTCCTTCCTTCCTTCTTTCTTTCTTTCTTCCTTCCTTCCTTTCTTTCTTTCTTTCTCTCTTTGTTTCTTTCTTCTTACCTGTGTTTCTTAATAATACTTTGTATTACTCGTTGTTTTGTTATAGAAAGACAAAGAGAAAATATTAATTTAAAATGTGCTTTCAAATGAGGTTTTCTTTTTCTTTCTTTTCTTTCTTTCTTTTTTGTTGAGGGGGGGTCTTTTGAGATAGGGTTTCTCTGTATTATTTTAGAGCCTGTCCTGGAACTTGCTCTGTAGACCAGGGTAGCTTGAACTCAAATAAGTTTGCCTGCATCTAACTCCCAAGTGCTGGGATTAAAGGTGTGTGCCCAACTCAACATGTGTATTTAATGTTTGGATATTAGCTAGTACACCTATTGTCATACAGTAATGTTCTTTCATTATCAGCACCTGAACTTCTATGTTTCCAAATCTCTATTTTCTTTTACTTCCATTCCAGACACCATTTAGTTTTACCAAAGCTTTTGAAGTTATATTAGTTGGGAAATTGATTTATAGGATTATAAAAGACAGTGCTTATAGAAGAGGCCCTACCATAAAGTAAATTTAGGAAACCAAGAGTTAAGAGATATATTATGGAGGGCCTATCAAATCCAGACGTATCTATCTGTCCTAAAACTGAATCTTTTCTCACACACACATTGAAATACTCAGAGAGGATAAGATCTGAGTCAAGATTCTCTGGACAAACAGAACCCAGGTAACATACACAAACAGCAGTAGGAGAATTTATATAAGAGCAGGTTTACAAGATCCTGCTGGGCAAACAGCCCCACTAACCTGCTTTTGCAAGCTGTGAACCACAAGCAGTGACTGGTACACTTCATTAAGTCCACACTAGGTGAGGGAAACACATTATTCAGTATCTGAGATCAAACGGCATGGATAGTCCAAACCCCAAAGATGGAGAAGACTTCAGTCTTACCTACTGCCCCACCAAAGTCCCACATCCAGACTTCCCCCCCCCCCGCCCAGTGAGTTGGAAGGTCATTACTAGCGCTGAAGATGGTTTTCTTTAATTACAGTATTGATTCAAATGTTTATCTCTTCCCGAAGCAGCCTCCAAGCATCTACTTATAAATACTATTTTACCTGCCAAGTCCACATATAAAATTAACCCTGATCATTGATGTTCTAAAAAACAGAACACAGCCTTGCATGAATATTTCCATTGCAAACATAACTGTTTTTAGAAGATTTAATACATTTATATGTGGCTCTAGGGCTGAACTTGCTTTATGTAGTAATTACATTTTTTTTTTTTTTACTATTGGAAAATTTGAAATGGAAACAAAAATATGTCACAATGTGTGTATGTATAGAAACTCATTGATTTATGTGATTTAGATTGGTGCATCGTAACATATTGAGAGAATATTTTCTTGACAGAATTTTCAGTATCTTTGCATAACATAAAATATGCAAATATATAAATACACGCACACACACACGTGTGTGTGTGTGTGTGTGTGTGTGTGTGTTACAAAAATTTGATATCATTTGGCCAAAGTGATTCTATGTAAGTCATAAAAGAAACTGGAAACAAACTTTACTTTCTTAAAGCATTATGTCCAGACGTCCAACCCTAGATGTTGGGTCAGTTCACATATGCAACATTCCTTGTACCCTTTCATTTATTCAATATACTGAAAAGTATACACCTACTAATCAATCCTCAGTTACCTTTGCTTCAGTCCAGAGCTTTCTTCACTGTGTTTTGTGATGTGAGCTTTGTGGTAGAGACCCTGAAGAGACATCTTCAGGAAAAGTCTTAAAATGTGTGAGCACCCAGGACCATGGCACATTCACCTGGATGTGAACAGCAACCACAGTAACAAAAAACACCCTGAGTCTTGCCTGGTTCCTTCAAAAGCATATTTTAATAAATATTTCAATGGAAGTTTCCAGTATGTTAAAATAGACCTATATGGTGAAGGCCTCAAAATGTGTGGGTTGGCCTGGGCTAGGAGAACATGACCAGCTTTACTTTGGCAGACAAAAACTTGGTGTGTTCAGGTTAGCTGGGTGATAGACAGAGGGATTAGTAGTTGACTTGAAGTTTTGCAAGCTGGAATCATTGATAGAATTAAAAAAAAACCCTAAAAATATATCCCTTCCTGCCTTCCTCACTCAGATGAGTGTCTGGGGTACATGTGAAGAGCCTAAACGAGGACTCAGCCACATGGAGAGAGAGGCTAGACTATAAAGAACACAGAACCAAGCCTTAGTGGTAGATGTGAGTATCTATAAAATAATTTCCATTTCTGAAGCCTTCATAGGGTTGTAGATAATACTGCCTCATTCATAACTTGATGGAATTATGACTTACTTGGAGGAAGTGGACTGTGGGCTGGAAGGGATGTATATTATTTCCTAATCTTTGCTTTCTGCTTCTTAGCAATTTAGTAAATAGCTTTGTATTACCACCCAGAAAAAGGGACAGAAGAATTGCATTCTGAATCCTCTGAGATAGTGAGTCAAAGTAAAACCTCCTTTCAGCACATGGTGATTGCTTCCCCAGAAAGTTTATTGCAATGCTGAAAAGCTAATAAGGTACGGCTACTTAAACAAGCAAACAAACAAAGCCTTAAAAATAAAACAAACACATAAAATCCAACCATCTAGCAATAACATCTACTGTTCAACTCACTTTAAAACATCTGAGGAAATGTTTTTGAAGAACCATAGTAGTTTCGTTTTTCAAGTTGTTCAGGAAGGAAACAAGTTATTCATAAATCCTATGTGAGGGTTGCAGGCAGGCTTATTTTGGAAACCGGTTATTAATAATTAGTTACCATTCTGCTTCCTACTTCTCCTCCTCAGTACTCAATAATTACAGTCTATTTTATCATAATGAAGAAAGATGGTAACACGAGACCTTAGCCTTCTCTGTATAGCTGACAGAATGTGATTGAAAATAAGAAGCAGATTAAAGTTCCGTAAAGATTCACTGAAACCAGGACACCAAGGAAATATTCCTGGATTAATGCTTCCTTGAGACTCATAGGATTTGTGTGTAACAGATATATTCTGATTTAAATCTCTACTCAGAATTTAACTAAATGTGAATTAGAAAATAGTTACAGCATAGACTAAAGGCTTTGCATAAATTGTTAAATTGAGCTCCTTAAGAAAGCAAATCTTGCTTTGAATGACCACTATTGACTGAAACTGTTTTATACTCAAATACTTTAGAGGTGAAACTGTTTTAGATAATTTTTGAGTTAAAATGGTTGGAATAAAATGATTTCTCTAAAATGCATCATAATTATTATTTTGAAGTATTGCATTTAACATTTACTTATTTATGATCCCTTATATGATGCTGAAATGTTCAGGGTATTATTTCTGTATGCATCTTAGAGGGAATTCATGGATACAATTTTACCAGTTAAAAATATAGCTCTATTATGATAAGCCCACAATGATCTAAACACATAATCCATTAGTGGTGCCTTGATTACTGGTTTTAATCAAAGATTTCCAAGTAATATCACCAAGAGACATAAGCAAAAATACTGAATATAATCTTGCCATGGTTTTCTTTATGGCGTACATTAAAAAACCAGTGAGACAGCAACTAATAAAAATAATTTGAAACATTTCTCTGAATTGTCCTAGAAATATCACAACACTCATTCTTATTGGTTTCTTCTTTAGTTTGCAAATTATTCATAAATTCTGGGTGGGGAATGTATGTGGGCTTATTGTGCAAGTTAGCCATTCATAATTAGTTCCCATTCTACTTCCTTTTTTCTTCATGATATTCAGTGATTGTGGCCCTTTTTATCACACGATTGCCTGGCATTTCACTGGCTTATGTTGCCATTTTTGAAATGTGTAACCTGCACATTTATTTCACTTCTTTTTTTTAAATAATTCAAGCAATATGGTTAGAACTCTATTAAATATTTATGTAGAGTATTAAATATTAATTTATATAAAGCAAAACCAACTTAACATCTCTTCTCTATTGCTCAAATTGCTGGCTTTCCTTATGGACAGTCTTTGCCTCTCAAACTTTCTCACTTAGCTGTGCCACCCACGATGATTGTAACTAAAGTGCCCACTACGCCTCATTAACTTTTTGTCAAAACCATCTCCTCTCCTCTGTGGTCTATGCCTTAGCATATCCACAGATCACTCACTCTTTTTTCTAACTTGCCTATTCTATATCCCTTCTCTTGGATTATGTCTCCAAAATGAACACATTTACTCTCTGATGAAGAATTTGCTTCCTTCTTACAGACAGAAACACAGCTGCTAGATGTTGTGTTCAGGGAAGTTCAGGAGGCTTTGCTATGGCACTTGTTGGGATTCTGGCCCAGGCACAGCGGTTGTTAAAGGGCTAATGTGTCCATTCCTTTGGAATTCCTAGGTCTCATTCAACATCAGTGGAAGATCTGTAAGAAGAAAAAAATCACAGAGATAAGTATTCTCTTCATGTTCATCCCCCTTAAATAAGTTACTTCCTTTTCAGAAGCCTTTTCCCAAAGCCTTTATATATTTCTCCACGTTTTGTATAATTCTATGATGTCTCAGCCTCATACCTGTAGGAAACACTCATACAGCATCTTATCTATTCACCTTCTATCTTTACAGGGAGGAAAGTGAAACTAATTCTCATTCCTTCTGAATTTTGTGTGGTCTGCAAGCAATCATTGTTTGACAAATATATAACAAAGGGACAAGAAAACTCTGAGACATTACTTTAGGACTGTGTCTGTTAATATATTAAAGATAAACTCAGAGGGCAACAAGGTGTATTGCTGTGGCATTAAGGGATAAAAACAAAGCACTTTCAAAAGGGTTCAAGACCAGGCTACAGAAACCCACGGAGACAGCTGACCTGAATAAGGAGGAGCTAAGGGACCCTCCATACTGAGAGCTGGGAAACCAGCATTAGACCAACTCAGATCCCCTGAATGTAGGTCTCAGTTAGAAGGCCTGGGCAATCTAAGGGACCTCTGACAGTGGAACCAGGATGTATCCCTGCTGCACAAAAGGACTTTGGGAGCAAATTCCCCATGGAGGGATACTCCCTTAACCTAGAGGCAGGAGGGAGGGCCTAGACCCTACTCCAAACGACTTGACAGATTTTGTTGATCCCTCCTGGATGGCATCACCCTCCCTGTGGAGTTGGGGTGGGTAGGAAGGAAGGGAGGGTTCAAGTGTAGGGCATGGAAGGGAGGAAGAGGGAACTGGGATCAATATGTAAAATAAGAAAAAGTTTGATATATATACATAACCTTTCTTATTGAGTAGTTTGACCAAGAGCAACCTTCAATTTTGAATTCTCTATTTCTCTCATCGTGTCTTCCATCTATAGTCTGTGGTTACTGGACTGTTTGTAGGGTCTCTGTTGCCCGATGTCTGTGTGATGTCAGTTGTGCCTATATTTTGTGTGTCTGTCTGTACTTGTGTCCCTAGCAAAGGAATTAGCTATCTGAATATTGAACAACAGAAAACAAGGCATGGCTTAGGAACGAGGGAAATATTTAACAGAATTTTAATGTAGGTGATTGGAAAGGTGACAACATTTGGTCACTAGAAACATGTAGTTACATAATTTTTTTTTACATGTCTTTTTTTTTGTGCGTATAATGGGATGTACAAGTGGAGATCGGAAGACTACTTGTGAGTACTGGGGACCTGATTCAGGGCATCAGTCTTGGTGATAACTTCCTTTACCAGCTGAGCATATACATACATACATACATATGTTGTTTATAATTCGTTGAAATCATTTTTAGCATATAGCATTTGTGGTGACCTGGAAATTCATGCCTGATACTTCTGGGTCAAACTACATTGTATCTGTATGGGTATATTGTAACTTTCCATTCATTTTTATCGTGGTGTGATGTTCTAAATATCGTACAAGTTGTACTAGTTACTATGCAATAGCAACTGACTTTCCATTTATTTCAGAGTTAATAACTAACTCCAGACAAGGGTTTTTTTTAATAATTGTGGATAACTTTAATAATCCTCTCTTTGCTATTTATTATCACCAGCGAAACCCAAATACTCATCTTGATACTCAGTTTAAGGAAGCTCTTGCAGTGTTTCCTTGTGAAGGCATTATTGTCTTATTGACTTGGGAACTAAGATTGCTTAATCAGCACACATGATCAAATAGAGGGAAAGACCTTTTTTTCTTTTTTCTTTTCTTTTTTTTTTTTTTTTTTGGCTTATATCCTGAAATACCTAAATCCATGGTTCTTGACTATGAGAGGAAAGGTGTAATGTAATAATGTAATTCTTGCTGAATTCAAGCACATAACACATCTTATAAATAGTATCCTGGGTGTATAATAGGTTTCTCTAGCTGTCAGAAGTTCATTCTGACAGCAGACCAGGTCAACTGCCTTAGATGATAGATTGGACGTACAAGACAAGGAATTTCAGTATATGAGCCATTGATCCACTGCATTTGCTGAGAAATTCATTTATTGATGAGACTCAATTTTCTCCAGATTGTGAAGGTAGAGATTCTCTACAAACCCATGAATAGTGGATTTGGAAGTAAAAGGAGAGTTAAAAAATCTATGCACTCAAGAAAACAAGTATGCCAGTGAGAACAGAGTGTGCTTATTTTGTTATGGAACACTCCAACGCAGCCATTTACTCAGAGAAAGGAGGTGCTCAAGAAAGGTTGTATTTGGATTTAACATAAGGGAACGTTGATGGTCCTGAGTCCATATATCATTCCCATAGTTGTTCCACTAGGAGAGGACAGAGAGTGGCTGGAGTAGAGTGTGGGACTTGATATCAAATAATCAATCAGGCTGCCCATTGGATTATTCTGATTTTTCTCCCACTGAGATTTCTCTTTGAGAAGTGTTTACAAAGAGCATAGACGTAACACAAATCCTATTAGAATGATACTCCTATTCGTTTACCTTCAGTTTTCTTGATAAAAGGTTTTAAGTCAGTTTCCTTTTTATCTGTTACTGAATCATTAAACACTGAACTGAAGTACTGGACCAGCACTTGTGGCAGCGTCATATTGACTACATACGTCAGATATGTTGCTCACAGATGTCAATGTTGGCAAATGAATTATTTGGTCCTATGTGGAACATTGCTAGTAGTGGAGATGTGGGTTTAACTATGTGGTTTTCTAGGGCTCTATGCTTTCTGTAAATGGCACTTTTTCTCCCGTAAGCCTGTTTCCAAATGCCCAGCAACTGCTCTCCAAATTACCACCAAGAGGCTTATATTAACTATATAACTATTATACATTATATTAAGTATATTAACTATAAATGTTCAGCAAATAGCTCATCCTTATGACTAACTAGCTCTTACCCATATTCCTTATTTACTCTCAGCCACTTGGCAGTACCTCTATTAGCATGGCGCATTTATCTCCCGTTCCCTCTGTGTCTGACTGAAGACTTCAGACTCTGTCATTCTCTTTCCCATCATCCTTTGTATGATTGTCCCACCTATACTTCCTGCCTGGCTACTGGGTAATCAGCATTTTATTAAACCAATTTGAGCTACAAATCTTTACAATATACAAGAGGATTACTCAACAGCAATTTTCTTTACCTGTATGCAGTTTCTCAGTACTGCTTGCAGTAGTTATAGAGGTCATGTGCAATTTAATAATTTACCCATGAAACTTCCTTGTGTCTTACAGTCACACTAGACTTGGTCAGTTGTATATTATTCCTATTTTGAGAGGTCTGATATCTTTCTCCAAAGAGCTTTAGTGTATTTTCCTCAAGGCTCAGAAGTTTAGTATCATCAGATAAAGTAGGGTTGGGAAAATTTATGGCTGAGATAGCCGTTCTCACACACACAGTGAAAGATAATTGATGATCATGTGATAAATGTATTTATTGTATTTTAAGTCTTTATAATGTCACATGTAGGTTTCTGCTATAATAACTTCTTTATATACATTCTCAGTATTTTCTAGGAGTCCATTTCTATTTCTCAAGATGCGATATGGAGAAAACTTTGATATGTTCACAGATTTCAGAGTCCAGCATTTTTAGAAAATCATTACAGAAAAATGCCATGCAGTGTGTCCCAAAAGGCCAATGTAACTCTTTATCTAGCTGAAATCCTGAAGAGGGGTCAGATTTGAAGGAATAAAATCATCAACAGAATAAACTTTCACAAGAAAATAAATATTGTAGAGCATTCCAACCATGCTAAACACTAACACTTGTCAACTTCACAGAATTGAAAGTACACAGGAGCTCTATGGATTGTTTTTCGGATGATAAATGGCTCCTCCCTGCCCTGAAATATATTTTCAATATGACATAGTGATAATTCAGACTCCTGCCTGCCATCTCCAAAGAATACAGGTTCTGGAAGAAGTAGCAGAATTTTTTCCTGTGAAAGCTCCAAATTAATATTTGATCATCAAAAGTTTACCAACGTCATTTGCTCTGTAGTAGCCAGGGAAAGAAATGGAGTGAATAGAGACAGGCAGAGGTTTTGGTGTTGTTTATAGTAAGTATTTATGAAATTCACAGAATAATCATGTCCTATTACACCTGCCAATTGGGAAAAATTGTAAATATGTAAAATGAATTTTTAAGACAAAGATAGAAGTTACAACTGATGTTATGCTTTTCAAAGGACAAAACCATAGCTTGAAGTTTCTTTTCTCCTTCCTTCCTTCCTTGCTTGCTTGCTTCCTTCCTTCCTTTTACTCTTTGTATCACATTTATTATGATTATGATTTGACAGTTTCATGCATGTATTTTGCTAGTTTTAGTAGTTTTCATCTTTCTCATTACCATCTCTCATCCTTTTCTTCCTCTGTCACTGATACCATTTTTCTTCCCAATAAACCATCATCCTGTTTGGATATCTTTGTGTGTATGTGTAAACCAGAATTTAATCACGTTCGTATGCATGAACTGGAACATGGGAAATTAATTGTGCTGGTTAGTTTTTGTTACCCAGTCTGAAGTGCTTTGAATGTCTACATCTATGTATTTATCTATCATCTATCTATCTATCTATCTATCTATCTATCTATCCATCCATCCATCCATCCATTTTGTTGTGCTGGAGATAACATGCTTAGACTATGCTGGAGATTTTATTGAGAGGTGAGCATGAACTGATTATTTAGATTTTTTATATGCTGAATTATTTAATATGACTTATCAGCTATGGCTCTACTACAGCTGAGGTTAAATTATTCTGAATCAGAATGAGGTGAAGCCTCCTGATCATAGTAATGTCTCAATCATCAAACTACTCTATATGTTTGGAAATTAACTTTTCCACAAAGTTATTGTAAAGAAGATGGGAAATTACAAAAGTAGATTTCTCATTTAAGATGATAAGCAAAAGGCATTGATATAAAATTTCTAGATCTGAGTAGAGTTACAAATGTGGTTGTTGACATATGCTCCATATACACCTTGGGTCTATTATAAATTTAAAATTTCCTAGTTTGACATCTTATAATTCTCCCTGGTCTTTATGGGCCCAGAGATGGTCATACACACATGTTCTCTTGACCTTCCCATTCATAGTTTGATTTTTTTTTATTTCTGAATTCATGCTGGTCTCTAAATGGCCAAGGAGGAAATGTTGATATTCTAGAAGTACTACTATGTTCTGTACAAAATAATAACAGCAAAGCATTGCTAGTAGGAGCACCCACTTCTGCAGAGCCCTGCCAGGGTCCACTAGGCTTCATTATACTATTCCTAAGAACAATCACTATAGCTAGTCTCTTCTATGGCATCTGAGACACCATCCCTTGCCACCACATATAAAATCAGGTATTATATTATCTGCAGAGTACAATGTATTTGTCTGTGAGTGTGTGTGTACATCTGTGTATGTATATGTGAGAGAGAGGAAAGGTGTTCCCAAAGGAGCCAAGAGAAAGTAATTAGCTCTTAATAAAATTAAACCCTGAAATATGTGTATTAACAACATATATATATACAAGGCAACTTCAAGTTTACAACAAACCTAAGGATTCCATGGTGCATGTGCTAATATCCATTGTTTAACCATTTACAAAGGTAGGCAACTAAGGGATGTTGAGGGCAGTGAAATGTCTTTCCAGTGGAAGGTCACACCAATTGGTTATCCAACATCAAATGGTCCACATAAAAAAACAAAACAAAACAAAAAACCCAATGATGTTTTAATGTGAAGTGCCTTCAGCTCCTAAAATTCCCTTTCTCTTCATTCCTCCATTTCTCCCATAGAATCATTCTGAATGATGCAGTACTAATTTTAAAAGATGGGTTTTCCTTCTTGTTTCAGATGAGTGTGTGGGATAGTCATGATGACATAGATCACCCAATGTATGGTATGAGGATAAATGTTTCTCACTGATTCCTTCACCTATCAGTGGTTTGGAATAATCTCAAATATTTATGTAGTACATATTCACCTCCAGGTACAACTAAATACTTCTATTTAAAATAACCTTCTATTTCACTCAGGCTTCCTTCTAAATGAAAAATACACTCAAATCGACAGTCATGCATGTATGGCTTCTATTTGTCACAGTGGACGCTTAGTGTTTCATATCCAAGGAGTGCTATTTGGTGTGGCCACATGCACTCAGCTTATTCACATTTGAGCAGTCACCTTCCTCAGACTTGTAAGGATCTTGGGATTCTTGGTGTATTGTCTCTCTCACTATGACACATTTAAAGTATCTTGAAATGATTCTGCATGGGACATGCATAAGGCTACTTTTAAAAATCTCAACTTATTTATTATTTTGATGCTCACCTCCTTGAGAATATCATTCAGTGTCTCCTTGAGACTGACAATCCAGCATTACCAACAAGAACCCTGCATCATTGTGATGCAGGTGGTGATGAGACCACACACCAAAACACACTAAACTAAATGAAATGAGGTTTTACTTTTATAGCTCATGGAAGAGCTCATGAAAATTCTCAGCGAGCAGGGACACACAGAGAAATGACTGTGAGAAGCTAAAGACAAGAGTTTTCCTGATTAAAAAATCAAAAGCACGGTGTTTAAATATGAATTACCCCGCTAATGCTCACTATGATAGTGCACATGCCTTCTATGCCTCATTAAAAGCACGTTTTACAGACTCTCTGGCACGTGCATAGATAATTTATGTAATCTAATTGCTCAGGAACTGGGGATTTCACTGTGGATACCAGCTGTGGCTGCTGTCCAGGGGAGAGGATGCTGAGTTCCAAGAGCTCAGCACTCTCTGCTTGATTTTATGCAGCATTTAATTGGTTGCTCAGAAATATATTGCAATGAACATTAATTAGCCTTTAAATATTTTTCCTTGAGTGACAATTTATTAGTTAATTTTGGTGTAAAAGAGAATTCTAAAGCATAGAAGGGGAGCTGACAGATTTGAAAGCTGTAGAGATATGTGGTTCAGGGTGGGGCTAGCTGTTTTGCATACATGCTTTTATTTTTAAACCTACTTGATGTGAGGCACTATTACCGTTTTATAGAAGAGAAACATAGGACAAAAGGAATATCGAGTCTTCAACAACAATACAAATTGCAAAACAAAGAGTACTTGGCACATTTTGATCTCAGAAAATGAGAGTGTATCTACCAGTGTCTCCCTCGAACCTGTTCACTTATCACACTTGATATCTTTATTCCCCTAAAATTTTTTACCCTCCATACTGCCTGAACTTTCGCTCTCCTTATGGTTTATGGTTTCATATTTACCATCAACATTCATTGGCGAAAATGCTCTGGACTGGTTCCCAAAGCTGTATTATACGACAACTTAGTTCTATATTCTACGAAGTACAACGGTATTTTAAAGATTTATTTATTTTTTTTATTGTTCATGTGAGGGTTGATATTGTGTGGTGGTGGAACCCTGAAAGAGAACCAGATGCCCTGCAGCTGGAGTTACAGGCAGCTGTGAACCTCCGGACAATGCTACATGTGAACCAAACTTCTGTCTTCTGCAGTAACAGTTTGGGCTCTTAGATGCTCAGCCATCTTCCCAGCCTAGAGTAAAAGAATTATAAAGTGGGTGTTTCATGTTGAAGGACTCACCAAAATCTGTCCTGTTCTATATAAGCATAGGTCCTGGGGAATTAAGCTTCTTTACATTGGCATGTGAAGTTACTGAGAGAGCTTGGACACAATTAGATTCTTCAACTCACAGTTTTTTCCCCCCATCTGGAACTTAAGCTTAAAACTACTAGTTAAGCATTGAATGGTCTCAGATGAATACTTCCAGGTAAGTAAAATAATAAGAAAAATGTGGATGAAGGTTCTATGATGACAACTAGGGTAGCCATCAATCTGATTTTAGGAGAAGGTCAGTTCAGGCACCCTCTGCACGATTGCTTAGAGCTTTAGCTGGGGTCATCCTTGTGAGCTCCTGGGAATTGCCCTAGCACCAGGGTTGTTGCTAACTCCATAACGGCTCCCTCTATCAAGTTATCTCTTCTTGCTCTCCCTATCGGTCCTTCCTCCAACTCAACCATCCCATTTCTTCAAGTTCCCCTCCCCCCCCCTCCCTCTTCCCTCCCTGTTCACTCTTTCCTCTCCCACATGCTCTGGATGTACTCAGAAGATCTTGTCTATTTCTCCTTCCCAGGGGGATCCATGTATGTCTCTCTTAGCTAGTGGGAGCTCCCTGACTCTGGACTGATGGCTGGGGAACCTGTATAGGACTAAACTAGGCCCTCTGAATGTTGGTGACGGCTGTGTGTCTTGGGAAGTTTATGGGGCCACTGGCAATGGGACATGTGCTTATTCCTAGTGCAGAAAATTTTCAGTCCCATCCCTATGGAGGGATACTGTCTCAGCCTAGTTTGTTGACACACGATGTTAGGCCTCACCCTTTCTGAGGAAAGGATGGGGTCTGGTGGGGAGAGGTGGGGGGATCAGGATCTTGGATTGGTATGTAAAATAAAAAAGACTGTTTGAAATTTTTAAAAAAAATAAAAAACAAAACAAAACAAACAAAAAGATCCATTATTTTTATGACTTATTACAGGCCGTTCTTACATTTTGGTTGAAAAACAGCAAGTTACTTCTTTACAACTTTGGTGATAAATCAATAAATACCTTGCTTGAGTATGAAACGATGGGAGATGTCATTCTGTAAATATGTTTCTCATACTGGTTGATGAATAAAGCACTGTTGGCCAATAGGAAAGCAAGATAGGCGGAGCTAGGAGACAAGGAGGATTCCAGGAAGTAATGAGGTGGAGGAAGCATGTAGAGATTGGGGAGTGCAGACGCCTGCCCCATTCCCCGGTAAGATGAAACCACGTGGAAATAGATTAAAAGAAATGGGTTAGTACTTAAGACATAGTTAGATTAAAAGAAATGGGTTAGTACTTAAGACAGAGCTAGTACTTAAGACAGAGCTAGCCGATAAAAACTAGTACCTGGCCAACAGCATTATATCAAATACAGAGTCTCTGTGTGCTATTTGGGGCTGGCGCCACGCAGGACAAGACCAGGAAAAACATACTCCTTACATATGGTGCCCAACGTGGGGCTTGAACGCAGGACCCTGAGATTAAGAGTCTCATGCTCTACAGACTGAGCCAGCAGCAGCTGTATCACATTGCCAGTTTAAGCACAGTGTGGGGCTTTGGCCTGGGGCAGTGGTAGTGAGGCCAGCACTGTACTCCAGCTCCTTTTTCCCTCCATGGTTTCTCTTGCTCCTGGGAGCAACTTGGCTCCTGGGACTCTGCACACCCTCATGCTGCTCGGGCGGCCTCCGCCAGCTGCCTCCTTCCCATGACCCTTGCTGGCAGGCCAGGTTGCCTCTCACCGCTCCGCCCCCACCACAGAAAGTTAAGTTTGAAGAGGTTGGACAAGGGGAACATGGACATGAAGAAGATAAACCTGGAGCTGAGCAACCAGACCCCGGCAGCTGTTCGAGAATTTGTCTTGGACAACTGCAAAGCCAATGATGGAAAAAATTGAGGGGTTAACAGATGAATTTGTGAACCTAGAGTTCCTCAGTTTAATAAGTGTAGGCTTATTTTCAGTTTCAGATCTCCCCAAAGCTACCTAAATTGAAAAATCTTGAGCTCAGAGATAATAGAATCTTTGGAGGTCTGGAAAGATTAGCAGAAGAACTTCCAAGCCTCAAACATCTGAACCTAAGTGGAAATAAGCTAAAAGATATCAGCACCTTGGAGCCTTTGAAAAAGTTGGATTGTCTGAAAAGCCTGATCTGTTTGGCTGTGAGGTCAGTAATCTGAATAATTACCGAGAGAGTGTCTTCAAGTTCCTGCCCCAGCTGTCCTACCTGGATGGCTATGACAGAGAGGACCAGGAAGCACCTGACTCAGATGTGGAGGTGGATGGTGTAGAGGAAGCCCAGGACTCTGATGGCGAGGTGGATGATGTGGACAAAGAGGAAGGAGGAAGGGGGAGTCAAGATGGAAGACGGAGAGAGCAGAACATCACCGGTCACTCTCTCGGGTAAGATAAGACCACAATAAAGTACTTAGATTAATAGGAATGGGTTAATAATTAAGACAGAGCTAGCTGATAAGAAACTAGTACCTGGCCAACAGCTTTATATCAATACAGAGTCTCTGTGCATTATTTGGGGCTGCTGCTATGGTGGGTCCAGGCTGGCAGGAAAACCGTACTCCTTACAATGAAAAGCACACTTCATATTACCAAAAATCATAATATAATGGGTTGCTTAAACAAACAAATTTTCAAAAAATGTATGGCTAAAAAGGCCCACTTAATAGTTTAATTTGCAGTTAATAATTGTGTTCCTCCACAGTTATTAAAATATTATATTAAAGATTTTAAAATAATGATTAGAAATATGGTAGTTTCTTGAAGGTTGCTTTAGTTCTGTTAAAAATCATTCAGGTATATTTAAAAAGAAATATTTACTAAAGCTTTAAAATATCTTAATTTTTTAAAAAAATAAATGTTAAAACATTTCTCAAAAGGAAGACATTTATTGTTAGTATTCAGGCATCTGTACCAGCCTGTCCATAGGGTTCTGACAGGATGAGCTCTCAGCTTCAGCCACTAAGAGCACCTCCTGTGCACATTCACTGTGTTCCCTTTTGAAAGGGCCCTGCCTACCTCCCATCTTCCCCGACCCCTCTTTCTCTGGTTCTCTGCCTCTCTGTCAGATCCAACTCCAATCCTTTAAGCCCTGTATCCAAAGTGTGTGGTGTCTTTGGCAATAGAGACTTACCTTTGACTTCTGGAAGGGAAACAAGGGCTATGCTAGTAGCCTACAAAGTTTTATGAGTCTCTTGGACTTGATTCCTCTGAAAACAACTCCAACTTGATTCCTCTGAAAACAACTCCAAGGAAGTTTCTCAGCCTGGTACTGACCATCTATTGCGGTAAATAAGGATCAGGATAAACAAATAAGCCGAATAGATGTTTATTCAGGGAGAAATAACTTACAACCTAGACAGATGAACACCAGGAAATTCAACCCGATCCTCTCCTGTCCGAGTCACGCCAGAAAGAGAGAGCCTTCCTGGCCCCCTCCGACCTCCTTCCTCAGGTCACCTCCGCCCATCGCTCCACCCCCCAATGGGCGTGGTCAGTGCTACAGAAGGACTACCTCACTACAATTTCCCTTTTAGTCTAAAGAAAAGATTTAGGCTTAATACAAAACTATATGCAAAACAGTGAATAACAAGTGTGCTCTAAGAAAAGGAAAATTGAGAACAAAATGACCTACATATCTAGTCCTAGGGTGAGGGCATAATGGAGTTTACAATAGAGTTGTCCTAAGCTGGAAAACGTAAGTCTAGTACCTAATATATCTAACTAGGAAGAGAGAATAATAGTTGTGATAGTTTAATCTTCAACCTCATCAAGACCTGAGAAGGAAAATAACAATACTAGAGTAGACAGGAAATGCGGATGGACAACTTCCAAAAGGTGCAGCAAGGACAGAAACAGCAAGCCACCTGAACAGTCACCCTAGGTCTCACAGCGATGTTGGTACACCCAGATTTGGCTAAGGTCAAGAGAACTTGACAGACCACAACAACAGCAGGGAAATAGAATGGCTGTCTTACCCTGACTTGGCAAGGTCAAGCAGTCTTTTATATTTGTCTCCTGCAAGTACATAGGACTGCATGTCCAAATCAGTGGTCAAGGTGGGGGCAATTCTATGCCCAACAGGCCATTAGCTGAGGCGAGATTGAACTCCAGCAGGAGCAACAACAGTGTCCAACATATTTTCGGGAAAGTGCACGGTGCTGTCAGGAGCAACAGTGTCTCATGTCAATGGAGTACTAATATTAAAACATTTAAATGCCATGTTCTGTATGTCTATGAAGTGATTGAAGATTAAGCATCTATATCTGACTAATCTCATAGGTACAGGAAATGTGAGTGAAGATAATCTGTAATATTCGGGAATTTAGCTAAAAGACTGATTAAAACTTTCCTGAGTAAAGCAGGAACAAATACTTAAACAATATAACTATTTACATATACCTACATGTAAATCCCTAAAATAGAGGTAGAGTATAAGTGTCAAGACAAGAGGTAGAACTATAAAGGGCAGCAAGATAAATATCCCAAATTGTATCAATATACAAAATGTCTTGAATACAGGAAAAGTATACATACATAGAATATGGTAAAAAATAATGTGCATAAATATTATAAGTGGAAACATTTAACACAATATAACAAAATATAAACTTAATTTTACATAGCTTACCACATAGGAATACATAACAATGTAAGCTGTAAAATACTATCTCATTCATATTTAAATTCTCAAGGAAATAGGCTAATCTACTTATATCCCATCTAAACCATACCTTTACCCACCATTCCCTATTCCTGTCTAAAAGATAAACCCGAGTGTAAGCATCACCCAATCCCAAATAACTAAAACCAACCCAAAGACGATGACTATTATCCCAAAATTCCAAGGGTAGGGAAAGGGGGCGTAGTCATATTAAGATTACTTCCTGCTGAAATGGGACGATGATTGCTCCAATGGATCCTGTAGGAAGAAAATTTTTAGCAACCAAATTTCTCAACAGAACTGGCTGTGACATATGTAGTTAGTCATTGTGTGGCAGAAAATTCTTGACTTATGTAATCTGTGTTTGGGTGTTTTGGTTCCTCCTGCCTGTTTATGGAGCATTTCTTTTAAAGTACGATTGGATCTCTCAACCACTGCTTGTCCTGTAGGATTGTGTGGTATACCAGTTATGTGCTTTATCTTGTAATACTCAAAAAACTCTTTCAATTTGCTGGAGACATATGCTGGAGCATTATCAGTTTTTATTTGTGCAGGTATGCCCATAATGGCCATTACCTCTAAAAGGTGCGTTATAACAGAATCAGCCTTTTCAGAGCTCAGAGCAGTAGCCCACTGAAACCCTGAAAATGTATTTATAGTGTGATGTACATATTTTAATTTTCCAAATTTTGCAAAATGAAACACATCCATTTGCCATATTTCATTCCTATTTATACCTTTAGGGTTACTGCCTGGTGGTAAAGGAGTTTGGTTATAGAATGAGCAAGTAGGACATTTCCTTACTATTTCCTTGGCTTGTTCCCAAGTGATAGAAAAATCCTTTTTTAAACCTTTACTGTTCACGTGGTGTTTCTTATGAAACTCTGAGGCTTCTAGCACACTTCCTATCAATAAACGATCAATTTCATCATTGCCTTGTGCTAGAGGACCTGGCAGACCCATATGGGATCTGATGTGTGTTATATATATAGGATGAGTCCTCTTTCTGATAGTATCTTGTAACTGTATAAACAATGAAGTTAATTCTGTATTGTCAGGAATAAATTCTGCAGTCTCAATGTGTAAAACGACTCTCTCTGCGTATTGAGAGTCAGTAACTATATTGAGGGGTTCTTTAAAATCCATAAGTACCATGAGAATGGCATACAATTCTGCCTTTTGTACAGAATTGTAAGGGCTTTGAACCACTTTCTTAATATTTTCTGATTTATATCCTGCCTTACCTGATTTATTTGCATCAGTGTAGAATGTATGAACTCCAGAAATAGGTGTTTTTCTTACAATGTGTGGAAGAATCCAAATCGTTTTCTTTATGAATTTGATTCTCTCAGTTTTGGGATAGTTGTTGCTAATTGTTCCCAAAAAGTTACTGCAAGCTCTCTGCCAATATTCGTTATCTTTCCATAAGGAAGAAATTTTTTCATTAGTTAAAGGTACTATAATTTCTGCTGGGTCCCTTCCTATTAGCTGACGAAGTCTTAATTTACCTTTTATAATCAAGTCAGAGATCTTTTTTATATATGTTTTTAGTTTTTTATTCTGTTTATGTGGTAAGAATATCCATTCTAATATGATATCGTCTCTCTGCATCAAAATCCCTGAAGGATATTCTCTAGATGGTAATATAACCAGAATACAGTCTAGGTTTGGATCCACATGGTCCACATGTGCTTCTAGTATCCTCTTTTTTACCCATTCTAATTCCTTCTCAGCTTCAGCTGATAGTATTTGTGGACTATTTAAGTCCTTATCTCCTTTTAGGGCCATTTTCAAGTTTTTTAAATCATGCCCTTCTACTCCAATTATGGTTTGCAGTTGAGAAATCTCTCCTAGTAATTTTTGAAGATCATTAAGAGTCTGGTAGAGATCTCTTCTGATCTGTACTTTTTGTGGTCTAATTTTCTGTAGACCTATTTTATATCCTAAGTAGTTGATAGACTCTCCTTTTTGTATTTTTTCAGGTGCAATTTGTAATCCCCAGCGAGGTAAAACTTCCTTTACTTTCTCAAACATTTTTTCTAATATTTCTCCTTTAGAGTTAGCTAACAATATATCATCCATGTAATGATAGATTATGGATTGTGGAAACTGTTTACGAATTATTTTTAACGGTTTTTGTACGAAATATTGGCACAGGGTGGGGCTCTTTAGCATTCCCTGTGGCAAAACCTTTCATTGATATCTCTTTACCGGTTGAGAATTGTTATAATTAGGTACCGTGAAGGCAAATTTCTCTTTGTCTTGTTCTTGTAAAGGTATAGTGAAGAAGCAATCCTTTAAATCAATAACTATAATAGGCCATTCTTTGGGTATCAAAGAAGGCAAGGGCATTCCAGGCTGTAGAGAGCCCATTGGCTGGATAACTTTATTGATGGCTCTCAGGTCTGTAAGCATTTTTTATTTACCAGATTTTTTTTTGATCATAAATACAGGAGAATTTCAAGGGCTGGTTGATTCCTCAATATGTCCAGCATTTAGCTGTTTCTGAACCAGGCTTTCTAAAGCTTTTAACTTCTCAGAGGTCATAGGCCATTGTCCTACCCAGACAGGTTCCTCTGTTAGCCATTTTAAAGGTAGGGCTTTTGGTTTCTCTGTTTGTTTAGCATTTGTATTTTGTTTTTGTACTGCCTGGATATTTGGTTTCTGTCTTGTATAGTATTTAACAGTATTCTTTCCACAATTATGAGGTCGTCTATGGTTCCTATCTAATACAGGAGGAATGTTAATCTGTGTATTCCATTGCTGTAATAGATCACGACCCCATAAATTTATCATTACATCAGCCACATATGGTCTCAACCTCCCTCTCTGTCCTTCTGGTCCTATACAGTCAATCCATCTCGTGTTTTGTTTTACCTGAGCCAGGGTTCCAATCCCTAAGAATTGAACATTTACCTCATGTAGGGGCCATCTTTGAGGCCAAGATTTATTAGATATGATAGTTACATCAGCTCCTGTGTCCATCAGACCTTCAAACAGTTTATTATTCATCTTAACTATCAATCTAGGCCTATGACTATTTATAGTAGTTTGTCAAAATATACGTTTTTTATTTTCTTCTGTCATGTTTGATTTAACTTTTGTCACTAGTTCGTCATCCAGAGCAGTATGAGTTTTTATAATAGGCACAGAATTTTCTAATTGTCCTGTGGGAGATTGTCTTCCACTGTGACTGGGAATGTTCGAACCACCTGTGACGTGGGGGCCTTCGAGAGGCCCCCCAAGGAGTTTCCCGATGGTAAAGGGTTTCCTTGCTTGTCTCTGGTCGATCTACACTCATTTGTCCAGTGTCTGCCTTTGCCACACCTTCTACATAACCCAGGAGGCTGAGGCCTTTTGTTTGATTCATTCCTGGGGGTGTTACTTTTAGGGAAGCTTTGTCTACAATTTTTTTTTAGATGTCCTATCTTACCACAGTTATAACATCTGACATTATGATATCTTTTTAAACCTTTGGGGATGGCTTCTCCTATCCAAGCTTCTAAGTCACCATAGTAAGGAACTCTGTTATCTTGATATCTTCTCTGACCTTTAGATATGGCTTCTCTTATCCATGCTTCAGTCTTATTGTCATTATATTCAATGTTGCCTGTATATAGGACCCATTTATCCAAGGGTGTTGATCGCATTTTTAAAGGCCAAAGCACCTGTTTGTATTGAGGATTCACATTCATATAAGCTAAAGATTCTATGAGTATTTGCCTAGCATCTATGTCTGCTATCTCTAATTGTACTGCCCTAGATAATCTTTCTAGAAAGATACTAAAACGTTCTCTAGGTCCTTGTTTTATCTTGGTATAGGGTTCTATCCTCTCTCCTAATTCATGAACCTTATCCCAAGCATTTAAAGCTGTTGTATTGCATAGAGACAAGATGTGTTCATCATAGGCAGCTTGGGTTTCTGGGTCAGCATAGAGACCCTCATCAAGAATTTTATCTTGGGGAGCTTTATACCCTTTTTTTAAGCCCTGAAGTTTAAGAGCTTTTGTTTCCTCTCTCCATAAAGCCCTCCATTCTATTTGAGAGGCGCTTTTAAGGACAGCTGATATTAATTGATCCCAATCCTTAGGGGTTACCTTGTTATTTCATGTCCATGATTTTACTAATTGCTTCACATAAGGTGAGTGCATGCCATAAGAGACTACTGCTTCCTTTATACCTTTTAAATCTTTCATACGTATTGGTTCCCATTGATATGCAACGACACCTTTTGGATGTTTCTTCGTTGCTGGCTTTCATGAATAGATACAGGGAAAGCTCCCCTGACCCTAAATGGTGTGGAAAATTTTAAATCTTTTTCATGTCCTGTTACCTGTAGTTCTTCTTCTGATGTATCAGACTGAAGGTCTTCTAAAGCCTGAAATCTATTCACCATTGTTTCTTTGAGTGTCTGAACTTCTTGAATCAAATAACTTTCTAGAGACTTTATTGCATCAGTCAGTTTCTTACTTTCTCCAACTACAAATGATTCCATGTTTTTAATCTTATCATCCTTAGATATTATCTGAATGGCGTGTAAACTGCCTTCCAGAAACAATGTTCTATCTGCTAGCTTGCCATTATCCTCAGACATGGAAGAGATTCTGTCATCTAGTCTTTCTATCTGATGTTCCAGTTTTTTAAACTTATTAGTAGCTTCCTCCGACCAGGAGTGGGCTGTTTCTGCTAGTTTGTTAATGCATTGCATTGTTTTTGTTCTGGTTATTGAAGTATCTGACATTAAACAAATTATACCTTTCAGCTCGCCAATGCCATCTTTAATATTCTGAATCTTTCTTTCTATATTTTCTATGCTTTGAATTCTATCATTTTCAATGTTTCGAATCTTTGTCTCTATGTTTTGAATTCCATCATTTTTAATGTTTTGAATCCTTGTCTCTATGCTTTGAATTTTATCATTTTCAATGTTTCGAATCTTTGTCTCTATGTTTTGAATTCCATCATTTTCAATGTTTTGAATCCTTGTCTCTATGCTTTGAATTCTATCATTTTCAATGTTTCGAATATTTGTTACTAAGTCTCCCATGGTTTGTACAAGTTCCTTATTGTTTGCTGTAATCTCAAACCATTTCTTTAAGAATATCATGTTAATGATGAAACCCATTGCTATTACAAAATAAAAGTATATATTGGTCCAGTCATAAGTTTCTTCTGCTAAAATCCCTTCTACATATGAAGTAAAATAATTACTAAAGTTCTGCATAGTAAAATTATCTGCCATAGTTATAGAACAATTTATCTCAGATTTTATATCAGCTTAAATTGTAAAGGATGTTTCAATTACCTTAGGTGTAATTCTGCTGTCCTGGAACTTTGATGCTTTTAGTTGTATATCTCAGCTTGTGGTAGCTACGCCTGGAGGTGTGTCATCAAATAGCGCCTAGCCGCCCAGGCTCGTCTGATCCCAGTTCCTGTAAAAAGTTCTTAACAAACTATGGCAAGCAGAATTTTGTTAAAAGGGGACTTTTGGAGTTACTTGTAACACAAGACAAAACGCGTGCAAGCCGGGCGGGTGCCGCCGGGCGGGTGCCGCCGGGTGGGTGCCGCCGGGCGGGTGCTGCAGAGAGGCTCTGCGCGAATGCAAAGTCCCATGTGGAAATGGGCAAAAAATGTTAAGCGGTAAGTGCCTTCTCAGGTCTGCTTTAGCGGCAAAGATCTCCTTTGCAGTAAGGAAGAGGCAAATGTCCCAAAGCTGTGGTGAGTCCACCTGGTTAAACCCTGCCCATTGGGGAAGGTGGGGGAGGGGGCGGCTTCTGCCGCCTGGGGGGCAAAACCCAGGTAAGTCCCACTTCTGACACCAGATATTGCGGTAAATAAGGATCAGGATAAACAAATAAGCCGAATAGATGTTTATTCAGGGAGAAATAACTTACAACCTAGACAGATGAACACCAGGAAATTCAACCCGATCCTCTCCTGTCCGAGTCACGCCAGAAAGAGAGAGCCTTCCTGGCCCCCTCCGACCTCCTTCCTCAGGTCACCTCCGCCCATCGCTCCACCCCCCAATGGGCGTGGTCAGTGCTACAGAAGGACTACCTCACTACAACCATCTATGACATTTTGGTATGCATTGTCACCACAAGTATCATCATTTCATTTAACACACACACACACACACACACACACACACACACACACACACACACACAAACACCGCACTTTTTAAGTAAATCTAATACTCCCCAATGGCTGTTAAAAGCAGCCATAGTGTTATTTACTTTCCTTCCTATTTCTCCCTTCCCAATTGAAGTTATCCTCACTCCAATTTCCTTAGTTTGTTTTTGTGTTTTATAGAACCCATGATTTTCTATTCCCTTCTCTTGTGCTTTCTTCTCTTTCATGCACCCTTCTCGCTTTCCTGGTTTCCAGGTTATGTGCTCATATCTAAAGATTTGGAGCTACGATGGTAAATAAAAGAACGTGTGGCATTTCTGGGTCTGTGTTATCTCGCTCAGTATAAAACTTTCTGATTCCACCCATTTACCTAGAAATTTTATTATTTGTTTCTTTCTTTAGGACTTAATAGAACTTTGTTTTGCATATGCACCATGTTTTCATCATCTACTCATAAGTTTAAGGACATTTGGATTATTTCATTTCCCATTGTGAATAAGAATATTCTTATTGTAAATAAGATCATGATGAATATGACTGGATGTCTGTGGGGAAGGACAACAAATCCTTTTGACTCATGGCAAGGAATATTATCCCTGGGTCATATACTAGATCTAAGTCTAGCCTTTATTATTTATTTATTTATTTATTTATTTTGGAGAATTCTCGACATTGATTTCTGGCATGAATGGACCAGGTGAGAGTCCCACAAACAGTGAATGAAGGTTCCCCTTCCTTGATGGCATTTGTTATTGGTTGTGTTATTGATTTAGTCACTCTGGACGGGATAACATGAAATTGCAGTCTAGATTTAATTTGAATTTGCCCAATTGCTAAGGATAATGAATACTTAGTGAAGTATTTCTTAGCCATTTTTATTCCTCCTTTACTTACTGATAAATGGTTGAATTATTATTATTATTATTATTATTATTATTATTTTACATGTCAAACCCAGTTCCATTTCCCTCCCTCCCTCCTGTCCTCTCTCCCCCCTCACATGCACCCTGACCACCCTCCCCTCCCCTCACCCTACCCTAATTCCACATGTAGGGCAATGCCATTCAGGTGGAGTCATCTAAATCTGTCAAATCATTTGAAGTAGGGACTAGGACTTCTCTCCTGTCTGTAGGTTAAGTAGTATCCCTCCATGGGGGACGTGTTTGCAAAGTCCTTTTGTGCACCAGGAATACATTCTGGTTCCACTGCCTGAGGTCCCTTAGACTGCTCAGTCCTTCTGGCTGAGACCCATGTTCAGGGGGTCTGAGTCAGTCCCATGCTAGATTTCCAGCTATCAGTCTGGGGGCCCATTAACTCCTCCTTGTTCAGGTCATCTGTCTCTATGTGTTTCTGCAACCTTGTCTTGTCCTGCCTCTCTGCATCTGGATTCAGTTCCACTCAGTGTTTAGTTGTGGGTGTTTGCTTCTGTTTCCAAAAGGTACTAGATGAGGGCTCCATGATTGTGGATAAGTTAGTTGCTGACCTCACTATCCTGGTAGCCTGTAGTGGGATATTCATTTTTGTCTCCTTCTGTGGCACTGATCATGCCGATTATGGGGTGGAGCCAGGGGCAGAAGTGACCTGTGGAAGGAGGTCTGAGGAGGAGCCAGGGAATGCTCTCTTGCTGGCTGGATGCAGAGAGGAGAGCATCTGGTGGAACTTGCTGGTGTTCATCTGTCTATGTTGTAAGTTATTTCTCCCTGAATAAACATCTATTTGGCCTATTTGTTTATCCTGAGCCTTATTAAACCACAATAGTAGCCTTTCCACAGTTGCGCAAATTATTAGTTGGTAGCAGTCGTGTAGGTCTCCAGACCTTTCTTTATGTTCAGTTTTCTCTTCAAACCAATAATGGTTCCCTCTTTTATGTTCGTTTTCTCTCAGATGTCTTGAGTTGAATTCCAAGCAACAACATGGTGGCTCACAACCATCTATCATGAGATCTGGCGCCCTCATTATTCCTCCTTTTAAGAAGTCTCTGCTCAAATCCAGAGGCCTCCTTCTTCTTTTCACAATTGGGTAAGTTGTTTATTTGAATCTGCTTGTTGATTTATGTATATATTCGTACAAAATCGTCTATCAGATGTGTAGCTGGCAAAAATTCTTTCTGGTGCTATGCAGCCCTTCACTTGATAGATTGCTTTCACTGCTATAAAGAAGCTTTTGATGCTTCACAAAGTCCCGTTTGTCAACTGTTGACCCAATCCCCTGGCAAATAGGTTCCTACTCACACAAAGTTCTGTCTTAAACTTATATGTTGTTGAGTAGTGTCTGTGTCTTCATCTAGCAGTTTCATTGTGTGAAATTTTTACACTAAGGCCTGTTCCTTTCAGAGTTGGTTCTTTGGAGTGTGAGCCTTTTGTTGCAGGCTTGTAGCGTACTGCAATACATATGCAGGTTGATGACTGATACACGCAGTGCTGATATGATTCAGTGTTAGAGCTTGCTGCATTATTGTTGCTTTAAACTGGATGAGATAACCCAATTGTAATAATAAAATACGAGAGGAGTTGCATCAAACCTGTTTGCAACCTACTGTATTCACATGCATAACTTGACAACTTTTTGGGTTTTGATCCTTTTAGGGACTTAACTCCATGGTGATTAATATCTTTTTACCTGAAGCTGCCATCTATTGATAGCCTCCCCCTTCCAGGTTCAATGATGGATTTGTTGAAGTGGAAATTCTTTACTTGTGATTATGCTCCTTAGTTATTCTAATATTCACATGGTTCACATGCTGCATCCTCCTACCCAGAACCCAAGAATTTGCTCAACTTTATTTGGTAGGACATAGTTTGAAATTCAAACCTGAGGATGAAGCCTACTATGGAAAGCAGAAAAGAATTAAAGGGAAAAATAGTCTTTTCGGAATGTAATCTGAGCCATTTTCATTTAACCTAAAGGCCAGCTAAAAAGAATCCTTGTTTGTAAAACAGTAGATTAAATTTATTTTCAGCTTTAACTATCTGTGTCGATAAGTAGGAGTGGTATTGTAAAGAGTTTAGAAGGAAACTTCTACAAAAATATGTTTTATGAATTTATATATAAAACAATTATATATATTTACTTATATATACTAAATATCTGTTTATATATCCATATATATATAAAATATAATTTGTTGCTTTCTAATTCTATATTCATAAAGTGATTTAAATCATTAAAAATAAATGTGATTTTTTTCTTCTACATTAATTTAAAAATAATTTGGATATACCCTATCTGCCAAATTAGAGAAATATATAGTAAGTCATATGTTAATCAACTCTATGTTTCATTGAAAAATGACTGTTTTCTGTCATTCCTTAATATATATATATATATATATATATAAATGGATTTTAAATCTGAAATGATATATATCAATTGATTTCAAGGGACATCCAGTATTCATATTGCTGTTGTTCCGTTAAATATAGCCAAGAGCTTTTATGCTGTGTGTGAGGTTGGACAAGAACTGGATAATTAAATGATAGAAAACATTATTTTTATCCTTGGATTTACTTCGTAGCCTTGATTCTTGCTGTCAATTTAAGAAGAAAGATGAGTTGTTATTAAGGGACTTGGCCATTGGCACAACTTTAATATTGCAAAAAGATGATGTAATTATTAGGCTTAAAGATCATTCTTCAAGGTTCCTAATTACTCTTACAGAGTTAATGAAAGGCTACATAGTGATATTAATGGATGGTTATACCTAAGACAACATTTTATCTTACCCTTTAAGCCCTAGATCTTTTTTTTTTTTTACATGAATAGAAAATATCAACTCTGCCTTAGGCATCTCTAATTTCATTAGTCTTTTTTTCCTTAAAATAATACCACTTTTGTTCCTTTAACTCTCAATCAGATTGGTGTCTTCTTCATAAATTTTGCTAAATTTATGATTGCACAACGGGATTCTTTATATCATGACACTATTCCCCTCCTCACTTACTCAAACATGAATAGTAAGTTGTCAATCTGAAGATACCACTTTACATTTTACTTGAGCTATTTATATATTTTCTTTTTTTGGTCTGGTGAAATTATACATGTCTTACTTTCTCAAATCATGTTTTATTGTTGGCCCTTCTCACTACATGTTGTCACTGTTTAATGCTCAGTGTTTTCGCAGTGTGATATGCAAAACATAAACAGATGACAGATGTTGTAAATTTGCCTAATTTGTCTTGGAAGAGAAATTGGGTCATTTATCTTCTTTCAAAATATGGTTTGGGTTAGACTTCTCTGTGTAAAGGTTAAACATTGAGACAAACCCTGATGACCTGACTTTCTAACATTTTCCATGGCTCTGCATGGTTATAGAGATGCACTGTGATCAATAATACTCTCCACGTTATCAGTCAGATGGCTGTTAAACATAAAGGCTTCGTGGTATCAATCATAAGAACAACCAGAAGTAGTTTAAATATAAGATAGAGCAGAATAACTGATTGTTTTTGTGTGTGGTTTTGTTTGTTTTTCAAGTTTTTATTCCCCCATGTCCGGGTGACTGGTGGTAACACAGGTATATTCCACCACTCCAGTGAATACATGGAATTTTTTTTTTAATTTTTATTTATTTATTTATTTTTCTTATTATACATATTGATCCCATTTCCCTCTCTGTCTCTCCCTCCCTCCCTATCTTCCACCATCCCATGCTCCCGACCACCCTCCCATCCATTCCCACCCCCCCACACTCCACATGTAGGGTGATGCCTTCTAAGAGGAGTCAACAAAATCTGTCAAGTCATTTGGAGTAGGGACTAGGTCTTCTCTCCTGTCTCTATGTTAAGGGAATATCCCTCCATAGGAGATGTGCCCCCCTCAAAGTCCTTTTGTGCACCAGGGATACATCCTGGTTCGACTGTCTGAGGTCCCGTAGACTGCCAGGCCTTCTAGCTGAGACCCATGTTCAGGGTGTCTGAGTCGGTCCAATGCTGGATTCCCAGCTATCAGTCTGGGGGCCCATTAGCTCCTCCTTGTTCAGGCCAGCTGTCTCTCTGGGTTTTAGTAGCCTGGTCTTGTCCTCCCTCTCTGCATCTGGATTCCAGTTCTGCTCAGTGTTTAGCTGTGGGTGTCTGCTTCTGTTTCCATCAGCTACTAGATGAGGGCTCTATGGTGGTGGATAAGTTAGTCATCAATCTCATTATCAGGGAAGGGCATTTATGGTAGCCTTTCCAGTGTTGTTCAAATTGTTAGTTGGGGTCAGTTTTGTAGGTCTCTGGACATTTCTCTAGAGTCAGTTTTTGTAACGAGTATGGGTTTTTCTGCCTGCTGCCTGGTCTTGTCCTGCCCCAATTAACACACCGAGACTCTGTATTTGATATTATGCTGTTGGCCAGTTACTAGTTTCTTATCGGCTAGCTCTGTCTTAATTATTAACCCATTTCTATGTATTTCCACGTGGTCTTACCAGTGAGACGCAGCTAGCGGTTTTATCCTCTCCAGATTCTCCATCTTGACTCCTCCTTCCTACTTCCTATTTCCTCCCTGTCTCCTAGTCCCTCCTATCTTCCTTTCCTATTGGCCAACAGTGCTTTATTCATTAACCAGTATGAGAAACATATACAGAATGACATCTCCCATCAAGTTTTCTCTTCAAACATGGAATTTTTTTTTTTAAGATGGAGTTTCATGACACTCTTCCTTGGCACATGTCAACAAATGGACATGGAAATTTAAATAATTAAAATCATCAAATTGTGAAATATATCACAGGTTAGAATTCATTTACTGATTTTAGATTAATATTTGTGAAGTTGAAAAGGGCAGTCTTCAGAGATTCACTTAGCAACACCCCTGCTCAGTCTTCCAAATGACTTTCTGTGCTTTGAACATAACTGTGGAACTGCATCCATCAAAAAGCCCCAATGCAGATTTCTGGCATTGATGAATTATAGCGATTGCAGCCAAGATCAATGAAGGTGATGAGACTGAAAGGTACCCATCTGATCACCAAGACTTTGTAACCTGCTATGAAAGATCATTCCAGAAATATTTCATGTCTTGGGTCTTCTTAGGCAAGTATGTTGTTTATGGACTCACCTGGAGTGCTCTGGTCACAGAGAAATTAGTCTCAGGTGTGTGAGAGATACCTGATATGTACGTTATATCATGATTCACATTCGTCCCCAACCCTTCCTGCTCCTTAGGCTGGTCATGAATCTTTGATCTTGGTGTTTAATGCCATGTATTTTGAACAGTTTGGCTTATTCAAAACATCATTATTGAACTGTTCAGTACCCCCAGAGGTAAGGAAAGTCTTAGTTCTTTAAACTTAGTTTTTCAAAACTTATTGGTAGTAGAATGTTTAGTCTCTCTCTCTCTCTCTCTCTCTCTCTCTCTCTCTCTCTCTCACTCTCTCCATCTTTCTGTCTCTCTCTGCATGTGTGTTGTGTGTGTTCCTGTCATAAGTATCAAAATGACTCTTGGCTTCCCACTTCAGAATATAACCTCCAGACTCCTCCATCTCAGTTCATGGGAATCCAGCATTTCAAAAGCATTAATCAGTTTTTCAGTATATGTTTCTCCTGTGTGTTTTGTTCTTGGAAGTCTTACGCATGGGCAAATTCAGTCAATGTATTGGGTTTCTTTACTATTTCAAATACAATTTATTTTGTTGAAATTCTTTCCTCTTTCTTCTCCTCCACCCTCTATCTTCAGCTTGTACACTTCTACCCACCCTCCAGTAGCTTCTTCTTTTGTTCTTGGACAACTTTATCAGCTTCCTAACTTGCTAAGCTAAGAATTTAATTTGCATATAGAATCCAGAGAAGCCTTGTTAAATGTGTGTTAGATTAGATGCTGTCTGTGTTTAAAATTCTCTGGTGGTTTTCCATTTCATGAAGAGTTAATTAAGCTAAACACCTTTTTATCTGTTCCTCTACACTATGTAGCTCTTGGATCCTCCTGTTTTTCTTTTTTCTTTTTTTTTTTCCTGGCTTCTACAGAATTTCTTTTTGTTCATGTGCTTTGGCATATTGTGCCTTACGTGGGACAAACCAATTTCTGCTTTGTGCTTGTGTTCTGAAATAACCATAAAAAATGTGCCATGGTCAACTGGCAAACACCTGAAATCTGAGGCTTTTACAATATCTTCCAAGCACTTTAATAGAGACACTAATTGCTCTTGACTAAACATCTCAAAAGCAGATATTATTAGCTACTATTTTACAGAGTAACAAAATGATGTTCAGAAGAATTAATGATCAAAAATCATATAATCAATAACTAGCCATTAGGGATTCTATAATCTTCTATTTTTTTTCCTTTCTGTGTTTTGCACATTAACTCAATGCCTATGTATAATGCAACCTAGAAAATCAAAACAGACATTTCACAAGTATCAGAAGTTTAATACCACTCACATATCTCAGCTCTTATCTCAGCTGGATTACAAGAGGGTTTATTCTGGAATGAAATGTAAATGGACATGGCTTGGAAAAACTTAGACTTGGGTTATTTCAAACATCATATCCCAAAGTTTCATGAAGTTGTTTTACTTACAAGATAAAGGAAAACTGTAATCAAATGTATTTTAAATGAACCGATGGGGATATCAGTGAGTAAAACTGTTGTGAGTTTGAGATGCTGTTGGATAACATTATTTTTAGCCTTTGGGATTTGGAAACTAGTAGTCTTGCTAATATACCCCAATGTGATCATGCCATAGTCACAAACATGTTAGATCAGCACAGAGGTGAGAAAATGAATTGCTGTTATCGGGGCTAAAACTAGTTCAACATCATTTGGCAAGGGGTGCACAACATTCCAACTCTCTACATAGTTAACTACCTCTGTGACTTGGTTGGATAACTTGAAAACTGGTTCTGAAGGAATTTCTTTGCATTGTTGATGTCCTCACAAAAATCCATTGAAAGTAAAAAACAATAATTATATTTATATAATTATGACATGAGATTGTAGAAATGAGCATGCTGATATAAATTGTCATATTATTAACCCACAAATTATTGGAGTAATAAATCAAATGTATTTTCCTATGAGTTCAATCATTTTATATATATATATATGTATATACATATATATATATATATATATATCTTAATTTGAACAGAAGGTTTATTTCATTCCAAGAAGATAGTCCTCTTTCATGTTCTGAATGCTAAAGATACTCGAGATAAAGAATTGTGCACAGATTCATTGAGATCACTCAGCTGGTCAAGATGTACTTAGTCACCGATGGTATTTGTGATGACAACCTCCAAGAGTGAGCTCTGTCACTGGACTTCAAGGATCATTCTGAATCAGGGTCTATCAGGTACCACAGAGATCTTTTGATACCACCCCAACAAATCCCACTTCATCATACAAAGGGAAAATAAGCAGGAGGTAAGACAGGGCAGCTTGTAGAACAAAACAATGTATTATAATTTTTTCTCTCTACAGCACTAAACTCAAAGCATACCCACAGGCAAATAACTATATGATATTATTGTGATATAATGCATCACTTATCTATCTATTCACCTATTCACCTAGCAATTCCATTCAAAGACCTATTTATCCATCATTTTACCTACCCATCAAAGCAGCTACCAATCCAACCATGTATCCCAATATATTTTAACCATCTATCTATACATCCACTCATCCCAGAAACTGTTCATATTAAAATTTTTCCTTAAATATGATCCATAATTTTTCTAGGATATATTTTACAAATTAATGGGAAAATTCACATAATTATACCATGCCTATATGTTATTTTTATATGAGGTTTTATATAACATTTTTGTGAATTTCTTCTGTAAGGTGTGTGATCTAAAATAATAAATGTTAAAATGATTATACTAGGAAATATTTCTAACAGTCTATATAATTTCAGTAACAATATTTTGACAGTGAATTTGAAACCAGTATTTGGCCTAGAAAACATTTTTCATAATGATGGACAAAGATCTTTGGCAAAGGTTTTGTGGCTGAAAATTAATAGTGGAGGCCTGCTGAATATTAAACAAATCTTTAGATGTTCCAGGATATTGAATCAGATGAGAAAGTGTCAAAGAAAGGAAGTGTTCTCTTGCCTGGAAAAAAAAAATCATATACTGCAACATCACTGCTTGCATGACTTATTCATTTATTTATTTGCCTGTTGATTTTGTTAAAAAGAAATTTTTATAAAATTTTCTCTTATTCTTTCCTTTTTTTCCCACTGTTTTATTTGGGTCTTAACAATGATGGTTGGTTTTGACATGGTTTTCCTTGTCACATAAACTCCTTTTCATACATCAGTGTCATACTCATATTTTCACCTCGTTTGTGCTTTGCATTTGGCTTTCAGTGAAGAAAGTCCAGCTCATCACCTGTCTATCAGATGAGTTATTGTACATGCACCTACTAAGCTGTGGTTATCTGTATTTCATCAGAATTCCCTCAGAATACTAAATTTCATCTTTCTCCATTGTTGTGGCTTGCACGTAAAATGTCCTCCTCGGTACCCCTGTTTGACCGATCGGCTACCAGGTGACAGCACTGCCTTTGGCGGGTTGTAGAACCTTTAGGTAATGGAGCTTGGTGGAGAAAGTGAGTCACTTGAAAATGGCTTTTGGGGTTTCATAGCGTAGTCTTACTTCCTCTGTTTTCTTGATGTTTCTCCTTGCTGTGAATGGAACGTCAAGTCCGTGCTGCCATGCCTTCCACGTGAGAAGCAGTGTTCCCCAATCTGTAAGCTAAAATAGACCCTTTACACCTCAGTTTTCTTCATATCACATATTTGGTTGCAAGAACAAGATAATTATTCACCTGTCTTGCTTCTTTTTTATCATTATTTTCGGCTTAGTCATAATTTCATATATACAAATATTACCTATAATTACTTATTCAGATATCACTTTTATTCTGTTTTCAGCACCATTTAAAAATATTATTTTATTTTCATATCATGTGTGTTGAGTGTTTTCCTATGTACATCGTGTGTACCATAATGTTCCTGGGACAATCAGGTCACCTGCAACATGAGTTGCTAGCAGCTGAACTTGGTCATTTCCAGGAGTAGCAAGTGTTGAGCCATATTTCCATCCACTTTTCCCAGCATTTTTTTCCAACTTTATCTATTGTAGCAACTGTAGTTGGAATCCCTACAAGATCCTTTTTCTGTAGTCTGTTCTTTACTTAGGTTCCCTTTGGTCATTGGGAGATACTTCTGGGATACTTTGTTGCTTTAGTAATAGTGAGAGAAGAATTCTCTAGATTTCTATGGTGCTGGGCTGGCAGCCAACTGCTCAGATTTGTTATGAGTGACTGCAGTGTATTGTTCAATCTTTTGATTCCTCAAAAACCTCGCAATCAAATGTAATGCTTTTGTTCCTTGCTTTTCTACTATTGCAGATCTTCCTGTGAGATCTCTAGAGCTTATTTTTTTTTCATGTGGACTCTTCTTTTTATTATTTTGAGCCATGTGTCCTCCTGCATTTGTATTTTACATTTCAGGTTATAAACTGTCAGACAGTATGATAATGAATGATGTCTGCGAGTTTACGATGAGCATAGCTAGTGGTTTCATGAACTCTCTGCTCATCCTGGAGAGCAGAGGAATCTGCTACTTAGCCTAGCATTTTTACCTCTATTAACTGGAAGGGTAATAAAATCTTTACTTTGTATTCTTAATGTTTTTAAATATAAGTAAGGGACTATTATCATGTGATGAATATCAAACAGTTTCTAAATTTTATCTAGAGAATATAATATAAATACCTTGAAGGCACGTGATTCAATGGCAAACAAATAATGTATAAATTTCATTTACACATTCTTGAAAGAGTTTAACTATCTACGTGTTATTTAAACTTCAGGCTCTTGATGTACAGGCTGATGCTGTTTTGAACAATTTGAATTAAATGACACAACTGTTAATTTTATAGCTCAGGGGGAGAGGAAATGTGTTAATTCCTAAGTATAATTCTTAGCACTACATTAATTAAACTGATAAAATCTACTATTAAAACATACTAATTAAATTCATATAATATATATTTTGCATGTTTAAAATTAAAAATATGCGCAGTTTTCAGGAAAATTAAATTTGAAACTTTATAACATTTATTTAACTTTTTGTCACGATATATAAGAAGAAGATAAATTCTCAATTTAACTTTCATAATTTTCATAAGCATTGTTACATGTAGGTGTTCCATGATCTTACGTTTCCTTTGACATCACAGACTCAAAAATGATCTCATGTGAAAATATGCAAATTACAAAACTCTTTAGTGCCTAAACCCATGTTTCTCATTAATTACTTGTCTTACTCTTACTATCATTTATTAGAATAATATATATATATACATATATATGAGAACACATAAACTGTTCAAATTTGTTAGTAAAGATTCTAGAATTCATGCTCTTTACAGTTGTCAAAATTTACATGAAATTTGCTCAACTTGAAAATGTTATTTTCTTTCTTTTATAAGTAATTTGTTTATAACATCATATATGAAGTATAATTCTGCTTTTCTAGTTGATAATCACATTTGAATTTGTTTCTAGACTCTGCAACATTGATGTGTCCTTTGATACACATCTGCTTAACATCAGCACTTATAATAAAAATAGGATTCAAACATCTTCTTCAGAATATTACTTGTTCTTTCTGTATGCTATAGATTTTAATTTTTCTGATGCTTGCAATTACACTTATTTTTCAGTAGACTGTTTCAATTCTTAGGATTTTGAAATTGAATTAACCGTCCTATTCTCATTACAGAAAATAGCCAAATAAAACATTTTGTCAATTTCAAGGATTATAATATACTTTTTTTTAAAAAAAAAATGTCTTTATCACCTGAAATTTAATGTTATCATGGAAGTTCTAAAATAACACATTTCCATTTAAATAAAGTATTTTTAACTTTGGAAGAAATGGTGTCACAATTACATTTCTATTTATTTTTACCTTATAATATCTTAAATTATTCCCATTTTTTCTCAACAATTACATTTCTATTTATTTTTACCTTATAATATCTTAAATTATTCCCATTTTTTCTCAACAATCTTAACAGATGTCATTCATCATAAAATAAAAATTCTATTGTAATTTAAATAATGAAATATCTTGCTAAATATATTTCATTGCATTATTTTCTGTTAGCATTTGTGTGGTGTGTGGTGTGGTGGTGGTGGTGGTGGTGTGTGTGTGTGTGTGTGTGTGTGTGAGAGAGAGAGAGAGAGAGAGAGAGAGAGAGATGTACCCAATCTAACTATGTCAGGTATAAAAGCCTAATAACTTTACCAACTTAGCACTACAAAAAGGCTTGGAATGCTTCACCATAGCCCAGGACATTGCTCAGGGCAAGGTTTTAGGAGAGTTGTTATATTCCGAAGATCTGTCAGAATCTTATGAGTTTTTAAAGACATAAAGATTACACTGAGAGGCCTTGATTCATTACACTCTATGCTCTGGGATCAACATATCACTTATCATGTCACACCATATTTGTCTCTCTCTGTCAATTTAGGGCTCACAGGCAGTAGGCACCTGGAAAAAATACACAAAAATGTCTGATAAAGGTTTTGGGCAGTAAATCTAAGCTCTCCACTACGGTGGAAAGTATGACATATTCCCCAGTGGTGACAGTTTTATTAGTATATTGAAATCCACTACATGTAGAACAGACTTGAAACATACACTCTGCCCTCGGTCTTATATACTAGCAACCGTTATCTCATTTCATACCTCTCTTATATGATTGTCATTAAAATTAGTAAGGTCAGATTTTCAGTTGCTTTTATAAAGCAATTAAAAAAAGATTATTTCAGCATTCAGAAAATTCAATTTTGCTTCATCTCTGAAGCAAAAGGCAGTAGATGGTATAACAAAACAATTCAAATAACATTCAAATAACTGTACGTCAAAACTACCCCATGAATTATTGGCTATATTTAAAATTCAACTCAATTACACAGCATTGGATAAATGATGAATATAAAACTATTGGCTTCCTAAGTGAGGAGAAAGGAGGAAACATTCACTATTTTTCGAGTCAAAGCTAGCTTACTGGACTCTCAAAAGCAAAACTAAAACAAGGCTAGATATTGAACTGTATGTGTGAGATACAGAGTTTTAGATTCAAAAACAGAAGTGTCTAATGTACACTATCCTCTTAGTACTTTTAAAATAGTGTATTTTTACCTTTTGTTCACAACTGTAGAACTTTCATAATTTTCTTATAGACCCTATCAATGCAAGCTTCACTTGATTCCAGTTACTTGCACATATCTCTGTAAATAATGTTAGCTATCTACTGCCTAATAGTATCAAATTTAGACTATATATATATATGTGTTTGTGTGTATACACATATATGCATATATATCCATATACATACATATTGATGAAGAAAGATGTTATAAATGAAAAGTGAGAAAGGATGGGTATATGGCATGGTACTTGGGGAGGAAGGGGAAGACAAAACCATTTAGGAGGCCTGGGAAGTCCATGGAACCTCTAACAGTGGAGTATTTATCTCTAGTCCACTAATGGACTTTGGAGCCCTTTCCTATGGTAGGATACTCTCTCAGCCCAGATACATGGAGGAGGGCCCAGGGTCCCCCTAAAATGATGTGACAGACTTTGATAATCCCCCATGGAAGGCCTCACTGTCCTTGGGGAGTGGGTGGGGGTTAGGTTGGGGGGTCAGTGGGGGACATGGGAGGATAGGAGGGAGAGGGAATGAGAGGATTGATATGTAAAATATGATTGCTTTTAAATAAAAATATTTAAAATAAAAAATTTATTAATCTCAAAAATAAAGTAATTAAATATTTTAAATAATTTCCAGTTGACATACAGAACCAATCTAAGAAATAGTTTACTTTGGGAAGAGACATTTTTCTAATGCTTCTAATCTATGGTAAGGTCTTAGATCAGGGTGGAAAGTGGAGGGCTTGAGGAGGTCAATTGCACAGTGTAATTAAGGTTTAAATTTTGGAATTGCTAATCTCAACCCTGCCATTACTTCCTTTGTGAATGTGGCTTGACTCTGTTCCCATCATATTCCTTGAAGACACAGAGCTTTTACTGTATTATTTCCACTAATATCCAACTTTGTGTTTTAAATTATTGGTATTTTCCCCTAGTTTGATTCCTTCCCTCCCTTCCTTTTTTCTTTCCTTCTTTCTTCAATACAAATGTTTGTTTTCATGTTGAAAGGCTGTGGTTTTCATAGAGGGAATGGTGGAATTCCTGTAGTAGACAGGAAACTCTCTTCTATGCAGCACCCTCCGATGAACAGCTCATAACATTCCATGGCATTACTTGTGAAGACCCTGGATATCTAAGCTTGCAGTATATAAACTGACTATAACTATATGTCTATGTGCAGCCCCCTTTGTTTCTTTTATAGTTAGCTGTGCTAATGTGAAACCAAGGTCAGCCATTGTCTCAGCACTAAATAAGTTTCACAGTCAATGTTAGGCAGAGATATACTTAGAATCATTCTAGAGTTCCCCTTTGGAGAATATTTGTAATAATTTTGACTTTTACCTTTAGTTGTAGAATTTTCAAGACGTTCTCATAAAAATTCAATACAATCTCTAATCCTTTCGTCAGCTTCTGCTCATTGCCTGGAGTTTGATAACTCAGATATGTATAGCACTTAGCTGCTTTCAAGTCAGGTTGAAAAATAAACTAATTTCATCCTTTAACAGCCTTTCAAAATTAATATCTCAACTTTAGACACAAAACAGCTAAAATCCAAAGATGTCACCTGATTCTATCTGGGTTAGCCATTCAGCTTTGGATGCAAATGAGCTTATAACCCACCTTTTTTTTAGAGGCCTTTACTGATAATATAAAACCAGTTATATTTTGCCCAACTTTTAATGTTTTGGGACAAACATCTGTCATGAAAAGCCTATAACATGTCTCCAACTCATCCTAGGGTAATCATTTCTATAAAAATTATGTCAGTGAAAAAGGCATGAGTGTGGAGATCTCCTCTGTCCTTCCACACAGAGACTTTTGAAGGTACCACACTGAAAAGGACTCCATCTGTAAAAGGGTCCTGGTGAACAGTTTATCTTTCAATGTTATTGCCAGAGATCTACAAGGTCCCAAGGAAACTGGAGTCCCAAGTCACTTAAATATGCATACTTTTAATAGATACTCTTAAGTCAGCCACACTCAGAACACAGTTTAGTTACAAGAGACTTACAATTTGTGTTATGCACAGCCCTTTCCTCTAATAATTTCCTTGGCAGAATAGTTTCTTCACCTTTATGCTCCGTGCACACACTCACACCCCACTTTAATTGCATCTGACAACTACCCGAGCCCCCTTCAAGCACTACCTGTATCCAAGTACTACCTGTACCTGCTCATCTCTCTTTAAACAAGTGTAAGCTTTTCATTGCCTGATACTAATCAACTTTAGACAGTTAATGTTCATACATGTTCACATTTTATCCTGTAGAAAGAAGAGAAAGACCAATACAGCCTAAACAAGTTTGGGTTCATATATCATGAATTAAAATATGTATTTCAAGTAAACTTTTATAAAAATCCCCTATTTATCACCTTAAATCTATTCATAATTGGGAATGTATATGCAAAAAATCAGCTACATCGTGGGAAGGAACACACATAGTAAGACATGTGAATATATGAGTTAATATAAAATAGAGAACTACCTAAACTATGCTTCCTAAAAGAAGCCATTTCTTTTAGGTTTAAAAAAAGGACTATGCTATGATCTGAGGTCCCTGAATACATGTACCTACTTGATTAACTGTCAGTCTTGACAGTAGATCCCTCCTTGATCAATATTTTCTTTTAGATACTAATAAAGTTATCTTGTCATTTTGCAAATCTGTGCAAATATTCATTTATTTAGTATACCACCACCAGTCCCACATGCCACAAGATGATTTGCTAACTTATATGTGTTCCCTTTTCTATTAACTTCCCCAAATGTATTTGTTAAAATTTTCTCTCCTTGCTTGGGTGAGAGTCACTTTTCCCAACCTAGCTAACACTTAGTACCTGTTTCTTATACTCTGTATTCTCAGATTTACCACCAAGACACAAAATCTTTTCTCGGATAAAAAGACTGAAGAACAGAATGTTTAAAAAACTTCCCGATAAGGAACAAATCTATTATGTAACCCGTAACAAGCCTTTTACCATAGGAAGCTCAGCTTGCAAGATGTGGTCAAATTCATTCCCATTTGGAAGACAGTCTGCATCATTCCTGTGGTCAAGGGACTTCAAGTGATGGGTGAACCTGACTTATTTATGCCTGGATAGTTAGGGTGTTTTTATTAAATGAGCCATTAACTCTATAAACCCAGAAAGAGGAGCTGGTTAGAGGAGACAAAATATTTCATGCATGCTTTTTAAGCTCTTTCTTCCCATAATGAGCAGAGTTTCAAAACTTTTGACTATATTCCCAGTAGCAATACAATACTTTCCTGAGATTAGTGTGGTATATTTTGCTGTTTGCAGACTATATGTTCTGTAGATGGAGAAAGCTGGCAAGGACCACACTAGACATATACCCCACTAGCTCAAAAACATGTTGGCAGTCACATATCATCCTGTATTCTACTTTAACAACTCTACTGCTTATAATGACTCATGTAAGTATTTGGAATACATTGCAAGAAAATAAGGAAATTTTCAGTTGTTCAAATTGCGCATATATTAGTATATGCACTAATATTTTAATTGTTTTGGAGCTCAAACCCAGAAGTCGGTGCATTCATGACAAACTCTACCACTGAACTGCATTCCGACTTTATACCTAGTATTTTTAAGTCTATGCATTAATTTTAAGAAATAATAATTCCTTCTTATTGAAAAAAAATGTAAATTCAGTTCTAAACTATGTATATATATATATACATATATAAGTTTACTCTCTCTATACATATATGCTATATAATAATCCCTTTTGAATGAAAAGATCAAATATGTCATGTATATTAGTTTTGAAATTATAATTTTCTATAATCTTTATACTTGCATTTCAAAAATACCAAGGCTATTAACAAATATTCACCTTATACAATACAATTGGGTTTCACTGTCTCTTGGTAACTTGAAATATCTTAATATCGTACAAGTCTCTACCACTAATTGAATCTAAGATTTCAGCAACATTATATTACACTTACAAAGTAAATTTTTCTATTGACAAAGGAGGCAAATTGTTATAGGATATTTCCATAGGCAATTTATTTCTCTTAATCAATGCACAGTAGCCTTTATGACATCTCCAATAAAATTTTATTTCTAAACATGTTCTTCATATTTATTGCAGTTGACTCTTGATACTCTTTACAGATGTTTATCCCTTTTATTATAGTTTGTGTTGGTAAGGAGTGTTAGAGAATAGAAACATACTTTTGCTTTAAAAGGCACTGTATTAATTTCACCATTAGGATTTCTACATACTTATGAACATAAACCATGACTTTTACAAAATTTAAATTCATCATTTACCTTTAGAAATGAAATATCCCATACTGATACAGGAGCTTGTAGTTAGAATGAACAAACTTGATGAGACTGTGAAGACATAGAATATTTTTCCTACTGTTTTAAATATCATTCCTACTATCTGTTTGTTTCATTCACATATGTGAAGAAATAAAAATAGAATCCTTTGTTAATTCCCTGGAAATATCTCTGATTTCTCTAGAGTGAGTAACTTTTGAAACATATTCACTTGACAAATATTTTTTAGTTGATCTATGCATATCTCTCTCTCCATCTTGCCATCTTTTTCAAAAAATATATTCCATATTTACAATTTAGGGAAGATGAGGTGGGTGTTTTTGCCTCTACGTGCGATAATAGTTAAAGATATGCACATACTTTTATTTATCATTTTCCAAACCTTTCCTGATACATGTTGGTACTATTGATAGTCATGTGACTGCTGATATGATTCTACTCTGATGTGCAATGACTTAGAATGATATTCAATACATCTGTACCTCAGGATGGGTAATATTAAGATCAAATGTGATTAATCCCTTAGTATTGTTTGCCTTATTAGTCAAGGGAAAGGTCTGGTAGTAACTGATCAAATACCTTCAATTCTAGGATGTAGTTTCTTTTGAGTAATTTTACCCATTCTGTAAAAATATCACTCTATATAAAGAAACTCTGAGGATGGAAAACTGACTTCCAAAAGAAAGGTATGTATTACTTTTAAGGTTCCATGGAACCAAGGAGCTTGCCTTGTATTATACATAGTGAAGAATTTCTCTTAAATTTGAAATCTACAAAGCAGAGTTTGTAGATAGGCATACATGTAAATGGTGAAACAACTGTACTTAAAAATTCAGCATTTATATTTCAGCTGATGGAAATTTAGGAAGATAAATATGATAAAAGTCATCTTTTATTATTTATTTTTGTAAAATCAATTTGTACATAATCATGAAATTTTCTATTAAGCTTAAATGTAGGTAAATCACAAATATTCACAAATGCTTGCAAATAGGGACTTTGGATGACAGACTTTTAAAGCTGATTATTTTGTCCTCATTCTACTACTTTCTTTTGTTTCTTTCCTGCCCCATTTCTCTTTATGAGTTGCTTTATCTCAGCAATGAAATAAGATTCTCTATATTTTTCTGGGTTGGATAGTTATGGGAGTCACAGATGTATTCTTACGGGAAATGTGGAGAAGGATGTGTCTAGATTTCAAGTTTCCATAAGATATAAATAACTACCTCTTATATAATTTTAAACTACCTAGGCTTATTTTTTTTTAAGTTTTCAAAACAGAACTACTTGGAAAAATTGAATAGCTTATGTGGGAATAATCATGTTCTTAAATGTTTTCTTATATATATGAAAAGTTTACAGAATATTAAGTACTTAGGATTGTTGTGGGTGAACTAGATGGAGAAAGACAGTCAAAATGGCGACTAAGTGTGAGATTCTGAGCGTGTTTGAGAGGCAAACACCATAAAGCTTTATAGCCACTCTCTGAAAATGAATGAATAAAAAAGCTAAGATACTTAGCTTTTGGCTTGATCACAGTTCCCCTATTAATTTTCAAGCTGTACGATGGAAGAGCCCACATATATTTTCATAATTATTTGTCTCACTAATTCCTTTACTATGTAACTTTTAAAACAAACAAGAATAGATATTTCTTTACTTAGTGAATGCACTTATTCTATGATGCAGACCCCTCACACAAATGAATCAATTTGGAGACTTACAAGTGGTTTTCACTCCTTTTGAAAAACAGCAACTTCTAGTGATCAGAAAATGTTGAATAATTTAAACATATGAGTGTGGAACTGTAACTAAAGCCCAGTAGAAAATTATGAAGGAGACCAACAATGAACCATTGACATGCAACAGCTGGAGAGGGTGTGAAGACATAAAAAGAACCTTTGAGGTGCTAGTGGAGATGTAAAATTATACAGGCATGTTGGAAGAGAAATAATTGTGTTTTTATATGACTAAGCACATGCTTACTATATGAACTGCTGGTTGATATGAAAAAATGTATTGTGTGAAAAATATCAGTGATATTAACACACACACACACACACACACATCATATCACATGAACTTTGGCTCTGTGATTGCATGAGGAGTTTTCTGGTCTACTTCTTGGTACAGAGAGGTGTACTGGTAAGGAACTGAACTCAAATAGGTTCTTTAATTTTGCTGAGATAGTAATAGTTTTGGTTAGATAAACTTTTGGATGGTTTTGTAGGAAATTGTATTATTTTATTTTGACATTTTTTCTTTTTAAAAATTCTTCTCTCATGAAATACATCCCAAGAGGAGCAATTTCCCTTCCCTGACCTCCATTCCTTCCAATTCCCCTTCTCCTCTCTCCCAAGATCCATTCCTCCTCCAGTTCCCTTCAGAAAACAGTGGGCCTCCAGGGAATATCAACCTAATGCAGAATTTCAGGGCTGGGTGATGCAACCCAGTAGGAGGAAGACTCCCAACAGCAGGCAAAAGAGTCAGAGACATGCCTACCCCAACTGTTAGGTGTCCCACAAAAAACACCAAGCTACACAACTATATCATATATGCAGATGACCTAGTGCAGACCTACAAAGTATCTGTGATTACTGCTTCGGTCTCTAAGCCCCTATGAGCCCTGGTCAGTTGATTCTGTGGATCATGTTCTTCTGGTGTCCTTGACTCTTCAGGCTTATGCAATTCTTCCTCTTTCTTCTGTGGGGTTCCTCCAGCTACAAGAGAAAAGACCATATGAAGGTCTTGTATTTGTGTGCTCCCTGTGCCTAATGCTTGGTTATTGATCACTGCATCTGCTCTTATCAGCTATCATAGGAAACCTCTTTGATGAAGATTGGGTTTGACACACCTATCTATGAGTATAGCAGAATATCACTAGGAATTTTTTCATTATTTTTTTTTTCTTTTCTTTCTTTCTATCCAAGGTCTCCGGGCTGTCCAAACTCTAGCTCCTGGTCATCTAGGCAGTGCCAGGCATGGGCTCCCTTTTGTGGTATGGCTCTCAAGTCAGAGTAGTCACATACAAGATCTGTGACTCTATTGCCCCAGACTCTATAGCACGCAGAAAAGGTTGTAGATAGAAGGTTTTGTTGCTGTGTTGGGGTTCCAGTTCCATCACTGGCATTGCTGGTTAAAGAAGATTGCCAGTTCACACTCTGTATCTTCCTTTATTAGAAGTCGTCATTGGGGTCACCCTTGTAGATTCCTTGGAGTTTCTATTTCACTAGATTTCCAAATTGCTTCCTTAAATACCCCCCAATTCCAGTTGTCTCTTCTTGTACTCTCTCCCTCCATTCTTCCCTCTCTCTACTGACCGCTACTGCTCCCTTTCCCACTAGTCCACAGTTCACCCACAAATATATTCTATTTCTCCTTCCATGGGAGGTCAGATCCATGCATCCCCCTTATATCAGTCCTTGTTACATAGCCTTTCTGGGTCTGTGGCTCGTATCATTACTATTATTTCACTCATAACTAATATCTACTTATAATATCTACTATATTTGCCTTTCTGAGTCTGGGTTACTTCACTCAGGATGATTGTTTTTTTTTGGTTCCATCCATTTGCCTGAAATTTTTATGATGTCATTCTCTTTAAACAGCCGAATAATAACCCATTGTGTGAATGTGTCACATTTTCTTCATCCATTCTTTGGTTGAGGAACATCTAGGGTTTTTTTTTTTTTTTTTCAATTTGTAGTGGTAGTTAAAAAAAGCAGCTATAACTGTAACTGAGCAAGTGTCTTTGTGGTGGGACGGAACGTCCTTTGGGTATATTCCCAAGAGTGGTGTAGCTGGGTCTTGAGGTGGATTGATTTGCAGTTTTCTGAAGGACTGCCATATTGATTTCCATAGAGATTGCACCAGTCTGTCCTCCCAGCAGCAATGGAGGAGTCTTCCCTTGTTCCACATCCCTGTTAGCATGAGCTGTCACTTGAGTTATTGATCTTAGCCATTCTGTCAGGTATAAGATAGAATCTCAAAGTAGTTTTGATTTGCATTTCCCTGATGGTGAAGGATGTTAACTTTTCTTTAAGTGTTTCTTAGCCATTTGAAATTTCTCTATTGAGAATTTTCTGTTTAAAACTTTTCATTTTTATTAGATTATTTGGCTTGCTTCTTTTTCCCACTAACATTCCTAAGATTCCAGAAACCTCTGACTAAAGGTATTTTAACAGTAAGGACTCTCCAGAAAGTAGAGGCATCTCTGATGAGGTCCTAGTAAGCTTACAGGAGCAAGGATATATGATGTTGCTGGTCCTTCTCCAGAGCTGCCTTTGAAAAACAAATGTTTCTGATTTCCAATGCTGCACATTGTGATCTCCCCACTATTACAGATTCTTATACTGATCAGATTTGGGCCACTACTAATTATTTAGTGTCAATAAACATCGCTAGCTAGTGACAGTCAGAAAATTGTAGCCTCAATGTTTTCACTTTTCTCGAATTTGGTTAGGATTTTGATCTTAACAATAAATAACTTGTCCTAGAAAATTCTTCAACTTATATGACTGTGACTGGCTTTTAATATTTCAGTCTTGTAAGGTAAGGAAATTAAAGCCTTGGGGAACTTATGTAATTTCTTGACATTTCATATCTTCTTTGTAGAGATGCGTATTTCAAATGGAACTTGCAATCAATGTTTTGTCCACTGTATTCTCAGGAGTTTTCAGTTTGGTGAATGTTGTTTTCAAGGTGGATTTTGATCTGAAAGTTTACAGATTTGTTTCCTTCAATTGAATTTTTAATCTATACAGATATTTTACATTTTGTGTTATAAGAAAGGTAATTATCCCTGGTACACCAAAGGACTTTGGGTGCACATCCCCCATGGAGGGATACTCCCTTAACCTAGAGACAGGGGGGGGGGCTAGTCCCTACTCCAAATGATTTGACAGATTTTGTTTATTCCCTCCTGGAAGGTATCACCCTCCCTGTGGAGTGTGTGTGTGGTGCAGGGGTGCGGCGGTGGAATGGGAGGGATGGAGGGAAGGAGAAGGAACTGGGATTGATATGTAAAATAAGAAAAAAATATTAAGAAAAAGAAAAGTAATTGAAGTTAAAGCGAACACTGAGTCAAAAGCAGCATGTAAGAATGTCATGGAAATAATAACTCTGTAAAATAACTTTTCACAATTTTTCTTGCTCAAGAGTTAGCTTTATATATCCATAAAATCGAGACTTAAAAGCTTCTGATGTCTTTGATATGATTTACCATAAAGTATTGAAGATTGATTTACACACTAATGATATTCTTTATAAATGAATAAAAATTTAATAGTAGTGTATAAACTTTTGAATTCATTTAATGATATGACTGATGGAAAAATTTATCACTAAAGTATTCAGTAAACTTTGCCAATTCACTTCATTTTATTTTAATTAGGAAAATGAACTCTGTTACAAAATGAATTACAAAATCCTATTATGTAGTAGCCACTTAATCAACACTTTAAAATGCATAATTTGCAATGTTTATAACCACATTAGTATACTGGCCAAATTACATGATCAAATATAAGTTATAAGATAAAGAAGATAAAATTTTTTATTCATAATTGAATTTTTATGTTGACATCTGCCATGCCATTCCTAACAAAAGTGACTACCTGTTATACAAGACAGAAAATAAATTTTATGTCTGAAAGACTGACTGCTTATAAAGATATTTTGAGCACAAAATTTTGTGAAGAGATAGCGAGTAATTCTCCAGAAGATAACTCTGTGGTAGTATTTTGTTTATGATATAACAAATAAAGCTTGCCTGAAGATCAGAGTGCAAAATTAACAACATATAGTGGTAGCACATACCTTTTATCCCAGCACTGGGGAGACAGAGACAGATGGATCTCTGTGAGTTCAAAGTTGTACTAAAAGCTACCCTAAACTGATCCAGTTTAAAAGAGAAACAAAAAGGTGATCTTATCACTTGGGATCCCATGCCTTTAATGTCAGCACCAGAGAAGAATATAAGGTGGGAGGAGACAGGAGCTGAGAGAGTCTGAGGTTTGGTGGAGAGCAGTGTAGTCTGATGACAGGATCTCCCCCTCAGTCCAAGTGTTGGTAGAGGTGAGAACTCTCTGGTAGCTTAGCCACTCTGCTTCTCTGTTCTTCCATTTAACCGGACTATCTATCTCTGGGTTCTTATTATTCATGCTGCAAACTCTAGTTATAGTGGCTATGTGTGACACCAGAGATGGTGATCACTTATTACCTTTCGTGGAAGAATTTATTTTTTACAGAGAATATAGAGATCAAATGTTTTATTCATTCAGTGTAAAGTACCCTTGGTTTAATATAAAATTCATTATTTGTTATCTAAGCATATCAAGTTAAAAATACACTCAATTTTCCCCCTTTTCAAAACCAGTCTTGCCATTTCTTAAAACATCTTAAAACAAATGGGGAGATAGATATGAGAGACCTCTAAAATAGGCTATTATTTGCTTCTTTTCAAGTATTATGGAAATATTTCAAAAGAAATTTCTAGGACAATGATCTCTCTTCCTGACTTTCTATTTTACTTCCCAAAACTAGAGGAAAATGTAGATGTCTAGATGTAGGCACAGAGTGGTTTGCTTAAATCGTTGGGCTTTTTATTTTTCATATTACTACCCAATCTTATTCACAGATATACATGTAAATGTCACATGGGTTTTCCTCAGAGAGCCAATCATAGTTGCCTGTTATTCCTTTCTTCATATCCCTTATAGATTCATACTAAGACATCATTTATTTGACTGGACATCTATACAAGCTCTGTAACGTGTATTGAGTAGTCAGTGATACTGGATGCCTCCCCCAAACATATGTCTTATTAAAGCTCAGGAAGTTCAACATTGAGAATTTTCTCTGCAATTCAGGCTTTACTATCAGAAACTATTCTACCAGTGACTGATATTGACATTGGATATTGCCACAGCCCGAAAATGCCTTCTCTGAAATTTGAACTGAGCCCCATGTGTGATGTCTGCTTTATCAGTTTGAAAGCTGCAAGTTACAAGTTCTCCATGTTGCTATTGGGGCCCTCACTCTGCCTCACTAAAGGAAGATGGCCTAGACTACTCTTTGTAATGTTTAATAGCACTCAACCCCTACAACCATGTTTTATAAGCCTTACATGTATTGGGGGACATAATCTCTTCAATGAGGAAAAGACTTTAGAAGTCGAAATACCCATGCCTTCCCAGTTCACTGGATTCAGGATGGGTCGAGCTGAATTATGTCATGCCAACTTTTATTAAGTTGCCGAAGCAAAATGGATTAGAACTACCAGACGCCAAACATGCTTCTTGTGGTTACTGAGTCTACAGAGCTCATTTATTCTTCATCATGAAATTGTTTGCATGGTGCAACATGAAGCCTAAAGGCTATGGGTCCTATTGTTCTTTATAGCTTTATAGATATTGTTGTAGGCCTCTCTCTCTCTCTCTCTCTCTCTCTCTCTCTCTCTCTCTCTCTCTCTCTGTATCTTTCATTTAAGCTCTTTTCAACAACAATGAAACATTTATAACAAGCATGTTTACAAAGTTTGGGCAATTCAATGTTCTTCCTAGTGTCCATGTTTTCTGAAGGACATCATGTCAGTCTAGTGATGTGGCTTCCTTGTTCAACTTCAGCCTTTTCCAGAAGCCGAGTATATCAGTCATTCTTTGCTAAGGTCTGTCTGCTTCCAAGAAAATTTTTCACTATCAGAGTCCAATCACTTGTAAGCAGAGTTACCATTCCTACTGTGGTGATCTGAGTGAGCATGGTCCCTATAGGCTCATATCCTTGAATGTTTGGTTCCCATTGGTAGACAGTTTAGGAAGCATTTGGGAACTGTGGTCTTATTGCAGGAGATGTGTCCCTGGAGGTAGGATTGAGGTGTCATCAGTCTATACCAGGCCCAGCCCCTCTCTTTCTTTGATTATAATCAGACATAAACTCTCAGTTTTTGCCCTAACTCCAAGTCTGACTGTTGCCATAATCCTGGCCATGATGATCATGGATTGAAACTCAAGCTATAATCAGTACCCCCAAATAATTTCTTGATATTTTTTATTTAAATTTGAAACAATATTGTTTTACATGTCAATCCCAGTTCCTGCACCCTCCCAGCCTCCCCTGTTCCCCCCACCAACACCCATCCCTTCCCCTTCATGCTTCCCAAGGAGGCTGATGCCTTCCATGGGGAATCTTCAAAGTCTGTCATATCATTTGGAGCAGCTAAGAGCTCACATAATCAAATTCTAGTACGAAGCACAGAGAGTGAACTACCAGTGGCAAGAGGCTTTTAATCTCAAAGCCTGGCCTCAGTGGCGTATTTCCTAAACCAACTGTGCTACCTAAACCTCCCCAAACTGTGCTACCAATGTTGAGACCAAGTGCTCAAATTGTTTAAGGGAGATTTGTCATTCAGACTATCGTAATTACCATTGCTCCTATGTTCGAGAGGGGGAGTAAGAGAGGAGCAGAAGGGGAGAGAATATCAGCTAAAATAACCTCATAGGATAGGAAAAGAGCCGGGTGTTCCAAGAACACCCATTTATCTCCTAGAGAGGCAGAAAAGCCAGCAACAGCTCAATCCAAATGGTTAGGTGCCACAGCAGTCCTAAACTGGTGCTGTAAGCTTAAAACACTCCCACAGAGTTTCTGTTCTCCAGTCCCCGTTTGAGGGCCAATGAAAATGGAATTAAGTCAGAGAATAATAGGGGCAGCACTGTTGACAGCAGCAAGAGACAAGGCAGGCAGACAGCCTCTCCTCAGAGCCTGCTTTATGCCTGGGCTACATATTGGAGAGTGCTGTGCTGCTTGGAGCAGGGTTTTGTCTTCTCCCTTAATTCTCTCTTTAAATCCCTCACCGACTTAACCAGAGGGAAGTCTGTTGGTTGATTACAGATGTTTTCAAGTTCACAGTCAAGATTAACTAATGTACTGGCCAGAAAATGACAAAGGTGGAACTCAGGCAGTATATGTCCTTATGAACTTTCTCTAGATTTAGGAGTTATTATTTGGTATGAGTTATGTAAGTTCTGAGAGTATAGTACAGTGAATTTCTGGATATGTAGCAATGAGAAATAAGAAAAGAAATTGCTTGACTCTCTACAAATGCTTGTTTGTTTTCAGGGTTTGCATAGCATCAAGAAACTTTGATCAACTGAGACTTTATCCCATGTGCATATGTGTGCACAATTCCAAAGGAATGGTCTGGTAATATGCAATAGATTATTTTTTAACAAAAAAAAATTGTTAGGAGGAAGGACATAAGGGGAATACTGATATTTCTTCAGGGTGTAAGTAGGGATCAGAAGAAGGCAGGATAATTTCTGGTGATAGAAATATCTTACACAACACAGTATTACTGTCTTAGTAAGAATTTCATTTCCAGAAGAAATTTAATGTTCCATTTATGGGATAAGTTGAGAAGCCAGTAAAAGTAGGACAATACAAAACCAAAAAGAAGATGGTTTTGTATTGTTCATTTTTTGAAGTAATAAATTTAGTAGAAGTTATCCTTTTCTTAGCAAAGGCTAGGGAATATATAAATATCTACCATAACACAGAATAGAAATAATAATTTCTCCTTGAGTGTCCATGGCCAATAGCAATAAGAACAATTTCTTTCAAATTTGATAATAGAGATGAAATGTACTGTATATTACTTTAACAATATTCACTGGTTGATTATAACTATGGCTCTATTGTTTATTGAGAAGTAATTTGAGTTTCTTTTAGCTTAGTTTAAGTATATGAAGCAGTGTATGTCTCCACTCAGTACTTCATTTCAAAGTTATGTAATAATAGCTAGTTCTGACTTTCTCCAGGTATTGAATCCCCAAGAAGGTAACTTTGAAGACACCCTAGGATTATATTAATAAATGTAATTAATATAATTAATCATTGACTCCCTAGTTAGTGTGTGGTCCTTTTCACAGCTATTACAAAGTTCCTGATTTTTTGTGGGTTTGACCTAGTTCACAATTGCTTAGTATGGAGAATCATGCATCCTTTGCTTCCAAGTTGCCTCCTGACTTTCACAATGGTGATTTGCTGATGTTTCCTGGGTTTCTTCATTTACTCCCAAACCACAGCTTTATGCTGGGGGTGTTGACACAATATTTTGCTCTTCTTTGCTTTGAAAACCCATGGTTCACTTAGCGATCTATGTCTGGGGAAAGAGACACATTTCTTATCACCTGAATTCAAATCCTTTCCAGTCTGTTTTCTTTACATCTTTTATCCCCTACACATTGTTTTACAACCAAAGCCTTGCAACAAGTACAGGATTCTGCCAGCCTAACAAAGAAAATAATTCTTTATCAAATCCCTCATCTTACTCCCCTTTACAACACCAGAGTATGTTATAATTCTTTATACTGTTAAAGTAAAGTCCCAACTGGCATTAATCAATAGGTTTCATATTTATTGAGCATATAACTGGAGGAGCAGTAGATGCTATTGAGTTTGACTATGGCCAAAGAAAGGCTCTGTACTGATAAAGATCTATCCACGAGCTGACTCTTATTCAATGTTTATTACTCTCGTAATGAACACAGTTTAATATTAACACATCGTGTCATATCCATTTAGCTATTTCTATCCTAGAAGCTAATTATAATAATGTATAAGTGGATATGAATCAAAAACTATTTTTTCAAACTGTATACATTTGAACAGGAATATCCATATTCATAATCCATTCTAGCTTGTAATTCATTAAATAGTCTAATCACATTTTGATCAGATAAAACCCCTAACTGGGTAGTTACCAAAGACAATTGTAGTAAAGGTACCATCTGCCTTCTGCACATGAAATAAAGTTAGCAGGCACTGTTTTTCTATTGATATATATATATATATATATATCTCATAGGTCTCATTATTCTGTAACAGTTAACACAACTGACCTTAAAACCTAAAAAATATCTTGCTTCTGTTACCAACACACGCAATTACATGAATTTTGAAAACCAACTCTAAACCAAACACTTCAAAAAATTAAGTAGATTTTGTAAAATCATTCAGTTCTTTCTTCTGCTGTTACTCATCTCTCCTTCTATCCATCTCTTTCCTATTATTTTTATTGTCCCCCTTTTTATGCACACAAAGTTTTCCCCTTCACTAGTTTCTTCCAGATAGATATTTTGTTGGTTAAAAGTAACTTTTCAGTTCATACTTTTGTAAATAGGATATTCATTAGCACAGGCAATAGATTAATGTAGGGTGTCTGGGCTTTACTGTGTTTCTGTAATTGTACACCAAGGTCTAGCATGCTCTCTGTTGTAGAACTACATTCTTTTCCTCTGGGTATAGGACTCATTGCAGGAGAAGAGAAATACTGTGAATTTCTTCGGTGTTAAACTGTTTGAAGTCCATCTACATATCTGTTTCAAAGCAGAGTTCCTGTGGCTGCAGGGTTAATGCATGTAACTATTCAGGTTGAATCCCACTGACATACGAAAGTCAGCTTTTAAATTTGTCTAACACTTTTTCTATTTAAATTGGAGCAGATACTCATTTTTTTTTTGAGCAGCTATTCTTATTTGAAATCAAATCCATAATTAATTCTATTTTCATGTGTGGGTGCTGTAGTTACAAACAAAGTAGTTTTAATCTTCTGTAGAGCACCATAATGTCAGTTATTTTTTTCAGCCATCCTTTTATATTTAATTTTAATCAGCACATTAAATGTATATACTTCTGGGGAACCATGTGATTCTTTTAAAACATATACACTGTAAAATGCTAGAACTTGAGTAAGCATACCTGGCTCCTCAGTATTCATCATTTTTTTCTTTTTTAGTAAAACCTTCAGAATCTCTGTAGCAATATTGAAGACAAAAGTATAATCAGTATATCAGTATATGTGCCTGTTTATATAAATGAAAATTAATTCACTACTATACAAGTATCCATTTCTTCAGTAGATGTTCTATATTTTAAGACATCATGTATAGGTTTAGGGTAAGTGTTCATGTGATAGAATTCAGCAAAGCTTTTGGTTACCCCAGAGTTCCCATCTCTTATAGAAGCCAGTATATATATGTGATGACTGGCAAATGTCATACATACTCATGGAATAGATTCTACTTAGTAGTCTACTAAACGATTCTATTGATCTCATTTCTTGGAAAAGATTTTAAGAATTTTCTTGAGGCAGCCACTCACTTATGATCTGTAAAATCTCCCCAGGTTCACACTATTGATGTGTGCTTCATGCTTTGACTTGGCTATGTGTGAACAGGAAACCAACATTTCCAAGAGTGGAGTTGAAATTAAGTTGTTTGAAAACATTGACAATACTAACTACTCAGACTATCCTTGACTTTTAACTACTCAGCAAATTTACTAAGCAGCTACTGTGAGCCAGGGATTGTTCTAGACTCTAACTTTACATTGGAAAATATGTGACACTTCTTTTACCCCTGAGTATGTGGAACTTGAGCTTGCAGAATATGTGTTAATGGATAATAAAGAACACCTGGCTAGCTCAGTCGGTAGAGCTTGAGATTCTTAATCTCAGGGTCTTGGGTTCAAGTCCCACATTGTGCACCAATTGTAACACAAATAATTAAAACCCAGTGACAGATAGGGGTTAAAGCTGAAGACCAGAGAAGCAAAGCAGCCCAGCTACTAGCTCTTACGTCTACCTTGGATTGAAAGGCTGATCTGTCTAGGTCCATGAATCCTCAGAGTGCAATCCTAGATTTCATTATCTCCTCAATGTGTCTTGAGACGAAATCTTTCTTGAGACCCTTTGGTTCTTCCTTATTATATCTCCCTAGTGCTAGGAATAAAGGCCTGTGATCCTAAGTGCTGAGATCACCTTTGTGTGAGCTGTTTCTCGTTAGGACTGGGTCAATTTCTTGTGGCTTAGGGTGGCCTTGAACTAGCAGAGCTCCATTTGTTTGTCTCTTGAGTCCTGGGTGTGTTTCACCACTGACTGGCTCTATGGCTAGCTGGTGTGGCTGCTGGGATTAAAGGTGTGTGTCATCATTGCCAGGCTATATGGTTTGTGTATAGCTTTGCTTTCGGTACTCTCATGCAAACTTTAGTAAAACATAAATAATATATCACCACAAAGATGCTTAGGAATTTAGAGTGAAATTGTAGGTATCACTCAAAATTTGAAGATGTATTGTGAACTATAAAAATATATCTGTGTATCTGACTGAGGTTTGTAACTAGAATTGCTAAAAGAGAAACTAAGGTGGTATATAATCTCAAGGGGGAAGCTTGAGGAAGTACAGCAGCAATATAAAATTGAGTATTGAATATTTTTTATTAAAATGTGACTAAAATTAAAAGCATGGTTTGTGAAAACATTTCATCTATAATTACATTTTAGACTGTTAAACTTCAAAGTAGCAATTTGTCTCACGAAACTTTCGTGCTCAACATAAATGGTGGCATATGATATGAATAACCAAGTGAATTCAATTGATACAGAATTCCAAAAATATACTTAATGGAGTAGTGAAAATTAAGGGACACATTTAAACCACTAATGTTATCTATAAAGGACAGAGAATAAAAATCTGTTCCTACTTAGGTAATAATGTTGATGCTGAGTAAGCAGTTCAATTCATATGAAGTCTAATAAGCAGTTTGCATTGCAAAACTGCATTTGTGTGTCCCTTAGAAACCAAGGAAATGGGCACTGTGAATACTGGTCCCTACTGGAATAAGCAGTTCTATTCTGGCTCTTTTATGAAATGACTATCCTGGGGGGGGGGAGGAAACCATTAATCATGTAAAATATTCTACATAAAGGACTAAAGTTCAAAGAGTGATAAAAGGCTGATAATTGAGCTAGTTCTAATTTCTGCCGTAGTTTTACACATCTTCTAAGTAAATCATGTGATCTTTTTGCTCCTCAGTAGGGATTGAAGATCAGCTAAAATACAAAAGAAATACAGGTGGAAGTTTCAGAAATACACTTGAAGGACAGTTTAGACTTAGAATAATCCTTAGAATAATCGTTGCCAAAACTAGGAGTGGAACACAGCTCTGAAGAAGAATATAAATAATGGCCAGCAGTGTTTGAAACAAACTCTTGATATAATGCCAGGGTCTGAAGTCAGGAAGAATTGTGACACTGTGGAGAATAAAGAAATCAGAAAATGGGAGATAACAATAGAGAGTTGAGTGATTGATGGGAACAAATTGAGTAGCTTCCTTGAGCAAATACTGGGGCATGCTTAGATCATTGGGTTATGGTCTAAGACACAGTCACCATGATCTCCTACCAGAAATAGTTTCAAATTTGAAATTCTACCATTTTACACTTGCTATTTCAGTTTCCCAAATGCTTGGTCCATCAAATGTTCTCTAACAAATAAATACTTTAGGGGGAAACAAACACCACCTGGAGTGAAATACCAAAGGGAATGCAGACACAAAGCCTAGCAGAGAAGCATTCATCTAGCAGTAGATGGGGACTAACACAAACATGCAATGTGCAGAGACTGGGAGTTTTTTGGAACACCCGGTCCTAAATGGGATGTCTTCCTCAACCCTCTCCTCTCAGTGCTCAGGGACCTATGAGGATATGGAGAGATTGTAAGAGCAAGAGAGAATGGGTGACTCCAACAAATCTCTCTTCTAAACACAATAGGACTGGTGCACATATGAACTCACAGAGACTGTAGCAACACATAGGGCACACTGTACAGATGCAAGCTGGATGGAGTCCCAGTGCTGAGACAGGGAAGTAGGCATGGGCTCCCATTCTTAACCAAGACACTGTGTGCAGTTGACATCTGCTTGTAAAGTAAAAGTAAGTTCTCTCCAAAGTAGTCTCACTGGGTATATCAACCACACACTTAAGGTTAGGGCCCAAGCCCAGCAATAGATGACCAACACAAAATGAACTCAATGGTATTTTTTAGATGTTTTGTTTCCTTTTGCTTTGGTTGGATATGTTTCATCATGATAGTGTTTTGCATGTATATTATGCTTTCCAGTTTTTTTTTTTTAATGGTGGTGTATGGTGTGTGTGTGTGTGTGTGAGTGTGTGTGTGTGCTGTGGCTGTTTCTTCCTCTTTCTTTCATGTTACTCTGCTTTTTCCCATTTTTGTTTTCCTGAGTGTTTTTTTTTTTTTAAGAAAGAGGGAAAGGTGGAAGGTTCTTGAAGGATCTGGGGAAGGGAAAATTGTGATCAGAATATATTGTGATGATATACATATGTAGCATATATGTAATATAATGTAAACACACACATATAATATTAAAACAACAACTGTAACAGAATTACCCCATAACTTGATCCTGAAGTTAACTAATTGACTGCTTTTCCATCTAATGTGCCTGTGTGACATTTCCCTGTGTCCCAGTAGCACTCACAATACTAACCTTCATCTTCTTGCATCTTCATTTTTGTTCTTGATGAAATTGCCTATATCCTTAACTTCCATACATGAAGTGAACTATGCTCTTCACATATTTTAAGTTCACATTTACTCTCTCGTATTCACTACGACAAATCATGCCACAGAAACCATGAAGGGTTGTCCAATCTCTAGTATCCTACCTGGCTTGTATGTGTTCTCAAAACTAGTAGAGGCTGATGGGAGATGCCATTATGTATATATGCTTCTCATACTGGTTAATGAATAAAGCACTGTTGGCCAATAGGAAAGCAAGATAGGAGGGACTAGGAGACAGGGAGGAAAGAGGAAGTAGTAAGGAGGGTCAAGATGGAGATTCTGGAGAGAGCAGGACGTGGCAGCCAGCTCCGGGTAAGAAGACCACATGGAAATACATAGATTAACACAAATGGGTTAATACTTAAGGCAGAGCTAGCCGATAAGAAAGTAGTAACTGGCCGACAGTAAAATATCAAATACAGAGTCTCAGTGCATTATTTGGGGCTGGCGCGGCGGCGGGACAAGACTAGGCAGCGGGCAGAAAAACCGTACTTGTTACAAGGGGCTGCCATTTCAGTTCCCTAAAATCCTTAAAGGCTAGTGTTCTGTTGGAGCTGCACTGATTAGGCAATACACATGCACAGTATGTTATCTTCACTGTACTATTTCTATTAAGCTGTTTTACTATTTCTGGAGACTAAAACTCCTGCCAATCAAAATGTAACATGATTAATTGGTTGTCCTTAAAATTTGTTCAAATGTACATCTAGGTTTTGTGAAGGCCTGAAGCTTCTATAATCTGGGCAAATGTCTTTTAAAAATGCATATAATGTCACTGAAACTAAATTAGGTACACGTCCCTGGAAGGAGTCCATGCAATTGGAAGGCCCTGAAGCTTAATCTTCATTAGCTTCACAGTAAATCTGCCTCCGCACATAATATAATTGCTCCTCACTTACTAGCAAGGAAGGAATCTGATATTAGCACTAGCTGAACTCAAAGCAGCAAGGCATCTCATATTGGATGCTGCCCATGGGTCACTGATGGCTTTCACAGACTTTGAGGCCCGGGATATTCTCACAAAATACCATCCAAGGAGAAGTCTAGGGACAAAGACACACACAGCTTTGACTTTTAAACACAGTACCCCCTACTGTGCTGGCATTGTAGTGTCTACTTTTAAAGGTCTACTCTTGCTAGCATAAAGAACAGGCTATATCTGCCTCCCAATCATTAAAAGAGGAACACTGTATTTGTGCGAGATACTAAATATTTTAAACCAACACTTACATACTGCTATATTATTTATGCAATTATTAATTATTCAAGTATCTGCTATGGGTTCAGTTGTGTTTTCCCAAAAGGTGTGTTGAAGTCCTAACTACCTAAACTTCACAAAGTAGCCTTATCTAAAAGTATGTTGCTGCAGATATTCCTTAAGATCCCTTGCTCAGCCTTGATGCTGGGAAGGGCTTGGTCCTGTGGCAACCAAATATGCCAGGCCTTGTTGACCCTCCATGGAAGGCATTACCCTTTCTGAGGAGTGGATAAGGGTGGGTAGGGGGAAGTTGGGGGCAAGCAGGAGGGGGGACATGGATGGGGAGTTGTGGTTGGTACGTAAAATAAATTTTAAAAAGTTAAAACTAAATAAAAAGGAGAGAAGATAACATTTGACTAAGGTACGGTTTTGGTGCAATATGACTAGTAAACCTATAGAAAAAAGAAAATCACTGCAGAGACAAAGACATACAAAATAGGGATGAAAATCAGCTGAGACTAAGAAGAGACAAGTATTACTGGTCTTTTCCACATCTACAATTTTTGCCAAGAAAGACCAAGGATTTGGGGTATTTCGTCCAGGAAGAAATGGGATAGTCAGGAGCCTCAGGCCATGAACAGGAATAAAGAAATGGTCACATATCGTAGAACAAGAGCTTGCAAGATTCTTGGGAGTCCCTACCAACTGTCCAAATGAGAGTAAACTGTTGCTGGTGTCAAACAGCCACATGGTGTAAAGGATGTCTGGAGCTGCCTGCATGCTGCATAGAGAGCAGTTGCTTCTGAGTCATTCATGATCCTCGTAAGGAACTTCAACCCATATTCTTGTTAGTAACTCGATGAAAAAACTCATTTGTTCACCAACCTGGACAGTGTTACAAGTATTCCCTTTGTGACAGGAGTATGTGCTCCCTTCCGGATTGTGTGTTCATTAACATGTCACACAACGTGGTGTGCTCTTTAAGATTAATCAATTTATTGGTGAAATCATAGCTCAATTTTTCATTGCAACCTTAATGGTAGGGGTAGACATTGCTTATGTGTAAGCCTGGGAAGGCATTTTAGAAACACACTTGCCTAGGAAACTCTACCGGAAGCTGGAAAGTGTATTAAACATTGGTCGAAAGGATATGCAGATGCATAGAACTGGATTAGCCATTTGGCCTTGGATGCAAATGACAGCAAGCAATCAAAAATTGTTTATATCAGAAAACAAAACAATAAATAAAGCCTGTGAAGCTGGATGGAAGACTTGAGTGGCTCCATGGAGTGTAATAGGCTTGGTACTGTAATGTTGGGTCTGTATGTCAACAACCACACACACACATGTAACAAATGGTAGAACTGCACAGCTGAAGGAGAAGAAAGGTGTTATGTGTGACAGGAAAGAAACAAGTACTTGTCAGGAGGCATGTGACTTGGGATTCTTCACTTGCTTTTGTGTCATTGTGACCAAAGTTACTATCAGATCCTTAGCCTAGTCCTATTTTAATTAAAAATGTAAGCAAAAACATTAAAAATGAAAATGATAAATGTATAAAAAAGTTTTAAAAGTAGTTTAGTTATATTAAATAATGGTGAGGGCAACTGAATCATTGCAAATACATTCTTAACATGTGTGAAATTAAAGATCTTTTTAATGAGACAGACAGAAATGTGGCAGGTCTAAAGAAAAGAGAGAGAAAAAGATAGCTTCAGTTATCTGCCAAGCTGAAATCAAGGTGATAATCTCCAACAGTTCCTGTGAATATTAAGTTTCAAGAACACATTTTCTTATTATGGTAGGTAACAGAATTGGTATTGTTTGTCTTAACAGAAAATTCTCTCTACTTTTACCCAAGATGATCATATCTTAATTTTTGCAACCTATGAATTAGCTAGCTGTTACACATTTATTAAAACTAGTTTCAAACAGTGATAAACCAAATTATGTTATATTTCTGAGAGCTTGTAAAAATGAGGTCATTTAACCTTTCGGAGTGTTAATCTAGTTTTTTTTTTTTTTTTCCCTTGATAATGACATGGATTGGGGAATTTCTTTTGTTTAATCAACTTAATAAAGTTAAAAATTGGAAGTTGCTCATCCTGACCCCAATGCAGTTAAGAACATTTTGAGTCATTCACCCTAATTGAATTTGAAACTGCAGCTCTAACTTAGGTAATTAATCAATAAATAATTCATTTTGAAAGATTAAACTAAAACTAACTTTAATGCACTGGTTTTTAATTTAAACAGATTGTAGTACTTGATTAGAAACCTACCATTTATGACAGCATATATTTTACCTTATCTCTCCATCTGTTAGCCTACCAAATAATAAAATTCCAATAGGGAATAATGAGCTATAGTTTCACATTGATGTAAAAATTAGCAGTCAAATACATTCCATGTTTAATATTTTTAAAATTTTAATGTGAAAATCTGGGCCTTTTTGGAAACTGAGGGGCTAATATGTTTGCTTCTGAGCTCATAAATGTGGTTGTATTAAATTAAATAACTCAGCAAAGAAAAATTGGTAGTGAAACAACTTATCTACCAGGCATTCAATGAGGAGAACACTGAAAATAATTTTTCACATAAAAGCAACTATAAAATACTTAACTGTACATCAATTTAGCTAGAGAAAAGATTCCAGTTGGGAAAATTGTGTTTTACTGAACGATTAAATGTTTATTAAATACCATCATCCTGATTTGTTAAACATCACATGATTAGCTTATCATCATTATGGCGAACATATAAGAATATTTATGTTAGAAGACTTTAGTAACCAACATTGATAATACAAGCTTCAACATTTCCCTTTGCTTTCCTTCACATATTTTTCTTTTTATTGTGCTTTATAAATTAAACCCACGATGGTTCTGATTAGTCTTCTTCAGTGTTACCACTCATCACAACTCTATCTGTTCATAAGCAACAAATCCTGAGGAATATTTTTTTTCTAGCCATGATTATATCACAAAGACTGGATTTAACCATTTTTTTTTAATTGAACACTGGTCTTCACAGTATTTTTTCAGTATATTTATTTATACAGACATACAGGCAGACATATGAAGAAAATGATAAGATCTTTCCAACCCAAGTGAAAATTTAACCAATTTACGTGTGTGTGTGTGTGTGTGTGTGTGTGTGTGTGTGTGTGTTTGTAACTGAAAACTTGATAAAATATAAACATTTTAAACAAAGAAAACAATCAAAATCAGTGATGACATGCTAGCAAGGCTCTCTTTTCCTAACACTTCTTTTATTTTAATTCATATTATTTCCCAAAAAGGATAGTGCAGCTTGTTTTAATTAAAAGACAGAGCACAAACAGGGAGGTCAGGGATTTGCATACCAAGCAGGATGGTCCCCAGTCTATAGAACATGGGTCACAGCAGGTTCTTCATTAGCAAAGGAATTTTCCAGAGTGAAGCTTATTAAGCTAGTAGCTTCTTTCTCGCTGCTGTTAAAATCACCCAAATTTCACCACTGGAAGTATCAACCTGTGGAGAAATTTCATAATGAAAACATAAGTAATCACCCTCAAAGGCCCAGGAATTCAGAACCTTCCACCTAAACAGGCATTACTGAATTATAACCAATGAAATAAAAAATATAATCCATGATATAAACAAACAACAACAAAAACAGCTTTTAGATGTCATTTTCATGTGTAATATGTCCCCAATATATAATGTAATATGGCATTGAATATATGTATTTTTTTTTTTTTTTACAGTTGTAAGTCCTTATGTATGGAAGTAATGATAATTTCCTGTAATGCATATTGTTGGAGACAGGACATGTCTTTACGCAATACTGTGAAGAATATTTAACCCATATCCTGGAAGTAAATGTGGAACCACAGGTGTAATCACCTATTTGCTTTCCAAATACTTTCCGTATTATAATTAAAATATCAATGCATACATCTATACTATGTCAGTTTGAAAATGTTATTTTCTCAGGGGACTGTGGGCACGTTGCCTTCATTATTACAACGTTTATGAGTTGAGGCTTGGGCTGGTGGGAGGACAGCCAGGGACCCACCAGGTGCAGGGAATGAGGGCCCCATCATTTTAGGAAATAATGCGGTTGGAGAAATGGGAGAGATAGAGAAGCAGAATGTTTTACACGCTGTGGAAAGACACATAAAGGAAGAAATGTAGATGAAGAGGAGTGGGAAGATGCTGGAGACAGAGCTTGCCGCCTGGGTCCGTGGTGATGTCTGGATCAGGCTGTTTGCCAAGGGCCATGTTCGGGTCTCTGGTCCTACAGGAGCAAACGTCTGTGTTGATATCCATGAATCCTGTTGCCATCGAGTGTCCTGCTTTCTCCAATAGGCTGGGCAAGTTCGAGTCCATGATTCGTGCTGCCTCTAGGGTCATACTGATCTGGGTGGCCTGGGCCCTCACCCGGAAGCATGGTTACAACCAGGCCTAGGGTGCTGCCGAGGACCGTGTCCCTGTCCATGGTACTACCGCAGCTGGGGTCTATGTTGAAGTTCATATCCACGTGGTGCCACCAAGGGCCACATAAACCCTGAGGTCCAGGCCACATCTGGTGCCACCACTTGGAACAAGGATGTCGACCAGGCTAAGCTCCCGCCTGAGGCCATGCAGCTGGGCTCTGCATTAAAATCCAAGGCACAGGTTACCCCTAGAGCCCATACAGGGGCCCAGGATACAGGGCTGGAGTCTGTGGCTTGGGTAGAACATGGGGCCACACCACAGCAGGGTGGCCTGTGCTACCAGCTGAGACCAGGGAGTCATCCAGGTCCATCCAGGCTGCTGATGAGGGCCATGTCTGGATCTGTGACTCTGTAGTGGCTAGGGTCCATATTGACATGCATGGCTTCAGTTGCCACCAAGTACGATGAAGAAGCTCCGGTTAGACCCAGCCACCTGAGTACAGGTTGGTATCTGAGGACCAGGATTCATCTAAATCTGAGTGGCCTGCACTGCTGCTCAATAACATGGCGACACCTGGGCCACATCTGCAGCTGAGGGCCATGTCAGGGTCTGTGGCCCTCTGCAGCCAGGGTCTGTGCTGATGGCTGATGCTCCAGTTACCATCAAAGGCTGTGCAGACACCCAAGATCAATGAATAAGTTAGTGTCTCAGGGGCATACTGCCACTGGGGGCATGGTGATATCCAGACCCAGCTGCTTCCTAGGGTCATGTGGGGCTCCGCTGTCCTAATGCTGCTGGGGTATGAGCTGAATCCCAAGCCCCACATTACCAGGAATGGTCAGGGTTGGAGCTACAACCTGAGGTCTTTGGTGGTGTAGTGTCTATGTGAGTCCCTGAATGATTCCCATCAGAATTGCCATTCCTTCTACCCAGAGCCAGAATGTCATATGGACGCAAGCTGCTGCCAAGGACTATTCCAGCTGCAGCTGGGGTCTATATTGGTGTCCACGGCCAATGTCACTTCAGCAGGCTTTAGGACCAGCGAGGTGAAATCAGAGGGCAATGTTGTGTTTCACTGCCTTGGGCATTGTCTCGCTGGCCACTTCAGCACTTGGAGAGAGGGACCCTATGCCTCACTACAGATGAGGAGAAACCTACTCTAGGGGCATGCACACAGGAAAGCTGACTCTACCCTGCACCCCAGTGGCTCCATCTGACCTGCCTGGCTAATACACAGGCCTACACGTGGGCCTTGGGTTGACCCACCCTAGCATCTACCAGATGTTAGGTCCTGTAGGATCTTGTGAAAAGGCAGATCCTGTGGAAAGCTCCCTCAAGATTTCCAAGACTCGGAGCAGCCACAGGGTCCCCGGAGAAGCTCTGGTGAAGATCCAGTGAGGATGGCTCACCAAGAACAAGAGGCCTTAAACCAGACAGTGAGTTATCAGAATGAATATTTGCCAGACAAGCTGATGGGACAAAGGGTTGTGCTATATGACACACCAAAGCCTCCAATGCCAACGAGGATGTACAAAGAGTTGATGGAGAGGCATGACAGAAGGAGTAGCAGTGTTTTTTGTTCGTTTGTTTGTTACTGGTATGGTTTTTGTTGTTTTTGCTTATTGGATTTTGTTGTTGTTGTTCATGCTTTTGTAAGCTTGCTTGCTTACTTTGTTTTGTTTTCTTTCAGAATTTGGGTGCATGATGTGAAACACCAAAGATTCAATAAAGATGTTTAAAAAACACCCAAAATTTGTGCTTTATATTATCACAGCAGCCCCTGCATTGGAAACATGAGGTGCAACCATAGCATCACTTGTTTCTTAAGTTGTCTCTGGAAGATGTTGAGAACTGTGCAAAAGTAAAATACATGTTGAGTTTCTATCATCAGCCTAAAGAACATGACATTGTATACTACCTGTTGTCTTTCAAATCTTAGCTTATTTTAATCTCAAATATATTTAGTAAACTTAATGAACTTTAATGAACAAATATACTTTAAGCTTAAATGAATTTTAAAATTGTATTCTAAACCAAAGAAATGCTAGACAAGCATTGTAAGGAAAAGCTCTGCGTTCGTAGGCTTTTGCTTTACATAATTCTGATAATAATTTTGCCATCAATAATAACACGAAAGTGAGTTTGAGGAGAAAATTGAGACAATAAGCATCCAGTTGTGTTTCCAGTGTTTTCTTCACAGAAATATATCTGTGGATAGCAATTTTAAAGTCACTGCTTTATTTTAAAAACAAATCATCCACGTTCTCACTGAAGGTCTGAGATATCCACGGATACGTTTTCTACGTGTAAAAACAGTTAAAAGTCAGCATCATTTGGAAAACTCTACTTTCCTATAATAGTAAAATAACATTTAGCTCATTACTTCCTGCCATTCCTGTGATATCTAGTCCCTTACCAGGAAAACATTTCCATGTAGGAAATTCAGAGTCCCTTTGGGGGAAAAAAATTCCCTGCTGGTTTCATCATTTATATTAAGGTGTTGAGACTCCTGAGGGAACCTGGAATGCTGATCCTGTGCATCAGACCCAAGGAGATAGAGTCAGAACACACACAGGCTGCTTTTCTTTTGTTGAAGGAGAGTTGAATGCGTTGTTGCCTTTTTAGCAATAGCACTGCTTTTCTCAAAGAGAATTAGAAACTTCCAGAGAAATAGATTTTAATTATGAGTGTAAGTAATAAGATCCCTCAGGAGTCCTGGGAAATAATAAATAATTCTCAGTTTTGGGTTATTAGTGTTTTACTACTTCCTATTCTTCTGATAATGCCATTTATATCATACTTCCTTTACTCCTTTATTTCCAGGCAAACTAGCAAAGCTTCATACATTTGTTTTTGCTTTTTTATTCTACATTTGAGATTAAGCTCATCTTCAGGATGCATTGGCATCTAAGACACTATTGAAGTTTGAAGACCTTTCCACTGCCTCCGTAGTTCTGAGTTGTAATTGCTAATGGAAGATGTCCTTGCACAATCAGACTGGCATCTGAAGGGATAACAGTTCACAGTTCACAGTTGCTGTGAACGCTCATGGTGTGCTCACTATCTTACTTTTGCAGGTTCATCCTGGTGCAAATGGACACAAAATGAGACAGCTGGATGAGATCAGAACCAAAACACTTTGATGTGTGTTTTGGAGAAGTCACTGGGGATGGGTTGAAGCTACAGTTATTGCATGTGATTGAAGTGGTTAGATTGATATTAAACAGTATAGTCACATGAGTGGACCTGCTAAGGATTTGTGCTAAGCACCACAACTGGGGAGCTTCAACAACGCTACTTCATTTTTCAACAAATTGGGGGCCACAAAAGGAGAGAGAAGTTCTGCCCGGGTCATTTGTTTTTGAGACATATCATTTTGTTGCCTACAGATAGCGTTTTCTTTTGTCCATGCTTCTGTGTCTGTCTGTGCCATGATTTCTTCTTGTTGGGCATACCATTGTGTTAGTCACAGGTGTTAGTTGCTGCGGTCCAAACTCTGATGAGGTTAACTTAAAAAACAAGAGGCTTATTTTAGCTTACAGTTCCAGGGTAGAGGGTATTATCAAGGCTAAGTAATAAATGGAGCTTCAGAAGGTAATTATTTTTTTCCAGATCCCACCTGCAGTCCAGCAACCGATAAAGACAAATGCTAGCAGCTTTCTCCTTTTTGTTCAGTCTCGAATCTCAGCCAACGGAATGTTGCACCCACATTTAGAACGGGTTTTTTTTTCACCATAATTGAGCAATTACAGATACTTTTTCAAAAAAAAAAAAAAAAAAAAAAAAAAAAAAAAAGACTTGTTTCCACGGTGACACTCTACGCTCTGTGAAGGTGACAATCAATGTTAGCCATCACAGTCATCTATATTGAATCCGGACCTGGTTTAACTTGATTCTTTGTCTCTAAATAGAGTAACATTTTCAGGTAGGACTTGGGCTGGTTAAGGTGTGGTGACATAATTATACTTTAATAGTTTGACGTTTCACTCTGGTCAGATTAACAGATAAATAAATGCATTTGTAAGGCCACTTGTCTATATTTATCCATCACTCTGAACCAGAACAAATGCCTCTCCTTCTAACACTGAAGGATTGATCCTGTGTTGTGAATTCTGCCGCAAAGGAACCACGTGGGTTTGCAGGTGCTGTGACAAGGTGATAGCTGTTCCCAGGCAATAGGAAACATCAGAAAATATCAGAAATATGGAGTGGGGCCCAGTGACTTGAGTGAGCTTCAATATGTATCTTTTAGCTGGCGGGGGGGTCTCAAGATACTTCAGCTGAAGTGTTGCTGTGACAGTACCTGGTGTGCGAGGACACACCATGAGGAACTCCTTTGCAGAAATGGTGGGATAATAAACTTGCATTGTGTAGAGAGACCAAATATAAATAAATACATAAACAAACAAACAAATAAATAGAGACCAGGTTGTTATTATACCAGACCAGAACATGTAACATGAATTGATACAGACAGATCAAGCAAAGGAGTTAGAAAATATTTGATAAAAATATTTATCTTTTGGAAAAGTATAGGATAAATGCTAATTCTATTGATAACAACAATTAGATGAAAATCAGTTATCGATCCATTGTTAAAAATGTCCATAGCACATACACTCATTTATGAACAAAATATGTATTTATTTCAAAGGAAAATAAATAATGCTCAATCTTATTGATATATATATATATATATATAGTTTCTTTTAATTTCTTTAGTGTATATGATTTCTATTTACATAAACAGTAATTTAACAGAATTAAATTGTTAATTGATTTATTAAAATGTAGAATGGAGCCATGCCATTTCTACAGTAACTTTCTTGCTAGAAAGAAATAGATAGCATTCCAGTATGAAGTAATGGGCATAGGCTACATGTCATGCATATCGGATTGAATTGAGTTTTAATTTAAAAATGACATACTTCACTTTGTTGGGATAACATAACCAATATGGTAGACTTGGTATTAGTCATTTATGGCAAAGTGTTAATTATGGAGGAAACAGTTAAAAAAAATAGAAAGGGAGAAGATTTTAAGAGTCTTAAAATGAGCTACATTGCTGCAAAATAAAAGTATAATGATACTTTTTAAGGATCCATCAAAACATCTTAAAATAATAAAAATTGACTGGAGACCTAATTAATAAAGTATGTGTTTTTCTAATGAAAATTCTTGGCCACCCAACTTCTACCTACACAGACACAAAAAATGCATAAAAATTATTATGGATTTGAATTAGTGTCACAAGTTCCTAACTCTGAATTATCCTCTGAGAGACAATGGATTATGTCACCAAAAGTAGAGTTCTTTTTATCAATAATATATTTTAAGGGATTACAAGATGGTCTAGCTATTAATTGTGTATACTGCCCTCTTGGGGGGACCTGAGTTTCCTTGCCAGTGGTTTTGGGGGGGCAGCTAATAACCACCTGTAACCCTGGCTCATGAGATCTGACATTTCTTTCTGGTCTCTACAGACATTTTCATACATCGGACATAACACATACACACACACATGAACACACACACATACACATGCACACAAAAATTAAAAAAAATCTTACTTAAGAATTTTTCAATTCTAAACAATCATTTCCTTGGATCTGTTCCTCTAGAGGAATCTGACCAAAACAAATGGCATAGAAAACATCTGCACTTCCCACTTGTTCTATTTTATGTGTGGTGATTTATATTTACTTAGTGTTTAATAGAATATAGTTCAGTGTATTTTCTGGTGATTTCTTGGGGTTAGGTTAGTATTTTGGATTCATAATGCCATACCTAGGAGTTTTCATATATCATGTGATCAAGTAGACTCGTGAACACTTATTCTTTAAGTTTTAATACTATGTAGCAATTATTTATCTTTTATTTAAAGTATCTTAGCTTTAGTCTTTAGGATTACTTTTTTTTTCTTCAGTCTTGGACAGGATTAATTTTTGTTTAAAATAAAGAAAGAAAATTAAGTTGATGTTGAGGATTAAATGGACGTATAGGTCATAGATATAGTAAGTAGAGATGTTTTCTCACAAAGAATAATCATCACATCACTTAAATTAGCACAGAAGCTCAAACTTGAGTGCCGACTTTAACTTTTCATTATGTAAAAGCATACTTTGACTCAAGTAAGTTGTTTTTCAACAGTAAATAAAAATGCATTCTTGTTCACCTTAATTTCTTTCTTCTACCAATTGTTTCATGAGCTCATGTTTTTCATTATTTTTTTTTTTTTTTATTTTCCTCTTTGTTACCCAGTACCTTCTCCACTGAAGCACTTCTCAGCATGTCTCCCTCCTAATTGTCTGTCTCTTTTGGTGTGCAGCAAAGTGAGTTTAATTAGATACGGATTGTGGTAGTTTGAATGCAGTTGACCCACATAATCCCATAGGGAATGGCACTATTAGGACCTGTGGCTTTGTTGGAGTGGATCTGAACCTGTTGGAGGAATTGTGTCACTGTGGGTGCAGGTTTTGAGGTTGCCACCCAGAGTCTCAGTTAACTTCTCTTGCCTGAAAGACATAAGACTCTCAGCTGCTTCTCCAGCATCACATCTGCCTACAAGCCCCCATGTTCCCTGTCATGATGATAATGGGATGAACCTCTGAAACTGTAAGAGAGACACCCCAATTAAATGTTCACCTTATAAGAGCTGCTGTGGTCACAGTGTTTCTTCAGAGCAATATAAACCCCAACTAACAACACATGGGTGTTGGATTATTTCCTGGAGCAAATGCAACATATTACTGATTATATTGTTGAATAAAATGGTTTATTCTCCCTCCCTCACAATAATCAATTGCCAATAATTCCTCAGAGAGGGGTAGTGTGATGGGAGATGTGATTCTATAAATATGTTTCTCATATTGGTTAATGAATAAAGCACTGTTGGCCAATGGGAAAGCAAGATATGCGGGACTAGGAGACAAGGAGGAAAGAGGAAGTAGCTGGGAGGAGATACAAGATGGAGGATGGAGAGAGAATGCCAGTCGCTCTCTCTGGTAAGGTAAGACAACGTGGAAATACTTAGATTAATAGAAATGGGTTAATATTTAAGACAGAGATAGCCGATAAGAAATTAGTAACTGGCCAACAGCTTTAAATCAAATATAGCGTCTCTGTGTGTTATTTGGGGCTGGCATGGTGGTGGTACCAGACTGGTAGGGAAAAACCTACTCCTAACTGTGGGGATTTCTATGTTACTTTTAAAAGTGAAAATTTTGAAAACAATAAAGTTCTGAAGATTAAGGCAAATCAACACAAGTAGTTACTGAGACGTTGTCTGCCAAAGTGTTTCATAGCCATCCAAAGCCGTCTCTTTTTAGTCATACATTTTATAAGAATTTAAAAAGCTCTCAATTCTAGTTATGTTATTTCAGACAATTAATGTTGTTTAGTAGTCAACTGTCAGTTATTATAAAAGGTATTAATTTGTTATTTAGTACTCTTTTCACTAACATATGAAATAACAATTAGAAAGAAGCCAGGAATTAGAGAAACAGCAAAGAGGATACCTGGGAGGTATTTGGGAGGGAAAGTAAAGGAAATAATGTAGTTACATTATAACTTTAAAAATATAACAGAACAAAGATATGGTGACCTTTTCAGTTAGCTCTCAGGTCAACAACACAATGACTCTCTACCACCCTGAGGCTGTTTCTCTATCAGTACTGGAGTGCATCTCAGCTTTTATACAGGGCTTTCTCATTCAAATATTGCTTATATACTAAAGTCATTAATTTATTGTTTTACCCTATTGTGAACTTGAAAAAAAAAACTGCCTTTCCTAATATAAAAAAATGTAGGTTCTATTATTGCCTGACATTTAATTATAATATTCATTAAAGCTGTTTGATTTAATGAATATGTTTTTAAAACCTGTTTTTGAGTATATAAATGATTTCAGGAAAAATAAACCATTAAGACCTTTAAATAAAGGTTAAAAATAAGGTTTTGTTTATGTCAGAGTTCATTGGGTTGTTTAGTACACTCAAGAAATCTTGCACGCGTCTATTTAGTTTTAGTTTTGTTGGAGAACAAGTGCTTACAGCTCTCAGGAATTTAAGTAAGAGTTAATTTAGAACATTTATACATTATAATAAAGGCTAGAGTATATGGGAAAGTAAAAAAAATTCTAAGGAAATTTTATTAAATGTGAACTTGTGGACAGTGAATAAGCATGACACTTATCTTCTAGTAACTTTAGTTCATGGTCTATTCCCAATAAGTACTTTTGTAATATACACAGTGGTAGTTAAAAAAAAATCAAAAGAAAATAGAGTGCATTAAATACATGGAAACAAGATCCAAATAGTTTATTTGACTCTGAGAAACACAAATACAAAGTAAATTGCTTCTTAGAGCACACAATGGCATAGAAGTTTGCTGGAAAAAAAAAAAGAAAAAAGAAACAGAAAGTAAAATATAGCAAATTCAGGCTGTCAAGTCAATAACTTGTTGTGTTAAATAACTTGGGGCTACATTGTGTTACAAAAACAACCCCCAAATATCTAGAACTTAAAATATTGTTAGGAATTGTCCTTCACATCCCATGGCCATTGTGGATTTTGTGGGTTATCCTGTGCCAGAGGTATTTCTCATTTACCTGGGTCAGATAGGCTTCAGTGTTTTACATTTTTGTCAGTGACCTTAGACAACCATGTAAAGGATAACCACAATTTCTGTTCTATATTTCTAGAAAATAAATTATAGTTATATAAATAGCCTTGGGAATTTCTGTTGTTCCTTAAAACACTGAAAGAGTAAAACATTTTAAACAGAAAAATTCATTTTGGAAAAAAAAAAATGTATGTTTGATTTTCTTAACCTTTGTTTCTCTTGTGTAATATATAAGATATATTCTCCTTGTAATGAAAAAAATCTTTTAACTGTTTTACTTTTATGTGACTTAAAAAGTCAATTTTAAGAAAACAGGTAAATTCTAGCTCAGAATTCTTTTTGATAGCACAGATATAAAACTCAAATATGTACATTATTTACATGAGATTAAATATTTCTCACTTCAGGAGTTCTTTCCCCCAGTAGATTCCCTGCCTTCTTTAGTAGTCCTTTCATTTACTTCTTTATGTTGAGGAATTTCAATCTATTCTCCAGAGAAAACAAACACATTTTGCAAGTTAATAGCCCAAGCATGACTCCTACTAGTTGGTATCTGTAAGTTCAGGGAAACATGATTACATTCTGATTTGCAGGTGAAAAACTGAGCAATGCCACCAGTTGGACCACCAAGGGACTTGGATATGGTGAATTTATTCTATTGGCAGGAAGAGATAAACTGATGTGTAATATTAATATGATTATCATTTCAATTCTGTTACACAGATATGTTATATTCCCATTTTACACTGGTCACAGAAATCAAATGAAAGTGGATTGAAACCCTAAATTTAAGAGCTGGAACTCTGAAAGGGAACCCAGATTAAATGTTTCAGGACCTTGAATGGGCAGTATATATTCTCTTTCAAATGTTTGTCTTTATTTTGTGGAAATGTTTATCTGCATATATGTAAGTGCACCATGTACATGCAGAGGTCTCAGGAATGATAACAGTTTTGAGTTCGATTATGGGAGCTGGTAATTCAATTTGGATCCTCTGCAAGAGCAGAAAGGATTCTTAACCACTGAACAATCTCTTTCTCTCCATGCTGTTGTATTGTTTCCAAGACCATAGAGCACAGGAAACTGAACAAAACATATATGTACAGGATTATCTCAAACCAAAAAGCTTCTGAGTGGTAAAGGAAACAACACAATAAATAGGCTATCAGTAAGTTGGGAGAAAACACTAAAAAATGCTCCATCAAGTAAGAGTTTAATACTGAGGCAGTGAAAAGAATCCCCCAAAACTCAACAGCAAAATCCAAATGCCCTGCTTTCAAATGTGAACTATACTCACAGAGAAATCTCCCAGAAGACATGCCAATGGCCAATAGGCATAAAAAAAAGTGATGCAATTTCATTGTTCATCAGGGAGATGGAAATCCAAATCTCCAGAAATCACTTCACCTATAAGAAAGAATTGATAAGATCAAGAAGATGAAATACAGAACTGCTAATAAGAACATGCCAAAGAGGAAAATCTTTTTACACCATTTGTGGGAAGGCAAATTAGTAAAGACATTATGGAAAGCAGAGTTATAGAGTTTCATCTACCACTTTGATATCCCTCTCTTGAATATGTGTCCAAGAAAATGAAGTTATTGAAGGTATTCTTGTAGTCATATCATTATTGAGACTCTATTCACTGCAAGTAAGAATAGGAAGCATCCCATGCACTCATGAATTGAATGAAGAAAACGTGTCCCATAGGCACAGAAGACCACTCACCTTCCAAACAAATGAATGGCATTTTGACATATGAAAATGGACGAAACCAAAATATGATTCTGTAAAGTAACAATCTAAGACACAAAAAGAATTTAGTCAGAATGAATTGTCAACTATTTTTTCCCCTCTTACTGTTGATGTCTAGGTTTCTATTTTATTTATTCATTTAAAGAAAATGAAATAGTCTTTTGAAACTTCTCCACATTGTCAAGTCATGTGTTTCTCATTTCTAAGAGTTTACATGCAACCGTTCCTCACATATTGATAGATTTGTGGTAGGTAGCCTCACTTGAAGAGCAGTTGAATTTGTTTGGCATTTATGAAGGTATCCATACTTGCTTATACCATTTAAATCTTGACTCACAAGGACACTCATTTATCACCACTGATGTTGATCAATTCATGTTTATGTTTACATTATATGAGCCTATGAACAATTGCATAAAAAAGTCAGTAATTGAAATAATAATTTTATAATAGCAATTGCTAAACATGCAGATAAGAAACTGATCAGGTCTGACATACGCATGTTATATAACAAAAATGTTAATTATACACTCAGTTTTTAGAATAAAAATAGCAAGAGTAAAAGCCACAATTAACTTGTGCCAGCAGACACATCATTTAAGGTAGTAGGGTAATAAATTAAATAGGTTACAAAAGAAACTGAAGGAAGACTACATTTTAAAAATAAATACTTGCTTTTAATACACAAATCCATGAATACTTTGTTTCTGCAAGGTTACCGAGATACTGTTTAATTGGGCTGGGCTCCAGTGTAATGAACCTTCCCCTTAGTAAAGATTGAGAGCCTCAGGGCAAACACTACTTGTTACTTATGTCTTAAGTACTTCATACTACATACACATATACAAAATAGATGTCTTTTCACCTGTAATACTCAGAGAATACATTGAAGTTTGAGTTTACACTCATTTCTAAACTTGAATTTTTTTTCTTCTTTTCTTTTTTAATTTCTATGCCTTGTCTGTTAGAATGGCCATTTGCACAGAGAAACTTACGAAACACTCTATCAACTTCATCATGTTTTTTCGATGTCTGTTTGAAGTCAGTTAAATTTACCAGGTTGGCTGAAATCATCTCTACTGGATTACTCACAACAGAACAAAACAAATCCATTAGAAGGAAATTAGTGTGTAGGAATACTACTTTGAATACCTCTTTGCTCAGTTATAGGATTATCAGTTATGTACTTAGTATTATGAGCTCACTTATCAAGTTTTAACAATCAAAACATGTCACTGCCAAGTTGGACAAATTAAATAAATAAATAGAGAGAAAAAAAATTTCCAAATCTGTCTTTTATATACACAGTGTATGATTTGAATCTTCAGGGGTTCAATTTCTTCTTTTTCAGTAATTGAATTTATTTTTATCATTTCTAGTTAATTAAAATACCGTGTTACACTGATATTGTCTCTAATAAAATGTTAAAGACATAGGGATTTCATCACTAATGTACACATAATACAATTTACAGGACTTTTGTCTTACAGTTAAATATAACCCTACTGGTGGTACATTAGCCTCCTGTAGAAGAGACATTTTCTTCACTCATAGGTTTCCCCTAACATCTGACAGACCGTGTTTCAGATATAATGATAAAAAATATTGTAGTTAAGCAACTTTTTATTTTCCTGGAATGTGTATGTTATAACCCATGCATAGCTGGTTCTAAGTTCAATGTTTGAAGAACCTTAAGGACATTCTCAATCTTCTTGCACCCAAAACCTTATCAATTAGTACATAGCAGGGGCAATAATCACAGTTACTATATCCAGTAGCTCTAACATTGAATTGATCAATACAAACGTTTAGACTATGTTCATTTCATAGAAACATTTCAAGAAATTTCTACCGTTTGTTATTAATGATAATTATGAAACTATTACATGAAGAGATTTACTTCCCAAGAGGATGAAGGTGGTTCCCTGAGATTCAGTCAACTATGAGAAGCAACAAAAGAAAGAACGACTTCACAATTTGGGGACTCCTTACTTCTTAACCCAATGTCTCAGTTTTCAAAAAAGGATAATGCGAACTAGAATTCACTATTATTACATTCTTAAGGACAAATTACTATGATAAAGTGTTTCCTGACTATTATAGACAAATAATCCATAACAAAGGACCCTACAGAACCCCACAGAGCCTCTTGCTTCTTGACATAATCCCCGGTAAAAGTCTGAGGATGGATGTTCTTTGAGGCATCTTATTTAATCAGCAACAAGACAGATATATATCTTTCTCTGTCTCTATTGCTGGGGCTACTTTCTCCCTTTTGCTCCAGCCTCCTTCTTACCTCCCACAAACCATTTCTTTCCTTCTGGAGCCTCCTTTCCCTTTCTTCTTTTCCTTTCCCTACCTTTCTTATGCTAGGTGTGACCCATAAGAATGCATGTTCTCTACAGGATTGTCTTTTTTTGGTGTGTGCAACTTTCATTCTGCTTCCCTTTCTAAAAAAAATACCATTCCCTGTGATGCAGCCTCTCAAACCTTTCTCTATAAAATATATCTTACATGCTTATCACTTGGGTTCAATTTCCTCACCAGAATAGATCTCCGTAAGCATTAAATGTACTTAACAACACCCTCTTCCCTTAAGCCTTTAATGTTATTACATATGGTCCTTAGACAATCTTGCACTTCTGTAAGGCGTACGGTTTTTCTGCCTGCCGCTGCTGGTCTTGTCCTGCCACCATGCCGCCATGCCGCCAGCCCCAAATAATGCACAGAGACTCTGTATTAGATATTATACTGTTGGCCAGTTACTACTTTCTTATCGGCTAGCTCTGTCTTATGTATTAACCCATTTGTGTTAATCTATGTATTTCCACGTGGTCTTCTTACCCGGAGCCGGCTGCCACATACAGCTCTCTCCAGACTCTCCATCTTGACTCCTCCTTACTACTTCCTATTTCTTCCTTGTCTCCTAGTCCCTCCTATCTTCCTTTCCTATTGGCCAACAGTGCTTTACTTATTAACCAGTATGAGAAACATATACAGAATGACATCTCCCATCACACTTCCTGTCATTACCAATGTGGTGTCTTGGAAATTTTTTACAGTTTCAGATGTTCATTAGTCAGTATGGCATGCTTAGAATACTTTACTATCCTATTTTTCATGCTTTTATTGTTTTAATTTTTATAATTTCTCTCTCTCTCTTTATATATATATATATTTGATGTTTGTTGCCCTCCTCTGAAACACAAAATTTTATTATTCTAACATATATGGATATATAAAGTGAAATATGCTAAGAATGAAGCTTATTGAAGATGGGACAGATTCAGTGGTTCTGTCCATACTCATTCATACTCAAATATTGATGTACTTGTCAGCATCCTCTGTTTTGATGGTCCAGTTCATGGACTGAGAAGAAGTAGCATTATTGGAATTTAAATATTTCTCAAGAATAGTTAAGGACCACATTCTGTATTTTCACGGGCTAGTCTATCAAAGATATTTTCTGCTACTCATTCTAATTTATAGCAAGGGGTAGAAAGTTCTTATGTACAACTGTCTAGGAGGGTGAATAATATTTTATGTATCTGAAAAAGCTAGAAGAAAGGACTTTTAAGGTTTTCACCATAATGATAAAAGACAGATGTGTGAGGGGATAAATATGTTACCCCTGATTTAGTACTCAGTGTGTTAATGAATTCAAGCACTGCACTATGCATGCACAAGTGACTGATCAATGCTTCCTATATAATTTTCAAATAGATTAAATTTTAAAACCTTCTGATTGCTTTAGCCAACATTAGGAAGTTTAAAGCCTTGCTTTCTCCCCCGAACTTCCTTAATCTCAATGTGATGGCACTGACGGTGGCCAAGGAATAAACCAGACTTTGAACAAGTGTGGTGAACTGGCTGAAGCAGTAGTTCAGAACATCTTGATTATGATTCACATGTTATTGTCTTAAAAAGAATCTGGAGCCAAGGAAGCAATCTCATCTAAATATTTGAATAGCTAGAGACACAGGTACCAGCCAACAACTTAATTATGGACTTTAAAATTTGGCATTAATCTTTTCTCTTTCCTGTATATATTCTCTTCTAACGCCACAAGTCACAGAAAATTGCTCATTAAACTTCAAGCCATGCTATGTAATACTTGCTACCATTTATAGGCAATGCTCTCCAAAGTACAATTAGGGGGAGTATTATGACACAGAACAATGGAGACAATTATTTCTGAAGTTTATTAATGCTAATTAGCATATGGCATCCAAGACAGCTGCTGATACTTCATTGCTAAATACTGAGGGACTAATTAGTGTTCCATGTTAATTAGCTTCTTCTGCATGTGCATTGTCCTTAGATGCATATGCACTGTCACCATTGGGCTATTAAAAACCTGCCCCATACTCTGCAAGAACATGATGTGGCATTTAGGAGTTCTTTTAGAGTATGTGCATTATTTCCTAACACACACATCCTTAATAGATTCCACAGACATTTAATAACCCACTCTGTGCTTAAAAACACACTAATAAATCATACATTTCTAGATGTTAAGCTGAAGATGACCTTTTGATTTAATCTCATTTTCAGAACCTCTCCCGCTGTAATGATTTCAAATGCTAAAATGTATTCACTACAATGTATTGGTTTTAATTTTTATTTTACTTTTGAAACTGATTTTGCTTTTGCCTGTCAATTGACACATAACCACTTAGTGGCAGCTAAAAGGCATTGTTCAACAAGCTGTCGCATATGTGGACTTTTACCCAGTGTTTAATTTGGTTGCTTGTTCACAATTTTAGTTCTTCATCCTGTTTAGATAAAATAAGTTTTCCTTCATTTAAAGTTGGGGATTAGGATTTACCCATATAAGTCCATCATCATTGAAATCATCAAAGGAAGTGTAGGCTGGTCAGTGATCCAAGGCTTCCACATGGGCCATAAGAACTTTTCAGTGGTTTGGAATTGTTTGATGGTTTGGAAGATGGGAGACTAACAGCCACAGCTTGCTCATCAAATTGCTGTGGCAATTAATATGATTGGCACACCAGTTACGTACTTAGCTTCTCTCAGGGTAGAAATGTATCTGTGGAGAGAGAATGATCAAAAGGAGGAAAAAAAATCAGCTCTGGCTAGAATGACCACAAGAAACAATGAGGCTCAAAATCTTGCAGATGAACACTGGTTTTCATTATTTATTGGAATTATTGGCTTCTTTTAAATGATGCTATACATATTTTTGAATAATTGTTTGAAATATTTAAAGTTAACTTTTCCCAAACATATTCACTTACTATTTTATAGCCTTTAAGTGCTTTAGTATTGTATAACTCTTAAGCATATACCCAAATGATCCACATCTATGCAACAAAGATATCTGTTCAGCTATATTCATAGTAGCAACCTAGATGCCCCACAACTGAAGAAAAGATAAAGAAGATATGGCACATTTACACAATGGAATACTACTCAGCAGAAAACAAAACAAAACAAAAGAATGGAATCTTGAAAGTCATAGTCAAATGGATGGAACTTGAAGAAATCATCCTGAATGAGGTAACCCAGTCACAAAAAGAGGAACATGGTATGTACTCGCTCATATATGGATTTTAGACATAGAGCAAAGGATCACCAGCCTATAATTCACACTTCCTGAGAAACTAGGATACAAGGAGGAACCTAAGAGATTCATACAAGATCCCTCACAGAAGGGGAAAGGAACAAGATCTTGTTGACTAACTTATCTACCATCATGGAGCCCTCATCTAGCACCTACCTGATGGAAACAGAAGCAGACACCTACAGCTAAACACTGAGCCAAACTGGAATCCAAATGTAGAGAGGCAGGACAAGACCAGGCTACAGAAACCCACAGAGACAGCAGACCTGAACAAGGAGGAGCTAATGGGCCCCCAGACTGATAGCTGGGAATCCAGCATTGGACCAACTCAGACCCCATGAACATGGATGGGTCTCAGATAGAAGGCCTGGGCAGTCTAAGGGATCTCAGACAGTGGAAACAGGATGCATCCCTGATGCACAAATGGATTTTGGGAGCACATTCCCTATGGAGGGATACTCCCTTAACCTAGAGGCAGGAGGGAGGACCTAGTCCCTACTCCAAATGACTTGACAGAATTTGTTGATCCCTCCTGGAAGGCATCACCCTCCCTGTGGAGTGGGGGGGGGCAGGATGGGATGGGAGGGTGGTGGTGGGGCATGGAGGGGAGGGAGGGAGAGGAAACTGGGGTCAATATGTAAAATAAGAAAAATAAAAAAAACAAAAATAAGAAAACAAAAACAAAACAAACAAACAAAAATGCTCTGCCTGTAGCTCAGTCTTAGTACTAACTAGCTCTTACAACTTAAATTAATCCATTTCTATCAATCTATATTTTGCCACATGACTTGCGGCTTTACCTGTCCTCTAGCATCTTGCATCTTTGGTGACTGACTAGCATCTCTTCCTGACTCTGCTTTTCTTACTCTCTGTACTTTCCATTTGACTTCCCTGAAGAGCTTTTCATCTGCCTTGCTATAGGCCAGATATGCTTTATTACTAACGTAGGATGGCAATACACAGAAACTGTTCTCGTAGGAGAGGCGTGAGATTGACAGTAGTCTGCCTTGCTTCAAGGGACTTTTGTTTCAATAAGTTTGGTGACTGTGGAATTTCCTTAAACTCTGCCTCAAGTTTTCTACCTAAAAAAATCACAGTAATAATTTCCCAACCTGACTTGTAATGATGAGTCTTGTGAAGAAAGCCTTAGTATATACAAGTTGTTAATATTTAATTTGAAATGCATAAAATCTCTGATAATCTCTCCACATCAGGTGAGTTTTTGTCTTTGTTTCTCTTCAGTACTCTGGTAAATTTGTGACCTCCACCCCCCCCCCCCAAAACAGACTGCTCTTAAAGATGCCTGTCTTCTGTCTTGTGCCACATTCCAAAATTAGTGGTCTCAGTTTTCATTTGTCTTAAATAGCCCCCATACCCTCTAACCTCTGCTTTAGAAATAAGAGAACAGCAGGTTACATGAATGTGTGAAGGACCAGTTTCCAGTACAGTTCAAAATCACAAGGCCTGGCTTGAATATGATCTACTTTCCTTCAGACATATTTCAAATGCACTGTCCCCAGTAAACAATGCAGTTTTAAAAGTCATCGGGGCCTTAGCAGGTATGGTCTTTCTGGCAGAAACACATCAGAGAGTGATGTGATTCTGAAGGTTCTAATTGGTCCTTGGTTCAGGTCCTACTTTCTGTGTTTCCTGGACCATCATGATATCAACTGTATCTGTTTCACAGACTGGGGCACTGACTTCCCTATTTGGATACACTATAAGCCTAAATCAAACGATAAAAATTAAGGAATCACTTTAAGTATTTTCTCTCATGGATTTTCTCACAGTGACTTATTTACTTACATGGTTAAATACTAATAAGGAATAGCTGCAGCTGACCCAAATGGCAAATTTGGAGTAATTTGCTTCAGAAAATTCAATCGTGACTTCTATGCTCTTTGAGATATAAGTCATACACCAGCTTCCACTTATTTTTTACAAGCTAAGGACTTCTCGTTCAGGTTCCTGGAACCCATTTCCTTGGGTGGTTTTCCTTTCTATAAGCAGAGACTAGACAATTACCATCAATTACCAAGCACAGATGTTCAGATCTCACTGACATTCATCCAGTAGCCTCTGGTCCATCACAGATTTTTTTTACTGCCTCACTCAGGGCTTAAAGTATTCTCTATCTTTTGCTTAGATGGACTTGACCTCACTCTGTGACCTCCAGCAGGCAGCCATTTTGTGTGACGATTTGCTCAATTGTGTAATTCAGTCTGGTCCTTACAAGCAACAATCTTGAAGTACTAATGAGAGCATTTTTTTTGGAGCATCTCAATTTTTATCATTCAAATGGCACTAATATTTCAAATATTAGCCATGATATTTGTATAAAATTTAAGCTGAAACATAATTTTGTACTCAAGTTGATTATAAATTTTTGCTAATATCACTTAAATAAAACACTGTTTTATAAGGCTACTGTCGCTGGTGATTGTAGTTTTCAAACTTTTTATGTTTCTTTACTTTCCTGCCTTTTCTTTGTTGAGGGAACCTACAATATTTGATATTTTGTTCTTGTGCCATTTCTAGGATCACATGAGCCACATTTTATTCAGTAACTCCTTCCTAAAGCCTATTATAACCTTTGTACAGAACCATCATCCGTTGGAGGATTCCCAAAGGTTAGAGCAATTAGAACACAGTGTGTCTTCGAAACTCGAATTCAAAGGTCTATTTTAATCATTACATCATTCCCTCCAATCAATAGCCCCCATTAAGATGGTTCTCTTTTTCTACTGACCTTGCTTTGGTTTCTCTTGAAGTAAATTGTGATATAAGTATTGTAAAAACTAGTAATTATTTTCCCACCCTCACACATCTAATTTAGCATACAAAAAAAAATGAAAGTCTACATTTTGAAGGGAGATTTTATACAATAAAAAAGTGAGTTTATTATTTTAATGAAGCAACCTGCTGGCAGCTGCAGAAACAAGTGAAACACAGGAATGCATTGAGGTGCATGGTCTGCCAGGGATAGTGAGGGGTAAGGGATGCTGTGATGTTTGTGGTCTGGCAGAGACAGTGATGGATGTCATTAAATGAACATAGCAGGCTTTGATTTCTAATACTCTATGGCTACTTAGTCTTTTATTTTGTAATGACAGCTGTATAGCAGAGAAGCTATAGTCTACATATGAATTTATAGATATGCCATTATTGGATTAAATAAGTCAAGGTTTTCTAAACAACTTACTGATTTGTGGTTGATTTCATCCGAGCAGAAAATCTCTTAGCATTGATTCTAAGCCAGCTTAGTTTATAAGTATTAAGTAACACATATGTTCTCAATTTCAGTGCTCAAGGAAAATAGGTTACAAGAATAACACCAAATAAAACAAAGAGAGGCAATAGAAGGTGGTAACAAACAAATCCATTGATATACTGACTGCTCAAAGTTATCTAAACATATTTTTATGGTAATTACAATTGAAATAAAGAATAGTCAAAATGTTTGTCTTCAGAATAAAATTAATCATCATTGAGTTCTTTCTTAATTTAGAAAAACGTTTCAAATCCCAAAATGTTTAATTTAATTATGAAATTACATTTTAGTTTTGAAGTATTTTCTTCTCCAAAGTTGCTTAATTATAAGGTCGCTTAATCATTGTATAATGAGTGTCAGACTCATTGGACTCAAATGGAAATGTGCATTTATCCTTAGACTCTGCAAGTGTTGGGCACATGGTATATTGATCTTGGATGATCTTTGTGTAAAGATGTGTCTTTACCCAGAGGCCTCCAGTTGGTTTAATAAAAAACTGAATGGGAAAGAGGTAGGCAAGAGAAATAAGTGGGACTTCCAGGGAGAGAGAGGACCTGGAGGTGAATCTAGGCATGTGAAAGATGCCAGCAAGACTGGGAAAGAATTGGGCACACAGAATTAAGAATATATGGGGTGGGGTGGGGTTTTGATGGGGGACATGGGAGGATGGGAGGGAGAGGGAACTGAGATTGATGTATAAAATAAGATTGTTTCTAATTTAACTAAAATTTTATAAAAAAAAAAGAATTAATGAGAGTTAAAAAGTCATGTGGCAGAATGTCAATTAATTTTAAAAAAAAAAAACAGGTTAATTTAATGTATAAATCTAGATGGGAACGAGCCTAAGATAAAGATCAAACATTCAAAATTAAAAAGTCTCTTGTTATTATTTGTGGGCTGGTGGCAGACAGGAAAACTTGACTATATATGACACATAATGTCTAGGCACGTATATCCACATAAAGCCAGAGAAAGCTGAAAATGTTTTACATTGGTATGGATTTTTGTATATTTATCCAAATGTAAGGCTATTTTTGTTAGAACATATTGTATCTATTTGGCTTTCAAGATTTAACGAGGATGGACTATGATGGTCTTGGCCCCAACTTATTATTAAGCTAATTCCTAATATATTACGAATAAAATTAGTTATATTCTTATATCTAAGCAATCCCTACACACTTTCTGAAATTCATTAAACAAGGATTTTCCTCATCTTCATGTCCATAATAAGAAGAGAAGTGAGTGTTGAGTTTATTGTTCATCCATGTTTTTCTGATTCTAGAAGTCTGGCAAGACTTTTCTATTTGTACCTTTGCTGCCATACTCAAGTATCTACATTTAATGAATAGAATGATGAATTTATTCCCTGTTATTTCATACAATAGTCACTTTTCATCTATCAAAAGTATGGTCACTAATTTTCAGTTTTATTTAATCACTTATTTCCTATGTCTGGGAACAGGTATTTCTGAGGTCGTATAAAAATGGGCTGTGTAATGTGCAAACGAAGATAGCTGTGCATGTTTGCTGTAGCACCATGTGTCTTTACTGGTAACTGAAATTTTAAGCAATTTATTTCTTAAGTTAAACATTTATAATTATACCTTTACGTGTTTTGTGCATTTATGTGTACCCATGCATGTGTTTACATGTCATAGTACACTGGTGACGTGAGAAGATATTATGGGGTCAAGTCTCACTTTTCACTCATTTGTGGGTCCCAGGGTTCTAACTCATGTCATCAAGGTGTTATGTAACACAAACAGATTAATGACCAAGAGACTGGTACTGGTGTTCAAGCTTCAAGCTGAATAATTGAAAAGCAAAGGAGCTGACCACTAGCTTTTTACATCTACCTCAGACTGAATGGGCTGATCCTGTCTCCAGGAGCTCTCACCAAGTCTCAGACTGTAACCTTTCCTCAGCATGGCTGGAAAATGAATACCTTGCTGAGACCTTACTTCTTTCTTATATACTTCCCCTAATGTTGGGATTAAAAGTGTAAGCTATAATTCTCTTTTTGAATGATTCACTCTTGTGCAAGTGTGGTTGTCTTGGACTCACAGGGATCCCTCTATGTCTTAATCCTGAGTCCTAGAATTAAAGATATGTTCCACTACCTCCTAGCTTCTGGCTGCTGGGATTAAAGGAGTGTGTTGGCCTGTGGCTGACTTTGCTTTCTGTAACTTCAGGCAAGCTTTAATAAATCATAAACAATATATCACCACAGTGTCAGTGTGCAGGAGATGCCATCTCTCCAGCACCCCCATTTCCATCCCAAAACAGGGTATTCCTGGATGCCTTCAAATTTCCTATGCAGCAACAGTGATCCCTCCCATGTAGCTACAGTCTTGAGTGCTGGGATTATTCGTGTGTGCTGTAGCACCTTGTTTGTACAGTTCTGGAGACTGAAACCAGGGCTTCAGGCAAGCTATGCAAATAATTCACTGACTGAGCTGCACACTGTGTGTGTGTGTGTGTGTGTGTGTGTGTATGTTTGTGTGTGTGTGTCTGTGTGTGTTTGTCTGTGTGTGTGCACACACGTGCAAGAATGTGTGCACAAGCTACCACGGTTAAAATACAAAAGATGAGGTAGAATATTTCAACAGTCAAATACAACCTGATATTTCCATAAACACTCATTACCACCCATCAAACTCAGGCATACTGGAAATAATTAGGTACAGCCGGGAGCTTCCAAGAAGATCTCCTTTTTATTCACTTTTGTTTTCATGAAACTCTGAAAAGGGATTTCTTTGACAGCTTCTCCACTGAAATATTTCTACAGGATTGTTTAAATAATGGTTACTGCAATTAGTGTCTTTTTTTGTATATTTTGAAATTTGTGGGCAAATGTGTTTGCCTCACAGAATCTGGTAGTTTGGAGTTTCAGCCAAAATAATGTCAACACATTTATATTTTAAGTGATTTTTCTTGGCCTTTGAGAAAGCTAACTCATTCAAACAAAGCCTCCGTTAAGAACCACTTCTTTTCAGAGTTATTCTCTCACACTTGACCCAGGTTGTCTGACAGTGATAAGCCGCCCACTTCACTCCAGTCTTTATAAGTTAAAATGTACTATAAAATTTCATATTTTACTAGATAGAATATAACTATGATGATTTCCTAAGGAAACTTTCAATCACATTAATTTCAATTTAATTTTCATAATCGTTGAGTTCAGCATGAATGAACTTGCTAAGATACTTAATGCTCAGTTTTGTAACAATAGAAAAACACATGTCAGTGGCCCAGAGAAATGGTGGCTTATTTGTTTTTCACATTGCAGTACTGTGAATTTCTAAACTAAGAACCAGGATTGCCTGGTTATTGGCACTCTTGGCTTCACATCCAAGGAAAGCAAAACCACTTTCATAGTATCTCTATGACAGAGTAGCTCTTTTTAAAAAAAAAGACTTTAAAAATTGAAGAAGAAATACATATCGATAAGAGTTTGGTTTGTTTGTTTGTTGTGTTTTGTTTTTATCATCACACTCAGAAAACAGAGGCAAACAAAATTGAAATCAAGAGTAAGGCTTGCTACAGGGTACTTACATTGCTCAATAACTTACTGAGTGTGAATTTTTTTTCTTCCTTTCTTCACTCTTGTAATTTAAAAAAGCAGCACAAGAGAAAAAAGATGCCATGCAACAGAGCTCACGAGTTTTTTGTTTGTTTGTTTGTTTGCTTTTTAAATTAGGTGAAAGAGAATGGGAAGGGAGGAGACGGGAGAGTGGAGACTAGCCTCTGGGGACAAGGTCAGCAGAAGAGAAAAGAAAGGCAAACAAAGAGTAGGGGAGACAGACAGACAGCGAAAGTAAGGGACTGACAGAGAGACAGAGGGAAAGAGAGAGGGGGTATAGGAGGTGGGCAGGGCCCTTTGAAAAGGAAACACAGTGAACATGCACAGGTGGTGCTCTTAGTGGCCGCAGCTGAGGGCGTATCCTGTCAGGACCCCAAGGACAGGCCAGTACAGATGCCTGAGTACTAACAACTTCCTTTTCCCTCCCTTCCCAATCCCTGCTTCTTTCTTCCTTCCCTCACATCTATTCATTTTTGGTCTTTATTTTTCTTTTATCCCTTTCCTTCCATTCATGGAAACTGTTGGCATATGCCAAGGAAGCACATCACCACTTAGCAACCCTTTCAAATGATTTTATAGATCGGGAAATTTAATGTCATGCATAAAATGTAACTTGGAAGTCACGAAGCCTATAATTGTTCAATAATAGAGAGAAATTGACTTTTTTTTTTTTTACACTGTAATCAGGTGCATGTCAAAAAGTCATGCTGTATTAAATAGTACTCATAGTGGATTTTTGTCATACAATCTTTAATATTTGGTTCTTTCTGTCGTTATAGCTTTTGAAATTTTAATGAAGAAGCTACAGGAGAAATCACTCTAGTACCTGAATATGTAACTAAAACACTCTTGTTGACTTTCATTCTAGGTAAATGACCCACTGTCATAATTCCTCCTGTTGTATAATTGCTTATGGCTGAGATAAAATTCATTCACTCATTGCTAGAATACTGCACAACTTATACAAGCTCCTGTTCCAAATAGGAATGTTCTAGGGATTTTTACATTTTTTAAATATATGGAGTTAGATTTCTAAATCTTTGTGGTAGTCATTTCTCCTCATAGTCTCTCATCTACCTTGCCCTTGAATCCCCTTTTCCCATTAAACACTCCCTATACTGTTATTCCCATTTAAACTTAATACCACTGCATCCTATCTCCCAGACTTTGAAATGTCACCTTCTATGGCAATGGTTGCCTTGCTAATTTTCCAATATCTTTGAGTATTCCAAATGGAACACATATATCTGGAGATTCAAAACTAACGTTCACAAATGAGAGAAAGCATTTCACCCTAGGCATTCTGGGTCTAGGTTTCCTCATTCAGAATCGTTGTGTTGAGCTCCATCCACTTGTGATTTTCACAATTTAGTTTTCTTAACAGTTGAATAATAATACTACATTGTGGAAATATGCCACATTTTAATTATCTATTCACCTGTTGATGGAGATCTATTTTTTTCTTGTAGCTATTGTGAATAAAGCAGCAATGAACATTGATGACCAAATATTTCTATACTAAGATACAGAGTGCCTGCATATGTGCTCTAGTGTAGTATGATGAGGTAGACACACTTATAGCTTTCAGAGGATCCTGCATGCTGATTCCCTTAATGGTTATGAATATTCAGGCATCTGTACTGGCCTGCCCTTTGGGTTCTGACAGGATCTAACCTTAGCTGCAGCCACTAAGAGCACCACCTGTGCACATTAACTATGTTCCCTTTTAAAGGACCCTGACCACCTCCCATCCTCCTTTCCCTCTTCCTCTCTCTCTTTTTCTCTTTCTCTTCCACCACTCTTGTGGCCAAGGACAAGTCCCTGGCCCCTTCTCTAACCCTTTTTCTTCCCCTTCTCTTTCCTCTTCCAATAAACCTCCCATGCAAGTCCTGCTGTATGGCATGACTTCTCTTCTTGGTGTTTTTTTAAAATTACACCAGCGGCTTGTTATGAGCAGTTTCCTGCCAGCCTGGTCTCAGAGCTGTGTCAGTTCCAAAATAATGCACAGAGACTCTATTAGTTATAAAGTTGTTTACCAATGGCTAGAGCTTCTTATTGGCTAGCTCTGTCTTAAATATTAACTCATTTCTATCAATCTAAGTGCTACCAAGTGGTCTTATCTTACTGGAGAGAGGGTCCTGACCTCTTCTCTCACATCCTACATCTTGACTCCTCTCCACTACATCTCCCAGAATCCTCCCTATCTCCTAGTCCTGCCTATCTTGCTTTCCTATTGGCCGGCAGGGCTTTATTCACTAACCAATGAGAGAAACATATTTACAGAATGACATCTCCCATTAGTGGCTACACTGATTTGCACTTCCACTATAATAAGTGTGCTTCTTTCCTCATATCCCTAGAAGTACTTGCCATCATTATATTTTCTTATCCATTCTTAATCAAAGTAGGGTGAAAGCTCAACATTTTAATTTGATCTCCCCTGATAACTGGGATCCTGGAAATGTAAAAATATAATCCGGACTCATTCATATTTCATCTTTTGATAACTCTCTGTTTAGCTCCTTGCCCTACTTTTAACTAGGTTGTTTCATTGATATTCAGTGTTTGGGGTCTTTGTATATTCTAGTTATTAAGGAGATGCATAATTGGTATTTTTTTCTCCCTCTGTAGGCTACTGCTTCACTCAAATAACTGTGTCTTTCTTTTGCTGCATAGACACATTTATTATTTATTATTTTTTTAGTTTCATTAGGTTTCATTTGTTGATTATTCTTATTACTGCATGATCTACTAAGTGCTTGTTTGTCAGTCTTTAAGTTAAAAAAGTATTTCCTAGTATATTCTCTGTCAAACTCGTTTTTGACATCAACTTTCCAAAGCTTTGAAGTTAGCCATCATCCTTTACTTAGTTAGGGTTACTATTTCTATAATGAAACATCATGAGCAGAGAAAAAGTGGATTACTTGGATTACACTTCCATACTGTAGTCCATCACTGAAGCAAGGCAGGACAGGAACTCAGTCAGCGTTGAAACTTGGAGATAAGAGCTGATGCAGAAATTTTAGAAGGGTGATATCTAAAGTTTCTGCATCAGCTCTTATCTCAAAGTTTCATGTATTGCTCATCCTGCTTCCTTATAAAACCAGGACACCTAAGCCAGAGAGGTCGCCATCCACAATGTGTAAACCTCTCCTACATCAACCACTAATTAAGAAAATACCCCTACTGGCTTGCGTAAAGCCAAGAAGCATTTTCTTAATTGAGGTTACCATCTTTCAGATGGCTTTAGCTTGCATCACACTATTAAAGTATCAAGCACAATAGTATGTCTATTTTTTCTATTTTTACTTGTGTTCATTTTTGAGTATACAAGTGCATGTGTGTGTATAGATGAGTGTGCACATGTGTGAAATTGCAGAAGGAGGCCAGAGGCAAATCTTTGGTGTTGTTCCTCAGGAGCTAGCTGCATTGTTATTTGAGACAGAGACTTGGCTGTTCCATTTGGAAGGATGGCCCCTGAGCAACAACAATCTTCTTGTGTCCTTCTTAATGCTGAGATTCAACTGTCACCAAACTTGGACTTTGATATGGTTCTGGTTATCAAACTCAAGTCCACAAACTTGCACAATGAGCATGTCAATCACTGAGATGTATCCCCATCTCTGAATTGTGTTATATGTTCATGATTTCCACTATGAGGCAAGTTTTAAATTTTTCTAAAAACATTCTTTTGTCCCATTTTAATGTCATGGTAGCAGTCACAATTCTCTTATTACTTCCACGACTGAACACTTTAAGTGTGCTGGTGCATATTTACATATTCTTGAAAAGATGGTTTCCTTCCAAATTCTCATACATCTCATTTGTGAACTAAAATCTCATGAGGGATTTCTCTAGGCATATTTCCGTGCCAATCAAAAGTTTTTATAAACCACCGTGAGTCACTTTCTAACTAAATGAGTGTCAAAACTGACATGTCTTTGGCTCCCTCTGTAAAGTTCCTAGATGTACTAGCTATGATTATAATACATCAAATTCATGCTTACACATTAAAATATTCAAATAATATTTAATCTCAAATATGGTGCTTAACAGGTGTTGTACAAACTGACAGCAGTACAAATTTTTGCAAAAGTGTCAGTTGTGACACATGACTATAAATTATTCCTAGTTTCCATTTCTGTGTAGTATTTGTAGAAAGTTCATAAGGGATGGTGGAAGAGCATCAAAATAAAGGATCATGCTGTAGAAATCAAAAATTCTAAATTATGAAGCTCTTTATATAAAGCAGAGATCTCCCTGTTGTTTTTGGTGTTTTTTTTTTTTTTTTTCAATCAAAGCACATGACTCATCAGCATCCAAAATCCTTTGCAATGCAGTAAAGCATTCTTTAATTGACTAGTAAATCTGTTTCACTTTAGGAAATTCTTCTTGTCTTTCTGTTTTTGGTGGACTCTATAGGACCTGGGATGTTTTATGGTATCTATTCTTTTAGTATTCTTTTCAACTAAACTGCTGTAATATGTACAGTAGAGACAGAAAACCCAAATGTGAGTATCCAGTGCTCCTGAAATTAAGTAACCATTATGCCTGTCCACATTGTTATTGGAATTTTGTATTAGCAACTGAAAATAACAGGCATGGTGCCGCTCACTTCCTTACAAAGGAAACTGAAAACAGAATGTTTGCAAAGATCAAACTCCTCTAGCTAAACAGGATTTCCTTAGAACACAAGGGCTACAATGTACCAACAGTATATAGTATGCCACTGTACACCACCTTTCCGTTACTACACTTAATTATAGGACATGTATACATGATGTTTTATATAGACACACATTTTCCCCAATTACAATGTGGTATTTGAAAGTTATAGCTGTAATTGATAATATCCCAAAGATCTAAATCCAGGTATAATAATGTCACATTCACCTGTGTATTGTTGCAGTTCTATTTCTGTGCTGGTCCTTTTATTGATTAGTTAGGTATTTTCTATATGTATAATTCCAGAATGATTTCGTTTTCAGCCCATCACATATTAGCCAGTTATGAGAAACATTTCAGAAAGTTTGAGAATTTCTCAATCCTTCTAGTTCAGAAGTAATTTATTGTTGACTACATTTCTTCAGAGGTATCAGTTTGGCCACAGGTGCCTTCAATTAGTAATGGGGAAATGATGTCTATTCAGTTCACCTGAAAGGGCAATTTGAATATCTGTTTGTGCTATTTACATTTTTTTTTCTTTAAAACATTACCATGGGATATAACTGCTCTCAAGTCATAGAAAATTCATTTTCAAAAGCTTCATTGAATTCACTGATGCCATAATTCACCCAAAGGAATAAAGTTCAACCCCTGACAGCATGATATTCCCAGCCTTGCACTCCATCTAAGTATAAGTCTGCTTCTAGAGTCATTGTTTTCATTAGTTTTATGCCTGCCATTTGAAGAGCTACTGTGCTGTGGGAGCTATTGGTACAAATCAACCACTGTAAAATTTTATTGCATTTTATTATTGCATAAGTGTTATGCCAATAACCGTATTGAAAGAAAACTATTGGTGTTTAACATGTAACAAATCCCAAGCATAATGCGATTTGAAACCTTCATTTAATGCATGAGTAAACACTGTTTCACAGGCACAGATGATCTCAGAAAGAACCAGCTCAATTTTACTTGTGATAAAAAAAAATGCTCTGATAAAAAAAAGATATGTTCAATCTATTATCTGGCTTCATATCTGTCATTGAAATGGAAATAAGCAGTTCATGCATAAAAATAGAACAGAGAAAGCATGGCAAGGCTATAGAAACTCAATCACACTGAAACACATATTATTTTGACATTTTAAGTAGATCATGTTAAGCTTTTCTTCCTTTTTTTCTGTCTAGCAGAATTTCCTAAAATGAGAACGAAAGCATTTGCATGGTTCAGAGGCAAAACTTCATTATGCAGTTTTATCAATTCCTTTGAGATCACTGATCTCAGATAGTTTTGATTTTTGCACTTCTGTGGTGCTAATAAATGCAGCTCAGTCAATGATTCATGCCCTAGATTTAAGAATTTTACATTTCATGTGATTGAGAATCGAGAGAAGCATAGAGAGATTTAATTACATCACACTCCATCATTCTAATGGCAAAAGGAAAGTCAAACCCATACTCATACAACTGAGGATGCTGAGAATGGTCCACTGAACCAGGCTCTTCCACGCTTTATAAGGTACCATCTTGGCTACTTTCAGTTTCAATGATCCATCACAAAAAAATGATATTTTAAATTTCAGAAATGTGTTGATTAGAAGGACGGTTTGAACATTTTCAGAGGTTTCTGTGACTCTGAAAATTATTTTTCCAGGTAAGTAAAGCAATTCCAATATACAAGTTCATGTTTTGCTTCCCAGTAGGTCAGGCCCTTCCCTGAAAATTAAGGATTTTCTAGGAAGTATGACTATCACCTATCACTATTCCTTTGGAATGATGAATACAGTGGAAAGGCTACCATAAAAGCCCTTCCCAAATAATGAGATTGATTACTTAACTTATCTACCATCATAGAGACCTCATCTTCATAGCTGATAGAAACAGAAGCAAACACCCACAACTAAACACTGAGCTGAAATGGAATCCAACTGTAGAAAGGGAGTACAAGACCAGGCTACAGAAACCCACAGAGACAGCTGACCTGAACAAGGAGGAGCTAATGGCCCCCCCCCAGACTGATAGCTGGGAAACCAGCATTGGACTGACTCAGATCCCCTGAACATGGGTCTCAGTTAGAAGGTCTGGGCAGTCTAAGGGACCTCAGACAGTGGAACCAGGATGTATTCCTAATGCACAAAAGGACTTTGGGGGCACATTCCTCATGGAGGGATACTCCCTTAACCTAGAGGTAGGAGGGAGGGCATAGATCCTACTCCAAATGACTTTACAGATTTTGTTGACCCCTCCTAGAAGGCATCACCCTCCCTATGGAGTGTGGGGAGAAAATGGGATGGGAGGCTAGTCGGGGGCATGAGAGGGACTGAGGAAGGGAAAGGGAACTGGGATGGACATGTAAAATAAGAAAAAATTAATTAAGAAATAAATTTTTAAAAAGTATTAAAAAAAAGACAAAAGCAAAGAAAAAGGTTTCCACTGTCTGAGGTCCCTTAGACTGCCCAGGCCTTCTAGCTGAGACCCTTGTTCAGGGGGCCTGAGTCAGTCCAATGCTGGATTCCCAACTATCAGTCTAGGGGCCCATTAGCTCCTCCTTGGTCAGGTCAGCTGTCTCTATGTGTTTCTGCAACTTGGTCTTGTCTTCCCTCTCTGCATCTGAATTCTAGTTTGGCTCAGGATTTAGTTGTGAGTATCTGCTTCTGTTTCCATCAGGTGCTAGATGAGGGCTCTATGATGGTGGATAAGTTAGTCATCAGTCTCATTATCAGGGAAGGGCATGTATGGTAGCCTTTCTACTGTTGCTCAAATTGTTACTTGGAGTCAGTCTTGTAGATCTCTGGACAATTCTCTAGGTTCAGTTTTCTCTTCAAACCTATAATGACTCCCTCTTTTATTCTCTCTCTCTCCTTCTTTCTCTCATCTATTCTTCCCCTGACTTAAGCTTCCTAGACCCACATGCTTTTCTCTCCTCCCCATCTCTTTCTCCTTGCTTCCTCTCCAGTATGCCCAGGAACCCTATATTCTCAGGAGATCTTGTCCCTTTCCTGTTCTGTGAGGGACCCTGTATGAATCTCTGAGAATCCTCCTTGTATCCTAGTTCCTCTGGCAGTGTGAATTATAGGCTGATGATCTTTTGCTCTATGTCTAAAATCCATATGTGAGTGAGTACATACCATGTTCCTCTTTTTTGTGACTGAGTTACCTCATTCAGGGTGGTTTCTTCAAGTTCCGTCCATTTGACTGTGAATTTGAAGACCCCATTGTTTTTTTCTGCAGAGTAGTATTCCATTGTGTAGATGTGCCACATCTTCTTTGTCCATTCTTCCATTGAAGGGCATCTAGGTTGCTTCCAGGTTCTTGCTATTACAAATAATGCTGCTATGAACATAGTTGAGCACATATCTTTGTTGCATGGATGTGGATCATTTGGGTATATGCCTAAGAGGGGGACTGATTCCCATTTTCCTGAGGAACCGCCATACTGATGTCCAAAATGGCTGTACGAGTTTGCACTCCCACCAGCAGCGGAGGAGTGTTCCCCTTTCTCTACATCCTCTCCAGCATAAGTTATCATTGATGTTTCTAATTTTAGCCATTCTGGCAGGAGTAAGATGGTATCTCAAAGTTGTTTTGATTTGAGTTTCCCTGATAGCTAAGGATGTTGAGCACTTTTTGATTTCCTCTGTTGAGAATTCTCTTTTCAGTTCTGTACCCCATTTTTTAGTGTGGTTATTTGGTGTTTGGTTGACTAGTTTCTTTGTGTATGTTGGAGATCAGTCCTCTATTAGATGTAGGAGTGGTGGAGATCTTTTCCCAGTCTGTGGGCTGCTGCCAAACACCTACTTTTGAGAATGAGTTCAAAGTAAGTTCAAATAGAAGTGAAACAAGATGCTCTCAAGTGTTTGTTTAGATCTTTTATCTTTTCCCAAATAATTGAAATATACCCTTGAAATAATGATCAGAAGAGTGATAAAGGTGTTTTATATGAAGAAGATAAATTGTATTTACATAAATCTATTTAAATTTATGAATATTAAAGAAAAATTTTAACAGGATTTTAGATACAATTAATCAGGCAATATCCTTTCAAATCCTTCATTTATCTATAAACCATAAAAGATCCCTTAAGCATACTTTTCTCAGTTAATGAGGTTTATGAATGATTTTTATAAAGATATTATTATTTAATCAGCATCATATATGTCAAGTTTACATTTTTGGATTAAATAATTCCTAATTGCATATGTACTTGTTGATTTGTTTTACCTTAAATATTCAAAGGCTGTGAAAAAGATGCCTAGAAATGTTCACAAAACTGAACAATGAAAACCTCTGAAATTTAAAGGGACATGGAATTAATAGCATAATAATATAAAATGCAAAAATGCTTTAGGCACAAATATATGCTATGAAAATATGTTTGGAAATTTGCTTTGTTATAGTTCTATAATTCATAAGATATAATATACTTTGTTCAATCTTTTATAAATGCCTGCATATTGTGGAAAATTTAGAAATATAGATATGATTGTATTGACATTATTATCATAATTTCATAATCTAGTAGTAAACAGACAATCACTTAATACTCTAGTAATTTTTTCAAGATATAGAGACCTTACAGAGTAAATGTGCATTATATTTACAAAATTTAAACAGTGATTCACAGAAAATTTATACTACTTTTCATTTTATCACTAACACAATAAATGATTAAAAATCAATTTACATACAAATATATGTAACTTCTATATATATGAGTACTATATTTATTGGACAAAAGAAGTTGTCAAAATATATTGCAAAATATAGGAAACAAAAATTTACTTTTTGTCAGATAGAAATAATTTTCTATCAGAAACATTATAGAAAAAAAAATCACCAGTTTTATAAAAGAGTGTAGAAAAGAGGTGTTTGATCACCCTCCCTGGGGAGCAGAAAGGGGATGGGATGGGGTTGAGGGGAACAGAGGAGAAAGGGAGGGTGCACAAACTGGGATTGACATGTAAAACAAGCTTGTTTCAAATTTAAATAAGAAAATTATCAAAAAAAAAAAAAGAAAAGAAAAAAGAGGTGCTTGATAGATTAGATTAGGACTTATAGTACAGATATATTAAGAAAATCATATGGTCTAATGAAAAATAACTGTGATTTCACTGGAAAACTATCATCACTGATAGAAATATCAAAATCAGATTATAAGAAAACAAATGTCCGAAGAGATATCTCTTCAAAAATTAAGGATAGTCTTTACTTTTATTTGATGATAGTGATGACAGCATTTATTTTCACAAGGGCAATAAAATTCTAATAAGGAAGAAACTCGGTATAGCTACAAGTTATTTAAGCATAATTTTGAAAAGTAGTATAAGTTTTTCTTCACTTTACCTTGGTCACTAATTTTAATAATTTCTGAATCTATGCATAATCGACTTGCCAGGTGTTCAAAGGAAATTGCTGACACAGCCTATAAGGAATTCTAAATATAAAATCTCCATATTACACTGCTAATGGGTACCACTGAATAATTCAACTCCAGCCAATAATAATAATAAGAAGAAACTCTATCCTGTAGGCCTGAGTCATGATTCAGATTCAGGTGGTGATTTGCCTCTCTTAAAGTATCTTTTATTTTTTTGACTTATGGAACAATTTGCTTTTACTTCATTCAAGCTGTCAGGAAGGATTTAAAAAAAAAAAAAAAAAAACAGCAGCAGGGTGGTTATCTGGGCCCTGGCTGAGGCTGGGGATTTTCCAGTGGTGAATGGTCTGTATACTCCAGTTACAGGACAGGCTCATAGAAAGGATGGAGAGTCGAATATCAATTCCTCATTACAGAAGCTGAAAAGTGAAAGACAATACCTTGAACGACAGATGATAGAATTTGCAAGTGCCATCCTATCTTTTCGTGTGTGTGTGTGTGTGTGTGTGTGTGCGTGTGCGTGTGCGTGTGCGTGTGCGTGTGCGTGTGCGTGTGCGTGTGCGTGTGTGTGTGTGTGTGTGTGTGTGTGTGTGGTGTTCTGGGATATTAGGGTAGGTAGAGGCCAAATTTTAACAAATACCTTTCTTGATTGTCTGCTACTTTACTTTTGGAGATGGGCTTCTCACTGCAGTTTATGCTCACCAATTGGTTGGAAATGGCCAGCCACAAATCCTCATGATTGTCCCTGCAATTATCTCACAGGTTCTCATCAATAAATAAACACCATAAAAATGAAAGGTTGGAGATATGTCTCAGCCTGTATATTCCCTGCTATGCAATCATGAGGCCCTGACATCAGAACCTAGCATCCTGTTAAAAAACAGTTTAGTTTGTTACCCAATTTGTTAATTGGATTATTTGTGTTTTCTATGTCTAATTTCTTGAGTTCCTTATATAGTTTGGAGATCAGTCCTCTGTCGGATGTGGGATTGGTGAAGATTTTCCCCCCATTCTGTAGGCTGCTCTTTTGTATTACTAACATTGTCCTTTGCCTTACAGAACCAGAATGAAGGATGAGAGTAAAAGAGTTGTCTTGATGGGGGCTACATTTCAGGTTCAGGTAGAAATCTGGTGCAAGGGAAACTCCCATGAATCTAAAGGAATGACCCCTGTTAAGACAAAGGTGGATAGGTAGCCTGAACTGGCCATCTCCTGTAATAAGATTGACTACCCTAATTATCACCAGAGAGCCTAGAGCTGTTGTCCATTAACAGCTTAATCCTACCTCAATTTGATATGCCATGCTTTGTTAACACCCATGGGAAGCCTGCCCCTTTCAGAATAGAAACAAAGGAAGGTGGACAGAGAGTAGGTGGTGGGAGAGAATAGGAGGAGAAGAAGGAGGGGAAACTGGTTGAGATGAAAATAAATGAATAAATTTAATTACTAAGAATTAAAAGTAGCATTGGAAGTAATACCAAGAAAGATTTTTATCTGTTCATAAGATTGAGTTCAGAACACCTAAAATTGTCCAAGAAGATATAAACACACAGTTTAGGTTGTATCTAACTTATATACACAGAACTATTAAAAATGCTGAAACATTGCCACAACTTAATTGTGAAAAAGAAAAGTGGTCACTTGTTCAAAATGAATGATGATTGGAATTCATATTATATAGGAATTATCTAAGTTAGAGTAACAGGAGAAACATAATTAGCAAAAGATTAAATGTTTAAATTAAATTAAGGAAGGAACAATGTTTTTCAGGAAACCTTGGAACTAAAAAATAAGAATGTAGGCTTATATATTTAGTTGGCCAAGGAGTAAAAGCAAATTGTAGAAGATCCATTTAATTTTGGAAAATTGTCATTATTCTCATATTTCTGAAGATAATGAAAACAAGCATAACTTGTGGAAAGGTTGTGTTATGATACTTAAGCAGTTACTATTTCCTTATGAGATTGAAGTTCGGATTGACTTGTACAAAAAAAAGCAGCCACAAAATGTCAGTATATTAGTATAAAAACTGTTTTTCGTACTAATTGAAGTGACTAATTTAAAAAAATCAAACAGGAAAATGAATCTATGTATAAAATGTAAACAAATTTAAATTGAAAAATAAAACAAAGGGAAAGAGAAACAAAAAGAGAAAGGTAAGAATTAAATTACAGAGAATAACAGAAAAGGAAGGGGAAAGGCACATAATAAATTGAAATACAAAATAACCAAGCACACATACACGTTGAGGAAGGTCAGGCTTTGTGTAGAATTTTCTCATATGCCTTTCACCCCTGGTCATTTCATTGAAACATATAAGCATGCATACATTTTTATAGTATTTTCTTAACTATGAAGTGTAGCATGTTTTTTCATCAGTTGCCAGCCCACAAATAATGACAAGGAAACTTCTTATTAATTATAAAAATATTGGCCATTAGCTTAGGCTGGTCCTATTAGCTTTTGTAACTTAAATTAACCCATTTATATAAATCTGCATTCTGTCTTCCATCTTTCACCTCCTGTCTTCATGTCTGTCTGGCGACTCTGCCTTTCTTCTTCTCAGAGTCCTTTCTGTGCCTGGAAGTCCCACCTAATCTCTTCCTGCCTAGCTATTAACCATTCAGTTCTTTATTAAACCAATCAGAGGGCGCCTTCGCAAAGACATATCTTCACAGTGTCAACAAACATTCTACAACGATAAAGCACGTGTATTATTAGCAGTATTTTTGAGGGAAATACGTTTATGATGATGATTATTCAATCAATCTATAAAAAGCCAACCAATTAGGCCACCCAACTGTGAAAGCTAATCTCTGATTTTCTTTTCCTCATTTGTATCACACACACACAGACACACACACACACACCAAAAAACAAACAAACAAACAAACAAACACTGAAATGGTTTGAATCATTGCTCTTCCTCAAGGACTATACATTTTTTGCAGCCATGGCAGGATACCTGGCTAAGGTAAAATTTCATAATTTCCCACTAGGGTTTACTATGTGAGTTTGTCAATAATTTTACACTTATATCAAACTGTAGAGTACTGAGAAGCACACACACAAACTTGAATCAGGGTAGATAACATCTACAATGTATATTCTCTGATGGATCTTGGAAGGAGAATTTACAGGACAATGTCAGGTAATTTTGAGCAAATTATTGTAGTCAGAGAGGGGAGAATTTCAGCCAGAAGACCCTAAAGTCCACAGACTGTTCTGTCTGTGCAATGATAGTTTGTACCACAACCTAATTCATAGAGCTGTATGAATGGAAGTTTCAACTAAGTCTACGTTTTAAAAATTCCTCAGCATGTCTTAAGATGTCTTTGAAAGTTTTCAATACGTGTATTTCACTTGTCCTAAATCTTATTTTGCAGCTTAACTGATACTGTAATTCTTTCTAAAAAAAAAATTTCCTCTTTAGAGCCTGACTCACCTGATTTCCATCTAGGATTAAGTGAAATCATCCATTTTTTTCTATATTCAGAATTTCTTTTGACAAACACAGGAAATGACACCCTTTCTTACACAGTTGTGTTTCAAAAAGGCCCTCAATACACTAGAGTAAAAGGTTCCTTTTTCTGGTGAGCTGCCGGACCCTAAAGACATGCCTCATGTTGGCTTTTCTGAGAGTGCCCAGAACATTAAGTAAACTGTCACTTTGGCATTCTGTTATTGACTAAATATATAATCTCAATCTTTTTCAAATTGGTGACTTGATCCACATGAAAGCTGAGAAACCTTGTAGTGTAAGAAGATTAAAGTTTAGTGCACTTTCAGTGATAAGTTAAATTCGTGTTATGGGGGTGATATATTCAAAGAAGAATAATTCAAGAACTTGAATTACTGCATTTCACATTTTTAAAGAAACTGTGTCATATTCTGGCCAAGAAATTTGAAGCAAGAGAAAAAATTTTACAAAGTAAGACACCGTGACTTATAATTATTTAAGCTAATTTTTCTACTTATGTTTAAAAATATCTAGCTTTCTTGGAATACCGACCATGTAATTATATTTTTTTTCTGAATCAAAGACTTTATATTGGCTGTGCTGATTCCAGATTGCACCAGCACACCATCATTATCAGTCAAATAAAGTATAAATAATAAGTTCTGGTAACAGAACCCTGGCTGCATTGCCAAAATCTTTGTGTTTGAGTATAAAATACATGTTTGAATTTTGAGATACCATAATGTGAGGTATCAGATATATAATTTTAAAGTATGTGAGACTGGAAAGAAAGCATCCAAAACTTAGAAGAAAATTTGCATTTAATTTTTCCCTTGTAGTAGTAAAGTTGAAAAAAATGAACTTTTTGTGTTAGCACAAAAATGTATGTATATATTTACAAAGCAAAAGCAGATTTTGAAGATTGTTATATCCATTTGATTATAGTAATCTCTAATTCTGTTGGATGACTGCTATATCTCAACCTTCAATGTTTTAGTGTAATATAATATGAAGGTTTCTAAACTTATGTAGAGAAGGAAGAACACCCACGTTTGCAGAGTGGTATAACATTGGCTATTAAGGGCATTAGAAGCACTATAACAGAACCCCGTAGACAGCAAGCAGATACACTATGGTTACAAACACAAAATCACCAACAACAAGATAATCTCTTTACTGTGATATGCTGCAAAATGATTTTAAAAGGCAGACCACATATCCAACATAAAATGGTGCAGGCTCGGCATTCCCATTCCTAAAGGGGGTATGCTACACAGGGAGGGAAGGGTGGAGTAAAGCCACTCCCATGATGTATGCACATGTTCAGTCAGGACATATTAAAAAATAGACTCCCATGATGTATGCACATGTAGTCAGCACATATTAAAAATACTTCAAAAATATGTGTCTTAGAGTTGCACCTTGCCAAATTACCTTAGTGACTATTTGAATAATAAGTATATAAGAATAGAGAATTAAAAATAATGACCATTTCCATATTGGTCAACAATCTGATTTAAACATCAAGCTATTTCATAGTAGCACTTCTTGGATTTCAAATATTCTTATAATGGGTTTATGACTTGAAGAAGAAAAACACATATAAATGATAATATAGATGCTTATTCTCTTGTAATTTCTCTTGTAATGGCTTCATTGAAATAATCCAGTATTGAGACTTCCAAGCAGCTAACTATCTTTGTTCTTGGTGACTTAATTCTATTCTTCCTTTACTACAACATCCTGCTGTATTTCAAAACCTTTATTTATATCTCCAGAAACCCTTCCTGATGGCCATATAAGAAATTTTCTGATTAGTGGATATATTTTTATAACTTCATTAGATCAGATATTTTAGTGATGTGATAATGCATCTGCTGGTTTAAAGGTATATTTTCACTATTTATATTCTCTATGCTGTTGCTTACCAGCATAAGATGTTAATACCAACATCAGCATTTTCCTCTGTGGTAAAAGTCCTATTTGCCTATTCAGAAATGATATTTTCTGCTATGCTCAGATATTTTGTGAGAAGGGTATTTCCTAAAATTTATACCCAGAAAGGGTCTTGAAATCTGGGGATGCCTGCTCTATATGAGTTCTGTTAGTTTTATATTTTAAATGTGATTTTCTTTTTCTCATTATTCTTCATTTCATAATGATTATTATTAAAAGGGGAAGGGCTGGGGTTTAGTGTGGGAGATGCGGGAGGATGGGAGAGTGAGGAAACTAAGATTGACATGTAAAGCAACCTTGTTTCAAATTTAAATACAAAAAGGAAAAAATGATCAAACATTCTAAATATTATTTACCAATCTCTAATCATTTCTATGTTTCTGAATTTTACCCTTGCCTTCTGGGAAATTTCCTTAATTTTATCTTTCAGGTATTCTTTTATTAGATTAGCTTAATTAAGCATATTCTTAATGTATAATTAATTTTTAGTTAAGACTCCTAAGTCTTTACTATTTCCTATTTCCCCCACTTTTCCCGATTATAGTTTCCTAGTACCTCTACTGAAGTCTGGTTTGCTAAGGAAAAATGGCCAGTTGTGACTCTTTATCTCCTTCTCTTTTCTATATGTTATTTTATGACTACATTGAAACACCCTTAAATGTCTTTCTCTTACCTAGAATTCTATACTATGCATTCTTTCCTCTGTTCCTATCACAAGCCCTTCATCCTGATGGGGGAGGTACTCAGCATGTCCTATCCACACTGATAAGTAAATATATTATGTTTGTATGAATCCAGGCAGAGCTACTGGTCTCTTCAACTGAGTAGCCATTCATTTTTCTTCAACAAGAAGGACTGGAGAGAGTATAGCACATTGACTAAGGAGTGAAGTAGTTACTGTAAATAGCAGATAATTTTTACTGTGCATGTGTATTAGTTTACTTTTCTGTTGCCATTATAAAACACCGTGGACAGGGCTACTTACAAAAGGCCGTTTATTTGGGCTTATTCAATGTCCTTAATGGCAAGGCCAGCAGGAAAGCAGACGATAGGTAGCACTCATCGGGACTGGAGCAGGGAGTTGAGAGTTGGTATCTTGAAGTTCACTCATAAGATAGACCAACTAGGAGTGACAGGAGGATTTTAACTTTCAAATCCTACCTGTAGAGACAAACTTCCTACTACAGCAAGGCTGCACCAGTTAAACCCCCCAGAAACAGTGCCACCAAATGGGGCTCAAGTAACCAAACGCTGGAAAGTATGAATAACATTCCCCATTCAAACAACTACAGTGTGATCAATAAATATCACAATACAAATTTACTGTTATGTTATTCATATAATATGGAGAACAAAATTATGTTGATATAGTATTCCTCCCTCCAACTGGCATGTGATTGTGAAAATATGACTTCCAATTTTTATAAAAAAGATATGGATACAGCTGATAAAGTCTTGGTGCTAGTAAGTGAAAGTAGTAATATTAATGAATAAAATATCAATATAATTTACTTAAATAAAATTATTAATATTTGAAGAAACATTTTGCTTATTTTAATAAGATTTTAAGTATCTTGTATTATGTACATGCAGACTATTATTTTAAAAATGAGAAAAAAGTAATCACGTGGCCAATGGAGGACTTCTATGAATAAATATGCAAGTATACAATGCTGTTAACTGGTGGCAGCCAGGCTTCATGTAGCATGAGTTTTTAGAGGTACTACTAGTTCAGGTGCAAAGACCCACTTTTAATAAAATTTCTCCTTTACTAAAAGATATGATTTATTTTAATTTTTGTTTAGATGTACTCAATATTGTGAATACATATTTGATGGGAGATGCCATTATGTATATATGTTTCTCATACTGGTTAATAATAAAGCACTGTTGGCCAATAGGAAAGGAAGATAGGAGGGACTAGGAGACAAGGAGGAAATAGGAAGTAGTAAGGAGGAGCCAAGATGGAAGAGTCTGGAGAAAGCAGTATGCCGCCGGCTCCCCGGTAAGAGAAATACATAGATCAGCAGAAATGGGTTAATAATTAAGGCAGAGCTAGCTGATAAGAAACAAGTAACCAGGCCAACAGTATTGTATCAAATACAGAGTCTCAGTGCGTTATTTGGGGCTGGCGTGGGCCGGGATAAGACCAGGCGGCGGGCAGAAAAACCCATACTCCTTACACATATTAAATTATTTTGTTGAATACTTGAAACCCTTTATAGCCTAGGCACCTTTTCCTTAAAATAAAGAAAAAGGGCTTTTGGAATTATCATTAAGCTCTTTTGCATTGCATTTAGATTGCAACAGCAGATTTAGTAACTCTTATTTCACCCTCCATAAACTTCACTTTCTGCATTCAAGAGTACAATAGCATTAACAGGTTTTTTTGGAGGACATCAGGTTTGAGAACTAAGCAAATGTCTTATAAATGAACTTTCTAGTCCATTTGTTACCTACACAGTAATAAATGTGCACATTTGGTGATTCTCAAAAGCAAAGTGTATAAGCAAACTAAACCTTTAGGGCTGAGGAAAGACTCCCCTATGTTATATAGATGCCATTCCTGGATGTGGCCCAGGATTAGTGCCTTGAGTTCTGCTGGGTAGCATTTATGGTAGCTTTATCCTTGATCAGCCTTGCCAGAGAAATAAATATGCTTTGATTTATGAATGTTCATATAGCCATTTTTATTTGCTCTTCAGCCTGGTAGTCAGATGTATTTTATAATAGAAACAAGTATTCCCAATAACCTGCCATCTGGAACAGCAGGCTTAGCTTTTCTCTGTGGATGTATGAACATTCCAGTTAATATCTAGCCCTGAAAATTCTGTTATACCAAATACATCTCCATGTAGCCTGAGTTGTATGCAATTCACAAGGAATATTTTCAATAAAATTGAGCAATTCTCAGTGTTTGTCCAAATTTAGATTGCAAAAATAAGTGATCTTTAACCTTTTTTGCTTCCCCCCCTTTTTTTTCCTTTTTGTTGGAGTAGAGGTTCCATAGAATTTGTATTGCCATGAACTTATTGACTATGTCAATTTTTTGTTTTATGAACAATATGATCTCATTGGTGTTTCTTTAGCAGGCTACCTTTTGGGTTATTGTTTATTATCTTGAGTAAAAGACCATCTGTACTTTTTGTTTATTTAAGTTATCTCAAAGCTAAGGGATTGCCTGACACTATATGTACGTTTAAACTGTATTTATATTTACATAGCAATAATTTGAATATAACTATTCAATTTAAGACCTGGGAAGATGGCCCAGTGAGTAAAGCATTTGCCACACAAGACTGAGAACTGGAATTTGGAGTCCATCACAAATATAAAATGCTAGATAGTACAAATATATTCTCAGTGCATGGGACGAAATGGTTCCCCAGTACAAGCTGGCTTGCTAGAAAGGTGGAGAATGAGGAAATTCTCTAGCTTCAACCTTTCATCTCATCTCTATATGCATGTTCCCACTTATATGATAACACACACATACACACACACCACATATATCCACACCCCCCCATATATATCCAAAAAAACTATCCAATTGATAGAAGGTATTTTAGGAAGAAAAATCTGGAAATTTAAACATGTTTTAGAGACAAAGACAATATTTCAATAGTAGTATAGTTACTCATTTTTGTTTTAAGCAAAAATAATTAATGCACACATTCAGTGTCAAATACAAGAACTTTTGAATTTCTTTTATTGATATATACAGAAATTTGACTCTTTAAATAGACAAATAGGTACCCTCTTCCCTCTTACTTAGGAATATTTAAATAAAACAATCAAACCAAAGATATAATCCTTCCAATGCTTTGGTGAATGCCAGCTTTTTTATGTAGAAGTCCCTGATCTTCAGTAGAGGACAGTTATTTGGGAAAAGAGTATAATATTAACTATGAATAATAATGATTATAAAACACAACTATTAAGACACTTAATAGAAATTTAAAAGAGATTATTTTAAACCAATTTCTATAGCGAAATGACAAAGACAGTAACCGTAGCTAATAGTGATCAAAATATTCTATACCTCACGAGAAACATGTATTATCAACATAATCTCCTTTCTGCTTCCCTGGTGTAAGATTAGTGGATTGGGATCAGTTCCTTTCTCATTCACAATTCCTTTGTCAGTGTCACTCCAATCAAGGAAAAAAATGACTAGAGGTATGTCCAAGGAATTCCCCTGAAATAGTTTATTACAAATTTGCTGGAAGTTCTGAGAGAGTAGGGAGTTATCAATGACCATGTTATTTTTCTCCAAGATGGAAACACCCAGACAACATAGTCCTTTAATCAGCTGGGGATTTGAGTTGCCTGACACTGTGGAAAGATACGTTCCAATGAGTGAAAAACACGACTGTTCTCCTACAGGGGAGTAGAACACTGGGTGGCCACTATCACTTTGCTGACTTAGACATGGGAGCATTTTCTGCTTCTATTCCTTACTGCTTCTCTTTATTTGTAAAGCCTCTGTTCAGGAGCTCATGCAGAAGATCATGTTGAGTATTTGTTACTGACAAAGGGTTAATTATTTCAAGTATTTTGTTGTTGAAATAGAAAGTCAACAATTATACTTAATTCTAAACTTGCTGAAACCATTCAATGGACATCCAAAAAACCTTGCATCTAACAGACTCACTAGGCATGTGAAACCTTCCTTTGGGTTGCTGGTCAAAGTTGTTGAAGAGATTTCCAAAATATTATATACTATTTTATGCTGCTGCTCTTAGTTTTCACCCTAATTGTAGAAAACAAGTTACTGTTGTTTAAGACATCATGTACTTCAGGTACTTTAGATGGCCCAGAGATCCCAGATCTTCCACTGATCAGAAAGCTTTCTCTATAAGAACTAGCTCTCATGGTACCAAGGGGAGCAATTCAATCTTCTTAAGAAGGGAATCAACCAACAGTTCTACCCAACTGTGATGTTTTCATATCCTTCTGATGACATACCATGGGCTTCTAGGGTCAGAGATAATACCTCTTAATACCTGATAAGTTGGGCATTATTGAGTTTATTAAATCAAGTCATCCCTTTACATCTGGGGACCAATGCGAAAGAAGTAGAAAGAAAAGATAGTCATGTAATTCTCTGTTCAAGAACTACAGTTAGCAACAGACTTTCTGATAAGAGCTTTAACTAAGGACAGAGAGAAATACTCCAAAATTGAATTCATTCTGAGAATTACAGGCAGTCCTTACTTTGTTAGATTGTCATATCTTCATGTAATCATATTCTCCACCAGAAATTGCTTTCAGAGAAATATTAATAAATCTATTTAGTTTCTATGCACATTGTCAAAATATTATAATTAAAGTAGATCCTTTGATAAAAGAGGCATAATTAGGTGTTCAAATGTATTTCAGGTTAGTACTATTTTATGTTTCAAGTAATAAAAAAATTTTCCTCACATATTCAGAGTGGAAGTTGTGCATATACAAAGATATATAATTAATAAAATAGATAAAGATTGAGTTTACTCAATCGAGTCATTCTTTGTAATCTTGAGACCATGTACTGCTCAGTAAATACTAAAACAAGGGATGGAACGATGCCAAGCTGGATAAAGCACTTGACACATGAACATGGGGATCAGAAATCAGACACCTAGAACACACAAAGAAATGAATTTGGACAAACCCTGTGTGCTTATTTAGGCCTGAGAAAAGTGGGCATACCTAGCAGACAAGAAACTTTCATCAACAACATTGTAGATATATTGTTCTGTTTTAAATTCTGTAGATGACATCACAAGACGGCTGGCTTTATTTACTCTGTGGAAATCACCTTGCAACAGTAATAGCTAACCAAAGAACTGGCGAGAAGGGTCACTGTTCCTGCCAACCAAGTGCGATGGACAGAGCTCCAGTCACTAGCACCCATGCAAACGTTGTGGACTTCAGCTTGATTGGCTGTGACCCTGGTGTTCTTACAGGGGACACAGGAAATGGAGCTTAGAGAAGCCCCTCAAGTGTGCATGCCAGTCAAGTAGTCTGGCATACACAAAGATGAGCCATAAAGAGATTCTGTGTCGTAAGACGAAAGGTGAGGGCTAACAACCCGGGTTGCCTTCTAACTTTTGCACTTATTTGTGGCATACACATGACCACAGGCACAAGCATGTGAGCACGTGAACGTAAAATTACACATACAGCGTTTACACAAACTTATGCTTTAAAACATATTCGTAATCATTACAAAATATGAGTCTGCTTGCACAGTTTTAATTTTCCCACCAATGATAGACGGCAAGGTTATACTTCTATCCTACTACTTTTGAATTGTATTTATCCAGCAGTTGTCGAAAAACTCAGCAGAAATAGTAATAAACACAGAGCCATACCACCAAAATATATAAATTATATGCCTTTTCTTTTGATATATATAAACAAAGCTATTTATAGCATCACACTATTATTCACATGCCATATATCTCTCCTGCTTTGTTTATGTGAACTCACCTGCAGGAATACCGAGCTACATACATTTAATAAAACACTGTCTACCTTTGCTAATAAGGCTGGAATCTTTATGCATGAAGCAGCTGATGGCGCTTCTCTGCATCTTCAATGATACAACATTAATGACCACCTTTCCCCTTTTTTAACCATTCTAGATGTTGATTTGACAGAAATCACATTCTGGTTTTAATTTGTGTTTGCAAGCAAATAAAGAATATTGGGCTATTTTCATAAATTCTGTCTTCCATGAGAAGCTTGGAACAACTTCTCAAGAAAAAAAAAAAAAAAAAAACTTATTCCTATGCCCCTGCATCATGAGTTTTAGTAAATGCAGTGATTACTGTTTCTCTTATGTTGTAGGTACTTTTTCCTTTTCTTAAGCACACTGGGGACATTCCCGGAGATAACCAATTTGCTGACTGCAGTATCTCTGCTGTGGCAATAATGTGATTTTATTTATTTATTTTTACTTTTTTAGCTATTAACTTGAAAACTAGCAGATGCATCTTGTCTTTGTATTTCCTTCAAGATTTATTCACGTCCATTTCTACTGAGTTTTTCAGCTGTGTGTAATGGGTTTTAATATACCACAGTTATATTCTCAGTCAGGTCAAAATGTCTTCAACTGTCAACCGTGATTCATTTTTCACTGTTTTATTAGTTATTGGGAAATGAGTTGCTTCATATCTAAGCTATTGTTGGTTTTTTTCTTTCTTTTTTCTTTTTCCTTCTTTTTTTTCTTTTGCTGATTCATCTTCTTGTAAACTGAGGCAAAAAACAAAAAAGCCATGTGTTGAATAACTTCAATCATTTGAAATTTGTTGAGGTTTGTTTTATAAACTAGTTCATGGGTGATTGTAAAAAAATGTTACACATGTCTAAACACAAGAAATTAACCTGCCTCTTTGACCTTTGTGCTGGGATTAAAGGCTAAACTTGTCAAGTTACAGGCAACCCAGTGGTACAGAGTGAAACAATGTATCAAAAGCTGATACAAATATTATTGACAATATTTTTATGCTTTTAAAAGTCTTTCTGATAAAGACAAGAATAACATTTGAATCTATAACAGATACTTATTAATTTCATATTATTCTGTACTAGTTCATCTACTCACGCTTCCTTGTGTTGTTTTTTTTAATAATCACTTATCTTTTCCACTTCAAAAACAGAAACACATTTTTCTTCCATTAATCACAGAAGAGTCTTAAGTACTACCCTGCCCTTAGAAACACTGCATATGTTTTAATGTCTGTAGTCATGACTTTGCTTTATGTTACTGAAAACTTAGTTTAAAATTAGTTAAAATTTTTACTTTTTGTCCCCATTAAACTTTGAACTTTTGGATTTTTCTTTTTGTTTTTGGTTGTTTCAAAAAGTAAATAACTTTTTGAGATTACATAAGTTTAGCTGCAAAAATAGGGACCTATTCTGAGTTCCTGGACCTGAAGGTTTGGTGCTAGGAGATGGGCCTGGGCTGATCTGCTGAGGCAGTTAATCTCTATGGTGTCCTTTTTGTTTAGGATTTTTTTTCTCAGGTTAAGTTCTCAGTGTCTCTCTGCAGACTCATGCACTTGTGTTTGCTGAATGCTATAGATGAAGTACATAGAAATGAAAACAAGCAATGGCCCAAAGTTCTTATGATACCTCAGGTTGAATGCTCACCATCAACTAATCAAACTTATGCCAGTAGCAACTGCGTTCACAGATAGTTCCAAGAGCTATGGGATTAAATCTGGGTACAATCAGTCATGACAGGAGGCAGCAAACTGACTGCTACAATATTGTTTGCAGGGCCACAGATATGGCATATGCCATGGTTCAGGATCTTATAAAAGATTCTTTGTAAAGAGAAAGTAAAGAGTTAATTTTCCTATTAGAGGTGACATCATATAGATGGAGCAGGTTGTAATTATATATTTAAAAATATGTATATATGTAATATGTGTACATATTTAATTATATGTAATATTATATATATATATATGTAAGAACAATTAATGATAAAAGAGGCAATATATTTGAAAGAGAGCTAGGAAGATTATATGGTATAGCTTGGAGAGAGGAAATGGAGGAGGAGATTTAATTATATCATAATCTAAAAATATTAAAAAATAACTTTTAAAAAGAAAAATGCTATTAAGTGTAGGAACATTTTCATCTACCTTAATTTGACCACCACCTTATTTTTCAACATTGATATACTTATGTATTTTTGCTGGAAAAGCAACGTTAGACAATTAGTTATTAACCAATAGAAAGTAAATCATTTCAATAGTCTACAATAAAAGTTTTGTGTTTTCATATGGAATGAGGTGATATTGATGAGTGGGAGCTGCCTCAATATATTAAGTTTTTCTTGACTCTTTGCTTTCTCTGACTATCCCAATTTAGAATGCTGTATCTTGTAATTAGTGGGACCTGGTAAGGGACTAGAAAATAAATTTGGTTGAATAAAGATTGTGATATATGCAATGAAAATAGTAAGGATTAAAATTTCCATATTTATTATAGACTTCTTGTAGTGTGTTATGTGAGAAAGGACTAAATAGAGAAACATCTTAAATACCACATTTTGAGATAACATCAAAATAATTTCTTTTCTAGGTCAAGCAAATAATAGCAAATATTCAACTCTAGTACATATATCCAGAGAATCCACATACTCAATCTTAATGGGACAAACACATAAAGTAAAATAAATAATATATAAAATTCTAATGTAAATATTTGCTCTTAGGAATTATTGTTACAGTAAATTATCATCACTAATTTTTCTTCAGGGTCAATTTTATTTGCATTGTCCTGTATTAAAATTACTAAGCCATTCTCATTTTCTCTCAGAATTAGAAAAATCTCACCTGGTTGGTAAATTTTAATAAATGCAATTAACACTTTATCAAGTATGGCTGTTTAGGCTCACAGTTATTTGTGTGAATGTTTAGTCATATATATATATATATATATATATATATATATATATTAAATACAGGCCTTGGTCATGAGGAAAAGAGTAAAGTAGAAGAATGTACCACCAGCATTTTATTTACCTATTTTTTTTTCTGGAATCTTATGACCTCTTCAAAATATTCAACTGCAAACAGTCAGTTCTCAATTATTGGTTTGTTTGTTTATTTGTTTGTGACTGGTGTCGTTGTTTTCTGAGGCTTTCTCTCTGTAAATTAGCTTCGAGAATGTTGAGGTTAGGTAACATGAAGGTAGACCTAGTTCTGATATAATTAACTAGTTCTCTGATAGTTGGTTACTATAAACTATGTAACGAAATTTTGAAAACCATGTTACCACTCCAGTACTTTTCAATGGACTTTATAACAGTTCTACACACATAATTTTGTAAGGACATTTAAATTGGGCTGTGAATATTAGGATTTTAATACAGTTCCAGGAACAAAAATATACTATGACTGTAACTTGCTCTGTAGTTATGGTGTGTGAACTACATTAAAAGTTTCAGCTGTGTAACTGCTCAAATCAAAGTTCGTGCACTATCCTTTGGGTACAAGTTTTGGGCAAATCTCATTAGTTCTAACAATGAGGTCTCCAATCCTGCAATACCCCTTCCTTTTTTTCCCTCTCCAACCTGATTTTTCTACTTTCTCCGCCTTCCTCTGACACTGTTGACCATGATAGAGATGCTGATATACACTCTTGGAGTTTCTTCCTTGCAGGATTATATCTCATTAACACCTATGCATGTGTAACTATATATATACATACACACATACATAAATATATGTCTCAAAAGCACAATGCATATGATCGTACCATCAACTAGTTTTGCTTCATAATAGATTTCTTATTGTCTCATATTTACTTATTGGTGGGGCTTTGGTAAAGTTGGTTAAGAGATGAACTTGACATCACCAGAGGAAGGTGGAGAACTGTTCTCCAGTAATGGGAAATTTGAAACAAAACTTACTTAATTAATTTATTAATAAGGTTCTCAAAATATTCATTAGTTAGTAGTTTATTATTGCTTCAGAAAAAGTGGAACAGACAGAGGTGGAGTTGCTCATATTTTTAAACACAAGCATTGCAAATTCAAGTGTAGTTATACTCACCCATTCACCTTTCATAATGTCAGGGATTCAGGCTCTGTGGTCAGTTCTACTTGAAGCCTCTCCAAGGTGGAGTCAAGGATCTTGTGAAAGACAAGTGAACGAGTGTAAAGTGCTTCCAAAATTCACTGTAATGTGTGTCTCTAACTTAGGGGCTTCGTTGGGGACTGAACTCAGGTTAGGGTACTGTAAGGTGTATGGTTTATCTGCCTGCCGCCTGGTCTTGTCCCGCCGCCTTGCCAGCCCCAAATAACACACTGAGACTCTGTATTAGATATAATTCTGTTGGTCTGGTTAATTGTTTCTTATCGGCTAGCTCTGTCTTAATTATTAACCCATTTCTGCGTATTTCCACGTGGTCTCCTTACCGGGGAGTGAGGCAAGCCTCTGGTCTCCCTGATCTTTCCATGCTGACTCCTCCTTACTACTTCCTATTTCCTCCTTGTCTCTCCTATCTTCCTTTCCTATTGGCCAACAGTGCTTTATTATTAACCAGTATGAGAAACATATACAGAATGACATCTCCCATCAGGGTACCACTTAGATTTATTCATGCTGTCACGTGTAATCACAGTGTCTGCTGTCAGAGCCGGTTCAGTCAGTGTATAAACTTGGTGTAGTATTTGCATCTTGCCTCTTAGCAAAACCAACATCTCCTATTACAATTAGTCTCTAGGATCTGCCATCCATTATTGTCTATGTTTAATGGTTTACTTATATTTAGGTACCAGCTAGATTCCTCTTTTATTCTACTGTCATTACTGTTGCCATTTACATTTTGCACTATTGCAAAAGGTGATTTCTTAAAGGGAGCACATATGTTTGGGAGTATAAGGTAGAAACCTGCATGCTGCAAATAACCATGGAATCAGCACCCATGTGTCAGGAACTCAGAAATAAATCACCTGGAAAGACTAAACCAACTTACAGTTGCTACATATCACCCCTTTACCTTAAATATGGTTGGTGGCACGCCATTTTTAAGGATTAGCAAGTGGTTGTCATAGGAGCAAGGGGTGAGAGACAACAAACGTGGTGTAAATCTGTAGTCTGGCAAATTTTAGATTAATTAAGTCAATTATGGCATACTGAAAAATGGGTAAACGGTGGTTAAAACAAGACTAAAGTTTTTCAGTTTCTCACCAATTTACTGATCCTAGATATGTTCACTTGTGACTGGAAATATGTGCCTTGGTGTTTTCTCAAGGAGTGGGCAGCAATTATATTCTATGATTTCTTGGTGAAATAAATTCCCTTCCCTGATAATGAGAATGATGACTAACTTATCCACCATCATAGAGCCCTCATCTAGTAGCTGATGGAAACAGAGGCAAGCACCCACAGCTAAACACTTAGCAGAACTGGAATCCAGAGAGAGGAGTTATAGGAAAATGGGGACAAGACCAGGCTACAGAAACCCACAGATACAGCTGACCTGAACAAGGAGGAACCAATGGGCCCCCAGACTGATAGCTGGGAATACAACATTGTATCAACTCAGACCCCCTGAACATGGGTCTCAGTTAGAAGGCCTGGCCAGTTTCTAAGGGACCTCTGACAGTGGAACCAGGATGTATTCCTGGTGCACAAAAGGACTTTGGGAGCATATTCCCCATGGAGGGATATTCCCTTAACCTAGAGACAGGAGAGAAGGCCCATTCCTTAATCCAAATGACTTGACAGATTTAGATGACCCCTCCTGGAAGGCATCACCCTCCCTATGGAGTTGGGTGGTGTGGGATGGGAAGGTGGTCGGGGGGCATGGGAGGGAGGGAGGGAGAGGGAACTGGGATTGATATTTAAAATAAAAAAATAAAGAAAAATTAAAATAAAGAAAAAGAAAGTGTGTTACCTATTATGTTTCAGGTAGTCATCTATCCAGTCTGCCATGAGGTATTGTCTGGGCTCCTCACTTAAATCACAGCTGTGTATGAAGGCAGTTTTAGATAAATAGTCAGCTCAGGATTCTAAACGAACTGATTTCACATGTTCTATACTTCAAGAGAAGGAAACATGTATGTTTTATTCTATAAAAACATGTTAAGATTTATCTAAACATTACAGGTGGTTTCATAGCAATTATCTGATGGCAAATGTTATTTTCATGTTAAAAAATTGGTAAATATTTCCTAAAATTAAAAGTGGTTTAAGTTATTTATACATCTATTATACTATAACCTATAGTTATATCAAAGCTATAAGGGCCCTAGGTATATTTAATTTATATTTCATGTGTAGAATTATTAGCAATGTTGTGCAACATGTAGGAGTCATTGCATAAATGTTATTTATTTTGACCAAAATACTACAGTTATGAGATTTTAAGGATTCAGTAAGTACCTGTACACCTGTTATTTCAGAGTACTTTTAAATGTATTTTAAAAATTTTTGCTCACTTCCTATGTATTATTTATAGAAAATGAAATCAGGGGAGTAGAAAATAAAATCCTAAATATAGGTTTATTTTACAGGTAACATCATGTCAGGAATATTTTAGGCTATTGTTTTTAATCAAGACCATATAGAAAAGTTAAAAATAAAAAAATATAAGTGTGTCTCTGGTATGTAAATCATGGCGTTCTTCTCTTGAGGAAACGATAGCTCTAATATTTAAAATTTATAGTGTTTGTCTTTAGGAACAAAATTTGACAGACATGCATGTAATGCATACTTACAATATATTTGGTATGGTATTTTGTATGTGTACTTACACATATAATCATTTAATCGGATCAGAGAAGCCCCGTGCAAGTTTTATATTCTAGAAGGTGAGCTGTTCTCACATCTCCCAGGTGGAGTGTCTACTCTTTCTCCAAATACAAAAGCATTTCAGTTGAGGCAGCTTGTTCCAATGCTTTTTCACACTCTCAGACAAGAGGGAAAAGTACTGAAACTCAAACAGGATAGATGACCAGATGTTTGAGAGACTCGCTCTTCCTTATGTAGTCTCACTGTAACTTCAGCCAGTGCCAAAAAAATCAGTCATTTTAAAGAAATATTTAAAATTATTCTGTCCCCATAGTGAACCATGAGGACCTCACGAAGCTTTAAAAACAGAAAATGTAATGGTAACAGAAGAGTCATGTATTTATCTTGTACCTATTCTTTTTTAGGTAATGCTTAAATTGAAATCAAATGTGCCTCTGAGACGTGTGGTTGTGTAGCTCAGAGTTAGACTGCTAGCTAGCCTGGCCTGTACGAGTCCTTAGATCCCATCCTCAGTGCTTACACGGTAAATTATTTAAAAAAAAAAAAGTACTTTTGAGAAAAGAACAATAACCCACACAAATGGGAACATTTCTGGAGTATTTTAACTTTTTTATAATTAATTAAATGCAATTTCAAGCAAATCGGAGCCAACACAAACATCAGATTTTTTCTTTTCTTTTGGGGACAGGGTTTCTCTCTGTATCCTTGGCTGTACTGCAACTCGCTCTAGAGACCAGGCTTGCCTTGAACTAAGACAACTATGAGTCCCCTGGGTTAAAGTACGCCACTACAATCTACCTGGCTCATAGGATCTTTATGTGAAACATTTATTGAAACAATCTAGTCACCATTTCTGGAAACTCAACAAAATCCATTTGGAGTGGAAGAGGAATGGATCTGGGGGAGAGGGGAGGTGTATGTGGGGGACTGGAGGGGGTGGAGAGACAGAAAGTAGGGAAACAGGGATTGGGATGCAAAGTGTAAGAGAAGAGTAAATGTACAATACCGCGTTAGCTTAAAATACTAATTTCCAGTAAATATGTGTAAAGACATAAAGAACACACCATCCATAGGCACGATTAATAATTTTGAAGTTGTTAGCTTAAAATGTTATCAAACACTATAGAAAAAAGCTTCATTTAAACCATGTCAAGACCTCAGACACTTAAGCTGAAAATAGATAACTCAAAACCATCAGTGAATTACATGACCCCGGTCGTCAGTAAAACTTGATGGAAAATGAAAGGTTAGTGGGAAGAAATTGAAACTTCAAAGGCCCCAGAGAACAAAGAGCATGGTATACATTGTTCCCTGTCCAAGAAATATTCCTATTTGTTTATTTTATGTATTTAAGGTTAGAATTGGTGGATGGAGAGATGATGGCTCTGTGATTGAAAGTTTTGCTGCTCTTCTAGAAGACGCTGGCCTTGATTCCCAGTATCTGCACAGCAGATCACAAACATAATCCAAAGTCCTCTTCTGGCTTCTGTGTCCACTACACACATACCTGGTACAGGGACATATGCACAGGCAAAACATTGACGTAAAAAAAATAACAAAATATTGTTTTTGAAGAATCAGTTTGGTGTCACAGTTAAAATTCTGAAGTCTGCTTAATTCAAAAACTTATAACAAAACTTACTGCCATTTAAATGACGACAGAGTATTTTCAAAATATTTTAAAAGGAGAATAATAAAAGAGAGATTTAACTGATTCCTAGTAATAAAATACATGTCCCATAATGTAAATTCCATTCATACTGTCGACCCTAATGGGGAAAAGTTACATGGATAATGCGTGTTACTAAGCAGATTACATTACTTAGGACACCAGTGATAGCAAAGCATAATCCTTCACCAATTTGTGAATCAAGCTGATAAAATTCCCAGAATATGTAAAATAGCTTCAATATGTTCAATATTTAACGTATTGAATACCAGATGTCCTCCTAATCTCAAAGTCATTTGTGTAATTAATAAAACAACAACAAAACATCAAGATAACTCAGTTTCCTCCAGAGTCTCTGACTTAGAAGCATTTGTTACAGGACATCATCACTATTATTATGGATTTTTGACACAGAGGCTCACATAGCCCAAGCTGACCTAGAACTTTCTACAAGGTTGAATCTGATTCTGATCTCGTTTATTCCTTAATAGATTCATTTTATTTTCAATACTTTACATGTGTGTGCCACTTATATGGGTAAGGAGGTCACTAGAGGGAGCTGCATCTCCTAGAACCAGTCACAGATGATTGTGTGCAGGTTGCTGGGACACAAACTCAGGTTCTCTAGAATAGCAAATGTTCTTGACGCTAAGCCTTCTCTTTCAGCTCCTGACCTTAAACTTCGAATCCTAGTGTCTTGTCCTCTAGAATGCTGAGATTACACAGATGTGGGGTACAATTGGCTGTTATGAGCAGTTTTCCTGCCAGCCTGGTCCCAGAGTTGCCTCAGCTCCAAATAACATACAGAGACTCTGTATTAGACATAAAGCTGTTGGCCTGTTATTAGTGTTTCCTAATGGCTAGCTCTGACTTAAATATTAGCCTTTTTCTATTAATCTAAGTATTTACTCATGGTCTTATCTTACTGGAGAGAGGGTCCGAACCTTCTTTTCTCACTTCTCTACATCTTGAACCTCCTACCTCATCTCCCAGAATCCTCCTTGTCTCCAAGTCTCACCTATCTTGCCTTCCTATTTGCCAACAGTGCTTTATTTGTTAACCAATAAGAGAAACATATTTACAGAATGACATCTCCCATCTACTGACTCCTAACATATCTTTGACATTTTAACATTTGAGAAGTCAGTATCATATAATGAATAAAGTGATAATAATGCTTTGAATGCATAGTTAGACTTTGCTTAGACTACCTCCCTATGTGTCCATGGTTGTAATGGTTGTATTTCTAATGTTCCAATTTGAGTATCTATATTTTCTGAAGATTTCAAACTAAGTCTTTCCCAGTAACATTTAAATCTTTTGTTTTGAAACCGGGCAAGTATCATGGTACTGTTTAAAACCAATATCCAAGGTTACTAAGGTTACTTTCCATATAAGCTCTGACTAATCTCTAATACACAAAATACCTTATCTATGCTACAATATCTTGTTTTCTCAACTATACTGAAATGTCTATACCAGTGTTCTTGATTCCACATCTCAATGAACTGATTTTCATAGCATCTTTTAAATAGCATCATTTCCCTAGATCCAAGTGAATTGTTTTGGCTTGTTTTTAATCAGCTAGAAGATGATGCTGATTTTAAATTTTTTCCCATATTTCCTCCTCCTGTTTTATTTCTCATGATCTCAAAATACTTTTACTTGAGATTATCAGTGACCACTTGAATAAACGACAGTGGGAGAGGGACTGCTGTGAGAAATATGGATAAGTACCAGTAAGTGTTTAGCTTTTAATTTTTAAATACTGTATAGTAAAAGTAATAATTTCATGGAAATCTTAAAGGAATGCAAAGCTATTATTCGTAAAACTCTTGTTACATAAGGGCTGATTATTGCGGTAAATAAGGATCAGGATAAACAAATAGTCCGAATAGATGTTTATTCAGGGAGAAATAACTTACAACCTAGACAGATGAACACCAGGAAATTCAACCCGATCCTCTCCTGTCCGAGTCACGCCAGAAAGAGAGTGCCTTCCTGGCCCCCTCCGACCTCCTTCCACAAGTCACTTCCACCCATAGCTCCACCCCCAATGGGCGTAGTCAGTGCCACAGAAGGACTATCTCATTACAATTCCCCTTTTAGTCTAAAGAAAAGATTTAGGCTTAATACAAAACTATATACAAAACAGTGAATAACAAGTGTGCTCTAAGAAAAGGAAAATCGAGAACAAAATGACCTACATATCTAGTCCTAGGGTGAGGGCATAATGGAGTTTACAATACAGTTGTCCTAAGCTGGAAAACGTAAGTCTAGTACCTAATATATCTAACTAGGAAGAGAGAATAATAGTTGTGATAGTTTAATATTTAACCTCATCAAGACCTGAGAAGGAAAATAACAATACTAGAGTAGACAGGAAATGTGGATGGACAACTTCCAAAAGGTGCAGCAAGGACAGAAACAGCAAGCCACCTGAACAGTCACCCTAGGTCTCACAGCGACGTTGGTACACCCAGATTTGGCTAAGGCCAAGAGAACTTGACAGACCACAACAACAGCAGGGAAATAGAATGGCTGTCTTACCCTGACTTGGCAAGGTCAAGCAGTCTTCTATATTTGTCTCCTGCAAGCACATAGGACTGTATGTCCAAATCAGTGGTCAAGGTGGGGGCAATTCTATGCCCAACAGGCCATTAGCTGAGGCGAGATTGAACTCCAGCAGGAGCAACGACAGTGTCCAACATATTTTCGGGAAAGTGCACGGTGCTGTCAGGAGCAACAGTGTCTCATGTCAATGGAGTACTAATATTAAAACATTTAAATGCCATGTTCTGTATGTCTATGAAGTGATTGAAGATTAAGCATCTATATCTGACTAATCTCATAGGTACAGGAAATGTGAGTGAAGATAATCTGTAATACTCGGGAACTTAGCTAAAAGACTGATTAAAACTTTCCTGAGTAAAGCAGGAACAAATACTTAAACAATATAACTATTTACATATACCTACATGTAAATCCCTAAAATAGAGGTAGAGTATAAGTGTCAAGACAAGAGGTAGAACTATAAAGGGCAGCAAGATAAATATCCCAAATTGTATCAATATACAAAATGTCTTGAATACAGGAAAAGTATACATACATAGAATATGGTAAAAAAATAATGTGCATAAATATTATAAGTGGAAACATTTAACACAATATAACAAAATATAAACTTAATTTTACATAGCTTACCACATAGGAATACATAACAATGTAAGCTGTAAAATACTATCTCATTCATACTCAAATTCTCAAGGAAATAGGCTAATCTACTTATATCCCATCTAAACCATACCTTTACCCACCATTCCCTATTCCTGTCTAAAAGATAAACCCGAGTGTAAGCATCACCCAATCCCAAATAACTAAAACCAACCCAAAGACGATGACTATTATCCCAAAATTCCAAGGGTAGGGAAAGGGGGCGTAGTCATATTAAGATTACTTCCTGCTGAAATGGGACGATGATTGCTCCAATGGATCCTGTAGGAAGAAAATTTTTAGCAACCAAATTTCTCAACAGAACTGGCTGTGACATATGTAGTTAGTCACTGTGTGGCTGAAAATTCTTGACTGTAGTTCTATTTGAAACTGGCCAGGGTATAATAAAAAGGTGCACCATTACAGCTAACTAGTCATGAGTTATCTCGAGCAAAATAGTCTCAAACCGGTTTTAGAGTGATGTTTGTAGTTCTGATGCATCAGGTTGAGTCAAGTGGAAATGATGATGTGGGGCCCCATCTTCTTTCCGGAAAGTTCAAAGACTGCTGTTAGGAATCGTTATTATTCCTTGTGGAAAAGTTACACATCAATATTAAAGTAAAATTTTCAAGTTTTAAGGTATGCATTAGGGAAAGACAACAATAAGCATTAAAAGTGTGTGAGAAAATTAGGATTTCAGAGAGAAAATTGCATAAGATATGAGTCCCCAGATTTTGTTTCTTCTGCCTTACACCAATTGGCTTTTTGATTTAAGGCAGAAACCATGAATTTAATCTTAACAACATGCTTGAATTTAGAGAAGGAAAGCCAAATCCAACTCCAAAGCCAGCATTGGTTTACAAAATTTGGGACTTCAGGAATACTAGATAGTAGAGAGAAATAGATTTCTATATAGAAATAGTTTACTACAATTAAATATTTTTTTTACCATATATCAGATTCTGCTTCCTTAAGTGATTGTTTCTGAAGAGCTGTCTTCTCTTCTGTAGGCACCTACAGCTGATCTTTAATTAATATTCAACCCACTCTTAGATAACCTGGTAAGTAGGAACATTGCCCAGGGATCTCAAGGTAGGCTTTGGTAGTAAACAGAATGCAATATTGGGATAAAAAACACTTTTGCTATGTATAGATTATAGCTTATGGTTTAGTGTTTTTATGAGATTCCTGAGTTTGTGTTTCTTCTGCATTCTCTCTTGGGCTCTTATCCTTCTCTTTTCTTTGTCTAATTCTGATGCTTGCTTTTTGTATTATCTTATTATATTTTATTAATATTCCTTTGATGCCTGTTTACTTTGCAATGAGAGACAGATATAGATGCCGGATTCCTGATAAAAACCTTTCACACTAATTCTGACCACTTAATAATAAATCATTGGGAACTGAAACTTTTATTTGTTTAGGGAGATAAATCTTGAAATATTCCTTGATATCTCATGTTCACCATAGATTGGCATTTATAAGTGCAAAGTTCATGTTTTGAGCTCCAGCTTTGAAAGATATACAAAAGTTACTACAGTATATACCCTTCCTATTAATACCACCAGTTCCCCAGTTTCTACTCTCTTCTCTTACCCTTATTTGTTTAGTTAAATTACTATAAAATTCTGTTGAATTTTTCTTTCCTACATTGGTAAACCTCAAAATGAGAGCCTTGGTAATCATTTTACCAAGTATGTTATTAGTCCAAAAACATGTATTCCTCTCTCTCTCTCTCTCTCTCTCTCTCTCTCTCTCTCTCTCTCTCTCTCTCTGTTAGTAGAGTCTTTAACCCTGAAGCATTCAAGATTTAAATTGGAAGTTTGGGAAAGAAAGGTAATCTAATTAGGAAATCAAGACTACAGAGGGCATTACTGTAGGACCATATCATACAGGTCCTGCCTGGGATTTCCTCCAAAATGGCAGCCTGCGCAAGCTCATTTCTCCCAGAAATCTGCCAGTTTTGCGAATCCTAGAAGCCAACACTCTCCTCCACGGTTATGGCCATCCTCTCCCTGGGACACACCAGCTGGCCAGTGTGCTTCTTGAAGACAGAGTTTGCCAGAACATAAGCACCTGGGGCAATGAAATCTCTTTGATAGTGCCAGCTGGGTGCAATTATCCTCCTCCCACCACTATACAGGTGATAAGGACTACTGCAATCCTAAATAAATTAGAATTGCCAACCTCAAATGAATGAACTTCTAGTGTGAGGAAATCTTTATTGAAAACAAAAATGGCATGTGGCTACACACCTATCAGAATGACTAACATGAAAATAGCAATACTAAATGCTGAGGACAAATGACTATATTCATGTATTTACAGTAAAGATGTAAAGTGGTATAGCCCCTCTGGTAACAGTTTGACAGTTTCTTCACAATTAACCATATAGCCAAGCAACTGCACTCTTGGGCCTTTATCCCAGAGAAATGAAAACCGTGTTCGCACTATATCTGTACATGAATGCCCATAGCAGCTGTATTTTTAGAACCCAAATTGGAAACCACACAATAATGCTACTGTGAATGAATGTAAAAAAAAATTCTGGGGTGAGCCAAACCATCTATTTCTACTCTTCAATAAAAAGAAAGAGGAGCCAGGAGTTGGTCCTGACACCTGTCATCTTAGCATTTAGGTGGCTGAGACAGGAAAATTGATATGAGTTTGACACCTGTCTAACACACAGAGAGTCCCTGGGTATATCAAGGCTACAGAATAAGACCTTGTTTTCTTCCTAAAAATTAAAAAAGAATGGGCTACTGAAACATGTTCTATCTAATGTGTCTCTTAGGAAAATTATGCTGTTAAAAATTAAAAGCCAGTAAAAAACTGATGCGATATATGATTCCATTTATACAATTCTTCTTTTAAAAATTAAAGGTATGGATATATTGATATTTATATCTGCATGGATGTTTATGTACTATATGCATGCCTGGTTAGTCTTGGATGGAAAAAGAGATTGTTTGATTTCGTAGAGCTGGTATTACAGAAGGATTTAAACCACTATGTGGGTACTAAGTACAGAACTCAGGTTCTATCACAAAGAAGAAATTACTCTTAAGCCTGGAGCCCTTGCTTCTGCCCCTAGATAAAAATTATTATTGTGATAAAATTCTATAGAAAGCAAATGCATGGTTCCAGGAGTCAGGAGAAGGGTGACTCCAAGAGTGGCTGGTGAAGGCCATTGGGAGCAGTTCTGTGTCCATAGGCTTTTATGTGTCTTGGTTATGGGAATAAACACACATACCTGCATGTGTGATTATACTGCACAGTGCTAGACACATGTACATATGTGAAAATGAACAGGACTAAAGCAGAACATATGAGTAAGATCTGTGATTTTATGCAAGACATTATTCAGCTGTGATATGCTATTGTTTTGAATGCTGTTAATTGTAGATATTCTGGGAGATTGTAAACTCTCATGCTATTATTTTCCTAAGTGAGCCTAATAGTAATTAACATACAAAGTGAAGTTTTCTTGCCAACCTAGATCCTTCATCCAGTATCTGATGGAAGCAGAAGCAGATACCCACAGCTAAGCACTGAACCATACTCCTGGAACCTAGTTGTTAAGAGGGAGAGAGAAAGAGCAAAGCAGTCTAGACCGTGATGGATAAACCTCTAGAAACAGCTGACATGACCTAGTGAGAGCACAGGACCCCAGTCATTAAGCTGGGGAACCAGCATTGGGCCAAAACAAGCTCTGTGATTGTAGGTGCCAGTGAGGAGGCCTGGGCTAACAGTGGAACCAGTATTTATCCCCAGTGTATAAATGGACTTTGGGAGCCCATTCCCCATGGAAGGATACTATTTCAGTCCAGATACACAGAGGAGAGCCTAGACCCTCCTCCAAATGATGGCGGATTTTGATAATCCCCTATGGAAGGCCTCATTATCTTTGAAGAGTCGGTGGGGGACTGTGCAGGGGGGGCATGGACGGATGGGACAGAGAGGGAACGTAGACGAGGATTGATAAGTAAAATAAGAATATAAAAAAGATCACAATGCTTTTTTTTTTTTTTTTTTTAATGAAAACCCTTAAATGATTTCACTTTTCTCTCAGAGTGGGCAGAGAGACTGCACCTGAACCTACTGCTGTTACAGCCACTAACTCTGCCTTCCTACAGTGGTCCTGCTGGAATTTTATCAGCCTCCTGCTGCTGCCACCAAATGCAGTTTTTAACTAAATCTGCATTGTGGGGGTCTCCCTTTTTCTTGTGGCCTCTTGGTCACCGGGCTATGAGGACAAGGGGAGCAGAGGCTGTGAGCAGGGCCTGGCCAGCTATGAGTATGATGGATATAACCTTCCAGGGAGGAAGCTTCAGGGAGACAGCTCAGTTTAGTGAAGCCAGGAGGGCAATATATGTGGCCCAAGTCAGGGTGAAAGGGAGGATGGACCAATAAGGGACAGAATACACCTTATTTATATATGCACACATGATTGAAGACAAACACAGGCATCCATTCCCATTCAAATACCATAGTGCTGGGGGTTGGGGGTCGGGGCTTATGTGCTGAGTCATGTAGCATTTGAAGGAAGCTTTTGTGCAAGGTCATCCTCCAAATAAGGTCAGGTACCCAAGCCTATAACAAATAAGATAGGGATGCAATTGGCTGCAAAGGGAATCCTCCATCTTAACCTGAGCTCAGAGAGCTGTTGGGGCATGGTGAATTGCAACCTTAAATGCAGATACTCAAACACTCTGTTACTGTTTCTCAGTAAGACTCTGGAGTCAGAGGCTGGGTTGACAACCTGCTGGCTCTGAGAGGTTGATGAGCAACTAGCTGACCACCCCTCTTAGCAGTCACCTCCAAAAGTGAGCTTTCTTCTGCTCTGCCAAACCAAAAAAAAAAAAAAAAAAAAAAAAGACCTCTGTAACAGGCTTTCTTTTGGGGTATCAACCAGATTCCAAATTACGACATGGAGACCTATTAGTTATGAATGCCTGGCCTTATCTTATGCTTGTCTCAATAGCTCTTATAATTTATTTAACCTGTTTCTCTTCATCTATGTTTTGCCTTGGGGCTTTCTACCTTTCTTTTCTCCTGTATGTTCTACCACCCTGCTTACTCTGTGGCTGGCTGGCTGGCTTAGAGAAGTGTTATCAACTATCCCACAACAGTGAATTGTAAACATTTTCCCTCAATTAACAGCCTTACATAAGTAACCTAGTCGTATCCACTCACTTGTTTACAGGAATCTAAACAAAGCACAATGTTCTTTGCTATTGCTCAAACCTATTAAAAGACTGTTTTCTCTGACTGAACATTTCTTCACTCAGGTTTTCATGTAGCTTACCCTCTTCAAATTAAAGCATTTGTTCCAATTTCATCTTTCACGTGATGTAAACCTTTTACCTATTTAAATCTTTCCCTAATCATCAATATTCCCCATGGATATGAGTGTTTTACAAAAGGCAGGAAAACAAATTGAAACCTGTGGAGGGCTTCAGCAGGGTTCAGGTCCCAAAGAGGATGTGTGTGTGTGTGTGTGTGTGTGTGTGTGTTGGGGGGAACAGATGCACATCTGATGGTTCAGCATCTCTCTCAATCAGTGAGGCTATATTTGCATAACATATTGATTACATTAAGTCCTTTGGCAAACATCAGAGCCCAATATCCTTCTTTACTTCACCATTAAATTTCCAGGGAGAAAAAGCAAAGTAAAAACCAGACAGTCTTATCTGAAACAATATCTTTAAACATTGTCGGTCAAATCAGGAAGTTAGAAATTTCTCAGGGTCTGCAAAGAATAGGACCTTCTACTTTTACAGCCTTTGTTGAGTATGGCTGTTCATTTGGTTGTAATATCTTGACAAGTCTGGAACTATTTATTTCCTAACCAAGTTACTTGTAGAATCATTTGATATTTTTTTTCCTAAGATGCAAACTTTAAAAAAATATCTCACAATAAACATTTAACTGGATGATTGATTTTACCATTTTTTCTGTTCCTAATTTTTATAGTAGGGAACTTCTTTTTCTTTTTTCTTTCCCATTTGGTTTGTTGAGACAGGGGGTTTCTCTGTATTTCTTTGGAGCCTGCCCTGGAACTAGCTCTGTAGACCAAGAGATTCACCTGACTCTGCCTCCCGAGTGCTGGGATTAAAGGCTTGCGCACCGGCTGACTTTCCTCTTTATGCATGCTCAGCAAGGAAGATTCTGGTATCTATTTTTATTTCCACCAACACTCTCTATTCTTATTCTCTCTACATAGGCTCCAGGACAGGACAATAGATGCACTTGTGACATCTTGTATCCAGAGCTCAGCAAGAAATGTATCAGAACCTACCCCACTGGTACCACAATCCTTGGTTCACTAGGATTCTTCTCTGGCACTTCTTCCAGGCTACGATCACCTGTTTACTCTCAGAAGCATGAATATATTTCTCCAGGGGCCGAAAAAACAGAAAACTCCCCATTGTTCGAAAAACTGCTTCTAAAAATAAAAGCACAAATCAGTACACACGCGACCCCAGTCTCTTCACAAAGTTTTGCTTGAACTTTGTCAAAGAGCGTCTTCCACCCCAGGACTCCCACCGTCCCTGGTACCACGGCCTCCACCAAAAGCCCATGTTGAAGCCATTGTGTTAAACAGTCAAGTTGAGGAAATCCCATGTCAGCACCTTGAGAAGGCAGCTTGCAATCCTGATTAACATTATGTAAACCTGCCATTCAGTTCAGGGCCAGATAGGCTGGAGGTAGTCTATTGCTGAATCCATGTTGCCTACAAACCAATGTTTTTAGTCTGAGTTCCTGGGTCTTCTACAGCTTGGCACATTTGGTCTTAAAACGTTCTCCTGCTCCATTTTTACATTTACTGGAAGCTTTGCCCTGACAGTCGAGGGACCTTTCCAAAGAATATCAATAGTCTTTTTTCAGTATCAAGCTTTTCTAGTTCCTAATTGTTCTTGTTTACAGAAAAGCATAGCTGCCCTTTGGCCTCACATCTAACTCTTCAATAGATTTTTACTTAATGTACTCCTGGACCTATCTATCTGCCATTCAAGGCACTGAGACATGCCATTACTTTCCTGATAGGAGGCCTCTTGTCATTGGGTTTTTAAGATTATCCAGGCTTATGTTATTTATTCTCCAACACATTATTATAAATATTTGAGAGAAAAATACACATACACACAGAAATCTTTATTATTGTCATTATTGTTTAGAATTAAGACACTCCAGTATTCTATACTCTATATACCCATGGGAAACTCATAAAATAGTAATATGTTTAGCTTGAATAGCTGGAAAGTTTTGACGTATTGGTAATGTATTTGATGAGTTACAATAATCAAGTTGCTTTGCGGATGGAGTGAATAATGCACACAGTTTGTATTGCTGTTCTCTGGAATGGTATCTGATGTCCAAACTTTAGAAGGCCATGTCCTTTCATTGGCTTTATGTCTTGATAGTCTTGAGGTGTGCAGATCTGTACCTGTGTAGTAGCCTCATACAAGTCCCTGTAACATCTCCTCATGTTAAGGCTCAGTCCAATCATCTTTGGAATGTATATACACTGGCATGGTGCTGTACTGTCCTAAGGGTATCACACCACTGTCCTGGCACATCCTTCCCATGAGAAATGCAAAATCAACAGATTGTTCCATATGCTTATGTTTTTAACTCTTAGAGCCATCAGTGTGATATACTACTTGGTTTAGCATTCGTAGATGATTTATTCCTTATTATGCAAGAAAACAAGTGAGGTATTATAACTTCATAAGAAGAATGGTGGGTGAATATATGGTAGAGATACAGTTGTTCAATTTTAATCAATGGACTTGACTATTCACAGAGTTTTATTGATCTTTCTGTATTTTCCATGGAACCACTATTTTTTTTTCCTCTTGATTTATTTCCATGAAATGCCAAGATCATACATCCTATTTATCCCTTTGAACTCATGACTGTCTTAGCATTCTTTAGCACTACAATTTTTTAAAATTATTTTTTACCAACAGTTTGTTCTGAAATAATTTTTGAACTTTGGAGTCAAACCTTATCCATTTTGCAGTACCTTTGAAGAGCTCTTTAATTTGATGTTATACCAAAAACTATTGTAGCAGCTTTTGGAGTTTTGGTGATTTATAGGCTACATTTTCTCATCAGTTGTCATTAGTATAAAAAAAAATGATTATATATATCACACAAACACATACACACTTTTGTATTTTGCCAGGTTGGGATTCAAATTCCCTTTTTTGCATCTGCTAAAAACTTTAAAAACTATTATCATGACATAGAGACACAAATAGTAGGAGAAACACTGAGGAAGGAAGATTTCTGTGACCTCTGGACACCCTGAGTTTTCTACTGATTTCTGAGGTAGGCTGAGATTCATACATAGAAAAATCATCTCTCTAAGACATATAAGATATTAAGGCTGTATACTTATTAAAATTTTACTTTTGACTAGGCATTTACTTGAGAGTTTTATGCAAATTAGCCCATTCAATTATTTTAACATTAAGGGTTGGATATAAGTATTCGTCCTACTTAATTTTTTTCTTCTACTTTTAAAGATCTATTTTATTTGTAGGTTTCTTTATCAGAATCTGTATTAACAAACATGGCATTTTCCCTAAGCAAGTAAATGGAAAAGTAATTCAATTCCATGCTTTATATTGAGGGTACATATGGGAAGTCACTTGAAACAACAACTAACATGTCCTCTATACTCTCGAACAAACATATGCTTAGTATTTTTGTTTAACCACCAAGAAAACAATCTGCAACAGTTTCAGCTTTGTTGATCATTGCTACTTTGTTGCTTTGAAATCCAACTTGTCTTTCTACTTCAAAATAAATGGATGTTCTCAATGTTGCTGGTGTTCAGTAAAATGAAGTTCTCTCTGAATGTTCCTGCACTCAGTTTGCTCTGTTCACAGAAGTCCTTTATGATACTGTGTAAGTTTGCTACACATCTAACATTAAAAAAAAAAAATCAAGGTGTATGTCAACTACCCTCATTCTGAAGTGTTTCAATAGTAAACTTTGCATTTATTTTACTTATGCACAGGTCCAGGCAACTTCTTTTAAAAAATTTCATGTAAAATGTCATGGGATATAACTTAACAATTTGTTTTTTCTGTCGCTTTTGTGACAGGATGTTCACAGACATGCTATGTATGCTGGTTTGCCTGATAGTCATTATGTAGTTAAGGATATCTTTGAATTCATGGAGTTTCTCTCATCTCACCTTCCCAAGTGCTGGGGTTACAAGTGTATCCACATGAGAGTAGTTTTATGATCTTTTATATTTTTTTTCCGATTTAGCATGCCCTTATGCTTTAATACTTTACTCACTTAATATTAATGAGTGATTTTCAAAGTACTTATAATGCTCAACTTATTTATTTCCATAGCAACTGCTGAGCACTTGGATTATTTTCAGTATGTGTTAATTAAGAACAGTGTTGCTGTGATACATGGCTATTGAGGAAGTGAAGGCAACAGTCAGGAAGGGTCAGCAGTAGGTAGAAGAGGTTGGCAAACAGAAATTAAGTGAGGATGAAAAGAACATAATGAAACACACTACTTATATATTAATCAAAAACACTAATATAAAAGGAACAATGTTGCTATAAATTTTAATCTACTAAAACTCCACTTTTTTCTGTAGTTCTTCTATGTCTCACCTTTTCAGAACTACAAATTTCAAATAGAAGAGATTATTTAAAAATTACTAAAGGCATATTTTAATCATGATAAATTATTATTATTTTTGCATCTAGTTTAGGACACATCGCCTCACCTAATATTAGATATAGTTTAATGCATCCATGTATACATTTAATTTTAGGCATTATTTTAGGAATTTTATTTTTAAATATTTAGATACTTTATGGGGGTAATGTTTTGGCACCTCTCACAGATATATAGTTGGTACAGAAACATCTGAAAAGAGTATTCCTGTCCCAACTTAGTTAATTTTAAAACATTTTAAACTCTTACTTTTAAATTTTTAAAACTTTACACTTATAGGTTTGATATGTGTTTTACATTAAATTTGCATTCAATTTATGCAAGAGCTACACATATTTTCTTTGCTTGATAATTATTTATCCAAAATATATAATCTGCTGTCTTTAGAATTGCATTGTTAGTGTCTCATGAAGATATTTTCTAAATATTGATTTATGTTTATTTGAATCTATAAATGAATTTGGAGAAGAATTCATCTGAAAAATATTGTCTCCACTTCATGAAAATCTTGTATCACTTCATTAAAGTTAAATAACCTTTCTTAATATCTGAAGTATTCCAAGGCAGGGTTTTCAAAGGACTTGCTAAATATATTAAGTACTTATTAGCATCTTGATACTATCATACAGAAATATTTATATCTTAAAGATTTTCTTGTAACAAAAATATAATTAGTGCTTATGTTGTCCTTGAAACTGTAGTTTATTCGGAATCTGTGTATTATTTGTAGTAGATGTGTTAATCTCTAATCATTAGGTTATAGATACATTCTTTGCTAATTAGTTTACATTTCATGCCCCTCTCCTAACCTTTCTTGACCATGTTGGTGAGAACTTCAAACACACTGTTAAGTGAAAATTAATGCTTAAAATTTATTTCCTAAATAGAGATAGTATTATTAAAACTTCCTAGTTAGATTGTTAATATTCATAACTTTTCAAAGGTGAGATATAGGAAGCTGTTTGTTATTTCCTCATAATGGAGGCTTTTTAAAGTGATTGAATGTATGCCAAACAGTACTAAAATTATTCAGACTCTGTATTTGCTCCTATAATCTATAATATTGTGTTTGTAGTCAAAGTAAAGTTTCTGCATTATGTAACTAGTTAGAAAGTATTATTCTCCCTCCTTTTTATGTAGAAGATTAGTGAGATTTCTATCAGGTGTCTATTAACAATTTGTATAATTTACATGAATGAGAGATGTGATTCTTAAGATGTGATTCTCCCTGAGGTTTCCACAAGAGGTTTGACTCCTGTCACAGACGCTTCTCTCTGACTTTTCTTACTTTTTGAGTACAATGTTGCAGTTTGTTTCCTCCAAGAATATTTTCATTTGAACAATGTTGCCTAAATTACTGCAGTGTGCTGCTTAAAATACTTACCATTGCCTGTTTAAGCAGCTGTGACATCTCCCTTGCCTGCTGTACCTCATCATCTACATGTCTGTTTGTCTGGCAGTTCATCCACATTTTTGATATTGACAGAGAACTGATGATGTCTTCATTGCTATTTTTCTTTGCTAGCATTTCAGTCTTATCTTATTGTTAACATTTAGTATATAAAACAATGGCTTTAGTTATGACATTTCACACATGCCAGTCATTGTGCTTTACTTTAATCACCCTGTACCCTAAACTTCATTTCATTGATTTAATCTTATGATTTTTTTCTATTATTTTGGGTTTTATACTCTCAATCATCCATACTTTCTTTCTTTTTCTTTTTGCATTTTGGTTTTTTTCCTTTTTTTAATTTTTATTTTTATTTTAAATATCGATCCCAGTTCCCCCTCCCTCCCTACCACCCTTTTGAAACTATGTCTTTCAGTTTCAGGACTAATGAGGTTTTATTTGTTGTATTATTTGACACATGTTATTCAATATATATATATATATATATATATATATATATATATATATATACTTCTACAGTAATCAATTTTCATATATCTTCAAGAAATTATTTTTTGTGCTATTTTGCTGTTCATTCTCTCATTTCACACCTCCTCTACCTTATCCTTCACTCCCAAACTCCTGTTTAACTTTCTCTGTTCAATTTTTTTCTTTAAACATTTCCTATTCCAGTGTATATTATCTCACCTGTCTTGAATGTACCTCCTTATAGCCACCTAATAATTTCCCAACATTTATAAGCATTATAATAAAACACATATGTATGAAGATTTAATGTGAAAATTCAAAAATGAGAGACAGCATGTGAAATTTGTCTTTCTGGTTCTAGATTATCTTCATGATCATGACTGATTTTAGGCACCTTAACTTATCTAATCTCAAATTTTAATTTTTCTTAATGGTTAAATAACATCCCGTTGCTTAAATATACTACATTTTCATTACCTCTTCATAAGTTAATGGACATTCAGGCTGTTTTTACTTCCTGGCCAATGTGAATGGCTACTACTATTTACATGGGTTGCCTTGTTTTACTATCCCAAAGTTCTATGATATTATCTCCTTGCATTTTGGGGGTTGGATATTTTATTTGTTTCCCATTGATCCAGTTCCTATACTTTGTCCTTATGGCCTGCCTTTCCTTGATTTATTTAATATTTTCATGACTTTTTTAAAGATTTTATTTCAATTCCTAGGCTTTTCATTTTAATTCATTCTTTGCAGATATTCTATTTTTGTATATAAATTCTGTTTTCTCAGATATTTACTTTTTCCTTGTTTCATTCTATCTTCATTTTTATTTCCATGGTGTTTTTTCTGGCATTTATTCATATCTCTTTGATTTCTTTGATCATGCTCATTGTAACTATTTTGAAATTGTTGTCTTATATGTTATCTAAGTCACTTTTCTTGGGCATGTTACTATGGGTGGATCTAATCTTAGGTGGATATGTACCCAAACAAGTGGGATTTAGGCATCTGTACTTAAGTCACTGGTATGTTTCTTAGTTGGGAAATACTGTTTCCCCTTTGTTGAGTCGATGCTTTATTTTAAGTTTTATTCTAAGTTGTCAGGCTGTTGATTCTCTGGTTTAGCATTCAGAGTTTGAACAACTCAGGATTAATGCTTTAATGGAGTCTCATGAGTGGTGATTGCTCAACTCAGGAGGTCTTTGTATATGGGTTCATAGGAGTAGGTAGAGGGAGAAAGACAGGACTCTAGTTTCTAGCACAAATCACAGGTATCATACTAAGATATCTTAGTACTCAAGCTGGTTACAAATGTTTCTAACAAACACCCAATATTTTATATGTATATTTATATTTTCTGGTTCATAAAACTTGTATGGATGAATTTATTTGATTAATTTTCTGAATTTTTAACAGTTGAATTGTGCTTCATGCTTGCTGATTAGATTGTTCTGCTAATATGAGAATTCAATTTTCCTCCTGGTCATAGGCAAAGAACACGCTCATTGAAGAGACCAATCATAGCTAGATGGGAGCAAATGAAGTTAATCTATTTTGAAAATAAAAGATTAAAAGCATGACTTTCACTGTGGAACTCTTTACAGATGAAAGTTGTTCTAAAAGCAGGATGGCATGGTCATAGGGAAAGAGGAAAGACTGAAAAGTTTAAAGACTATTTTTATTTTGAAATTTGCACTAAGGTCATATCTCTAACATGTGTGTCAAACCAACAGCAAAAACCCTAGAGGAACATTGCTTGCCAATGATAGAAACATAGTATTTTTAAAATTCAAAGCCAAGGCATATTTACGTTATAAATAAAAATGATGTCAAATTATCCTTGTCATTGAAATAATTGCACATTTTTATGTGTGTCTCTCCTTGAGTAAACTCTCAAAATTTTATTACTTTAGTCCAAACATGTATTATGATAATTGCTCTTGAAACTTTTACTTCTGTTGCTGCCCATTGCTCGCTCATACAAACCTCTGTTCATGGCTCAATTTACCAAGCTTACCAAGCAAGTCCTTTGTGACTCTCATTTCTATAGTAATTAAGATTTTACTTTATCTGCTTTTCCCCCTGTTCATATTATTCACTCACGTGATTCTCAGATAAAGACTACATCTGTGTCTGTTGTAATACATATTTTTTAATAATCTAATCATCACATTTTTATCACAATTGTTCTTTATACTTACAGACACAAGCTCTTTAAACCTGTAATCAATTGTATGAGTTAGTAATTTCAATTGTTTCGTGTATTATAAAGATCCCCTGGTGAAATAGTCATAAATGGTCATGTTATAACATCATAGAAATAACAAGAGGTTTAAGAAGGGGAGCCTTCCTCCTTTCTATTGCCTACCAGTTTCCTTGAAGTTTTTCTTTGTGGAGCATCTCCATTGTGCCTTAATCTGTAAATCCTTCAATTTAAGAATTGTTTAAATCCATCACTTTGCAATCTGCAGTCACCCACAAGCAGAAGTAAATATTAGAAATAAATGAACTGTTTGAGATAGTTTCCCAAAGAATATAGATGAAGATTGAGGTAGGAATCACTGAGGTATCACCACTATTATCTTTTTAAATTTGAGTTTCCAAGTTCTTACATATTATTCATTGCAGTCATAATGATTTTGAATATAGGTCTGAAGGCACGAACAGAATCAATATATGAAAATGGTATATAGAAATATGTTTACTTAATGAATTAGAGATTTGGATAAAAAGACTCAAACAGGGTTCTGTTGATATCACTCTCTCCCTGTACTAAAGGATATTCCATCTAAACATAGTGAGCTTCTGTGTCATCTTCAATTGAAATAAAGCAAAATAATTGCATTTATAGGAATATTTTAACACTCTAAATAATAAAATATGCAAACATATGGCTGATAAATTCTTCAGACTCATTATTAAGAAATCTTGAAGGAGTTATTCTTTCCACCAATGGATAATTAACACATTATTGTAGGAAATAGTACATGGATAATAATTTTCATGAATAATTAAATACTCTTTTTCACAGGTAGCCATTTCATTAATGTACATAACTATAGTTAGGAAACCAAGAAGTATTTTTAAAGAAGGAAAGTCTATATATCATGAATATCAAGTTGCATAAAACACTAATTTAAAAACAAGGAAGCAAAGATGTATCAAGTCATACATATAAATAAATAAAGTGAACAAATAGTATGCATAACCAATGTCAAACAGAAACAGAAATGGTCAGTATTTGTCTGATGCTAAATACAATGTAAATCTAAAAATCTGTGCAATTTTCAATATGTCCATGTATTTAATCATTTTTTGTATTTAATCATTTTTTTGTATTTAATCATTTTTAAAACCAGTCTCACAGAGAAAAATCTCACCATCAGATGTCACCTCTCTTTGACTTTACAGATATGGACCCAATTATTAATTATTTAAATGATAAGAATAAGATTTCATAACTACCTTCAAATATTAGGAAAGAAAGACAGATTTGTAGCAGTGGGTAATAAGGTGAGTTATATCTTTCAGGTAACCTCAAAGTGAATTACTGAATATCTCAGTAATTATTGAGGTTTCAAGTTCCATTATTTTTCTTATTGTAATGACAGTTTGACATTAAAAATTGTCTTTGCACACACATCATCTTTAATCACAGTTTTCTATGTACAAACTTTCCTTAGCTGTTTATTTTTCTAAATGTTACATTTACATAATGTCTAATCTAATACCCATTCTTTTTATGAGCATATGTGGCTATTTTTACCTGTCATCTGTAGAAGCATCTCTTTTTATTTTGCATCTTTTCACCTGTGCTTCTGCTTTACCTGTTTCAATCTACATTGGTACATATATATGTGTGTTTATATGTGTATAAGAGGACATGTATCATCTCTTTGTCATATAACTCTGTATACATACATCTTCTATCATATGTCTACCATATATCATCCATACATCTATCTATTTATCTACCTATCTGTCACTATTTCCATCTATCATCTATCTCTACCTGTCTACCTACCTATCATCTATCTATCTGTCTGTCTTCTATCAAATCTATCAATCTATCATCTATTTCATTATCTTCCCATTTATATTGCTATAATTTATGAATTACTTATTTTGAAGTGTGGTATTTGTCCACATATAAAATGTGATTAATGCAAATTCAGATGTGCAAATAGATCAGGAAGATAGATAATCAGTTCTCTATCAGGTTTTATTAGTAGTTACAGCTTCAAATTTAGCACATATTGTAATGCATGTAATTTGTGTCTCAAAGGCTATTTTATCACTTTCTGTCCTTGGTATTGGCAAAAGTAGAAACTAAAATTATTTCCAAACTGCCTTTTAGTTTAAATTCGAGATGCTTTTAGCATTGAAGTGTCTATTCAAGCACTTTTTGGTAGAAAAGGAGACATGCTATTTGGAGACATTTTGCTTGGCTTGAGGTCACTAATGTTCACTTGAGGTAGCATCCAGCTTTTCTACTTTTTGTTAATGTAGGTACATTCTTTGTGATGCAATGTGTTAGGTACTGTGTCAAATTCTAATGACCAATCTTGTTTCTACTTCATGGGTCTGTGTGATGGAAGAGAGACATCCTGGCATTGCTCTGTTTGTCTAGTTCTAGGATCTGCAAACAACTTGAATCCCCTCATTTCCTTAAAGATCCCACTTGTTGAATTTTGGATTTTCCCATTGGTTATAATTAGGCTTTTCAGACTGAAGAGAAATAAATATATCTAGGCCAGCTCATCTGGCCACAAAGTCTTTTTTTTCTTTTTTCTTTTATTTTTTAAAACAAGATTTGTATAAAACTGGGTGGTGGTGGCACACAACTTTCATCCCAGCACTTGGAAGGCAGAGGCAGGTAGATAGTTTGAGACCAGTCTGGCCTAGAAGAGCTAGTTCCAGGAGAGCCTCCAAAGCCACAGAGAAACCTGTCTCGATGATCATGGAAAAAAAAAAAAAGAGTATTATTATAGTTCTCATCCTTTTATCTTATGCCAATGTGGCACAAGATTTGAAAGGCTACTTAGAGCCTTCAGTACTGAACATGACTGAATGCATGTCCTAGACTATCCAAAAGAGTTTCTGGTTACTGATATGACTTAATGACGATAGACACATCAAGGGTTATTCCCTTCCTCTCTGCTACAGCTATTAATTTATTTGATTTGATAAAAGAACATATGTGTATGTGTGTGGGGGGCGTTCATGTGTGTATATGTGTGTATCTTTCTTCCTTGTGGAAACAATAAAGGATGATAACAGGGTTTGAGAAAGTATAATAAAGACAGTGGACTCTAAAATTCATGTGTTATATGGATGCCCAAGATAATTATTCTTTTCTAGATTACACTGTGCATTTAATATTTGGTTTCATGACAGAAGAACTGTATGGGAAGTCTGCAAGATCTCTACTAACATTATTTTTTAGTTTAGTTTAATATATAATAGGAAGATATCAGAAAATAATGCAGTGTTATAAACTGACACAATTGGTTTTGAAAATTTTTCAGGGTATAAAAATAATCCATTAGAAATATACATTTAACTGTAATAAAAATTCCTGCATCTTTACAGTTCAAATGTTTATGAAACATATCAGTCATTTCTATTGCAAAAGGCTAGGTACTCAAAACATGTTGATGAACATGTTTAAAAATTGATAAAAACTTTTATATTTTAGTAGTGGATCCCAATATTCATATTTTTATTTACTGAAGAGGAGCACAGTAGTGTGTTTATAAAGATATAACAGCCTTTTCAACTGTTCTTAGATACATATTTTGAGAAAATTACATTTTCAGTTCAAAATTGCATGCAATTTAAAATACTATCTATTTTGCATGGGAATGATGACTTATAGTGAATGAAAAAACTATAAAGCTGTCACTCATTCTGGTTTTTAAAAAATGAAGATCAAGGAAATCTTGCTTTGAAATATGCAGACACTGGGAAGATTAACCCTCCAATGAGCTTTGTGCAGAATAAGTCAATCAGTCTGTAGAATTAAGTACAAATTATACTTGTGGTTTGAAATTCACAAATATAGAGAACAAAAATCTTACCTTATACATATTTTATAAAGGACCATCACCTTGCCACCCACTAATACAGTAACTGTTGACAAACCTATTTTTCCCACTACAGATTCTTGGTTATGTGAGGCAATGCCATTTTAAGCTATTTTATTTTTAGCGACCATGCTTTAAAATGTCTTCCCTGTGATTCTTTTACTTGGATCACACTCATGAAATTAAAGTGCAAATGTAACATAGAAGGCCACTTTTTTCATGTGGATCTGGATGAGTATAACTACTAACTCAGACAATCATTCATTTGGGTAAAAGTTCAGAAACATAATGTTTTAAAAATTTGTATATGTTCTTAGGTCAGGGGGCATATATAGGCAACTGTTAACTCAGTTTGTAACACATAATAGCTAGTAGTAGTTAGTAACCCATCTTGTATATAGCATTTTTGCTTAGCAATATATTCATAGAGGATTTCTGGTGGCCTGAGAGCCTTTCACAATGTCTCCTGTGGAATGGTTTTATCCTGTCTGACAGGTGAACTCCGGCTCTCACTTCAGGCACTCCAGAGAAAAATGTGCCATCATTATTCAGTGCATAATTCTGTTCAGGTCTTCAAGTTCCCACATGACATTCAATTAGAGGCTGCTTAGACCAAGAAGAAAAACAAAAGTCAACCCAGCAATTGTATGTCCTGTTGAGGGAGAAGCATTCAGCTGTCACATTTCCTGGGCACATTGAGCAGCTAAGAGTCTGTGCACACACTGGAGGAGTTCCTTACAAAGAAAACTTCACTAGTTAAACAGCGTTTGTTTATGTGGGCACGTACAGATATTTAGAAGGCATCTCCGCTCATGTCTCTTCAACTAAACAACTATGGTGTGACTATAGTGAGTTTTTTTTCTCCCCTGGGGCTTAAGACCTCCTCACTCAAGTCTCCCTGCCCCAGATTTGGAACCATGTACTGGACACAAATTCCATTTTGTGGAGCAAACCATAAATCCTATCAGAAAACTGTTGCTTACCACTTTAAGAGTTATGCCACTATTGTGCAAGTGGGCACTTCTTGATGAGCAGTTTAGCATTGTAGTTTCTAGGGTTCACAGGTGGCAAAAGGTTTTTATTCCTTTTCTTTCCCGGCAGCCTGCACAATCACATTTCGGTGCTAAGAAAGCTACCTAGCGAGGAGGAAGATTCGTATGCAGTACCATGGTATATTCAGCAATTGTACCTTTAAAAAATATTTGAATGAACAATCAAGAAGAATAGTAAGAATCAGGATTAGTTGGAAGGTCCCATGCCTTCCAAACCAACAAGTCATAGGAAGGTGTACTACCTTTGACATTTGGATTACTTGAATGTTTTTCTAGTAACCTATACCTTTTAGGCACCATTATCTTGTCATGCACAATGTCTTTTTTTTTTCTTTTAACATATATATATATATATATATATATATATATATATATATATAATCAGTAGGTTTCCATACAGCAGTTGCAGATTTGCTTTGTTTCGTGCGAAACTTTCCATCACTACCCACAGTATTTGCCCTCTCTTTTCGTATCACCTATATTTTATTCCCCTATTTCCTTAAGACATTCCCTTTTCTCGTTCCCTCACCTTTACAAGTATTTCAAGTTAAGCATCAAATCTAGAGTTTAGAAGCCAGAGTCCACATATGAGAAAGAGTGTGAGATGTTTCCCCTCAGTGCCTAGATTATTTAACACAGTGTAATTTCCCACTTCCACCCATGTGCTTACTTATTTTGTAATTTCATTTCCTACACTGCTGAATAAAATTTCATTCAGTTTATGCACCATATTTCCATCATCTATCCTTTAGGAGGCAAGCATCTATGATGACTCAGTTTCCTACAGACTGTATATAGAGTAGCAGTGGAAATGAATGGGTAAGTGTGTCTGTATTCGTCCTTGGGTGTACACCCAAGCATGGTGGAGCCTATACATAAAATAGCTCTGGCTCTATCTTTTGATGAACTTTTATCCCGATGTCCATAGAGACCACACTGGTTTTCGCACACAGGAACAGAAGCTAGTGGATAATTAGAAATAGTCATAGAGATGCTCTGAGTGAAGCTCATGACTCAACACTAAAAGACATGAATGTGAGAAAGAAAAGGACTTCTGAGACAAGGGTGGGTTGAGAGTGGTGGATGGGGGATGAGATCAGATTAGCCAGAGTGAATCACACAGGTGTGAAGCCATCACAAGAGAAAATCACACCATTCATTAAAATGGTGTGTGTGTGTGTGTTATTTTTAAAACAACCTTATTTTACATATCAACCCCAGTTCTCCCTCCCTCTTGTCTTCCTGGATCCTACCCTCTCCCTATCCCACCCCTCATAAAGGGCAGGGCTTCCCATGGGGAGTCATCAAAGTCTATCACATTTGGGGCAGGGCCAGGGCCCTCCCCACTATATCCAGGTTGAGCAAATGTCCCTCCATAGGGAATGGGTTAAAAAAAAAATGCCAGTTCACACACTAGGCATTAATACTGGTTCCATTGCATTCTTACCTTTAATTTTTAGGATCCTTTGAGTTAGTATAATAGGTTTTAAAGGGAGATCAGGATTCTTCCTCACAAGATGCACCTACTTCCCTCATATTTACTGAAAATAACCTATGAACTCCATGAATGCAGTCTGTTGTGAGGAGACCAGTTTCTTCTTTCTCTTAAGAAATGCAATTTTTCTTCGCTTCTCCTGAGAATAATGAATAGATGGGTTTAGAAAACTCTCCAAGCTCATGCTGCATATAACAAAAGAAGATGTCCCCAGAGCAGAAAGCACAAGGAAACGACAAGTTTGAATGCTGTGATGAATGCGTGCATGTGTGAAAGGGAGCTATGCACATTTTAGCATTATGCACATAAAGTCCTTGCTGCATCCCCTCATTCCACACTGGCCAAAGTGTTCAGCCAAAGACAAGTATTTTTCCAAGAGAACTAGATCATGGGGCTAAAAAGATATCTCTGTATAAAGTACCTCCAGCAGAAGCAAGAGGGCTTGAATTCTGATGGAACACATGATGTGCCCTGTAAACCCAGCACTGGGAAGGGAGGAACAGAGGCCAGCAAAACACCAGATCTTTCCAGCCACCCATTTTAGCCAAGCTTTAGGTTAAGTGAAGGAACCTTCATCAACAAAACAAAGAGTAGTTGAGTAATACATATGGTATTCATGAAAAGCCCTCTTCATTGCCCATACGAATTTAACTACTCCTGAAGGAAACAAATGAAGAGAGAATTCTGAGACTTGCTCAATAAAACTCATTAATATCTTTAGGTGTTATTGGTAAGTCACCCTGGCTACTTAACACAAATTTCCAGTCTGCCTCCATGACTACTGTCAACACTTTGTCTCCTTCTACTTAAGAAAGGGGACACAAAACAGACTTGTTCATATGAATGCCTTAAGTAGCCCCACTGGCTGGAAATTAAAAAAAACAGATGATAATCATCTGTGTACACAGCTTGAAAGCCGTGGGCATTTATTTAATGCAAGTGAAAGAGGAAAAAAGAAAAAAGAAAAATGGACACACACACACACACACACACACACACACACACACACACACACACGAGGCCTAGTCAGTGGCACTATGAATCATTTGTTACTTTACATTTTAGCGCATAATCCATCCATTAAAGCGGGTTGTTTCCCTAAATAATTATTGACTCCATTTGAGCTGTATGTCCTGAAGATAAATGCCTTTTCTGAGTGGGTCCTGATCATGTTCATCTCAGTAAATCTTGTTGAGTAGTCTTCTGTGCCCGGGTTCCTCTTCCTTTGATTCCAATTACTCACGGTTTGTTTACCACTCTTTCTGTCATTTAAATCTGCAGCTGACATAGCTATGCAGATGAAATGCTTCCACATGCAGTGCGCACATCCCCTTTAAAAAAAACTCTACTGAATCCGTTCAGCTGGAGGGAAACTAAATCTTCTCACCCACTTTTCAGGTTTTGAAGCATGTGGGAGAAAACACGTTCAATGCATATTGTTCTATAAAGCACAAGTTTTCCCTGATTAGAGAGAAAACTTTCAGGAAGAATGATTCCCCGAATTGTTTAAACCTTCAGATTCATATTAAGTGACACCTAAACTTTAGCAGTTTGTGCGAACATGGGAAGAAAAATTTTAACCTAAAATTGGATTGCAGTGCATTAGTGGGCATGTGGGACATATATTTTTCAGATCAGACTATAAAAATATACAAATCAGGTGATATTTACTTCTTGGAGTGCTGGAGCCTGAAGCCAAGAGCAATTGTCCAGCAGATTTGGCTATAGGTGGCTCTTCCTGCCTTTTATTAATCTCCCTGGTGGGATTCCCCCCCCCCCACACACACACACATAAACTGTTCAAAGCAGAGTCTGCTTTCTCTGTTCCTTCTTTGATAACGAGACATCTTTCTTTCTAAATATGCCAGTGTGGAGCAACATCCTATCAGACGACCCTCAGTGGAGCACAGTCCCGTAAGAGATGAGTATGTCCTTTCAGAAAATGTAGAGAAGCATTAGCGTGCATATTTCCAAGTCCATCCTTCATTCTATTATTAAGACTATATCTTTTATCTTTGAGATTATACTATACTCAAATCACTTCCCCAACAGGTTTCCTGTCTGTAAGTAGTAAGGTTTTTTTCTCCTGCCGCTGGTTTTGTCCTGCCGTGCCAGCCCCAATCAACAAACCGAGACTCTGTCATTTGATATAATGCTGTTGGCCAGGTACTAGTTTGTTATGGTCTAGCTCTGTCTTAATTACTAACCCATTTCTATTAATTTAAGTACTTCCATGTGGTCTTATCTTACGGGAGAGAGAGGCCGGCAGCATTCTGCTCTCTCCTTCTTCCATCTTGACTCCTCCTTCCTACCTCCTCTAATCCTCCTTATCTCCTAGTCCCTCCTCTCTTGCTTTCCTATTGGCCAACAGTGCTTTATTCATTAACCAATATGAGAAACATATTTACAGAATGACATCTCCCATCACCTGTCTTTGAATCCTGCCTACTCTTTTTCAAATTCATGGCCTTTCTTTTTGTTAATTGTGTTGTATACATGTATGTATATGCAAACATACTCATAAATAAATAAATACACCCTCCTCAGTCTGTGTATTGCTAGTTGTATGTCAGTATTTTTCAGGAACTTTAACTGATACAATGATAATGATCATAATTTAATGTTTCACCTTATGGAGGGAGATTGTTCACTGCATCTCATATCCACTCTTCATAATGATGACGCTGCCATTACATCATAGATTTCTATGACTGTCTTACAATGACTGCAAGTTGTCCACTTCCCAGGGCAGCTCTGTGTAGTTGCCAGCTCTCTTTGTGGGGTGAAGCCTGGTTCCAAATGAGGGCAAAGGTGATATGATGGCAGTTCTGTGTTTATATTACATAATGCAATATTCTCCATTGCTAATCGACTTCTTGTGTCTCCCAGGCTTATTTTAAAATACTATGATGCCATGAATGGTATGCTACTGGGAATGGTGTCTTTTGACAGGCTGAGGAAAGAGGGAAGTGTGTTCTTCCCCAGTTCATCCTCATGACAGTTCCTAGCACCAGCCACTTCCTAGGTAGAACCAAGCAGATCCCGAATGGATAAGTCAGGCTTACTAACCTGTGGCAACTTCTAGGTAATAAATGAGCACTGTTTGTCGATGGTAAGGTGTCTGTGTGTGTGTGTGTGTGTGTGTGTGTGTGTGTGTGTGTGTGTGTGTGTATGTGTAGCTGTGCTGTGTTTGAAACCAGAACATTCTCTGTGTTCCTGTAGGGAACAGCAAATTGCCTTACCTTAGAGTAAAATAGATGTCTGCTTGTGGAGAAGCAGCCCCAGAAGTGGCTGGATGAACCACGGCAGAAGTCAACACAGCAGACTCTGTAGGTCCCTCAGGAGGAAAATCACCTGTGATGTACACGTTGCCACCTTCATTTCTTCCCAGAATTTCCACCTGCTGTACGTGTCTGTCTCATCTGCCTCTTCTCTGAAGAGAAGTCAGGTGTCTCTAAGAATACCATTATGGATGTTGACATCAATAAATGCATTCTAACTGTTTAGAAGTTCTATGAGTTGTATAGATATTGATGGAGTCTGGTTAATTTCTGTGTGGTGTTTTTATTTGCAAATTCTTTATAGGAGAGAGCGAACTAATTATAAAAAGGCAAATAAAAAAGGGCACGGAAGACCCCACACAATTCATAAACTTAAAGGCTGTATTGAGTACTAACCTCTGAAGGAATGAAGGCCACTGCAATGCTTCCTATCACAAACTAAATATGATTAGCATTGCAACTGTGAGATAAGATGACTGTCATCCAACATTTCTTAGAAAAAAAAGACAAGGTTCAGCTTCAGACAGTATAATCTTGCATTTGTTTTTCTGGATAATAACATGCTGAAAATGAGCCCCCCAGTGATGTTAGATGCAGCAACTTTTAATAATGGAGATATTTGCGAGTATGAAAATATTCACCTCCCTTTTTAAAATGCCTATTCCTTCTGTTTCTAAATCACTCTGCAGTTTGTGTCTTCCATTTCCTTGCTCCCTTTCTGGAGGGATTCTGTGGAATCTGCTGGCTGAGGAAGAAACTTCTGCTCTAGCTTCCTATGTGTCAGCCAAGGGATGCAGAGCAAAAAGCATCACTAAAGCAGCAATTCTATGGATCTGTGATATTATAAAAATCTATCACTCAATTATGTCATCAGCTATTAATAAAAATGAAAATCCCTTCTGTAAAACAGATGGATATAATGGTTTATGTCTGTCCTTTACATTTGCTCTGTAATCATGCTTGACTGTGGGTAGTTGGTGCTCACTACCCATCATAGAGCAGCCATTAAGTTTGCTGAAAATAGGGCTGGGTATGTAAGAAAGCACAAAGATTAAAAGTTGTTTTATTTGCTTTACTCATGACATGTTTGTATCTTTTTTGTAAACCAATCTATCACATCAAGGATGACTTTTGGTGCCGTCAGAAATCAACCTGCATACCTTTGGTTCCTGTTGGAGAAACCCATAGCTCAATCTGCAAAAAACATTACATCATGCTGAGATTCCTCCTCTCCTAATCATGTGCCCAGGAATCCTGGCTGCATAATAACTATATGCAAAAAATCAGAACATATGGTACAGAAAACTAATTACTGTATCAATATTTCACTGTGGTGTCAGTGATGGAATCATTGCAACAGTTCTACAACTGTGGCTTAGGAGCAATGCCAGCGTGCTAGATACTGCTAGCAACAGCAGGGCAACTTTACAGCACCATAGCTGACTGCCTTGTCTCAGGGAGTTATGCTTTCCCTATGTTTATGAAGTTGTGTAACCTCCAGAGGGTGCAAACTGACCTCTTAAACAGTCATCCTTTATCTTTATCAAGCTTAATTAGGAGCCATATGCTCCCGGGGTTCGTACACCATGGACATACAACTTCATATAAAACCTGATAAAGCTCTAGGCTCTAAACCAAAACTATTACTTAACAGTATGAAGATACATTCAGAACTCACACAAAGCCATTAGGCATGATTGGATAGTCTGTTGTGGTACAGTATGGATCAACAGTAGGCAATTAGAGTGCTGTGGTTGCTGTTAATGTTAACTGAGAACTGATTATGTATTGGGAAATGCTCTAAACGTTCTTCACAAGATGATCTCTTTAAATGCCTGAAACAATATACCAGAGAGGCATTATTACAAGTATCTATTTAACAAGTGAGACAACCATGGCAAGAATGTTTAGATATCTTGCCTAGAAACATTCGTGCACGGAATTACAAAACGGGAGTTTAAATGCAGTAGTTCTGAAACTAAAACTATTGATGTTAACTAATAATGTATTCTACATCTCTGATGTCACTATATTTTTCAGCCATTTGGCAAAGCTTCTGGAACTTTCAAAAATCTTATTGCATATCATATTGAGAAAGAATAGTGAAGATGCCCGTGATATTGCTCTGGGCATTATATTTCTATATATTTCCAAATATGGATATCTGGATGATAAAGAAAACTGTAGACAAGGTAGATCTCATAGGTGTTCGTTACAAAGCCATGTAATGAAATGAAAAAATATGTAATGAGTACAAAACACAGACATTAGAAAATTGAGATTTATGTATTCAGATGTATTGATGATGTGATTTACATTAGAATGAAAAATCAAGATATAAGTGAATCCTGAAGGTGAAGGTAGATAAATTGATAATAAGCAGATTCCAGAAAAATACTTCACATAAGATTTACTTAGAGTCAAAGTTCAAGTTGCTGTGGAGACAAGTTACCACAGAATATTCTCTATATTTTCCACTTCACTTCATTTTCTTTCATTCATTTTAGTTTTGGTCCATTGAGAGAAGCTCTCATTTTATAATTCAGGATATCTTAGAACTCACTTTGTGGCCCTACCTAGCATAGATCAAATAACATCCTTGCCTTAATCTCCTAAGTGTTGGGATTACAGTCTGGAGATAGCATAACTGTCTGCAATTATACTTTTCCGTTGTTGATAGTGGTGGTTGTCTTGCTGAACATTGGATCTGTGGCCTCTGGTGTGTGAGACTAGCACTTTGCTACCAAGGTACATCCTCAGCCCTTACGAATGTTTCCTTTCTATTTTTATTAATTTATTTTTTACATTCCAACCCCAGTTCCCCCTCTCTCCTTTCCTCCCACTCCCTCTATGCCCTTTCCTCCCATCTGCTCAACAGAGAGGGTAAGGCCTCCCAAAGAAGTCTACTAAGTCTGTCTCATCATCTAATTGTGGCAGGACCAAGGTACCTCTCCATCCCCACACTCCTGTGTCTAGATTGGGCAAGGTATCTCTCCATATAAAATGGGCTCCACTAAGTCCGTTTCTGCATTAGTGTTAGTTAGGTCTTGGACCCACTGCCAGTGGCCTCCTCATATGTTATCCCAGTCACACCATTGTCACCTATGTTAAGAGTGTCTAGTTTGGTCTTATGCAGGTTCTCTATTTGTCCACTAAAGCTAGTGCAGTGAACATAAGCTACATAGAAGAGTGGACAGATTTGAACAGAGGATAGCATAGGAAATACCAAGTTCCCTGTGAGAGTTTTTCTTTTGCTCAGGTCCTATAAACTCCTCATTTCAGGTGGTATATGGAGGTGTCCATGACAGAAGAGCTGATGATATATATATCATAGGAAAAGTGAAAAATAGAGACAGACATGCAGTGCAATAAGAAAGATACTTGGAGTCTTGCCAACCAATCAGCTTTTTCTGGAAGAATATATTCTTCACTAAGTTTCTCCTATGACTCTCATGTCTGACTAGTCTCTACCTTGCACAAATACTGAAATGTTTCATGGCCATATCAATCAAGTACAGAAAAATGAAGGAAATAGCCTGACAGATGGCACCACCTGATCACGACAGAGACAAAATTAAACTGTTGGTATCCTGATTGTGAATTTGTCCCTTCTTTACCCTGAACATAGATGAATATAGATGTTTCACTTCTGTGAGTAGTGTAAGGAGAGAATAAGGAAGTAGATATTAGCAATGGATATCCTGAAAGAAGACAAATATGCCAAGCATGACGCTGTGGTCAAAACTCCCTGTGAAATATTCTAGACCTAAAACTGCTTATCAACACAAAAGGGCAGAGCAGCTGAAGGTGCCTCAGGCCCTGATTAGTGCTTGCTGTCCTTTGATGGTGCATGAATAAAATGTGCTAATAAGCTTCCCAGTGTGTAAAGGCCATCTACACAAAGACAGACTTCAGCATTTACTGTTTGAAACAAACCAGGGAGTACGTTTTCAATCTCTTGGCTCAATGCAGGCTTAACCAGGAGAACTTTTAGAAATTGGCCACACACTTTTCTTGTTTACTAATGATCCTCTTCTCCTGATGAACACATGTCCTAAGGAGAGTTAAAGGAGATGCATAACTGGAATGTACTCTAGGAAAGGATATATCTTTGAAATGCCCCTATCTGGACAGTTCCCACAACTATCTTTTCTTTCATCTTCATCCAAACTAAGAGAACCTAACACATCCCATGCTTGCTGGGACAGGTGTCTGATCTCACATGGAGTCAGCTGGATACTGAAGATGTGAAGTAGCGAAAGAGATAGACAGTCAACATACCTAACTTCTTAGTTTCTTTCCTGTTGAAGTATGAAAGCATCCTTACTGAAGTAATTTAGGAAGGAAGGAATTTATTTTGGCTCAGAGATACAGGTATAGCTCATCATGGTGGGAAGGCTATGGAGGTAAGAACTCTGAGGCAGCTCCTCACTTTGCGAATGCAGCCATGAAGCAGAGAAAGAGGTGGTTGGTTGTATTCAGCTGTGTTTTGATGACCTAAGATTTAAGCCCAGAACTGAACCATAAATGGTGGGTGGGGTGATCCACTTAAATTAGCCCAGTGAGAGTACTCTGCCCTAGGGGTGGCAAGTGAGATCTAATTCCAGTATCTTAAAGACTCTGACTCAAAACTTAATGTAAAAACTGACTGAGGAAAGAATCCAACACTGATGTTTGAGTCTCCATGCATCTGTATGTAAGGGTCCACACATGAACATATATGCACATACATGCCACCCATACACGAATGCACCTACAGCACATATTTTTTTTTTTTTAAAGGCTTAAGGTCAAGAACACATGAAGTCTGGATTCAATGAAACTTTTCATTTTGAATTTCTACAACTTGTTTCATTAAAGAGGAGTAATTAAACATTCCAAGAACGTCAGTAAATCTGAAGTAGCCTTAACATAACCCGGCATATTAGAATTACTGTGAAGATACCACATACAACTACTAGAAAAATCAATCAGTTATGAAATGGTATTATTTACTTTGTTATGAAGACAAGAATTAAAAAATAAACCTTGATGTTAGAAATGTGATCTTAAGCCAGAACTGTAACTAAAAAAGTTTAGATAAAATGCACCCAAAATGACATTCCCTTCTTTTTAAACATTATGAATATATTTTAAATTTAAATAGAAACTACAACATTTTTCTCTTTCCTGTTCCTCCTGTAACTTCCTCCCACATTGATAGCCTCTTTTCATTTTATGTATTATTGATTGATTGATTGATTGATTGATTGATTAGATTGGCTCTTTCTATGCATCACAAGGGTAGAACTCACTATGTACACCAAGCTACCTTCAAACTGTGGTCATCTATATCAGCTTACCAAGTACCAGGTGTCAGGCATGTGCCAACACATACTGACTTTCAGATGTGTTTATTTTACTTGGATTGTATGCTTTTATATACTTCATGTTTTTTAAAGTCCAAGTTGATAAAACCTATACTTTCAAATTACATTTTCTTTGAAAGAAATAACCAAGATTTTTGAAAGCATTTTTGAATGTGTAGGTGAAACACCAAACAAATGTTTTTTTTTTATTTATGAATGCATGCATTTATTTTTGTGTTAGCCATCAAGATTTCTTTTTATTTTCATTGTTTCTGTTGCTTTGACATATTGCTTTATAGTAGATGAAATGGGAAGAGTCACTACACTACACGGTTTTTTTCTCTTCCTTATCATTAAGTATTCTAAAAGTGTTTCTAGAAGATTCTCAAATAAAATATTCTAATATCACCTAATGTAAGTTGAAGCAAAAATCCCACCTGTAAAAATAATTGTGTTTTTAAAAGTAGGCTTCATATGATTTATCATTAATATTTGATGCCTCTTTCTTAACAATACAATTTTCTAAGTAGAGGGAATTTCTGGGCATATTACTGTTGCTATTTTATGTGCTAAGGCTTCCAGTTTTCAAAACCATATTCACACTTTCATATACACATATATATGATTAGGCAGAATAAAAGCTTTGATTAAAATTATTGAGTCTGACAAGGGAAGCATTCAGTTTTAATAAAGCGACGTTCAGAATAGCAACCACTTCAGGCTAAATCAATATTAAATCCGCCAAGAGATTCACTTGAGTAGCGTTTCAAACCTGAAATCAAACTATTTTTATGCTACTGGAAATCATAGTCATCAGTTGTATTTTATCGAGACACTTTCTAAACCGCCTCGATCAGGAGCGTAGGTTGAAAGTGTTTCTCCCTGTATGTGGCTAAATCACTGCCTGTCTGACGAAATCGCCACATGTAATGGAGACACTGTAGATTCCTCATGGAAGCATTTCCAGGGGTCACACAAAGGGTTGACACGTGACCATTTGCAAACCATGTTCCGCAAGCATGGAACATGTCTTGAAGACTCTGTCTTGTATAAATGAGACATGTGGCTTTAAAATTTTTTGAACGTGATTTTATTTTACTTTTCGTGTATCTGTTTGTAATTCACATTTACATATGTGTGTGTGCACACATGTGTCAACACACATGTATATAGGTACATGTATGTACCCCTGCTTATGAAGGCCAGAACTTAGGGTTAAATATATTATGTATTTTTTTTTAAATCACTTTCTGCTTTATTTACTAAATTGTTGTCTCTCTCTTTAACCAAACCTTTATTATTCAACTAGGCTATGTAGCCAACTTGCTCTGTCTACTCAGGTCTCAACCACTAGAGAGCAAGGATTGCAGATAAGGACACTATAAGGAGTAGGGTTTTTCTTCCTGCCGCCAGTCTTGTCCCACTACTGCGCCAGACCCAAATAATGCACAGAGACTCTGTATTTGATATAATGCTGTTGGCCAGTTACTTGTTTCTTATCGGCTAGCTCTGTCTTAATTATTAACCCATTTCTGCTGATCTATGTATTTCATGTGGTCTTCTCTTACTGGGGAGCCGGCTGGCATTCTGCTTTCTCCAGACTCTCCATCTTGACTCCTCTCTACTACTTCCTCTTTCCTTCTTGTCTTCTAGTCCCTCCTATCTTCCTTTCCTATTGGCCAACAGTGCTTTATTCATTAACCAGTATGAGAAACATATATACATAATGGCATCTCCCATCAGGACACCACAACTGCCAGCCTTCTCTGTCGTTTCTGGGGATTCAATCTCTGTTTTCACACTTACGTACAAAAGTTATTTGAACATTAACTCATTTGCTCATCCCTGAGATATGGGCCTAATGAGATGCCATCTTCACAGAGGAAAACATTTATTTTTCCAATATTCATCGATATTACAATGAGTTACAGAAAACTTTTCCAGGGGAGTAAAGTGAATGGGAAAGACCTTCAGTGCCTAACTCTTCCTTATAAGATAAAGGTATAGATGTGATAACACTTTGGACCGTCACACAACATTTTTCCTTTCACTAGAATAAATGGAAAGTTTTTCTATGAATGAAAAAAAATAATTTCATTTGACTTCTTAGATACTAATTTGTCTACTAAATTTCAAAAAAAATTTAAAGTAAATAATATTTTTGAACCCTAGATTTTTAATGTCATCTTCAAGCACCTAGCAGCTGGTCTTATAATGTACACCCAACAACTGAGTCTCATCTTTCACTGGTATTTAAGATACTGATGAAGATGATTTTAAGCTCCAGGTTACTCTGGACTATATAATGAGTCTGAGGACAAGGTGGTCTACCTAGTTAGTTAGACACTTTTTCAAAACAAACAAACAAACAAACAAATGAAATAGAAGGCACACGTGGTAATTTCCTCAGAGAACCAAAAATGTCACAGAAGTCCTTTAATAATTGTAGATGATACTCGTGTACATACATTCTTTAATTTTGCAAACTATTTTCATATCTAGTTCTCTTCCCACACAGACATTCCCTTTATACTACAAATGTCTCTTTGAGTAGTTTCTTGTTTCACACTTAGAGAGTAGTTATTTTGTCCTCAGTCTCTTTTGTTTAGTTTTTTTTTTTTTTTCTATCACCAATCCATTGACCTTTTGTTTTTTCTTGAAATTCTTACTAATCATGCATGTTGACTAGTTGTAGTAGTCTTTTTTCACTGGTTATGTGACTACAAGAACTATGCTGTTTTGTTTACAGCAGCTTCTGTGTATATTTGAATCCAATATTTTTCTTCCTTTTATTGAAGAGAAATTTTTTTCAAGCAACATATTTGATTATAATCTCCCCGAATTCTTCCAATCTTCTGCCTACCACCATACCTGAGTGCTGGCAGACTTTCTTTGTCCAGTCATCTAGATTCCAAGTAATCACACACATTTTAAGTTAAAAATTAATAGGGAAAGACATCAATACTGATTTCAGGTCTCTGTAGCTATACCCAAGGTACCAGCATGTACCACACACAAAAAATAAAAATATTATAGCGGTATAGATATATTACACACAAACGAGATTCACAATAACAAAAGCGACTATTTTTCTTTTTGCGGTTTTTTATTTAAATTTGAAACAAAGTTGTTTTACATGTCAATCCCAGTTCCCTCACCCTCCCATCCTTCCTTATCACCTCCACCAAACCCCAGCCCATCCCCTTTCTGCTCCCCAGGGAGGGTGAAGCCTTCCTTGGGGAGTCTTCAAAGTCTGCCATATCATTTGGGGCAGGGCCTAGGTCCTCCCGTATGTGTCTAGGCTGAGAGAGTATCCCTCCATGTGAGATAAATACTATTCATTACCAGAGTTCCCATAGACGGCCCAGTCCTCCTAACTAACACCCAATGTAGGGTCTGGATTGGTCCTATGCTGGTTTCACAGCTATCAGACCGGAGTCCATGAGGTCTCCCTTGTTCTGGGTTTCTCCAGCCTGGTCTTGACCCCTTTGTTCATCACTCCTCCCTTTCTGCAACTGGATTCCAGGAGTTCAGCTCAGTATTTAGCTGTGGGTGTCTGCTTCTGCTTCTAGATGAAGGCTCTAGGATGACATATAAGGTAGTCGTCACTATCGGGGAAGGGCATTTAAGGTAGCCTATCCACTATTGCTTAGATAGTTAGTTGGGGTCATCCTTGTAGGTCTCTGAACATTTCCCTAGTACCAGATTTCTTTTAAAACCTATAATGGCTACCTCTGTTATGGTATCTTCTTGCCCTCCTCTATTCTTTCCCTGACTCAATCTCCTGCTTCCCTCATGCCCACCTCTCCTTTCCTCTTCCTCCTAATTCCCTCTCGCTCCATGCTCCCAATTTGTTTGGGAGAAGAACTAGAGAATTTTCAACCCTGGCAGCCATTTCCACTTCCGGGATAACTGTTTACATACAGACTCATATAACTGTCTCAGCTGCAGTTTTATTGATTTCAGCTTTAAAGCCCATGGCCAGCATTAACAGGTTCAACTATTCAGCTCAAACTGCTGTCATAAATGCACCTTTACAGTAAGGTCCTTCGTTATCGTTTTCTTTTCTACACAGTTTCTTAATTATATGAGATTCTTTACCATTTTTCTCCCCTAACATTTGTTTCTGAACACGTTTTTTTTTTTTCCTTGGGAATATTAACTAAAACTCCATTTCAACACTGGTAATTGTCAACAATAGCACATCCTTCTTCTCATGTCACCATGGCATTTACCTGTTTGGTTTTGCTGTTGAGGATCTAGGCTTGTGCTGTTTCCGTAAACTCTCAAAGGGCCTGGCTAAAGTCAATAAAAACTTTATTGTGAGTGCAGAGCAGGTGATCTGTTGGCTTTCTCTGCAGAGAAGTCTGAGCAAACAGAAGGGTTCCCGAGGCTGACTGTTGCAGGGAGGACATGCACAGTGCCTTGTTGACTGCCCCTCAACACGTGATGAAGAAAGGTGATTCGCTCTCATAGGTCTGTCACTTACCAAGCTGTTTCTCTGTATTTTCTCCAATTATGAGCACTCCCTTCCTTTCTATATTGCTGTTAGTTAGCTCATATTCTTATGACTTTACTCATATTCTGGAAAGCATTCCGAATCATTTTTTTTTTTTTAATGAAATTTTGACAGAAAGCTCGTCATCAATGTATCACAGAGACAAACAAAATTGTGGAATTAAGAAGTAAGATATCCTTACTTTAGATTTGAGATCAAAATGTTATAAAAATATCTCTGAACAGTGATGAGTGTCATTTTATAGATACTAGCTATTCAGTTTCTTCAAAATTGAGTCATGAATTTTTTAAATCATAGATAAAGCCGTATCAATTTATAGCCTAAAGCATGCATAAAAGATAAGTAAAAATTATGCTGGCTCTTCATATTAAGAACTCTGTATTTCACTGTCTCCACAGAAGGTGTATATTTTTACTCGTTTTATCTGAGATTTAATTTAAAAGGCAAAGAGGAGCTTTTAGGTGTATCTTTTTCACATTAAACTTCATGAAAAGCAGCTGATTTTTCTTTTATCTGGCATTTCTCTGTGGTTGTTTGCTTGATTTTTTAGGTATCTGACTGACATGCAGACATTCACTCTTCAAGGATGCTGGTAACACGTCCCAGAAAAGACAAAGAAAGCATTTTTAAAAAGATACTGCTCATGAAGAAGGTGAGACTGAATTATTGATGGACTTGCTCATTCAAACTCATAGGCCGTGATGACTGGCATTCTGTGTACTTCCCTCGGCTTCTGCCTCAGGCACACATCTTGCCAGGTGTTCTATGCCCTGCCAGGGAAGCCAGCCTTGTTCTTTGCTACTTTAACATGCAGGGATTTTTTTTTTACAAAGCTTTTCTGGCTTTCCTGTTTACCCTGTGAAGCAATAGGCTAAAGAGAGGATAAAACACATTAAAACAAATAATAATAACCTAAACAGGGGTTTGGAGATAGGCTAACAGTGACTACAATTTTGGTGTAGACATTAAAAAGCAAAATTTTGAGAATAGAATAAGGACAGCTCAAAACTGTTCCAAGAGTCATTTTCAATAAGATAATCTGACTTTAAGACAAGAGTTGCATCCAGTTGTTGTGTGTGTTGTTTCAATTCTCCTCAAGAAAGAAATAACTAAGGGACAAAGAAGAGCCAGTGGTTTCCATGCATTTATAGGATAGCAGTTTCCCTTATTGAGGTTCAGTTATGAGTTTCTAATATAAAAAGTTTTCAGAGGTTTAGTCTTCTTCACTTATTTGATGAAGCTGATATTTAGAGTAGCTTCAAAGCATGTTTGTTTCTTCCTATTTTCCTTCCTACTGACAGTCGTTATTCATATATTCACCTAATGCTGAGTGACTTACTTCCGCTGGCTTAGGTTCTTTTGCTGTACCCGGTTTTGGAATCATGAGAAAGTGAGGAAGATAGCTTTCTTTGCAGCCATCACCATCGCCATCTTGGGTTCTTGAACCCTGTGGGTTTTCTTGTAGACCCAAAAGCTATATCTCCTAATCCTGAGTTAGGAGTTTTTTTTTTTTTTTTTTTTTTTTTTTTTTTTTTCAATCTTTTTGATGGGCCTGACACCTAGCTGCCAGGTAAATTTCATGCAGGCTTATCCTTAGTTATGCGTGTCTGGCCTTAGCTTAGCTTGTTTCTTGCCAGCTTTTCTTATCTTTATTTACCTCCTCTACATTTTCCCTCTGGGCTTTTATCTTTCTTCCTTTCCTTCTTACTCCAGGACTGGCTGGGTTGCTGGCCCCTGATGTCCTCCTCTCCTTGTCCTGTTGATCCTCTTACTCCTTGTTTCTCTTTGGAAGCTGTCCTGGAAATCGCTCAGTAGAACAGGCTGGCCTTGAACTCACAGAGATTCTCCTGCCTCTACCTCCCGAGTGCTGGGATTAAAGGCTTGCGCCATCACCACCTGGCCGTACTTCTTATTTATACTCTGACAGCCCTGCCTATCTTTTTTTCCTGCCCTGCCGCATTCCCGGTTCAGTTCTTTACTAGACCATCAGGTGTTTTAGACAGGCAAAGTTACACAGCTTTACAGAGTTAAACAAATGCAGCATAAACAAAAGTCACACACCTTAAAATAATACTCTACCACAGGGTTTGAGATGAGGAGGCCTGACACTGTGCATGTTGGAAGCATGGCACTGCTGGCTTTAAACAACATGGGAGCCTTGACTGTGGCATCTGTTATAACTCATTGATTCTGGAAGCTGAGAGACATAAGCAGACAAGAGTAGGCAGCAAGAAAATCTACCTTCTATTATTATATTATAGCTTTCATGTAGGTAAGATCCTGGAACACTCAGTTTCACAGTAGCAATTGTTATAGACACATGCCTAGGATGTTAGGATCTCCAGTCCTTGATATGGCCAGCGTTACAGGCTCTGGTCCTGGATTGCATAAGACCTCTTGTCCTTTGGAAGTTCCCTGAAGAAGCTTATAATTTTTTTTTTTTTTTGTCTTTGGCTCTTCACAACCCTCTCATTTCCATCAGTACTGCTCCTTTTTACACATGCATTATGATAAAAATATCTCTGACATTCTCAGAGATTGACTGGTAATTTTGATGGACCTCACAGCAAGAGTTAGTAATATACATTGATGTTACTCAAGTCTTAAACAGCTATCATACTGAATACTCAGTATGTTTGTTAACCTGCTTTTTAAACATCTTATTTTCAGATTGAAGTGTGCTTACACTTCTTGATTCCCTTTACTCCCTCTAAACCCTCCCATCCACCAGCATCCTTTCTCTCTTTTGAATCCATTGACTTTGTTTTCATTAAATGCAAATACATACATACATACATACATACATACATATATATATATATATATATATATATATATATATATTCCTAAAAATAACCTGCTTGGTCTATATAATGTTACATATATGCATGTCTTCAGGGCTGACCATTTGGTATTGGAAAACAAGTTGGTGTGCTGTTCTCTGGAGAAGACTATTTCCCCCTCTATCAGAATTCTTGAGCATCTAGTGGTTCTTTGGGGGGGGGAGCACATTGGGGTTAGTTTAAGTCAGTGATTTAATCCCTTGTAAAACTGTTAAAGATTTCTATAAAGTATCCATAATTCCTTCTCCATGTGGTGTCTCCTGTGCTATTCAATAAAAGAAAGAACTTAGGGAAAGACACTCAGCTGCGCACATATAGACACAGGGACAGATTCACAAGGCAGCATTCAGGCAGGCACAGATCCAGACACATATTCCAGAAAGGCAATGAAGGGAGACTCAGGAACAGAGAAATGAAGAGTTCAAAGCTGAGTTTGCTCCTCCTGAAATGACCCCAAGGGGAAGTAATTTATTTTCTTTCCTTAATAAGACATATCATTGGTGACTTGAGTTTATTATTAATATATCCAAATTTATGCAATTGAAAGTATAAGAGACTATCCTCCTAGCTTGCTCAAGAAGTGAACCTAACAGCTACTTATTATATAACCAGGAAAGGGATGTGTCATGAGCATATGTACTTTATAAAATTCACACAAATGAAGGTCTGCATTACCAAACTTTTGCCACAGTCTTTAATGCAATTGAAAGACCACACTTGAAGCAATCACAACAGTTCAATGACAGGTGTTTCATAGGAGTGGCAGGAGAAACAATCCTCTTTGACCTGGTGGAAATGCCTATAGGGTCATCAAACATTCACCAAAGCTTGTTGTGGTTTGGCCAAGGCAATTAAGATTTCAGTGTTGCTTCCATAATGTATCTATGGAATGTTCAAAAGTGTGTGACTGATAGGAAAGCAGTCTGGCTGGCTGGTCGACTGGACAAACTTCATCGATAGAAGCTAGAGTATTGGGGAAGAATCAAGCAACTGCCCATTAGGTAGTTAATTCACCACAGACTCTACCATAGCCTATTTAAAGACAAAATAATTATTAAAAACATGTTCTTTCAAAAAAATTCCTACAGTAACCAATCAACTTTAATTAGACTTAATCTCTATCGCACTGCCCCACAGAGAGATGGACCTCTCAAAAGTAGTTCTCACAAGGGAAGAAATGGTAACTTATGACAATGTTGATAGAGTAACTCTATGTTCATAAGAGGAAAGGTAGGCAAATATAAATAGACATAAGAGTAAAATTTAGTTTTAAAGATAAATAGATTGTTCTTACATATATTGTAAGTATTTAAGCTAATGATAGCATAATCTGAGTTTACATTTTCTACCGTGTTGTTACTTGCCTGGGGGAATTATCTTGGGTAAGTAGTACCATTCTTTAAATCCTTGATTCAGTTGATTTGCTATTTTATGTAAGTTTATGTGTTAATGCTGGTACAGTAAACTGGTAGTTTCAACTTCCCACTAAATTCCAGTTTTATGCAGTGTTAATTGCATACATACGATACTGTACTGCATCCTAATATGTATGATAAAATTTTTAACAGGTAACTGTCACAAAATAAAAGAATAGTATATGAGAAAATGGGTAAATAATTATTAATAAAACAAACAACAAGTAATGTATAAATTGTTGAAAAGTTTTTCATCTGCATCAGTGTTAAGTAAATGATTGTTTCTAAGGTTTATATAACAAAACATCAGAAATATGTAAAATATCTCATGCCTTTGTATAGACTTTTTTAGAAGACAAGCAACATTACTGAAATTTCATAAGTGAGTAACATTATATCAGCCTCTCTTATGTTATTTAGCTCCTAATGACTCTAGTTAAATCAGAGATCCTTTACTGATTATTTGAGAGACAGAAAAGAGTCTCATCTCATATGGCAAGTTCTTAATGCAAGAACTTCATCCTGAATATACATAGTAACACTTAGTTATGTGTCCATCACTGCTCTGAGAAAATGTCCTGAGGGAATAAAGAAAGGATGTTTTTGCCTGGGGACTTATACACTCTAATTCACAAAATCTTTCCTGGCTTTCTAGTCCCAATCCAGTTTGGATACAAAAATGGAAAAGTTTTGGAGTCTCAAATTATCTCTTAGTATGCTTTAACAAAGTAAATTAAAATGATCTAATTCTAGATAACTTCTTGTAAATATTTCCACTATCTCATTCAGAAAGCTATAGGCTTGACTAGATGAAATTTTAACCATACTAACTCCAATTGGTAGTGATACCCAAAGAAATTATAAGAAAAACTGTGGTAAGAGCATTGTATAATTACAAAGGAGGTGTTTCTTACAAATTCTGTTTTTTTTAAGACAGGATTTAAGATTTTCCTATCAATACACACAAGGAAACACACATGTACATTTCTAATGTTTATTCAAAGAGCAAATGACCACAACTGGGTTTCAAAGCAATTATAAAATAATGGCTAAAGAGGATCCAACTCCGGTTTCTTGAGGGAAGGCCTCCTCTTCTCTGGGGTGGAATACTGAAAATATTGATAGCTCTGGTCAACCTTGCAGAACCCTGAAAAGAACGGTGGTACTGCAGGAGCTGTTTGTGTTGTCTGAAATGCCCAACAATTGCTAGCATTGCCATTGCTAGGGGCTTTCAACAGAAATGTCACTCCTCACAGCCAGTGATGAGATTTGACACGTGGCATCAAAGCATCGTTGCAACTATGCCTGGTTTAGAAGAAGCTGCATCTCTCAAGAAAAGCTCGAGCAGAAAAGGTTATACTGAAACCTTAAAGGCTAAGATATATATATATATATATATATATATATATATATATATGTCAGACAAATAAATGACATAAAATAAATTAACTTGCACAGACATACATACTGAAACCATTTCTTTTTTGGAGAAGAGTATTAACAATATGTTTAAAATGTTTGACTATTAATCTATAGTTTTCAATATCATGAACTTGAAATAAAATATAGCAAAACTTATTCCCAGCTATCGATTTCTGTACAAAGAGCTTTGGGAGATAGCACAGTATTTGAGAATCTGCAAAATGTCACAGGCTTCCTATTTGGGGACAAAAAAAAAATACCTTTTAAAGGAATTCACACAGTGTTGGCAGTTCCAATGGTCTGCACCATTGTGAAGAACACCTTTGTAGAAAAACACATTTTGTAATTCTGTTTGAGCAAATTTGAAGCTCAATTAACTTTCCAATAAGCCCAATGTCTGTTTTCGAGTCTGCCTTGTATTTAAGTGTTATTGTGGGTTTGTGGAAGCTATTAACCCTGAAATATTAGGTTTTGAGTGAGTACTTTTCATTGTTTTGAATAAAATTTCTTTAAATTTGCCATGCAGAAATTATACTAGTGGACACTCAGTTTTGTACAGAATATATCCACTCTAGGATAAGCTCAATAAAGATCATACCATAATTAATTGAAGACATGCATGTGTTGTTTATTACAAGAGCAAAACCAGAGAAAGGGAGAACACCAAATTCCTCACAAGGGTTCACATGTTCACACACACACATACACACACACACACACACACACACACACACACACACACACACACACAGAGTAGTTAAGTACAGAATTTCTCCAAGACTAGATAGTTAAGCAGTGAAGCCATAATTTGTATCTATGTTGGTCAGATAAACAGTTTCTTAATGTTCTAAACAGTGTGTTTGACTAGACTGTAGGCATCAGAAAAAAGAAACATTCATGATGGTACAAAAGGGTGTCAACGTTCCAATATAGGTAATAAGATAGAGCCTACTCACTAAAATTACATTGAATTATATGTTTTATATTAATCATTAAATGACTACCTGACTATGTGTATTATAGTCTGTATGTACCTATGTTGAGTAGGCTGCACAATAATGGTGTCAGAACTGGTTTCCACTTTGTGGATCATGACTTAAATCTAATTTAAAAAGTCTTATTGCTGAATATTCCAATAGTACCTTGGTTACCTGTAGAAGGTAACCAGGAGTATTGGTAACAGAATGCCATGTTTGAGAGTATATGGAACATTACTGGGTAATAACTCTAAAAGAGGTAACCCATTCCTAGAATTAGCTTTTTCATTTGTGAACCTGTAATGTCTACTAGGGACTCTGCCTCTTTTCTATAAAATTTTATCATTATTATAATGTATGTATTTTTGTCTTCATTCATGATTGATATTAATTATTTAGACCTTGTGACAATTGTCAGTACATTAGACAATTATAGTACATAAGAGTTATTAAATTTTTGCCAGGTAAAAATAGAATTGAAATCACTCATCCAGAAATTTAGGCACTATAGTACAGACCTAAATAAATGTTTTGAAGGTAACATTACATATATAACTAGTCCCAGAAAACCTGGCTGCAATTTATTAGAAGTATCATTTTACCTAGTTAAAAAATGCAAATAAATACATTTTTCTAAAAAAGAAATTAAAAGAGGCATTGAGATTTATGATGTTAGCATTGAGAATACCCAGGAAGGAAACATTGAGATATAAAAATTAGACCTGTAAAGTGGAAGATATACATTCATTTCTTGGAGTCAGATATTTGGATATTTTAGCATGGTACTAATAAATGTTTGAATTTTGTATCTGCCTTCTTTTGTTTAATATCATCAAAGAAGCCTGTGATAATTTGTCTGTGTATGAAGATGCCAGGGAGGTAGTGTTCTGAATAAGTAGTAAAGCTGTTTTATTGTTAGGTCTATTTGTCACTGTAACAAGTTGAAAGGCATTTTCAATTTGGACATCAATCTTGGGCTTTGGCTAATGTGACTCTTTAGGAGACAGGGCTATAGTGTAGATGCTGACTCAATCAAGTTCCACAGCTCTCCAGAATGAGGGCAGACTGTGGCTCCCAGCAAATAAATGTATGTAATTGCCTAGTGGCAGTGCTCCTGGGAAGCAGCCATCACTTTCTGGTCATCTTTCTCAGGTGACATCACTGGCTCTGGGACACATAGCACAATTTCCTCTCTTCATGAGCTCTTGCAACACCCAATTACAAGGTGCTGATTATGGAGCAAACATTTTGCCTAAATAGGCTGTTCTCCTAAAATTACCTAGAGTATTGCAGCCAATATCATTTGGAGAGTATTTAAAAGGAAAGGAGGTTAACTAACTTGATTAATTTCATAAATTAATTGCTCTACTGGAAAGAAAATAGCCTTGATTCTTCTAATTTTTTTCTATCATTTAGAAATATGTTGGCCAATTATGCTTCTGGGCAAGACAGTGTGCTGGGAATTATATTTGCTTTAACACCTGAAATGAGACTAAATGAGATAACATAAGACCTGTGCATCTTGACACTTGCGACACATTAGACACAGTAACCCCTTCGAGGCATACCACAAAGAAGACAAGCCAAGAACTGCTGTAGTATAGGCACAGAGGGATGTTTCTCTTTTGTCAGTATTATACGTCTTGCCAGATGATTTATAAGTGTAATCAAGTCATCAAATTGCTGCTCTCTTCAGAGTGTTTGAAGCTCAGTGTGGACCTTAGTGCCAAGGGGCCATCACTCTCCCCCTTCTTCTGGGTGCCCAGAGAAAGCTTATTTCAAGACTTTGCCACTGAGTTCACATTCCCTGTGTCTGCTAGGTGTTCCCATCTCCAAAGAATTCTCTCATGTGGCATTTCTCCAACTTCTTCTTCTGCCCTGAAGGACCCTTGTGACATTCTTTGCCGCATACAGAAGAGTTAGGATAATCACAGGGCCATAATATAGGAATACTTCTCCTTCGTTGGCTATGTGATGTAGCATAGCCCTGGGTTTTAAAAAAAAAAAAAAAAAAAAAAAAAAAAAAGTGCATGGAAAACTTTGTGTGGTCAATATCATGCCCAGAGCAGAGAATAAATAAGCTGTGTGAGAGTCCCAAGTCTCTCTGAGTTGAGGACATGAAGCTGAGATTTTTAAGAGGGAGTTATTTTAGAGTTCTTTGAATAGACAATGCATAGCAGGGCACTGCACAGAGAGGAAGACTATGAGTATCCACAGGGAGATCTGCCTGGCCAGTAGCCTGCTTAAGGGATAGCAGTAAAATGAAGGGTACCAGAAAAAAAAAGTCTCAAAATAACTAGTGGTTGTGGTGCAATGCACCATAGGTTGCATGCGCAGGACAGTTTATCTAGATAGGCGACTACCTAAAATGTATGATTTTAAAATAATTAAGAGAATTTGATAACAAACACAGAAAGGTCTTCCTCAGAGAGAACAATTGTTTTTGTAGAGGAGATGTGAGTATTTATCCCAGATAGAAAACCGATGACAGAAAAAAAAAAAAAAACAAACAAACAAGAATTCCTACAGAATCTAGCTTAATGAACTGGGGATGATGACAGGAATGTGGGTGAAGAGTTACTTGTGAAATGTGGAAGACTCAAAGGTAGCCACATCATAGAAAACCCCATAGCATTACAGATGATGAATCATTAAAGCTGCATCCCTGAAGACATTTGAATGACTTGTAGGGAGTGGGCTCGTAGGAGATTTTTCTTTCCCAATGGATTGTTTACCGTTTTGATAATCTTATAGAGAAGCTTTATGAGTCTTGTAAAGTCCGTGTATTCTGGAATTGTGAGGCTTACTAACTCTCATTAGCTCCCTTATTCTCTCTAGGAGGGAAGGTTTTAATACAGAGGACATTAATGCATCCTGTCCTCAGTTGATTAATTCTTTGATGTCATTGAGAAAAACTTCTAAAAACTGCCTGTCAGAAACACACAGTTCCTAATTACCTACCTAATAGAACAAAGTTCAAATGTTTATAGTGATAAAACTATCCAACAAGGTGATTTTCAAATTGTCTGTCCTTTAATCAAAGTTTACCAGGCATGAAAAGAAGTAGAGCATGGTCCATAAAGAAGACATTTATCAATCATTTAACAGTGAGCTAGGCTTGACACAAGCTGTATGAGAGGACAAGTGCATAAAAAGTTTTGCTGGATTCTCTATATCGGAGATGTGAACAGGACTGTGGGAGATATTAAAAAGTGAATTTTCTGAGAACTAGACTACAATGGGTAAGTGAGATAGTGTACTGCATGAACTTGAAATTGATGCTATGCTAGATGTGTGAGGGGAAAGATAAGAGGAGACTTCGTTGGACAGAAATAGGTACTTCCAAATGAAACACCAGAACAGGTGTGAAAAATGACCAGTGCATCAATAAAGCAGAGAACAACACCAAAGAAACTAACAGGCTTGGAATTATAGTTTCAGAAATAGGGTGCCAGAGGGAAAAAAATTGAGAAAAATTCTCCTAAGAATAAGATTAAGAATTTAGATATTATAAAAGCTCAATGACATTCAGATATAAGAAGTATAAATGAAAATGTACAATATCCAAAAGGTAATACTGGGGTGCATTGTAATCAAGTTTATTCCAATAAGTTTACAGAGAACTTACAATCATGTAGAAAAAGAGACATCATCTCAGAAGGAAAGATGGATAACCTAGTCTTATTTTTTTTGTGCCAAATTAAAAGATAAGATAAGCCACAGTGACATGCCTACTACAATATTTTTTAAAGTAAACGTTAAAATGCCTTTTGCAAAAATACTGAAAAAATTCAACACAAGCAGCCTGCTCCATGAGAAATGTTAGGCGAAGCCTTTTAGGACCAAAAGAAGTTATACCAATGCAGACATATCTTCCAAATAATGAAAAGCATTGTAACGGTTGGTTGTGATTATCAACTTGAAGCAACCTTGAATCACATAATAAGAGAGTCTTAATGAGTGATTAACTAGGTCAGGCCTTCCTATGGGAAGGTGATTATCCTGATTACTGTAATCGAGGCTGGAGGACTACTCACCCTGGGTGGTGCCATTCCCTAGGTTTGTGCCCTGAGTGGCATAAAACAGTAAAAATGAGCTGAACAATTGTAAACACGCATCTGCTCATTCTTTTGCTATGACAGCAATTAGCTGCTTTAAGGTCCTGCCACGTTGACACCCCCACAATGATGACAAGTCTTCTGCAATTATGAGATAGATTAACCTCTTTCCCTCTTAAGCACTTTACCATAGCATTGGGAAATGATGTCACAACAAACATCTAAAACAAATGGCAAATATAAACATCTTCATCACCATTTGAAAAGTAATTCTAAATAAAAGTGTTAGTAACAACACAGAATGAAATTTTTATGTAAAGGTAAAACACTTGACCACAATAAGACAAAAGTTCTAATAAACCAAAATTCTTTATTAAGATTCTTATACAACATATCATCGTAAATGTCTGAATATATGCTGTCAAAGACACTCACAAAAATTATGTTATGGAATCAACCTACCTAGATGTCAGCCAACTGAGGAATGTACAATGAAAATGTGGAAATACTTTCAGACCCATAGCACTGTATCATCTGCAGGAAAATGAACACAAGGAGTCATCATGCTAAATGAATTAATGTAGACCCCACACATGCATATCTGTATATCCTATGTGTTACATAGATACAAAAGAATAATTCGTGCAATCATGGTATAGAAGTAGACATGATACAATAAAAGAAAGCAAAGGTAACTAGTGGTATCAGAAGGCATAGAAAAATGAATCTAGGTGTGTGAGTATGAGGTATGTGGTTCAAGTACTTTATACACAAATATTCTGATAATACTAAATACTATGCGCAATGAATATACAGAACAAAATAGATTTTGTAGTATATTAGTATATAATCTTTTTTTCAAAGAGAAAGATAGGGCCTTTATCTTTTTTTTTTACATTTTGAGTATATATATATATATATATATAATTTTACTTTTTAAATGAAGGGATTAAACTTTCCCATTCTCACAGCTGAGCTTAGGTTTCAGTTCTCTGAGAAGGGCAAAACAGGTGTCTGCAATGCCCTTGTGAGCCTGCCTCACATCGTCTCAAGGACAAATCCAGCAGCCCGTTTTGAGCCAGGTCTGAACTTGCCCATGCTTGTCAAATCATGTCCAAAAATGGCAAGACTAAACCTCAGCCAAATAAAGTAGGCTGATGTAATTGCTGCTTGCTTAACCTGTGTTTGAGATGACCTAACAGCCTGCACATTCCTCTCAGGGTCATCACCATTTTGTACAGGTGAAAGATCCCACATGCATGCTGGAATATTAATAACCACTCCTCACTCTTACATACTATTTGACTATCAGGTCTTCCTTCCACATTTCTTTAGACCCTACGTTAAACACAGGTTGGTTTAGATGAGCAATTAGAAGCGGCACATCTGTTCTGTTATAAGAAACTCAGAATTCTTCTACAATGAAGCACCATGCATCACTGGGCATACAGCTGACTTGTTAATGTTCGGGAATAGGGCCGACAGACCAATCTCAGACAGCAGTTTCTCTCCCTCCCCCCCCACTCTCTCTTTCTCTTTCTCTCTCTGTCCTCTTTCCTCCGTTGCTACTCCCACGACTTATATACATAGCTGCTTTTGTGTAGTCCTAGATTAGGTGGAACCTTATTTTATTTATTGTAATCTCCCCACAATGACACTTTATTTATTTTACTTTTCTATTTAGCCTTCTTTTTTTAAAAGTATACTATTATTATAACATTTCTCCATTCCCTTCCCTCCTAACAAATCCTCCCATCACCCCTCCCTACTCTGCTTAAAATTTATTGCCTCTTCTTTTTTCAATAATTCTGTATTTTGTTATTTACTTATAAATCACCAAAATATTTAATTCAAAATTTGATCACTAATTTAACATTTTGAAACACAGAAACCAGAGTGGACAATCTAAATTATAGACATGTTTTTATTATTGACTCATATAAAGTGATATTTCTCAATAGAGCCTGATAAGACATGGGGGAAGGATTTTTCCATTTCTCATAAAGGCATATACATTGCTCAAAAAAGATTGTTTTTTATCAAGGCCTGACTGAACACGTCAGGCTTACGAAGGAGTTGGAAGGATGGCTCGTTCAGCCTCATCTTGACCTTATGTCCACTAGATCAGTCTTCCCAGTGATCTCGAAGAAGCTGCTCTTCATCTTGAACTGTACTGCCTTCTCTCCTTCCTCTTGCTTTCCCCTTCCATCTGTTCCTCTGTGTCCACCGAGGCACCGCTCATGCCTTGAGAATAGGGACAGGCAGTAGATTAGGGTGTTCACTTCACTTTCAAGTGGAGTCCTCTGGAGGAAATAAACAAACAGAAGCTTAAGATATAAGTCAAAAGAGATGGAATGTAGAATTCAAGAAAAGTAGGTAGGCATGGATTACTTTTTCTCATTTTATCTAAAAATAACACACATATTTGCTATACCATGGAGTTATTTTTATTTAAAAGTGATATTTTTCTTTGGTAGGTGTTTCTCTGATGAAAATCACTAATTCCACCATAGGTACTGAATGAAATTGCTCATACTTAACAATTAAAGTAACATACTCACTAAGTTCTTAGTAATATTGGTTTTTTCACCTGTTTGGATGGAAGGAGCAGAAATAAAGGTCAGTTCTGATGTTCTTATTCATCTCCCTTCAACAACTCTAAATCTGAGTGCCACCAGCAATAATTCCCCTTAGTATTTTAAGAGAGGCTTTCTTCTGGATCAAACTTAAGATGTGTAACTAGTCTATGTGTTTTTATGCATGCTTCTAAATCTACCCTCCTAGGAATATTTTCCTATTTTCTCACACAATAAAATTTCATCATATCCTACAGATTTTAAAACACTTGTACTTTCTGAAGTCTTACATACCTATTGTCAGAACTCATAATCTTTTGTTTATTATTTTGTCTAAATTGACAGAAAGGTTAGTTCAGTCATTTATGAGATTATTGGTTCAGGGGTCATTTATTCAATGTATTTCCCTTTTACCTAGAGCCTTACATTTTTGTCACCGTGCTCACCATTCTCAAAAGTTATACTGAGACAGTGAATGAGACTCAATTAAAATATTCTCATTCTCTCAAGAAAAACATAAACATAATTTTAGATTTTGGTTTATCACTGTCACTATACAAAGCATTTTCCTCTGCTAAACACACACCCCTCTGAATACATCCTTACAAAACCTATTACTATGCGTTTGAAATTCACTCGATGTGAATGTAATGGATGCAAACGACATGGATATAATGCCTCCATCTCAATTGTGGTGGGTATTTCATTTTAATGCAATTTCCTTCCCTCCAAGACACTGTGATTGAAAATAAAATGAGTGGGTGACAGGTGTTTCTCCCTTTCTCCTCCCATGCTCCTTTGCCACTCCAGCTGAGAGTTCCCATAAAAGTGTCAGCTCTGCACTGGCGATGCGCACCACACCTGCTAACCATGTGCTCAGTGACTACTAACATTTATATATCACTGCATTCCAAGTCACATAAATTGCTGAAATGCAACGCAAAAGACACCATCCTACATCTGTAATGCTTCTCGGGCTGCAATGTTTTCCTTTCCCGGTGTGAAAGCAAGGGGGCTATTTCCTATTCTAGTCCACTAAATCATGGCCACTATTTCAGTATTTAGCTGCAGTTGGAAGATGGTACTGAAAGCATAGAAACAAGACACGTGCACTTTAAGCAGACAAAAGAGGTCTCTTTAAGCCGGTTCAGGCTTGCTTACACATAATATGCTAAGCCAACCTAGCTTTTATTCTTCATTGAGACTTCATGGAGGTTAATAATCTGTCAGTTTACGGAACTTCCACTGGAGATGTGAACTGCTGTAAGCGGTGGCAGGAAGTACTGTTGCTCCACTGATTATATGCAAATAGATCTTTGGCTGTACCCTTTGTTCTCATGAAAATTTTAATTTTCCATTTGAATTTTGTTTTTCATGCCATGGCTTGCCATCATGTAACAGAGGTACTAACAGACTCAAATGGGAAACAAAACAAAATAAAACAAAGACTTGCCAACTGTCCTTTAGAATAAATATTTCTGTAATAAATTAATACAAATAGATGGAAAACAATAGAAGACAATAAAGTATGCTTAGTAAGTTTTACTTTAAACATTTTTAAATACATACTATTTTGTTGTTGTTAGTTTTGTTTTTTGCCAGTTTTTTACATTTCATCTGTTTTTCTCCTCCAAGTCACTAGAAACTTTGGTCCTTGAAGTCTGTCGCCCAGACTCTGGAGTGTTCTGAATGCCTTGTTATCTCTTCTTGTAATGTTCTCCAGAGGTCAGGAGTGTGACTTTTTTGAGTTTTCTTTTCCTTTCGCCTTACTCTTTTTATTGTCTAATGAATGTCAAGCCAGTATCTTCACGAAGACATGCCCACTAATTCCTAAAGCAGAGAAAACAGATATCGGAAACTGAGCAGACTAAAAGCAAAAATAAATGGAGAAGGTCCCAAGAGAATGGCTTTGCTGTGAGATGGTTAGTATGTTAGTGAAGGGACAGCCTTCTGGTGTGTTCAAGCTCCATGTTAGAATGAGATGAGAGAGTATTTATAACCACTTAGAGATTTACTTTGAGATTTAAGATCTGTATCAATGCTGAATGAGAAAGAACATCAAGATTAATTTACCTTCCTGAAAGTCATTTTATTTTCACATGAAACAAAATTTTATTCAACCAACCATCACAAATTGGCAGGTGCTTTATTTTATGCAATGGATAATGTTTCAGCAAATTATATTTCTATAATAATAAGAGGAATGTTTGGGTTATAAGTACTATAATGAAGTTTTATTTCTTTCTTCAAAATTGAAGTCTTTCCTTTGCTAAAGCAAAGAAAATAATTCACTATTAATTATAGGTATGTGGTGCAGCCATTTAAATTCACATTTTATACATGTGACTTATTCAATTTTATTTGAAAATAAGATAACCCATGACTTATTGATGCAACTCAGTGCTACTTTTGAAACTGCTCATTAAAAAAAAAATACTGCCTAATTATAGTGATAAAAGAGAAGACTATCAACCAAGTATAACCAGAAAGTATTTTTAAACAAATCTATGGTGAGATCCACATTAGACATTAGTACCATATAAATTAAAAGACATATATATGTGTTGAGTGCATGTTGTAATTTTCATATATGGCATCTTTATTTGAAGGTCAAAGCCAGCTATACCACAAATAGCTACATAATTCTGATCAATTTAAATTAGTAGAGTTGGTTTGTATATTTTTTATTTGACTAAATCAAGGACACATAGACATAGACTTTGGAAATTCTCAGACCCATGTTAAGTATGGAAATTACATAAATATAATAGGTATCAAAACCTGTTTTGAATTTGCTTTCTAACTGAACAAGTACAGACACAAACTAGTATTCATTAATATTATTTCAGTCGATATTTTCAAAAGCATATTTACAAGTGTTTTCAGACAATGGATTTTTTTAGGTATTATTTGCAAAGACATAAATTTCATGTAATATAACCTGTCATTTACATTTTAGTTATTGACATTTCTGTTTACCTTTCACAGTCACGTGAATCTTCCTTATAGAGTTGCTATATCTACTAGAAAAAATGTGTTGTTACTATGACTTTTATGAACATTTTAAAATGTTCATATTGGGGTTGGAGACACATGGCTCAGCTGGTAAGAAGCCACATTGCTTTGTCAGACAATCTGCGTTCAATTCCTAACACTCATGTCTGATGTTTAACAGCCACTTTTAATTCTAGCTCAAGCTGATTCCAAGCCCTCTTTGGCTTCCATGAGCATCTGTATGCATGTATGCTGTGGACACACACACACACACACACACACACACACACATATGCATACACAGACACACTCTCTCTCTCTCTCTCACACACACACACACAGAATAATATTTTAAAAGTTGGAAGGAAAAATGGGGTCTCTGTGTATATATCTGCGTATATTGCTGTGAGATCTCCTATAGTTAGTGCCAGTGGCTGAAAGTAATCACTATTAGAATATAATGTGACGTCTTATAACACATGAAATATGAGTTGCATCAATACTTTCATTTTAGAAGTTATAATTTTTATTAACAGTGGAAGCCCAAACTTAAATCCAGGTGAAATCAATTCATAAAATGGTATGAAAAAAACTTAAATTGGGCAGAAGAATTTTTTTTTTGAGTTAGAATAATTACCTCTCAGAGTACTATAACTCAGAAACTTGAACAATCTCTTTCTGCAGATATATGTGGTGCAGATATTTGGATAATCAGAACAGTGTTCTAATATTGAAGCTTAATGAATAAAAGTAGTCTAATTTTATTTAGCACATAAATTCCCCAAGTACAAATCCATGCATTAGCTCATCAGGTTCCTCAGAGAACAGTGACGCTCTGTTCAGGAAACCTTAATTGCATTGGGAGAGTAATCTCTTCAGAGGAAAAAAGGGGTGCTGAAAATGTAAATTCATAGATATTTTATACTTTGTCATTTTTTTCAGAAGAATTTACTCTAAAACTCTACTCAAGGCTCATGATATTGGGAAGGAAGACGTAGTTTTGGAACTTGAACTTTGACATTCAGTCTATGGCAAGGACTGAATAACTGAAGGACTCAATCAGAGGGGCAGACATCTGCCTTGATTAACACTATGGGCTTTGCCTTTAGATCGTCTGCTTTAGCTCCTGAACCAATGCAGGCTGCCAATTCTTTGCTTTTTATTTCATTTATCTAATAATCAGTACGATTATAATTGGTTAGCTTTGGCTACTATAACAAAATAAGGACTGTTTATAGAGTCTCAGTGAGTATGGGTTAACCCCACTTAACTCTTCCAAGGTTGCTTTATGGTAAGTAATCAGCACTTTGTGTAGTGTGGTTCTTGAGAACAAGCACACGATAATTAATTAAGAGGGCACCACAGGTCAGAGGCGTTAGTTGAAGCCTCCACGTACCCTGATCAAGGCATGGAAGAGGCTATGGCAGGACTGGATTGAAAATTGCAGTCTTCCTTCAGAAATGTCAGGAAGCAAACACGTTTGCTCACAAGCATCTTTTTGTCCCTTATGTAATCTGCTTCTCCCAGTATGTGGATTAGATACTTATCTCATTGCTGCTAAAATATTAATAAATAAAAAATGCCTAACAATAGAAGCAACTTAAGGACAGATGGGTTTATTTTGTTTCACAGTTTGGGCACGGAGACAACCCTGGCAGAGGAAGTCACGGTAGCTGAAAGGGGTGGTGGTTGGACACATTGAGTGCACCACCAGGAAGCAGAGAGATTGAAGCTGGCACTCACCTTGGTTTTCTTTCATTTAGTTCAGGATCTCAGATGGGACCGAACCATTCACAGGCAGGATGGCTCTTTCCTGCTCAATTAAACCTTACTAGAAACACATTGTTAGACACATCCAGAGGTCTGTATTTCCAAGATTACTTTAAATCCCTTCAAATCGACAGTGGGGATTAGCCATCATGACAGGAACACAGGAGATAGACCAAGATACTAAAGGACAACTGAGTTTCAGGTTAAAATATAAGTGTGTGCCATTCCATGACAAAGTTCACATGCAATGAATCCAAGCAAGCTATAAGAAAACTTTTGTGTTGAGGTTGATGGTGGCAGGCATTGTGGCCTCCGCTTGAGTTTGTAAAGCAAGGGGTGTGAGATTGCAATATGCCAGGAGAATTTTAGAAATTCAATTGACGAGGACTTTGCCATGGGATGTTCAAGCAAGTTTTGTGTGATTGTAGCTGAGGTGTAAGGACAGACAATCTCTCTACTTCCACATTCCTTTCTTTCTGCCTCTGGACTTCTGTACATTACTCTTACAGGACTAAAGTTGAAAGAATGGCATTGCATATGCAATTTCTGGTTTATTTGCTTATTTATTATTTTTGCTATAGTTATGGCAAATACTATGACCCAAAGCATTTGAAGGTAGGAGCAGTTTTATTTTGTCTTTGAGGTCACAGATCATTACCAACAGAAATCAAGGAAGGAATTTGAAGTAGAAAGCATAGAGAAACACTATTTGTTGGTTGTCTCTAGCTCTAGTATTCTTGTATAGTTTACACCACCTGCCAATATAATGGTATGGCCCATAGTGGGCTGGGACATTTATGTCATTAACAAGATGATCCTTCACAGATATGCACCCATACCAAGTTGATAAAGAAATTTACTCAATCAAGACTCCTGCTCAGATGATTCTGAGGTGTAGTGAGTTGATAGTTGATAATGCATTTCAGGAATGAACCAATGTCTGAATGATCTGTCATTGAAATTTATCAGTGTCTGCTGTGAGAAATCAGAGTAATGGCTGTAAAACTAGGATGAATTAAAGAGTGTGTCCTGTTTTCTATTTTGTATTTCTTTGCTCAGAAAAACATGTTGCTAACCTGTTCAGCACCTGAATAGCCACACTTCAATGAGATCACTTATGCTTTCATACCCAATGACTCAAAAGTGGTGGTGTTTCGAGGCTGAGTCCAGGAAGAGATGGCCTTTCCCTGTTCATTCCTATAGGATGCATATATCTAAGTATTTTCCTTTCTTACCCCTTCCTCAGGTCAGAGGCTGATTCATTGTCTATATTCACCTGTTATTCCCCCCCACACACACACACAGAATTTCACCTACAAATTAATATATATATATATATATATATATATGAATTCATTTTATATATATATATATATATTAAAAACCAAGAGACAAATATTAAGGTTCAAGCTAAAGATCAGAAAAGCAAAGCAGCTAGACACTAGCTCTTACCTCTATGAGCACTAGGAAGACCCTGTCCTGGTTGTGGCTGGAGACTAATTGCCCAAGACTGGATCATGAATGCCCTGCTCCTATCTTACATACTTTTCTACTGCTGGGATTAAAGGCGTGAGCTCTGTTTCTCTTTCAGACTGATTCACTATCCCCTAGCCCAGGGTGGCCTTGAACTCACAGTGATCCATCTTCTTCTGTCTCACAAGTCCTGGGATTAAAGGTGTGTGCCACCACTGCCTGACTTCTATAGCTAACTAGTGTGGGTGGCTTTGTACTCTGCTCTTCAGGTAGCTTTATTAGATCATAAACAATAGAGCATCACATGTTTGCTTGTCAGAGGACTGGAAGATGAAGCAGCTCTTCTCTACTGAATTTTTCAGTAAGGGTGGTGTTCTACCATCTATTCTTCATCCCAGGAACAATGAAAATGGTAAAAATCATTGACCTCTAAAAGTTTCCACCTTTATTGAACTGATATATTAACCTTAATATCCTCTTAAACACTTCAGTTCTTCAGAAAAGTCTCTATCCACACTATACTGCTACCATTCTATTGTGCGAAATGAGCTATTGTGTTTATGCTTTTTCTACATTCACTCTACTCATTGTTATAGTTTTTGAATTTCAAAACACTTGTCAATTATAGTTTGAAAACAATGAAAGCTGTACTGTCTTCTTCATTGTATTAATAGTTTTTAGATAAAACTCTACTGTTTTATTCTGTGTGCCCCCCTGATACATTTAAAGAGGGAAAAATTAACAACTATAGAATATTTTAATTTACGTTTTAGCAGGAAAATGTTTTTTTTTTTTTTTTTTGGTTAATTGCAAGTAGTAGAAATTTTACTTTATTTTAAGAAAAAAAAATGTGAGCTTGGAGATAGCTCATCCATTAAAATATTTGCTGTCCAAACACCCTGGCACATGTTTGATCTAAGAACCCACATCAAACAAAAGCCAGGCCTGGTAGAACTGATTTGTAATCCCAGTGATGTGAAGACAAGGAACGCTGATCCCTGTGAGTATCCAGTGTGCTAACTTTCAGTCTGTGAAAAAAAAAAATGTTTTAATACAAAAGCTAGAGATTCATTGCCTTAGAAAACAAAGTTGAAACCTTGCTCTGGCGTTCACCTGCACGCTTCTGTATACAATGGTGCTTGTTCATAAAAATACCTGATATTTCCAGATTTAACCACTTCATTATTTTCTCTGATTACTCCTACCATTGCATGTTCCTGGATTAAATATTTGAGTCTGACATTCATCCCTTCATGATGTTGCATCATCAGCTACCTGTCCACTTTTTTCTTTTTCTTTCTTTTTTTTTTTTTAATTTTAATACTAGGAGGAAACTGCAGTATAAACGTCAGAGCAACTTCTTGTCCATGTTACCTTCAGGTCCAAGGAAGGACCTTTTTAAAAGGAACTGCCTTTTAAAATTAGTAAGTTGTCACATGTAGAACTTTTATCCCTGACCCTTTCATTTCATTTGCCTAAATATCCCACCCCACCACCCAACGTCCATAAAATTATTTCATGTTTAATAGGAGATGTCATTCTGTAAATATGTTTCTCATATTTGTTAATGAATAAAGCACTGTTGGCCAATAGGAAAGCAAGATAGGTGGGACTAGGAGACAAGGAGGAGAGAGGAAGTAGTAAGGAGGAGTCAAGATGGAGAGTCTGGAGAGAACAGAGGTCCTGGCCAACTCTCCGGTAAGATGAGACCCCGTGGAAATACTTAGATTAATAGAAATGGTTTACTAATTAAGACAGAGCTAGCTGATAAGAAACTAGTACCTGGCTACAGCATTATATCAAATACAGAGTCTCGGTGATTTAATTGGGGCTGGCATGGTGGTGGGACCAAAACCATCGGCAGGGAAAACTACTGGTAACACATGTTGTCTTTGAATTAAGTGGTCATTTACTTGTTTTTAGTTCAGATTACATCTTTTAAAATAACTATAAAGGTTCATCCCAAGCTTTATTTTGTTACTGTCTATATTCACACATAGGACTGAGTCAAAGGAATATTGCCTGCCCACTTTTATACTAATACTTCATTTTGTTATCATCGCCTTGTAACATTGCTGGTATCTGTTCTCCTAACTCTCAATTTCTAATAATACAACAACATGTAGACTTTTATCTTGCTCATGAGGGAGGCCTTGTGCTTAAAAAATACATACCATTGCTTTACATATTTTTATGAGTCATTTATTAAGGTGACAACATTAATTACTAAGTATTTTTATATGGAATTGTTATTGATATCTGTGAAGTAAACATTACATTTTTCAAACCTATCTAGAATGTTCTATGAAATGATGCTTTGGGATTTTTAATCAGCATCATAGATAAAGTGCATTTATAACTTGTTCCAAAATATTGCTGTTTTAATTTTAAAATATTGTTAAAACAGTCGCAATAAATGAACTGGTCAATTTTCAACATATCAAAATTTGGGAGACCTTTTGGAAAAAATAGAAATAAAATATTTCTTGAGTACTTATAGCATATATCATACGGAAAACTTATGAATAGGGGTTCTATCTAAATTATTATAGGGAATTCTCTATGTGTATTTCTGGGCACAATTGGCTCTTGCAGAGACAGAACAAAAAGTTAGAAGCCATTCTTGTAGTTCACAAATGTAAGCATGCACAGAGTCTTTTGTACTGTGTGTGTAGTCTATGTGTGTTTAGAGAAAACAGAGCTCCACTAACACTCTAAACTGTTATGTGTTGGCTTAATATCATATGAAATAAGACATTGCATGTTTTTAGTTGAGAAGGTACCTCTGGTCTTTATTCCAAAGAATTATTTGCATAATTTTTGTTAATTTATTAATTATTATAATGTTGTGTATCTTTGTGTTCATGTGTGGGTAAATATTCTAGGCACATGTGTGTATACTGGAAGATACCTATGTGGACTAGTTTCTAATTACAATTGTAAATGGGTTCCAAGATTAAATCAGGTCATCAGGTTTATGTTGTTGGGTGGCAAGTGCCATTATCACTGATTTTGCATGTTCTTTCTGAATTATTTTGGGGAAAGGTAATTGTCAGTGAAAAAGTTTAAAACATTGGGGAGATAACAAGTAGTTAATTTGGGTAACATTGCTCTACCAGGTTAGTTTTGCAAGTGGTAGGCAGCAGTAAAATAATGCATGTATTTAATAGATAATGTTGGAGGGATTTCATGTATGTTTTATACTTGAAGGGGAATATGATGAAGAAAGGGAATAAACTCAGGAATATAGGTGCAGCCTAGATTTCCACATCACTTGGTAGGAAAGTCAGACCACAGGCTTGATTGACAAGCCTAGTCATAGATGCAACATACAACATGCAGATCAGAGGAAAGTATGCTTTATTTTGCTGCATGAAAATAAATAAGCAATGTCTATAATCCAAAACCTTTGTCTGGACTCTGATGTAGCTAATTCCTTTCCATCTAGACAAGACAGCATCTTTATCCAGTGTTAGTAGATAAATGTTCCAGGCAATTTTAGCCATTTAATTAAGTTTATCGTAGGTGACAAACACGTTTTCAGAGATGATCATTCTTTAGTAAATTTTTTGTGTCTTGCTGGCTTATATTTTCTAGTAACAGAGTTAGGTTCAGAACAAAATGCATTATTATAGAAATCATGCATATGCATGACGGTTCCTCCTTTTAATGTTGCCCATTAGCTTTCTATTAAAACCAGCAGATATTTAATGGGGGAAAGTCTTATGAAATCATAACATTAAATATTTCTTGACCAAAATACTGAAAAAAAATACTGAAGGGTTGAAGGTGGCTAATTCATGCTCTTTTGATATTATTTTGAAATAAGAAATGGTTTCTGCTTTCTCTCATCCTGGGATTGTGTAAGAAGACAATAAGCCAAGTATTTGACTTCATATTAAAAATTGTATTTTCCAGAAATATTCAGGAAGTTGTTATTGTGCCATAAGAAAGCACTCGAACAACTTGAACCTCTGAACCCATGATTGCATTGATTATCCTCAATATATCACTCCACTTCAAACTGCATCTATTTAAACAAATGTACAAGGCACTCTTAAAGATAAAACTACATATAGAACAAATAAGCAACTTTAATTTTAATATTAATTAATTTAATATAAGGCTACATATTATTATTAATGCTATATATGACAATTTACTATATATATAACTACACACACACACACACACACACACACATATATATATATATATATATATATATATATATATAGTCCTCAATGTTTTTATTTATTCCCTTATCTAACTGACACCATTCTCATTCCTTTGTTCCTTATCATTTTTTTTTCTGGAAGTATTTTCTGGATAATCACACACTAAACGTTAGTGTCTTCAAGCCAAAGAAAGATCAAACATTTTGAATAGAATACAATCCAAATATCTAGTCAGATCTTCAACATGCCTTCCATCTATCTCATTGGAGAAGCTGCTTATTGTCTGTTACACAGCGTTCAAAGCACTGTGTTTCAGCTAATATGATCTACAAGCACAGAGTATGGGTCTTCTCCTCAGGTGAATTATATAGTCTGCATGAGAAACAGATAGTTATTTAAATAATTGTTGGATATCTTACAGTTGTTGAACAGAAAAAAAATCTGTGGTTCAATAGAAGAAGGAAGAACTCTGTGGGTTTTCAGGTTCTGCCTCTGAGAGAAGATGATCACAACAGTGTGTTTAAGTTTGAGTGGTTCCTTTTGAATGATTGGGGAATGAAGCCAAGAGCAAGTATATCTATCAGAAGAAATTTAAGTGTGCCTACATTTTCAGAATACTGGAGGGATAGCGGTAACAAAATAACAGAGGTTGTGGCTATCTTTAAAATGTCTATGTGAGGCAACACTTCAGTGGATCAGCAGAAACCATTGAAAATTTCAAATCTGGAAAATGGCAGAGTCAATTACGTGTCTTGAGATGACAATTTGCAGGGTTCAAAATTTACAATTTTGTTCCAAGTGAAACGAAATCAAAATCAAGGTGTCTGTAGTTGTATTCACCCCAGAATCAGTTTGTAGAAATGGTCAGCAAGGATATTAATCAGCAACAATTTAGAGATAGAAAAGAATTTTTACTGTATAGTATATCAAAGCATAGAAAGATGTGATAAACTCCCTTTGTTACTTAGGGGATTCTGTCTCAGAACATCACTGCACATACTAAACCCCACAGATATTCCAGTATTTTACATAAAGTGGTATATCTGGTATTTGTAACTACACATATAATCTTGTTTACTTAGACCATATCTAGGTTACCTGTAATTCCTAATGCCACATAAATTCTACAAAACCATTGGTTATTCTTTATTTTGAGAAAATAATAACAAGAGATATCTATAAATGTTCAGTATAAAACACAGTCTTTAAACAAATTACTTATTGTTATTGTAGGGGATAGGGTTATAGATAATAGAGTGCATGTCAAAGTCAGAGAACAGTTTAGTGCAGTAGGGTCTTTTATTTCATCATTATGTGTTCGAGGCATTAAATGTAGGTCTTTCAGGACACCAGGCTTATGTAGGAAGTGCTTTCCTCAGAGTTGTCTTGCAGGCTCCATACAACATATTCTTTTGAAAGCACTTTATAGCTCCTGTAGATAGAATTCACAGGTGCAGAAGCCACGGATACCAAGTGCCAGGAAAATGAGCTCTGTAGGAATGGACTGTGTAAGTCTGCACTGTTGATGAAAGGACGAGCTATAGATGAAGAGAGAGAAGCAAATGATACCACAATAGAGAGAGAGAAAAAAAGATGACCAATTTGAGAAGCCTGAAGTTAATAGCGGTTGATTATTTAGTAACTGAAAGAGCTTTAAAATAAAGGGAAGCAAATGAAACTATTTTTTTCACTTGCTAAAGATTTTTTTCAAAATGCTATGTCAAGAATGGTAGTGGCTCAAGAACAGACAACTTAAGAGGTAGCTAGGTGGGACTATTTAGTATCATTGAGTGACTGCAGTGAGCCAGGCATTTTTATCAAGGCTGACCTCGGAAGAGCAATTCAGACATTATCGTCGACTAAGTTGTTGCTTATATGCATTTATACATAGATCAGTTCTGTATTTTGAAATGTTCACTTTAATTGGTTAATTTTTGTAGGACCTAGTCTTGGTGATACCAGCTATGATTCCTATCACTAAGCAAGCCGTTTTCCACAAAAAGACAAGGCATAGAGCAAACTTTCCTGTCTTGTTCAAAATCTCATTCATTTTTCTTAGTTTAACACACACACTAGAAACATCTTAGCATGTGATCCGTGCTCTATTCCCCCATTGACTTCCACATCCACACATTCTTCAGATGTCCAAAGACTGAAGGTTCTTCCACACCAACCTCTTCTGGCTATCAATACTGTTGATATAAATGAGAGAATTAATGAAAGTAAGTTCACAAATAAAACAAGTTGCCGAAGTCTCACTAAGATACATCTGCAATCTCACTAGAATCTGTCAGTTTAATATATTAGGAAACACCTTCAAAATGACTCTAAAGAAATTAATCTAAAAATTATGTTAGCCACTTAATTCATTTGAATGTATCATTTGAATATAGGATAAAAGTTTTCTTAGAGTTATAGATAATAATTGGAGGATAGAGTAAAGAACATTAAATTCTCAGACTACTCAACTTTCCACTAAAGAAACATAGCAAGCCAGCCTGTTGGGTAGTTGAGATCTTACTGTGAGAATCTGGCAAACCTTAGATTGATATTAATCATAGTAAAAGTATATAGTGATGCATAACAGATTCATTTTACATCAATATTGGCTGTGAATTCATTTGAGCAATAACTGACTATCTGATGTTAATTACAATTCTATAGAATTCTGCTGTAGGCCAAATCCTTGGGTTTGATATTCAGTGCCCAAGAGTTGTGCTCTCCCTTTGACTCATGTACAATTGTGGAAATCAAGTCCCTTAGATGTTTACAACCAAGACTATATACCATGCTTGCTATGCCTATCACTGTAACATCACAGTTCCAACGCCAGCTTTCCTAGTCACATTAGCTTCATCCTTTGAAGAAGGCAGGTAATAATCCTTGTTAGTAGGGCATGGAGGAAATGAGGGTGGAAGGAGTCATTATCTGGTATCTGGCTCAGAAGGAAAAGCTTAGCTAGCTCATTTATTTCCATATATTTCCCCATTGCTTTTCATGACATTTAGAAACTCATATTTTCTCAGTGCTGAAAGGTAAAAAAAGGTTCGTAGAGGGGCATTCTTTCTCAACAATGAAATTTTAAAGGTGAAGAATATATCAGGTTACATAAGTTTGAAATTAATAGGTCAAATAAATTGACTAAAGTAGTAATATTCAAAATAAAACAACACCAAGAACTGTACACATTTTGTATGCATGTGCGTGTGTACTTTTGGCGGGCACATGTCTATATGGGGGTGCATCTCCACAAGTGCACTTACGAATATGAAGGCTTGAGAAATACCTGTTATATTTCTCAGGGCCTATCAGGATATCCTTGGAGAGTCTATTCTGTCTCTCTACCATTTGTGTTCTACAGATGAAGCTCATGTCATCAGCATAAAGGGCATGATCCATTACTCAACTGGGCCATCTTGCCAGGTACCTTTATTCAGTGATCTATCTTATCAGCCGAGTTTGTTTTTAAAGATGTCTGTGCTAGCTTCCCATTTTCTTCAGGGGGATGACACGAATTAGAAATCACCATTCATTATTGTTGCTATTGTCAGTCAGGAACCTGCTTCCATTGCTAATGGTCATTGTCCCACATAACCAGATTCCATGCTGTTTTTACCTCAGTTGTACCTCCTGCACAATTCCCAACATTATCAACTAAGGGCACGCCTCTTTGAATCCCTCTTGCTGCTTAATCCTTGGCTATCCCATCAACTTTAACCTTGGTTGTAATAATTGCATTACATTTTACCTTTTTTCTTTCTGTCCAGAATTTACACTGTTGCATACCATGCTTCGTGCAGATCAGACCCTCCTATGAATATGAATTCCTATATTTCTTCTCATTGAAACTGTGATTTATACATGCCTTAATCCCTAGCAGCATACTCAAGACAGAAGTATAGTGAACTATTGTGGAAATGTATACTTGCATTGTGAACTATTGACAGAAATGTTAATGAGGATATAAAACTGTCTTTCAGTGTTCTCTATGTATGACTGATTACTTGATACTCAGTGAGCTTAATATCTTGCATTCTTGTATCAGTAAAGAACACCAAGCATAATGTGATTAAAGCAACTCTAAATCATGATTTAGTGACTAGAAGAACTTGTGTACGAATTTTACCTCCTAGTTAGTGAACTAAATATCTAATGATGTAATATGTTTAGGTGCAAAGATCCAATCTTCCCAAGATTTAAGATGCAGTGGCTAAAAACAGCTGTGCTAACCATAATCATCTCAGAGATAACATCATTAATTTGATGATGTGACTTCTTTTCTCGATGCAATAATGGAAAATTGAGTTGACTGTTTGAACTGAAAATCAGGCATGGGATGGACTGACCTAGGTATTTGATTTTACCACTTATTATTTTAGGCATAAAAGTTAAATAAATTTTTCTGTCCAAATGTTAAAACCCAATATTGTCTGTATTATACGTAATTTAAAGGATTAAGTAGTCAGTAGTCAGTAGTCTGTAGAGTACAAAGTGGAAACTTAGCCATTCAAAAAGAACATTTATATTTAAAGGAAATGAATATTTTGGAGAGATAAATAAATAATCTATTTACTTAGTTACTTGTGTTTGTTTATTACTTGTCATTTACTTTAATGTTTAAAAAGTTTTGTTTCACTTTTAAATGATGTATATATATATATGTATCTGTGTGGGGGCATATGACTAGCTCACTGCCTGTTTATCCTGAGCTTTAGTCTTGGCCAGCACTAGCACCAAAAATAATATTTTACATATAGTATTCAATTTTTTTCACAAAAATAAAATAGACAAAAACCGAGTAACTAGAGTGTGAAAATGACTATTCTTGGTGTCTGGATACAGCAGTGATCCATCAATGTAATCCTCATGTGGTCACAGAGCAGATAGAAAAATCATGAAAAAAATATCCAAAACAAAAGCCCTATCGCACAGAAAGCATATCATGTATCATGTGGGATGGGAATTGTGCTGCTATCATTTTTCCAAACTGTAAAGAGAGCCCTGATCAAATAGATAGATAAAATCACCTGCAAACAGAGTGGAAAAAATAACAGAATACTCAAAACTCTCAAAGAGGGTAGAAATATAGAAGATTGGAAATACTTGAATATTTTGCCATATGTTGAGACAATAAAATCTTAATCAGAAAACAGTAGTACATAAAGCCTGCCAGGAGGGATCATCAAAATCTGTCAAGTCATTTGAGGTAGGGCCTAGGCTAAGGGAGTATTCCTCCATGGGGAATGTGCTCCCAAAGTCCTTTCATGCACCAGGGAAACATCCTGGTTGTACTGATAGTGGTCTGATAGACTGCCCAGGCCTTCTAACTGAGACCCATGTTCAGGGTTTCTGGGGTCAGTCCTGTGCTGGTTTCCCAGCTATCAGTCCAGGGTTCATGAGCTCCCCCTTGTTCAGAACAACAGTTTCTGTAGGTTTCTGGAACCTGGTCTTGACCCCTTTGCTCATCCCTTCTCCCTCTCAGCAACTGGATTCCAGGAGTGTGGCTCAGTGTTTAGCTATGGGTGTCTGCTTCAGTTTCCATCAGCTATTATTTGAGGGCTCTAAATGTTTTAAAATTAAGACTAACTTTTAAGGAATAGTTACTGACCCAATTGTTTCACTATGGTGTACTGTAGAGGTAATAAGAGTTTCTTTCCAAGGTTTACCTCCCACAGATGTCAGATGTCAGTCATCAATGACTTCATCAGCAGCAGGACTCTTACACATTTCCTTACTTTCCTTGTGAAAGTAATGAACAATTTAAAAAGCAATCCAATTAAACTGCCAGAATAACTTGAATTCCTTTTTTTAAATTGAAATATTTCAGATCCCTTTTGCATTTTTAAATATATCAATATTGAAATTTGTCTTAAGGTTCCTACATTTCTATTGTATTAAAATTAAAAGCAATACATTTTGTGGGATAATTATGCACCACAAATTTCTATCCATTTATGAGTATTATTCAGTATATCTGCAAATAAATGACACACTGTTTTAAAAATTTTTTTTAGATTAATCATGCCTCATGGATATAGAGTGGGATTTATAAACATTCTTGAAAGTTGTAGTTTTACACTATAAACACAGCTGTTCAAAAGATGTTGAATGACAATTTCGTAAACCTCTAGTTTTCTTTGGATGCAATACCCTATATAGAAATGGGCCTTTCAACAACACTCTTTGTCCTTTACTATTATTTTTCTGCAAGTATTGCCTTGGATAAGACATTACAATGTACCGGCTTTCCATGATAGCTAAATTCAAGCTGTCAGTGGAAATATTTACTCTTGTGTAAGATTTCAACAGCATTGGCTTTGTAATGGCCCAATTATGTTGCAAGTCATTCTACAATCTAGACATTTTGCTTCTATAATAATTTTCAATTTTTTTTCCATTTTATTCTGAAGAGTAATTTTTGCCTTCCTTATTCTACAGTAGAAATCGGCTATGAGAATAACTGATTACCAATGTTGGAATCTGTCATTTTTGTTCTGCAATAAATCTTAACACCATTTTGTCATTTCAAATGACTTTGGTCAAGATCTGACATTGTTCACCAGAATTGGACAACAGTTGATTATAGCGAAATATGCAAAGATTGCATTTATGATTAGTGGCTTTTAAAAGTAAGGTAGTCAGATTCAATTGTGAAAGGGGGGTAGAAAAGCAGTTCAAACACTGTTTACAAAATGGCATTTTGTTTGTCAGTTGATCATCATTAACAAATATGGAAACTCAAAATCTATGACGAACTCATTTCTGTTGGATATTAAAATTTTAACTAAATATTTGTAAACTGCAATGACTTGAATTCACAGTCACAGAATTTACTTCAACCTGACTGTAAATGAGATGGTGGACTATCAGTAAACAAAACTACTTTAAAAGTAACAGCTGGCATAATCACAGCAGTTTAAAATGTGAAATTTCAACTTCATTGTGCTTAAAGTGATAGTTTATAAAATAACATATAAACATTATATTGACAGGTAAGCTAAACCTTCTTTTTGACCATATTATATTGAATAATGGCTTATCTGGGCTTTTTCAGAAATATGTTAGTTGGCTCTTTTTTGCTATGTTTTTAATTAACTTTATATTTTTTCCAATCAATATTTTTAACCAACAGAAATGTTATGACCCCAAACACTAAATTATCTGCATTATTTTACATTTCCTGTGCTGTAAATTTAAGTAAATCATTCACTGTTATTTCACCTAATATGTTTGTTTTAAATGAATTGCTCTTTCTTTTCCATCAAAGAGATGGCACTCTATATAAAGTCCTTCTGGAACATACTACCGTTACCCTTAAAACAATTGCAATGCTCTAACTTTCCAAATGGTAAATAATTGAGCATTATAACTAAGTAATTCTAAGGCAAAGTTTCCATGTCTAATTGGCAGGATCATCTGTAAAGAAATTAAGTGTGTGAAAATATGAGAATATACATGTTGTTCCACAAGGAAATTGCTGGAATTTTTTCTGTCATTACTGAGCAAGTTTTATGGTGATGCAGTAAAATGAGAACCAGTACTAAGAACAATGAGCTAAATAACTTAAGGTTCATGGTAGTTCAATGAGGTTATCTTTTATCATTCATTTCCAATTTAATTTCAATGACTGCCTTATCATTTCAAATATTTTATTATTTCTCCGTCTCTGTCTTTCTCTGTTGCTCAGTCACACTCACTCACTAACTCACTCTCCTTCCCTCTTTCTCTCTCTCTGTGTGTGTGTGTGTGTGTGTGCGTGTGTGTGTGTTTGTGTGTGATATATAAATTTGCTCTCTAATAAACACCAAACAAAAACCAACTTAGGGAGGGAAAGAGTTTACTTGACTCACAAGTTACAGTCTATAATTAGGAGAGGCAAAAGCAGGAAGTGAAATTAGGAGCCTGGAGGCAGGAAAAATATAGAGAAAGGTAATGTATAGTTTGCCCAGATTGTTGTTATGTATACCTCAGGAGCATCAACCCGGGCGTGGTATCTTCATAATGGACTGGGCCTACATGATTCCATTGTTAATCAAGAAAATGTCTCACAAACATTCCCATAGGTCAATCTGATGGAGGCAATTTTTCAAATGGAAGTCTCCAAATTGTGCCAATTGTTGACAAAAAGTGATGGGCCTCTTGAGTATATGGGTTGGGTGCGCACATGATAGGGTATGCATTGGGAGGTCATGGGATAATATCCTGAAGTGAGTTCTCTGACTTCTATATACTATATTATATTACATATCACACTTAGGTTGTCAGGCTTGTGTATCAGGAACTTTTACCTACTGAGCCTTCTAATCAGCACAAAGGTTATTTTGTATAATATTAATGATTTATTTATTCCTTAAGGAAAAGCATAAATAACACAGGATATCATTCTACAAAATTTATGAATTATAATGTAAATTCTGAAAACACAAGATTATTGTAGGTATTTAAATAAGTATCATAATATTCTTAAACTCATAAAGAAACACTATACTTTCAAAATTTTATTAAATTGAATAATTCTTTGGTTAGTTTGCATCTATGGTAGCTTTGGATAGAAGGAAAACTCACATTTCTAGTCAGTAGAAATATTTTTATCTAACTTAGACCATTGTATTCATCATATTAATTATTAAAATTTATTCATTGCATTCTATCGATGACACCTGTCAAAATCTTTTCTTTCATAGGATCACATATGGGTACCCAGCTGTCGTTCCTATCATCTCCAGCAATTATTCTTGCATTGCAAAACTTCTCCATTAACAAGGCACTACACTGAACTTTCAAGTGTGCATAGAAATGATAATTCTTTTCCAATGTGTGTATATGTACATGTGTTTTATATATATATATTTATATATATATATATAAATATACATACACATATTATATATATAATATAAATGTGTCATATGACATACATTTTAGTGTATATGTAATTATATTAAAAGTCATATATGTGTGACATATCTATAAATGTTGCTATATATATATATTTATATTTATATATATATATATATATATATATATTTCAGTTTATAAGAACTTTTGCAATTGAGGAAATATATATGTTTTGCTGTTTTAACCACAGATATGATGCAATGTGATTACTCATACACATGGTGACTCTATACTCTTTAAGCTCCTTGAGGAGAAAATAATTCTCATTTAAACTTATACATCATATTATTTATAAAATAACTTTGTGTATGGTGTTTTCAAAATAATTATAACTTTAGTGAATGTATTCAAAAGTACACTCATTACAACTGAATTCACTTGTTTGGTGATATATAATAATTACAAAATTTCCTTTTACATTTTTTACAGAAAACCACAACCACCCAAAAATATGCAGGAACTTGCAGCCTAGTCCTAGTGGATATAGCTGCAAATTACCCCAGCATCTAAGACTCAGGAAATTTTGTAGCGGAGGGGATAAAATCATTTTAAGGTTCAGGAAAACTATGAGTTTTCTGTGAGATCAGGTCTCATAGCAAAAAACAGAAGCTCTACCTATAAACTCTCACCAACATCAGCAGCCAAACATGAGCTTAACAACATCGACACAAATTAATATGCCAGACTGCAGACTGCATACCAAGAAGCCTCAACCCTATGCAGAGAACTGCGGGCAATCAGATAAATCTGGGTAAAGATTTTCTTGCCTAGGGAGGACTAGTTGGTAGTCCAGTGGCAACCCATCAGTTCTGAAGACATACAGGAAGCATTATATGAACTAAATAATTTATTTAGGAATATACATATGTGTGTGTGTGTATCTATGTGTGTACTTACATATGTAGAGACATATGAAATAACAATTACTAAGATGAAAAGGAGGCCATGAATTTGAAAGCAAGCAGGGAGGGGAATATTGGAAGGTTGAGAGGGAAGAAAGGGAATAAATAAATATTTGAATTATATTGTAATCTCAAAAATTAAAGAAATGTCTGAGTCATTTCAGTCTTACATGCTCATTCATGATAAAACCTTAATCTCTTATTATTTTTAAACTCATTAAATATAAATTAATATGCAAATAGATGAATAAAAATGACTTGACCGCATCACTATTGTAACAAGATAATATAAATGTATTTTCTCTGAAATTATTGGATGAACATATATTTTAATTTATTATAAACACATTGAGTTTAAGAGAGAAGGTATATACATGACTAAATAGATATCTACCCATCTACTTATTGATTGTTTTACATATCTATTTAAAATATTCCTCTTTTTCTGCCTTTGTTCTACTTTTCACTGCTTCAAAAGCTCACCTAAAAGAATCCAGTAGAACTTTAACTTTAGTCAGGTTTAAATTTTGACTGAATTCTTTCTATAATGCATTTTAACTAAAAGAAACATAAAGGGCAGATCAAAGATTTTCTTTGCTATTATGAAATGGAATTCTAAAAATTACGGAAACTGGTGACTATTTCCACTGAATACATACTTACATACCTGAGGATTTGAAGGGTCAAAATGACTTCAATCATAGTAGAATTAAACTTGTGTCAAACAAGTCCCATATGACCCCTTATAATTTTTTTCTCACTTTATCCCTTCTTCAAATACAATGTTTTACTTTAACTTTATGACTTGAATAAGGGCTCTTCAAGAAGTGCACTCATGTATAACATATGTAGTGATTTTTAGAAGGGCAATAAACTTGGTGATTTATGATTCTATTGCTTAAAAGAAAAAAAAAGAACGCTGTGTGATATTTTGGTTTTATTCTGACAATAAAGCTTGCTTTGAGTCATAGAGCATAGCTGACTGATCATTAGCTCACCAAAATAACCATAGAGGTTTGGAGGACTGTGGACAGATAGGAGACAGGAAGTAGTAAGGCAGGGCTGAGCCTTATTGGATGGAGAAACAGAAGAGATAGGAAGTCACTGGTGGCTGTTCTGCTGCTTCTCTGATCTGCCAGGTTCTTACCCCGATTTCACACTCTATGAATGTTTTTTTATTCTTTTGACTGTTTTTGGGTGGAGGCACCCAGCTTCCAGATAAACAAAACATGGAGGCATATGCTTAGTTATGGATGCCCGGCCTTAGCTTGGTTTGTATTTTGACAGTTTTCCTTAACTTAAATTATTCTGTCTACCTTTTTCCTCTAAGCCTTTCCTGTTCTCTTACATGATAAGACTTACCCTCAGTCCAGGGATTGCTCTGTAGCTAGATGGCTGGGTGGCTGGCCCATGATGTCCTCCTCCCATGTTCTCTTGATGCTTCTCATTTCTTTTATTAATAATCTCTGCCTTCCAGTCCCTTCTGTCTGTGTTCTTGCCTCTCCATTGGCCATTTAGCTCTTTCTTAGGAACATCAGGTATTTTAGATGAGCGAACAATCACAGATTCACCAAGTCAAACAAATGTATCATAAACAAAAGTCACACAACTTAAAATAATATTCTAGCACATCTGACTCCCAATTTTTCATTGACAAAGAATAATTAGATGAATGCATCAAAGGAAGAATGTGATTATACATTTTTTAAAACAACTTTACATGTGTTTGGATGCTTTGCCTCCATGCATAGAAATGTGTGTCATCCCTATGGAGGCTGGAGGAGGGATTTGGACCCTGTGAGACTGGAGTTATGGATGTTTATAAGTGAATCTTCCTCTGGAAGATCAGTCAGTGAGGGTTGTAAGCGAATCAAACTTAGGTCCTCTGGAAGATCAGTCAGTGCTGACTCAGTTCTCCAGACCCAACCTTATTCAAATGTTTGGCTTGATTCTCTACTAGAGGTGCTGATGAAAAATAAGACTTGTTTTAATATGAATATTTGGGTCTTAGGTGGTTCTGATATATTTACTATTTAAGTTATGGTGTTTATTGGTTGACTTTGTGTGACACTGTTGCTGTTCAGATATGAACAAATGCCTTATTCTCACCAACATAGTGTCAACAGCAGATCACAGGAAGGATACCAGCCAAGTGCACCTTGGTGAAGCAATAACATCTATGTGGTATCTTATGGGATAATGAATGAGGGTTTACTTACTGAAGCAAAATGCCTCAAATATAAGTATGTCATCAAAAGGCCAGGACAGAATAGATGATGGTTAAGGAAACTTGGAAACCCGATTCTCATTGTATACCTTTCAGGCAGATTGGCACATTTTGAAGATTGTTTTGGGCAGCTCAGGTGGTTTGAATCTCTTCCAGGCAGCTTGGCAGCCAAACCAGCTAGTATGAGTCTCTTCTTGGCAGCTGGTTTGTACAAGAGTATCTCATAGAATTCCTTACTGCTTATATAATCTGGTGAAGGGAGGGGTCTATTGAATCAACTCAGTTTCAGTGATTTCCAGGACCTATTCTGTTCTTTACTTTCTGAGCTTGGTGAACTTTTCAGAAGAATGAAATATGCCATCACCCTTTAGAGCAGCCTGTATTTTGTGGTGCTTCTCACTAGCATGGAAAGCTTTATCTCAAAGGACACAACTATAAGGAAATAATCCATGTGTAATGTGAATGTTTTCTGCCTGGCAGGTTTCATGGCCTTTGAGCCCCAAATAAGCAAACAGATGCTGTATTATCTGAAAAACTGTTAGCATTGTGTGTGTGTGTGGTGTGTGTGTGTGTGTGTGTGTGTGTGTGTGTGTGTGTGTGTGCGCGCGCGCGCAAAATAAAGACAAAACTAAAAGCCAGAGTTAATCTGAGTCCAGAAGTAAATTGAAGGAAGGCAGGATCAGCTTCTTAAGTTAGTAAGGATTTGCAGAGACCAGAACTGTGGAAAACACAAAACAAAACAAACAAACAAACAAAATGTTGAGCCTTAAAAAGAAAAAAGTGAGTGCATATGGCAAGGTCCCAACAGCTGGATAATAAATAAAATTTGGTCCTTTTGAGTATGGACATTACAAATATGGGTGAGAAATACTGGAGAAGTAAGTTCAGAAATTAAACACAGGTTGGCTCAAGTAAACAGAGTAAACAAAACACTCTGCTGAGGTTTTATTTTTGTGGTTTTCAAGTCCAAATAAAGCACTGTGACAGTAATAAAGTCGATGTGAATGATAGGTATATTGCAAGAATGGTGTTGATGTGGAAGTAGTTTTAAGTGCATTTCAGACTGTCTAAGATAAGTAATAATCCATCTATCAACATATACGGCACAACATTACTTTCTGAAACTAGCATACTCACTGTCATAAGATTTCTGAAAACAAGATTTCAGAAAAATTTATAATAGCCACATGTTGTAAGCAAAATGCTTTTAAAAACCACAATACACAACTGAGGGAGAAAGCATCGTACAATTAGCTAAAATTCTTAAAATGGTTTTAAATTTTAGATAGGTAAGTGTTTCAATTTTAGCTTTTCTAGGTAACACTGAAGTAGATAAACATGACAGTAAAATTCAGAGGCTGAAAATCTAACACAGAGATAAAGCTTGAAATGAAAGGCCTTCAAGAGATAACAAGTAGCATAATACACTGAGAATGCACAAGTAGTTTTCTCATGCCTGAGAAGCATCGGTGAAGAACTTGGCGTAGACAGGAATAGATTATAGATTATTTTTTGGTGTTGGTAATAAGGCCTCTTTTCTGAGTAAATACGAGTTAATATGGATTTCATCAATAACTTGCTTTTTTGCATGAGAAAGTCACCAGGAATTCTGCTGTTGATATAAACTTTATTTTGAGGCACCTACAAAAGAAATGCAAATGGGAAAGGCTTTTTTTTTTTCTGAGAAATTAGCAAACGTTCAGGTTTTGAAGAAGTTGTTTAAACTCATCTCGTTTTGCTTCATTTGTACTCTTTATTGTTAGAGACATTATAACCATTCTACATTTAATTTAATTATGACTACTTGTAAAGTATACCATAGTTTTAATGGATGAATATTTCGTCCTGAAATATCTTCCTCCTAAGAGTATTAAAAAAATGATCCCATCCTGTAGTAACAAGAAAAGTGTTTAAAACTATCTAAGATTTTACATGTTTATTGTAATGAATATTTGTGTTCCTATAAGGGAGTACTTGATTGCAACACAATCATTATAGATCCACTAGTGTAGTTTACATCCTCACTTAAATAATGTGGACTGTGAACCCTCCATGAGATAGCCTAATGATTATATCTTTCAGAGAAAAGGAACCTCGCATGTAGTAGAGGTAGGACTGAAGACGGTGTGAGTTATGGTTCTAACCTTCAATTTCTGCCGTCAGAATCTTTCATCCAGTGAATTCATGTATTTATTTAATTATTTTGTTTGGCCAATAGAGTCAGGAAGATAGGGTTAGGAGACGAAGAGAATTCTGGGAAAGGTAGGCAGGGAAACACTGGAAAGAGTTGCCATGTGGAGGCCAGATAGATAGGATGGGCCAGGCATTCTCCAGTAAGATAAGGCCATGTAGAAAAATACATAGATTAGTAGTTATGTGTTAATAATTAAGACAGAGCTAGCTAATAAGAAGTCTTAGTCATCTGCCAAACAGTGCTTTATTCATCAACCAATAAGATAAACATATATACAGAAGGACATCCCCCATCAATCCATGTCTACAGTGCCTGGGTTCTCATTTGTAGGGTTTTTTTTTTTTTTTTTTTTTTTTTTTTTCTGTTATCTCTTTGGGTGCCTACCACCCAATTCCCAAATAGAGACTTATTCTTACTTATGAATGCCTGTCCTTATCTTATCAACATCTCTTCAATTATACCGTCTACCTTTGAATTATTCCATCTACCTTTGGTGGGTGGGCTTTTACCTTTCTTTTTCTTTATACCTTTCTTTACTTCTGTCTCCATGGCTGGCAGTGCTGCTGGTTGGCTTGCCCATGGTGGACTCTGCTTACAACTGTGAACTAAAAATAAACCTGATCTCTGTTAAATTAATTTTATCAGGACATTTTATTGCAGCAAATGGAAAAGAAACTACAATATGGGGATAGGATATGTTTGTGATTGTACTGAGCTTGAGTAGAGCAAACTCATAAATATTAACTTCTAAAACACTGTAACGTTTCAAATTGAAGTATGCAGATGGCTCAGACCATGACACAATACATAAAAATCTCAAAAATATAATTTGTATTAGGACATTTTAATGGTGTTTCACTTCTATTAATGACATATGTCCTATTAGTGTACAAAGTAAGATGGGGAGTTTGAGTGGGAGAGTACATTGAATCTGTAAATAGATTTTGGTAAAATGTTCATTTTCACTATGTTGACTCTACCAATCCATGAGCATGGGATTTGTTGCCTATTTTAGTTTCTTTCTCTATCATTATTTTCAGAGGTTTAGTTTTCATTACAGAAGTTCTCACTTCCTTGGTTAGGTTTATTCCTAAATGTTTTATGTTATCTGAAGCTACTGTGAATGGGAGGTATCCATGATCTCCTTCTCTGAATGTTTGTTTGTGGTGTCTAGTAAAAACTATTGATTTGTCCCAGCTGATTCTGTGAAGACTATATGCATTGTAAACACTGAAACAAAAGCCAACTTATAAATTTAATATCTAGTTCAAGTTGGCATTATAAACAGGTTAGAGATTTAATTGAAAGAAAAATGGTGTCTTTAATAGGAAGAAAGGCTCTAGGAGAAAAAAGTAAATTTTTTAAAAAAAAAATGTTTGTAATAGTTTCCAAACAGAACGAGAAACTGGGGAGTATATTGGAGAGAAGTAATTTTCATTCTCAAATTTAATCATCATGGAGCAGTCTGGCTTCACAAAGATGGAAACACTGAGATGATTTTTTTTTCCTTCAGAATTCTGTGGACTTTGTTTTTTAAGTTCACACTTATAAATATTTATTCCCATCTTTTAATCCCTGCATTTTCTGAAGTTCCTGACTATGTTCTGTCATGGAAATTCATAGTTCAACCTTTACCTGTGAGTCTGTGCATCTTCTGTGTCTTAAATAAAACAAGGTTGACAGTTTGAGGATCTCAGGCATCATCAAGATAGGAGAGAAACTGACAGTTTCTTTTGTGCTCTGCTATTGATCACAAATATCTAATGAAATATTACTAGCAAGACAATCGTGCCAATCAATAACAGTGCTTTCTAAGTATCATTTCATTATGAGGGAGGAAAATAGGACGCACTGTCTCCTCATTTTGATAAGTTAATGTGATGTGTAAAAGAAAAACGACAACTTAATGTTTGTTGGAATTATTATATTTAGCGTACTTACTCCATTTAACATGGTGAACAATGGTATGAAATATATTTTCAGAATTCTGTCCACCATTCTATATTGCAGGCTTCAAATATTTTATCAACTTATTTAACAAATGTTAGATATATTTTTAAAGAAGTAAAGAAAACCAGTTGCAGAGTGAGAAATTAGCTCTTTCTATATATACTTTTGTATAATTAGAGTGTTTGTATGTACTACTAACACAATTTAAGCTGCCTATAACAACATCTTAACAAAATATGTTTTTGACAATCACATTATAGAAAATAAGCAATTGCCTTGGTACACAAATAATCACTCAGAAAAATCAGAAGAAAGTTAATCTATGTGGAAGGTGCAATTATGTATGTGTGGAGAGTCTTGTTTCACTTTGGATATATTTTTCAGGCAGTACTATACTACAGAGTACATTGCCTAGAAACTATGTTGCCTAGGCTATTCTTTAACCCATGGCAAGCTTATACCTCTGCCTTGCACCATGGCCAAGCTGCTCCTATGCCAACATTCATAATATGCATATTAATGCATAAATAGGATAAATGAATGATGCAAAAAGGCGAGGACATTTCAAAGTACAGTAAGTAGAGAAGGCCGGTGGGATGGAGTTTCATATAAAAACAAGGGTAGAGGAGGAAAAAAGAAGAAAGCAGTCACATATGATACCCAATTAGTCACCGTTTTCATGAGCTGTGTGTATAAACTAGAAGCCTTTAAACCCCATGCATTTAGAAACTAGCAAATAGACTTCAGCAATTTGAAAATATAGTAATTCACAAAAACCTATTTGGGGTTTCTTAGAAAAACCTCAGGCTTTTTGAATATATCTCATCTCATGGAAAGTGTAAAAAATAAAAATCATGTGAACACACCAAGTCATATAAACATATTAGAAACCCAAGATTCTCAGAAAAATAGCAAGGGTGAGTTACATTACTTTGTATAATTTAAATATTCATGGATTTTCTTCATATGTGGTCATTCCCCTAGATTATGACAATTCTGCCCACACAACTGGAATGGCCAGTGTTGAAAAAGTATGGCCCTACCAAAAGCTTCATCTGTGAGATCTCCAGCAATTATGTGTTGCTTGGCTGGATATATTATTACAACTAAGAGAATTCACCTGTCACATTCATAAAAAGACTATTTTCTTAGACCATTTAAACAACACCTATACAAAGTATCTCATCTAATTTACTTGTATATGAGCTACTGTTAACTGCTGAGAAATGTAAAGGGGAACATAATATTTTTTATACCAAATAAAAGTACAAGTAAACATTTTCCTCAGACCATAAGTTGAAAAACACACCTGTCATAAAATTCAGACAGTAAAATCTGGAATATCTTATAAAATCCAACTCTATAGTGATAAACACTAAAGACATTCCTGCATTTTTGTTTTCAGACGTTCTGTACTAAAGACATGTGCACAAAATTTCTAGAAATGGTTCCATAGCTTACTTATGCTTATACAATTCTAGATTTTTAAAATACAATACTATGACACAGTTAACATTCTATGCTAGGTGGGGAGACATACCAGATTATTTTAGTTATGTTAATTATTTGTAGTATAATTTAGATTCACTTTAAACATATGGAAGATGATATAAGGGTTGTAATCAGTGTGAACTTTTTTACACTACACCTGCATTTCTCAAAGTCTCTTATGCCAAGGTGGACTACAGGCATTTTTGTAAATAGCACCCCAGTGGACAGAAGAAAGATGCTTGGGCTGGCCTGCTAGCTGTCTTTTTTCTCAGCACACAGATGATGATGAATGTGTCTGAGGCCCTGTTAGTATCCCTGAGGATGGGTGACCTCTAGGATAGAAGCTGTTGTACTTAATTTTTCTGACTGTATTTCTTCCTTGGGAGGTTATTTCAAAAGCTACAAAAATACTAAGCAGAGTTTTTTGACCCACTCAATGCACATTTGGGGATAGTCTATTTACAATTATTATATATGAACATTGTATGAGGTTTACATATATGGAAATTCCATTCACAATTCTTATTGAGGAAGTACAAGGTTTATATGTAAAAAATGTCAAGAACATAAAACTAAAACATTTTGAGAAATAAGATTTCTCTTCTCTAGCATTCAGTAAATGTGTTATTTGTATTAAATTTGTGTCAGAATAAAGAAAATTTACAATATAGCTACAGAACATTTTTTTCTTTTACTAATGTCCTTTGGCACTCTAAAAGATGCCAGTGCATAAGATAGTGATATGTCTGTTCACTAGTTCATGAAAGATCAAGATAAAAGCTGCTTGAAGATAACACAGATGTGCTCAGCTTGTCAAAATTACTACAGGGAAAGTATTTATGCTGAAACCCTGTGTGTGTGTGTGTTTAATTTGGTTTGTTTGTATGTTTTGCTTTTTGTTGTTGTTTTTGTTTTCTGCTTTTGAAAATGTTTACCTTAAAGCTGTGGGTCTATTCATGCTAATTCTCAAGCTATTTCGTTTACTAATGCAATAAAGAAGAAACTTTTCTAGAAAGGTGATTGCATGAGTTATTTTCAACGTGGCTGTTATAAAATGCTGTGACCAAAAGTAACTGAAGGAAGTAAGAATTTGTTTGGGCTTATAGTTGTGGAGGGATAGAGTTCATCATGATGGGAAAGACATAAGACAGTGGAACCAGCAGGAAGCTGACTGGTCACTCCTATCCAATGACAGGAAGCACAGAATGCAGTAGGTGAAGTAAGGCAGTAAAACCTCAAAGCCTGAGCCCAATGACATACTTTTTCCAGCTAAGCTCCATCTTCTAGAGGTTTCATAACCTCTCCTACAGTGCCATCAACTGGGAAGCACATGTTCAATTACAGGAGCCTATGGGGAATTTGTCACTGAAGCCACGATATCAACTAGAAACTAAAGACAGGTTAATAAATAAATACTGCTCTTCTGGGGCAGAATTGTTAATCTTTTATCTTTATCTGTATTATTTTTGTTAGTAAGGATGAAGTTTAAAAGGTGACTGGTTATGCAAAACAATGAAGTGAGAAAGATAGAAATAACAATCCTTACTAATGCATTAATTACGGCAGCGACGTCTAAAATTAGCAGACTGGGAGAAACAGCTGCAATGAAATATGACTCGGGACACTCAAGATGCATTTGATTGTGTAGAATTTGCAAGGATGGCTCTAGCAAGACCACCAGCTGCTTTTGTTCCCTGGAATCTGTGAGGTGATGGTGAGAAGCACTAAGAGGTGGCTCTAGAAGTGGTCTGATGCAGAACAAAAAAACTCCATGTGTCCTGCTTGTCAGGAGCAGATAAGCTGCTGGAAGTATTGCTCCTGGCTCCTATAGGGTTTCCTCAGCACAGGGAAGGTTGTATTTAGTGATTATTTCTACCAACTCACGCTCTGACCACTTCAACTAAGAAATACTCATCTACATAACTGAAAAATCCTTAGATGTCTAAGTCAATTTATGGATTGTTTCATGATGCATGTATCAATAAAGCACAAGGGTGGACAGATGCAATGAGGATTTCCAACATGGAAGAAACACACGCTGAAAGAGGCGGAGTTCATCTTGACAACCCGCAGTAGGGGAAGCGTAGGCTGAAAGACTGGTATGTGGAAGGCGAGCTCTTTACAGTGTATAGGCAAATGACAGCTAATGAGAAGGTAGAGAAAATAATCTGAGTACAGATAAAAAAAAAAAAAAAAAAAAAAAAAAAAAGAGGTGCAATTGGTAATGTGATGAATCCTTTGGTTGTTGGTTAGTGTCTTTCTGGGACCAGGATCAAGAATAACGGCAATTCTAATTTTCAGTCTCTTTGAAATGCACTTTTAAAAAGTATGACCTAGCTCCTTTAACAAACCTCAGGGGCTGGACGTGTAATGAAGTTATCTCAAACAATAATGCTAACCTGCTGGAAATACTTTCAGCATTGAGATTTCTTACCAGACTGCCTTGTGTTCCCTACATATGTTATGGGAGGCTGAGATTTTATGTCAGGCTTAATTAGAGGAGAGAAGGGATTTTGTTATGTCTGAAAGTTCAAGCTATTGCAGTGAATTATAACTTGGGCAGAGAAATCAGTTATGAAAGGGAACCTACAGATAAATTTAGGATGGTTCATAGAGAGGAGAAGCTGCAAAATGCTTACAGTATCATTCCTGGGATGAATGCTGGGGCAGTATCCTAGGCTGGGTTCCAGCTAGCAGTTTGGTGACAAGAAAACAACGAAATGCTTGTGGAAAATTGTGGTGGTTTAAATGGAAATGGCTCCAATAAGCTCATGTTTGAATATTTGTTTCCCAGTTGGTATGCTGTTTAGGAAGGATTGGGAAGTGTAGCCTCATTTGAGAAGGTATAGCATTGGAGATCATGATTTCAGGTTTCCAAAGCTGAACATGGGCCTACCCTTTACCTCTTTCTGTTTTAATGTTCATAAGATGTAAGCTCTCTGGCGGTGTGTATTATAGGCTGGTGATCCTTTTTTCTATGATAATGAGATTGATGACTAACTTATATGCCATCCTAGAGTCGTCATCTAGTAGTTGATGGAAACAGAAGCAGACATCCACAGCTACACACTAAGCTGAACTCCTGGAATCCAGTTACAGAGAGGGAGGAGTGATAAGAAAATGGGGGCAAGGCCAGGCTACAGAAACCCACAGTGATAGCTGACCTGAACAAGGGTGTGTTAATGGACTCCCAGACTGATAGCTGGGAAACCAGCATTATACCGACTCAGACCCCCTGAATGTGGGTCTCAGTTAGAAGGCCTGGGCAGTCTAAGGGACCACAGTCAGTGAAACCAGGATGTATCCCTGGTGCACAAAAGGACTTTGGGAGCACATTCCCCATGGAGGTGTAGTGGGATATTTATTTTGTCTGCTTCTGTGGCACTGACCACGCCTATTGGGGGTGGAGCTAGCGGCGGAAGTGACTGGTGGAACTAGGTGGGAGGAGGAGGCAGGAATGCTCTCTGGTCGACACAGAGAGGAGAACATCTGGTGGAACTTGCTGGTGTTCATCTGTCTAGGTTGTAAGTTATTTCTCCCTGAATGAACATCTATTTGGCCTATTTGTTTATCCTGATCCTTATTAAACCACAATATAGAGGCAGGAGGGAGGGCCTAGACCCTACTCCAAATGACCTAACAGATTTTGTTGATTCCCTTCCCCTCTCTGTATAGTTAGTTGGGGGTGGTCAGGGGACATGGGAGGGAGGGAGAAGGAACTGGGGTCTATATGTAAAATAAGAATATATATATGTATGTATGTATGTATATGATGTAAGCTTTCAGCCACTGCTACACTAACAATCTTGTCTGTCTCTGTCATGCTGCGTGTTGTGATGATTTACAGATGAACCCTCTGAAACAGTAAGCAAGCCACAGTTAATTTCTGTAAGTTGCCTTGACCATGGTGTCCCTTTACAACAATAGAACATCATCAACTATAACAAAGAGGAAGGAAAGATCATGGGGAAAGTCTTGACTTTCTTAGATACAGATCTCTCATCAGTAAGTGGAAAAAGGGATAACAGAATAGCCAAGCATTACAGGAATAAAGTTCACAGTTCCTGAAGAAATTAAGGTCCACAATCCTTACGCCAGGTCCTTCCTGCTGCTCTGAGGACTGTGGGAATGATTAAAGCAGATTCTATGAAACGTTCTCAATAAATATCCTGAAGATTATAAGGAAATAAAATCTGTAGACACCTAGGATGATTCCATTTTCTAGCTAATGTGAACTGCCCCAGTGGATGTAAATGTTCAGATCTCCCTCAAGTAGGATATTGAGCCCCTTGGATATATGCCCAGGAACTCTATTGTCAGGGGATGTGAAATTCTATTTTTATGGGTTTTGCTTTTGTTTTTGTCCTCACTATTTCCACAGTTGGCATACAAGTTTATACTTCCAATAGCAATGAATAAAGATTCTTTTCTCCCCATGGCCACACAGCACTTATAGTCATTTCTTTCTTAGTGATGACCATTCTAACTGTACTGAAATAGAATATCAAAGTGGTTTCAATGTACATTTCTTTAATGACTAAGGATGTTGCACAACATTTTAAATATTTATTCACTATTGGTATTCTTTTGAAACTGTCTGCACAACTAACTAATTGTCATACATACTAAAGGTCAGTTTTTTTTTTGAAGAGGTATTTATTTGTTTTGTTGTTTGTAGATCTTCATGTATTCTATAATATCAATCTACAGGGTGGAGACCTCATGTGTAGATCAGCCCTTTCAGCCTGAGCTAGAGGTGAGAGCTAGTGGCTGGCTACTTTGCATTTTTGATATTCAGCTTGAATATCAGTCTCTGGGTCATTTACTAATTTGTGTTACATCCAAATCTGTAGTATTTAGATTTAAATAGAGGGACAGGAGTATAAATCAGTCTTGGTAAAAGTATGGCCCTACCCATTCAGGACCTGATATTGTCTGAGTTCTTGTATACCTTGCAATTTATTCAATAAGTTTTCTGGACTGTGTGTAATTTCTTCCTGAAAGACAGGTCTCTCCTCTTATTTAACACTCATTTCCAGCTTTTCACTCCCCCAAGCAAAAGATCTTGGGGAATTCTCAATTCCTTGAAGTCAATTGCCTCAGCAGTCTGAAAATCAAAAGTAAGGGAACACATATTTCTCTTCAGAATATATGTTTTGTTTTCCTGCAGGGATTGTTGTAATTGTTGAGGAAAGTATAGATGGGCTCTGTAGTCACAGATAGGTATTTCATGCCCAGTTTAGGTTAGTTAATATCCTCTCTGAATTTCTTAGACAATCCAGAAGTAGAAATCAGAATTGTATTTTTATTTCTATAAATTTCATGAACAGTGATTCTTCTTAGACTGAGAAAATTTCTTAAAGATCAGTCACTGTATTTCCTGGGTTTCATTACCCAGGAAATCTAAACAAGCATTAAGACTTGGAATATATTTTAAAACTAAAGGCTTGCTAAGTCTTTCTTCAACACACAATAGGCTCAGATATAAATAATGAAACACTATTCTGCATATTTTAAATTTTTAAAAAGGATTCTACCAATTATTTTGGTATTAAATGCTATGTGTTTTGATCACATTCACCTTACTCCCCGAAAACCTCCTAAATCTATTCTTCTTTCTGAACCCACTCAAATACATGTCCTCTTACTCAGTGTCATGTTAATTCAAGGGAGTCCAATTTTTGATAACTGAACACTCTCAGGTGTTTTCCTTTAGCAAGCTGCCAGGAACATTAATAGTTCTGAATAATCAGTGTTTGTGAAGAGCCTTTCATCAAGGAAATAAATGATAAAAATTAATACACATAAACTGCCTACTAGTCTATGTTTTAAGACTATCTCTATGTCTTAAGCCTACTAGACAAACTAATAATTACTAGTGCAAATTTTAATTGACAATGATCTAACTTGAGAAACTCAAATATAACAGAAGACATAAGTCTGTTTTTGGATTTCACAGGAAATTGTGTATATAGATATAAGCATGTGTTTTGAACAAATATCAAATTAATTTTGATATTGTACCATTGTAGTGTCTGGGTTCTCAGGACCTAAGCATCACTTTATGTGGTATAAGGTACATCAATTAAAATGATAGAAGCAATAGCTTACAATTAATCTTTGGAGTTGTGAAGATTATGAGTATATTCAATGATATCTGAGAAGTCAGCATCAAGGGAAAAAAATGCTAGAATTCATTCTTCATATCCACTTAATCTTCTATTTTTTTTTCATGAATGGTTTAAATCTTGGCAGAGGGTGCCCAGTAGGATAAGATTTGGAATAATGAGGGTTCATATCTTAGTCTTCATGGTTTCAGCAAAGTTCTGGTTGATTTTCCATTGTAAAATACATCTCATATAATTATATTTATTAATGCATCTAAGCAAGTGAACTTACCCTGTCAAGTTTCTAAGCAGATTACACAAATTACCTCCAGATCAGTGGGTAAAGAATAAACCAAAACATAGTATGAGAGATGGTGCTATCTCCCACAAGCTTTCCGTTTCTGAGGAATGTGAATTTATGGGTTATCTCTGAGTCTCAGTGTCTTTCTCCAAGGAATTATGAATCAGTAAGAAAATCACTTTCAAAGCTAAATACTAGGGCTGAATTGATCACTCATTGGTGAATAATGCAGAGGGTGTTTAATAGAAACCCTGAATTTATTTCCAAGGACTCATATCAGAGGCTCAAAAACTGCCTCAAGATCCAGGGGGGGTCCATTGCTTTTTTCTGAACTCTGGAGGCATGTGCAAAAACAGACACATAGACACTAATGCATGGACATAATCAAACTTGAAAAAAATAAAAGAAAATTATAATAACCAATATTTTAGTATAATTTAAACATATAATAGAGTATTTCCAATAAGTCATTAAATACAAAAACATACAGAATCATTATGCTTGACTTTGTTAATCTACATTAATTTGTTACTGACTTGTTTTCTGTTGATTAACATTTCAATTTATCTGAAAAATCTTCTTAATTTTTTCTAGTTCTGGTGAAAGATAATAAAACAACTCTTACCCAAAAAATTACATATTTCATGTGCATTTGATTAAAATATCCTCCAATTGTAAATATAAAAAGGCATGCATTTCAATTCTCATATTTGTGATATGACTAGTTGTGTTTGTGTTTAGAGTAGTATAATATGTATAGAGTAGTATAATACAGTATTTTCTTCTTTGTCTTCATTCTTCTCTTTCCCCAGTAGAACACTGAATTCTAAATCACCATCTGTCTGCTGATCTTCTGTTGTAGTATGAACTAATTCATTTACTAGGCACATCTTGGCAAACATTCTTAGATCTCACCCAGGATCTCTGAGAAACCAGAAATACTTTCATCATTCGTACGATCAAATGAAAGCAGTTCACATCACTTTGTGTCATTTTTCTAGAGCACATGAAATATTTAAAATGCGCAATAGAGTTTAAAACCCACTTTGTCACATTTATTTGGCAGTTGCTCATTCCTACAGCTAATGTAGAAGGCTGGAACAGTGCCTTCTGTCTACTGGTGTGTCCAAAACTCAACAATAGCAGTATTGTCCATAAAGATGCAACTATGCTTCACATCTGTACACAGAGAGGCATGGGCAAACAGAGAGGGTATGTGACCCTTGCTTGGTTAGGGGATTACATCACAGAGTTGACTGATTTTAATTCTGTGAGATAAACATCTTTCAAAAGGAAACTAATCACTGGTGATCAACACAAAATATTTCTGAAACTCTTAAGCTATGATCAAATATTTGGAAGTACAGGGAAATAAAATCTGTGGCAAGGGACCAGTTTTATCCTGTTGATAATCATGGTAGCCCTACATCCTTTTACAAAGAAATACATACTATGACAATGTTTTTGTGGAAGTATATTGTGATTTGAAACACTTGAATATTCAACTATATAAGACAAAATAGACTGGCCCATGAAATAGTTCTTGGGGGTGAGGGTTCAAATACAATTAAATATATTACTTTAAAGCTTGTAAAGTTATTAGACAAATACTTTGTTTTGTGCATAATGTGTTAGTCAGAAAATTTTATTTGGAAATAGTACTATTCATAGTAATACAAGAGTAAAAAATATTAATATAGATGTTAAGAATGTTTCAATCTTAAAAAACAAAGCTCAATTCAAGCAAAAGAAAATGGAGAAATAATTTATGAAGTGACTTGTGCTTCATTAAACCTATCAAGGTAATTGTGAAGTATTAATTTTAAAATAAAAATACAATATGGGATAAACAAGCACCATTGCTTAGCATGGCTATAACAAAGTATCTGGGATGAATAATTTAAAAAGAGGAAAGGTTCTGGTTTGGTTTATAGATGTAGAAGTTTCATAGAGCTCCTGTTCTGTGATGGGACAGTATCGCCAGAGCAGTGTTTGATAGACAGGACCACTCATCTTATCAGCCAGGAAGCATAAAACAGACATGACTGGCATCTGCAGTCTCCTTTACTACAATGTACTTAGTCATCTCAAAACATTCCACAAAAACTCACTTCCCTATCATGAATTCTTGAGGGTCTAGACTTGGCAAATAATTGTCTGTTGAGAAACACTTATTCAAACTAAAGTGATGATTGCACAGATTGTGTACATTATATAATATTTCCATCAAACTAAACAGAATAATGCATATAAAATAAATATAAAGCTATTAATAAATAATAAAAGCCTCTTCAAGTGATCAAATATAGGTATAAAAAATCTGACTATTTAAAATATGGAGGCAATAGCTTTCATTAAAAAATGACCCTCCTGTTAAAACATCTTATGTATGCATTAGAGATAGGGTATGTCTTCCATAATTATGCAATTTAACTCTCTACAATTATATTATGCTAATATATTACATCCTTTATTACATATTAAATTATATATCATATACTACATGAAACAAGGCGAATATGCATTAATTTTAACAGGTTATATTCTTACAATGATTATATACTATTAAAATATATATCTTATATTATATATACTATATATAAACATATGTGTATTAAGCTTGTAGTTCTTATATAAATCTTGTAAGCAGGGGAATTTGTGAATCATTGTTAAAACCGCTATTCTTTCGTTGGTAATTATCCAGCTCCTTTAGTTCGTACAATATTACAAGGAAGACAAACACTGCTTCTAAAGTAGCTAAAAATGCTATTACATAGTAGATGCTCAATTCAAACTCTTAAATAGGCAACATGGCATCTCATCCCACATTAAATGGAATTCAATGAATCTCACAATGTGCAGAAATCCAATCAACAGATACTGTGAGGCTCCAGGAATTTCATTAGCACTTATGTTCCACATTGAAAACGTAATGAAGACTTGAAAAATGCAATGACAGCCTGAGTTTTCATGTCACCTGAAAACTTCTCAGCTCTTCTAGTGTTTCTCAGTTGGGAGAAGTCAGGAAAAAGTGAATTCCTTTACTGACTGGCAAGAGGACTTGAAATGAAAGGAACAGAAAGTGCTGGCTTGCTTGGTCTTGCTACTTCTCAGCATGGAACTGTTAATCACACTCTGCCTCCTTTTGTCTCAGTGAAAATGACTTCAACTATCACTCCCATACTCACTGGCAGGTCATACATTTTGTGTATTGACCTTATAGATATCATTTCCCATTGGAAATTTTGGCCAAGATGTGTTATTATGAGATGAAAGTTAATATAAGAGGATGCCAAATCTTTACCCCTGTGGAAAAGATACTTATCAAGGATGAATTAACTGATAAAAAAATCACATTGTCAATAAATGACTATTTTCTGTATTTACTCCTAGGAAGAAACACATAGAAAAACTTCCCATAAAAGGATGGTGGGCATTGAAGAACCTCCGCATGGAATTTGCCCTTGCTTTGACTGCTGAAAACATACTATACAAAGTGAAAGATAGGAACACTCAGCCACAATGCAGACCCACATCCTGGGACTTGGGTTGACTCCCTCTAACATCTACCCCATCTATGCCCTGCTGGAGTGCATGAAGGAACTGATCCTGTGGAATGATAACCAGAGGATCCCCATGACTTTGGGCAACAGCAGGTAAGGATCCCGTGTTGATGGTATACCAGAGGCCTGAGGTCTTGAACCAGAGAAATAATCATTGCAATGGACATTTTGGGGTGGGTTGATTGGACAAAAGGGTATAATGCTTGACACACAGAAGCTCCCAGAGCCATGAGGACAAATGAACAGGTGTTGGAGAGATGGGAAAGAGAGAGGATAGATGTAAAAATATTATTTTAATGTGTGTGACTTTTGTTTGTCCTGTATTTGTTTAAATCTTTGAAGCTATGATTCTTTGCTTGTCTAAAACACCTGGTGGTCCTAATAAAGATCTCAATGGTCAATAGTTAGGCAGGAAGGATAGGCGGGGCTGCCAGGCAGAGTGTGTAAGTAAGAGAAACAAGGAGAAAAAGAGAGCAATGAGAAAACAAGAACAGGCAGACATCAGGGGCCAGTCATCAGCCACCCAGCCACCCAGGCACCCAACCACCCAGCCACCCAATCACCCAGTCACCCAGCTACGCAGCCACCCAGCCACCAGCCACCCAGGCACCCAACCACCCAGCCACCCAGCTACCCAATCACCCAGCCACCCAGTCACCCAGCCACCCAGCCACCCAGTCACCCAGTCACCCAGCCACGCAGCCACCCAGCCACCAGCCACCCAGGCACCCATACACCCAGCCACCCATACACCCATACACCCAGCCACCCATACACCCAGCCACCCAGCCACCTAGGCACACAGCCACCCAATCACTCATTTACCCAGCCACCCAGCCACCCAGCCACCCAGCCTCCATGTGTGATTTATTTGGGAGCTGGTTAGCAAGACCTCCCTGCCCCCAACCCCCCCACTCTAACCATTGAGTAAAAAACAAACAACAGATAGCAGTTGTTTGTTTTGTTTGTTTGTTTTATTATTAGGAGTAACATCCAAGAACTTGTGTGGATTCTTGTGTGGATTTTCTATCCCCATAACTGCAATCCAGTTTTGACTCTTTAATTTTCAAATATTTGATTTTATTCTTATTTGTATTTATGTAGCTGCAGTTGTAGGATTTTACATGAGCATGAGATGTTGCTACTACTGAGGTATTTGGTATTAGGCCATCTCTTTGAAACAAACATTGAAGTTCCACATCCATACCTCATTAGTACATATTTACTGCGTTAACCTGGCAGTAGGTCTTTGTGTGAGGTAAAAATATACCATAATTATCTGTGCCTTTGAGAGCAGATTTTTCTGGATTCATATCCCACTGTAACATTGGCTGTTGTAGAGCGTTGTTGCTTAATAAATATCAACTATTTACATATATGTCAATAAATAATAACACAAAGATAAGATGATTACTATAGAAACATTTTCAAATAGCATGTAGATGTTGAAAATGTTAGATAAGAGTAATAAAAACGCCATCATGAAATGAAAAGGCTGGAAGATTAGTATAGAGATATACACAAAATGTAGCCTCATAAATCAAACACAATTCTTGATGTACCAAGGGCAGGGCCAATAAATATCAGATTCCTTATTAATATAAATATCATTCATGCTTTGGAGTAAATCTGAAAAATGAGGTTTTGATTGTGATGATTATCTTATCAAATTTGCCAAAAGGCTCTCATTTCATCTGATACTTAATGTAGAGTGTATTTTATTTTCAATACAATATTTGTAATGGTTACAAGTTGATTTCTGAAGGCATTTCTTTTCTGTATTTAGTTGTATCTGAGTACTATAAAAGCTACTTATATTTTGCTTTCCTATTACTATGATTAAACACCAAAACCAGAATCAACTTCAGGAGAAGCAGGTTTGTTTCACCTTATGTGTTAGTCTGCAACTGAGAGCACAGGGACAGGAACTCAAGGCGGGAACTTGGAGGCAGGAAATGAAACAGAGACATGGAAGGATGGTGTTTACTGGCTTACTTTCTCACGCAAACAAGAACCATATGTCCAGGGCTGACACTGTCCAGTGTTCCACAGATATTCCTACAGGCCACTCTGATGCAGTCAATGCATCAAGTGAAGGACCCTGTCCTCCTCTCTAGTAACTCTGCTCTGTGTAAATGTGACATCTGTTTGCTGGTATATTCCAAGCAAGTCAACAGTGACTGAAGAATCACATGTGATTGGAAAGAGATCAGCAACATTGATATGAAATCTTCAGAATGTTTTCTCTTTAGCATCAGCACACCTAAGCATTGGGGGTTCAGCCACCCAGAGGGCATTGATTCTGCATGTCAAACTGGCAGCTGAACTTGGTAATGGGCAAGTTTGTCGCATGTGGTAGCAATGGATGGAATCTGTAGGATTAAATGAGCCAAGGAGAGCATCTGAGGCTTGAACTATGTGGCAAGTTTTAGTGTCCCAGTGAGAAGCTAGGAGAGTCCTTTGGGGAAGGGACAGACAGCCTCAGCTGCAATGGAGATCTGAGAAAGTGAGAAATACCATGACTGTGGGACTATCACCAAGAACAGAAGCAGCAGTAGACTGTATCCAACCATAGCCTATAAAAGCAGCTATATATGTACTATGGATGGCAGAGAGGGAGGTTTGGGAGCCAAGCTTCTCAGGTCCTTTACAATTCAGAAGATAATGGGCGAGTTCCAGATATTGTACTATTTGATTTTATCTCATTAACTGTGTCCTTTTTATTTTCCTTGGGGGATGAGTAAATATGTAACTTGTTTAATTAACTAATTAATCAATTAATTAATTTCTGCAGGAGGCACCAGTTAAAAGACTTCAAACTGCAAAGATGTTTCACACTTAACTGTCAAATTCTTAAAGATTATGTGACTTTTAAGTTATACTATGTTCTAATATGGAATAGCAACATAAACTCTTGAACATAATAAAGGGAAGCAATTGTCTTAATATTGGTGTTTGTGTTTCAAATTTACAGAGCCATTTGTGTTGGTTTGTTTTTGTCAACTTTATACACGATAGAGTCTCCTGGAAAGATAAAACTGTAGGTGAAGAATTGCCTCCTTCATATTCACAGTGAGAATGTCTAAGTTGAATTTTACTTATTAATGATTAATATATTACAGCATAGCCCAATGTGGGCACTGCTAACCATGGTCAGATGGTTCTATGTTATTCTATGTTATCTATGGACGAAAGCTGGATAACTCAAGGGAAGGAAACTAATGGGCAGCATTCCTCCAAAGTCTCTGTTTCCTTTGCAGGATAGTTGATGCTTTCTTCTAGTCCCTGCTTACCTAAGTATAAACTCCAAAACCTCCCCCTCCCACCTCACACACACACACTAATTTCTTAGAAGTAGATAGTCTATGCTCATAAACTTAGCATTAATATGAAATCCATAAAATAAATGCTCTTGTATCAGTATATAGATTAAGCATGATAAAATGTTACAGAAAGTCATTCATAATTACAACATCAATATTAAAAAGCAGTGTTATTCATTTTGAAAATGACAATAGAAATGAATGCAGCCTTTTTTTTAAAATCCCACAGCAGATAGATGCTTTGTGGAATTTCAAAGCAAAAACTTTCTACTTTAAAATCTTAATCACCAAAAGGTAAAATGCAGTAGAAAAGTTTATGCACAATTATATCTGTCTCTTCTGGATAGTATTAATGAAAAGGAAGATTTTTTTCAAAATTTTACTTTTAAGAAGAAAAGTAAAATATGTAGTTTTCCAAGATTTTATATGCTTGCTTCCCCATGTTTCTTGGAAAACTAACTGCTATAATGAAAAAATAGAAAATAAATTCCCTGTACTTTCTTTACTCTGTTCTGCTGTATATATCTGATAAAATTTGAAAACATTATTTTACCAAAGATTATCAAGAAAAATCCCTTGCATCAGAGGACAACTCATATATCCATTTTGACTCAATAATACCATCTATGAGTACATTATTTTTCTCAAAATGATATTCATTTTTTTGTTAAACCATTTTATTCACCAATAAATTATACACTCAAAGTTTACAAAGGAAATATTGATATTTACTTTAGTATTTAATATTGATACATCACCCAGACAGCCGTGTGTTCTGGTGACTGTGCTAGTTTTATTAAGATTATTGACTTAGTTTCATTTCTATTGTGATAAGAAAATATTCTGACTAAAGAAATTTAGGGGGAGGGGATTATTTTAGGTCACAGTTCCAGGTTTCTATTATTATTGTTATTTAGGAGACACAGCAAACCCTTATTGATACACAAATTTTTCTTAAATAAATTTTCACAAAGGTGAGCCTCCTCTGAGGAACAGAGTCTGAGCTAAGGATCCTAGTTTTAATTTTATTTTTTCAGTACAGGAGTTTTCTCTACAATGCCATTAATGTCTTTATCGACAATATCTGCTTCCCTAGCACTACCCTGCATACCATTTTCCTTGAAAATTCATCTGCCAAACAATCCAGCATATCAATTTCAAGCATCATACCACTCAAGTGTTTAGAACACAAGCAGAATGAAGCCAGATTCTTGACCAGAATATCACAGCAATGATGTCTACTCCAGCTGCACTGCACTCTGCTTCCAGCATTCAAAAAAAAAAAAAAAAAAAAAAAAAAAACTTCTAAACCAAACTTCCCAATTCTTGCCACATTACCCCACTAGACATTTCCAACACATACTCAGGTCTGCCACAGCAATGCCACTACTTATTTATCATTACTAGATTTAATTTTAATTTCATTTCTGTTGCTGTGATAAAACACCATGGCACAAGTAATTCGGGGAAGAAATCAGTATTTTTAGGTCGTAGTTCCAGGCTGGAGTTTGTCCTTGACATTGGAACCAGTATTTATCCCTAGTGCACAAATGGGCATTAGCAGCCCATTCCCTATGGAGGGATACTCTCTCAGCCTATACACACAGGGGAAGGCCTAGGTCCTGCCCCAAATGATGTGATGATCCTCCATGGGAGGCCTCACCCTTGCTGGGGAGTGGATGGGCGATTGGATGGGGGTTGGTGGGGGACATGGGAAGATGGGAGGGAGATTGAACTGGGATTGTTATGTAAAATAATATTGCTTTTAATTTAAATAAAAATTATTTTAAAAAGAGATAGGGAAACAAAGTAATTAATGCATGCTTTTGCTTAGCTGCCTTTTTCTGATTTTATGTAGTTAAGGATTACGTCTAGATGAATGATGTCATTCCCACATCAATTAAGACATCCAAGTTAGTTCCTGCAAACATGCCACAGGTTAACCTGATTAATAAAATCACCCGCTAAATCTCTATCCCCAGGTAATTTCAGGTTGTATCAATTTTATATTACATATAATAATTAGGGTGGTTATACATTGAAACATCGATTATAAAGCCTTTGACATTTGGACATTTTAATCATTTACCTCAAATATCCATAAGATTAGGGATATTGGAAATGGTGAGTAGGTATTTTAAGAATCTATCCCTCAAGGGACTAGAGGGATGGTTCAATCCACAAAGCACAACAAAGAATAAGGATGTCTGTTTTTTCAGGTTCCCTATAATAAGAAAAATCAGTTCAATGGCATAAAACTTAATTTCCACTACTGGGGAGATATAGACAGGAGAACCCCATGATTTTGCTTGCCACATGTCCTAGCAGAGTGAGTGATAGCCATGATCAATGAGAGAGCCTATCTAAAGTTATAAGATAGCAATCATTGAAATATTCAATAGAGACCTCTAGATTCTGCACCATGTATACACTTGTGTGTATACAAACACATACATAACACAGACACTCAAGAGCAAAGGGGGAAATGTAAAGTTACCTATTAATGTAGTGGAGTTATAAAACACACACACACACATACATATACACACACACACACAAACACACACACATTATAGTATCAATTATTAACAGATCCTAAGAAAATTTTATTAATGCACATTATAATTGAAAGAAGAATTACATATATTCTATTTTCGATAACTGGTGCTTATTGTCTCTTATTTAAGTTGAAATAATTGATTAAGGAACACTAGTTGTGAATTTTCAACCAAAACTGAGGATATAAAATGTAGACTAAACATTTTATAGCCAAAAGCTTTTCTTTCTGTCTGCTGCTGAAGACACTTCAATTCAGTAGAATCAGTGTGTATCATTTAAAACATAGTCCTTATTTGTAGTAGAAATTATTCAGAAAACAAGAGCTGTAGTAATTAGGAACGGGTGTGTGGAAATTGAAAGCAGAGCAAGATATATTTCTCTAGGGTGCATTGGTGACTCTTCCTTGCAATCTTATTGCAAGGCAGAGCAAGCTACTTATGCAAAACTGTTTGTGCATAGAAATAGTGCTTAGTCCTCATGTTTTATGAGGGGCTTGCAGAGTAATTGAAAGGATAAACTATAAGACAATACTGTCTGTACATAAATTAATTTAAAAGTATTTTTCATTAGTCTACATTGAAAAAGAAAGTATGCATAGTCCCTTGAAATATAAAGCATTTCAGTGTAAAGACATTTCAATTGACTGTTAGGACTAATCTTGCATATCATGGGCATGTTTAAATATCTTATTTTTTAATAAACATTTTAGGGAATAATTTTGCTTCTAACTTCCCTTACATTTAAATGTTTTCACTTTATGAGAAGGGGAAGGCAAACATTACATTTGTTTATAAAACTGATATACAAAGCACATCTAGCCTCAGTAATAGTAACGTAAATAACTCTAATCTGCTAAATAATCATTTTCAGTTACAGCTTACGAAAATATTAGTCACTTTAAATTTAGCAAATAAAAATTAAGGAATCTAATAGCTTGTCAGCCCAAGCATGCTGTGAACATATAAAGTGTGTTATTTGAATATTAAATAAAAGCATACAACATGTACTATTTTTAATTAAATTAATTCATCAAGGGATATATTTGAATACATTATCAATTAAAAAGTTAAGAGTTGCAAATCGTATTCAGTCCTGTAAATCACCTGGAAATTACACATTTAGTGGCATAAAAACCAATGTGCTTCTTAGACACACAATGACTCTGTGTCTTAGCACGTTTAAAATGTAGAGTAAGGTTAGTGATATCAAACAACCACATATTTTTAAGATTTTAATATGAAAATGTTCTGATAAAGTAGAATAAGATAATTTCTCTAAATCCAAAAACTTAATTTATGTTGATGGTAAAATTGTAAGCTAATTCAAAATAATATTTTGAACAGATGTACCTTGTAGTGGTGGACAGTGAGACTCCTAACAAATATGGAATATTAAAAGAGAATGTCACTGCCAGGCAACACCTTGCAATAACATTGTCACCATTGCTTTTGATTAATCAGAAAGAAAACTAGCATGTAGACTATAATAAACACTTCAGTGTACATCCATTGCTAGCTGATACCTAGCAACTAGCTGAGACAATGGATCAGATCAAGACAATCATTGGAATTTTAAAGATGGCCTCATGGAATTTGTCTGGTAGGTGCTCTGATAGTTGTTATAAAGGAGATAAATGAATTAAGCTGTAGTTCTTAATCTGTAGGATATGTGGTAAGACTAGAAACTCTGGGGTAGAAATGAACATCTCAAACTTACTTGATCTAAGTGGGAGCAAGAGAGAATCTACAGGTTGTGTGTGTGTGTGTGTGTGTGTGTGTGTGTGTGTGTGTGTGTAGTATGAAAATTTATGCATACTAAATCAAATTATCTGTAGGTTTTCTTATTAGAAATGTTTGAGGGATTTATGAACATGTAGGCTTTACATAGTTATTGTATTGTAAAAAAATTATTAGAAAGTGAATGGAAGAAAAACTTAGGAAAAAAAGAAAAGAAATACAAAACCACTACAATCTACACCAGAAGAGCTAAAAAAAAAAAACTTTGTTCGAAGGAAATCAATAGCGTTCAGTGTTGCAGAAAGTTTAAGAGAAAATGCTGAGAACAGACATTAAAGAACAATCATCAGTGACACCATTCTGTACAACATAGTGGGAACATATAGTTGCTCACAGTTACAAGAAAACTCTAAAACAATTCTATAGAATGTTAATTTTTCAATTGTGATATGGAATCCATATATGAAGAACCATTAGTTTACAATGATTGGTTAATATTTTTTTTTAAATTTAGGAGGAAGGATAGGCGAAGCATTGAAGAATAAATCATTTTAAGAAAAATACAATTGAGATATGTTACAGAAAGGAACTGGTGAGCAATGTTTTAGATCGTTTGATACAGAATAAAATGCTCAAGGGAAGGGCTTCCTTCTGAAACATTAAACAAAAGCATGTGTGTTTATGTAGTAGATATTTATCTGTCTGTCTGTTTAGTCATATCCATCTCATACTCTCTGTGTATATACAAAGGCAGGAGAGGGGGCTGGGGTAAGTAGTAGTTTGGTTAGTCCTGAAACAGGGATTGACATTCATTCAAAAAAAATTGTCTTCTGATTCTACTTAACATGATATAACTATTAAGCAGGTAACCATAAACATGTTATATATTTTAGCATAGGTGGCAAATTTCCATGGGGAATGCTTAAAAGTGTAATGCCTTTTAATAAATATATTTTATCACATTTAGCTACTGATATTATCACAATCAATTTGACCATTGATGCCATCTCAATCAATATATAGAATAAAACACAAATACCTGCTTAATAATGTGTGTATATACACAAATATTTTTGTAACAAGATAAGACAGAAATACACCTATCAATTATAATCCGTATTTCTCCAAAAGTAATCTCAGTCGAGTTAAACTGCATACTTAATCACGTTTTTGTCCATCGTAATGAGGCAACATACACTGGATAGGTATTCAGTGACTCTCATAAGGAAAATTGCAAAAGCTGTAATTTGCATGGTTTTCATGCTAGGTACAGTGCATAACACCTAGATGAAGTTTGAGGAACTGGAAGTTTGAGCCCATGACTAAGGTGGTGATATCCTATTCATAGGACCCATTTGTTCATGTACTAAAAAGAAACTTGATTGATAACAGTGAAAAGTCTCCTAAATCAAAGAACAATAGAGGAAATCTGTTAGAAGTTTTTTAAAAATGTTTGCTTATCAGGTTTCTGCACATATGGTCACCTATGTACAAAATTTGAATACAAATAAATGTGCACACTAATATGGTAACTCCTAATGATGGTGTCTTAGTAGGGTTTTATTGCTTTGAGGGGACACTATGGCTATGGCAACAATATAAAGGAAAATATTTAATTGGGCATAAGTTAGAGGGCAGTCCTTTATTGTCATGGAGAGAAGCATGGTGGCGTGCAGGCAGACATGGTGCTGGAGAAGGAGCTGAGAGTTCTACATCTGTATCTGCAGGAAGCAGAAAGAGACAGCAAGCCCTTTGCCTGGCTTTGGACTCTGAAATCTCAAAGCTTACCTCTAATTACACTCTTCCTCCAATAAGGCCACACCTATTCAACAAGGCCACACCTCCAATAATGCCACTTCCTATGAGTCTATGGGAGATTGTCATTGTCATTCAGATGACCACAGGTGGTAATGTTAAGACACTTTCAGTTGCACAAAATTACCTAAAGTGAGTTCTGAAAGAAAAGTAGAGTGGTAGTCTATAGTTGCTAATATGGTATACAGAAACACTCACAGACCACTCTGTACATTAATGGGTCAGTATTCTAAACTTTCACATCAGGAATTGGTCTGTGTAATGTAATTGTTCACTTTCCAATTAATAAAATGAGATGGATTAGATATCAAACAGCAAATTCATCTTAAATATTGTCAATCTCCACTGTCAGTTCCATAGTAACTGTAGTATCCACTTGCCTAAATACTACTGTATGGGATGGTTTTGTACTTAAACTTGACACAAGCTTGAATCAGCAGAGAGGAAGAATCTTTGGTTGAGAAAAAGCCTTCATGAGATCCAGCTGTTAGGTATTTTCTCAATTAGTTACCAATGAGGCAAGGCCCCGCCCATGGTGGGTGGAGCCATCACTGAGCTGTTGGTCTTGAGATCTGCAAGAATGCTGGCTGGGCAAGCACAGAGGAAGCAAGAGAGCCAGTAAAGCATCTCCCTTCCATCCACTCTGAATCAGTTCCTGTCTTTTGTCTTCTGTCCCCAACTTGTTGAGTTCTTCTGACTTCATTTGATGATGAACGATGATCTGGAATAGAAACCTTAAGGCAAGTTGGTATCAGTGAAATGAGGTATTGCTGTCACAGATGTAACCATGTTTTGGGGAGAATTATGGAAGTACTCTGGAACTTTGGGCTAGAAAAGCCATTGAGTTAAGAGTCTGTTGGAACTTGGAAGATTATGTTGACAGCAGTCCAGAGGATGGAGGCCTAGTTTGAAAAGTTTCAGAGGGAAGTTTAAAGAATCAGCTATGATTAACTATGATTAACATGTTACCAGAACTACTAAAGCGAAACTTTTGCATTACTGGGACAATTGATGCTGCTTGGTGGCTACTAATAAATTATCAATGATTAAGGAGAGACCAACATCACTGAGGCGAAATCTTGAAGTGTTTCCTGAGAGCACAGAGAAGCTGTGTTCCAGAAGCAGCCGAGGTTGGACCTCTGGCTGGCAATCGGACTTGGTACTGTGTAAGAGTCATGCTTAAGGTGGTACTCATTTTTAAGTCATGAAGAGGTCCTGGAGAACAGCTTGTCACTCTAAGAAGAAAGGAGAGGCCATCGGTGAAAGTGCAGCCTCAGTGGCCCTTGAAGGACCAGGATTGAAGGGAAAATGCCAAGAAGTTGAGGCTTGGTGCCCTGAAGGGAGCCGATGAGAGGCTATTGAAGAAAGCTCAGCCCAGTTATAGCAGAAGTCTGCAGTGTTTTGGAGGTGTCAGCACCTTGGGATGACCAACAATAACAACAGCAGCAGTGGAGTGGAGACAGCCAGAGCCTAGAGGACAAGCTGTATGTTCTGCAGAGGGCAGAGCTGGAGAATCAACTCCTTGGAGGAGCTCAGAAGATGGCGAGTGAATACAAGGTAAATGGACATTGTGTTATTTATATGTTTGGAGTTTGGTTTTGCTTGATTCTGATTGTGATGGTGGCCTGATTCTTCCTTCTTAATGAAGGGAGCTAATTTAATTTTGATATTTAAGGGAGCCCTGATATTAAAGACTTGTTCAAGGGTACCTACCATTTTTTCTTCTAAGAGTTTTAGTGTGGCTGGATTTATGTTGAATTTTGTGCATGGCGATAGACATGGGTTTATCTGCAGTCTTCTACACACTATCATCCAGTTGTACCAGCAACATTTGTTGAAGATGCTTTCCTCCTCACATTGTATACTTTTAGCTGTTTTGTCAAAAATTAGGTGATCCTGGGTGTGTGGATAATTATTAGGATTTTTTATTCAATTCCATTTGTCTACCTGTCTATTTTTGTGCCAATACCAAGCTGTTTTCAAGAGTTTGAAGTAGAAGATGGTGATGCCTCCTGAATTTCCTTTATTGTACAGGGTTGTTTTGGCTATCCTGAGTCTTTTGTTTTTCCATATAAAGTTGATTATTATCCTTTCAAGAACAATGAAGACTTGTGCTGGGATTTTCATGGGGATTGCATTGAATCTGTAGATTGCTTTTGGCATGATTGCCGTTTTTAATATGTTTTTTCCTACCTATCAAAGAGTGTGGGAGATCTTTCCATTTTCTGGTATCTTCTTTGATATCTTTCTTTAAAGACACAAGGTTCTTGCTATGTATGTCTTTCACTTGTTGGGTAAGCATTACCCAAGATACCTTATGTTGTTTCTGGCTTTGTAAAGGGTGATGTTTCTCTGATTTCTTTCTCAGCCCTTTGTTGGCTGTATATAGTAGGGCTACTGATTTTTTGTTGTTGTTGTTGTCTATCTTATATCCTTCTAGTTTGCTGAAGGTGTTTATCACTGTAGGAGTTCCCTGGTAGAGTTTGTGTGTGTGTGTGTGTGTGTGTCGCTTATGTAAACAATCATATCATCTGCAAATATTGAAAGTTTGACTTCTTCCTTTCCAATATGCATCAACTTGATCTACTTTTGTTGTCTTATTGCTTTAGCTAGAACTTCAAGTACCATATTGAAGAGATATGTAGAGAGAGCAGCCAGCAGCCTTTTCTTGTTCCTGATTTTAGGGGAATCACCTTAAGCTTCATTCAGTTTGATGTTGTCTGTTGGTTTACTGTATTATTTTTATTATGTTTAGGTATGTTCCTGTTATTTCTGATCTCTCCAAGACCTTTATCATGAAAGGGTGTTGAATTTTGTCAGAGGCTTTTCAGCATCTAGTGAGGTGATCATGTGGTTTTTTTTTTTTTTTTTTTTTTTTTGGTGGTGGAGGATCACATTGATAGATTTTCTAATGTTGAACCATCTCTGCAACCCAGGGATGAAGCCTACTTGGTAGTAATGTTGGATGATTTCTCTGATGTGTTCTTGGATTTGATTTGCCAGTATATTTTTGAGTATTTTTGCATCAATGTTCATGAGGGATATTGGTCTGTATTCCTCTTTCTTAGTTGTGTCTTTGTGTGGCTTGGGTACCAAGGTAATTGTGGCCTTGTAAAAAGGGTTTGGTAAGGAACCTTCTGTTTCTATTGTGTGGAACAATTAGAGGAACATTGGTATTAGGTCTTCTTTGAATTTCTGGTAGAATTCTGCACTGAAGCCATCTAGCCCTGGGCCTTTTTTGGTTGAAAGGCTTTGATGACTGCTTCTATTTCATTAGGGGTTATAGGTTTATTTAAGTTGCTTATATGTTCTTGATTTAATTTTTGTAAGTGATAGTTATCCAGAAATTTGTCCATTTCTTTTGAATTTTCAAATTTTGTGGAGTACAGGTTTGCAAAGTATGACCTGAAAATTGTCTGGATTTCCTCAGTGTCTGTTGTTACGCCTTTTTTTTTTTTTTTTTTTTTTTTTTTTTTTTTTGATTTTGTTAATTTACATGTTCTCTCTCTGCTTTTTTATTAGTTTGTATAAAGGTTTGTCTATTTTGTTGATTTTCTCAAAAAAAAAAAAAAACAACTCTTTGTTACATTGATATTTTGTATTGTTTTCCCTGGTTTCTACTTTATAGATTTCAGCCCTCAAATTGATTATTGCCTGGTGTCTTCTCCGGAGTGATTTTGATTCTTTTTATTCTAAGGTTTTCAGTTGTGCTGTTAATTCTCTAAAGTGATTATCCTCTGTTTTTTTATATGGGCACTCAGTGCAAAGAACTATCTTAGCAGCACTGCTTTCAAAATGTCCCATAAGTTCGGATATGTTGTGTCTTCATTCTTGTTGAATTTTAGGAAGTCCTTAATTTCATTATTTCTTCTTTGACCTAGGTATGGTATAATTGTGCATGGTTCAATTCCATGAGTTTGTAGGGTTTCTGCAATTTTGTGTTGTTGAATTTCAACATTAAAGCATTGTGGTATGATAAGATACAGGGGACTATTTCAATTTTGTTGTATCTGTTGTGGCTTGTGATGTTGCTTAGTATGTGGTCAATTTTAGAGAAGGTTCCATGTAGAGCTGAGAAGAAGGTATATTCTATTGTGTTTGAATGGAATGTTCTATAGATGTCTGTTAAACCCAATTGGGACATAACTCTGTTCTTTTGTTTTTTTGTTAAGTTTCTGTCTAGTGTTCCTGTATAGTGGTGAGAGTGTGGTGTTAAAGTCTCCCACTATGAGTGTTTGAGGTATTATGTGAGCTTTGAGTTTTAATAGTGTTTCTTTTATGAATGTGGATGCCTTTATATTTGGGGCATATATGCTCAAAATTGAGACTTTGTGCTGATGGATTTCATCTGTGATGAATACAAAATGACCTTCTTCATCTCTTTGATTAATTTTGGTTTGAAGTCTCACTTGTTAGATATTAGGATAGCTACATCTGCTTGCTTCTTGAGTCATTTGATTGGAAGATCTTTCCCCAACCCTTTATCCTGAGGCAATGTCTGACTTTGAAGCTGAGATGTGTTTCTTGTATACAGCAGAAGGATGGATTCTGTCTACATATCCATTCTGTTAGTCTGTGTCTTTTTATAGGCGAGTTGAGATCATTAATGTTGAGGGAAAGTAAAGACTATTGATTGTTAATGCTTGTTTATTTTAGATTTGTTGTTGGTAGTGGTATCGTGAATATATTTGCCCTGCTTTATCATTTGTGTTCTGTTGAAATGGGATTATCTATTGCTTATATCTTTGTGAGCATAGTTAACTTCCTTGGTTTGGAGTTTTCCTTCCAGAACTTTTTGTAGGGCTGGGCATGTACATATATATTGTGAAAATCTGGCTTTGTCATTGAATATCTTTTTTTCTCCATCTATAATGATTGAGAGTTTTGCTGGGTATAGTAGTCTGGGCTGGCATCTGTGGACTCTTAGTATTTGTAGAACATCTATCCAGGACCTTCTGGTCTTGAGAGTTTCCATGGAGAAGTCAGGTGTAATTTTGATGGGCCTGCCTTTATATGTTACCTGGCCTTTTTCCTTCGCTGCTCTTAATATTCTTTATTCTGTATGTTAGGTGTTTTGATTATTATGTGCCGAAGGCTCTTTTTTTCTTTTATCCAGTCTATTTGGTGTTCGGTATGCTTCTTGTACTTTCATAGGCATGTCCTTCTTCAGATTGGGAAATATTTCTTCAATGAATTTGTTGACTATGTTTTCTGCACCTTTGAGCTGGGCTTCTTCACTTTCTTCTATGCCTATTATTCTTAGGTTTGGCCTTTTCATGCTGTCACACATTTCCTGGATGTTTTGTGTTAAGGATTTGTTGGATTTAAGATTTTCTTTGGTTGATGAATCTATTTCCTCTAGTTTGTCTTCAGCACCTGAGATTCTCTCTTCCATCTCTTGCATTTTGTTGATTATGCTTGCTTCTGTAGTTCCTGATAATTTGACCAGTTTTTCTATTTCCAGCATTCCCTCAGTTGGTGTTTTCTTTATTGTCTTGATTTCATTTTTCAAGTCTTAAACTGTTTCCTTCACATGTTTGATTGTTTTTTCTTGGCTTTCCTTACTTTCTTTAATAGATTTGTTCATTTCTTCCAAGTTTTTGGTTGGTTGTTCTTTAATTTCTTTAAGACATTTTTCTCATATTGTTTTGACATCATCTATCATTTTTACAAAGTTATTAAGTTGTTTTCTTCTGCTTTGTTTGCTTTGGTGTGTTCAGGTCTAGTTGGTGTAGAGTCCCTAGATTCTAATGTTGTCATGCTTGTCTTTCTATTGTTGGATGTATTCTTGTATTACCAACTTCCCATAACTTCTCCCAGTGGGTCTAGGAGAAGTCTCTCTCTGTCTCTCTACTTTGTTCTCCAGTGGGTGCAGGTGGAGTCTCTCTCTCTCTCTCTCTCTCTCTCTCTCTCTCTCTCTCTCTCTCTCTCTCTCTCTCTCTCCTATACTCTCCCAGTGGGCATAGGTGGGTCAGGAGTTCGATGTCTGTAACTCTGGATGGTCCAAGCTCTCTAGGAGGTGTCTCCTCTGGCAGAGGCCCAGTGATGTGGGTCAAAGATCATGCAGGCTGGGACTCAGGGTGGTCCCGCATGAATAGGCTGGTCCAGTGTGTTCAGAACAGATCCAGGAAGCTCCCAGGAGGTGGAGAGGTTGTTGGATCCACACTCTGGCTAGTGCTCAACCAGAGCAGTGGGGTGGTAGCCTCAGTAGGGCACATAGTGGGGGCAGGAACCACCCTATTTCTTTTTTACTGATTCAAATATATTAAGACCTTAAGTGATGCATGCACACATAATGTTTTCTATGAATTTTACCACTGAAACTTACTGACATATAAAATGAATGTTATATATACAACGATACTAAAATTCATTTCATTTTACTGTTATAATAAATGACGATAGTTATATATGGTGTATGTGTGCTTGACATAAATAATGTAAGCTCTGAATGATGAAGCAATCAGGTAATTAGTGTGCCTATCAGCTCACGATATAATTTCCTTGAGGTGCATACATATGGAAATCTCTCTTCTTGTTACTTACAAATACATAATTATTCAATGATTAATAAATACACCGTTCCAGCACACAATGGAGGAGTGAAACTTAGTCCTTCTCATGACTCTTCTTTCATTCTCTTCCATCCCTTTCCCAGTAAGCACTAAGTGTTATCTCCTTACTTCTTAGATTTAACACAGGTATAAAATCTGATGATATGTGTTTTTCTACAACTGAATCACCTTACTAATTAAAAGTAGATGTGAATTTTCCATGTCTAGTTTGTCCCTGCTGTCCCAAATGATAAGTTTTCATAATTTATTGCTGATTAAAATGTGTGTGTGTGTGTGTGTGTGTGTGTGTGTGTGTGTGTGTGTGGTGTGGTGTTTATCCTTTCATCCAATTTAGGTCAATTACAAATTTTGGTTGTTGTTAACTAGCACGTATACAAGAGTGAAGACACATCTCCATCTGATAATTAAGAATCTCTGATTTTATTTCCTGTGGATACACACCAGCTGTGTGTTTGTTGGCTCTTATGATAAGTGTATTTTTCATAGAGTAAACTCTACATTACTTTCTGCAGTTAGCGAATTAGTTTGCATTCTCACTAATAGAGATGGAGAGCTTCTCTCAATAACATGACTTTTAATAGCCTTTTAACACTGATGAAGTGGGGTCTCAGTTTGGTCTCTGTCTACAGTCCAAAAATGATCAGTGAAGTTGAACATTATGTTGCTTGTTTTTGTGTGTTTTTAGAAATAAAGTATGAATATATTGTCAAATTTTAATACTCATGCATTTCTCTTATGTTGTGGGTACTAATACCATATCAGAGGTATAGTTTACAGTAATTGTTACCATTCCCTGTGCTGTCTTCCCAGTGTGTTGACTTAGCAATATAGAATGTTTCTCCTTTGGTTTAATCTTATATGTCTTTTTATTTCCAGTGACTTCTTAGGTTATAGCCAAAATCTGTCCAGGTCAGTGAAGTGCAGTGTATGTTCCTGGTTTCATTTGATAATACCAACACTTCAGGCTCCATACTTGAGTCTTTATCCCTTAAATGATTTTTATGCATGGGATGAGATAGGCATTTCATTCCATTCTTTTGCATGTGACTGTCCAATTGGGCTCACTCTACCCACTGTAGAATGGGTAGAGGATATGAACTAATAATAATTCCTTGCCCATCTTTGTGAGGTCCTTATTTTCCAGTCATCAATATGTCAAAATATTTTCATAAATAGTTGATAGTTTTAATTATAACTTTGCTTATTATTTTTAATTCAAGTAATATGAGATTGACACTTTTATTCTTCAGTTTTGCTCATGCATGCTTTGTAGTTTTCATAGCATGAGATTCTCATAATTCATTCATTTGATTTCTTTCTAGGTATTTTGTGGCTATTATAAATGGGATAAATTTGTGTTTCCTTTTAGAAGTGATATCCTCTTGATATGTGCTGATGACATTGGTTTATGTTGAATGGGTGGTTAAGCAGAGATTTTCTTCTTATTAAAGGGTCAGATTAAACATTTTTGGTATCCATAGTGTGAGTAAACTTACATGAATGTATCTCAACAATTAATATACATTAAACTGTAATTAGAACTCTAAACTAAAGCTTTATTGTAAGAATTTAAGTAAATATCAGAACAATGTTGTGGCATACTGGCCAGGGTTAAATGTGATCGGCTGTGTGTACTGAATAAGTAGAAAAACCTAAAAATAACTCATTCTCTAGCATAAACAGAAATTATGTTCCCCAAATGAAGTAAACTTGTATTCAAGAGTTTAAGGGATATTTACTTTACTTACATTATATACTTAATTATCTCATCTTTAAAATTTAATTATCATTATTTTGAAGTTTCTATGTATTTTTTACATTTCATATTAAATCATAATCACATTTATAAATGTATTTTGTGTTCTATATTAGAATTAACACCGAAATACATCTTAAAGAGGGGTGAGGAGTCCTTCAATATTTCTAGGCCAAAAGTTACAGCTCTGTCTGGCCAACTCCAGTCAACAACGTAGTTTTTTATTTTTCCCTTCAGTGATACAGAAAGAAAAGTACCCCAAATTTATCAAAGCATAAGAAGTCTGTATCTTGACCAACATGAGAAAGATTTCAAAAGTAATACAGAATAAGATAATACAACTTAAAAATGGACATAATAGGAAAGAACACAGAGAGCCATATGGATTTATTCAGTTTAACAAAGTTGATGTGTTATACGTGTTTGTATGTATAAACAGGTGTAAACTTACTCAGTTTACTCTTAAATACATTATATTATTTGGTTTGGGTGATAATTTTTTATTACTGTTTTAATATATAATCTTCAAATTAAGATTTCTTCTTCCTGTTTTAATTACAGTTAAGTATGGCATATGGGTAGAAGTTGATATATTCCAGACAGTTTGATAGCATGCTAAAATCAGATTGTTTTTCATATGTGGTGATTTGTATAGGAATGACCCCATAGATTCATGTGTTTGGATTCTTGGTCCATAGGCAGTTACACTATTAGGAAACATGGCCTTGTTGGAGCAGAGATGACATTGTTGGTGGAAGTGTGTTATTGTGGGGGCAGGCTTTGAGATCTTATATGCACAAGCTACACCCAGTGGGGCTCACAGTCTTCTTCTGTTGCCTGTGGATCAAGATGTAGAACTCTGGCTTCTCCAGGAGGATATCTGTATGCATGTGGCTCTGCTTCTTCCCATGACAATGGTGGACTAAAACTCTGTCAGACAGCCCTAATTAATATTTTCCTTTATAAGAATTGCTGTGGTCATAGTGCTACTTCACAGAGAAAAAAAAAAGGAAAATCACAAGGCACCATATAACACGCCATGATGTAAAACTTAAAGGCTATTATACTAAATTTGCCAGTAGTCTATATATCATTTGTTGTCAATGCCAATAGGTTATATTCACATTGAAACAGAAATTACAGATAATGTATGACACAGGAAAAGAGTATAGTGAATACATGTGGAGAAATAGCCAACTGCTTTAATTATAAGATTGTGCTAGAGTCAGATGGAAGCAAAAATATACTAGACTTTGAAAATGAAGAAGGTGCATACGTCCAGGAAGATGTCCTCACCTGTTATTAACTTTGTACACAATTTTCAGGAGTATATATACCCTTTCTTTATTTCACCCAGTTTATTTGAAAAAAATCTTAAATTTAACTATTTGTAAAGATTGTTCATAATGTATTCCTTCAGAAAAACAAAGGCTATTTTAATTTATGAAAGAAATTTGTTTAACAAACAATTTATCTCTAAACAAAAGCTGTGACTATGATGATTTTGGTAATCTTAAAACTTTGTAATAATAGCTGTTGTTTCACTTAATTATCACATACAATAACCATCTAGCAAGGAAAAATTACACTAAAGCTAATCTTACAAAATATGCATGACATAAAATCAGAAGCTTTTATGAATAAAATATTTTATATTTATATTTATATATGTACAATGCAAAATATACTAGGTGACATGCATATATGCATATACATTGTGATATAATATTCTTGTGTATTTAATTGGGACTCACATTGTTATGGTGTTTCAGAAAAGTAGAGGAAGATAAGAGTAGTTCATATAATCACAACATATAGACACATAATTTTTAGACACATAAAATAAAGCTAAAATATAGAGATAGTTATATTATGTTCATGAATCTTATATAATATTACCTATACAGGGACTTAAATGAATTAGATTCATTTGAGCAAAAACTTAACCATAACCAAAATATTATTCCTGATAAGTAGTCAATTGTTTAACTTTAGCTAGGCAGTCATACCATTTGACACTTAAATAAGAATTAGTCTGTATATGTTACAAATTTACAAACTGTACATCTTACTGATAATGAGAAAATTCTACAAATTTCTGATATAGTATTTTAACAATAATGTTAAATAATAACAATAATGTTATTGTTAAGATGTGTATTTTGCTCAAACCAGATTTATATTTCCTTGTTTTCAGCAATGCAAAAATTTGATCAATCATCATAGAAAAAAATCTTTAAATGCTTTAACCTTACAAGCTCTTTATACGTTGAAGGATAATCAATAAATGGCAGAAAAACTGCATGGGATTCCTCTTAAATCATTGCGACTCTGTCTGAATGCCAATAACTCAGAACACAAATGCCAAAACCAACTGTTTCTAAAAATAATATGCAATTAAAATATAGTAAAAAATCCTTACTTTTATTTACAAATATTTTTAGCTAATTTTAATATGATAACTATGTTATGTCTAATATTTTAGAGAAGCAATAACTATTTTTGATGTTTTTATATACTATTAGTTACCAGCAAGTATTTATAATTGTCACATCAAATCAAATGTATATTCTCATTTACACAGAACCTGCAAATCTTGTAAACAGCTTGTTGACTTGGAAGTATTCAGTAATTTATTAATTTGTCTATTGAAAGAAAGTCAAGGTTTTTTAACATTTTATATCACTTAAATTTGTAGTGGTTTATTTTTATGTCTTGAGACTTTTGTATATGAGTACTGTATTTCTGTATTTATCTCATTTTGGTCCTTCTCATCTTCCAACTCTTCTCATGCCTCACCCCTCCTCAAATTCATAGCCCCCTTTCTTAACTACTATTGTTACATTTATAAAAACTCATGCACCAACCCAGTGCATAGATTGAGTTTTGCTTTTGTGTGTCTGTGTGCATGTGTGTGCACGCGCGCGCGCGTGTGTGTGTGTGTGTGTGTGTGTGTGTGTGTGTGTGTGTGTAGGCCTGATCACTTGTAATTGAATACCCTATCAGAGTGTTCATCCCTGGAAGTGACCAATTTCTCTTTTTTCAGAATCCATTAAATACCTGTGGCTCTTCATCTAGAATTGTGGACTTGTGAGATTTTCACATCCATCCTGGCAAGTCAATTGCTGGTGTCAATTCTTTGGGTCTTGTTTAGGTAATGATATTGCTGCAATTTAATGCATGCAACTTCCTGGTTACATAGAGAAGATATTATCTCATGACAGATGTTCTTTGACATTAATTTAATACTTGTTTTAATCCATAGAGATTTATACAAATTAAACAATGATGAAAACCACAAATATATATTCATTGTTTTTCTACTTTTAGATTATACCCATGCTTTATAAAAGTTAATTGAATATGATAATAACATTCTCGGAAGGCTTTTATTTGCAAGCCCTTTCAAATCATTGTTCTTAGGAGCCATTTTCTTCCTATGGGACTAGAAATATTTGGTCATCTTTGATTTTCATGTTGATTTTCCTATTGCATTGTGATTTATACATCTAGAGTTAGTTTCTTGGTGGGTTTTGTTTTATTCCTACTTTTACTTTTAAAAATTCAAACCTCATCTTTTCTTTCATTGGTGACTTTCATATTCAAGAAAGGACTAACACATTCCAGAGTTGAGATGTACTTATCCTTCATGAAAATGGTGTTTAGGGTCAAAGGCTGTGTCTTTCATTTTTCTGTAAAGCTCAGGGCCTGTCCTGTGTTAACTTGGGCTTGCAGCCTGGATCTAAAACTTGTTCCAGGCATTGTGGAATGCTGTATACCTGTGGTAACATAGTTCCAAAAATGGCCCTCTTTCTGGGTATTAAGATCCCCATTCCAACCACTGACTCCAACATTGATGAAGGCAACACCCATACAACCTCACTGAACACAGAGAGTTCAAATGGGTGCAGGTGGAGTCTTCCTTTAAATATGGTAGTAATTCCAGTAGCAATCCATTAATTCTCTTTCACAGCTAGTATCAGCTGATAATAGTGTCTTGGATAGTGGTGGAACTTTATGTGCACTTTTCCTTTTCATTGGTGGAATTTATCTGTTTTGAACTAAGGAAGTCACGTTCGCATTGCCATTGTCTCTGTGATTTCATATGGTGTCTGCAAGAATCTGTTTCCTTGGCCTTATTCTCCTCCTCTGCTTCTAACCATCTTTCCATTCCCTTTTCTACATTGATTCCTAAACCTCGAGAAGAGGAATAAGACAAAGGCATCTCAATTAAGGCTGAGTATCCCAAAGTCTCTCATTCTCAGTACATTTTCCATGTATCCATCTCTTTGTAAAATATCATGGCCTACAAGAAGCATGACAGTCATAGGTTGAGCAATAGATACCCTGCTCTCTGAGTATAACAAGTTGTTACATTTTATTGCTACCTTCCTATAACATAATAATGATAATAGATTTTGCTTTAGTCCTATGAAATATCTAGTCTCAGATTCTTGGCACATAAGCAGTGTCATGTATCAGTTCCACCTTATGGACTTAGGTTAAAATCCAATCAAAAAGTGGTTGGTTACACCAGTAACATTTGGGCCACTCTTGTAGCAATGTATCCTGCAAATCCAGGTCTCTGGTATAACAGTCAATGTTTGTAGTTGGGTGATAATTATGTTTACTTTTCCATATATTTTAATTTATTAAAGAGTTATCCTCTGAGGCTTTTGTTGACATCCTGAGATTTCATCTTAACTTTTATTTTAATTTGGTTTTCTTTGCTAATTCGATTCCTTTTAAACATTCTACTTTCATGTCTAGAACATTTTCATTACTTCATTCTATTTTTGTGTTTACAGGGCCTCACTAAGGCATTATTCATACTTTAAGATGTTTGAATGCACTCAAAATTGCTATTCTTGAAGTCTTTTTTTGTGTTTTGGCTAAATTGTTTTATCAGTATTTTTATACATTATTGTGTTTTTGTACTAGGATTTAGTCACCTGAAGTTCTAACTTTTTGGTGCTTCCTGGTGAAATATCAGGTCTTGCTTAGCCAGGTGGCTGCATGCCCTTTTTTGTGTGCTGTTGCCCAATTTGGGTCATAACCAAGTTTTGTGGGGTCCCTGAGTTGCAGCCAAGTCTGTGAACGCAGAGGTCTCTGATAAAGTGCATTTCTGGGTCCCACTTACAGGGTCACTGCAACATAGTTGTTCTTTAGGTCAGCAGGAAATCACGGTGAAATTGAGATAGGCTGGAAGGAAATGCTGAGAGGGGTATGTGGGAACAAAGAACTAGAGTCAACCTAGGTTCCTACCTACAGACCAAGTCCCAAGGAGATGGAGGTGGATTGGGAGAATGCCATAGTCAAGGAGGTTGCAACTAGACTAAGGATAATGGGGGAAGGAGAAGGAGGACAAAGGTCTGCTTCCTTGGTACCAGCCTAGTGTGGCAGCTTTGAGTTCCCCGTAGCAAGAGGTTCTGCAGTTGGGGTAGTCACAATGGACTGGAGATGAGCTAGAAGATTTAATGATGCCACCATAAAGAACAAGGGGGAACCCTAGTTCTTTATCAGCCCTGTGAAGTGTGCATGCCCACTGTTCCAACAAGCTATTGCTTTTTCTATGTTTAATCTGTTAATGTTATTTTTATATTAAAATTCCTATTTATTTTTAAATAATTATCTGCCTTTCTTTAGGCTGTCTGTATAGATCTACATCCAAACCAACTTAAGAAGATAAAATATTTTTAATGTGGTTCAATAATACCTGTAGATTTTTTTTGTGTGTAGTAGATTTGTGTTTGTGTATGCATCTGTCTGTCTTTGTGCATGTGTAGGATCATGGTTGCTACCTCTTGTCTTTCTGAATTTCCCTCTATATTTCTTTAAGAGAAAACATTTTATTCAACTTGTAGCTCATTGATTCACTTAGAATGAGGTTTCAAAAGGTGCAGATGCCTGAATTCCAAGGATACAGAGAAGGGCCAGTGAGCCCTCTTTGTGCATGGTGGATGAAAATCAAACCTCATTCCTTATGCTTGTGTGGTAAACAATTTTTCTTACCAAATCCATTTGTCAAATGTTCTGTCAATCATAAAACACACAAAAAAATAAGATGATAACTACTTTAATTGATACTACTATAATGATTTGTACTATCAACAAACTTTCCTTCAGAGTAAAACCTTCAAGTTACAAAATTCAGAGAAGTTATTAATACAAAGTACACTGTAATATGAAAATAATAGCAAATAGCTGAGAAAGAGATGGTGTTTTAGAGCACAGGCTTGGCATATTTTTAGTCATCCTGTTGATATCATTTAGTTGATAGATGGGCAACTTAATATTGTCTACATACATCAGTATAAGCTTGCAGATATATGGCAAATGGAAAGTTTCCAATTGGAAACAGACTAAAGTTTGAAAAATCAATACAATATCCTTGTTAGAATGTGGCAAGTACTTATTGATTTTAGACATTGCCCTTGCTTGCCCGGCATGCCATCCTTTGTACATTTCTCATTTTCTTATTACACTAAGCCTGTTAGGTACTGCTATGTTTCTGGAATTAAGTAAGGTCCTTTCGCTTGCTTTTTATTCATTTATGTTTTAGTTAGACATCAAATAGTATAATTTTAAAACATACAAACATTCCAAAATTAATGTTAAAATTTGGATGCCTCATTCTATTATTTGGCTTTTGATTTTTACCCTTTCACTTTTTCAATTCTTATTCATATGTCCTTTTCTCAGCAAGCAGAAATGTTGATGTAGGATCAAATCTAACCCCATCCACATTTATCCACATATTTTTAAATACTCCATTTGAACTTTCTGTTATTCAGAGACCCAAGTCCCTGTATTCCTAGTTGGGTTGTGTTGTTTGTCTCTTTGGTGGTTTCTTTGTTTTCCTGGTCATTGCTACATATCTTCCCTCTCATAAGGTAGACAGCTTTATTTAGATTTCAAGAATGAGAAAACAACAACAAAAAAACCTGATTTGCTAATTAGAGGATGACCTACTATGCATTTGGCTCATACTACAGTGTGAAAATGCTTAGCTGACCTATTCTCTGCTGATAGTGGCTTTAGTCTGAATTATTGTAAATCAAGGTGCCCAAACCTGAAACAATATTTATAACCAGAAAAGTCCAGATGGGAAGAGATTAAATCTTTTACACCTTCCCTTTTGCCCTCATGGTAGCAGCAGCAACATTGTATTCACAGAAGCTATCTATCAGACATGTCTTCATGATCTTGATTGATCTGTTTTTTTTATTTCTCCTATTTTTGAGATTATAATATAGTTAGATTATTTTACATTCTCTTTCCTACCTGAAAACCCTCCTATATACAACATTTTGCTCTCAAATCCTTTTAAATTCATGGCCCTTTTCTTCATAATTGTTGTTACACACACAAATTTACATATATATTTCTAAATATAACCTACTCAATCTGTGCATTGTTGGTTATATGTATGTCCTCTGGGCTTATCCATCAGAATTTGATAATCATCAAATGGTGTGTTCTGCCAGGGAAAAGACTCTGAACTTTCTAGAGATTTCTACAGCTCTTTGTGTAGGATCGATGTGATTGAAGTTTTTCACAACCACTTTACCATACAGTTTGCTGTCTTTGTTCAGCTCAGGTTTAAGCAGTCCTGTTGGTGAGACTTTGGAAGTGCAGATTCTGGCATTATATTACTAAGAGACATTGTTTCATAGGGAAATCCCCAGTCCTTGGGCTCTTGCAATCATGATGGCTTCTTTCAGCAATATCCCCTGAGCCTTACAAGAATTATTTTGTTGATGTACCCATTGGAACTGTGCTTCATAACTCTATACTTTAATTATTTAAGGTATTCTGGAATGGCTTCCCTCTATTGCACAGAGAAGTTCCTTGATAGGATGGGGGTATCTACATTTACCTGTGTGTATAAAGACAAACATGTAGGATGTGATAGGGAATAGGTTTGCTTAGGAAATTAGTGATCATAGGTTCTCCTCTAAAATCCAAGACTTCTATAGTCCTGGATAGTTAGTTAGGTTCTCATTGTCAGGCATAACCTTCCCTTTTGTTTAATGAGACTTAAGTTCATTTAAGAGCTGTTGGCTATTTCCAAGGTATTGCTTGTATTGTACCCTTGGTATTATCATCTTGTGTTAATCATTGCTATGATTCAGGGAGCATAGACCAAAACTAAGGTTTGAAAACAATGGTCTGTAAACTCATACCTAAGGATGCTTTGTATTTTGTGAATTTCCCAACTCTAAGGTGTATTTGGATTTTAAGCTGTGTTTAAAAGGCCAGAAGTTGAGGCTATGTAGTAGAGACATTATATGGTATGCAACATGTCCAAAATAATTGCTATGTAGTTTCAATCATGTACAGAAAAGCTGTTGATCCTTAAACTGTTATTGGAAAAGAGCCAGACATACAACTCATGTCTGAAGCTGAGTGCACAATAATGCTCCTTTGACAATATAAGAAATCTTAAAAGTAATGCACAATTATTAGAAATAATAATAGGTTATTGTCTTAAGACATTGAGTTGGAGGCTTTTTTTTTCTTTAATTGCTAACATGAATGTAATAGAAGTTTCTCTTTGAACAGTGGAAACCATGGCACACAAATCTATAAATCTACAGAAAAACCCACTTTTTTTCACAGAAATTGCTTATAGTTAATATTTCAGTCTTATAGGCTAAGCTATCTATGTCATTGCAAGTTAGCATTTCCATAAAAACACAAACTATCTGTGTAAAATAAAATATTGGTAGTTGTGGCCGTGCAAGTAAAACTTTACAACAGGAGGAAGTCACCCACAGTTTATGATTTTTCACTTGCTGGTACAGCCTATTTATTAGTTTTTTGAAAATTGTATACAATACATTTTGATGCTATGTATCTCCCAACTCTTTCCAGATCCACTCCTCTTTCTTACTTATAAAACTTTGTGTATTTTTTGTTTTTTTTCTTTTCTTTTTCTTTTTGATAGCCCATCCTATTCAATTTGTTACACCCATATATTCTGGGACATGTGGCCTTCCTTTGAAAAACAGTCAACTTAAAAGGGCAACATCCTTAACAACAACAAGAACAAACAAATAAAAAAATGCCTAGTAACCATAAATTGCCAATACTACAACAGCTATGGATGTAACTTTATTTCCATCTCTGCCCTCTATGCTAGGGTTTGGTCTGACATAGATTTACATTAGTTTTGTGCATACAGACACAATCATGATTTTAATGTTTATCTGCCCTGTTGTGTCTTGAGGAAATGATTTCCATTTGTTCATCCACTGACTCTGGCTCTTATAGTCTTATGCCTCTTCATCTAAAATGATCCCTGAGCCTTGGGAGGAGGGGCTATGATATAGTTATAACAGTTAGAGCTGAGTAATATACAATTATTTTTTTCTGTGCACGTAATACAGTGTTATGTTTCTGCTCTACTCATTCCTTTTTATCATGAGGTTAAGAGAAGCATTAATCTATGGATACCATCATAAATCATTAGGAGCAGTACAAAACTATTTAAATTTATCAGAACATTAGTAGTAGCTTCTCCTATAGCACTTTTAATCTGTCTACTCACAGGTTCTGGGCCAACTATGGTATCAAGTATGTTTTTTATCTTGTGGAGTCAGACTTCAATTCAGTCCAAATGTTATTGGTTATTCCTCTGATATTTCTACCACAATAATACTACTTAGGTAGTTTGGAGCTGGGTAAAACTGATGATTAATTTTCTCTTCTGTTGTCACACATGGCACCCTTCATGAATATGAAAACTATGCAACATGGGTGATCAAACCAGTATAGCACATACACCTTGCCATGTAGTCTCAGGATGGCTCAGTGTCACACCTACTAATGGTACTAATATCACCAAAATGCTGGGTTTACCCACTGAAACTGGCTGCAATTTCATTAATGGACTCTCCTGGAAGCTTTTGAGCAACTGACCCTGCCACTTAGTATAAAACCTCAGCTTCTCGTCATGCCTGTAACAATCCAGTCGATTTTATTTTAACTGAGACTGCATATTCCCCAGTAGCCTCTTCCAGCTTCTCCTGGTGCCAAACCTCAATTGCTCTTCATGACCCCTTTATGTCTTTGAAACCAGTATGATCCTGGAGACTCCTACACATTACAAAGTTTGGCCAGCACTGTTAAATACAGCTTCACTCACCCTGGACCACAGTTTCTCTATGAATGCCCTTAATAAAAAGATTTCATCTAAGTGAGGCTAGTTTCTTCTTAATTACTACTGACTTCTCAGCTCTAGTTAACTGATATCAATCATAACAGTAAAGGTTTGACTTCTGTTGTTCTGATTTCTGTTCATTGGTGTCCTCTTCATTCAGCTCCTCCCATTCACCAGACTCTACAGAATTTTAACCCAAATTATCACTCAAGGCTTTCTGAAATTTCACAAACCAAGCTACCATTGTCTGCCTTGTACTCAACACTGTTATTGTTCAGGCTTCCAGTGAATGGGACATTAAAATCTGGGTACTCAATGTTTTTTTTTTCTAGTCAAAATTCTAAAGCTCTTCCCTTCCACAATCATTCCTAAACCTAACAGTGAGATCTATTACCCTGTCACAACAATTTCCCATAGGACAATTTCTGTGTGGTTAGGCTTTGTAACACTGTGAGAGAAAAAAAGGAAGGAAGGAAGGAAGAGAGAAAGAAAGAAAGAAAGAAAGAAAGAAGGAAGGAAGGAAGGAAGAAAGAAAGTTAGAAAGAAAGATAAAAAGCATCTTGGGGAGGAAATGGTTTATTTCATTTTTACCTTGTAGGCCATCATCCATGGAATCCAGGAAGGGAACTCAAGTAGGGCAGTAACCTATAGGAAGGAACGACAATTATGGGTGTCATAGGGGAGTGATGACTACTGGCTTGAATCCCTGTGACTTGTTCAGCCTGTTATCTTATACATGCAGGACCACCTCCCCACACACAATGGTCTAGGCCCTCTCATATCAATTACTAATTAAGAAAAGTCACTACAAATTTCCTGTAGGCAAATATTGTGAATTCTTCCCAGATGTGTCTATCTTGTGTCAAGCCAACAGCAAACTAGATAGGACACACATATTTAAAATATCATAGTTACAGAAATTAGCATGTAGGATCCTATTACAAGTAATAAAATATAGTTAAAATTATCCAACTGACCTCAACATCCTCCTATTTATCTTTTGTAAAAGGTGTCTGATGGGAGGATGTCCTTATTTCAACATTTGTAATCGAGCCATAAATTGTCTAAAAGTTGTTATTTTCTAAGCCTGTACAATTTGGAAGACATGTTTTAACTGTTACCGCATCTTGATCATGAAATTTGGGCAGAAGTTGCAGTTTTCCACACTGTACTTCATGCATGTTTTGTGTGTATGCATGTTTGTGTGAGCATATATGTGGTGCTAGGGATGCTACCCAAGGATGTGCTAGGGAAATCACATTCTAGGCAAACACACACATATTCTTTGAGTCAATTCAACACTCAGTGTTCCCTCAACAATATTTAATTTCCATTTATAAATAGTGATGTAAATGTAAATATTACCTACAAAATTGTCTTATTAAATATATAGATGAAATGAAGGTAATAGTTCCAATGGTTTTGCTAATCCTAAAGATGTATATATCCTAAAGATATATGTATATGTGTATATATATATATATATATATATATATATATATATATATATATATATATTTCCTGGTAGAAATATTTGAAAATTTATGTATTACCCACTCAAAAGTTATAATAGTTTTTCTTGAAACCTATGTTTGTTTGTTGTTTTGAAATGGAATCTCACTCTTTGGTCCAGTTGAATCGAGATTTATCATAATTTTCTTGCCTCAGCCTCTCAGATGTTGATATTGCTGTCCACATGGTTCACAATGTTCAGTTTTATTCCATCTTCATTAATGAGAACTTCGGAGTTAGAGATGGCATATATCTACACAGGTATACACAATAATGTAAATTTTAAGTGATTTGAAGATTTATTATATACTTTGATGATACATTCTAGTAATCAATTATGAGGCACAGTCAAATTATTTTTCTTTGTTTGATAAAGAAATGCTCATCTATAGAAATTTAAAATCCTGAGGAAAATAATCATACACATAAGTCATTCTGAGTGCTCTTAATACTCTCTAACTTCTTTGTAATGCACTATAGAAAAAGGAAAAACAGAATGAAATGTTCTCGGGAAATCATTATGTTTTCATCAAAACAAACAACTTGATTTTTTTTTTTTTTACTTTTAATCATTTTCCTTTTTCTTTCAGAGGAAAGGAAATTAAAAAGAAATCTAATTAAGCTTTCCCTAGATCCTTGAAAGCCATGGGAGTACACTTCAGACAAAAGAAAAACCATCTGTTTTCACTCTTCAGATCTAGACATGAGCACCGCACACCTGACTTTCCAGCAACAGGGAGTGTTGCAAAGGGACTCCCATATGCTTTTACCAAGAGGGGGCTGTTTTTGCTAGTGTGCTCTCAGATGCTCATTGATATGATTAGGGATAATACCATCTCACTGAAGTGGATTAACAAAACATTTACGAATACAAACAACTAGAAACATCTGTTAACTGTCGTAACCATTTCACCATGTGAATGGAACAGCAAGTACTATGAAGTAAGTTCATTGTGTTATGTTAATGTATAAAACTTCAAACAATATCCACAAATTCTCGGAGCTAATCATCTAAAGTTCTTGGATTTTAAGCTATGAATGCAAAAGAGACATATTGATTTTAGTTGATTTGTTAAACTACAACTTTTTCATGTGACAGTGGTTGGATGTAAAGCCCAGAGTTACAAAATAAAACTTAATTTGAAACCCATGCATAAACTAATCCCTTGCTGGAGAGCCTCCCTTCCATATGGCCTTACAGCAGCTATCAGACCTGCTATTGTTTTTGGCTTGTTATAGCAATATATTGATACATTGATGGTGATGGTGTTATACTTGAATGCTTATGTAGGTTCATGAGCATGGGTCCCTTGGGTCTGTCTTAATCAACCTATTATTCCTGGTATGACTTTCAAAAACAACCCCAATGGAGAGAATAATTTTCCTAACCTGAGGCATAAGCACCAGCAACAACTCTCCCAGGAATATTTTAAAGGATTGAAGTAACAAGGATGGAGGAGAGGAGGGAGGGGAAACTGTGGTTGGTAGGAAAAATAAACAAAAATGTTTAATAAAAATTCATTAAAGGAAAAATTCCAACAACAGGGTATTGCAATCCTAAACATAAATGCAACAAACACACACACAAAAATCAGTTTCACAAAAGAAACACTATTATCCTTAAAACCATAGATAATCCTCAATGGAGTGATAGTGATAAATTTATTATCTCATTCTTACTATAAATATAGGTCATCTATATTTTAAAAAACAGGAAATAACTGGATTTAAATAACATCATAAATTAAATGTATCTAACAGATATATATGGAACATTCCATAAAAATACTAAAGAATACCTGTTATTTTTAGCAGCCATGGATCTTTCTTCAAAATAAACCACATAAGTTAAGTCAAGATGAAGATTCTTTTATATAGATCTATAATGCCTAATGTAGTATTAGCAGTAATTAAAAATATCCAACTCAACAGAAGCCTAAGGCAAAATGGATCCAATTCATAATTATACCAGAACATCAAAGAAACACTTATACCAATACTTCTCTAAATATTCCCCAAAATATAAAAAGACTTCCCTTTATAAAGCCAGTGTTACCCTGATACAACAGATACAGGAACAATAAAAGAAAATTATAGGACAATATTTCTGATGAACATAGATGAAAACATTTTTAATGAGATACTATCAAATTGAATCAAAAACACATCAGAATTATTATCCACCATAATAAAGTTGGCTTCATCCCAGAGAATCCCAGAGATACATGGTTGTTTCAAGATATATAAAGCAATAAATGCAAATAAACTAAATGCAAATAAACTAAAGGCAGGCAACATGATAATATTGATAAATGAAGAAATGGGATTTGACAAAATCCAGCAGCTACTCATGTCAAAGTCCCAAAGAAAATACAAATAGAATGTAATAAAACAGCATACAGGAAATCCCCAGCCAACATCATTTTTAATGGAGAAATATTCATAGCACTCCACCAAAATCATGTTTAAAATATTAGCTGAAGTCTTAGCCTAACTAATAAGATTAGTGAAGATCAAGATCAATGAATTGTGAATAGGAGAGGGAGGGGTGAAAGTGTATAACCCCAACAGAAATAACATAGCTGATAAAAATAAAACTACTTAGCAAAGAAATTAGTTACAAAATGAATGCAAGCAACTTAGTAACTTCCTGTGCATGAGTATTATTGGTCACTGAGATTCCATAGACCCTCTAACAGTTAAAAAAAAAATGACAATGATTTTGCTTACCCTATTGAACTTGAAAGTTCAATATAGTGTTGAACATATTTGAGTCAGAACAAAGATAATTCATGCTGATATTGACCTGCAAGTTTCATCCCTGCTGACTATATTTCACAATGCTGGATGGTGATATGCATATTAACAGATTTAAAAAAAGTAATCAGCATTCAAACACAGCCATGAATACCACAAAGTACAATGATAACTGATCTAGCAAAACATACCCAATGCTGCAACAGTGGCATGAACATTACTGGGGTCCCCACCCAAATTCTTATTAGGTTTAAGGCCCAATCTTCTAAATAAAACCTACAAATAGAACCATTGCCAGACAAGGAACTTTTTGTTTAACCCATCGTAAGCCCTGGCAGAAAGCCTACTACTATTGTTCCTCTAAGTGAATATAGTATTGGATTCTTGGTTGCTTTTCATCATATCCATATGTTAAGGAACCTCTTAACACTTATCAGAGAAGATACTCTTCAGTGGTTGGTTATCAATACAGAGATGCACAACTGGTTAAAGTGCAAAGACTAAGAGATGGCAGAAAGTACAACCATAAGGTTATATCTGTCTGTCTGTCTGTCTGTCTGTCTCTCTCTCTCTCTCTCTCTCTCTCTCTCTCTCTCTCTCTCTCTCTCTCTCTCTCTCTCACACACACACACACACACACACACACACACTCTGTCCTTATGGAAGAAAAGAGTTTAAGAGCCCATGTGGTAAACAACTATGTGGAAACTATCATCTGGCCACAGTAAGACAACTGTACACATAAACTCACAGTGGCTATAATAGACCCATGAAAGGCAAAGGAAGACAAAATCCCAGCATTTGGAGTTGGAAGATTGGCATACAGTTCCCCCTTCTACATAAGAAACTATTGCCAACTGCTAGTTGCTGAGAGGTGGGAAGGCACTATTTATTATTGCAAGGTAGCTCCTGCTTATGTTGACAGCATTAACTGTGGAAATTCACCTACCCAAGAATATTTGTGTTAATAAAAACCTTGTTTTCTTTATTTTATTTGTGAGATTATAATTATAACATCCCCCCAACTCTTTCCCCCCTTTGAAATCTCACGTATACCACTCCAAACTTTCTTTCAAATTCATGGTCTCTAGTTCATTCATTGTAATTTTATGAATATGTTATTTTATTAATTTGTGATGTAAAACCATGTAGCTTCATCATTTTATGAAATTTAATTCAGTATTATAAGGGACAGATGAAAACACCTGACATTTCATTTTTCTCTCAATCCCTTCTTGTCTGTGTAGCTGATTTCTACCCACCTCACAAATTTTTCCATTGGAATGTTTGCCCACATCAGGCTCCAGAGGTAATAATTTCCAACAACATTTGTATGCTTCCTAGGATAAAGGCTGACAAACGCACTTCACCTTTACTTAGTAAGAAAGGGAACAACAAACGAACAGAAAACTGTGGGACACAGTGTTTTTCTTTCCAACTGCCAACATCTGTTATGCTTTTCTAAAACTTGAATAAATCTATAGTTTATATTTTAAGTAATTAGTATCATTTTGAATAAATTTTCTTATAATGACTTCAACTCACCATGAGGGACCAACTTTGTTCTTCCTCTCCTTCCTTTTAGTGATTCTGCTGTGGCTGACAGAAAACTAGAAGGAAGAGAATAAGGTGAGAAGTTGTGATTAAGTCTTCATGTGATTTTTAGCTGAAGACAAAGAGCTCAGTTGAGGCAGGGATTTCATATGTACAGTGTCGCTACCCATTAATTGAACGTGATTGTCAAATGTTTCATTTCAATGCAGTGAAAATGCACATTAGAAGAATGGGACAATTTCCTTTGACATTTGCTTCATGGTAGATAATTTTGTCATCCCTTAAGGAAAAGAGGGGTTTTAAAATAGTTTTTATTCATAAGAGGGAGGATTATTGATACATTTGGATAGCAATGTTCTGAGTTTCTTAAGAAATTGATGTTATATATAAAACATCATTTTGTCTGGTTTTCTATTTATGAATTTTTGAAATGATTCCATAAATGATGAATTTTCCCAAACAGGTAAAGCTTGAATCTAAAAAATGCAAATTTTAATACAAATGCCTTATTAGAAGAAAAAGGCGGGAGTTACATAGATATGAACTTAAATCACTTGCACCCTCAAATTAGGTATAGGGAAAAAATATGCAGCTTCATTTGAAATTTTAGCGTATTTGATGGAAATGTAATCCAACATTTTCTCTGCAAGGTGTGACACCAGGAAGAATAGGCACTATGTGCTGCTGTGATTCACATCTAAAGTGCAGGCTAGCTGTGACACTGCATGATAGTAGATTGTTGCCACAGTGACTGAAGACCTTTAAGGTGTCATTGCACAAATAAATTCACTGCCAATTTATTCTCAGCACAATTAAATGAGTAGTTATTCAAGATTAAATATTCCTCCTGATGGGAATGTCTTCAGTAAGAAGTGTACCGTCCTAAGAGTGCTCTCATTAAGAGAATGAAGAAAACTCCATCAAGACTCAGTGTGTCAGTGAGTAGATGGTTGGGGATATTTAAAAGAAGTAGACTATAGCAGAGCCTTGGAATCTAAAGCCATTAGCCTGTAACTCATTCTACACCTTGTTCTTTCTTATGTTGGTGGTAAGGAAGGGGACAATAAAGTTGCCCAGCTTATATCTTCACCAAAGATGAAAGAATCAAGATTCCATGGTGTAATTGGAAACACTCCATCATCGTGGGAGGGTGAGTCTGTTTATGAGGAAGTAACATTCATCTACGAGTCTGATTTTTGTTTAAAATTTAACCCATCTCTGCTGAATTTGTCTGATAGAGCCAGTCCATCAGTCAAGTCACAAATGGCAAAGGTTTCAGAACAAACTCAAAATAACGGCAAAACAACATAACAACACCCCCACTCCACCCCAACCCTCCCACAGAGAGAGGTGTTGTTTCATCATTAATAAGATTGGCTAGCTAGTTTTCCTTTAAGAAAATTTATACCAATCCACTTTTATCTTAATTAAAGGGACATTGAATAAATAGGCATACCGTCCTTATAATAATGAAACACAAATGGGACAAAATAGTCTCTTTGACATCATCTCTCAGACAATGACAACATTGTAGAGTCTTCAGATATTTGTCCCAAAAGACAATCCATGGGTATTACAATAATACCATAAGAGAAGAGAGAGGATGAGAGGAAACAGCCAATTGAATACTCTTTAAAAGAATGAAGTTTGAGTAATTGATTATCTTCAGTAATTTATACTCTAGAGTTAATTAACATTTATCTATTATACATTAATATATTAATTGTTGTATTATTAGTGTTGTAATAAATATGCAATAATATACAAGATAACTAATGTAACATATATCTAATTTATTATGTGAGAGATAAATTTTGCATTTACAAAAATAATAAACAAATGGAAGCTTTATTTTCAAGTGCTGTATGGAAATGTTTAAACATTTTAATCAATAAGTAGCATTGTTACATGTCTATGTGCTTTCTGAAAATATAAGCATCTTAGTACAACTACAGGAATTCATGATCACTCACACTATGTCAATACAATGACAGTGTGGGATTATTTTTTTAAATTATAATGAATGTTGTAAGCTTTTAAGATGAATATATCACATCATTTTATATGTCCAGTAACAATCCATAAGAATGAGGAAGGATATTCTCCTACGGATCAATACATTTCAAAACTTGGGTTTTGAAAACTTTTACCATTCTCTAATTTTGCTCTGCATAAATTTTATAACTTCAAGCTTTCCTTCAGCATGGTTATTGGAGATCTATTTGTTGACTTCATTTGAGTAATATATTGTTTTGGGGGGAATAGGTATGTGCATTCCGTGTGTGTTGGAATTTGTAAGAGCCAGTTCTCCTCTTCTGTGGTGAGTTCTGGAGATCATACTCAAGGCACCAGGCATGAGCCTTGAACACTTTTACATAAGCTATTCGCTGGCTTTGTTTGGTTTTGTTTTTTTGTTTTGTTTTTGCTTATTAACAGATTCAGACACTTAAGTGTATATGGTTCATTATAAATATTTAGCAATTTGACATAGAGACTGTGTTATGAACCATAAGGTTGTACTTACCAAGGGATAGTGATGAATCTTGCTGTTTTGCAACTAATATTTATTAAGATAAACAGAAGGATTGAGTATTACTTTACAAAAATAATTCAGTAGATTTGGCAAAATTAAAGTAAAAACATAAAATATTATGGAAACAAAGGTAAATATTTCATTAAAAATTGTACTCCAATTTTGGTAGAGGTTTTTTTTCCTAATGGAGGGAGGTATATGAAGTCATTTGTTCAAAACTCTGTATTCAGAAGTGTCAAGAGAATCTTTGTCTTAAGTATTTGTGTGTATATATATATATATATATATATATATATATATATATGAATATGAAACATTTCACATATGTTATATATATTTATATTAATAAAATATTTATTTATACAAATGAAATTCTATAACCATATTCCCATACTCAGCATAGATGTAAGCTCACATTCTTACCTCTTATTAATATGATTCATTCATTAATCTTTGCAATTTCGTGACTAAAAATCACATAAGTAACATCATGAAAGAAAAGCACTGAATATAAGACAGACTAAGACAAACAACAGAAAGCAAATAAATACTGATACTTTATCCTACGTTCGAAGAAGAAAGGATTTGAGTGAACATTTCAGGACAATCAGATGCAGAGAAAATGAAATAGGAGAGGACTGTCACGCAAAATGGGGGAAATGAGTGTCTGACTAATGCAGGAAATGGTTTGAGAAACCAAACAGTGACACTCAGTGAAGGATGTTGATTCTGGGACATGAAGTGAATTTCTAACATGCTGAGTATGAAGAATGTCAGGTGAAAAATCCTGTATTACTTTATTGTGAAACACATGAAAGTTTAGTACTGTGCAGTTACAGTGACATAGTTTTGGAGTCCTGGCACTCAGAAAATTGAGGCAGGATGGTTGCTAAATTGAGACAAGTCCTGGATACTTAGTAAGAAAAACATTAAAAATGAGAGCAAGAGAGTAGTGTAACAAAACTATGCGAGGTGGGTTAACCATGAGGTAGAGATAAGGAACATAAGCCTTAATTGGTAAAACTGAAGTAGTTGGAGGACTGGGCATCAAACATGATCTTTTGGGCTGTGGCTGAAAGGCAATAGCTGAAGAAGGAAGGTATTGCAAAGTTCTAACCCAAAGAAGAACAGTGGGTTTACTGTGCAGAGCCTGTAGTTGACCTAAAGAAAAGATTACTCTGAGGCTTTTAAAAGTATATGAGATGATATTTTTAACATTATTTTTTTCCTTTTCTTTTGTATTTAAATTTTAAACAAAGTTGTTTTACAGGTCTATCCCAGTTCCCTCACCCTCCTATCCTCCCCTATCATACCCACCAAACCCCATCCCATCCCCTTCCTGCTCCCCAGGTAGGGTGAGGCCTTCCATGGGGAATCTTTAAAGTCTGTCATATCATTTGTGGCAGGGCCTAGGCCCTCCCCCATGTGTCTAGGCTGAGAGAGTATTCCAACGATAATAGAAATAAAAAGTTTGGGAAGCAGAAATGGGACATGGATGATTCTGTGATACATGAACCTGTACGTTTTGATTCAACAATGTTTAATAACGATTTTTGCTCTTATGTTTTCACAAAAGACCATGAAACTTCAACAAAAACATCCAGATTTAGTTAACAGAACTGTAAGCAATATGGACACTGAAAGAAACCAATCACAGAATTTAGGAAGATGCGTCTTCCTAAAATTTATTACAAAAAGTCATGTAAAATGGAACTCACTGCCAAGACCAGGAAACCCAATTCAATTCCTAAGACCCACATGATAGAAGAAAAATCAACTTATAATCAAGTTACCCTCTAATTTATACACATACACTATGACATATGCACATATAAATGCATTAATACATGTAATAAAAAATTAAAAGGTTAATTTGTATTTGCACACAGAAAAAATATGATAACAGCATTGGTATTCAGTGTATTCATTTTATTGTAAATTTACATGTATATATATATATATATATATACATAAATATATATTTATACACACACACACAAACATATGTGTGTGTGTGTGTGTGTGTGTGTGTGTGTGTGTGTGTGTGTGTATCACCACCCAAGATCATGCTGAATGGCTACATCAATATGAGGAAGGTTTCAAGGGCATTCCATGCAGTTTGTGAATCTTTTATGGGCCAAGATGTAATAAGAAACTCAGAAATGTCCATTGTGACTGTAAGGAAATCTGTGAGGGAACATTATGAATTTCCTATTTTTGCACTCTGGTGGCATTTCCATAGAGGCAGAGCATGCACAAGCCTGATGATTCACTTTAAGGGTTAATGATATTTCCTGTCCAAAATCTCATATAAGGAGAGATAATTCTACCCAAGAGAAAAGGCAGGTTGTGCATTTATCTTCTCGGGGTCTATTTGTTTTTCTTCTCTGTTTACCACGTAGGAAATTAAAACCCAGCTCAGGAGATTAAAAAAAAAAGGGGGGGGGGAGACTCATTGTCAAAATTTGATTTTTATTAGAAAACCCAGCAAGCACAGATATAGTCAAACTAGAAAAACACGGTAATATGAAGGGTCTGTAACTTTATGTGAAAAGATATAAAACAATAAATACGTGATACACATTCAGAGACATATCTTTTGGATGTAGAATCAAGATTTACATGGGAGAATAATCTGGTTGCAAGAAAGCTAAATGAAATCTACAGTGAGGAGCAGTAGGCTCTTGCACAGGTCTCTGTGGGTATCTGTGATCTGTGAATGTATGTCTGTGTGTTTGTGTTTCTGTGTGCATGTCTGTCTGTGTGTTTGAGACAGTCTCTGTGTATCTGTGAGTTTCTGTGTATCTGTGATTTGTAAGTGTGTGTGTGTGTGTGTGTGTGTGTCTATGCAGGTGTCTGTAGGTATGTGTATATGTGTTTGTGAATGTCCACTGTGTTTGTTAGCATGTGTGTGTGTGACCTTTTCTATTCTTGATTGTACTTGGCAGCCACTATTCCTCTGAGGTACAACCTATTCTCAGATTTTGATATTTGAAGTGAATTTTCTTTATGAAAGGGAGCTTATTGATGTCATTCAAACTCATTTGGAATTAATCATTTTTGTCATGTAATTTATCTAACTTACCTTTCTGTTTATTAATATGTGGTTTTCCTTGCAATTATATATATATATATATATATAATATATAATATATATATATATAAGTAGTAGCAGAATAATAATAGATAAGATAATAGATAATAGATATACAGTAGATTACTTTATAGTAGAGGAAACAATAGTAATAATGAAGAAATAACAAAGGGTTTATAAATTTAGAAGTTTGAATCCACAAGTAAATTCACCTGTTTGAAATAGCCAGGACACACACACACACACACACACACACACATAGCACACAGCCACATAGTTGATCTTGTTCTGTGAATAGGTGATTTTCAGCATAGCTACCTTAGAAAGAGCTCTCATAAGACAGCAGATGTGCTAAAAGTGGAGTTCTCTTATGTGTTCATCTAAAATTTGAAATACTGACCTTGGTCTTAGAAAGCAAAGAATTAACTCATGTTTCCAGTATACAACCACCCATCCTTCCCTCCCTCCCTCTCTCCATCCTTCCCTCTCTCCCTCCCTCCCTCCCTTCCGCTCCCTCCCTCCTTCTCTCTCGCTTCCCCTTCTCGCTCCATATATGTTTCTCTCTCTTCTGCCTCTGTTTTCCTTTCTCAGACAAGGTCTCATCCTGTAGTCCAGAGTGCTCTTGAACCCACAGTCCCCTTGCTTCGGCCTTCCATGCACATAACAATTTGTTTCATAATTACCATTTGAGAAATTGAGAGATGATAATTAATTGTTTTTTCCCTTCACCTATAGTAGGTAATGTCTGATATTTCTCTGTGTTATTGATGGGATGTTAAATTTCTTTATATTCAAAACAGTCCTTACTTTGGATTTTCCCACTCTGCATATTGTAAAATGTCTCTCTCCCTGTTTTTCTGGGTGGCCTACCAGTAGGCTGCGGTATCATCTCCTTTACTCATACCACTATTGTTCCTAGCAGCTGTTCTAGATTAACTATGGAATGTCCCCCCCATCTTCCCACCTCTTCTCCAACACTGTCAAACAATTTGGTATTTGGTACTTAAATTGCCTCGTTTCGGAGTCTGAAATAGGCTTGTTTCTTGTGTTGGCCTTGGCTATTATGTGGAAATAAAAGCTTAAGGAAAGCAGGATAAATGTGACCACTGTTGTCTTTCTTGTCTTAAACTGTTGTGATTTATTACAGACTATTGTGACATTCAGATGATAGCAAATGGCAAGAACTGTGTTACTCTCAGTTTTAAATGTCAAAGTACACAGAATTCTCTCAAGATGTATCTCAGTTGCAAATAGCCTCCTCACTGTACATTTCTAATGATACAAGTGAGAGGCTTTCACCTTCTTCTTTTTTTTTTTTCCTACTAGTTTCCCTTGTGCACTGGATGCTTTTCTTTCAGTAGCAAGATTATTGTCACGGATTTTTACGAAAAAACAAATAAAACACATTCAGAGCCAGGTTCGGTCAATGGGGCTTGTAAACACTACTTTTTGGAGACAGTTGAGGATGGCGAGTTCATAGACTTTCTGGGACTATGCAGAGAAACCTGTCCCTCGAAATTAAGTAAAGAAGGGTTAAATTACGGGATGAATACACAACATCCCAGAATATGTTTATCAGCCCCAGCTCAGACAGTGAACTTTATTAGTTTCTTAGAAAGACTATAAAGGGTTTATTAAAATGATCCCTTAGTCTAGTCAGGGAACTGTTAAAACTTAAAGTCTTAAATTTTCAGTTATTGAAGACAAAAAAATCTATTGGATTTCTTAACACTTATATTTGATATTCAACAGACATGTACTCTGTGCAAATAAATAAATAAATAAATAAATAAATAAATAAATAAATACAGTCATAATGTTCTTGTGGGAGCTGTTGTGATTCTACAACATTGCTCAGTTGAAAAGAGTAGAAATAGGGAGGTTAAATCCTACATCACTTATTCACACTAAGAGTCAATCCTTGAGTATTTGCTATGTGTCAGTCTTTTCAACAATGGATAAATAGAAAGACAAATCCTGAGCACATATATATACAAACACACAACTAATAATAAAGGAAAAATTATAATATTTTTACAAATTTATTTTTAAATAATTCATAATAACCAAAAGACCTAACAAATATCCATTCAAACACAATCAAACTGAATGAAAATCGTTGTCACCCATTACCTTTTCAGTTAACTTGATACTGCTGCCCACATTTTCTACATACAAAACTTTACTCTTTTTAGCTGAATTATGAGGGATGAGTACTAACTGCATATTTGTGGTTAGTGATTATATTGCTACCTATCTATAATATATACCATGAATACATGTGCGTGGTATTAAAGAACATAAAGCAGTAAAGATTGATTCAAAATTAAATTTTCATTACCACACGTAATCAAATTAAATATATATCAGTTTGGCTACTGAGATAAAATTTCCCCATCAGCTAATTGGCTAAGAAAGAATGAGTATGGCTCATATGATTCCTTTTTTCATTATTGATTGCAAATTTCTATAAAAACACTACCAGCAGTGCTTTGGTCAGTGCTTTTGCCACTGTAATTATTCTTTCCCTTCACATAAAATTTTGTTAAGTGGTAGAATCTGCTCTTAACTATCACATCTTCTGTCTGTTTAAAATATATACATATAATATTATGATATTTGATAAATGTTTATTTATCTCATTGCAATTTACCCATTAAATATTGTAATACCTTTTAGAATACTGAAGCTTAAAGCTACTATAATAATTATTTGGAATTGTTTTAGCATACATACATCATCTCATATTTTTACATGTGTAATTTTTTTCATGACTGGTATCTTTATTAAATGTAGTTTAATAATGGCAGTTACAAAACTAAACACATTTTACATAATTTTTGTAATTTCACATTATAGAATTTTTAAGGTGCAGTTGATTTAAAATAGCTAAATTTCAGTAAAAGAAGTAATCTAAATATGTTAATATTTAAAGTTCTAATGAATTCACTTATTGAGTCCTTTATTTAAAAATAAATGCAAATTGAATAGTTATTACAAGAGTTTCAGCTAGTAAGAACATGACATTTAAAAAAAGACACTGATTATTTAACTATTCCTGGGAGATTAGAAAAGGCAGATAGGTTAATTGACAGCTGTATAACAATATATAGATCAGCATTATATTGTATTATTTAACACTGTAAAGTTTAAGCCCAAGGACTGAAAATATAATGCTCCATATAATATTATAGTTAATGTCATTACATAAAGAAGGGTGAAGTGGTTGGTGTTTCCACAATGTAAAACTAGCTTGGATCATCGGGGAAGAGGGAACCTCAACTGAATAAATGCCTCCATCAGATTGGCCTGTCTACAAATCCGGAGGCCATTTTGACTGATGATTGACATGAGAGGCCCAGCCCCCTTGGAATGATACCTCCCCAGACCAGGTGATCCTTGTGGTGTGAGAAAGCAGACTGAGTAAGCCACAAGCAAAACAGCATCATTCCTCTATGGTCTCTGTGTCAATTCCTGCCTTGGTTTCCTACCCTGACTTTTCTGGATGGTGGACTACAAACTGTGAGATGACATAAACCTTCTCCTCTCTGACTTGCTTATCACAACAACAGACTTCTAACTGTGACCAAAGAATGCAATGATTCTGATTGTCTTGTCAAACATAAATGTATTTAGGTTTCCTTCTATTCATCAAAGTAGAAATGCTGAACAAAAATAAATTAAACTGCTAGTACAAGGAAACTTCTCTTAGTTTGAAAGTGGCATTCAGAGTACAGAGTAGGAATCAAATTAGTCTTCAGATTTGTGTCTCAAGTGATGTACAAGATGGATTTAACTGATATGACTAGATAATTCTAGAAAGTCAACGCCACTGGCTGCTGGTGCACAACCTGTCTAACTTTCAGTATAGTGCTCTTACAAAGGTATTGCCTCATTTCTGCATTTACTGGCCTTGTATTTGTGAATGCCTGCTCTGCTTGCTAAGTCTAGATTGTTTTAAGATTAGATGACCCTTGAGGGCTGTATATATTTTTATGGGACTGTAGATTAGGAGAGATGAAACTAAAGTTTCACAGCTTGTTTAAAACTCTGTCTTATATATCACTAAAGCAAATACCCACCCTTCCCCTCCCCCCTCCCCATACAGACAGAAGTGGTCTGTATGTTTAAGCTGCTTTGATTGGATTATATCTCTTCTTAGAGAGATAGCACAAAGTTGTATTCCTCTAAGAGAGACTACAAAATGAGCTTCTTGGGACCAGTGTGCAGGTCTCTCTTCAGAAGATACTACATGTAACAAATCTACATCATTCTAAAAATAGGTTAGCTTCTTATGAAAGTTCAAAGGCCATCTGCCATGTGTTTTAAACAGAAAATCCCTTAAAGTGAACATGCCTGTCTCATGTCTGAATATCCCGGCTAAGGAAGGAAACCAAGGAAGCATCTCCCTTCATAGCCTGTGAGTCCTCAGACAAGCTCATTACTTTTAGGGTTGGGGCTGAATGGTCAAGAGGTTTCCTGCAAACCCATGGACACTGCCAGCCTCGCTAGTCTGAAAACTACAGGAAATTTTTGAAAGATCATAGGTTTTCTGCATTCATCCACCTTTTACCTTATGTTTTACACAGAGATCTGGTATGAACAAAGGCAGGTGAGGCCTCTTCTTTTTAATATGTGCTGAGGCCTGCAGCATGGCCCCAAACTTGGTACTATTGCTGTATGACACTTCATTACTGCCTGGGAGATTCTCTCCTGAGTGATTTTATAGTTAATTATTATCTTCTTCATATCTTAATTTGGATTCTGTGCTACTGCTCAACACCCTTTTCTGGATTCTAATACCTGAGCAAACTAGTTCATAGCTTTATCACCTACACTGGAAAGATCTAGAAAAGGAATTAAGAATCCTTTCTTTGCTTGTTAGGGTTTCTCTCCTTAGAAAACATTTGAGACAGCATTAGATTTTATAATAGCTCATTAAAGTACTTTGAAAATAGAGAATTTTAAACAGAAGTTTGGTGTTCTGACTGAATGCCAAGAGTGGATATACTCTTAAAATCCCAGTGGAGTTAGATTACAAATTAACTAATCTGAAACAGATAAATAGAAAATTTCAAATCTTGAATAAATATTAAAAAAAAACTTTTAGTTATTGGCTTTGGGGATGTCATCAAACATTGGTTTAATATCTATGGCTAGTAACTCTATAGAAGCTAAAATCGTATGAAGAGGGTGTTTTAGCCTGCTTCTTAATATACTCTTTTTATTGTTTTCATTCTTAGTATTCAGCCATTCGAGAATGAATTTGGCCCTGAATTCCATGGCATGGTTTGTAAATCCATCAGTCAGTAGATCTAGAATGCTGATTTTCTTTAGTAACCAACTCAGTTTGTTAGTAAATAGTTAGTAAATAGTAAATAGTTCTATTGTGAAATTATATTTAATCTCACTGGGTGTCCATATCCAGTATTTGTCCTGTATCAAATATATAAACAAGCAAGAGAAAAGGATAAATATGTATAAAGGAAGCATTCCTTTCCAAATAATGGCGTAAGTATAAGTGATCACACTTAGGATTTGAATAAACATATTCTTGCATGGCTGCGATCTTCTGCAGAGAGCACAAAACCTTTGTTAATAAGAATGTATCCCAGCACTCACCAGGCTGAATCAGGAGTGTTGTAGAATATTCCTTATACTATGTAAAGGCGTGTCACTGTGATTGGTTTAACAAAAAGCTAAATGGTCAGTGGCAATTAGGCAGGATTTTGTGGACAGAGAGGACTCTGGGAAGAAGGATGGTGTCATCAAGAAATGCCAAAGACACAGAACAAGCAACATGGGCCATTACAAAGTAATGGTAAATGAGCCATGTAAAAAATAATCATATATTAAAATACATAGGTTAATTTGAGATACAGGAACTAGTTAGAAACAAGCCTCATCTATCAGGACAGCTTTTGTCATTAATAATAGGTCTCCGGGTGGTTATTTGGGAGCTCAGAAATGGGACAGAAAAATATGCCAACACAGGAAGAAAGTCAGTTCAAGATAGCTATCACAGGGCTAGAGATATGGCTCAGTATGAAAATCACTTGCTATATAAGTGTGACTTGAGTTTGGGTCTCCAAAACCCTGCAGAACCAGACATGGCATCACATACCTGTATCCCAGTGGTCATTTAGGTAAATGGAAGGGAGAAATGGAGAGTCCCTGGAGGCTTAAGGGACAGCTAGCCTGAAGTGCACTGCAGGTGAACAGGGGTCTCTTTCTCAAACAAGGTGGAAGACACGGATAGACAATAAAAGTTGCCATTTTTCCTGTCTCCATGCATGCTTCTCTTGTCCCACAAACTAAGAAATAAGTGGACTTTTTAGACTATTTAGTGAGCATCTCTTAAAAAAAAAACACAAAGAAGTAATGTTAATACAATGTTAATGCAAATTCTAATTTAATAATTCAATTATACATATACGGAATGAATCCCTGCTGTAGCATTTGGAATGTATCTTGTAAATGCTCATAGTGGATAGACATTACATACAGATGATTACTAAATCAAAAACCTTAGGGAGAAAATGTTGTGATGCAGCTAGGAGGAATGAGAACACAAAAAACACTTTGAGACAATGAAAAATATGAAACAATTGAGACAAAAAAAAATATTGTGGAGGCAAGCCTGATATACTGCAATTGTGTGGCTAAGCAAATAGACAACATCTAAAATCTCTGAGCAATATTACTTCTCAGGTAAGCAAATTTGGGAAGAGCAGCTGAGTGGATGGAACATCTAGATTTTATGTTTCTTATAAGCTAAGAAAGTTACATCTATTTTCATGGAATAAGGAAAATGAAAATGTTGCTTTGATCTAAAGCCATAACATCAAACCAAAGAAACAGTAAAGAGCCTCATAACATACTTATTTATGTGCAATTTTAACTCATGTCTTACAAGAGCCCCCTAAATGGGTCCTAGTTTAAGTACACTTAGAGTGTACTTAAGAAATCTTGAATTAAGGGCATATGAAGCTCTGATTATGGGTATTAATTATCTCCATCTTTAATTCCAGAGGTAAACACTAGAGTGCCACAGATTATGGATAAATGTGTACCTTACTTGACAAAGGACTCCATTTATGTCTCTAAAGGTTGTGGTTTAGGAAGCTTTATAAGATCCTTAGAATAAAATTAGCTTGTGGCTATTAGCAAGATGTAGAAATGACTAGAAATCCAGGGGTACATTTTTCTCATGTGTTGTAAAAACTTCTGATTGAACTATGCAAAAGAATACTGAATGAAAATGAATCATAGTAGGTACAGGATGAGTCACATACTGTATATATGGAGACTGATGTACTGTGCCTTACAGCTATGAGAGGAAATCATTTATTGTCCTGGCACAGTAGAACCCAAGACTTTGCACATGATAGTAAAATATTCTGCCACAGAGCCACAATTCCTTCCAGGAAAGAAAATATTTTATTTTTGTTTACAAAATTCTATGGCTAAATTAAGAAGATAAGCACACGGAAGGAGAAAAATATTCTGTAATTGGGAACACTGCAAACATTCTTGTGGATAAAAGCTTGGAACTGGAAATAAAAAGCAGAAACAAGTCACCAAAATAGACTATTGTTTAGACATTATTTTAAGTCATGTGATCCTTAAAGCAGAACAAAAGCTGGTCACAGGAGCGTTGATTTTGTAAAGGCTGCTTTGCAACTATAATTACATGAAGTTAGCTTTCCACTGGTCTTGATCTGCTGAGTACAAACTTGATATTAGGTGTGTATTACATTCCACAGGCAGGGAAATGAGAGAATAGAGTGAATTTTCTTCATTCTCTTTCTAGGTGGAAATGTAAACTAAGTAAGAGATTTATGTCAAATAAGATATAAGGAGTCAGAAGTGTTGGAGTACAGACTGAGCATTAAGGGCACACGGAGCACATGATCACAGAAATGATGAATGTGTGTGCCAGATGGCATTGCAGATTAAACTGAATCATGGTTGAAAGCAAATATGTGGAAGGGAACAGAAAAAAATGCTATGAATATTAAAATCATGGCATTATGATCACTAAGGAGTCTAAAAACATGAAGCAAATGTAGTTAGCTGAGTAGAATTGGAGAGAAAGATCTGATTTAGAATAACCTTCATAGAATCACAAAGTACTTGGGTCTGCTCTAAATTTGGGGCCCAAATAAGGACAATTTACATTAAGCCCACGAAACTTATATTCCAGGACTCTGGGATTGCCTTGGTCTTTAATAGTGTGGGAGGTTCAAAATACATAGGCACCATCAACTCTACTTGATGGTTTGAAAACAAAAGCGGACACAATTGACTAGATATGAAAGGGAGGAATTGTTCTTGGAGGAATGGTAGGGTGGTAAGTAAGTGAATACGTTGTAGGTCAAAATACGTTGTATGAAATTCTCAAAGAACCAATAAAAAGGCATTCTTTGGGAATGTAATAACTTTTCAATTCATAGTTTAATAATACCTACTGTACAACTGCTACCAGTGATGGAAAAAAAGACTGGAATAGAAGGGAGGGAGGGAAGTAGGTAGGGTGTGAGAGAAGTAGGTAGGTAGGGTGGGAAGCAGCAAGGGAGGGGGAGAAGTAGGGAGGGATGGAGAGAAGTATGTAGAGAGGAAGAGAAGTGGGTAGGATGGGAGGGAAGTTAGACGGTAAGGAGCAGAAGAGGAAGAGAGGAAAAGCAAGAAAGACGCTAGCCCCTTCTTGTCTCATGAGAGCCGAGAAGACTTCTGTGAGCAGTGAGGCCTGGTTAATTGTTTCTTTTCTGAGAATCTCCACTCATCACTAGCTGAGCATCTTGTCCCTGAATCTTCTTCACAACAGGTTTCATTTGTAACATGCATTATGAGATGCAGTAAGAATATAAAGACAAGTGACTGAATATGTTAGAACAGATGTCTAGGTTCCATGAAGTATGCCATGCTAAGTAAAGAGAAAGTACATAACAGGGAAAATTACCTAATATTTAGCCATCCCTAATATTATAAAAGTCTTCAAAATCAGTCATATTTTTTTTAACCACAAAGTAAATGTGGTTTCTTTAAAAGTGAAATAGAAGTTTTGGTTTTGACATTACAATTGTATCCTCTGCCATTTCACTAATAAATCCATCTCAGAGTGTAAGGCCAGTGGTACTTAAAAGTTATAGGTTATTTAGACATAGAATATAAAAGGGTAAAATCATATAGTAGAAAAAAAACAGATCTTTAAAAGAATCAACCTATCAATATTTGCAAAAGTAAGGAACAAAATCAAAATCATTTTAAGTAAGCTGTTTATAACATAAGGTGATAACTCACTAAATACAGTTAAGGATGCTAAGATGTGAAGAATTGTATGGCCAAGCAATACAGCATCGAAATCCTACCAGTTGTCATATCTTCCTACAAGAATGAGTCTTCTGACCCCAACAACTACCAACTGAAAACAACTCCATGGTACATATGATTTTTTTTTGTAGTAAAAATTCTGGCTATATTTAAACCTTTGCTCAATTGTGATAATATATAGGACCTTGGTGATTTAAAAAATCATTTTGGTAGTTATAAGATGAAGCATATTTTATTTAGCTATCTAATTAAGCATGTGACTTTTAATATGATACAGCTATACACACAGCGGACATCCCACATCTCTGAACAGTTAATGCTGCCTTTTATCCTTTATCATTTTCTTTATGAGCTAAGGGATTGTTCATTCAGATTCTTCTAATCCTCATAATACCTGGGCCATTATTTCAAATCCTTGCTGCTCCGATAGCATGCAATTTGGTATGATTCTCATGAGTATTAATGGAATCTTGTTAAATGAAAAGGAGGAATCACATCTTGCTTAGCATTTCATTTGCAATTCAATAGTTTAAGGGACACCATAAAGAAAGGGTTCACTTGAAACACACACTCATGTGTCCTCTTTTTCTATTGGTGTGGCTTTTGAAAACCATCTCTGATATTCTATCTGTAGAAACTATGAACATTTTTACTTTTGAGACATTTTCTTTATCATGGGAAAGGCTGAACAAACTGTGGCAGAAGGTGATCAAGAAGGACAGGGAGAGGTGGCAACTATAAATCCTGAGAAATTTTATAATCAGCATAATAAACATATGAAATATTTTATTAAGGACAAAATTACTTAAATACTATAAATATTTGCTGGCTTGATATCTATAAACAACATTCATTGCAGGACTATGCATATGTAATACAAGTCCAGAGACAGAATCAGTGTGAGTTACACTCTGTACAGGTATCTTAACAGACCCTTACAAAAGAGACCAAATTCTTTCATCATCCAATTTAAAGGCTAAGATTGTTTTATTTTAACCAAACTTTGTCACTCTTGTCACATTTAGTAGTTGAGTAGTTGTGTCAAGCTGACTCTAACACTCATGTTATTGGGTCATCATGATATAGCCACATGGGGGGGGGAAGAGAGTAAAGGATGTATGGGAAGCTATACCCAATTGTTTCAGTAGAAGTGTCAATATGGTGTACAATGGTCAATAGTTTTCCCTGCAAAAATACCGAAGCAACCATTCTGTCCAGGAATATCCTGAATGAATAAAAATTAAGAGTTTAAGTGTTTACCTCTTTTAAATATATAGTGCGTGCTAAGATACTTCACTTGCTTTTGCTTGGTCTTTTATTTTTCTTCAAAAGAGCTCTTCAGGAAAACATTAGCACTTTCTAATTATTCTAGTCCTGTTCCGTTTAGTTCAATTAATGTCAACTTCATTAAGAAAGGTTCTGAAACTAAAGAGACAGCTCAACAACTAAGAGCCCATACTGATCTAACAAAGGACCTCAAGTTCAGCTCTAAGCACCTACATCAAATGGTTCGCAACACTCTGTATCCACATACAGACACACATCACACACATGGTTAAAAATAAAGTGAAATCTTACAGAAGCATTTCAAGCAATCACAGGGGCCTTCCTTACTTTCCTACATTCTGTACATGTACGTTAAAGGTGCCAGTGGAAAAATTGCCCATAAAATACTTGCAAACCTCAGGAATCCAACCTATGTAAATTAAACTTTTAAAGTCTATTTGCATGTTTAAACATACATGGCCCATTGCTAAGATAAGCACTGAGATCAAGTTGCTGTTTTGAGTTGAGGTCTGCTTTTTAGCAGTTCTGTTGATCAGTTAGAGTTAATCACTGTTAATGGATAATTTTACAGGGAGTAACAAAAATATCTTAAAACTGATGGTGATGATGGTTACAATTCATATGGGTATTTTCTTTTATATGGTGTTATATCTACATAACACTTTTCTGAAATGAATATGCAAGGAAGGTTTTCAGAAGTTGTTGGAAAATGACTGGATGGTGTGATGAAGTTACTATGGCTGCCCTGTTTTGTAAACTTGTAGGGAAGAAGCACAACTTTTTTTTTTATGTGAATTACATTTCTGAAAACAAAAATCTAGAAAAGTGTTTTTGATGTGGATATGGCAGATAGTGATGTTTAGTGTCATATTTGGGGGCCACAAAGTTTGCCATGAAGTAGGCTGGGTGGCTGAGGTGGAGAACAAGAGATAGACAGAAGTAAGGTAAGAGGATATTAATTGTCTAAAGGACACAAGAGCTGAAATCATATTTCCTCCTGAAGTGCTCTAGTATACTTCCATCATCCCCTCTTCATGAAAATTTAAATAAAATCTGCTTTGTGAGTGTGTTTTCAAGATGCAGAATAAAGGTGCAAATATTTAAGAAAAACTAAAATGTTTATTTTCAAGGCAATTAATTCTAATGACAGACCTATTCCCAAGGGATTAGAGAAGAGAATGTGAGGGAAGGAATGGGGTCATACAAATGGCCACACACAGACTAAATAAGCTAAAGTAAGCTAAGGTAAGCTAAATTGGTGTAAGCTCGCAGAACATAAGATATCAGGGGTATTTAGTCATATGCAGCATTTTACCTCTTAATCCTGAATATCATAACTTTTAATATGACTTGCATTTACATATGTCCAGAATGTCTGTGATATCATAAAATTAAACATCCCTTTTCAAGTTTAACAATCCAAATTCCAACTCTCTAAAAACAGGATGTAGCTGCTAGTAGGGAGTGAATTCTAGCTCTGGAATCCTCATCCATGAGCACAGCAAAGAGAGGGGTCTGGTCTTTTAGAGGAAGACATTGTTTGCAGCTAGTCCTATGCCTTATAGGCAGGTTCTTCACCTCCCTGAAGTAAATGGCAACAAAAGACTAGTCTGGATTATATTAGCCTTTTTACTAATTTATATAATTCTCACAATGAAGAGTACCTCCAGAAACTTGTGAAAAATAGTCAATGAATCACAGATGTTATCATTCATTTCATGTGAACCATTCCTCATTGTGAACCATTAAACCATTGACCATTTACAGCTCTGTAAAGGAATATACAAAATACAAGCAAACTAAGATGTATAGATAAGAATTGCTCCCTCATTTGGGAGAACACCTAGTGGGTGTATTAATAGGTGGGAATAGGAATTCAAGGTCGGTGTAAATAACTGGAAGATGTAACTGACAACAGAGTATATGCAGCCACATTTTAACCACAAAGTATCTTGAGTTTTGAAAGGAACACCAGTACATTAAAACACCTGTTGTTCAGCCTTATCTGTCTTGTCTATCTAGTTTATGCTATTATAACTCTATAGGTTTATAGTGGTTTTTAATCAAATGGTTAGTAGACTCTGATTATAAGTAAAAGAGTTTAGTAGAAATCAGTGTAAACCCATGTATGAAATAAAAGCCACTATCACTAAAGACACATGAGAATATAATTGTTTGGGTTATTTTATGAAAGTTTTAATGCTATTTTAATTGCATCATCTGTAATTTTTCTTATATCCTCAATATATTAAAATTGTTAAAGTTCTAACCTTGTAAGTAAAATAGAGGAGAAACACTAATATACAAGGTTGAAAATTAGAACTCAGCCATACAATTTACAATTGTCTGCTTTTGTTATCCATTTGTTGACACAATATATCAAAAACTGTCATTTCTACTACCTTATTACTTGAGCCTAAAGCCTTAAATATATTTAATATATAAATATAAACATAAACAGTTGGTTGTAGTGAGGTAGTCCTTCTGTAGCACTGACCACGCCCATTGGGGGGTGGAGCGATGGGCGGAGGTGACCGGAGGAAGGAGGTCGGAGGGGGCCAGGAAGGCGCTCTCTTTCTGGCGTGACTCGGACAGGAGAGGATCGGGTTGAATTTCCTGGTGTTCATCTGTCTAGGTTGTAAGTTATTTCTCCCTGAATAAACATCTATTCGGCCTATTTGTTTATCCTGACCCTTATTTACCGCAATATCTGGTGTCAGAAGCGGAATTTACCTGGGTTTTGCCCCCAGGCGGCAGAAGCCGCCCCCCTCCCCCACCTTCCCCAACGGGCAGGGTTTAACCAGGTGGACTCACCACAGCTTTGGGACATTTGCCTCTTCCTTACTGCAAAGGAGATCTTTGCCGCTAAAGCAGACCTGAGAAGGCACTTACCGCTTAACATTTTTTGCCCATTTCCGCACGGGACTTTGCATTCGCGCAGAGCCTCTCGGCGGCACCCGCCCGGCGGCACCCGCCTGGCGGCACCCACCCGGCGGCACCCGCCCGGCGGCACCCGCCCGGCTTGCACGCGTTTCGTCTTGTGTTACAAGTAACTCCAAAAGTCCCCTTTTAACAAAATTCTGCTTGCCATAGTTTGTTAAGAACTTTTTACAGGAACCGGGATCAGACGAGCCTGGGCGGCTAGGCGCTATTTGATGACACACCTCCAGGCGTAGCTACCACAAGCGGAGATATACAACTAAAAGCATCAAAGTTCCAGGACAGCAGAATTACACCTAAGGTAATTGTAACATCTTTTGCAATTTAAGCTGATATAAAATCTGAGATAAATTGTTCTATAACTATGGCAGATAATTTTACTATGCAGAACTTTAGGAATTATTTTACTTCATATGTAGAAGGGATTTTAGCAGAAGAAACTTATGACTGGACCAATATATACTTTTATTTTGTAATAGCAATGGGTTTCATCATTAACATGATATTCTTAAAGAAATGGTTTGAGATTACAGCAAACAATAAGGAACTTGTACAAACTATGGGAGACTTAGTAACAAAGATTCGAAACATTGAAAATGATAGAATTCAAAGCATAGAGACAAAGATTCGAAACATTGAAAATGATAGAATTCAAAGCATAGAGACAAGGATTCAAAACATTGAAAATGATGGAATTCAAAGCATAGAGACTAAGATTCGAAACATTGAAAATGATAGAATTCAAAGCATAGAAAATATAGAAAGAAAGATTCAGAATATTGAAGATGGCGTTGGCGAGCTGAAAGGTATAATTTGTTTAATGTCAGATACTTCAATAACCAGAACAGAAACAATGCAATGCATTAACAAACTAGCAGAAACAGCCCACTCCTGGTCGGAGGAAGCTACTAATAAGTTTAAAAAACTGGAACATCAGATAGAAAGACTAGATGACAGAATCTCTTCCATGTCTGAGGATAATGACAAGCTAGCAGATAGAACATTGTTTCTGGAAGGCAGTTTACACGCCATTCAGATAATATCTAAGGATGATAAGATTAAAAACATGGAATCATTTGTAGTTGGAGAAAGTAAGAAACTGACTGATACAATGAAGTCTCTAGAAAGTTATTTGATTCAAGAAGTTCAGACACTCAAAGAAACAATGGTGAATAGATTTCAGGCTTTAGAAGACCTTCAGTCTGATACATCAGAAGAAGAACTACAGGTAATAGGGCATGAAAAAGATTTAAAATTTTCCACACCATTTAGGGTCAGGGGAGCTTTCCCTGTATCTATTCATGAAAAGCCAGCAACGAAGAAACATCCAAAAGGTGTCGTTGCATATCAGTGGGAACCAATACGTATGAAAGATTTAAAAGGTATAAAGGAAGCAGTAGTCTCTTATGGCATGCATTCACCTTATGTGAAGCAATTAGTAGAATCATGGGCATGGAATAACAAGGTAACCCCTAAGGATTGGGATCAATTAATATCAGCTGTCCTTGAAAGCGCCTCTCAAATAGAATGGAGGGCTTTATGGAGAGAGGAAGCAAAAGCTCTTGAACTTCAGGGCTTAAAGAAAGGGTATAAAGCTCCCCAAGATAAAATTCTTGGTGAGGGTCTCTATGCTGACCCAGAAACCCAAGCTGCCTATGATGAACACATCTTGTCTCTATGCAGTACAGCAGCTTTGAATGCTTGGGATAAGGTTCATGAATTAGGAGAGAGGATAGAACCTTATACCAAGATAAAGCAAGGACCTAGAGAACGTTTTAGTATCTTTTTAGAAAGATTATCTAGGGCAGTACAATTAGAGATAGCAGACATAGATGCTAGGCGAATACTCATAGAATCTTTAGCTTATACGAATGCGAATCCTCAATGCAAACAGGTGCTTTGGCCTTTAAAAATGCGATCAGCACCCTTGGATGAATGGGTCCTATATACAGGCAACATTGAGTATAATGACAATAAGACTGAAGCATGGATAGGAGAAGCCATATCTAAAGGTCAGAGAAGATATCAAGATAACAGAGTTCCTTACTATGGTGACTTAGAAGCTTGGGTAGGAGAAGCCATCCCCAAAGGTTTGAAAAGATATCATAATGTCAGATGTTATAACTGTGGTAAGATAGGACATCTAAAAAGAAATTGTAGGCAAAGCTTCCCTAGAAGTAACACCCCCAGGAATGAATCAAACAGAAGGCCTCAGCCTTCTGGGTTATGTAGAAGGTGTGGCAAAGGCAGACACTGGACAAATGAGTGTAGATCGACCAGAGACAAGCAAGGAAACCCTTTACCATCGGGAAACTCCTTGGGGGGGCCTCTCGAAGGCCCCCACATCACAGGTGGTTCGAACATTCCCAGTCACAGTGGAAGACAATCTCCCACAGGACAATTAGAAAATTCTGTGCCTATTATAAAAACTCATACTGCTCTGGATGACGAACTAGTGACGGAAGTTGAATCAAACATGACAGAAGGAAATGAAAAACGTATATTTTGGCAAACTGCTATAAATAGTCATAGGCCTAGATTGATAGTTAAGATGAATAATAGACTGTTTGAGGGTCTGGTGGACACTGGAGCTGATGTAACTATCATATCTAATAAATCTTGGCCTCAAAGATGGCCCCTGCATGAGGTAAATGTTCAATTCTTAGGGATTGGAACCCTGGCTCAGGTAAAACAAAGCACGAGATGGATTGACTGTATAGGACCAGAAGGACAGAGAGGGAGGTTGAGACCATATGTGGCTGATGTAGTGATAAATTTATGGGGTCGTGATCTATTACAGCAATGGAATACACAGATTAACATTCCTCCTGTATTAGATAGGAACCATAGACGACCTCATGATTGTGGAAAGAATACTGTTAAGTACTATACAAGACAGAGACCAAATATCCAGGCAGTACAAAAACAAAATACAAATGCTGAACAAACAGAGGAACCAAAAGCCCTACCTTTAAAATGGCTAACAGAGGAACCTGTCTGGGTAGGACAATGGCCTATGACCTCTGAGAAGTTAGAAGCTTTAGAAAGCCTGGTTCAGGAACAGCTAAATGCTGGACATATTGAGGAATCAACCAGCCCTTGGAATTCTCCTGTATTTGTGATCAAAAAGAAATCTGGTAAATGGAGAATGCTTACAGACCTGAGAGCCATCAATAAAGTTATCCAGCCAATGGGCTCTCTACAGCCTGGAATGCCCTTGCCTTCTTTGATACCCAAAGAATGGCCTATTATAGTTATTGATTTAAAGGATTGCTTCTTCACTATACCTTTACAAGAACAAGACAAAGAGAAATTTGCCTTCACGGTACCTAATTATAACAATTCTCAACCGGTGAAGAGATATCAATGGAAGGTTTTGCCACAGGGAATGCTAAATAGCCCCACCCTGTGCCAATATTTCGTACAAAAGCCGTTAGAAATAATTCGTAAACAGTTTCCACAATCCATAATCTATCATTACATGGATGATATATTGTTAGCTGACTCTAAAGGAGAAATATTAGAAAAAATGTTTGAGAAAGTGAAGGAAGTTTTACCTCGCTGGGGATTACAAATTGCACCTGAAAAAATACAAAAAGGAGAGTCTATCAACTACTTAGGATATAAAATAGGTCTACAGAAAATTAGACCACAAAAAGTACAGATCAGAAGAGATCGCTACCAGACTCTTAATGATCTTCAAAAATTACTAGGAGAGATTTCTCAACTGCAAACCATAATTGGAGTAGAAGGGCATGATTTGAAAAACTTGAAAATGGCCCTAAAAGGAGATAAGGACTTGAATAGTCCACGAATACTATCAGCTGAAGCTGAGAAGGAATTAGAATGGGTAGAAAAGAGGATACTAGAAGCACATGTGGACCGTGTGGATCCAAACCTAGACTGTATTCTGGTTATATTACCATCTAGAGAATATCCTTCAGGGATTTTGATGCAGAGAGAAGATATCATATTAGAATGGATATTCCTACCACATAAACAGAATAAAAAACTGAAAACATATATAGAAAAGATCTCTGACTTGATTATAAAAGGTAAATTAAGACTTCGTCAGCTAATAGGAAGGGACCCAGCAGAAATTATAGTACCTTTAACTAATGAGGAAATTTCTTCCTTATGGAAAGATAACGAATATTGGCAGAGAGCTTGCAGTAACTTTTTGGGAACAATTAGCAACAACTATCCCAAAACTGAGAGAATCAAATTCATAAAGAAAACGATTTGGATTCTTCCACGCATTGTAAGAAAAACACCTATTTCTGGAGTTCATACATTCTACACTGATGCAAATAAATCAGGTAAGGCAGGATATAAATCAGGAAATATTAGTAAAGTGGTTCAAAGCCCTTACAATTCTGTACAAAAGGCAGAATTGTATGCCATTCTCATGGTACTTATGGATTTTAAAGAACCCCTCAATATAGTTACTGACTCTCAATATGCAGAGAGAGTCGTTTTACACATTGAGACTGCAGAATTTATTCCTGACAATACAGAATTAACTTCATTGTTTATACAGTTACAAGATACTATCAGAAAGAGGACTCATCCTATATATATAACACACATCAGATCCCATACGGGTCTGCCAGGTCCTCTAGCACAAGGCAATGATGAAATTGATCGTTTATTGATAGGAAGTGTGCTAGAAGCCTCAGAGTTTCATAAGAAACACCACGTGAACAGCAAAGGTTTAAAAAAGGATTTTTCTATCACTTGGGAACAAGCCAAGGAAATAGTAAGGAAATGTCCTACTTGCTCATTCTATAACCAAACTCCTTTACCACCAGGCAGTAACCCTAAAGGTATAAATAGGAATGAAATATGGCAAATGGATGTGTTTCATTTTGCAGAATTTGGAAAATTAAAATATGTACATCACACTATAGATACATTTTCAGGGTTTCAGTGGGCTACTGCTCTGAGCTCTGAAAAGGCTGATTCTGTTATAACGCACCTTTTAGAGGTAATGGCCATTATGGGCATACCTGCACAAATAAAAACTGACAATGCTCCAGCATATGTCTCCAGCAAATTGAAACAGTTTTTTGAGTATTACAAGATAAAGCACATAACTGGTATACCACACAATCCTACAGGACAAGCAGTGGTTGAGAGATCCAATCGTACTTTAAAAGAAATGCTCCATAAACAGGCAGGAGGAACCAAAACACCCAAACACAGATTACATAATGCTTTATTAACATTAAACTTTCTTAATGCTGATGAAAAAGGAAAAACAGCTGCAGAAAGACACTGGACAATAGAAAAAACTTCTGAACTAAATCAGCCAGTGTATTTCAAGGATGTACTGACCTCAGAATGGAAAGCAGGATATGTGTTACGTTGGGGTAGGGGTTTTGCATTTGTATCTACAGGAGAAGAAAAACTATGGATACCATCTAAGTTAATCAAGATCCGAGTTGAACAAGAGAAGCATCTTAATGAAGAGAAATGACAAGTCATCCAACAAACTAGGTCCTATGAGGTGTGCGGAGGCCTCTCAAAGGTAGGGGAAGTGTTCTGTTCTTGTTTTTACAGGAAAACAGAGAAAACCTATCATCAAACAGCCAAAAGACACTGAACATGTAGGTGCCTACAGAAGAGAAGACAGCTTTTCAGAAACAATCACTTAAGGAAGCAGAATCTGATATATGGTAAAAAAAAAAAAAAAAAAAAAAAAAAAAATTTAATTGTAGTAAACTATTTCTATATAGAAATCTATTTCTCTCTATTATCTAGTATTCCTGAAGTCCCAAATTTTGTAAACCAATGCTGGCTTTGGAGTTGGATTTGGCTTTCCTTCTCTAAATTCAAGCATGTTGTTAAGATTAAATTCATGGTTTCTGCCTTAAATCAAGAAGCCAATTGGTGTAAGGCAGAAGAAACAAAATCTGGGGACTCATATCTTATGCAATTTTCTCTCTGAAATCCTAATTTTCTCACATACTTTTAATGCTTATTGTTGTCTTTCCCTAATGCATACCTTAAAACTTGAAAATTTTACTTTAATATTGATGTGTAACTTTTCCACAAGGAATAATAACGATTCCTAACAGCAGTCTTTGAATTCTCCGGAAAGAAGATGGGGCCCCACATCATCATTTCCACTTGACTCAACCTGATGCATCGGAACTACAAACATCACCCTAAAACCGGTTTGAGACTGTTTTGCTCGAGACAACTCATGACTAGCTAGCTGTAATGGTGCACCTTTTTATTACACCCTGGCCAGTTTCAAATAGAACTACAGTCAAGAATTTTCTGCCACACAGTGACTAACTACATATGTCACAGCCAGTTCTGTTGAGAAATTTGGTTGCTAAAAATTTTCTTCCTACAGGATCCATTGGAGCAATCATCGTCCCATTTCAGCAGGAAGTAATCTTAATATGACTACGCCCCCTTTCCCTACCCTTGGAAATTTGGGATAATAGTCATCGTCTTTGGGTTGGTTTTAGTTATTTGGGATTGGGTGATGCTTACACTCGGGTTTATCTTTTAGACAGGAATAGGGAATGGTGGGTAAAGGTATGGTTTAGATGGGATATAAGTAGATTAGCCTATTTCCTTGAGAATTTGAGTTTGAATGAGATAGTATTTTACAGCTTACATTGTTATGCATTCCTATGTGGTAAGCTATGTAAAATTAAGTTTATATTTTGTTATATTGTGTTAAATGTTTCCACTTATAATATTTATGCACATTATTTTTTACCATATTCTATGTATGTATACTTTTCTTGTGTTCAAGACATTTTGTATATTGATACAATTTGGGATATTTATCTTGCTGCCCTTTATAGTTCTACCTCTTGTCTTGACACTTATACTCTACCTCTATTTTAGGGATTTACATGTAGGTATATGTAAATAGTTATATTGTTTAAGTATTTGTTCCTGCTTTACTCAGGAAAGTTTTAATCAGTCTTTTTAGCTAAGTTCCCGAGTATTATAGATTATCTTCACTCACATTTCCTGTACCTATGAGATTAGTCAGATATAGATGCTTAATCTTCAATCCTTCATAGACATGCAGAACATGGCATTTAAATGTTTTAATATTAGTACTCCTTTGACATGAGACACTGTTGCTCCTGACAGCACCGTGCATTTTCCCGAAAATATGTTGGACACTGTTGTTGCTCCTGCTGGAGTTCAATCTCGCCTCAGCTAATGGCCTGTTGGGCATAGAATTGCCCCCACCTTGACCACTGATTTGGACATGCAGTCCTATGTGCTTGCAGGAGACAAATATAGAAGACTGCTTGACCTTGCCAAGTCAGGGTAAGACAGCCATTCTATTTCCCTGCTGTTGTTGTGGTCTGTCAAGTTCTCTTGGCCTTAGCCAAATCTGGGTGTACCAACGTCGCTGTGAGACCTAGGGTGACTGTTCAGGTGGCTTGCTGTTTCTGTCCTTGCTGCACCGTTTTGGAAGTTGTCCATCCGCATTTCCTGTCTACTCTAGTATTGTTATTTTCCTTCTCAGGTCTTGATGAGGTTGAAGATTAAACTATCATAACTATTATTCTCTCTTCCTAGTTAGATATATTAGGTACTAGACTTACGTTTTCCAGCTTAGGACAACTCTATTGTAAACTCCATTATGCCCTCACCCTAGGACTAGATATGTAGGTCATTTTGTTCTCGATTTTCCTTTTCTTAGAGCACACTTGTTATTCACTGTTTTGTATATAGTTTTGTATTAAGCCTAAATCTTTTCTTTAGACTAAAAGGGGAATTGTAGTGAGGTAGTCCTTCTGTAGCACTGACCACGCCCATTGGGGGGGTGGAGCGATGGGCGGAGGTGACCGGAGGAAGGAGGTCGGAGGGGGCCAGGAAGGCGCTCTCTTTCTGGCGTGACTCGGACAGGAGAGGATCGGGTTGAATTTCCTGGTGTTCATCTGTCTAGGTTGTAAGTTATTTCTCCCTGAATAAACATCTATTCGGCCTATTTGTTTATCCTGACCCTTATTTACCGCAATAGTTGGTCTCTTTTAACTAGTAAGTTTCTTCTATTTTATGATATTTTTTTCTGAAAAGGATAATGTAATCTGAGTTCCTTGACCTCAGAATTTACATAGCACATTTTTGTAATAATTGCATATCAAGGTTTGAAGTAAGAATCATCTTGGTGACTGCTCAATTCATAGCTTTTGTCATAGTTGATTGGCATTAAATGAAAGCCTGGCTATGAGTATAGATTGATGGCAGTATGTTCACCGTAAAAGATATATCAGGTCCAACATCTAACATGCTAGGGGGGTGGGCGGAAAGTGAAAGACAAATTGAAAAAGTACACCATAGTTCAATAATAATCTTCTTATACTGCTTATGAGGTAAGAACACAAAATATTGTTAAAGAGTCAGAGGAGCATCTGGCAAATGTTGGGATAGACTGGTTTAGATGTAGGTGATTTCAAATAATAATAACTTAAGGCAGCTCTATAATTCACCAGAATTGAGAAGTATATTTAAATATTTGGAAGGAAAATTTAAAGGAATGATTAAGGATAATTAATCTATGTGTGGTTATCTAATAAATTTTGTAATTCAATCTAACCATCAAGTAAACAATGATATTTTAAATTACCAAAAGTGATAGATGACAATATAAGAATAAATATTCTGGCCGGGCGGTGGTGGCAGATTTTAATCCCAACACCCATGAGGTAAAGGCAGGCAGATCTCTGTGAGTTCGAGGCCAGCCTGGTCTACAAGAACTACTTCCAGGACAGCTTCCAAAGCCACAGAGAAACCCTGTCTCAAAAAAAAAAAAAAAAAAAAAAGGAAAGAAAGAAAAACAGAAAAAGAAACAAATAAGCCCCACATATTAACAGAATGTACATTTCCAAAACCTGAAAAATTAATTCAGTGGCTAATAACAAGCTTTTTTTCACCAAATTTACTGAAAAAAAATCAATATCCATTTCCCATAATTTAAAATATGACTGCTACTGCATGCTATAAGAGCAATCAACTCAAAATTACATATAACAACAAGAGCTACAAAATGTCTAGATAAATTCATATAATAAGAATCTTAAATTTCACATTTATTTTTCTGGTAGATTAATAAATGCAAAAAGAGAAAATTCTGAAAAAAACCTTTGTGTGGTCACTTCTATAAAAACAGTGCATTGTAAAATAGTGTCTCCTAAAGTTATCAATTCAGCCAGCATTTTTAGGCATCCATCCAAGGACCACAACATAGGATGTCACATCCAATATTGCACATCCCATTTCAATCATTAATCAAGAAAATGGCCAAGGCGCTTACCTCCTGGTAAGCTGATAAAAGCATTTCTTCAATCCCACTTCTATATCCAGGATAATTCTAACTAGTGTCAAGTCAAGTTGACAGGAAGAGTTTGATTCCCACACTTCCCCATAGCTCCTCCGGACGGTGGCCCCAGGCCCTTATTGGCTCTGTCAAGCATGATCCAAGTTTTAGAAAAGGACTGTGTTCCTTCTCCATATATTAGGTCTCAGGGCAAGCTTTATATCAGTCTGACTCCCAACATACCAACACTGAAGCAAACAAACAAACAAACAAACAAACTTTGAGACCAGCCTCAGTTATGAAGTAAATGTGAGGCCAGATCAGATTGGGCTTATTGTGAGTCTCTGTCTTAAGAATTAACTTTAAAAACTCACTAATGCTAAAAACACTCTGGTGTCCTTCTACTTAGTACAGTTGTGCAGTTCTGTGGGAGTTCCTCTCTCCAATGGCCGCCATACTCACAGATTAAATTGTTTTCACAGTCTTCAAGATAGTAAGTTTACTCACATACCCTTTTCATGCTTAGCATTAATAATTCAGTGTTTTCCTAATAGACACTATACAATCTTGTGAGGTTTTTTTTTTTTTTTTTTTTTGCAATTTTAAGTTAAAACTCTTATTTTGGTATACAAATATAGTTTACAAAGGAGAATTATAAATATTATATAAGAATCCTAAAACCAAATGATTTTATTATCTATGCATTTGATGTCTACCTACGTGTTTATGTTATCTTCGAATGGATGTATCATCAATAGAGATGACATGAGTCTTAATTTTCAAGTTTCTGAAATGAGCACACAAAGTGATGAGATTTACCATGGCGGTTTCATACAGACTTTGTCTTGTTCGTCTTTCTTTTTTGTATATTGTTCTTCTCAGATTCATTCTTGCCTGATAACTGTCTCTGCTTTATGGCATATCCTTTATCCAATTACATTTCGTTGTGGGTTTGTATAAGATTAGCTTCTCAGTTTTTAAATATTTACAGTTTTTGACATCTAGACCTTTGTTATTGTTTTAGATTTATTTTTTGTCTCTGTTTTTGAGACAGAGTCTCTCGCTCAGTAGCCTAGAGATGCATTGGCCTCATGGCAATCCTTATCTCTACCTGTCAATTCTGGAATGACGTGTATTCCACCTTGTCCAACTTTAACCCCTCTACTTTGGCTGTATATCCACTGATCTGTCTAATCATGTCAGTCCCTCGTTACTAACCTGTTAATTATTTTTACATATTGAAATGTTACCTATCAATTGTATTTTGGATAATTTCATTAGTAATTTTCCAAGAAAATGTTCTCTTTTTTCTTTAACTTTTTTCTAATTAATTTTTTTTATTTAAATTAGAAACAATCTTATTTTATATATCAATCCTAGTTTTCTCTCCCTTCCATTGTCCTATGCTCCCCTCCCCCACCGACCTCTATCCCATTCCTTTTCTGCTCCATAGAAAGGGTGAGTCCTTCTGTGGGGGATCATCAAAGTCTGTCACATCATTTGGGACAGGACAGGGTCCTCAGGAGTCCATTCCCCATAGATGGATGCTCTGTCAGCCAAGAAACTATTCTTTATTATCTTAAACTTCCAAGGTTTTACAAAAATTAACGCTGAAAATGCATGAGAGGAATTTCGGGAATTGTACCACCTCATTTTCATTACATGAAAGAAATCATGTAAAAGTTGCCTTTATTGCACAAGGGTTGACTTTGACTTTGTATTACAGTCACTTTTTGTGACTTTTGGTTGTTTGTTTGATTTTTGTTTTTTGAGACAGGGTTTCTTTGTGTAGCTTTGGAGCCTGTCTTGGTACTTGTTCTGTAGACCAGGCTGGCCTCGAACTCATAGGTATCCACCTGCTTCTGCCTCCTGATTGTTGGGATTAAAGGCATGCGCCACCACCGCCCAGCTCTGAACACTATTTTAAATTATATTTTTTAGATTGAAACAATCTTATTTTACATAGCAATTCCCCCTTCCTTCCTTCCTTCCTTCCTCTCACTTCCCCCATCCTCTCTTCATCCGACCCCCATCCAATCCTCAGAAAGGGTAAAACCTGCTATGAGGGATCATCAAATTCTGTCACATCATTTGGGGTAAGACCAAGCCCCTCCTCTCCCCCCCCCTCTATCTAGGCTGATAGAGTATCCTTCTGTAAATAACAGGCTTCCAAATCCCATTCTGCACTAGAGATAAATATTGGTTCCACTGTCAGAGGTGCAATAGACTGTCCAGACCTCCAAACTAACACCCATGTTCAGGGGGCCTGGTTCGGTCCTATGCTGGTTCCCCAGCTGTCGGTATGGAACCCTGAGCTCCCAGCCTGTTCTTGACCTCTTTGTTCATCCTTCCTCCCTCTCTACAGCTGGATTCCAGGAATTCGGCTCTGGACTCTTGATCCTCCTGTCTCCACCTCCCGTGTGATGCGATGGAAAGTGAACAGGAAAGAAATTAAATATTAGTCTTCCGTGAACTTATTGGCTTATTTTCTATTCCCAACCATCTTGATTTTGTTTCTCTAAAAGGAGCATCATCACAGTGACACCATGTCGCTCTTCCTTCCGTTTTGCATTATTACTAGACTTAGAATTGCCTCGTTTACTCCTAAACAATTATAATATTCAGTTTTTATTGTTGGTCTGCTGTGCCATTTTAATACTTTAGTGTTTTTTTTCCTGGTGATTCAACTAAGGCTTACCCATGAATAGGGCTCTTGCTTTGGAAAATGCCAAACTGAAGCCACAGACTTTTATAGTAACCTAAGCAGAAGAACAGTTGGAGAATTTACTGGAGAAAAATGTCAAAAATTGTCAATTAAAAAAAAAAAAAAGATACCAGAGACTCAAAGATGTGTTCATAGCAAAAAGAAGAGTGAAGGCAAGAGTGGTTTTGAAACAGCAGAAGTTGTGGAGAGAAGTCAGCTTATACAGAAACCTCCTGGGCCTCAAAAATGGCATCTACTGTAGGGTATTCATGTGTGTGTTCATGTGATATACATGTGCCCGAGCATTGTGTCTGGAGGTCAGAGAACCATGGGCTACAAGAATTGGTCTCAAGTCGTTCTTGTTTACAGTGCTTTTATTCTGCTGAGCCTTCTTGCTGGCCGGAAAGTAAACTCTTAATTCTTTAATGGGGGGTTGATATGCTAGATATAACTCTACTTGAGTTTTAATAATGTACAATTAGAGAAATCATTGATTTTTCTTGAATTGTATTTGGTTGCATTCCTTCGGAATATTCAGTCACGTAAATGAAACGAAGAAACTGAAAGTATAAATGCATTTTCTGTAACAATTTTTATTCAGTTTTTTTTCAAAATATGTATAGATAATCGACTGAACCAACATACTACTTTTAAGTATAAAACTAAGAAAAGCCCATTAGTAACACTAAAATATGTAAGCATATAGTGTTACATATACGTTAAGATGCACTGCAGTGATAATGAATATATAATATCCTTCGTTGATTCCTGTTTAAATGCAAGGCTGGTTCATAGTTTGCTTTGGAAAGCTGTGGATGCTCTGTATGTGCTTTGATGGAAGGAAGGAGTGTGTCAATGTGAACAGGGCTAGAGATTTTATAGGACAGCCCTACTTCCTACCTGGCTTCTAGTCTCTGATAGTAAGGAAATGTAAACACCTTTTCCTGATGCCATGATGCAATAAATCTCTTCTCAAAATGAAATGAAAAATAAACACTTATATTTTTATTTATTTTATGTATTTTAATTTTAGAGAGTATAGTATAACATCATCCTCCCCTTCCCTTTTTCCCTCCAAATCTCCCACTCAGATTCCAGTTTCTCTCTCTCTCTCTCTCTCTCTCTCTCTGTGTGTGTGTGTGTGTGTGTGTGTGTGTGTGTGTGTGTGTGTGTGTGTGTATGTGTGTCTGTCTGTCTGTCTCTCCCTCTCTTTCATCCATGGCCACTTTAGTTCTTTAGTTGTGGCTACACATTTGTACCTGTGTATTACTAAATCTGTAGATACACCCTGCTCAACCCATAAAATTTTGCTTATATAGTTTCAAGACTGACTGTTTGGTACTTTGAAAACCAACCGGGGTGCTCTTCCCTTGGGAAGAGTATTTCTCCCTTCTTTTATGTTGTGTGGTCACAGCATTGAGAAAGGTAAATACGGAGACTTTCTCCAAAGAAATTAAGATTGAAATGCCTCAGACGTCATAATGGAGAGTCAACAAATTAGATTCAAACCCACACACTTATTGCTATTGATTTCATTTTTCACCATAAGCCAAATGTACTAGCAACAAACACATTTAAAACTCTTCTTTCTTGTAAAATGAGAAAAGTTTCATAAAAAATTAAGAGAAAAATCACACCAAGCTATAAAAACTGAACATGAAGCATTTCTGATTAATATTGGTAACAATCTTTGGTCTTTAAATTATAAGGTTTTATTGTGAGTGTATTTCCCACTCTTCTAGCTTTCTCTGAGAAGGGAAAATTGATGGGCCTATACTTCATGACATTATAATTCAATATAATTACCTACAGTAATAATCAAAAAGTGCCTCTTAGATCCTAGACCCATCATTCTCCTCCTGCAGGGTGGAAGATATTAGATGCAATCGCTTGAGTGTGCCCCTCGGGCCACAGATACCAAGTGTGCATGCACAGAGACATAAAAGATATATGCTTTGCACAGAGTAGCCATCCAGTAATTATGTGTTTCATCAACTATAATTGCAGAAGTTCTGACACATCTTCCTGGGATACTAGACTGTGATAATATTGCAGGAAGAAGGAAATTAGTCTCCCTCCTAGAGACCAACACTCTCTTCAGGTGCTAAAGGCATGTCAGTCATTCCTAAGGAGCATAAGCTGTGCCTTTAGGCAGGACCAGCTAGTGTCCTGACTGTATGAGGAATGACTTTTGTCTGAAAAGAAATAAAAAAAAAGTTGCTGCTAAGTTGGTTGAGAAATGGGAACAGTAAATATTTTCTTGAAACTTGCTGGAAAGTTTATCTGTAAGGACTTTAATTTTAACTTAGAGAAAAATACTGAAAGAACAAGGAGGTTTTAATGAATTGAACTAGACTAGTAAAGCTAAAAGCAAAAAATAAAAAAAAAAAAATAAAAAAAAAAAGAGAGCTTTGCAGTTTGGTTGAGATTGCAGTAAATGAGAAATAATCTCTCAGACTTACATAGTGCTTTTGTAAGAAACAAAATATAGGACACAAAGTGATTAAATATTAATGCTCTTAACTGATGTTTCTAGGAGAATATTTAATTATAAAAGAAGTGTTATTGTGCGACACAGTTGGGGACAGGCTCAGTGAGACAAAAATATTTGGCAGGAACTAGGACGCAGATCATTTTTACACGGTACTGCATGGAACTCAACTGAACAAGGAAAAATGTTTTATGAAATAATTTCAAGGACATTATTTTGAGTAATGGACTAATAATAATTAAAGTGGCACATTCATTTCTGTTATATATTATCAACAGTGACACTAACACCTCTTATATCCCCGACTTTGGAAGTCTTGAACTTGAAGGCCAAAGAAAAGATGCTGTAATGGGAAACAGAGAACCTTTTGTTTGTTTCTCTATGGCTTATTGCTTATTGCTGCTGACAACCCTCCGTGATCTGAGAATAGACCAGTCTTGGGAGCATCCAAGAAGAACCTTTATTCTCTAACACATAATTGGCACTTGGCACTACACCATCAACAAGCATCACAGAGCTATGGCTGCTAAGACAAGTTGATACAAGAGACCATTCCCCAATTGTGATCTCAGCTCTCCATGGAAGAATGGAATTACACCCAGGTCAGGTCTGACATCAACTGTATGTTCTCATTTCTCACACCATTCCCTGGAGCCTACTAAATACTATCCAAACTGATCCTTTATAATAGATCCATAAAATTATTGTTTACTAATGTATGCCATCAACAAATTTGAATGTGTTTTTTTAAGTTTATCATTTTATTTTCTGTGTATGTTTGCTTTATCTGTATGTGTCATATCTGTGAACCATGCAAGTACAGTGTTCTCAGAGGCTAGAAGGTGACCTTAGAGTCCTGGATCTAAAGTTGTAAGGAAAAGTGTACATGTTGGAAACATAACTCTGCACCTCTGCTAGAGTAGATGGTGTGCCTAAATGTTAACCCCTTTTCTCTCACAACAGGTGGTTTTGAGGTATATAGGAGTATTGTGTTTTGATTACCCTTGAAATGAATTTGAAAGAAAACACAGAACAAATATGTGCTCATTGGTATTTTTTTCATTCTTAACTGTCCATCAAACACATAGAAGAAAGAAGCAGGATGGTGGCCCCTCGAACCTGGAAGGGACAGAGAAAATGGTAAGAGAATGAAACCAGCACTGGTTGGGGAAGTTAATTTTGTTTTACACCATCATAAAGGATGGTTGTTGCAGAAATGTCTCGCACCACAGCCACGAGTGTTTGAAGATCTACTTGGTCACCATCTGGTTCTGTTTTGTAAAGTTGTAGAGCCCTTAAGGAATGGAACCTGGCTCCATTGGTGATTAAGTAATGGATCACCTAGAGGAGCCCTTGAAATCTGATAGCCTAGCCCCATTTCTTGTTCAATCTGTGCTGTCATGTCTCCCCAGTCATGATAAATCATATCCAATTTTTGCTGTAAGACAAAACAAACTTTTCTTCTCATAAGTTGCCTCCTGTTGGGTTAGTTTGGCACTGTGAAGAAAGTAACAAATACAATGACTATGGTTTAAAAACAAAAAAACCTATGACATAATTAAAAATTACTACAGAGTATAGAAATTACTAGTGTTTGGTGAAAGAAAATAGCTACCACCTGTATTTTACTATTGTACCCTTGTGCACATGAATTAAACTACCATATCAAGATGCCACATACATATTAAAGAATATAGTTCAATTAAAAACAAATGAAGTAAAAGAAAGTAGCAGGCTCAGGCTGGAGAAATACTCAGCCATTCATGGAACTTACTGTCTTAGACATGTTCTCACACTGTAAGAAGAAAGGACATCACAGGATGAGGAAAACGGACATTTTTGGAAATAATAATGGTTGGGTAGATGCTTCCTCAAAGGAAGATGTAGGCTTGATACAAAAAAGTATCCAGTGATCCATGGGTAAACATAAAAGCAATAACACCCATGTTCTACCAGTGTAACACCTTTGCCTACTGAAAATATTGAATAAAGTTCTGTCTCTTGAAATCAGTAAAAATAAAAAGGTCACCAAAAAGGACAAGCATATAGACTTGAAGGCTTGAATGCATAGCCATCCATCAGTCAATTTCTCTAAGTCAATTTTCTTAAATACCATGAAAAAAAATGAAGATGACTTAAATTTTCAAACACGACTGAAAAACTTATTGGAAGAAGAAGAGAAAACAAAAAAAAACACACATGATAAAAAGCCAATGGGTTAAAAAAAAATCACAAATGAGCCAAACCCAGGTATTGTGCTGCCTCAGGAAACTGAGAACCTGATTGGAAAACAAGAGAAGTGTAAATAATATAGTACTGCTGATTTGGGCTTCTAGTTCATTAATAGGTTCCCACACACCTGGTATTTAGGCTGGGGAACACATTACAACTGTGCTATTTCATGTGTTTTTCCTGAAGTTTATTTGGGCACTTAAAAAAAATCACAAGTTAAATAAACCTAAAAGTGGTTTCCTACGAAATAAGATTTACCAACAATATAGACATTTGGAAAATTGACATTTACTTTAAAAGAAAATAAGAGGAAAAACATTCCTGGTCCTGCTCCAATTGCCTTTCCTTCTCTAGGATACACACTTCTGGAACAAAAAGCAATTTTTACTTTCAAGAAATATTTTATGCCCTTGCCACAATTTCTAGTGTATATGTCAAACTTTTCACTTTTTATAAACCTCACAAAAATATTTCTGACAAGTCTGAAAAAGTTTTCTTTTCTTTGCTCCTATAAGTATTCTTATTTTCAAATTACCCAGTATGTCCTTCTATTTCTCCTGCTCAGTGTAATATTCGAAAATAACATCATATAAGTTTTAAAATGCTGCATATGTATCATGTGGTTAATTGAATAATATGTATCTATCTGAAAATTATTAGTTACATTTTCCTTTAAGTCTAAGGAACCCTGAAACCTGAAATTCTTGAAGAAAAAAAATATTGACATCTAAAGTAAAATCATCTCTCTCTTGCTTTACAATCACTGTGTGAATTTATTTTCATGATTATAACTGAAAACAGTGAATTTTTCTGACAGTTAAAAATATTTGCTTTGTATGAAAAGAAATGATTTGCTTAAACAAGCATTTTCAGAGGGCAGTGGATGTATGGCCATTGGTAGCTTATTTGCCTGATGTGTACAAAGCCCTGGGTTCATCTCCTATCACCACATAAATTGGACGTGATGGTGCACATCTATCCTAAGGTGTTGGGAATTGGATGTTCAAGGATTTCATTGGCTCCATGGCAAGTTCTAGACCAACATATGAAATACGATTCCACACTCCTCACAAATTAAATATACTTACTATTAAAATAAAATAACAGTATCACAATAGCAGAGATAAACTTACATATCAATAGGTAGCCAAGGAAAGAAGTCTCCACTCTCATTACTTAGTAGAGTATTTGTACTGTCACAGAGCTAATTTAAAGTTCTTGGAGATTAAACTGAGGTTGTTCATTCTAACTTTTACACTGCATAAACAATGCTGTCTTTATCATGTCTAGAGGCACATGATGCACTACTATTTTATCTTTTAATTTAATGTATGTGAGGAAGGGAGGTGTAAGGGAAGGACAGACAGAGAGACAGAAAAAGCGAGGAAAGGGGATGAACACATGCTACAGTGAATGTGTAGAGTCAGGAAAACATGCAGTAATTAGGTTTTTTTTCCTTAAATTTCAAAGCTTTATTACATCCTTTATTAAAGCTTTTATCAAACTCTGGGATATTATGCACCAGGCAGTCAAATATGGTAATAGCTATATTCTAAACTTAGCATTCATGTTCAGATTTCTGACTTTCCAATACACTTTTCCTGATAATGTCTCTGTATGCAGCTCAACATAAGTGCTGTTCTTTTAAAATTTCTTCTTTATTCGTTCTTCTGTCATCTAGTATATCCTGATCTCTTCCCAATCCCTCCCCCTACCTCCCTTCTCTCCCAAATCAACTCCTCCTCCTTTCCCTTCAGAAAAGGGCAGGACTCCCAGGGATATCAAGCAAACATGGCATATCAAGTAATAATAAGTCTAGGCACCTCCGCTCACATTAAGGCTCAACAAGGCAATCCAGTAGGATGAGGAAGACACAACCTAGTAGATGGAAGATCTCCCAAAAGCAGGCAAAAGTCAGTGACAACCCAGCTCCCACTGTTAGTTCCACAAGAATACCAAGCTACACAACTATGACATATATGTAGAGGACCTAGGTAAGACCCTTACAGGCTCCTTAATTGTCTGTTCAGTGTCTGTGAGCCCTTGGGATGGGGAGGGGGCCAGGAACAAGAGCCTGGATAACCCAGAGACTTAGTATTGTAAATTTTAAAAAGCAGCCAAGAAAGTAAGATGCCATTTGACAGAGTTCGAGCAGAGGGTTTTTTATTTTTTGTTTGTTTATTTGTTTTTGTGTGTGTTTTGTTTTGTTTTTAATTAGAGGGGAAAGAGAATAAGAAGGGGAAAAGGGAAGCAGCAGGACAGAGGAAAGAGAGGGAGCTAGAGAAAGGGGAGGGACAGACAGAATGAAAGTAAGAGAGAGAGAGAGAGAGAGATGGGAGGAGGTGGGTAGGGTCCTCTTAAAAGAGAACATAGTGAATGTGCACAGGTGGTGCTCTTAGTGGCTGCACCTGAGGGTGTATGCTGTCAAAACTCCAAAGGCAGGCCAGTACAGATGCCTGAATACTAATACCTAGGGTAGAACCAAACATGACCAGAAGAAAGTAAATATATAAATAAATAAGTAATAAATAAACTCACAGACCAGAGCCTAGCATAATTGTCATTGTCATCAGAGAGGCTTCCTCCAACAGCTAATGGGGGGAAATGTAGAGACCCATAGTCAAACATGAATGGAGGTTCAAGAATCTCACATGGCTAGGCGGGGGCGGATTGTAGAGCCAGAGAGGCCAAGGACACCACGAGAAAATGGCCCATAGGAATCAGTTCTTTTATTATAACAGGTGAGTCCTGAGAATGGAAGTCAAGTCTTGAGACATGGCAAAACACACTTTTCTCACCTGAACAATCTCCCTAACCACACATGATACACTTCTGCTCGCATTCAGTGTTGCCTGCTTTTGTCTTCTCAACAATATATTGCACAAGATTGTTTTTACTGACAGTTATGACCTTTGTGCAAGTAGTGAGTACTTTTTATAATGACTTTAAAATTATGTAATGACCCATCTCATATTCCCTGGCATTTAATGCTGATTGGCCTGTTTTCCTCAACATTCATTATGCCAATAAGCAATTTTTAAGTTTGAATATTCCTTACAAGTTTCCTCACTGATGATCAACATTCTTTAAAGTAAATGGTGCTTGCTGGTTTTCCTTTCCTTAGTTCATCAACTTGACACTTAAACATCCAACAAAGTCACCAGTGTGGTGAGTATATATTCCTCATTTTTAGTTTCTCAAAAAGAAAGAGAGGGAGGGAGGGAAGAAGAGAGAGAGACAGAGGGAGAGAGACAGAGTGGGAGAGACACAGAGAGAGGAGGGAAGAAGGAAGGAAAGAAGGAAGGAAGGAAGAAAGAAAGGAAAGAAAGTTCAACCAAAAGAACAACAATAAAACATAATACAAATACTGTAACAGTTGAACACCATACATTCTTCTGTGGACCAAATGATGGATATCACAACACAGCAGCAATGTCAGTGAGACCTCTGAGCTCTGACTTTTTATTCCAATAGGGTGAGAATATCATGTTCTCACATGGGGCTTTTCACGTTTTGAATGATAAAGTGGCCGGTGTCATCCATAAATTCCCCACACACCTGTGTGCATTGTCCTGTGAACTGGTCCTGTCCAGCATTTTCGTTACCTTAGTCAGCTTGATTAGACTATTGTCCATGAGGTGGAGATCTGTCAGAGAGCTCTAATCATTTTCAAATATAAAAGAATAATACAAGATTATCATATACCTAATCTATGTTCGCCACTTATTAGCTATTCCTCTAAGAAATTTTAGTCAAGCATTGTTTTAATCTTCAAAAACAAAAACAAATTATATAAATAGATCTGTATATTTCTTGTTTTAATTTCACAAACCACCCACTACTGCATCAGAAAATGGCTAGTTCATATTTTTATCAGCATCTGTGCATAAAGTGCCACTCTGTTTAATATGCATCTAAAATTCACAGCAAAAAAATATGCACTATCTTATTTTAGACTTGCAACGATTTTGACAAGTTAATTTTTCAAGAAATATGGCAAGTCACAGAAATCATGCAGAGGACAACACCATCCAAATCTGTAAAACTCTCCAAGTGTCAGCTACTGCCAGGTATGGTTTCATGATTTTGTACATTAAAATCTATGAAGCTATGTGAAATGAACACTTGCTTTCATTACCACATTTTTTATTAATTCAGAGTAGGTAAACTTATCATTTGTGATATTAGCAATTATAATAAATACAGATAGATATTTTAGCTCAGGCTGTTGGAACACTTAAAACTTGTTCAAAAATGTGGCTTTTAGTCAAGGAAAATCAAAAGGATTTATTTAATAAGCTTAATCAATAAGCATTTTTTCCAGACTCTAATTTTTTTTATTAGAATGGACAAATAATTGAATAGCTTAATTAAATAGACTTTCTTTAATAACTTTCTACAGCCTAAACTTATCAAATTACGGTAATTATCCTGTTTTTAGTTACAAATATTTATTTCTTTGTGGTAAGAATATTTAAAAATATTTTTTATTCACAATAGTCACTGGGAGGTCTGCTGTCTTCTGACCCTTTCCTTATTCAAACCTCTGCATAAAATAACTAGTTCACCAATAACAAATATATATGAGATTGCATGAAATGTTTTGAAAACTATTGACTAAAAAATACACAAGACTGACCAAATACACCCATCGTGCACATACCCAAACAAATAAAGTCTTCTTTTTAGTACTTTTTGATACAAGTAGATATTGATTAGCAAATTTTGAGCTAGGACTTTGGGAGAGAAGGAAACAAAATTGTTACTAAGATTTCCAAGATATTACTTAAATATTTCGATGAGTATAAAGAATATCTGGTGTCTATTTATCATTGAAAATAATTTGGTTATAATTCTGCTCAACTCTGTTTCTTTAAAGAAGAAATCACCAGTAATAGAAATATAAAAAGTGAAAAGGCATATGACCCTACTTCAAGAAGAGTCCCATAAACACATCTCCTGGGACACAATTTTTCTCACAAAGCTGTGAACTTAGACCAAAATGTCCAAATCCTAGGTAGACTTTAATTCTAAGCTCCTTGGAATGTTCTTAGTATGACTTTGATGGATGTCTTTCTGTTTTTTGCCTATTTGTAGTTCCCACCTTTGCTGCATAATTCTTCCAGCATTTTCTTTCTCATTTAATGTTGTATTTTACACTCATATACTTCTGTTGGTGGCCACACTATTTTGATTTCTAGTTCTGTTGGTATCTACTCCCATTCTCAGTTTTTAGTGTTATCTGTTTCCATTTATTATCTACTAATTTTCCCAGGTTATCAGCCAATTTTTTTTTTTTTTTTTTTTGGTGCTCAATTTTAATCCAATGTTCAGTTCCAGCAGAAAAATATGATCGATTGCTCATACTTTTCTTTGATCTTTACCATAATATCTCCAAATTCTCACACTTACAATGCATGGGTCCTCAGTGGAATTGCCCCCTTCATAATAGTTTCTCTCTTGCACTGAGTTAAAAGTATTTTGGTATTTTGGTTCCCTCCAGCTATATCGTGTTCTCCTTGGAAAGTGAGTGGCCCTGTAAATGTAGTTTTCTATGTATTACTTATTACTTCACCACTGAAATAGAGAACAGATTATATTATAATGGCTTGGTCTCAACTACAGCAAACCAGCATTGGATACAGGATTAAAAGACTTTCAGGAGACCCTCAAAAGTCCCAGATGTTAGGGTGATTGTATTATGCTGTATGATTGCTTAGCAGCTCTAGACTTTCTACTTATCTCTTCTGTTCTTAGTTCAACTCAGCAATGGTTCTTTAGTTACATTAAGAATCTGAAGCAATAGGAAGAGAACCCTAACAACTAGATACCTGTTTCTGGGCCCACATAATCAATTCTGCCCTAACTTCAGTTTTCCTCTATCATCTTGGGTTCACATCTCTGTTATGTGCCATGAATCCTCTCCTTGTTCAAGGAAACAGAGCTCCTTTTCCCCTTTATAAAGTTTTTTTTTTTGATAATTTATTTAAATTTGAAACAAATTTGTTTTCGATGTCAATCCCAGTTCCCGCACCCTCGCCTCCTCCCCTCACTCCACCAACTCCCATCCCTCCCCCTTTCTGCTTCCTAGAGATGGTGAAGCCTTCCATGGGGAGTCTTTAAATTCTATCATATCATTTGGAGTAGGGCCAAGGCCCTCCTCCATGTGTCTATGCTGAGGGACTATCCCTCTATGTGGAATTGGCTCCCAAAGTCCATTCATATACTAAGGATAAATACTGATCCATGACCAGAGGCCCTATAGATTCCCCAGTCCTCCTAATTAACACCAAATTGAGGGGCTCTGTGTCAGTCCTAAGCTGGTTTCCCAGCTGTCAATCTATGGTCCATGAGCTCCCCCTAGTTCAGGTCAGCTGTTTCTGTGGGTTTCCCCAGCCTGGTCTTTACTCCTTTGCTCATCACACCTCCATCTCTGCAACTGGATTCCAGAAGTTTGGCTCAGTGTTTAGCTGTGGGTGTCTGCTTCTGCTTCCATCAGCTACTGGATGAAGACTCTAGGATGGCATATAAGGTAATCACCAATCTCATTTATTGGGGAAGGGTATTTAACGTAGCATCTCCATTATTGTTTAGATTGTTTGTTGGGGTCATCTTTGTAGATCTCTAGAAATTTTCCTAGTTCCAATTTTCTCTTTAAACCTGTAATGGCTCCCTCTATTATGATATCTCTTTTCTTGCTCCCCTCTATTCTTTCTGCTTCCTCATGCCCTCCTCTCCATTCCTGTTCTCCCCTTCTCTTTCTCCTAACTCCTTCTCCTCTCCCCTCCATGCTCCCAATTTACTCAGGAGATCTTGTCCCTTTCCCCTTCTCAGGGGGACCACGTATGTCTCTCTTTGGGTCCTCCTTGTTTCCTAGCTTTTCTGGAGGTGTGGACTGTATGCTGGTAATCCTTTGATCTATGTCTAAAATCCATATATGAGTAAGTACATACCATGTTTTTCTTTTTGAGACTAGGTTACTTCACTCAGGAAGGTTTCTTCTAGTTGCACCCATTTGTCTGCGAATTTCAAGATTCCATCGTGTTTTTTTTTTTTCTGCTGAATAGTACTTCCTTGTGAAAATGTACCACTTTTTATTCACCTATTCTTCAGCCAACAGGCATATAGGTTGCTTCCAGGTTCTGGAAATTGCAAATAATGATGCTATGAACATAGTTGAACAAATGTCCTTGTTGTATGAATGTGTATCATATGGATATATGCTAAGACTGGAATTACTGGATCTTGAAGTAGACTGGTTCCCATTTTCTTGAGGAACTCCCATACTGACTTTCAAAATGGCTATAAATGTTTGCATTCCCACCAGCAGTGGAGGAGTGTACCTCTTTCTCCAGACCCTCTTGAACATAACCTGTCTTTGGTGTTTTCAATTTTAGCCATCGTGACAGGAGTAAGATGGTATCTCAGAGTTATTTTGATTTGCATTTCCCTGATGACTAAGGATGATGAGCACTTACTTATGTGTCTTTTAGCTATTTTAGATTCCTCTATTGAGAATTTTCTATTTAGTTCTGTCTCCCACTGTATAATTGGATTATTTGGTGTTTTGGTAACTAGCTTCTTGAGTTGTTTGTATATTTTGGAAATCAGCCCTCTGTCAGATATGGGATTGGTAAATATCTTTTCACAATCTGTGGGCCATTTTGTCTTGGTGACTTTGTCCTTTGCCTTAAAGAAGCTTCTCAGTTTCAGGAGTTCCCATTTATTAATTGTTGATCTCAATGTCTGTGCTACTAGTGTTTTGTTCAGGAATCAGTCTCCTGTACCAATTCATTCAAGGGTACCTCCCACTTTCTCTACTAAGAGGTTCAATGTGGCTGGATTTATGTTGATGTCTTTGATCCGTTCGGACTTAAGGTTTGTCCATGGCAATAGATATGGATCTACCTGCAGTCTTTTATACAGTCTTTACATAACCATCCAGTTATGCCAGCACCATTTGTTAAAGATCCTTCTTTTTTGTCAAATTAATCAACATTTATCAATACTTACTTCATTATTCTCCTATAGAAGTACATTGAGAAAAATGTTCTTTGTGAGAAATAATTATTCTGTCAATATGTAATACACAACCAAAACAAAACAACAAAAAGAAATACCACTAACAATAAAAGGTTTAGGGATTTCTTCATCCAGAAATTGATGGGAACAGGTTCAGATCCTCACAGTAAAACATTGGGCCAAGCTCAGGGATTTATGCTGATGAGATGGAGGAATGACTGTGTGGACCTGAGGGGTCAAGGTCATCACAAGCAAATCCCCTACCAAATACTCATAGTAACTCACAGAGTCTGAACAATGGGGAGCCTTCACAGGACCAAACTGGGACTTCTACATATATGTGATAGTTGTTTAGTTTAATCTACTTGTAGAACTCCTAACGGCGGGAACAGACACTGTCCCTAACACTTTGACTGGCTTTTGGGAAACTATTTCTCACACTGCGTTGCCTTGCCCAGCCTTAATTCCAGGATAAGTACTTAGTCTTATGGTGCCTTGATATGCCATGCTTTGCTGATACTCATATGAGGCCTATGCCTTTCTGAACAGAAATAGAGAAGTAGATTGAGGTGGGGCACTCAAGTTGCAGAAGGGAGGTGGGGGTAGGAAATGGAAGAGAGGAGGGAAAGGAAACTGTTCAGGATGTAAGATACATACATTAATGTAATTTTAAAAAGATTTAATTATCTCAATCAGAAATCTATGGAAATCCTTTAATTGAAAGCAAAAGCTGAAATTGTCGTCTAATTCCAAATCTCATGTGATAAATAGCTAAGCCATAAGTGTAGTGGTTTTAAAAATTGATAGAATTACTTATTTTTACTTTCTGTGTATTAGTGTTTTGCCCATATGAATGTCTCTTTGTCATATATGTCCAGTACCCATGGAGTGCTGGGACCCCTAGAAATGGTTTCTTCAGCAGTTGTGAGACACTGGTATGTGTGCTGGGAACTGAACCCTGGTCCTCTGCAAGAGCAACAAGTGTTCTTAACAAGCCAGGTTGTCTCTACATCCCCTATGTGAGGTCATCTAAATCATACTGAATGTCATCACTCTTTTATGTCTTCAGAAGAGGCTCCCCCTTAAGGTCATTGTGTCATTTGTTATTTTTTCTGGCCTTCCCATAGCCTATGGTCATTAATCACTCATATGCAAAGATAAAATAAGAAAGTATCATAGGCACTAAAATGCTCCTGCAAAATTCCCAATTTATTTACAAAGGTAGACGGATCTACTGCTAAGGGTTTTTCAGAGCAACATGCTTACCCTTTGGACATTTCCATCATTGTCCATTCCAACCTACAAATCCCTGTGGAAGCAGGTAATCTGTGTCAAATTTTCCCTATCTTGCTTAAACATAAAGATGAATTTACAAACATCATTTCACTTGGAGAATATGCCAATGTGTAATTTCTGTTATGAGAAGGGTAAAATGGCAACCTTGCTGGTTCATCGTGAGATGAATAAATTCAACCACTTTGGAATTGTGACAACAGTGCTTAACTAAAATAAATGACAAGACCTTAAAATATCACACAACAAATTTAGTGTTTTCCTTGAAGAAATATTTTAGCCTCCATGGCTTACAGACAGAGTATCTTTCCACCTGGTCCCACAATCAGTTAGCCTAAATAAACACACAGAGACTTATATTAAGTATATACTGTTTGGCTTATGGCTCAGGCTTCTTATAGGCTAGCATTCTCTTAACTATTAACCCATAATCTATTTATCTCTACATTGTCTTATCTTACTGGAGAACTTCCAGTGTCGCAACTTCCCAACAGTTACATGGTATCTCCTCCAGGCATCTCTGTGCCTCCTCTCCCTAGAACTCTCCTTGCCTGGTAACCCTGCCTATATAAATCAGTGTTTTATTCATCAACCAATAAGAGAAACATATATTAACAAAATACAGAAGGACATTCCCCATCAATGGCAGGTCAAGCAGGAAATGGCAACAGCCACTTCTCAGTCACCAGCTTTCTCAAGTTTGGTATTTTTTTTTTTTTTCAGATGTGACACATTTAATTCTACCATTTAAAGGTTAGCTTGATATAAATTTTCTAGATGGATAAAAAGTAACAATTAAAGATATGAAATATAAAGGATTAATTCTATTTTGCCCTCATGTCTGCTTCAGTAACAGATGAAGTCTGAAAAAATATATTCAGCTCTCAAATCTCTAGATTCCTATGCATCATGAATATTTAATTGCAAATACAATAGTTTAATAGTAGACCAGCAGCATTGACAGGCCTTGGCACCACTATTTATGTAGGAATAGTTATTACACTAGTGTGTATAGACCTTTACAATGTTCTGTTACATTTAGATTTGTTACAGAAGTCATAATTTTACTGTATATGTATTAAAGTTTCATAAATGATTTTCTCTTTTATATAATCCACTAAATTTACTCATTTAATATTTATCTTATGTTTGTAGTATTTCTCTACTAATAAATATTTTGTTTCCTGTTATTGTATTCTGATATTATACATAATGGAAAAACAAATATTTCTTGTTTTTGACATTTCATTTATGTATAAGCACACCTGGAATATAAATTTCTAGGAGGAATATTTCAGTGTTGAAAAAAATACATGCAGCTGTTTATGGCTGTTCAGTGTCTCCTTCCTCAGCTGTAATGCCCATGAGCCAAAATAATTACCAGAATGACATGATATGCATAAAAGTTCAATGAATGATATTCACATGTTGGTGGAAACTTGGAGCTGTTTAAATGTTGTTCCTGGAAACCTAGTGAACTTCTGGGGTCTAGTGATATTATGGACCATAGATTAACACCACTTTGCTAGACCAGCATAATTCCTCACTACATTCTAAACCCACAGGTAAATACAGTTACCAGCCCCCACCAAAGAAGTGTCCTTTCATAGGTAATAGAGACCATTGCCTAAAACCACCAGGGTACACAATGCAGAGATCAATAGATGGTGAACAGCTCAGCCACAATATATACATCTCCATCATGGACCTGCATCTAGCTTAGGGAACATCACAAATGAGGGAGTGGAAATATTGTAAAAGCTGTAACACAGGAAAACTACTCTGAAACCATCTTTCCTAAAAATGGCCATTTAAACAATATCAGAACAATGACAATATCATTATAAATGTTCATGAGGAAAATAAAAAATTTTGTGGGGTCCCAGTCCCATATACAAAACTACAGTCTACTCTTTATGACTAAGACAAGGAAAATTAGACTCTCAAATGGATGATAGCTCTTATTGGCTGTTCAATGTAGAAAGATCAGCCCTTAGAGGCAAAAGTGTCAAAAATAGACTTAGCATATATTATTTACATACATATAAGAGAGAGAGAGAGAGTAATAAAGTAAAGGAAGCTATCAACTTGAGGAGAGCATGGGAAAGTTTGAGAGAAGGTAATCGGAAGGGGGTGGAGGGACAAAAAGGAGGGGCCGAATGATTTAATTCTCTTTCAATTAAACACATACTTAGAAAGAATAAAATGCCTTTGAAAAGTAACATATTTCCAATATTTTTCAATAACACTTTTATCATTAAATTCCTCAGGTTGGACAGATAAATGATAGAAATGTAAATATTCTATGATTTTCTTACTAATTTAATATTAGTATGTTTTATGCATACCTTGTGTGGCCATGGAACTGCAAAGTTACATTATCTTTTCCCTGAATAATTCGTTAGTATAAGAAAATGTTTCCCTTTTTTTAAAGTTAACATATTCTTTGGTAAATTTCTTGAAGGCCCAATAATTTCTTTTATTTTAGAAATGTGTTTTCCCAGCTTAGCTCTTTGTTTCTCTCAGATACTTTCTGCAGGCTCTGAGCTAGAACAGTCAAAATGCCTGCTCCTTCTCCCATAATTTTGGTCTGACTCCATGTGCTGTCCTAGGTCCTGAAATTTAAAAAGAGGCCTGGTTTTCTAAATACTGGTCTTCGGCATGGGAATGAAAATTCCAAGTCTAATACTTTACATTAATTGCAAGAACTTTTACTTTCCTGCTTTCTGTTGACTTGTTTAACTGGGTAATTTCCTGAAGATCACATTGACTCTTAATACAGAGAGATAAGTATTTGTCTCCAGTGTTTTGTGTTCTTGACAAGTCACTGTTAATGTGTGGTTTAATACATTCTATTTCATTTCGTTGCTTGCCTCTACAAATAGACAGCTAGTTTTTCCTTTTGCTTTTTAATTTTCATTTGAATGCAAAAACTTTGGACATTTTACAATATGAAAAATGATCATTTTCTCCAGAAATGACATTTCAAGTAGACTGTATTGAACATATGAAAAGATTACAATTATTATTACATGTTATGAACTGTATCACCTAAAAATTACTTAATATTCTCCAGTGACCAATGGAAAAGAGGTCAGAGGTGTAACAATTCTCACCTTAAATATATCTACAAAGTCAGAGTGAATATTTAGTGATAGCAATAAATATATAATTAATATAAATATATAACTATTAAGTAAAAAAAAATCACTACTTTCAATTAAGTAGTATTACCAAATGTAGCAGAACTTTCTCTAAAAAATGCATAGAAGGTGAGTGCAGTAGATTGCAGGGAACATCCCTCTGCTGATAACGGGCTTTGCTATGAACTGAAGATCTGAGCTCCAATCCCACATACCCATATAAAAGCAGCGTATGTGTCTGTTTTCACATGTATCCCAGGACTGGGAGTTAGAGACAGGCTAATCCCTGGCTAATCCCATAGCTCAGTGATCATCCCTTCTAGCTGAAACAGTGAGCTCCGGCTCAGTGATAGATCCCACCTCAGAAAAATTAAGTAGACAAGTGTTTGAGGGAAGACATGTCAACACCAACTTATGTCCTCCACATACCACCATGGCCCTGTACACATGCACACAGCTTCATACAGCAGACACACATATGCACAGAAACAAAAATAGAACATGCAGGATGGGAATATTTAATATTCAAAAATGAAAATGATAGAAGACAAAAATTGGTAAATCTGAATTGAAAATAATCATATTTGTTCAAGGAGTGAGTTTGGACTGTTTCTAAAATATTAGCTTAGCAGGCGTAAGAGCCACATTTTACTTTTACTGTAAAGTAAGGATCATGTAATCCCTGTGAAGAGGCTCACAACTGCCTATAACTCCAGCTCCAACCACTGTACTGGGTGCCCTCTTGTTACCTCTGCAGGCATCGGCATATAAGCAGCAAAGATTCACACACACACACACACACACTCACACACACACACACACACACACACACACACACTATAGATTACATAACTGTTCACATGGCTATTTCTTGTTTTGTCCATTTCCCTAATATAAATCTACTTCATTCCTATCTCTCCCAGCAATACCTTCAGGAGACAGTATTTAAATCCTTTTTGTTTTTAAAGCTAAATGTCAACTAACTCACATAGTGTTATTTTTAAAAGTCTGCTTTTGAACTAACACATCAAATAAATTTGTCTTTGCATGCTTTGTTGGGACATTATAGCATATAAAAAGTGTCTCTATGGAGTCTGTGTGAGTTTATGCATTATTGTGGCCTTATCCTAAAGTGTTTCAGTAAAACTCAGGAAACCTTAATTCTCAACTCATTTACAAGCCACCTACATTAATTACACATTTAGAAGAGTTATCTATGCTTCATCACTCTTGTCTTCCTACTTTGCATCTTTGAATTATATTCTCACCCTTCACTAAGGATAAGCAAGCATACCAATCTCTAAGATTTTTTGTTAACATATGAAAAAGTATGAGAACAGATATATTTTCATTTTGGGGATAACACATAAATATCAATCCCCTTTCTCCTCTTTTATACGGTTTTAACTAATGGCTGATATAACTGCATATGTTCCATTTAACACTGAAAGAAAGGGAAATAGAATCAAAGATGAAATATCTAGCTTTTACTGTTTAATCGGTACTTTGGCTGATTTACTAACAAAGAAATTAGATTCTTTGTCAATGTGATCATAATGCCAGGCAGGAACAACTTTAGGGAGGATGAGATTATTTGGCATACATAGTTTCATGACTTTCAGTTTACTATGACCAAGAATGCTAGATATTTCTGTTCATGGAGAGAGGCCCCATGGTATCTGGTTTTCACATGGTGACCTCGCAGGAAGCAACAAGCACAGGGTTGAAACACATGTCATGAGAATGTCTGTTAAACCCAACTGGGTCATGAATGCTGTTAGTTCCTTTGTTTCTTTGTTAAGTTTTTGTCTGGTAGTTCTATCCAGTGGTGATAGTGGGGTGTTGAAGTCTCCCACTATAAGTGTGTGGGGGTTTTGTTTGTGATTTGAGTTTTAGTAATGATTCTTTTACGAATGCGGGTGCCTTTCTGTTTGGTGCATAGATGTTCAGAATTGAGACTTCATCTTGATGCAATGCCCTTCTTCACTGAAGATCAGACACTTAATGACATTCTTCTTCACCAGTAAAGTCCCCTTCCAAAGCCTTTCTCCACCTTCAAAATGTTACCACAAGCTGGACAGAGTGTTCAAAATATGAGAGACTGTGGGGACCCAGCACCCACCATTATATGTGACATGATAACACAGACTCCAATGGAGTATACAGCCAATATGTAACTGATGGTAACTGAGGCTGATACAGAAAATGCATGTTGTTCCTTAGTCATGTTATACATGAAAAATGCATTTCCTTATGGTTATGTTCATGCATGTGTGCCGGTACATCTGCACGTGTGGTATATGCAGTGTCGTGGCCTGATGTCAATGTTCAGTAACTTCTGTCACTTTCCACTGTAGTTTTGGAACAGGGATTCTCATGAAACCGGAGCTCATCAATCCCACTAGGCTGGCCAGCGGGCCCCAGAAAACCCCTCCTCAGTGCAAGAGTCACAGAAACACATCTGTGCTTTCACCTAGGTCCTGAAGATGAAAAGCAGGGTACACACGCTTGTGAAGCAGACACCACACACACTGAGTGTCCTCACAACTTCTTCTCATTCAAACAATTTTTTTAAAAAATCAATTAATAATTTTAAATTAACTCCCATGTTTCTTTTTGCTTTACATGAAGTTTGACCTAAACCCTGAACAAATTTCTACTTCAACTCTTTATGTAGCAATTATAAAGTAAAGCAAGAGGAAACATGTTTGAGAATCTGTGTTGATACCTTGTTTATACTTAACAAGTAAAGCATACATGATAATCAGAGGGCAGAGCTAGCCAGCAGCTAACCATAGAGGTCTAGAGGTCTGTGCAGACAGACAAGAAGTGAGATGGCTGAGCTGAGAGAGAAATAAGGTGGGAGGAGACAGGAACTTGCTGTCATTGTAGTCTAAGGATTTCATAGAGGTAAGAGCTCTACTAGCTAGCTGCTCTGCTTCTCTGATCTCTCAGATTTCATTTCCTAATGTCTGACTCCAGGTCTTTATTATTAAGAACAATTAGAACTCATGTTACAGGGATCAGTGTAAATATCCTTTATGCACAATGAAGAAATGATATTTCTAAAGTACAGCATCAAGCACTTAACAAGATATAATAAACACAGACAGACATTCATATTGTTTTGAGTGTTTTAAATCAAACATGTTAATTGTATAGAATTAGAGAAAATATTAATCACTGGAGTCCACAAGTGGTTAGAACAGGAGGGTATAATTGCAATTTAATTATTAGTTTTATTGTTATATATTGCGGTAAATAAGGATCAGGATAAACAAATAGGCCGAATAGATGTTTTATCAGGGAGAAATAACTTACAACCTAGACAGATGAACACCAGGAAATTCAACCCGATCCTCTCCTGTCCGAGTCACGCCAGAAAGAGAGAGCGCCTTCCTGGCCCCCTCCGATCTCCTTCCTCAGGTCACCTCCGCCCATCGCTCCACCCCCCAATGGGCGTGGTCAGTGCTACAGAAGGACTACCTCACTACAATTCCCCTTTTAGTCTAAAGAAAAGATTTAGGCTTAATACAAAACTATATACAAAACAGTGAATAACAAGTGTGCCCTAAGAAAAGGAAAATCGAGAACAAAATGACCTACATATCTAGTCCTAGGGTGAGGGCATAATGGAGTTTACAATAGAGTTGTCCTAAGCTGGAAAACGTAAGTCTAGTACCTAATATATCTAACTAGGAAGAGAGAATAATAGTTGTGATAGTTTAATCTTCAACCTCATCAAGACCTGAGAAGGAAAATAACAATACTAGAGTAGACAGGAAATGCGGATGGACAACTTCCAAAAGGTGCAGCGAGGACAGAAACAGCAAGCCACCTGAACAGTCACCCTAGGTCTCACAGCGACGTTGGTACACCCAGATTTGGCTAAGGCCAAGAGAACTTGACAGACCACAACAACAGCAGGGAAATAGAATGGCTGTCTTACCCTGACTTGGCAAGGTCAAGCAGTCTTCTATATGCTTTGAATTCTATCATTTTCAATGTTTCGAATCTTTGTCTCTATGTTTTGAATTCCATCATTTTCAATGTTTCGAATCTTTGTCACTAAGTCTCCCATGGTTTGTACAAGTTTCTTATTGTTTGCTGTAATCTCAAACCATTTCTTTAAGGATATCATGTTAATGATGAAACCCATTGCTATTACAAAATAAAAGTATATATTGGTCCAGTCATAAGTTTCTTCTGTTAAAATTCCTTCTACATATGAAGTAAAATAATTCCTAAAGTTCTGCATAGTAAAATTATCTGCCATAGTTATGGAACAATTTATCTCAGATTTTATATCAGCTTAAATTGTAAAGGATGTTACAATTACCTTAGGTGTAATTCTGCTGTCCTGGAACTTTGATGCTTTTAGTTGTATATCTCAGCTTGTGGTAGCTACGCCTGGAGGTGTGTCATCAAATAGCGCCTAGCCGCCCAGGCTCGTCTGATCCCAGTTCCTGTAAAAAGTTCTTAACAAACTATGGCAAGCAGAATTTTGTTAAAAGGGGACTTTTGGAGTTACTTGTAACACAAGACGAAACGCGTGCAAGTCGGGCAGGTGCCGCCGGGCGGGTGCTGCTGGGTGGGTGCCGCGGGGCGGGTGCTGCCGAGAGGCTCTGCGGGAATGCAAAGTCCCGTGTGGAAATGGGCAAAAAATGTTAAGCGGTAAGTGCCTTCTCAGGTCTGCTTTAGCGGCAAAGATCTCCTTTGCAGTAAGAAGAGGCAAATGTCCCAAAGCTGTGGTGAGTCCACCTGGTTAAACCCTGCCCGTTGGGGAAGGTGGGGGAGGGGGACGGCTTCTGCCGCCTGGGGGCAAAACCCAGGTAAATCCCGCTTCTGACACCAGATATTGCGGTAAATAAGGATCAGGATAAACAAATAGGCCGAATAGATGTTTATTCAGGGAGAAATAACTTACAACCTAGACAGATGAACACCAGGAAATTCAACCCGATCCTCTCCTGTCCGAGTCATGCCAGAAAGAGAGAGCACCTTCCTGGCCCCCTCTGACCTCCTTCCTCAGGTCACCTCCGCCCATCGCTCCACCCCCCAATGGGCGTGGTCAGTGCTACAGAAGGACTACCTCACTACAGTTATACATTGAGGTAAAGTAGAGCAGGCACAGCTATATAAAATACCCAATTCTGTAATATATTCATGTTAAAAAATTAAAATATAGAATCTAATAAATGACAGTCTGAAAGGTCGGCAACTTCTTTTTCTTCTCTTTTGGGTTAAAATACATTTGAATACTCTATTTAATTGTATATTAACTGTCAGTTTATTGGCCATTAAGTAACATAGTTGATTATGAACTTTTAATACTTCAAGCATTTTAGGTTAATTTCTGATATCTAATTTCCCATTGATTTGATTCATTTTTCTTAGACTAATTATCCCTTAGGAAGCATACTTTATTTTACTGTCAACACAAGCCAAGCCCTGACCTTTTGTAGAAGTGGAAGAAGCCATCTAACAATACCTCTCTCTGGATGCAGTTTCTTTGATGATTTCTCCTTTTCATTTAAAATTTATTTGTCTCCTTGGCCACTTCCTGGAGACTTCCTTTAACTGAAAATAAAACCAAAATGTCACCTGTATTTGATTATTAAGCATTATTATCGAACTCATTTAATAGTAATAAACGTGCAACTTACATATAACCCTCACTTCCTAATATAATGGGTGAGATTGTAATGATAAAGGCAATTGATAGCACATTTTATGAGAGATGCTTAACCGTGCATATATCACTGTTTTATGAATCACAGACAAAATTACCCAGTGTTTCTCAAACATACACGTGAGAAAACGAAATGAGTAATTTTTTAGTTGAGAAACCCGTTGATTAATATGTCTACCAGTAATGACTCAGCCAAAATACTTTAGTCATATACCTTAAAGAATTAGGACACTCATTATGTTTTTCTCCATATTAAAACAGTCTTTCACTTCTAACTTTGGGCTTGCCAGAAGGCAAACAGTTCATGTTAGAAAGGAAATCTCAGAGACAATTCAAAAGAAACAAAAGCCAATCATTAGACTGAGCTCCTGGGGCCCTCCTGAAGAAAGAGAGGAGGGATTGTTCCAGCCACAGGGGTTAAGGTCATGACAGGGGAACCCACAGAGATAGCTGACCTGAATGGATGGGAATTTCATAGATTCTGGACCAAAAGTTAGGGAGCCTGCATGAGAGGGACCAAGGCCCTCTGCATGTGGTCTGCAAGGCAACGAGCAGTAAGATCAGGACCTGTCCCTGGTGTTTAGTGGGTTTTAGGGAACCTGCTCCCCGTGCTAGATTTCCTTTCCCAGCCTTGACTGAGGAGGAGCTTCATCCTAGCTCAACTTGATGTGTCATGCTTTGTTCAAGCCCTGGGAGGCTGCCCCTTCTTGAATGGAGTTGGATGGAGGAGGATTGGATGGGGAGAACAGTAGATAGGAATGGGAGGGGAGGTTGTAGCAGGGCAAGAGAAAGGGGAAAATGATGTTGATATGTAAAATAAATGAAAAAAAATGTTAATAAAATAGTAAAGCAACAAAAGCAAAGTAACTGTGCATAGTATATTAATTAAATGTTCAGTCAGAACATCAATATTCTTTCAATCAGTTTTTCAAACAATGAAATGTCTCTGCTGTGTGTATAAGTGTAGTGTAGTATGTGTTTCATTGTTCGAGGAACTGAGATTTTTTTATATTAGGTATTAACATATAGTATTTTATAGTTTGAAATATAATAATGGTGACACTGGATTCCAGAATAATTAGAAAAAATTTTGAAGTAATTTTACAACATGCCATATGGTATAATATAGACAAAACATGTTCTAATATAAAAATATCATGAGATATTTCTTTTAGCATATTTAATTACTTTTATATTCCCTTTGAAATTTTTACAGACAGGTATATTAACATTTGTTATATTATCTTATGTGGTTACTTTATTCCTCTTCCTGGAAATAACCTTCAGGAATTATGCCAAGTAAGTTATCAATTAATTATTTAATGCAAATGATTTTGTTTTCTTACAAGAGCAGCATCAATAAGTGCTACAGAGACCCAATGATTTCTTGCTGTAAAAATGTTTTATATAGCCACTAAGTACTTCAAATACACTAAGTTGTCCATGTGTCCCTGAACAAACAGAAGTGGCTTCGTTTTTATTTTTCACCAGAAAGAGTCTCTGTGTAGTTCTTGTTGCCCTGGGACTCACTCTGTAGACCAGGCTGGCCTTGAACTAAGGGAGATCTGCTTAACTCTGCCTCCCAAATCCTGGTATTAAAGGCATGTGCCAACACTGCCAGGCTAGAAGTGGCTTCTTGCTATTTTTTTCCTATTTATTTATTTATTTATTTATTTATTTATTTATTACATGTCGATCCCAGTTCCCTCTCCCTCCCTCCCTTCCTCCCTTCTTCCGTCCCTCCCTCTTACCCTCTTTGCCCCCTCACATGCACTCTGACCACCTTCCCCTCCTATTCCCCCACCCCAATTCCACGTGTAGGGCAATGTCATCCAGGTGGGGTCATGTAGATCTGTGAAGTCATTTGAAGAAGGGACTAGGACTTCTCTCCTGTCTCTAGGTTAAGGGAGTATCCCTCCATGGGGGATGTGTCCACAAGGTCCTTTTGTGCACCAGGAATACATCCAAGTTCTACTATCTGAGGTCCCTCGGACTGCTCAGTCCTTCTGGCTGAGACCCATGTTCAGGGGGGCCTGAGTCAGTCCCATGCTGGATTCCCAGCTATCAGTCTGGGGGCCCTTTAGCTCCTCCTTGTTCAGGTCAGCTGTCTCTGTGGGTTTCTGCAACCTGGTCTTGTCCTCTCCCTCTGCATCTGGAGTCTAGTTCGACTTAGTGTTTATGTATGGGTGTTTGCTTCTGTTTCCAACAGGTACTAGATGAGGGCTCCCTGAAGGTAGATAAGATAGTTATTGGTCTCACTATCCAGGAAGGGCATTTATGGTAGCCTTTCCACTGTTGTTCAAATTGTTAGTTGGCGGCAGTCTTGTAGGTCTGTAGACCTTTCTTTAGGTTCAGTTTTTTCTTCAAACCAAAAATGGCTCCCTCTTTTATGTTCTCTCTCTCTCTCTCTCTCTCTCTCTCTCTCTCTCTCTCTCTCTCTCTCTCTCTCTCTCTCGTCTTCTATTCCTACCCTGACTCAATCTTCCTAGTCGCACATGCTTTCTTCTCCTCCTCTTCTCTTTCTCCTACTTTTCTCTCCATTCACTGCCCCCCCACTTCCCCTGTGCTCTGGGGGACTTGTCCCTTCCCCCTTCTGTGAGGGACTTTATATGAATCTTTTAGAATACACCTTGTATCCTAGTTCCTCTGGTGGTGTGAATTATAGGCTGGTGATCCTTTGCTCTAGGTATAAAATCCATATATGAGTGAGTACATACCATGTTCCTCTTTTTATGACTGGGTTACCTCATTCAGGTTGGTTTCTTCAAGTGCCATCCACTTGCCTGCGAATTTCAAGATTCCATTATTTTTTTCTGCAGAGTAGTATTCTGTTGTGTAGATGTGCCACATCTTCTTTACCCATTCTTCAGTTGAGGGACATCTAAGTTGCTTCCAGGTTTTTGATATTACAAATAATCCTGCTATGAACACAGTTGAGCACATGTCTTTGTTGCATGGATGTGGATCATATGCCTAAGACCTGAAACTAGTTTTAGCATATTGCAACCTTATTTTATGTGTATCACATGAATTTGACTTGATTTGTACTATTGTTAGGAAAAATGTATTTTATTCACATGTATGTCAGATGCCTGATATCTTATTGAATATTTTGTGAACTTCAATAGATCAACATTAATCAATTTTAACATGAAAGGGTAACATTAAATCTATAGTATTTCAAACATTCTGAAACTGAAAATCTTCAAACAAGTCATGTTTTTCTTAAATAAAATGGTACATTTTCAGTCCCAATTCAAAATTATTATGCATAATTTCTTTAGGAAACATAAGTTTTGGGTGATTTTTCTGCATTGACAATATCAAACTGTGTGATTTATTTAAAGTATAAAGAACAATCTTTATCATGTCAGCTTGAAAACTGTAAACTATTTATATCATGCAGCTTAAAGTATTATAGAGAAATTATACTTGAAAATGTTTTGCAGTGTCCTATGGAGTATCAGCAAGTGAAAAATTGCAAATTAATAGAGGGTGGGTTCAAGTAAAATGGAAATTGGCACAAATATCTTTTCTTATTTCTTCACATGTTACACAAGTCATTTGACATAATTTTCAAGTCAACCTCCATGCAATGCTAATTAAAACCACTACATTGCCAATTTAAGGGTTACACACGTGCTTTGGTTTAAAATATTATAATACTATGCGGGTAGATTCATTTAAATATGTGAAATACTTGCAAACTAACAGGAGTCCATACCTGCGCATCTCTGTATGAATTTCTAAGTGTCTACGGTGAGGTGACAAAGGAGAAGTCTTTAGACTACAGATCTTAGACTCATGCTAGCATTAAGCCTACTGCCCTTCTCTTCTTGACATATCTAGTATAAGCACTGAAAGCACTGTGATCCTTTAGCTGCAAGGAGGTTGACAGGTTATGGCTATTTTGGCCAGATAATGGCATGTTGGATTATCATTATTTTAAAAATAGTAAGACATTCTAGGAGTCACAATCTCAATTATAACCCTGTTCCCTTGGTCTAGACTTCTACCAACAACAACAAAAGAAGAAGAATAAGGAATAATATTAATGTAAGGAACCATTTGACTTTCAATCTTTTCCCACTTTAGTCAGAAGGGCTGTGACCAAGAAAACACTCTCAAGGAAAGAGATGTAAAGAAAGCAATCTTTTCAACTGAATCAGCCACTGTGGGAATCAATGTAGAGGGTCTTCAAAAACCTAAAAACATGTATGAAATTATCAAGCAATATATAAAAAGAAAAACATTGAACAAAAACTATTCTTGTTAAGATAATGTCAAACTTCTACTTCAGCACAATGGTTTCCATAAATTAAATATTTTATTATTTTAGAATTTTATTTGATCTATTTTTATCATATTCTTTCCTCCAGCTCATCCTAGTTAGACTTACACATTTCCCCTCACCCCACTCCAAGTCAAATTTGTACTGTCCAAATACTCCTGGGTGTGAAACATGCTGTGCACCTTGGCTGGCCCACTGAGTCATGCTCTTAAAGGGGGATATTCCCCCTCAGCAATCTCAGCAACTGTCATTTATCTATCCTTTCTCTGTTGGGACTTGATTCCCTCTACCACACTGGATTCTGGGAAAGTCTGGCTTGATCCTTGTGAATGTTGTCACATCTGCTGTGAATTTATATATGTGCTGTTGCTGTATTGTTTTCAGGAAACATTGTTTCTTTGTAGTCATCCACCCACTATTGATCTCCACTCTTCTACTCCTTTTTCATAATCATCAGTCATCTCTGAATCTTGGAGAGAGGGGTGTGGTTTAGATGGCCCATTTGGGCTGAGTGCTCCACATTCTCCCACGCTCTACATGAAGACCATTTCAGGGTCTCTGTACTAACTAACTTCCCTCTACCACAACAAGAAACTTAGCTGATGAAGATTGAGAGGCGCTCTATCTGTGCTTATAGAAATAAGTGATTAGGAGTGAAATCCGATTTCTTTACGTTAACTAAAGAAAATAAAAATAAAACACTGTTTTAACAACTTAGCGAAAGTTACTCACAACTTACAATGGCAACACTCTCCTACAGATAGTGTTTTTTTTACAGTAATAGGCTGAATTCTAGCCTAGAACAAATTAATGCTGTATAGGGTCTTCAGTCTTATTTTATTCTGTCTTATTTCTTGCATTTTTCCTGTTATTATTGCTCTAAGAAATATGCTGTTATAAAGATTTAAATCTTAAATGTTTACTCATGGTGGCTGTGTTACTTTACTTACAAATAAATTATGGATTTTGTGGATTCAAATCCTTTTGTGCCATTTTCATGATAATATGTAGTGCCTAAATAGATTTCTAAGTTTCTCTCACACAAGAATAACAGACACTACTGCTTATCCATCAGAAAATATGTTGGCCCTTTAAAAATCAGGATGTCATGAATTCAACTGGACATTTCATTATGTAATTTACTGTCTGTGTATGAGCTGTCAATTAATTTTTCTTTTGGTCCTAACATGGGAAGTTTCAATTGTTTGACAATTTACATTTGATTGTTAGGGAGGTACAGGCTGAATTAGAAGGAGGTGAGAGTTAATATGATCAATTTTAATTAATGAAATTTTCAAAGAATTATTAAAGTTATTTAATGGTAATATTTAATTTAAATTAATAGTACAAATAAATTTTTAAATATAGATGCTACATGGTCAAATAGCTACATAAGTTCATGTATTAATATAATCTAATTAGAATACATTTACTTTGCTAGATTGTAATTTAATAAACATAGGTAAATTGGAGCATCTAAATTGTTTCAAAACCTTAATTAAAAAGTTTGATAAAGTTTTCTAAGCATGTATAAAGATTAGGATGAGAAAACTGGATAAAAATTGTTGAATAATGAATAACCGAATAGAAAATATATTTAACATATTTTTCTGAAAAGGATATATATGCATGAAGACATGTTCAGTCTGTAAGAATTAAGAATATGTCAGTCAGTCAAATCAACAACTGACAATAAATCAGCAAATACTCTTCAGTGAGTTTAAACTAGGATAATTAACTGGGTAGAATTTAGATATGATGCCTGTAGCCATAATGTTTGGACAGAAGTTTGACAGTACCATACCTGCTTCTTTTCCTTTGTATATGAATAAAATCAAACTGCAAATAGTTTATAAAGTAGAAGAATAAACAAATATCTTCCCAAACTTGTTACCTCTGACAAATATCATATGTCTAAATAATGACATAAAATATTCAAGAACAGTTTATCTCTACAGTGAATGATATTAGCAAGTTGTAATGACTTCTTGGGTTCATTATTGTTCATCTGAGTATGAGTTCATTTGCTATCAGATTAGAGGTTTTGAATAAATTTGCAATAATATCTATATGCATTGTGAGACACATTTCAATCTGACCATGCCAATAGATAGTGCATATTGTTCTATCCACAGAAAATAATCAGCTAAAGATAGAGGTAGGTAGCTAGGTAGATAGATAACAAATGATAGACTGGTAGGTAGATATTTAGACTGATGGGGGATATCATTCTTATGCTGTGAATACATATTTCTCTTATTGGTTGATGAATAAACATGTTTTGGTCAATGGATAGGCTGGATCTAGCCAGGCAGGAAATTCAAACAGGGATATGGAAAGGTAGTAAGAAGAGTCAGATACCATGTAGCTGCAGAGGAAGCAAGAGGTTCAAGCATCACTGGTAAGCCAAGACCAGGTGGAGATACACAGATGAATAGAAATGGGTTAAAAATTAAGAGATAGCTAGACAACAAGAAGTCTGAGCAATAGGCCAAGCAGTTTATAATTAATATAAGCACCTGTATGTTTATTTGGGACTAAACAGCTGTAGTTCCAGGCAGGACAGAAACTTCTGTCTACAATAGAAAGATACAAATAGATTAAATTAGATAGATAGATAGATAGATGGATAGATAGATTTGGTGTGTTCATGTTATTCCATATACACTAGACCATATTTTACCATAATATATTATAAGAAAGTATTTTACATTTTATTTTTGTGTAATTCTTGAAATAATTTCTTGGAGTTGGGAAGTGATTTAATGTTTTAGATATTTATACCTATTTTGTAACTTCTCCAAAAAACCCATAAATTTATATCACAATAAATGTTGGATGTAAATTTCTAAAATCAATTTCACCTCTTGACTTTCCACTTTTTGTTATATGCTCTAGTGGCATTATATACGTTTGCATGAAAAAGAAAGATTAAAAAGCATTTATATGTATTGAATGCCAGCGTTTCTATCTCATAATGTTGAATACTTCTAATTTTATTTTGTGATTCATTTTGTTTAAAATGTGCTCACTAAATTCTTAGATATGAGTTATACTTATTGAAATTTTTTCAAGCATTATTCTTCAATTCTTTCTAGTATTTTCTGGAAAATTGTTTTCTTTTTGTAACAAACCCAATATGAATACAACACTTAGAAAATTCCTTTTAATTCAAGAATATCTCTTAGTATTTATCCAATGTTTTAATAGTATTTTCTTATGTTAATAACCTGAAAGAAATAGGTATTGCACTTCATCTACCCCAAAAGCCTGAAATTTATCTTATTCATATTTATATGTTTTATTGTCTTAGAATTTTCCCTAACTTTTCTAAAACTATCAAATTTGTGGTTCTATTTTCTAATGACTTTATACAATTATATATTTTTCTACACCTTTTGCACAATATATCTTCTAAGTTGCTTCTTACTTTTAGAATATTCCTTTAAAATTAAGATTCTTTACCCCTTAATCTGAATTTATTTTCTCTAAGACATTGCACAGTTAATGTTATATTTTCATACCTCCAGCCAGGAAATGATTTTTAAGATTCCTAAAACTCTCCAGGCCTCATAATGTGTTCATCCAGTATTGAATGGCCCAACAAGACTCTAAAATTTGATAAAATTGTTTTAATTATTTCTGCATTTGTTTTTGTCATTAGGACCTTTCTGAGTAAATGATAATAATGAATCCATATTACCAATAACATTTTATATATTCATTCTCTAGAAGGCCATAACTACCTTATGCCGTTCCTCCCCAAAAGTAGCAGTCCCTATTCTCTATTCCTCTACATCTATGAAAATCATCCACAGATTGTTTGTGCACCTTTTATCCCCCTAGAATCTTTGACACCACTTAGTATAAAATATGGTAAGGATTCTAGAGTCACAATTTTGGGAAACATTTCATTAAACCAACAATATTGTTCATAGAATAATTAAGATAAAGAACAACAATATGAATATTTCTAATTGTAACTGTTTATGTTATATATAAAACTATTCTCTGAAAGATGAATACTGAAGATTATGAAATTATTGAATGTAGCCCATGAGAAGTGAAGTGTATTCTGGAGACGTTTGTGCCATACATATCTGTCAGTCGTTCTTAGTATTTTTGTCAAATGTATATAATATATGGAATTAAAAATTGACAGACACTAATGAATAGATGTCAGCATCAACATAATTCTATAAAATGTACACTTTGAAATTTCTAAAATGACCTAAATAGGAAAATATCAATCTTGCTCCAACATTAGCAACTCCTGGAGTGCTTGTACATGTGGAAAAGGGTTAGCCTTGACAGAAAGTGTAGTCAACGATGCGCAGTAGTTTTAATCAGGACAATGAAGATAGATAGAGATAAATAACATTGTATTAACTCCAAATGAATGGAGAAAAAATGGGGGAAATTGCTTGAGACATAGCAAGGGACAAAAGCAAGTTTATGATAGCCAGGCAAGAAAAATACAGTAAAACAACACAGAGGCTGGGAAAAAAGCTGCAGAGTCAAAGCAATTGCAGACTTGTGCAAAATACCTCATAAGTTAAAAGAAGGCCTCAGGATTTAAAAAGAGTGCATTGTCAATTCTCTGGACATATTAATGACAAGCTTTCTTTTTAGTGCGTCTCAACTCAATCACTATCTCTCATTTAGCAGTTCCAGAAAGGGTGGGTGCTCCATTGCAAAGCTTCCTAAATTGCTCGTAAACTAGTGATGGAAATCTTATTATAGAACCCAATACGATGATTTTCTTTGAGACATTAAGAAGTCATAAATTACCATATAAATTGCTTCAGACTTTAAAGTGTATGGTAATAGTTTTCTATTATTTATGTGTCAGTGAAATAGAAAGCTAATTTTTATTTCAAAATATAATAGACTTATAAAAGGTATGAACATGATAGCTATTTAATTAAATAAGGGAATGCATAAAATGAATCGCACACTACTTATTATCTATAAAAATCCCCAGACTAATTCCAAAGATTATTTATCCATTGGTATAGCAACTTCATGCATGCATGCGTGACCAGAACTGATTGTCTATTTACTACCCATCTGTATAACATCAATTTTAGTTTTGCCTACAAGGGATTTGAGTTGACTTTATGCACCTGGTCAAACCCCCTTGTGTTTCTCTACTAAATAGAAAACTTCGCTTTCCCTAACTCACAATTATGGTATCTTTGTGTAGCTGACTACAGTAAACAACAAGAAACTTTTAATATCGTTTTATCTAACGAGTCTTTCTGTTCTCAGAGCTCATAGATAAGAATGTATCACTATTGCTCATGTCTATATCATACCCTCAGGTTTTCAAAGTTTGAATTGCTCTCATTTGCATGAAATTGACAGTTTTACATAAAAATGATTATCTATTTGTTGACTTCTCCTGAATTTTAGCTTTTAATATTACTGTGAATATTAGAAAATAATTTTTGTACATAAAACAGTGGAAAGGACAAACTGACTGGAAGCCAGAATACTACATTATGAAAAGCTTCTAAATAGCATCAAAAGGCAATGTATCATTTTGCAAACTACAGTCACAGTCTGAGGTCTCCATAAATTTCTTCTGCGAGCTTAGTTGCAATTTCCACTGTTAAAACTGAGATGTTCATGGTGAACTTTTTGGTTGGCATTTTCTTAATGATCAGAAGTCTTGTACATTATCTACATGTACCTACCACTTGGTCAGCTCCATATCTAAATATGGTCTGAGATTTCCAGCTACTGTTTCCTTTTCTTAAATTAGAATATCGGTCCCTTATCTAATTATTGAGGGTTTTTTTTTTTTAAAAAAAATAAACTCAAAGTACTGCCCAAATTCTTAAGATAACTTAGAAAATACATCTTGTCAAAATATTACCACTAAAGATAATTTGTGTCATGTAAATAATGTGTTTGACTGTCTCATGCTCTAAAAGCAGTGTTCTGTATTTTTCTATTGTTCCTATGCTCTTATTACTTATGTCTATATTCATTCATAAAAAATATACAAAGTTAACTGATTTTATTTTTGCTTAGTGTAGTGACTTGATTTCCTCTACACATCATGTTGTTTATTCTTCATACTCTGAAATGATACTGTTTGTAATACATGTTCATTTCATACAGGCCCATTTCTAGACTAACTACTGTTTCATTGTTAGTTCATAAAAGATTTAAAATTGTATAATGTACTTCTCCAACTTCAACTATTTCAAAAATGTTTCTATGATTTTGTATATTTTGTACTTCTACATACAACTTAAAAACATTTATTTCAAAGTTTTGTGATGTATGCCAGGTGGTGATAGCACACTCCAAGCACTTGGGAGACAGAGGCAAACAGGTCTCAGTTTGAGGCCAGCCTGGTCTACACAGTCAGTGAGTTTCAGGGCAGCCAAGACTACTACATTGAGAATCCCTGTCTTGAAATACCTAAAACAAACAAACAACATGACATGATTATGCTTGGAATTAAAATAAATGTTACTGATGCTATAGTTGAAATGATAATGAATGATATTCTAATGATATCTAATCTACTAATATGTGAAAATTTTATTTTCCATCTGTAGAATTAATTCATCTTAATGAAACTGTATGACTTTTAAAGGTATAATTCTAATTACAGAATTCATATTAAAAAAAAGAAAACTGCCCAAGATTAAATATGGCACACATGGAGAATATAGAAGCCACAGAAACTTCTGGGACAAGAATAGTCTATATAAAATCACGGGCTACCTTCCTTCTTAGGATAATGTGCTCCTTGCCAAAATACAAGAGATGGAAGCCTGCAAAACTTCTGTGAGTGTTGCGGAATGAGCAAGGTTATCTGTCATGGCTGAATAGTAACACTGAACTTTTTCCAAGACCCTGTGAAACAAAAGGCTGTGAAATCTGGAATTAAGAGAATGCCATCCATACTACTTCCATAGCTCAAGTGTACATGTGCTGTGGTTGTGGATGTGTAAAGGTCTTTGGAATATAATTCTATGTTGTGTGGGTGCCAGGAATGCATATGGGCTCATGAAACTTTGTTCATATGAGGGTGATGGTTTCCCATGCTTCTTGGTATTGGCACTTGCCCACTTGTATATTAGGCAAAGACCCCACTAAGGTGCTGCACAGGCATCCTTGTCATAATGTTAGCAGTATGCTTATACTGCTGGGTAAGGGAAAGGCATTATTTTCACACATAAGATCAACAGAGTTTGCAAGCTGGAAAAATGAGCTTGAAAAGTGGTAAGCCAGGACCAACTTTTGCAAATTATGTATCTGCATCTTGCATCAAGAATATAAATATAAATACATGACATTTTCAGAACTCAACCACAAGGAAGAAACAAAGATATTAGCACAATTAAAACTGTCAAAAGGGTAGATTTCTCTTTTTAAAAAACAACATATATATAAAAGGCTAGCAATATGAAAGGATATTTAACTTATTAGTTACTGAAAGGATCAAATTAAGACATTAGTAGGCATCATTACCTGCCCACACAAGTGGTCAGAACTGGAAATCCGATCATCACAATTCTTATTAGAATGTGGGACAAATGAATTTTCACATCGATTGCCATTTGGAAAACGAAAACGAGCCAACAATGTCCTTTAGGAAAAAAGTTGTCCATTTTCTAATTATTTAAACTTGGACCTGGTACTGATTCTTTATTTGCACTCCTGGATACTTATCAAAGACAAAGATTAATGTTAACACTAGAATAGAATCTTCCTACTGTTAACAGCTTCAGGCACAATTCTTATAAATCATAAGCAAATCAAGTACCCTTCAAATTGTGAATTGAAAAATTAACTGGATTTTAATTAGTAAACAATAGAAAGAACAAGCTACTGATATGTTAAAGGACATAAATATTATACAATATTTACCAAATTTGGGGGATTAAAATGTCTATACTTTACATTTTGATAAGGGACAAGACTTTGTGGTCAGAAAATATATTAACACTTTACCAGGGCCTGGGAAAGTAGATTTGAGATTCCAAAGTAACATAATAATTTTGTACCCAACCCCATCTTGATTTTGTTGGTACTTGTATGGATATTTATTTTTTAAATGTGAAGAACTAGATATTTTAAAATTTATAATATTAATTTTAAATTATTATGCTAAGAGCAGTTTATTTAAAATATAATCTTGATAGACAACATACTGATAGCTCTTTGAAGTTAGAGAAAGGGTGCCACAATTCAGACTAGAATAAATTTTATTACTAAAATCTAAAATATGGAATTTTATTTGTCCATCAGTCTGTTTATTCATTCATGTATGCCAGTATTTCCTTTATTATAGGAAACAAGAGTTAAAGTGATAACATACAAGAGAAAGGATAAACACACAATAAGCACTGTAAAGGAAAAGACAGTGAGTAGTGGCCGCAGTTGGAGTAAGAGATCAAATTTAAGTCAATCAAAGACAAAAAGTAGATAGTGGGTAATGTCTGGCATCCACCGTACTGGGGTTCAAACTACCTGCAGGAGCCAGGGAATGTTTGAATTCAGTAAGGGCTCCAAATGACGGGGCGTAGTCCCCCTGGTCTCCTGAGATGGTGACTGATAAAAATCAAGAGTAAAAAGAACATATCTGAAGTGGAGCAGTGCTAAGCAAACCACTTCGAGTGTGTTTGCTTTCTAGGCCTTTTGTACCACAGAGATTGATTTCAACACATTATTAACAGCAAAGTCAGTTGACCACTGAGACTAATACAATGTCTATTTTTTCCATAATGATAATAATAATAATAATAATAACAACAACAACACCAAATAGGAATCCAAATAATATGATGCTATTTTAAAATAAACATGTTTTCATAAGCCTGCCCATCCCCTCACCACGGGCCTGAGAGAGATGTCTTGGCACCTCACTTGAAATAAAAGGTCAACTCAGCTGCTGCCCAGGCAAACACCTGGAGCTTGTAGTAGAACAAATCCATCTGTGACCAGCTAGATTGTGCAACAGGCCGATCCTGAGGAATCATTGGTCCAGGATCTCCATGATCCAGATATTAGAAGGATATGACTCGGGGCAAGAGCAGGGTATCAGAAAAGAATGTTAGTGGGGATTCAGTATTGATGGTGTACCAAAGGCAGAAGCCTTTGGCCTCACTAACACCTCATTATACAATGGACATTTGTAAGTCAAGCTGTTTGGGCAAAAGGGTGTACTGCATGATACACAGTGGTTCCCAATGCCACTGAGATGAATGAAAAAAATCAATGGACAGGTGGGAAAGACGAAATAATGAAGTTTTTTTAGTTATTGTTTTTTATCTTATTTTATTCCCTTTAGATTCCTTTCAGGGAGGACAGTGCAAGACAGAGGGAGGTATACAGAGGGGACGGGAGATGAATGAGATTTGGGTTCATGATGTGAAATTCCCAAAGAATCAAATATATATATTTATATATATGTATATAATGTTGGTGACAAGCGTGGTGTTATTGCTTCACATTTATGCAAATTTACATCTCTAGCTAAATAAAAGTCACTTAGACTCTCACATCTACTGACTTTTTCAGTATGATTCAATAAATTGCTTCATGGAATTATTATGTGAAGAAAATACAGATATGTGAATTTAAGGACTAGAAATACAGAACGTTATTGGTAGCAGCATTGGTATCTACTACTCAGGAAACTGGGAGGTTTTTGTTTCCTTTTGTTTGCTTAGTTTTAAAAGGCCACACACATTATGTTTTGCTATTTTATTGTAAAGACAACCCTGAACAATTTTAGATTTCAGGCAGGCTGGTTTTTTTTATTTGTTTGTTTGTTTCGTAAGCAAGCAGATATGGCTCTATCTCATGCTGGGATCTACCTTTTTATTTGTCCTTCTTACCAACTGCATTTTCCTATAGAATAAAAATACAGAGTGTCCCACCTTTCAATGGTTCTTAGACTGCACAGAGAAGTCAGCAAGGTCAGCCTTCAAGAAACCACACATGAAAGAGAGACAGTCAGCCCTTGCTTAAACACAGTGGTATCAAAACTACTAAAGATTCATTCATTCCCTTGAGTTTATTCAGTTTGTGCAAAACATTTTTATATCGAGAAATCTATTCAAAACTATCAAGATATTTTTCCTCATGAACATTTGCATAAATATAATTGAATTCAGATGATAATAGTTTAAAGAAAACAAATACTAATATTAGGAATCATGGCTAAAACTATTTGTGAGTATAAATAATAAATTATAAACAAAGGTTTCATAGTTAGGGTTACTATTGCTATGATGAAGCACCATGACAAAAAGCAATCTGGGGAAGAAAGTTTGTATTTGGCTTATGCATCCACATCACACTTCATCATTGATGGAAATCAGGACAGGGACTCAAACTAGGCTGAAACTTGGAGGCAGGAGCTAATGCAGAGGCCATGGAGGCATGCTGCTTACTCCTTATATCTTCTCAGCCTGCTTACATAAAGAACCCATGATCACCAGCCCAGGTATGGCATTACCACAAGGAACCGGGCCCTTTCCTACCCATAATCAAGTAAGCAAATGCCCTACAGGATTGCCTACAGCTTTATCTTACAGAAGTATTTCCTTAATTTAGCCCCCCCCCCTTCTCAAGCAACTTAAGATTGTGCAAGTTGACTTTATACTATCTGTCACATAAGGAATTTATAGCAAAATATGAGATGTATAGTCACATACAGACAAGTTATTACTGATAAAATAATTGGTGATGAAATAAGAAATTCAAAAGAATTGCTAGGAACTGTTTATGCCTCTGTGATGTTTTGAAGTTTAATGCCCACTTCCCCAAAGGCTCATATATTTAAATGCTTAGTCTGATGAGGTAGTAGAAATGTTGGGGGGGGATTACAAGATGTGGCCTGGTTGGAGTAAGTGTGTCTTTGTTGGAAAGTGTCTGACACCGAGAGTGGGCATGAGGTTTCAAAAGGTCTCTCTCTGCCTACTGCCTGTGTTTCAGATTATAAAGCTCTGAGCTACAACTCCTGTGCCATGTCTACATGCTTCGCATCATGATGATAATGGCCTAACCATCTCAAACTATAAGTCAGTTGCATTTGTCGTCATATCTCTTCATTAGAGTAGAAGAGTATCTAAGGAAACCAGACACAGTAGTGAGCTCAGGAAGAGCTTACCAGTGGCTTCCAAGCATTTTCCAACATATAAATATGATTTTATACATTTTCCCATTTTTGTCTTACCTCAACTTCATTCCTCAAAGATTTCCCATTGCAATACATGTCATAGATTTATGTTTGAGTCCACAGTGGCCTACTTCAAAAAGGTCAACCTTGTCTTTCTTATTCAACATTGCCCATTACAGCCTTAGACTAATACAAATGGTTAATCTATATAGTTCTTATCAACAAATGATTTTTAAATGGTGTTATATTCTGAAACTAATATTTCTACAAGTAGAATATATAGCTATAGTTTTGGACAGGTCAGAGGTAAGAATTACCAAAAAAATCTCATAAGCTATGACAGTATTCTCTATGATACTATATTTTTGAATACAGAACACTGTATTAATTAAAATCAATTAAGCTTCATATCATAAAGAAAATAAAACATAAATACATGTGATAAGAAAGCTCTAAATACTGGAGTAAGCCTGGTGTGGAAAACAAATATTCTGAATTACAAATGTATATGACGACTTCCACATTGACTAAAAGCAGAGGAAACTTGAAAATGCAAAACACACTGGATTTGAACAATTGGCTCAAAAAAGAAGAAAAATAAATTAGCAAAACATTGACCAAAAAGGTCCCAAACTCAAAATGGGCTCTTTTTTTTCTAATTTAATGCATATTTTTAGTATGCTCTTTGAAAAAAAGTCATCACCCAGCAAACATACTTGTCAATTTTTTATTTTATTGTATTATTATTATTATTATTATTATTATTATTATTATTATTGTGTGTGTGTGACTTCTTGTGTTTTTCTCTCTTGTACTCCATCTTATGTTTTGACACAAGGTCTCCCACTGATCCCAAAACCTTTAAGCTTGGCTGCCTAGCTGGTGGGGTATCTGGACCCACAGGCCTCTGCTCATTAATGCTGGGCTCACGCACAATGTGTAGCTTGTCTGTGGGTGGTCGGTATTGGAAGTCTGGACTTATTGTTGTCATCATGATCTCTCTTGCCTGCTGAGCCTTCTTCCTGTCTCAAGTATTCAAAATTCCATTTGTTCATATTTTTGTTGTTTCAGAACACAGAAACAAACATTTTTTTTTTGCATAGCTCTCCATAATAACATAATTTTGTATTTACAAAGCCTTAAATCTTGTCATTTTTTATTTTCGAAGAAATGTCTTTGCAATAGATTATTATTATTATTTTATTCATTCTTCACGGCAACTGCATAGCACAGGCCTATTCCTTTTTAACACATTGTTTTTCTACTCACCTTTAAGTGTAAATGACCCTATGTGAAATCATACTTTTTCAATTAGGAAATGCAATGTGGATGCAGTCATAATTCACCTTGGTTTGGAAATTACTCTTTTTGGATTCCCTTTACATTTCACTCTTCTGCAACATAAAGTGAACCAATTGCTAATTGGCTGTTCAAATAACTAGAATACTTCTGAACAACAAAAATGTGAATTTCAGACTTTTAGGGTAATTAAAAGAACTATTTGTGCCTCCAATTATTGTTGTTTTTATAGCCTGACACCAGCTGTCCATGGACAAATGATAAAGTAGGAAAATCAAGCAATTACTCTGATATTTTAGGTAAAATCAAGTGTTTCAGCTACACATGCTCCACTCAACCAATGGTTTGTTTAAATTATTTTTATTTCTCCCTTTTTCATGGAGATAAGGATACTCAGGTCCTTTAGAGCACATTCTCCATTCTCTTATTTAGATGCAGTAAAATGAGTCTCACCTTTTTTTACTGCTTAACTCAAAATCAAATATTTGTATTAATATATAGAACCCACTAGACTAGGATGGGATATGAATGTTGAAATTTACTTAGAAATCTAGATAAAACTTAATAAAGGTAATAAAATATAATGTAGACAGGAGTATAAAATACACAGTTCCCCTGGACAGTTTGCCACTTTCCTACAAAGATGAAGAAAACAAAATGAACGTATAATGTCTGTATACTTCTTTATATTGGTGTTGATATAAAGGATTTGGAAGCTCCTGTCAACAACAACAACAAAAAACAAAAAAAAACAAAAACCTGTATACCTATTCAACAATAATGTGAGGGATCTTGCCATTAGTAAATGGATGTGTGTACTGTACTTCAAAAAAGGCATATTCTTCAGAACAATAAAGAAATATTCTAAGAACCTGGGGTGGGGTGGTGGCAAATAAGAAACCAATTCAAATGAGAAACCAATTCAAATGAGAAACCAATTCATGTTGCTCCCTGAAAGAAGTCAACCTGAAAACATCCAACTAAACAGCCATTCAAGATCCAACTAAATAGCCATTCAAGAGACTAGCATTCAGCACACTTTGGTTGGTGTGAATGGCTGAGAAGCAGGATCATTTAGGACCTGGTATCTACATTTTACAGTTCTACTATGTGTATGCATGTCACAGTTTACTTCGTACAAATCTGTTAAATCGTGACTGATGGGAATTGCCTTGGATAGAAAGGAAATCAGAGACTGTTTTCTACAGCAACAGAATTGTTCTTTAATGTGAATAAATTATGACACCTGTCTCTCTTGGAGGGCGTGGAGACTGAGTGCTTGTTGCACAGAGGATTGGGGATTATTGGGAAGAAAAGGTGATGTGAAATCTGAGAAATAAGATCCTTCAGGCCAGTTCCCCTGCAGTCTAGAGGTAATTACCAATGGAGTTCTGTATGTCGATTTCATCAGGAGGGAAGGATGCTCCACTACTTAGGAGAGAGGGATTCCTCCTTAGGCCACCACACCAGCTTTAGGATTCTCACCAGGTGCTTTCTGTTCCTGACTGCACACAGGTGTCATCAGTCAAGTCAACATATATATCTGGAGTTTCTCAGCCCACCCTAGGCTTTTAGATTATCAAGCCTTCAAAACTATTGGGACACATAGTATTTGGACAGGATCATTTACATGGATGGACAGGATTATTTTGTAATCTGCAAACTTCAGGAGTCAAAGCATGTTCATTGAGGTTGTGACAGTGTGGATCCTGGAAAATATGGAAAAGGCCTATTTTTCCATTCAAATTTTTGAGAACCAAAACGATAGAAAATGATCTTAGAGAAACGCATGATCTTGTCAGATAACTGTATACTATTAAAGATACTGTTACCACCTATGGATCTTGATTGGGTCCAGATTCTGTGCCAGTTAATGAATTCAAAGGCAGGAAAACTCCCAAGGACCACAGAGAGCACTAGGGAGATTCTCAAATACAACCATGGGAGTAGAAAGAATCAGCCAGTAAAGAAAGGCATTTATTAGAGGTGAGGAATCACACAACTAGCCAAAACAGTAAAAAGACCCTCCCCTACTGTCGAATATTTGTTTAACTAGGCAAGGGTGGGTTATAATTTGTTCATGCATATTTGTTTAATATTGTAGCATAAGTTGCATTTACATTAATTAAATAAAAATTAACCTGGTCTCAAAGAGGCGGGGTTAGCAACTAGTTGACAGGAAGTAACAGGGAGGAGTTTAGAGGGTTGTTTGTTTCCTTGTTTGCTTGGTTTTAAAGTTGGGACCTTGCAGAAGAGAGTGGATTCCTGAAAGGCCAGCCAAGAAAGAAAGTTAGCAAGTTGCTACTCTAATTCATTAGAATGATAGAGATTTAATGCTGCCTTTAGTGGCAGTCAGCAAGTGAGCTATTGTCTGGGAGATCAAATTCTCCCCAGGCTACGATCTTAGTAGAAGAAGGTAAAACAGCACTCCATAAAACAAAGGTTTCTCCTTGAGGGCTGGGGATTTTTACAGTCCTTGAGGAGTCTTCCTCCCCTAATTATAATTTATGTATAATCTGAGGTTTGAAACTGGTCAAATGTGCATTTCCCATTCACTTTTCTTCAGGAAACAGAAACAAGTAGATTTGCCTCAATCTTTATCCCTATCCCTTTCTTTCCTCATTGTTTTACCCTGGATCTATTTCATTTTACCTTGTAATATATGATATATGTATTATGTATACATATATATGCATTTAGCTATTAGAGGTTTTCTAGGCTATCTTCCCAAAACAAAGGTTTCCATGTGCACCTCACATTGGCTGAGCTCAAAGCGCACACAGATTTAATTCGAACATTTTATTCTCTACTGCAAAGAATTCTCATCCATAGAAGCTTAATGTGCTTATGGGACATTTTCTTCCTGCTTGCAGCCTCTGAGTTCCTTTATGAAGACCCTTACAAAACAGAGACAACCACCAGGCCCACCCTCCTTCCTTAGAGCATTCCCTTCAGAACATTTGTGATTATGGCTTCACCTCTCAATTATCTTACAACCCATCAACAGAAACCATCATTTTAAATGTAAATATCAAGGAAGGGCTGCCTTGGTTTCTCAGACTCTAGGTATTGGCCTGGCCTAACTGTTCTGGGAAATCTGGCTCTGTGCTGCAAAAGCCTTTTGCTCTGAGGAACTCCTTTTACTTTGAATGGAGCCCTCCTGCCCAGATAGTCTGAGTCTTTGGTCCCTCTACCAGCTTTTTCTTTTAGGGATCTACCAGCTCCTGAATCATGACACAGAGACTTAATAGTTTTAAATACTCATCCTAGCTTAGGCACCTTTCTGGCTACCTCTCTTAGTTTAAACTAACCTGTTTCTCTCCATCTCTTTTGCCTCGGTGATTGTTACCTTTCTTACTTCTGTGTATCTTATTTTCACTGCTTCTCATGTCTGGTTGGCTGGCTTCTTGCCTCCTGTGAGCCCCTCATTTTCTCCTGCTCTTTTGTTCTTCTTTTCTGCCTTAAGCCTAGATTTCTCCTCCTGCTCCCCAGTCTCAAATATCATTTCTCCTGCCTGGTTATTGTCCATTCAGCTTTGTGATAGACCAATCAGGTGCCTTAGACAGGCAAAATGAAACAGATACAACACAAACAGGCGTCCCATAAGCACAAACAGCACATCTTTACACAGATAAGTAACATTCTGCAGCATAAACTAATTTTTGTCTGGATAAAACAAGTATCCCACAAGTCCCGTTTATTTTTTCTCCGTTATTATTAAACTTTATTAATTATATAAGATAATGTTACATTATAACGTTTCATACGTGTATAAAATGTACTTTGATTTTCTTCAATTCTTTATTACAATCTCTTTCTCCTCCATCTCACTATTTGAATCCCCCTACCTATGAACAAGCTTACTTTTAAAATATTCCATTCTCCTTAAATTTTAAAATATTACACTGGCAGATTGAACTCAGACCATGGTTTTCTTCTAATGGTTGACTTGTCTTAATTCCTAACAATTTTATTATCTTTGTTTCAGTTAGCTACTGTATAGCTGTAGTATAACTGTCTTAGTCAATGTTATTTGCTGTGAAGAGACTATGACCAAGGGAACTCTCTAAAAAGAAAGCATTTAATTGGGGCTTGCTTACATTTCAGAGATGTAGTCCATTGTCATAGTGGGGGGCAATGGAAGCATTCAGACAGATACATTGCTGGAGAAGTAGCTGAGAGTTCTACATACACATCAGAAAGAGAGTGAGAGAGTGAGTCTACACTTGGAATAGGACTTTTCAAAAATACAAAGTCCAGCTGCAGTGACACACTTCCTTCAACAAGGCTACATCTCCTAATCCTTTCAAATAAGACCACTTGCTGCTGACCAGGTTTTCAAATCTATGAACCCAGGGAGGCCATTCTCTTTCATACCACCACAGTAACAAATCCAATTTGAAAAAGGACCAAAGCAACGTGGCAACTGATGCTCTGTGCTTCTCTATGAATCTTCTTTATGCATGCAACTACGGTGCCACATAAAACTCAACCAGCATCAGGGTTAGTTCAGTCAGTTCAGTAGACCGGTGGCCTCACCAATGTGAGAATGATTTCTTAAAGTTGGTGGTTTAGGGTTGCCTTGCAGTCATCCGGTACAAGATGCTGATAGCAACCTGTTTTCCATGAACTTCATGTTTGACTGAATTGTCTCATAGAGGCAAGTTTTCTAGTAAGTCCAAAATGCCCCCATGGTCACAGAAGAGAAACAAGAAGAGAACCATTGTGAGAGCCAAAGTTACCTTTTATGTTTTAATTACTATGCCTTGGAGATCCATGAGACAAAAAAAAAAAAAAAAAAAAAAAAAAAATGCCTCTGATCTGCAAGCCACTTGCTCAAGGACAGATAACTCCTGAAATGTTTATAGGAGATAGCTAGTCACACATTTTTGACTACCCTAATCAAGTCTGTGTGACCCATATGCGCCTGATATGCCTGATCTCATGTGGGCAGGAAGTTAACAGGCAGGAAATTTGTCATAATATATGCTTGCCCCTGATTGGACCTAATGGGAAATACAATGAATTATAGGTTTTCCTTCTTAAGCCCTTGCCATACTTGATTCTGGGCCATTTTCCAAGAACCAGGATATGGACCTGTCCAGAGCCCATCAACCTGGCTATTATTTAATTAAAGCCTGCTTCAAATTTGGCTTTAAACAGTGGTCTTATTCTTGATTGGTGTGATTAACACCATCCCACACACATGCATAAAAGAGCAAGCAAGTACATGAGATTAAAATAAACAATAAACAGAAGTTTAAAAATTTTGTAAGTGTTTCTTTGGTCCAAAGAGTTAAAGAGCAACCACAAAGTCGGAGTTTAAGAGAACACAAAGTTATAAGGGAAAGTTATAGAAATCGGAAATCATGCATTGTTGTGTTACTTTGAGTTAAACAGATTTCCTGGCAGCCAGACACACAGAGAGATGGACCACTTAAAAGTAACTAAGAAGGCAATCTTCCAATGTAGTTACCTTCTCTCTGGCCATCCTGAATAGAGACAAAGGCCTGGCAGCTATAAACAAAGGTCTTCCATATTGTTTTCTCCTGTCTGTAGGCTGCTTGCTGATGGACTGACTTAACAAATTGGATACCAAGTCAGGACATGTTTCATAACAATTGTGGGCAATTAACCATCCTGTCCTTCTATAAACTGAACAACCCTAGTGGGGGATGAAGACTCTTCTGAGTCTTTGAAAAGCCTCAGCCCTAGAGAATAGGGCTATATTTTGAGGCTCTGGAGCCCTTCCCACTCCCACCCACTTTGCAAAGGATCTTTTCTCTCTGTGACCTTTTCATGCCTGTACTTCGTCCCACCCCAACAGACACCTTTGTTAAACTGCTGATTCTGTCTGCTCCTGTTTGCTTGGTGTGAGGTTTCTCACATGCTTCCCCTCTTCCTGCCTTTTAATTCTTTAACTGACAGGGGGAAAAAAAGCCCAATCAGAAGCACTAGATGTAAACAGTACTTCCAATTTTTTAATGACTGTTTCTTGAACCCATCTTTTTCTACAAGTTTGTCTTTAACCTACTTTTGCAAATTATAATGAAAATATTGCTATCTTTCTTCTCATCATAAATAAGGACAGTTTTTCCATAATTTATTCATTTCTTATATAAGAGCATATTCTAAATGTGTATAATTTACTCCACTGAAGCATTTATCCTGTCAAGGTTGCATCTTCTCATTTGTTGATGTACTCATTGATTGACTGCCTGGGTTATAAAACAGTATTCCCTTGAGATTACAGATGACCTTGCTCAACCTCATTGGTCAACCCCTAAAGGTCTGTCACAAGAGACAGTCTCTCCCAAGATATCCTCTCTTCCTGGGCAAATAATTCCAGGAAGGAGAGACGAAGAAAAACTCCCAAATGCTCCATGAAGTTCCTCATTCTGAAGCCTTCCTTTCTCCCCATCCCTACAGAAGGTCACAGCCAGCCTTTCCCTGGTATTCCCTTCAATTTCCCATGGGAGAGAGGCTGCCTCTCATGTGTGCACTAATAAACACCATCTCATCTGTTGGAGGTCAGACTCCTGTGTCTGTTTAAGACAGACACTACCTTAGAAATCTAACACTCACCACACCCACTCTCAATCACTTTGATAACCATCACCTTCCTGGCCAAACTTCTATTTGCATGCATGATAACATGCAAATGTTATTATCTACCTACCAACCAACTGATCTTATTTAATATTTACATGTACAAAAATTGCAACTGACCCTAATGCTACCAAATAGTAATGTTGTATTTCTTCTGTCTGTCCATAGTTGCCCTGTCCTGAATCCCAAAGCACAGGTATTTAAGCAGCATCTTATACAGGGCTGTCTGTCATTCTGTCAAACAATCCTTAATCCTCACATGTCAATTGTCAGGACCTAACTCCTAATCTAACGATAACATTTCTGAAACAATTAATTCTGTTTGTTAACTTCACACTAATGTCTTAGAAGCTACTCTTTTTCTTTTCTTTTTTCTTTTTGTCATTGTATAATTTAATATAGCCATCTCTCACTTTTTGCTTAACTTTGTCTTAGCCACCTTTATGTCTCACCTGTCTAACTAAATGCATTCCCATTGGGAGGGGGGCTGGGTAGGAGAATTCAGCCATTTCTTTCCTTTAAAAATGGAAGTAATGGCTCCTGCCTGTTTCCCTTCATAAGCCCTCCTTTCTCCACAGACCCCTTTTGTTATTTTTTTTTTAATGAAATAAATTTGTTTGACCTGGAGTAATCAGCTACCTGGAATTTCTGAAATGTTTGAACATACAAATATAGCTAATTCTGCATACTTCCTCTTCCCCCTTTCACAATGTCTTTAAATTAGCCATGTGGGACAGACTACAACATTGAACCACAACCAATGAGTAAGAGCAGAATTCCTCCTTGTATTAAGGATAAGACACAGGGGATCTTGGTCATGGTCCTCTTTCTTGCTTGCCTCTATTGGAGGTGTGATACAATCTTTTTCAAAAAGAGATTATCTTGCCAGGTAAACTTCACTTTGGTTATGTGTTTCTTCTTGTATTATAGAGCCTACTTATTTTGAACATCATATCATTTCTTTGCTCACATAATCCCATATTTATTAAAGTATTCCCAAATTTCAAATTATAGTATCTAAATGGCTGTTCTCCTCTACAAAGATGATTCATACTTCCTACCTTATTTTTGAGAACCAGACCAGGAGATGTCTTTTGGTCAATGAGATGTGAGAAACAATTTATGCAACTTCAGAAAGAAATAGTTTCAGACATATGGGCTAGTCCTCATTTTATTCTTCCAAGGGAATGATATGCTTTGCATTTCCTTCACTGATGATCTTGTGACCTTGAAGGAATAAAACCTGGTTGTACATTAAGAGCCACCCTGGAAGTGTGTTACTTAGAGAAAGGAAAATATTTGTTATTGCATATCAATGATAGTTTAGGTCTGTTCTATCCCTGCAGCAGAACCTAATTACTGAGACAAATAGCAATCTGTGCTTTGAGATGGTGTCTGTGCTTTGAGATGGTGCCATCAGCTCAGGAACTGTGACATAGGTAAGACAAAAAATTTCATGCACAACCATGGTAGAGAATCCATGAAACTGACATATAAAATTAAGTGGAAGGCCAATGATGCTCTTAATAAGCCTGTTTTTGTTCTTAAAAGCTTTAGAAAGAGAGCAATATTTGTTTAGTTTTGCTATTTTTATCTTTACTTGATAGGAAACTAAGTGGGGAAAAAATCTTGTAGTTTTGTAAGCAGCATTAAACAATTCACTTGTTTCTTTGCTAAATGGTTGAAAACTCCAGTAAAAATGTTTTGAGAAGCAGCTGTTGATTAGCTTTTGTTTCTACAAGAGCTTTATTCAATCCTTAAACATTACCACACAGTCACACAGGCGCGCGCGCACACACACACACACACACACACACACACACACACACACACACACACTTCTTTCAAGCATAGGCAAAAAGATGTGTTAGATACTTGTGCCCACAATAGCATAATAATGAGCTCACGAGTGAAAATTCAACCTGGACAAAGATGAAAGTTTTGTGTGAAATTAATTATAAGGATGAGGACCTACATGGAACATACTGAAATGAAGCAGGAACTGCTTTTTAAAAATCAAATATAAAAAATTAGAAAGTTCAAAGCTTCTTAAATAAGGGTTCCTATAAAATAAAAATCACATAAGTTTCTTTCTTACTCTAAAAGAGAAGAACCAGAGCCAAAATATTAAAAAAAATTAAGCAAACTCCAAGTCCAGAAGTGCCAAATCTTTTAGACCCCACCTGACTACTGTGACTCAATCATGATCTTCCGTGCCCTGAAGAGGATTTGCAGCTCCGCTTACCAGGCTCTGCTATCCTCAACACTCAAGACGCTACTTGTTTCACCTGTCAGTATAACAATTTCCATGCCTTGCATTTGATATCCATTCAGTCTTCTTGTCTTCATAGAGCTTGGGAAGTCTCACCCTCTCCTCTGTCTCATATGTTTTTGCTGACTCTGGTACATACTAGCCTGTATCCTTGACAGAGATTCCTTGGTCCTGTCATCTCCACTATCCTGGCATCCCTTCTGCAACTAAATCTGAACCTTCAGTAATGCCCCCTGACCTTTCACATTCACAAGCCTAAGCTGATTTCTATGATGCCTTCTGTCATCACCACTACCACCAAATGGGAGACTGACACATGGCCAGGTTTGCCTTCAAATTTAAGACAAAGAATTGACACTTACCCTTTATACTATGGCTTTTGCTTCCTGACCCTTAGGAAATACGTCCTAGATTTCCATATCAATGATACTAGACTCTTACTAATTATACCTGGTTGTTTACCCTCAGTTAACCAGAATGTAGTGTTCCAGTGTAACCTCAGCTAACCAGTATCTAGTGTTCCAAAGTGACCTCAGTTAATCAGTATCTAGTGTTCCAATGTAACCTCAGTTTAACCATTACCTAGTGTTCCAACAAAGCTAAGGTCTCACTTCAGGGGTGCTGGTCTCTTGTTAGTCACAGCTGATTCCACTGACAGATTCTTGATTCATTGTGTGAACCGCTCTGATAGAATCTTTGTGGAACTCTAGAACTTCCCTTTGAAGCTTCAGAAGCTAGGCCTCCTACCGTTGCACTGCTTTCAAGACTGTTATCTTGTTAGCATATCTTGTTACAGAACATCTCAAATCCTTTCATGGTCTTCCCAAAAAAGAACAAGTTCATGTCTGTCACAGCAATGCCCCACAATTCTAGTACCAATTCTTGTCTCAGTTTTCCTTCTGTTGAGATGATAAACATCATTACCTGGGAGGATGGGATTGTTTAATCATACAGCTTAGACTCTAGTCATTAAAGTAAATCAGGGAAGTATCATAAGGTAGGAACTGAAGCCCAGAGATTGGGGCAACCCTGATGGGAGATGTCATTCTGTAAATATGTTTCTCATATTGGCTAACGAGTAAAGCACTATTGGCCAATAAAAGAGCAAGATAGGTGGTACTAGAAGACAAGGAGGATTCAAGGAGGACGTAGGAGGAGACTCAACATGTAGGACCAAGAGAGCAGAATTCTGGACCCACATGGAAATACTTAGATTGAGAGAAATGGGTTAATATTTAAGACAGAGCTAGCCAATAAGAAACACCAGTAACAGGCCAACAGTTTTATATCTAATACAGCATCTCTGTGTGTTTTTTGGGGCTGACATGGCTTTGAGACCAGGCTAGCAGGAAAGCATTCTCATAACACAACCCTGTTTACTGTCTTGCTCTTCATGGTTCATTCAGCTTTCTAGTTAATACAATTCAAAACCACCTGCCCAGGAGAGAAACTACACCCAGTGGGCTGTGCTCTCTCACATCAACTATTAATCAAGAAAATGACCCCCTGATATACTCACAGTTTTCTCATTAGAGTTTACCTCTTTCTGTGTGACTCTAGCTTCTGTCATTTTGACAAATCCAACAAACAAACAACACCAAAACACCAAAACACACAAGTAAAGTACAAAAATGGCTCAAGTGTAGAACAGTGTGACAGTCCAGCCTTTAGGATGGATAAGGAAGAGGAAGTAAGCTAGAAATCACAATGTTAAACATCATGAATGTAAAAATGATTTCCAGTCATATAAACACTAATCAAAGAAATATCATGAAACCTCCAAGACTAACAGAAAGAAGAAACTTCCCTTTCCCTCCAGATTGAAAAAAATAAGAGTTAGATCAGAATCACAATGCATACTCAATACCGAAGGGAAATACTTTCACATTTTAAAGAGAAAATTCACCTAAAATATGTCATCCATTCAGACTAAATCCCAATTGGAGGTCAAACGCCAAATTTTCAACTCTGCCCATGTAAGCATGAATCCTATCACTCATTGATGGTAACTCTAGAACAATTTCACCTTTCTCATATTGTGAGCAGGAGATAATAGATGGTTGTGGCTGAATACATTCAGAAATAAGTGTTTGGTTTATTCAGCTAAGGTCTGTTGTAAGACTCAAAATAAAGTTCTTGAAAGTCTAAATGGAAAAATAAAATCCACATTTAGCAATATTTTATTGTTCTGGTGACCCACACAATTATAAATTATTTATCTGTCATAAAATATGGCATAAGGACTTGGTATAAGTGAAGTTACCAAGAATTGCTAAATCATCCAAATAAAATACATACATATAATTATATAAATTAAATAATTTTATATATATATATATATATATATATATATATATATATATATAAATCTGTGAGCACAGTCTAGAGGACCCATAGCTTTAGTCATGAAATTGAAGTGTAAAATCTATCCTTTAGAATAGTTCTAAATGTGCTATTTGTACATTTAAATTTAATAAAACATATTATTAAATGTTTTCTATATATTTTAGTTTAAGAATATTGAGATATTCATGAAATGTAGATTTAGTCCAAGATTCAATAACTAAACACATTTTTGTCATGTAATTACTTTTTTATCTTTCAATTAATTTCATTAATTATACATCTTCTACATGTTGTATTGTAAAAACAAAAAAATGAATTACTTTTGTATTTTTTCAAGTTCTACTTAATACGATATTTAGAACATCCTTGTAAGTCTTTAAATTAATAATTACTACAGATTTCGACTGATTGTTACAAAGTTATATATTAGTTGAATTTTAGTGGCTTCAGGAAATAAGTAGTCTTTCCACTTAAACACAATGACACACATTTGCGTGTTCGTATATTACTTAAAATTGTAAACTGATTTATTCTTAGAGAAACTTAAGCGTACCCATAAGTGTTATCTTTTTCATGTAATGTTGATTTCAGACTACCTAACTTTCAATCAGATAGCAAAACTTATTAGTTTAGAAGCACCAGATGAGATTCAGCAGAAATTTATTTTACTTATTGCCAAGTAATTACAACTCTGTCATTCTTTTTGTACCATGACAGGATCTCATTCTGTAGCATAGGCTTGAATCAAACTTACGGTGGTCCTTCTGTCTCTGCATGCAGTGCACTGAGATTACAACTGGTCACTACTGAATTTGGCTACAAATTTTGTGACTAATATATCATATATCTGTTAAGAGTTTGGGAACTGATATTTTGAAATACATATACATACATTTGTGTGTATAATGAACTTTTTACACATATGTACATTTTTTATGAGAATATATAAAGCTATTGGTAAAGTTCAGCATTGGTTCTTGTGTGATAATTACAGGAATGTACATTGTTATTAATTTATAATTTCCATAAATACTCATTTCTTCAATTTTTCAGGTTATTATATGTTATATACTTGTATTTCTTAAAATATGCATAAACTAGAAGCATCCTAGACATATATTTCTATAAAGAGATGTAATAGTTATATAACTCATATATATATACTGAGTCCAGTGACCCGTGACTATTTTAAAAATGAATAAAATTTGTCTTAGCTGCATATACAACATTTAGGCTCATACACTAAGTAGAGTTGGATTGTTGTTTAGAAAATGTGGACACTACATCACTTCTTTTATGAAACTTCCAAAATAGGTCCAACATAAAAAGAATTTAGTTAAGCTACACATATTAATACCTAAGAATGATATTATTCACCAATTTGCTTATAGATATAAAGGTCCTTGTCGCTGGTCTGAGATACAAATCTGTGTGATGAATACTTAGAAAAGCAATATCTGGTACAAAAATAGAACAGTTAGCAAAACCATGAAATATGTTATATCCCACAGGAAAATTAAACCAAATAATGAACCACTTAAAGAAGCAACAGACCCAATAAGTCAGCTCTGCTTGGTGCTTCTGCTCTGCATTTTAATATTTTACATGTTTTTTCTTTTCTTTTTCTGTTAAGAACGTCTCTGTGTGCTAGTGAGGGAAGATGGAATAATTTTATTTTTTTCTTAGACATCACTTCCCAAACCCTGAATAACATAGGCTGTAGCAGTAAGTCATTCTTGATTGATGTTTATGCCCTGTGAATAAGATCTTCCCAACTCCTCCAGTTTTCCCGTTTTCACGTACCTCATACCCTCGGCAGCCTTACTTCAAACATCAGTCTAATCTACCATCATCTTTCACCAGGATTAAGCGAAAGCCTCTTGTTTGATTTGCTCCCCTTCAATCATCCACTCCACCTCCAGACCAGCCTGCAGTGTGCAACCCCAATTAACTTTAACATTTAACATATAATCATATTCCTCTCCTGCACAAAGTATTTCAGGACTTATCGTACAGAAACACACATGCAGTTCTGTGTTTTCTCCAATGTCAAAATTAGAAACTATGATATGGATAAAAGTTTTAAGGCCCGCATCTTCTTACTCAGGCCTACTCTGTAAAATTCATCATTCCATTGGAGAGAGTATTGTTGTTTTCCCACTTATGCACTGAGTACCTACGTATTGCCAATATTTGACAATTACTAGTGATGTTGCCATGAGTTTCCTCATAAAGGGCTTATAAGACTCGATATTTCCAAACAGGACAGTCAATAAACAGGAAGGGTTCTTTCTGGATGGTTTGAGAACCATGAGATGATTTCCCTCTAGTGAATTGTAATTAATGTACTTCTTGACTCTTATTTGCAACTTAGTTATTTTCTGTCTTAGTGGTGACTCCTCATTTGATTTCTTCATTTATTAATTTATGCAGAGCATTCTTAACTCTCTGGGGGCATATTAATGGTGCTTATTTTTTAAATATTATTTTTAAGACCTTTTATTACCCAATATTATAATTGTATTTCTTCCCATTTCCCTTTCGTCTGTCCAGGCCCTCCCATATGTCTTCCTTCTTGTTCTCTTTTAGGCACACATTTTCTGTGTTTCATTCATTGTTCTTACACAAACACGCACACACACACACACACACACACACACACACGTCATGCATATGCAGATATATTCCTTAATATATAAATAATAATAGCTTTATTTATGTTTTTAGGGCTGCCTCTTTGGCATTGGGGAACACTATTTCTTGTGCTTTCAGCATTCCTTAGTTATCTGTGGTACATTGGACAGGATTTTTCCCTGTCCACTTAAACGTGTCTATTGTTGTAATCAGAGGCTGTACCCATTTTACTTTTTGTCATGTGTCTGTGTATGTTTCTGTGTAGGTCTATGGATATGAGTACGGGGCTATGTTCTAAGCTGCCCTGACGGTAGAGTTAGAAGAGGTGTAAGCTGCCCTAGTTGGAGCTGAGACATGAACTGAGGTCCTCTGTAAGGGCAGAGTATGTGTCTCATCAATGTGTCATCTCTCCAGGCCCAAACAGCTGGAGATTCTTCCAGCACTATTTCAAGTAAATCAGATGCCGAGGCACATCCAGGGAGAACTTTTCATTTTTGAAACCCACTGTCCCTTTTCCCACTTACTCCACTGAAACTTCTTGCCAATTTGCAGTACCTGGAATTCCACAGAAGACAACTACATACTGCGATGTAGGCGCACTGAGCTGAGGGCATTGGAGACTATTATCTTCATATATTTCCTTTCACAATATGAAATCTCTGTCATTGGGAGGGCTCAGTACTCTTGGGCCACAGCTGAATTAACCTTACTGCTGGGAATAAGGAGTCAGAATGGCTGGTAGTTTCAGACCTTTGCACAGCTACCTTGGATAGAACATCTGACACGTACAGCATGGCCATTCCTATCCTCTTCCTCATTTGCTCTACTCATAGGATGCTTGAATACTCTCACATACAGAAAAGGTTAGGAAGGGTTGGCTCCAATGCCATAGATGTTCCTCTCACTAATGTTCTATTTTTATGAAAGTGCTCTTCAAATGAATTAAGAATGCTTGAGTAATTTAACTCCATGAAAAATACTGAAACAAAAATGAAAAAAAAAATACCAATACCAATGCTTGATTCAACATTCTAATTCAAAATGGAGAAGTTTGAATAAGTTTTATTTAAAGAAAACTAGTTGGGGTAACATAATTAGGAATCATTACCAAGTAATCTACATATGTTGAAGACGTGCATTCAACAATTCAAATCAGATAGATTGTAAAGTGGAATTGATATTGCCTATTTATAAAAATTAAAATTCTGAGCCCATTTTTTACCAATTTCCACAAAACACCAGATAATCTCCTGGATATCCAGTTCACTATTCAATATTTAATTTTCAAAGTACATTTTAGATATTTTTCTTTATTATTTATTTATTTTTTATTTTACATATCAATCCCAGTTCCCTCTCCCTTCCTCCCTTCCTCTCTCTATCCCTCCCATGGCCCCAGACCACCATCCCATCCCATTTCTCCCAACAATCCATAGGGAGGGTGATGCCTTCCAGGAGGGGTCAAAAAAAAAAAAATCTGTCAAGACATTTGGAGTAGGGACTAAGCCTTCCCTCCAGCCACTAGGTTAAGGGAGTATCCCTCCATGGGGAATGTGCTCCCTTTTGTGTACCAGGAATACATCCTGGTTCCACTCTCAGAGGTCCCTTAGACTGCCCAGGCCTTCTAACTGAGACCCATGTTCAGGGTTCTGAGTCAGTCCCATGCTGGATTCCCAGCTATCAGTCTGGGGGGCCCATTAGCTCCCCCTTGTTCAGGTCAGCTGTCTCTGTGGGTTGTGTTGCTCATCACATGCATCTGAAGGTAGGCTGCTGAAATGTATACCTTATATTACATTCACTCACATTTAGTTCTGTGACTAAAATAATCCCAAGACTACTATTAAAATTGCTCCTTTGGTTAATAAGGAAACAAACACAGTAAGATGTGGATTAATTTCAGAGTACCTGAAAATCCTTCTAGCTGTGCATGCATTTGTGGAGAACTAACTAAGCGTCATCCTTAATATTCAAACAGTGTGAAGAGTTCAGTCACGTGGCTTCCAGAAAGATTTCAGAAGAGTGAATCAATTACGTAAAATCACGGGCTAACAAACATTCACTTCAAGATTTGAACACATAAGTGTGTATTGATTATTATTATACTTTAACAATACATATTACTGGTAGACCCCTTACTAATGAGGTGTGAATTCACTCAATTCCAATGCAGTGGTCATTGCTGGATACAGGGTGACTTTCTATTACTTGTGACTAATTCACAGGGATTACTCAGCCATTTAAAAAAAAGAAACCTAGTAAAATGTAAGTAGACTATTCAAGTAATTCAATGTGAAGAGATACTGTCACTAGTGAGATAAAGAACTATTAAAAAATAAAAGTTGGAAATGATGCATAGTGTTTATATTTCAAAGTTAATAATAGTGGGCATTTTGTTTATTGTGTATAGTTGGGTGATATTTGTTTTAGAATATATTCTGTTCATTATACAAAAAGAAATCCAGATTTCAGGTACATTACCTACTTGAAAGTACTTTAACATCTGGAAACATGTAAAAGTAAAAGCCTGTTATGATATTTTAAATGTTATATTCCACAAATGTTTTCATAAATTTATACATCGTAGTTTACCATCTTATCTTCCTGGAATTATAAGCTACATCTCCATGTAGTCATTTTATGAAACCCTATGGTGCTAATTTAACGTGTGTGTGTGTGTGTGTGTGTGTGTGTGTGTGTGTGTGCTTGCGCGCACGCGCGCACACGTGCGTGTACATATATATTATGCATATGAGTGTTTTGCCAGAATGTTGCAGTTTCACATTCATGCAGTGCCTACATAGGGCAGGAAAGGGTGTTGAATCCTCTGGAACTGAATTACAGATAGTTGTAATCAGCCACGTGGGTGCTAGGAATGGAACCCATGTCCTCTCAAACAGCATCTAGTGTTCCTTTACCACAGATCCAAGTCTTTAGCTCCTAAACACAATTTTTTTTGCTAAAATTTGTATTTAGTGTGTGTGTGTGTGTGTGTGTGTGTGTGTGTGTGTGTGTGTGTCTGTGCTTGCCTGTGTCTGTGTGTCATGCTGTTAGGGATATGGGAGTGTATCACTGCTAACCTGTGGAGATCCCATGACAACTTTCAGGAGTCTGTTCTTTCTGCCATGTGGGTCCCCAGAGACTGAACTCAGGTCATTAGGTTTGTTGACAAGCACCTTTTTTTTTTCCTCATGAACCAACCATCCTGTGGGTCCAGATAATTTAAAATGGTAGCTCAAATCTGTTTAAATGGTGCTGGTGTTTCTCTTTACTTTAACCATTATCACACACCAGGGATTACAGGCAGAAAGAACTTTGTGTTTTCCCAATAAAATATGATGGAATAAAACGTTCATTGTAATGCATAAATGCTTTAACCTTTATCATTTAATTTTGTCCATCAAGCTTTCAGCTTTTGTCTCCAATTTGTTTTGAAATAATTATTCAAAAGGAAGACTCACTTAGTCATTGGTATTTATTGCTGTGTCTTGTTCCAATGTCATGTTTTGATGTATTGTTGGCTTAGTCCTCAGAAATGTCAACTGGCATTTAGGAAAATATGATATGCAGTTAATATTCAGAACTATCTCAAAAGTCACAATATTTGAAGAATTCCAGAAGTGACACATGGATGAGAAACCACTGTGTGAAGAACACAGGGACACAGTAATATAAGTGGGGACCTCCTCAGAAAGATTTACAGCATTATAAATGCCAGGTAACATCACCTCTTCAGATTTCTATGACCTTATGACATAACGTTACAGAAAGGAGCTAAATCATTGTCACCTTGTCCCTAGATGATTGCAAACAGAGTTTGACTGATGACATCTCCTAACTCAACCCATGACTGGAAAACAAATAGTCACAGTAGACTCTTAGCACAGCAAAGATACATGTTAGATATAGGGAAATCACAAATAAGTTCCATGATGTACTTATTTTTCAGTTATACATGAGTGTATGTCAATTCAGGACATGCCTCATCAGATGGGATCATATAAATAAATTCTTGCTGAAGACTCATGTCCAAGAGTTACAATGTCATTTTTTTTTCTCAAAAACTTACATTAGCCACTGGGAAAAATAATATCTGGAGAGAAGAAAATTAAATTGCACAGCCATAGCAGGCCTGTCAGAAAAATGAGGTTCAAACAATTCCTATTGTATAGATCTGTCCAGAAACTGTAAGGCATAAAATGCTGTGGTAAAAATCTATTGAAAGTGCAGTTAAACTATAAATCTAATTACTATCGATTAAATGAAAATTCAGAATTCATATGTGTTCCAAAAATCTTGTTTTCTGTTTTTTAACTATTACCACTTTGGAAGAATGAAAGACATATAAAATCAACATTGATTATTTTTCATGTCAAAACTTATCCCATTAAGATGTTTTCTAAATTGCCACTACTCTTTAGTTTTTATGTTGTGCCAGTTCTTATATAAAGGACTAAATCATTTTAAGCATGTACTAGGTTTCAGCATTCATCTGCTGCTTTCCCTATACTTTTGCTGGGAGAAATGTTTTTTTAGAAAATAAAATTTGATTTTGGTCATTATACATGTTCATGTTATTGACACAGAGTTTTCAAATATTAAAATTGGATATTAGTCATTCCTATGCAAAGGATGCTCTCTAGTATTTTTTTTAATCACAGTGCAATATTACCGAATCTGCAAATGAATTAGAATTTGTTACATACAGATATAACTAAACCATATCTCTTTTCTCCCAGTATATTTGGTGAGGTATCAGGGGTGATTTATAGGTTTTGTGTTTGCAATAATTAGAGAAAAATCATTATTATTGACAATGTCCATGCATATTCAGCAACATTTTATTAAAGTCTATATTACATACAGAACACTTTCGAGGACATGTAATTAATTAGCAAATTGCTTTCACAGTCTATACGGCTGCCCTTTGTTTCCAGAGTTCATGGAACATGTTAGGAAATCTTTATGTGCTAAAAGGCTAATGATGGAAGTGGGGATTGCTTGCCAGAGAGGAGCCACTGCTTCATTTTCTGCATATGCCATTCACAATCAGCTTAGAGGAACACATGACCAACACTGGCTAGCTGTTGAGTAGATCTTTTCTTTTCAGATCATTATGTCATCTATTTTTGCTTTATTGGCTATGGAGCATTTACTATGTTTTTACTATTTTTTTTCCTATAAAAATTTAAGGTAAAAGTTGAGGAATAATAAAGCAATGATAATAGCAACCTTTGGAAAACTTTACTTATAGGAAATACTCTAAAGTCTCAACAGACAAATCTAAATCGGGGCTTCACAAAGTCAAGTGCATTTGTAGATTGGCAGAGAGAGAGAGAGAGAGAGAGAGAGAGAGAGAGAGAGAGAGAGAGAGAGAGAGAGAAAGAGAGAGAAGAAAAAGAATCTAATCTGCACCATGGCAGAAGTTATTTAGTTGTTTTCTGTTTTCTAATCTGTGGTTTATTCTGTCTGTTTGGATGGGTAAGAGTTGGCTACTGGCATTTGGATGGTGTCTAGAAAAGGTAAATGGTGTTTATGGAGTTTGAATTTACTGAAATGTATTTTTGATTTTTGCACCAATATTGTTGTTTAGTGCTAGTGTTTCTTATTTATGTTGGTCCCATCGTGACTCATAGGCACATACTTGCCAGCAAGCTTGAAATCTTTCAGCTATATGCATGGACAAAATGTATACAGAAGAAGAGAAATGCTCTTCTGTGAGTATTTACTTATAGCCGAAGTTGGAATGAAATATGCAGATGAATTTTAAAATACATTTACATACAAAATTTGATTGTGGTTGACCAAAACTTATTGTAGTTGACAAAAAAAAATCTCCAAAATTTCAAATGGTGTCAGTAAAGGTTTTATGCTAAAAAGAATTTTTTAAGCAATTATTGATAGTCATCATCAAGCAAATATTATGCTGTGAAATGATACTGAGTATATTCCTATCAGAACATACTATCAGATTGATCACTATCATATGAAGAAGAAGCAGATAGTATATCCAAGGAAAAATCCCTCATAGAACTATGTCAAACAGCAATACATTATTAAATTTTTGTGAAGTTTTATATTTTTGTAAAAGTTTTAAACCTATTTTTTAATTTTGTGTATTCCTGGTAGGTATGAGAAAGATACATTTTGATAATGTTTCTTTAAAAGTTTGTTTCTACTTCCAAACACCTAGATTCATTCTACAAAATGCTGTCTTTACACACTTCAATCATTGGTGGATTGTTGAGAATGTTACTCAAAAAATATGATTGTAACATATACAAAAAGAAGGGATTTTTTTATCTATATTGTCAGTAAAAGGTCTTGAATTTCACAGAATTCATTATCATCATGCCAGTGAGAATTTTTTTAATACAATAATTAACTTTCTGAGAAACAAGTGAATTGGGGGAGAGATATTATGAGATGATACATAAACTGTAATGCAGAATCACGAGTTAAGATGATAAGCACTCAGACAGCAGGGAGCACTTCTAAAACTCTGGGGCTGGATATTGAAGAGGTAAGGTTTTCAGTGATGATGAGGAGGATGAGCTGCAGGGCTGTGTCTCAGAGAAGTGAGGTGGTGGGATCCAGAGAGTGAAGGAGAGCTTCCAGAGAGCAGGTCTTCCAGAAGGAAGATTATCCTCAGGTAATAAGCTGGCATTGAACAATTATATGAGCGAGAAAACCTACATGAGAGCAATACAAAATTAAAAAAAAGGAGAGGGAACTGGGACAGGACTTAGTTCATGAAGTACTGAGGTTGATCTCCAATACCCCACACCAAAATATCTGGGAATTAAATCCTAGTATGGGGTATTGGTGGTCCCTAGCAGGCAGCTTAGCCTACATAGAGAACTTGGAGTAAGAGAGAGAGAGAGCCTGAGAGAGAGGAGAAGAAAAGAAATGAAAAAAAGGTGGGTAGGGCCTGTAGAATGGGGCTTACATTATGGAGGAATTATCCCAGGCAGTTAAATTGGAGAGCCACCTTTGCACAAGTTATTGTATATTCCCCCAATTGCTTTTGTGTGAGTTGGGAACCAAAGGCTGTTCTAGCCTAGCTTAAAATCCTGCCCAATAAAATCTTCCAAGATTCCAACAAACAAACAAACAAAATAAGTTTATGAACTAAGAACACCAATCTATGCTGACAAAATGGCTCAATCACTAAAGGCCAATGGGCTTGATAACTCGAATTCCATCCCTGGATACACCTATTTGAAAATAAAGATTGGATACCTGTAAGTTGTTTTGACTTTCACTTGGGCACATATGAATGTCTAAGCATATAAACACAAAGAATATATAAATAATAAATAAAACCTTTAGAAACAATCAGTTCACATAGAACAGGCAAACTGAGATATCTAGAACATCAAAGTTCTAAGTGTGCATGAGAAGACAGAGAACAGCTTGGACATGATGAACAGAAACACAGAAGATAAAGGACAGTCTCAAATTGATCTTCTGAGATGAAAGTTACCATGTTTTTGGTTGAAAACCAATGGATAAATTTAACAGTTTAGACATCAGATGGTGAAAGATTGGTGAACTTGAACAAAGCAGTAGAAATCATCCAGAAGAAAATCTTGTGTGATTTGGAACACAGAGATACTTTCCAGTGGTCTATTTCTATTTATTTATATGACAAATGCAGTAGAGAGATGAATCAAAATATTTCTGGTTAAAATGCCTGAAAATTTCCCACATTGCATTGGAAAAATAAAGCTGTAGGTGTAAGTTTCAGAAAAATAGACAGAAAAAAAGCAAATGATTAGAGAGCTACAGCCAACTTAGTGATAAAGAGGGTGCTTTAGAAAATATAAAGATTCACAGGACAAAAAAAATAATTTCAGCTTATCGTAACTATAATAAAAAATGAATGGCATATCTAAAGTGATTAAATAAAACCAAAGTAAAACAAAAACTCTGTGCTTAAAAGCAAGGCTGAGTAATCACTTTCCATGCTGATTATGAAGGACTATAGCTATTGAGAGAAAATGTTTCTGGATGAATACCTGTAAGGGAATGCAGGAAACGAAATGGAGTAAATATATTTCTTGTATCTCAATTCACTTTGCATTTAACTGTTGAAGGAAAGAGTTTTTCTCAGAATTTGTATTATTTGTGGAGACAAATTATGTGACAGAAAATGGAAGGCCAAAACCAAAGTCAAAGCAGAAAATTATCCAATTACTCAACCAGGCATTAAATATTATAAAGTTGCCTAAAACTGGCATTTATTAGATTTTAGTTTAAACATTAGTTTGATGTTATTTAAAAAAATAAATAGTTAAGCATTTCAAAGCAAAGTTCCTGAATTTTGATACCTAGTATTCACTTTAAAATATATGTGTGTGGTAGCAACTGCAATCCTAGGTCTGGGGAGGTCAAGAAACATTCTTGGTGTTTCCTAGAATGATATTCTACAAATGATTTCTGCATGGCCTCATATGTGTGCACAAATACACATACACACAAAATAATAATAATACAAATTTTCGGTATATGGTGATATATGCTTTTTAATTCCAATACTCAGAAGGTGAACTCAAGAAGATTACTAATTTAGAATGGCTTTGCCTATATGGATACCCATTTTAGACATTAAATTAATGAAATTATTGCCTAATCTACAAACAAATGCAGTGTCACAATCTAGGTCTTTAAAACAAAATAATTTCAATAAATGAGTTAGAATTAATACAGCAGCAGGAAGGGAAGAGATAATTGAAATGTAAAGAGGATACTACTGGATGTGTTGGTTTGCATGCTGGAGGAGAAGTTGAGGGCACAGTTTTAGGTGGATTTGAGCAGCTGAAAGTCAGGCCTATCAAACTCAGCCACATATGAGGACCATAGGATTGTTATAAAAGGAAAAGATTACTGGAGGATATTGTCCTGGATTTAAAAACAAACAAACAAACAAACAAAAAAACAAAAGATAGCTTTAAGAAAATGATTATTTATGCAAGACCTTTATGATACTTTCTAATATAATCATGAAAATCATCTTAATATCTTAATATTTATCCCTCCAGCCTGAAAATTATCATAATGTGTATGTACTGTGACTTCTTATGATGTCAAAATAAAACCCAGGACATAGTATATGTCAGGCAGTCACTTTGCCATCACTATACCCTAGCCTGGATGTTAGTGTTTTAAATCAATAGCATGTCAAGTATTTGGAATCTCTTTGTCAGTGGGACAAAGGGTACATTTGAAAGAAAATGGTAAATATTTTAATTACTGAAAAGTACAGAGTTTCTCAACTTTAGGATGTATTTCAAATTATTTGTAGCCTAGAATCTTGCCTTTGCTCCTCCCAATCCAATCCCCTAGTCTCACCCTCAGCTCTTCAAGAGAACACCTGCTGTAGCCTCCCTTCCTGTCCTACCCCTATATCAAGGGGATCACACAGTTCTTAGCTTGCTTAGTCCCCTTCCCCCACTACCTCTGCCTGGAACTACAGCAGGCACTCCCTAGAAAACCACAGGCTTCTCTGAACAGGGAAACACGGAGGCTAACCATAGATCTCTTACAGATGCTGTGTCTTCCTCAGATCCTCCAAATCCATTCCTCAGTCTTATCTGCAGCATGGCAGAAGATCACCTGCTACAAAGACACAAACTATCAGACTGGATGTGAACACAGGATCCACCCTTTTGCTGCATCCAAGAAACACACCTTAACATCAAAGATAGGTAGCAGCTGAGGGTAAAATGATGGAAAAAGATATTCCAAGCAAGTGGTCCTCCTATGCAAGAGGGTGTAGACATCATAGTAGCTGATAAAAAAGACACTGAGGCAGGATAGGACACTGATTATTCCTCATAGGAAAAATTCACCCAGAAGACATTACAATTCTCAACATCTGTACAACCAATATAAGGACATCCAAGTTCTTAAAAGAAACACTACCACAACTTAAACCAAACATCAACACTCACACTGGTTTCAAGTTGTACTACAGAACTATAGTATTAGAGAACAACATGATATTGACATTAAAGAGATATGTTGAAAAATATAGTAAAGTTGAAGGCACAGACATAAATTTACACTTCCTTGAACACCATGTTTCTCATAAACACACACTTGGTAGAAACACACACTTGACAAAAGATAGTATCTTCAAGAAATTATGCTGGTCAAACTGGTTTCCTGCATGTGGAAGAATCCAGACAGATCTATACTGATCATCCTACACAAAACTCATAAGGAGGCCAAAAACACTAAAATGAATAGCCCTGAATTCACTAGCACTTGAAGAAAAGAAAAAGGAAAGCCTTTCTGAACATAAAACTGATAAAATAGGCATGAATATCATGGGACCTTAAGAAATCGAAATTCTGCATGGCAAAGGAAGCCATCATCCAACAAAGCAGCCGCCTACAATATAGATGTTTACCAACTACAAATCTTACAGAGGGGGCTGGAGAGATGGCTCAGTAGTTTAGAGTCTTGGCTGCTCTTCCTGAGGACCCAGGGTTCAAGTCCCAGCACCACATGGCAGCTCACAACTGCATGTAGCTCAGTTTCGAGGTGTTCAGACACCTTCACACAAAATACATGCAAGCAAAATATGAATACACATGAAATAAAAATTATTTTAAAAAAACATCTTACAGAGGACTTTCTTAGTTAGGGTTTTAATGGCTGTGAAGAGACATGTCCATGACAGCTCTTATAAAGGAAAATATTTAATTGTAGCTGGGTTACAGTTTCAGAGGTTTTGTCCATTGTCTCCATGGCAGGAAATACAGCAATGTGCAGGTAGACATGGTGCTGGAGGGGAAGCAGAGATTTCTACATCTTGTACTATACTGAGCATTGCTTGCACAAAGGAGTCCTCAAAGCCAACCCACTTACACAACAATGAAACCCATACACCAACAAAGCCACACTACCTAATAGGGCCACTGGAAGTGGGGTCCATTTAAAAAGCTGTTTAACCTGGAGACAGATGAACCAGTCTTGTTTCAGGGATTTTCTCTTTTTTTCTAACTCCACAATATAACCACTAGGTAATAACTGTTTTCTAAGTTCTCTCCAGGATGGTCTTACTAGGTATAAAATAAATGGCATCTACTTGAGGCTTCAGGATGATGTCATTGGCTTCATTATCTATAGACACAGCTTATCAAGTGCTGTGTGAATCACAGTGTACTTTATCACCACTAGCAAATCACACAGAAGCAAGAGTTTTATGAGTCTTGGATGATAATTACCACAATCTAATGAATTACATAAATCACTTACAATGAAGGGGAATACACGTACTCTGAGATGAACACATTAATAACATTTAAAAAGCAATGGGTAATTTAATTTATGTGGTATGTCCACAGACAGTAACAACTTCACTCTTATTTTTGAAATAATTAGCAGATAATCTGAAGGGATATGACTTATCAACTGGCAATGCTTTAAACTGAAAGAAATGAAGATAAATTTATCTTTAATGGAAATTACTCAGTTGATATCTCATTATATCATCACTATAAAGGTAAAGAATGGAGTTTGATCTGTTCATTTTTTTTTTTGACACAGAATCTATTCCACACTGTGAATTAACATGCTTGGTATTTACAAGCAACTTATAATGTGCTATTATTTTCATCAACTCTATAATCACGAATGCATACATACATACATGTATGTTTACTTACCAATTTCATAAGTTCTTTTCTTAAAACAATAAATGAGATCATGAAAATTGCTATTTATTTTAGAGGTTCACTAGCATTCACTACTATCATGGTCAACCAAGGAGTAAAATGTAGTCAAAACCAATACTCCCCATGAAATGGTAAGCACAGCTTGAGCAGATGAATTTTATAAAACATTTGCCTGCCAATCTTGTAGCCAGTAACTGAATTTGAAAATTTACTGGCTCATTTTGTGCGTCAGTTTGACACAGTCTAGTGTGATTAGAGGGAAAGAAACCTTAATTGAGGAAACCTGTCTATTAGATACACCTGTAAGGCATTTTTTCAATAAGTGATCAATGGGGGAGGGTTCAGGCCATTGTGGGTGGGGCCATCCCTGGGGGCTGGTGGTCCTGGATTCTATAAGAAAGCAGGTTGATCAAGACTTGTGAAACAAGAAGCTGCTCTCCTCCATGACCTCTGTATCAGCTTCTGACTGCAGGTTCCTGCCCTGATTGAGTTCCTGTCCTGACTTCCTTCAGTGAAGAACTATGACCTGGAAGTATAAGTCAAATAAACCCTTTCCTCACCAACTTGTTCTTTGGTCGTGGTGTTTTGTTACAGTAACAGAAAAACCTAACAAAGACCAATTGGCACCAGTGTAGTGGAGTATTTCTGTTACAGACCTGACCATGTTTGGGGAAGGATTGGGGGAAAATTTTGCAAATTTGGGTCAGAAGAGCCACTGAGCATTAAGAGTCCAGTGAGATAAGTTGTGGGAGCTAGGAAGATAAGAATGTTGAGAGCAGTGTAGAGGTTGGAGGCTGGGCTTAAGAAGTTTCAGAGGGGAGATTAAATGCTTTATTGGTGTCATTTGTTATTTTGAATATTCCATGGTTCTGGGCAAGCTGGGAATGAGGAACATGCTCCAATTAATAAGATACAAGAACTACTGAAGTGAAACTTTGTTTTGCTGAGACATTTGATGCTGGTGGGAGCTAAGAAATTAGCTAAGAGACCAGCATCACTGAGGCAAAGTCCTCTGAGAAGTGTTTCATGAGATTACAGAGAAGCTGTTCCAGAGGCAGTCAAGGTTGTACCTACCGCTGGCAGCCAGACTTGGCAATGTGTAAGCAGGAGTCACCCAGGTGGTACCAGTTATAAAGGCATGAAGGGGTCGTGGAAAATCGCTGAAGATTGGCTTTGGGAGAAGACAGAAGAATCTCTTGGTGAAGATGCAGCTTCAGTAGCAGTTGAAGAATTTGAGGCTTGGAACCAGACAGAGCCTCTGAGAGGCTGTCTGTGAGAGTACAGACCAGTTGCTGCAGAAGACACCACCATTTTGGAGATACCAATGCTATGGTATAACCACCAGGAACAGCATCAACAGTGGAGTGCAGCCAGCTATAGCCTAGAAGACAAGCTGTGTACTGTAATGGTGGAGTCAGAGAAGTGACTCAAGCTCTTTGGAGGAATCCAGAAGATACTGAGTGGATTCCAGACTTTGGATGGTTGAAAATTTGTTTGGCTTTGATTTGATCGTGACTGTGCCCTGAGTTTTCCTCTTGAAGAAAGGAAGTATTTTACTGGAGCCCACAGTTGGCAGACTTTGAATTATAATAATAATAATAATAATAATAAGAGAGATTGACTACCTTAAAGGGCTTGATAATTTAATGTGTTTCCATTTGTAAAGACTATGGAACTTCTAATACTGTTTATGTTTTAAAATGTGAGATCTTGAGAAGAAATAAGAAAGGAAGGGTTGTGGCTTAATAGTGATATGTTTATGTCAAGTTAACAAGGGGTCAGTTGTACTGGCTGGTTTTAGGTGTCAACTTTATACAAACTAGAGTCATCAGAGAGGAAGGAGGTTTAGTTGAGCAAATAGCACCATGAGATCCAAATGTAAGGCATTATTTTCAATTAGTGATCAATGGGGGAGGGCCTAGTTCATGGTGGGTAGAACCACCCCTGCTCTGGTAGTCCTGGGTTCTCTAAGAAGCAGACTGAGTAAGCTATGTGAAGCAAGTCAGTAAGCAACTCCCTTCCATACCTTCTGCTGCCAGATTCCAGCCCTTGAGTTCCTGAACTGATTTCTTCAATGATGGTCTATGATCTGGAAATATAAGCCAAATAAACCCTTTCAGCTTGAACTTGCTATTTGGTCATGGTATTTAGCTGCTGCAACAATATTGCTTTTCTGCACTCATTATGTGTTTGATTCCCTTCTCAGTGAAGGATAAATGTGAAATCTTTCTTAATGTTGAAATCTACATGTCTGTTCCTGTGTCATCATATTCAATAATTACTTACATTTCTCTTTGATACTGTTCTATAATAAAAAGGATGGAGAATCATTTTAATGTTAAGGGACTCACAGTTGGTACTAAGAATTAAATGAATAAATATGCAGTTGCTACTCATACAATTTTTTTTTGACTAGGCCACTGTAGTTTTAGTCACAGATGTGTTTTTACAAAAAGATGGTTTGCAAATTGCCAAAATTCATACTACAAATGGACCTTAGAACCATTTTAAGAAATCGAAAAACCTAATTTCTTGTCACCACAAATACAGATAGAAAGAGGGTCAAGAGCAGAACAGCAGCTTAGGAAATTTTATGACCTCCAGAAATAAATAAGCCCTAATAGCACCATGGAAGAAAACAACAGAGAGAATACAGAGCATCCCTAATAGCCCGATGTCTGAGCAAGCAATGACTGTGCTGTTCACAATGCTACTTTTCACAGACTACCTTCATAAGCCAACTTTTAGAGAAAAACAGCAGATGTAAGATATGGAGACAGAGTAAACATGTCATTGTTATAAAATATTTTCACTGATACTTGAGAATTTCATATATTGTACTTCAGTACACAAATCCTCCCCTTAACTCTTCCCAGAATTACCTCATCTCTGTATTTCCTGAAATATTGGCGTCTACTTTTTTGAGAACCATTGACTCCAATTTGTGCTGCCCATGCAGACAAGGAGAAAGAACCATCCACCAAAGTAGGGTCCATCTACCACCAACCACACCCTTCAAGAAAACTAATTGCTGCACCTTCAGTTATGGTTGGAGAGCCATGCTAGAATGCCAACTACCTTCATCTGATATGTATCTTGTGGACGTAACCACAGCTATAATGAGTTTATGAGTACAGTGGTGCTGTTAAGTCCAGAAGATGCTGTGTTGCTCTATTATTCTCAACCTTGGTTTCTTACAATCTTTCTACAACCTATGCCTGAACCTCAATAATAGGAAGCAAACTAGAAGAACCTCTACCTCAGGCTGAAAGGGCTGATCCTGTCTCCATGAGCTCTCACCAAGCCTCAGAATGGCTAGAGATAATCAATGCTTTTCTATCCTCAGTGTGGCTGGAGAATTAATCTGTGTGTGAGACCCTTTGCTTTTTATACCTCCCTAGTTATGGGACTAAAGGCATGTGATGCCAAATGCTGACATCACTTTTGTGTGACCTGTTTCACTGTAGAACTTGATGCGTTTCATGTATCTCAGTGTGACCTTGAACTAACAGAGATCTGTCTACCTCTACTTCTCAAGTGGTGGAATTAAAGGTGTGTACATCCATTGCCTGGTTTCTATAGCAAACTATTGCATCTGGCTTTGTTTTCTATACTCCCAGGAAAGCTTTAATAAATCATAAATAATATATTACCACAGGGGAGCCTACAGTCCTGTTGCCAGTACCATCCATAGGCAGGTGTACCTGCATATATAAAAATGGTTCCAGAGGAACAGAGGACAAGCCAGTGAGTAGCATCTGACGGCAGTCTGTGCCTCAGGTCCGGTCTCCGGTGTCTGGATTTGACTTCCATCAGTAATAGAGTAAAATCAGAAAGTGCAAGATCAAATTAATCTTTCCTTCTGCAAGATGATTTTGGTCAGTGTTTTATTACAGTAAGAAAAAGCAAGATAACAGTGTGACTGGAACATTAGCCCACGGTATCTATACTGGATCTGGATAGGTAATGTTACAATCAAATTGATTTGTGGGACATCCTGATAGAGTAAAATAATTAATTATTTACTGCTTGGAAACAGTAGAAGAATACCTGTCATAAGTGAGACCCAATCATAGACCAATGTATGGAACACTTATTTGGAAAGTATTTTATGTGAATCATGGGGTTTTTTAAAAAGAGTTTAGCTGGCCTTAAGATGAAGTATAAAGTGAGAAGACAAATAAAAGAGCTTTATACTTTAATGTGGCCAAGAAGAAAGAAAATGTTTAGTGAGCAAATTAAAGTTTTTGGATTGGAATAGTTCTACATGAATGGACCAATGGGAATGCACACAGAAGGCTGGAATTGAGACTCCCGGCTGTAGGAGCAGATGGTATCAGAAGTTCTCTTGCATTAGAAGTTCTAGAAAATACAAAGTAAAAGCAAACAGCTTTAGGGAACACTGGGCACCAGGTTTAAAGGCTTTCAAGGCCATGCAGTATGGAGGCTTCAGCAGAGTCCTTCAATAGACGTATTTAAATGGGACCTGCACTTGTGAAAATTGTGAAAACAAGGAATAATTCAACCTTAAGGGGGAGAAAAATCACATATCTTTGCTTTTCTTGGTCAAAAAGAAACTGCAAGTCATTATGCTGAAATTGTATATATGTCACAGGTTCCTTTGAGGCTGGATGTTACAGAACCAACAGATAATGTGTGGGATTGTGTTTATGAAAGTTCAATAACAAACTAAAAGCCAGGATCCTTACAGCACAGACACCCTAATGCAGGAATTTTAATCTAGCAACATGATGACCAATAAAAGGGGAACTAAAGGCCATAAAAATAATAAGGAAACAGCATGTAAATTGTCTACTGTGAAAGACAAAATTCAGAAAAACTAAACAAAACAAAAATACAGTCAGGCCTTTAACCTTAATACTCTGGAGTCAAAGGCAGGCTGATCTCTGAATTCTGAGTTCAAGGGCAGTCTGGTCTACAGAGAATGTTTCAGGACAGCCATGGATACACAGAGAAACTTGGTCTTGAAAAAAATTTAAAAATTAAAAAAATTAGAAAGAACAGAAAAGATAAAATCTCATGAGTTTTCCCACACATTAAGGCAAGGTATATATATTCTCTACAAGTGGGAGGGATTTATAATACATATCAACCTTGTTGCACTAAATATAAGGAAAACTCTTATGGGGTAGTTTTCCTGATGAAATTTTAAGTGGCTGGTGGAGAGACTGATTTTTAGTGGTAACATAATTTATTTCTAAAAGAATATATTTGTAGTGTTAAAAGTTTAAAGATCTTACTATATTCTTTATCTTTTTTCCATACCTAAGTCTGCATATTAATGTAACTAACAAAATCAATAATGATACTTTAAGTATCATTAAATGTCTGAATGATTTACTATCCAATGACAAGTAATGCAAAATAAATTCCTTCAAAACACTCTATAGAGTCTTCACTGTTACCTCAACTCATATTTTATTTTTTATTATTTAATATGAATACATTAAAGACAATTCTGTAGGAAAATATACATTTTACAATGGTTTAATGTGTTATTTGATATGAATAGTCTTCTTATAACATACCATTTATCATATGGAAATTTGAGACACAGCCTAAGGTCAAAGGATAACTACTGGAAATTCATTCTTGGCTGCAAATACTGCACTTTCTTTCAGTTTCAAATCTTCCCCAGTAGAGAGTTAGTTTCATTTCATACAAAGTGAATGTATACCAGTCAGCTATTAACACTGGATGGTAGACTTATTCATTCTCTCAACTGATTGCTCTGGATGAAGCCGCCCAACCTAGCTTTGTGTACATTTGGCCAACAGGTTCGAGATCTTAACAGCCAGCAAAGGGAATGGTCAGAGGGAACAGCAGAACACCATGCGAAGACAAACAGAAGATAGGAAACACTGCTCCAATCTGTAAGTGTACTCTTCCTTCTCTTTTCACTCTTCTACCTATTTTTACTCTTTCTTATTTTCTTTGTAATATTGCAAAGCAAACTTGATAGCTTTTGGCATTTAAATAGATTCCTTTGCTGCTCTTAGGACTCTTTTTCTTTTTGGTTACCTTGTTTAGCCTTGATATGAGGGCTTTTGCCTTATTGTATTTTGTTTTGTCATGTTTAGTTGTCTCTTGGAGGTCTGCTCTTTTCTGAAGGTAAACAGGGGAGAGGAGAATAGATCTTGGAGAAAGGGGATGTGGAAAGGAGAGTTGGGAGGAGTTGTGTGAGGAGAAACTGTGGTTGGGATGTATCGTATGAGAGAAGGATCGATTTTCAATAAAGAATAGTATGACTACATTAAAAATTCTCTCCTTTCAGTAGTATCGTATTTCCATTCTAGTTAAAGTGTAGTATAAAGTAGAAGTCAACTGAGGATGGCATTGCAAAGGGCAACTACTCCCACAAATACAAACAAGGAAGGACACACGCGCGCACACACACACACTCGAGAGGAAACATCTGGCAGTGGGACCAGGATCTATCCCTACTGCATGACCTGGTCCTTTGGAGCCCATTCGCTATGGTAGGATGGCTTGATGCAGAGGGGCTTGGTCCTACTTCGATTTGACATGCAAGGGGGAATAATATAAGGGGGGAGGAAGGAAGGGAGTGGGAGCTCTGGTTTGCATGTAAAATAAAATTTTAAATTTAGATAAGAAAAGGAAACATATTCTTCCGCAATCTTTCTAAAATTTCAAGTAATATGAATTATTTCTTCCGATTAGATTTTGCAGGAGATATTTTGGAAAGATGATTTTACAGAGGTTTTTTTTTTTTTTTTTTTTTTTTTTTTGGTTTTGGTGTGTTTTGATTTAGATTTTCTGTTTTGACTGGATATTTTGTGTTTATTTCCGTATGCTGCACATTGTTATCCAAATATTTTCTTGATAAACTAACAATGCAATCTTAATAGTGAGAGCACTTAGCATGTAGAATAGTTTGTTTTTTATCATTCCTTAAAGCATAATTTTAAACAAGCATAGTATAGTGTGAATTAAGATGTGTCATTCATGTTTTTGAGAAATGAGTATTCTGATAATTTTTATGTGTGGCTTTCTTCTGCAATCACATATTTTATTAATTGCTATGCTTTTCTGTGGCAGGTCATTGAAAATATTCTGTTATCACTTTTGTTTCTTTTTATGCGTGTTTAGAAAAATACTATGTTCTGCCTATATTCAACAAAGATGAACATATGGTTCCTTGTCAGTTTCTGATTGATTCCCTTTGAATTGCTCAACCAAAACAATTAGTTTAAAAAGAAAAAAAATACAACTATTCATGATGGTTTTTTTTTCCATAACCTCTTTCCAACACTTATATCTTTGTTCTTATGGGATTTAGTTAGTTGAATTATATGCAAAGTTTCATTTACATATTCAAGATTAAAAAGAATTTTCAGCACAAAACAAGAAGCTTTAAGTAGTCTAGTTATTGATTTGGAAAACATAAAGTGCCACATTTGCCTAGGGATAAAACCTACTCTTCATCTGGATTAATTGATTCATTAAGCTATTATTTATTTATATCTACTATGTGTCAGAGAGCATGAGGATTAATACATTCCGTCTTTTTTTTTGACATTTATAACGTAAGCCAACCAAACATTACTAAATTTAGAATATTCACCAAAAATATTAGTCTTTCTCAGATTTTTACCACCGAAATTTAAAGAATACAATACTTGAAAATATGAAAATTAATTAGGCTTTGTTTTGTAATATTAGAACATGGAGCAGTAAATATGAAACAAGAAGTGAGCATGTCTTCACAATTTTATCCAAACACCCTTAACCTCTTTTAGAATAATTATCTTTAAAAACAAAACAAAACAAAACTCATTCTGTTGTTTTCTTTAAGGTTCTTTTAAAAATAAGATTTGAAAAGATAAGACTGCTAAGGAAGGGACCAAACAACCATTTCTCCTAATTTGCTATAATATTTTATAGTATGTAAAATTATTGGATCAAATTAAATTTATAGATATTATAAAGTCAATATTTTTAAAGATTTATTTTTAGAAAGTATTTTATTACTTGTTGAGAATCCCACATAACACATTTTAATTACATTAATCTCCTTTCTGTAACTCCTACCATATTCATCGTCACATCCTCGCCCACCAATTTCTGTGTTCTCTCTTCTTTTAATCACATCATGTCCAATTTGTATTGCCCAAATACTCTTGGGTATGGAGCAAGCATTGACTTTCATTCTTTCTTAAATGTCCAGACTCAGACTTCAATTACACTGTCCCTAGGTCCCTAAACTGCATTCATGTTTGTATTTACATTAAGGTAACTTTGAACTAATTTCTATGTCTCTCCTTTTTTCTTAGAAGACACTAACAGTCACATATATATGTGATTTTAGCTTTTGTTGTTTTTTTTTTTTTTTTTTTTTTTTTTTTTTTTTTTTGAGATAAGGTCACATAATGTAGCCTTCATTGACCTGGAGTTCATTGAGGTCTGTCTCTTCCTCAGCCTCCGGAGTTCTTGGGTTAAAGGTACTATGCACCAAACCTAACATGTTTATTATCTTTCAGGGAATTATTATTTATTCCACTAAAATAAGCATCCATCCTGGTACATGCTAAATTTCAAAGCATTTAGATCTATCTAGCCTCAGGAAAGTAGATATTATATAATATCAAACTATCTTTTACTATATTTATGCAATTTGTTTTATTAATATTTTGCTCTTTAATTTCTGGCTTTGTTTTATTTGTTTGTGAGAAAAGTTTTCAGTACATAACCCCAGCTGGCCAGAAACTTGCTACATAGATCAACCTGGCCTTGACCTCATGGAGATCTGATGTCCATGCCTTCAGATAAACTAAGAAGCTAGAGTAAAATGGGATGGTTATTTTATAACACACACCATACACAGGAACTGAATTATCTCAAATTGCATTTCTGATGGGGGCTTTGCTGGAAGACAGATTACCCTTCCTTTAGCCTTGTACAGGCTTTCCCTGGAGCCAGGCAGGAATTGATAGATCTCCATTGAGGAACTCAGTCTTCTATCTGTGTTGCTGCCAACCGCATGCAACTGAATCAAATGCTGGACAAGCTACACTAGTAGTTATGGGATTTGGGTACCCTTAGTGGTTCTGGATTCTATCCCAGCTTTGTGATGACTACTGTAATGTCAGAATTAAAGAGAGACACAGAGTCACAAGAGTCACTATCGTTTCAGGTCAAAGAGCTATACCACATGCTTTACTTGTACAAATTTCTATAAAATCTGATTTTTTTTTTCATGGCCATGACAGACAAAGCCAGTCTCCAGAGACTGGAAAAAAGCATTTCTTTGAATATAAAGTCATTGGCAGATGGCATAATAAAGAATATTCAGAAGCCATGATATTATACAACCACAAACTAAAGTAAGAGCAGACAGTGAGTCTAAGGAAATGAAGATGTTAAAATACTTGAAACTTATTTTAAAATCACTTTACCTTTCAATCTTGTTTGGCTTTTTGATGGAGAATCTCACTATGTATCACTAAGCATAAAATAGGATTGTAAACCTCTGCCACACTATGCCTGCTTCTGAAAATTACTATTTTTGGTTTTGTTTGTTTGTTTGTTTGTTTGTTTGTTTTTTGTTAGAAGGTTCAGAAAACTTATGGAAAATACAAAGAAAAAAACAAGTCTATATAGGAAATATGGATTATGAGAACCAGAAATTTGGCAGATAGGTTGAGATAGAAGGAAAATAGAATCTCGAAGCGTAAAATACAATGAGAAAATTTCCTGGGAATCCACCTGCCAAGTCAGCCAGGGAAGCAGGTAGGATACCTTCACTATTCCTTTCTCACCTCCAATCCCAATCCCAGTCTCATCCTGCTGCAGACCACCTGTTATGGTCTTTCATCATAGTGCCCTCAGCTCCAATAGGTCAAGCAGATCTTTTCCTCCAATCCATCGTCCCATACCCACACATACACCACTCATTGCTTTACCCCAGCTCCCAAATATATCAAGTGTTCTCTTGGAACTCTCAGGCTACTCTAGCTATGGAAGCCAGAAACCTAACTTCAGATATTCACCTCTCCCTCCTCTTCTTCAAATCTACTCCCCAACTCAGATTCCCACTTCTGTAGCAGATCATCTCTTGCAGCCTCCTCACTCTCCCTATCCCTATCACCAAAGGAACACAGTTCCCCCCCAATCCCTGTCCATTTTCTAGTGATAGAGAGGTGGTATATCTGGATTGGAGGGGAGATAGGGTGGAACTGGGAGGAACAGAGAGTTGGAAAAGCATAATAATCATTTATTGTATGAGTAAAACCTCTTTTCTCATTAAAAAGATAAAAACATACAATGAGAAGAAATTAAAGCTATAATATCTGTAGAGTATTTGTTAAGAAGAACCTATGATCTTCAAGAAAGATTACTTGAAAATCTACAGGTAAATTTAAAAAAAAAAATAGAGAGAAAGTGGATTGAGGCAATTTTCCAAAATCCATGGACAAAGCCCTAAACTTCAAACATTTATACTATTGGAGTTCAAAAGAATTAGTAATAATGAGGTAGAAGATAAATTTAAATTAAAAAATAGTAGAAAACTTACCAAGCCTAGAGAAATTACATGTATGTAAAAATAGGCATACATGTATGCACACACATTCAGGAAAGTCAAGGGGCTACCTATTTTGTCAAAATAATTCCACAGCTAAAGATTTTTAGCACTGTCAGGTGTTTAAAAGCAAAGAAAGTGTTCTGGCATCAGTAGGAGAGAGGGAACAATAATTTGCAAGAAGGGTGCACAGCCATAGCAGCTGATTTATCATCAGAAACTTCGTAGGCAAGGAGAGAATGGGATAATATATATATAAAAGAAACCAAATGACTGCTAACAGGAAAATGTGCCTAAAACTCCACCTTTCAGAAAAGGAAGGGTGCAAAACAAGATCCAATGGACTTTATCATACATAAACCTATCTTGTAAAAAAAGGTTCTTATTGATGAAAGGAAGGGATGTTATGGAACAACAGGAAAATATCTGAAAATGAGAGACTCCACAGAAAACAAACCCACAGTTCAATGTGGAATATAATACTGGAATGATAATATATAATCACTTACAGATTCCATTCAATGGGCAGGAAATACATAACACCACTGGAGATGTCTCACACTTTGGCTGAAGAATAAAGAGAAATAAATCTCAAACCAATCAGGAATCTTCCCTACTACTGGAGACCTTCCACGGTGACAGAACCCAATCATCCATGGACTTCTTCAGTACAGACCTCAAATGCTTCAATGCTATCTAGAGAGGAGGAGACTGCCCATGGTGCAACAATAACATGAATATTATGAGATACTGAAGGTCTCTGTGATTGGATATGAGGGAATTTCATTCCTGGTACTTAATCTTGACCAAACTCCATAGCAAGGGAAGTGATAGGCCCTATCTCTCACAGCATAGATAGGAAGATGATTTCTAAGACACACGCTTTACTGAGGGGCTATTAATACTTAACAGTTCCTACCCTGGAAGGATCCCATAAGATTTAGTGAATTATCATGGAAGAAGACAAAGAAGAAGGTTGGGAAGGCGTGATCTTGGAGGTAAACAGTGTTGAGGATGATATGGGGGACTCTGTGAGATGAGTATCTTAGTCAATATTCTATTGCTGTAAAGAAACACCATGAGCATGGAATTTCTTATAAAAGAAAACATTTCAGAGGGTCAGTCTGTTATTACGGCAGGGAGCATGGAGGGAAGCGTACCACTGTAATAGTAGCTAAGAGCTACTTCCTGATCTGCAAGCAGAGGGAGAGATACTAAACTAGCCTGGACTTTTGAAATCTAAAAGGCCACCACCAGTGACACACTTCCTCAACAAGGCCCAATTTGTCTAATCCTCTCAAATGGTGGCATTCCCTGGTAACTAAGCATTTAACTATGTGACCCTCCGGGAGTCATTATTATTTAAACCACCACAATGCAGGATAAGCAGATATAATCATACTTCATTTGTTCTTAAGATTCACATGTTTTTAAGAATAAAGAAAAAGTGTGGATATTTTAGGGTGTATATTTCTTCAAAACAGCCATCCTTGGCAATTGAGTTATTTATTATAGGGATCATGTTAACCACAAAGCAAAAACATTACAATAGATATGCTTGTGCCCATGCAAACACAGTGGTGAGTGGTGTGTGTGTGTGGGGGGGAGATCAAATCATAACACTGAAGAAAATGGGTAGAGAAAGGAAAAATGGTTTCTAGAAAAGGAAATATGATGCTGCCAGAAGTCCTTCACTATACAAAATTCCTTTGAGTATAACAGGGTCAAATTCTCCAGTCAAAACGTGTGTAGTGGTTGAGCAGATATTATACCAGATTCAATTCTGTGCTGCCTATAGAAAGTAGTAATGTTCTGCGGAAACAGAAACTAAAAAGAGAAGGACAGCAAGCTATACTGCTGTCATGTAAGGGTGAATTTAGGTTCAAACTATAGAAAGAGACAGAGAAGTATAGCTCAATCATCATAAAATGCCAACTCCAAGCAAGTCTGCCTCTTTCCTATCTCTTTCCTCCACCGTGCTTCCCAAGTATGCCTTCTGCTTTAATTATCCACTGAACAAAACTGGTAGTACCGAGACATTTTGTCTTAGCAAGGTCAGAGGCCCTAACTCAATGGAAACAAGAAAATGACCAAACTGGATGTGCCAAAGCCAATGTGGAGGATTCATCAAAACATAAGACAATACTTTTTGTGAAATCTGGAAGTAAATGTAATTGGGAGATACTACCACTTCTTTTGAGTATGGCAATACTCACCTGAAAACATTAGAATACAGTATTTATTCTATTCTGTCAGAACTGCATACCTGCATAGTGTATTTCTATCATATTTACATTTACCTCCATTCTCCAACTGTTCCTGCTCCCCGTACCATCGCAAACTTCATGTTCTCTTCATATATTAAAAAAAAAATCATACCTCTCTGAGAGCAGTTTCTGTTGCTTGTATGTGCACAGATATAGGGCCATCCACTGGAGCATAATCAACCTCCCAGGGACCCATCTCTGAAGAAAACCTACTCTCCCACACCAGTAGCAGTCACCAATAATAGCTCCTCAGCTACAGGTGAGCCCCCGTCCATGCTGGCTTACTTTGACTAGTTTACTTATAGGCCTTACAGTCGTTTAAAATGCCCTCCATGCTAACATTTATTAAGCAAAAAATTATTAAGCCCTGCTAACAGTGTTTTACTGTGAAGCTGCTATTTTCCAAAAGCTCAAATATTTTAATTTATTTTCAAATTTACTCAGCAAAGACATAATGGAGTTTGATCTAACTATATAAAATCTGGATGGCAGCAGTACAGACTAATGAATGCAATCCAACCACAGCTGGAATCTCTTTTATGGTGTTCTGAACATAAGAAGCCAATCAGGCACCAACTCTCTATACTTTTCTCTTAATATGGTAAATGGCATTTTATGCCCAGATTAGTTATTACACATCCGAACTCAAATTTTAGGATGTCTTTTTTTTTTTTTTTTTTTTTAAACCTGGAAAGAATCATCCTTTCCAAAATGATTATTTAAAAAAGAAAATAAAGCTCACATCTTGCTTTTCAGAGACAGATGACAATATAAGACAGCTGGCATCCACTGTGGAGATGCCGCTCAGGGCACATTTGTGTTACTGGCTTTCTCTGAGGTTGCACAAAAATGACCAGTTTATGGAATTGATGCTTGGGGTTTCCAGCTGTGATACCGATCAATTTTTCTTGTTGAACCCTGAGTTTGCATCTTCCTGGCTGTGGGGAGCAACCACATGGAGGGGTCCTGTTTTTTCCCCTGAACTCTTCTTTTTTCTTTTCTAACCATTTTCTCGTTAATCAGACGCATGTCCCGTGCACATGCAGGTAAATCAAGTATCTGCAGTTGTACTCCATGCTAGTTCAGGCCACTTTAATATGAGCATCTGGTCAAAATGTAAAACTGTTAGGAAAGGTTTTTGAGAATTATTTTCTTGCATTGGAGTCTTCTTGCAGGTGAAGAAGGGAGTAATGAAACACTAAATGTAGAGATCGAAATATTAGGAATTAAAACACAATCTATGTTGCATACTATTTCTAAATATTTCCATCCCAAAAAATATACTCAATTTTCAATAGATTTAGAAACATGGTTTTTAATGACTATTTGCAGGTTTTAGGGAAAACTTATATAAATAAACATGTGTTTCATTTTCAAGAAAATTATAGTTCATTAATTTCTTAATATTTTGATGTACATTAAAAGCAGTGCCATATGGACTAACCATCACCAATGCATAGACTATTGAGAAGTAAGTGTACCCATAGTATTTTGTGAAAAATTTCCTTTGTGAGCCTATACTTTTAAAATTATTTCTTGAGATTATAACATCATTTCCTCCCTCCAAAGCCTTTGCATGCCCCTCTTGCTCTCTTTCAATTTCTTGGATATATATATATATATATATATATATGTCCCTAAACACGTAGCAACAACCACTCGATCTCCGTAATGTTTCTTGTATGTATGTTTTCAGGGATGACTATTTTTTTATTGGATAATTAGTTGTGCTCCTCTCTGGGGAAGACTATTTCTCCCACTCCCAACATTTCTTAGTTACCTGTAACTCTTCATGTAGGGTTGAGGCATCGAAAGTAGTTGCCTACTCCCTTCCCTGGCATCAATCTCTATGTATCACTTGAAGCATTTTACTAACAGTTTTGAGAAGCCGAAGTTTCAATATAGCTGGTCTCATTTAAAAACTATTAAAATTAGAGTTATCCAAATACCATTTTAATCTCTGTCATAGAGTTATTATTTCAGTAAATGGTTCTGTACACCAAAGCAGAACCTTCTAATGCAATTTGTTCCACTCTTGACTGAGAATTTATTGACAATTCATGGCTTTGATGGAAAAACACTGAGTAGAAATATATGTTTATCATGGGAAAATGTCTTCTATGAAAAATAGATTAATTAAATCTTATCAGTATTCCTTCCAATTATTTTCACTATGTGTAAGTACAAGTTTCCATCATTACTGGTTTGACATTTTTAAGCATTTTTCTCAAAATTGGAATATACTCCAAGATAAAGATATTGCCTTGTGTTTAAGATAATCATGAGTACCTTTCTTGTGTACTGTATGGGCATACACACACACACACAAAACATATATGATACAGCAAATTACACAAACAGATTAATCAAATTTTAATCAAATTTAATTCTGTACAGCATTTGATTATTATTGTGATACAGAAAAGCATATTCTAAAAGTGAAGAAATATGTATTGATAGATTTTTATCATTGTCTTCCTGAAGTGATCATTGCATGTTTATTCTATAGTGAGGACTCATGGCAATCTGTTGTGGGAACTCATTTCATCGAGAGCCTTGGGGTACCTGCATAGCTAGTCTCCAATGTGACTATGTGTGCAAAACATGGTTTAAAGATTGGGAGTTCAGCAAAGCAGGTCTAACCTGGTGATTAGAAAGGTAAACATTTTTCTCTGCCTCTTACACACATACTCTTGCTCACCATCCTCCAGCTCCACTTACAGTTCTCAGGGAGTGATTTCAAGAAGACCTCAAGAGGACCTCAGGAGGAATGGCTTACCTGGGCACATGTAGGCAGCACCTTGATCTTGGGCTTTCAGAGCACAAATCTAGTTGGAAAAGTTCTTTTGGGGCATTTTGAGGAGAACAACATTTGTTCAATTTCTTTGGTGATGCTTCCCAGTATTGTCTTGTCAGCAATACATTGTCAACATGCTGTCTTTATTTCAGCTCTTGCTAAGGAAGTATTTATCCATCTTGGTCTATCTGGGACTGCATGGTCTTGCTGCACTGTAAAATATGCATGTCCCTATATCATCAGAATACAAGCTACACTTGGTTGGCATCAGATCAAGTTTGTGCCTTCTTTATGCATTGTGATAAGGTATAAGAAATCCAGCAGCTATTTCTGAGAAGGGAATGTAGAAAATAAGCTGTGTTTTCTGCTTTGCCTTGACTAACTATGGGCCAGTCTTCTGAGCAATGCTCCAATTTCATATTAGAAACTAACTTCTTGATGGCTCTAACTGGCTGATTTTAGCAAGTGTGGATTGTTTTGGAAATAAATTGGAGAAAAGTTACAAAATATAAAGAAAGATTTGTTCTTTATCGAAAGACAGATTTCTCTGCAAAGCAAGTGCGATATGATATGAAAGGAGGTGAGAAATGTTTCTTGAAGGGAATTGAGTTACATATTGATTGCAAGCAAGAAAACATGTGTTCTCAGAATATTTCATTGTTTTTAGTAATGTGAGATTATATTTTTATATTTTTTTTATAAATGCAGTTTGAATCATGTAGGGTTAACAAGCTTCCTTCTCCTGCCAGCCTCTCAACTCTAAGTTTGTCTAGAGATGATGAACTATGCACCTCATTAACTTAGATCCTGGTTGCTTATGGACTATCATTTTTTTTTTTTACTTATGTATTTATTACGGAACAAGTTTGGACAGGAGGTCATGGTTGAAAGAATGTTTTTCATATGTAATATCTGATGCTTTATTCTCATTCCAGCCTAAGGGCACCAAATACCAATCTCTCTGCCTTGTTGCATCACTCAGATGTCAAAGAGTGTGGTAACTGGCCTCTGTGTAGACCAGTAAGCCATGTGATTCTCATTTTCTCAAGCTTCTGCCTTGAGACTTGGTATCTTGATATCAGGGTATGTATTATTAGATATAGACCCCATGGCATATGTTCCAACCCAGTAAGTAGATCATGAAAATCCTGATATGTGATTTGTAGAAGTAATTGATAAAAAGTGATAATGTGCTTTTCATTTTGTACCAAGCTGTGTGTTGTGTTATCTCAAAGCATATTCTTCACTGTAGACCTTGCCATTGGCCACATGACTTATATGTTCTCTCAGTAATGAGTCCAGTTTTCATGTTTACCGTAATTATGTGTCATTAATTCTGTATATCTCACCTGCTTACTGTGATGGAAAGTACAGTTTAATTTTCTGTCCAAATTATTTTAAATGTACCCAGTAATGATCTTCAACTTGACTCTGATACCACTTTGAAATTTACTGCCATAACAGTGTAAACATGTGTTTCTAAGTATGCCTGTGTTAATATGCATATATGTTCCTGGGTCACTATGTGTGTTTGTGTATATGTAGATATGTGTCCCTTTGTCCCTGTATGTGAATATGACCCTAATAAGCAAGTATGAGTGTGTGTATGTTTATGTGTGTGTGTATATATATATATATATATGTATGTGTGTGTGTGTGTGTGTGTGTGTCTGTGTCTTTATGTCTATGTATCTAAATGTTTGTTTCTGTATACATGTATATGTATGCATGTGAATAAATATGTGTATATCTGCATACATGTGTAGGACACTATTAATCTTATTGGTCTTATGAAGAATTTGCTGCTAGTTCAGGTGACTTTGTAACTAGTTTTATTTTCTTATTTTTAGTGATTTCTGATACATCATTTCTTCCATTTTTAACAGTTACTTCATGCTTTTTACCAGTTCCTTGGATCAATCTAAAGCCTCAAACATGTTTAAAAAAAACACTCTACCATTAAGCTACATTCTCACTGATTTATAATTTTCTAATATTTATATTAATGTAAAAATTTCCCCTTTCTGCTAGAGTCATGAGGTTGAATAGATGATTGAATAGATATTTGGTTTAATTTTGAATCTAAGGTAAGAATGTCCCTGAAAAATAAGACTCATCAACATGGGAGACCGCTAAGAGAATGCTAACCCAGGATTTTCTCCTCTTATTTGAGTGGACCCTATGCCCCTGTGTAATCATCAAAATGATACTGAAATGATTCTGTTCATTTATCATTCCGAAAATTCTAGCTTTAGGGAAAAAAACATTTAAAATTGTTTTCATTTTTCTACTCAAATTGTGGGGTAGAATTTTTTTCCCTATGGTTTTGTTTCTTTAATTGGGAAAGACCTCAGTTTTTAGTTTTTATATCATTTTTCCAAAAGGGCATCAAGCTTTTCATATATTTGAAAGAATGATCACATTTCTTATATTTTATCTGTTTGGATTAGCTTTTTTAGACAGTTTCATGAAGCCAGAGGTAGCTTTGGAATCTTTATGTATCCGAGGGCAAACTTCTGATCCTCCTACCTCCACCAAGCATGTTCCCCATGTATGGATAATACTGTGTTCTTGAATGAACCCAGGCTTCAAGCATGCTTGGCAAACCCTCTGGCGATTAAGTCACATCCCCTTCCCTGCTACTATTGCCTTCCAATGGAATTTTCTAGATCACAGCCACTGTTATCTTTGCTAATAACTTAGGAAAGTGTTATGCCACAATGCCATTTAGCAATACTCTTTACATAAATTAGTTCATGTACTTGTACCCACATAGAGACTCTTCACAGCTGTTTTCTACAGTCAGTGCCATTGATAACCATACTCTTATTTTGATATATATATCTCATACTGGATATTTCAGTCACTTGGTGCAATTCTGTGATTTCTAATTGTTTGAACTGGGACAGTTTTCTTTCTGATCTGCCTTTGTTGTGCATGTTATTTCTACCAGATGTGGTTAATATTCCCCAAGCAAAAATACCTACATCCTTTGATCTTCACACCAATGTTTTATGATGTAATATCCATGAATAACTTCTTTGAGTTGTTTCCTGAAAGGATCCTGGCTTGGGTAACAATCTACTCTGGAGATGTGCCATGTCTTTTGCTATGCTATGAGTAAGCTGTGCAATGTTTTTTCCAAAACAGGGAAACTATGAAATGAGAAATTCTACACCCATGGTAGTTCATGTATTGACTGAAAAATGGTCTCATTTCCCTTTTTACTTTGTATCCATGGCTATGCCAATTAATTTCTAACTTAAAATACATGATCAATGGTAATATCATTCAAGCCTTTCATGGTCTCAGAAAAAAGGCAAGATTTTGATTTGTCCTTTGAAGATTTCATGTTCATCTGAATTAATAAATCATTGGAAGCAACATTTTCTCTTCTTTATTGGCTAATGTTTTAAATTTTAGTCATGTATACTGCTTATTATCATGGCTACTGTATTAGCAACAGTGATATGGGAAAGAGACTCAAGAGTATCTATTCATTTAATGCTTCATTTAGTCAGTAATAGACATTGTTAGACTTGTGAAACTTAAAAATTCTCTTATGGTTTCTGAGCTTGTACTATACAACAATGCTCCATGGATAAATGCTTTGCTGAAATAATGATAATTGAAGTTTCATATACTAGCCTTCCTTGGGAAATAGATATTCTAAACACTATTCACAGTACTTTGAATGTTGAAGATATAGCTTAAAACATTTTTGAAGCAAAAGCAATTAAAGGTAATAGTAGAATTTCAGATTGCAAATGGATTACAACCCATCATATGTTTTACTTGATTAAATAGTAGATGGTTTTGATGGGTAATTTCATTGAGAAATATTTTTAAAATATCCCTCTTCTCAACAAACTTACAATTGTCTGTATTATTCAGACATATCATGACAGGAACAGAATTAGGATATATATATATATATATATATATATATATATATATATATATATATATGCATTCAGTTTGCACTAAAATTGTCACAATAGTTTTCTTATACCTTAGAGCTTGAGGACTCATCCTAGTAGTTCATTGGCCCTTGAGGCTGGAGCTCTCACAAATGCCAATTAGCTTCAAAATTTTTAAGGTCTTCCTGAGGTCTGTTGACCTATTGTCAAGGATGGAAGCCTGGAAATATGTTTGCTGCTGTCATTGATGAACTGAACTGCAGTCTCAGTAATGGCATAGATCAGTTCTGCACTGAGAGAGAATTCCAGGTGTACAAGAAGTTTAAATGGGAACAGGGTAAATAAGCTCCCACCTCTATGTCCTCATTTATAGGATCTGCTATGAGAGCATACTACCCACCTGTGAGGCCCTTCCACAATAATTAAAGCAGTCAGGACAGTCCTTCGTGGGAGGCTCCCTCCTCAGGTGACTCTAATTTGGGGCAAATTAAACCCAACCATTACATAATGTTGTTTAGAAATTGCCGCATATTAACTCAAAATTTCATTTTTGCTTCTGTTTTCTGGTAGAAAACAGATCTGAAAGGTGTCTTGTCTCATAATGTCACTCAGAAATATGAATTTTCTGTGAAAACTATTTCAAAACATTGAAAAAAATCTTAAATACCCAACACACATAGATATATACACACAACTTTGAATCTATTTTAACTTTATCACCCCCCTACACACACACTACACAGGGAGGGTGATGACTTCCAGGAGGAGTCAACAAAATCTGTCAAGTCATTTGGAGTAGTGTCTAGGCCCTCCCTCCTTTCCCTAGGCTAAGGGAGTATCCTACCTTGGAGAATGTGCTTCAAAAGCCATTTTGTGCATCAGGGATACATCCTGGTTCCACTGTCAGAGGTCCCTTAGACCGGCCAGGCTTCTAAGACCCATGTTCAGGGGGTCTGAGTCAGTCCCATGCTGGTTACCCAACTGTCAGTCTGGGGGTCCATGAGCTCCCCCTTGTTCAGGTCAGCTATCTCTGTGGGTTTCTGTAGCCTGGTTTTGACCCCTTTTCTTATCACTCCTCGTTCTCTGCAACTGGATTCCAGGAGTTTTTAGATGTGGGTGTTTGCTTCTGTTTCCATCAGCTACTACATGAGGGCTCTATGATAGCATATAAGTTGGTTATCAATCTCATTACCAGGGAAGGGCATATAAGGTAGCCTTTCCACTGTTGCTCAGATTGTTAGTTGGTGTCATCCTTATAGGTCTCTGGACATTTCTCTAGAGTCCGTTTTCTTTTCAAACCTGTAATAGCTCTCTCTATTATGTTATCTCTTTTTTTGCTCTCATCTATTTGTTCCCTGACTCAATCTTCCGGGTCCCACATGCTCTCCTCTCCTCCCCTTCTCTTTCTTCTAACTCCCTCTCCACTCACTGCTCCCCCACTCCCAATATGCTCAGGAGATCTTGTTCCTTTGTCCTTCTGTGAGGGACCTTGTATGAACCTCTTAGAATCCTTCTTGTATCCTAGTTTTTCTGGCAGTGTAAATTATAGGCTGGTGATCCTTTGCTCTATGTCTAAAATCCATATACTATGTTTCTATTTTGTGACTGTCACTCAGGATAGAATTTTATTTGTGCTCCAGAAACAAACAAACAAACAAACAAAAAATGACAAAAAGTACCTTATCAAAGAATATGCATCCTTGCCTACTTTCCTTTTCCTCCTCCTTTTTCTCTTTTCCCCTCCTCTCCTTTCTGTCTGCCCCACACACTTCTTTATGGGTTGTCAGAGAGCTGAAGCACAGAGATTTTAATGTGGTATGTCTTCATACTGATGATTTTATGAGACAGAGTATGTAGTGAATCATTGTTGATTTTAATGGTCTCATAAACTTTCTTCTGTTACTTCTGCTCATATTCCTTTACCTAAAGTAAGTCACAGCATTATGTAATTTTCAGGATTCAGAGAAATGCATCCCTGCCACATGTCTAAAAGCAGAAGCAATGAAAATGTTTGTGAAAATGTTAATGAACACTGTCAAATATTAAAAAAGAACTAGTCACTGAATACTAGCATAAAAACAGCACCACCGCCACCACCAACAACAGCAAAATTACTGTCTGTATTTCCGTGGATACAAAACCTAAGGCTATAAAAGACTGTGCTGCAGTTAGAGGCCAGCCAGCATGTCCAGACTGCAATAGACTCCACAAGTTTCAGAACTGATCTTTTCCTCTTCATTGCTCTTATCAGCACTAATGTGGATGTCTAGGACCTGCAAAGACTTATTCACATCAAGAATATGAGGTTCCAGGTAGACATCTTATTACCTATCCCACCTTGAGCAGGCATGGACAGTGTCTGAGAGTCTTAACAGGACCCCTCCTTACTCTGCCCTTTCATTCCTTGAACCCTAATTCTTAGCTGAAAATGACTTCAGAATTTAAATTTGTTCATAGTTTCCTTGTTAATTTATCTTGTCTTATGGAACCAAGGCAATTTGTTCATGGTTGAAATTATCCCTGCTTATCATGGGACACATATGTCCTGATCACCCTATGTATAATAGCTGATTACTTCATGTGGACATTACATTGGTTTGCCTGAATCTGGAGTTACAGGCAGTTGTGAGCTCCCTGGTGTGTGTGCTGGGAACCAGGCTAAATTCTCTGGAAGAGCAGCAAGAGTTTGTAACTGCTAAATCATCTCTCTGGCTCCAGCAATCATAATATGTAAGTGCTATTTTTTGTAATGATTTTAGATTGAACATTCCTAAGATGTTGCATGTCTTTGATTCAGCGTGTAGGAGCCAGGTTTTCACAGCAGTACTGTGATTCTAAAAACTAAAGTAAACAAATATATGTTAGTAATTAAGAAGTTATTTTTGTCTACTTAAATTGGAAATATTTGTAAAAAGACAAAAATTTTGATTTTAATATTCTAAATATCAAAGTGATACTGTCTATTATTGTATTGATAGTTAAGGTATAAAAATGTTTTTTAAATTTACAGAAAAATAATCAGAGGTATGATGAATTATTCATCAAGGCTGGTAACTATTAGTAAGAGTTTACTATCTTAAAATCCTACATTTACATTACCAATTGACAAAACTCGTTGTCCCAAAAGAAACTAATCTCTAGGACCTCAAGCAAATGACATAAACTTTTGAATCTTTATTTTTTCCCCCTATGAATGGTGAAACAACCATGTGTATTCCTCAGCGTCAGCAAGGACTCTCCACAAGGGCCAACATGAAAGGTGCAGTCACTATCTCAGAGGCAAAAAAAATAAATGTTGCTTCTCTTTTATCATTTTATTTTTGACATTTAGATTCAACAAGAACAGCAACACCAGGTCAATATTTCAAAAATGATGACTTTTAATGACTACACTTTGAAACGTGAAATAAAAACCTTGCTCTCCTCTTGGTCTCCTCTCAATACACTAACTCATTTGTTTGGAAATAATAAAGAAATTCCCAAACTAGACTAGATAAATGATCTAACATTAAATACTTCAGAAAGCTACTGCAATATGCAGAGAGACTTGAGACCTAGAGATGTGATATATTTTCTAAATATAGCACAGTAATTAGTTTCTATAATGATATTTTACAGTACCTCTTTCCAAAAAAGACAAGTAAACAGATTAATTTCTCTGATTTATCTCGTCATGGCCTTACTGAATTCCACAGGTATGAATCAGCAGCTGTTATATTCTACCATGCTTCAGGCAGAGTTAGAGTTATGTGAGGGCTGAACAGGAGAAAGTACAAATAATACCAGTTGTCCTAGCGGGATTTATGCTAATGCAACCATACTGAAATTAGCTGTGTTTCAGACAGGGCACCTACATGATTCTAATTTCTATAGCTCCTGATAATGGGATATTCTGCTACAGACATCATTTCTGTCTACCTTTCCTGTGATCTTAGCAGCTATCTATGATGAGTTGAAGACACAGGAAATGTCGAAGTTTGCCTCTGTGATATGATCAAGTATCTCAGTTTTGGAATATGTTCATTAGGCTTCCTGATATATTTATTCCATACGAGTTTTCTTGTGTGAAATTACAATTGAACATCTGGAAACTTTTCATGTCAAATCTAACAGTTTTATATCATTTTCAGAAGAAAATCATTAAAATTAGAAAAAGAAAACATGTACTCAACTGTTAGGACGACGTGTATACATTTCAAATAACATAATACTGAAATACTTTCAGAAGCATACATAAATATTCACATCTTTAAATCTATTGCACAAAGTTTCACAACCTCATCTTAGACTCCAGACATAAACTCTTTTATTAGTATGAATTCTGCATTTCACTTGAGTGTACATAGGGAACAATACAAAGCAGACTTCTAATAATGTGGTCTTATAAGTTATTATGAGTAGGTTTCTGCCACTGGTCCCACCGCCACACCAGCCCCAATTAACACACACAGACTCTGTATTTGATATTATGCTGTTGGACAGGTACTAGTTTCTTATTAGCTAGCTCTGTCTTAATTATTAACCCATTTCTATTAATCTAAGTACTTTCATGTGGTCTTATCTTATTGGAGAATAAGTTTTAAACTTTGCAGTAAAATTTTAAATATATATTTATTATTTATATTTTGAGAGTACAATGTAATAATTCCACCATTTCCTTCTTCACTTACCTCCATACATATATATGTATAATTATACATATATATGTAATTTTTTTAATTTTCATATATTGATTCCAGTTCCCTCTCCCTCCTTCCCTCCCTTGCCCCCTGAACCCCTCCCATCTCATCCCCACCCCCACTCCACAGGGAGGATGATGCCTTCTAGGAGGGATCATTAAAATCTATCAAGTCATTTGGAGAAGGGACTAGGCCCTCCCTCCTGCCTCTAGGTTAAGGGAGCATCCCTCCATGGGGAATGTGCTCTCAAAGTCCTTTGTGTGCCAGGGATACATCCTGGTTCTACTGTCAGAGGTCCCTTAGACTGCCCAGGCCTTCTCACTAAAACCTATGTTCAGGGAGTCTGAGTTGGTCCAGTGCTAGTTTTCCAGCTATCAGTCTGGGGTCCATGAGCTCCCCCTTGTTCAGATCAGCTGTCTCTGTAGGTTTCTGTAGCCTGGTTTTGACCCTTTTTCTTATCACTCCTCCCTCTCTGCAATTGGATTCCAGGAGTTAGGTTTAGTGTTTAGTTATGGGTGTCTGCTTCTGTTTCCATCAGCTAGTAGATGAGGGCTCTATAATGGCATGTAAGTTAGTCATCAAAATCATTATCAGAGAAGGGCATTTAAGGTAGCCTTTCCACTGTTGCTCAGATTGTTAGTTGGTGTCATCCTTGTAGGTCTCTGGACACATTTCTCTAGAGTAAGTTTTCTCTTCATACCTATATTATGGTATCACCTCCCTTTAACCCTCTCTATATACTGTCCCTTCCTGTCTTTCAATTCCATTGACTTATTTCCCATTAATTGTTGTTGCATGTGAAAATGTATGTGCATATATATTTCTAAATACAACATGAACAGTTGGTTTAATGTTACTTGTATGTATATGATTTCAGTATTAACAATTTGGCACTGCATATTCAATTGGTGTGCCCTTCCCTGGAGAAAACCATTTCTCCTGTGCTCAGTATTCCTTAGTTGCATGTAGTTTTTCATATAATGTTGAAGCCTCATGGTCTTTCCAACATCTGGCTTGATATGTCTGTTGTTGTACTTGTTCAGCTCCTGTTTAAGCACACTTAAAAGATGTAAAAACCAATATTTCTCCACATATAATTATGTGCAAATGTCATAATTAAGAAAATTAATGAATGTTAGATTTGAAAAATCAAATAATATGTAGATTTAATGATCTTATATTTACATAATTCCAGTGGATCAACCATAAGCAAGTAATCACAGTAGATTCTAGTTGAACTCATTCTAGAACAATATACATGACCTGTTTTATTGTATCATGATGAAAAGAAACATCTTCTTGTATATTCTTCATATTTTTAAATGTCCATTATGGTGATATTTTACCTTCTTGATCAGGTTAATTTTTAGATGTTCCATCCATTTGTTTTAAGATATTGTCAGAAGGATTTTTTAAAATTTCTTTATCATCAAGATTGTCATCTTTTGGTGTGTTTAAAAGCTCCTACTTTTTAAAAATTGATTTCATATCCTGCCATTATTTAAAAGTGTTTGTCACTTCTGCGACTTATCTGATGGAGTAGTAACAAGAGGAATATGTATACAATCTATCATTGCTGAGTGAGATTATTCCTTTTTGTCATTTCCCATTTTAATCCATTTGATTCCTTTTCTTGTGTTATTGCTCATTTGAGCATAATACTAAGTAACAGTGATGAGTGTTCATACTATGTGTCATTACATAGTTTAGAGGGAATATTTTCAGCTTTTACCCCATTCACTACAATAATTTGGTGGCTTAAATGAGAAATGTCCCTACAGGATCAGCCATTTGGGCACTTAGTCACAGTTGGTGGCTATGTTCAGTGAGATTTAAGACCTGCAGCCTTGCTGGAGGACATGCATTACTGAGAGTGGGTTATGATTCACTATCTTTTCCTCATGCCTGCAGTAAAAGAAATAATAATGTCTGCTTCCTGCTGCTGTCCCCTCTACAGTGAACTTTCCTCCCTTTATAGCCATACGCCCAAATAAACTCTTCCTTGAATTGCCTGAATCATAGCATATTATGACATCAGCAGAAAATTAACTATTACAAGTAGACGTCAGTATGTTGAGATATGCTCTTTCTATATTTAGTTTCACCGGGACTTTTAACAAGGGATGATGAACTTTGTCAAATGACTTTTTTTTTTAAATATATATTCAGATAGTCATATGATTTCTGTATTTAAGTCTATTAATACTGTAGTGGTTAGTTATGGTCATCTTCACACAAATTTACTATAATTAGGGTTTCTGTTGATAGGGGGAAAAGGTAAATATAACAAACAGCAACAACAAAAATAACCCATCGAGACAAAAAGCAATTCTGGAAGAAAAAGATGTATTTCAGTTTATAACTCTCAGGAATCAGCCCAACCCCATCATTTAGGAAACTAAGGGCAGAAACTCAAGGCAGGAACTTGGAGGAAGGAACTGAGACACAGAGTGTGGAGGAATGCTGACTACAGGCTGTTCCCCCATGGCTTGTTCAGCCTGCTTTTTAAAACACACCAGAACCACAGGCATATGTGTAGCACCACCCACAGTGAGGCAGGACAGGTGGGCTGTTTGGCTGTACACTTATTGTCCCTGATGAAAAGTTCACCTCTTTTTTATTTAATACTGGAGGACCAACTAGAGAGGTGAATGGCAGACAAAAGCTAAATAAACGTTTGTGAAGTCTCTGCTCTTACTTTTAACAAGACTCTGAGAAAACTCTACTTATGACCTTGGGGAATGAATGGATGGATTCTTACTAAAGTAGAAGTTACAGTGCTGCAGTGTGGTTATCAGCATGCCGCCCCTCAGGTGTCATCTTGATTGTCAGTAAATACAGGGATATGGAGAATTCTATGCACACAGAAGAAAGTCAAGCAACACAAATTAAAATGACTAATTTTAACTAAATAATTCCACTTTGGTAGATGAGTTATATTCCAGAAATGGAAATATGATTTCAATTGTGTCTAATCACCCAATCAATAACACTATAAAATTTGATTGCAACTGTCTGGGCAGTGAGTATAGTGGACATTTCATGTTTCTGCACAATTTGTATTTTAAATAATATTTATTTTTACAGGGAGTCTACATATTGCCATCAGGGTGTTGTGAGATAAACCAAGAATTGAAGTGAAAACTAAATGTTGTTTCAGTTTTAAAACAAAACTTGAATGTTTAGTTCTAGTTGTATAGTTCCATTCTGCCTGGAGTCTCTGGCACAGAGGCTGGTCAAGGTGCAACCCTCAGCACTTTCCACCAGCACCAGACAGACTGGGACTGTGTGGGTTACCTCCTTTAAGCAGGTAGGTTTTTGTTTTTGTTTGTTTGTTTGTTTTACTTTAAAGACATTCTCTTTCCCTGTAGAGGAAATAAAAACAACTGCATTTGCAGACTTTGCCATCTGAGTTCCAAAGAATTGTCAAGGAGTCATCAGGTTCGATTGAAAATGATGTTGAGTTTTCTGCATTGTTTGTCTCCATAGAAGGAGACCAAAACAGAAGTAAATGATTGCACATACTGACATTCTGAGTGACTGTACAGGAAATTTACCAATGATGAGAGGGGCTGTCATTTCTACTCAGAACTCTGAAATAGTCAGGGGGAAATGTCAGTTGTTTTTTTTTTTTTTTTTTTTTTTTAAGAATATCTTATAAAATATTCACATTTGTTTTTGAGACAAGGCCTCACTTAGTAATTCACTCTGTCCAGGAACTCACTATTTGGCACCAGGAAGACACTGAACATTGTCTAAGCTTATTGAAGGCTGGCATTAACAACTGTTTGAGTTTAAGATTTTACTTTTAATGAAATGATAAAGAAGTAAACTATGTGGTACAGTGAAATTTCATTTTTATATCCTTTATATGGCACTTAATTGAAGGTCTTGATTTGCTTGTAAAAACATGTAGCAAAATGCCCATCATTGCCCCTTTGTAGTTATAAGAACCACAGACTTCAGATGCAGCTTTAGAAACTTGATAGAGAACCATAGGATTTGCCCATACTGAGAAATTACAACAAAATTTGTCTCTCTTTGGTTAGTCATCAAACACAAAGTCACAACCTTAAAAGCTACCCACTTTTTTCACAGCAAGAAGTGATTACATAGAGGAACCAGAAAAGGGATGAGAATTTAACATGTTCTGAGAAGTGTATATGTAGTGAACATAGAAGATAAATCAGTGTATGAAAGTATAACAATGATACTTTCCCCTATGGCCTCTGAGTCCCAGCATTTTTAAGATAATGTCTAGATATAGACAGCACAGCAGTGTTCTTCCGTTCACCACAATTTGTCAGCCTAAATAGATAAATTAACTGATCACATCCCTTAAAAATTAGAAAATATTTTAAAAAATATAAAATTTAATCCCTGTTTCTAGATGTAAAACATCCTATGTGACATCATCAACCGAAATGTTACTACTTGAGATTCCCTGAAAGCTCTCTGGGAAAGGATGTATTTATCTTCACTAAATGTTGCCTATCTGTCGCATCAGGGATCAATGAGTAAGAAAGTACCACACTTAAAGGTCTTATGACTTCCTATTCTAAACATTATACTGGTGATGATAATTTGTGTTTCTGTGGACACAAATGGCCCAGAAATGTATTTATGTGAAGGCTAATCTAAAAACCCATAAGAGTTTCTGAACACTGATGTTAAAAATAAAGGACACTGTAAAATAAAGTTGTAGGTGATTCATCTTTCTTCTTCTTGTTGTTGTTGTTGTTGTTCTTCTTCTTCTTCTAGATTTTACTTCAGAGCCAGACAGAGAAAACAGAGTCAAATCTGTGCAGCAAACTATGAGGGAATTTTTCATGAGAATATATGAATCACTCATTTATCTAGTTCACATTTCTTAGTCCAGCATCATGGAGACTGGTCTTTCTGATCTTATCCATAAAAGAGTAGACAGCTTGAGTGCACAGGGAAATCTTGAATAATCAGAGACTGTGGGAGTCTCTTTGAGACTGTTGTTTACCGTACACTCATGCTAGAGTAGGGTGTTCCTTGCTTATATCAAAATTATACTGGAAACTTTTGTTATGAAACTGAAAAAATCACTAACAAATCCCCCAAAATAATACACATCATATTAAATCAGTGCTGAGTGTTGTTATTCTACTGTTACGTAGACAGAAATAGGAAAGAAATCTGAAATGAACTTTGAATGAAGATGGATTCATAAAATGAGATGTATTGCTTGATGAATTCTTAGCTAGCCACACAAATGGAGAGGCTGATGCTCTAGATGAAAATTTAAATACCTTGGTGAACATTTGAATATTTGTGGAGAAAATGAACTCATGTAGAAATAATATGTCAAATATTAGGAATAAAATAAGAATCGTGTGATGATGAGTCAAATTTGAATTTATCAAGGACTCCTTTTCTTCCTTAGCAATAACAACTTGAAAAAATAACCAAGGTCATTAAATGCTAAAATCAAGTTTTAAAAAGCATCTATCATATTAATTAATAAAAGAAACATTCATATGAGCATTCCTCTCTTCTATGGTGTGTACAGAAGGTGGTAGACATCTACATCATCTCAAACATGTACTGAGAATGCTCTATTTTTTTGTAGCACTTTTGATTCTTTGAAGGTCAAGTTCCCTAGATAGTCTTTATTGAAGGATGAAGACACACATCAATAGGCACAATTTATTGTTTGCTTTGTGGTATTTTGTAGAAACAGAAGTGGATGAATATATCACAATGAATTTTTCCTTAAATCTAATGTTTATGGTATGAGTTGATATAGGTAAATTTACAAAATGAGTCTTAGACTATCAGGTATATTTGTTTTAGACAGTGGAAAGTGGAGTGTCCTTTACCTGAACAGATGGCAATATGGATGTCATGAGTCCTCTATTTTCTTAGGACTGCTTTACCAATATTTTAAAAAGTGAGTGATCTCAAACTCCTGATCAGCAATAGGCTAAAGTGCAAGAAAGCATAGAAGAATATACCTTCACTAATTTAAAAGGAAATAAATAAGTTGAATGGTAGGAAAATAATTTTTCTAACTACTAATGCTACACTTCTCTAAGAAATTCACTTACAGTGGGAATTACTGGATACTCTTCTATTTCTTTGTCTAAAAACATATATATATATATATATATATATATATATATATATATATATATATATCAACATTTCTCATTGTTATAGTGAGCAAAAGCAAAAAGCAAAAAGAAAACAACAACAACAACAAAATAAATAAACAAAAACATGTGTTCTGTCCAAAAAAGATTAAAGGCTGAATTAAAAATACCCAACTTTAGGATAATTTGTCTTTCTAAATCAATCTATGTGTCTTTTTAAATCAATCTATGAGTACTACTAATTCAACCAGAAGAGCATTAAATATAAGTGATGGCTAAAAAACAAACCATATGTTAATGATATTATTACTATGTCATTGATTCAATGTTTAAAATTTCCTTAGTTTTCATGTAATATTCTTCCCCATTCTGTTTTCTCTTAGCTGGAGTTTACAGAATTTGAAGGTAAAAGTATTATCATTTTTATTTCCTTATTTTCATAATGAGTTTTAAATTTTATCAAAAAGTATATGCCATGTAAACATTTATCGGTTTGAATTTTAACTCAAGTTCAAAAAAATATATCACAAAGTCAGATTTATAAAACTGGTATAGTAATATCCTAAGCACATGTACCAACTATATTGTGTCAGTTATCATTATTGTAATGTATCATACATTACATACAGTATCATACAAAAATATACTTAGAGAAATATTTTATTATACAAAGTACAGCTAAATGAAAACCTTAATACAAAGACTTGACAAAGGAGATTCCAAGTGTCCTAGAATAGGTTGCTTTTTTGGAGCTGGGAGACAAATGCTCATACCTTTGGTTCCTTGTTTCTGTATCCATTTAATATATCATAAACCATGCTCATTCTGACCTCAGTTGTTTATTTAATTGGAATATTCCACAGAAAAGTTGCCCTTGTGTCCACAAACTTTCAGTTCTTCCTTACACAGAAGACAGTAGAATTTTTCAAAATGTCAAACTGAGAAAATTCAAAAAAATATAACAGCTCTGAGAGAACCAGAGTACAGATATCCAATTATTATTTTCAGAATCTCTTCCTGGAGAGTGTCAATCAAAATCTCCAGCTGTACTACTATAGCAATGCAAGTTAACAATACAAAATACAAAAAATACCAGCAATATTCTCTGTGGGTACCCAAATACTTTATTAGATAAAATTTCATGACATTTAATAAAATAGTGGATATTAAAACATCTGAGATGTATTTATATGTGATAGTCAAAGGTAATTAAAAATAATTGAGGCAGGTCACATACCTAAATGAACATTGTAGATATGTAGAAAACTGGAAGAGCTATTAAATTTCCAAAATATGCTCTTCAGGAAACATTTCTACTAATAATGGGAAAATTATTCATTAAAAAGAATGTTCACCTAGCTTATTGATTGTGACTATAATACTAAGTTTTTTTTTGGATTGAAAGTGTAGTGAGAAATGTTGAATTTTCTATGAATTAGCTCTTGTGTGTCTATTAATAAGGTCACATTTCATTATCAAAGCTTATGACTTCCATTCAACAGGGCAAAATTTCTAAATAATTTTATTTCCAAGAGGGAACAATTTTTACATGTCTCTTCCATGTAGTCTATCTTTGGCATCAAATGATACTAATTAATTGAAAGTTGTAAAGATAATATGATTACTGTAGAAATGAAATGTTTCAGGAAGTTGTGAGACTTGTATTGTGATTTAAAATCCAGATATTCTAGTGAGGTTTATTACTTAGCAAGAATTACTTATACTTCTTTTTAAATATTTTATGTATATTAATATTCTTAATATTATAATATTGATATAAATATATTTATAAATTACACTTAACTGTAAGTACAGTTTCCCTAATACCTTATAAAGAGTATCTTAAAATTATATCATATTTCTAATTACAAAAATAAACATGGCTTAGGCTCACATATTTTCATTTATGTAAAAGCCCTAAAGTAATATGTTAAAGTGATATTTTAAGCATGCCTACTGGCAACTGCATTAATAATTGCATGTTTCTCACCAGTAACTAGGTCAGAGAGAGTGTGGTTTTCCCTGGGGAATTGAAAATTGTACCTTTAGGGACATTCTTCAGGATAAATCCTAAACAGAGTTCTTATTTCACTGAAGAATGAACTAAGTAACAACTTGATAAATATATCAGAAATAATTCTTCAATCTGCAAATATCAAATTAGATAACTGGTTATATAGGAAAATATAAACAAAAATGACCAAATAAATGCTATTTGCTGAACTCTTCCCATTTAATTCTTGAATTCTTACAATCAAGACTATTTTGAGTACACTTCTCTTTAAAATCATACCAGGAGTGTATCAAGAAAGCCCTGTTTTTAAATTGATGATTCTTCCCCTCGTAAAATAAGAGTCTTTTAAAAATGAAGAGGCACAAATTGCCAATCCCTGGGTCCTACAAAGAGAAGGTAGTAGTAGTTGCCAGGTATTGTGGCCCATTAGTGCTGCTACAGCAAAATCGCATAGTCCGATCGGCCTACAGACAACAAAAACTTGTGCTTCACAGTTCTAATTCCTGGAGAGTATCAGAATTCAAACACTGAAAATTTCATTGCATAGTCAGGATTTTTTTTTTCTGACTCATAGACAACTACTCCATTTTGTGTCCTCATGTGGTGGAGGGTTGTTACAAGGTGGCTTTTTCCAGATTGTCTTTTTATAAAAGATCAGACTTATTTGTGGTAGGCTCCCTTCTCTTTTTTTTACATTTACAATTTTATTTTCTGTGTAAAGAGGGCACTTGCCACAGAATACTGACAGAATTCAAAAGGGAACTTACAGGAATTTGTTCCTTCTCTCTCATCATCATAGCAGGGCTTCAACTTGGGTGACCAACCTTGGAAGTACATGCTGTAACTTGATAAATCATACAATGGCCCAAGAGGACCTACTCTTATGAATAACATTCCTTCCAAAGACCCTCTTGATCTAACAATGTGGATAAGCTTGCTTTATCACAAGCATTTTTAGGAAGACACAAACATTCAGATGCTATCATCAATAGCAGACCATGGAAGGATGTCATATTTGCCCATATAATAAAGAATTACTGTTTGTGCATGCTGTGAAAGAAGCATATCATTACACAGTACTATTAAAATCAACAGCAGATGTAGGAAGAATACCTTGAAATCAGTTGCCATGGTCTATGCCACAGATGACAGAGACAGGCATGTAACAGTGGGAAAGGACATAAAATGTAGGCGCAGGCATTGGGTAAAACACCACTGAACACTCAGTAAGTTTACCAGTTCAGGGCTGGAGAGACTGCCATTTATTGATTGTTACTCGTAGGGAACACTGGATCATGAGAGAATAAGATTTAAATTAAAAGAACAAACCAGAGACAGAAGACTTAAGTTAATAAGTCATGCTAATTGAAATAAATTCTTGAGAGGTATAAACAAGTAAACAGCGAAGAAGAGTGGGAAGATTCGTTGTTTCTGTTTTATAATTTCCCTGAGGCGATTATTGCTTTCATTGAGTGGGGATTTAAACAATGAAAGGAAAGTAGGGATCAATATTTGATGGGTTATTTTTTTCCTAAATATATGTGTAAGTAAGAAACATGAATAGTTACCAGAAGTAGAAAAGCTGACAGGGAGCCAAATAGGTGCCTACTTGTTCAGGTGTCAATATTGAGTACTCCTAGCATTGGTTTGGCTATTCAGTGACCTATGCATATAATGCTCATTTGTTATAAACTATACAGGCTTTCTCTTCATGTTTATTTCTCTACTCTTGCCAGCAAACTCTTTCATCTACAGGCTCATTTGAAAATTATTTGAATAAGCATCAGGGGACATAACAACACTTAGCTTTCAAGATCAGAAAAAAATGATAGTAATGGTCATACAACATTTCATATCTGATTCGTGAAAATGATGTCATAGTGTTCACTTTGATGCAAAATGTGGAGATTTAAAGCTTAGTTTTATGTACTGTACAGTGGGAAAGACAAGGATGAAAAACAGCACCCACCTGCTAGACAAGGCATGTGCTACAGTGTCTCTGCCACACATCCATTCTAGGTGAGTCTGGAGAATGTCTGGAACCTCTTTGCATGTGTGTACAATTCCTCAGCAAGTTATTTCAGCTTAGTTCTCATGACAACAGCACAGGTCCTGTAAGCGAGGAAGTAAGAAACATGCCCATACTTTTATGGCTAAAACTGAAGATACAAAATAAGTTCATATGTTATCTATTGGACAGAACAGGCTCAATGCAAGTTTCATATAACCTCAAAAAAGTAATATATTTTCTGCAATTCAAAAATATCCTTTCTTCCTTTCTTTCCTCCCTGCTTCCTTCCTTTGTGCCTCCTTCCCCCTCCCTTCCTCTCTTCCTCCCCACTCCCTGCCTTGTTCCCTCCCTCTCTCCTTCCTTCCCTCCGTCCTTGTCTCTCTCTCTCTCTGTCTCTATTTTCTCTTTTTTCTACTTCCTTCCTTCCTTCCTTCCTTCCTTCCTTTTCTTTCGAGACAGGAATCCTGGAACTCCTTCTATAGACTAGATTGGCCCTGAAAGATGTGATTATCTTGAGTGGTTCAGGCATCCTCTCCACTGTTGCTAGGAGTCTTAGCTGGGGTCATCCTTATATATCCCTGTGAGTTTCCCTGGCAGCAGGTTTCTCCTTAACTCCAAAATAGCCCCACCATCAAGATATCTCTTTCATTGCTCTGCCCTCTCTGACCTGTTCTCAACTCCTACACACACACACACACACACACACACACACACACACACACACACACACGGCCCATGTGAGAGCAAACACTTGGTATTAGATATTCTGTGTATATTTTGTTTTTTTTAATATGAAGATATCATTTTTCAAAGTCTCATTTTTTTGTCAGACTAAAACCCTATTTTGTATATGCACAACATTTTATTTGTCTGTTGAATAAAACCTAAGATATTTCTGTAATTTTGCCATTGTGAATAATGTGGCAATAAACATGGATGACCAAATAGCTGTGGGTAATGCTAAATTAGAGGCTTTTGAACATAGAGCCAGGAACAGTAGCTGAGTTGTACGAAAGCTCATTTTCAATATTCTGAGGAACTTTATACTAATTTCTATGGCATCTGCACTAATTTGCATTCCTGCCATCAATACATATCTATTTCATTTTCCCTAAAGCCATGATAGCCTTTGTTATTATCATTTTTTAATGATTTTCATTCTGAGTAGGAAGAAATTAAACCTCAATGTAGCACAAATTTACATTTCCTTGATGGCTAAGAACATTGAACATTTTGTCATGCAAATATAAGTAGGTCATTTATATACCATATTTTAAAAGCTAGTCATTTAATTTGACCATTATTGATCAGGCTATGTTTTTCTTATATATTTGTTTTGAAACATCTCTATATATTCTGAATTTTTTGTTGTGTTGTATGTATAACTACCAAAAATTTATCAGGTTCTTCAGACTCTTTGCTTAATTAATTTTTCTATTGTTTAATAAAATCTATTAACTTCATGTAATTAAATTTGTAAGTACTTGGCTTCGTTTCCTAGAATTTTTTCTTTTCCTTTTTTCCTTCTATTTCCTTCCTTCCTTTCTTCTTTCCTTTCTTTCTTCATTTCTTCCTTCCTTTCCTTCTTTCTTATTTCCAGAATGTTCTAAATTATACAATATTTGTTGATATTTTCTTGCACTTGTCCATTCTACTATGGTAAGATGAAATCACAAAGTACTTTTAATGTATACTTCCCTCATTGCTGAGAAGGTTGAACACTTTTAAAAATAGTTCTTAGGCATTTTTACTTCTTCTTTTGAGAACGGTGTTTGAATCCATAGCTCAACTTTAATTGGATAACTTTTTGCTGTTGATGATGTTCATTGTCTTGCTTCTTTGATTTTGAGTTCTCTTTGTATTCTAAACAGCAAATTTTCATCAAAGTAGACTGGTAAACATTCTCCTATGCTCTGTGGACTTTCTTTCCAGGCAACTGATTGTCTCTTTGCTTTACTGAGTTGTTCTTTTTTTTGTTTTATGAAGTCCCATTTGTTCACCATTAGTCATATTTTTAAGCAAATGCTGACATATTCAGAAATCCTTTCCTATGCCTATGTCTTGGGGCTTATATTTTCTTCTAGCCTATGTAGGCTGCACCACTCCTTGATTAGTTTCCTTCTCATTTCATCCCACTGTATGATATCTGTCTCCTAACATGCCATAATTTATCTCCTAAAACTCCATATAAGGTGCTGTGAAACTTACTCAGCTGATAGAGATTTTTTTGGGAGGTTGCTTATGAAAACTATCATATCATCTGCAAATAGAGACAGTTTGACTTCTTCCTTTCCAATTGTATCCCCTTGATCTCCTTTTGTTGCCTTATTGCTTTAGCTAGAGCTTCAAGTACAATATTGAAGAGATATAACTCAAAAGCTTATGCAAGACCTCCTATTCCTTGAATTCTCCTTTGTTTTTTCATCCCTGCTTCTCCCCCCCTTGACAGCTCACCATTTGGGACCCTTATTCCTATGAGTGTGGGTCAACTTTTATCTTCTTATGTTAATTCACTTCCTTTCCCCTTTATTGTGGAAGCTACTGATTTAAATTCTTCTTATTGTTTATGCATCTGTTAGCATTTAATTAATTGTAACTAATGCAGGCTGTGGCAATGAATCCACTTAATTATACAAAAATTTTATTATATACTGCAATATGATGAAATTAACTTTTATAGTAGTTATATAATTAGAACTTTTGTGCAACAAAATTTTCCTCACAATTCAGATGATATATTTATAGAAAAGCTTCATTAGATATAATTTGCTATTTTAATGTAGCAGCTCATTCCTAAAAGTTTTTGATATGGGTGAAAGATTATGAACACTTTTGGGCTGTAAAGATGACTCAGAGTTTAAAACACTGGCTACCCTTCTATAGGACCTGGCTTCAGTTCCCAGCACCAATATGGGAGCTTAAAATAATATGTAAGTAGAGTTATAAGGGGTCCAATGTGTTCTTTTGGCCTCAGTGGGTACCAGGCAACACATTATTCATAGATCTAAATTCAGGCAAAAACACTTATAAAAATAAAAAGTTAAAAGTGATTTAAAAATGAATTATGGGTACTTGGTATTATGTAGTAAGTGGTCTATCTTTGCTACTAAAATTAAAGAATCTCTAAATACATAATACACTTTATAAATACATTCAAGTTATGATCAAAATTGTTTTTTAAAATGTAGTGTTAGACAACATGATAACCATCCTAATTGTGAGCATATTCATATCATTTATATTTGGATGTTAGTTCTAAATATTGGTCCTAATTTCACAGGTTTGCCATGACAAAGAGTTACTGAATAGTTAGCTAAAAACAGTAGGTGTCTGTTATCTCTCAGTTATAAAGGCAAAGGTATTAAATAATTTTGTCAGCATGGATATGTCTTCTGGGAAACTCCTTGAAGTAAGTGTGTCTGAAGTCTTGCTTTTAGTTTCAGTTTTTTTTTTTTTTCTGGCATTACTTGACTTGAAGAAACATCTCTTTAAGTATTGTTTATAATTATATACATGATATAACTCTATATGTATAGTCTTGCCTCTTTTTCTTTAAGGATACTAATAAGATGGTCTTAAGACCAGTTTTGTTAAAATGAAACTCACTTAAGTAATACACCTAACTCTAAATTATTTCCAAATAAGCTTCACTTGCCAAGAGTTGGGATTTCAACACATTTGTACTGCAAGCAAGCAAACAATGTGACATTATTAATGGTCCCCACTATGTGGGACCTAAAATTAATGACCATGTGCTGCCTTTGGCCATCCTCTCATCCTCTCCATCCTGCAGTCCAAACAGCTTCTACTCTGCTCACTGCCTTTGCATTTATCTTTCAAGATTTCCTACTTTCTAATCACCTGACTTTGATAAATGAACTTCTTTAAATTGTTGCTCATATCTATTTCATCAAAACAATAATACCTCCCTAATAAATCTGAGGATGCAATTATTTTAATTAGTTTGAAACCCTCAAAAGGCTGTTGGTTTCAAAGAGTATTATACATTTCTTAGCTGATTACTGGAAGATGATCTTAAGCACTCAGCAATGTTCTTCAAAACTGCTATTTGTTGTGGGTTACTCTGCTTGAACACCCCTTGAGGGAAGGGTGAAAAGATTCAGCACTAATGGCACTGGGAGTCAGTGCTGCAGACTCCTATATTAAGGAAGTTAGTCCCGCCTTTATACCTCCTCACAAGGTCCTATTGGCTCAGGCGGCTGACTCTGCTGCATTGTCCTTTCCTCGTTGGTGTCTCTGGTCAGGCGTCTCTTTGTCAGCAGTCTCTGGTCATAGGGGCAGATTTGGATTAGAGAAGATGTGTCTGCCTCAAATGCTCATGCAGGCTGGCCTGGGCACCTGCAGCTTGGGTAGGGTGGCCAGCAATTTCTCCTACAACTATTTAATACAGAAAAAAAAATGTCAGAAGCACTTTTACAAATGTGGGTGCCTTTGTATTTGTGGCATAGATGTTCAGAATTGAGCCTTCATCTTGATGGATTTCTCCTCTGACGAATAAGAAAGAAATGGCCTTCTTCATATCTTTTGTTTGATTTTATTTTGAAGTCTAATTTGTTAGCTATTAGGATTGCTATACCTACTTGTTTCTTGGGTCCATTTGATTGAAAAATATTTTCCCAACCCTTAACTTTGAGGTTATATCTGTCTTTGAAGTTGAGGTGATGAATACCTTATATGCCATCCTCAGCCTTCATCTAGTGGCTGATGGAAGCAGAGTCAGAAACCCACAGCTAAACACTGAGCCAAACTCCTGGAATCCAATTGCAGAGAGGGAGGAATGATGAGCAAAGCGGTCAAGACCAGGCTGGAGAAACCCACAGAGACAGTTGACCTGAACAAGGGGGAGCTCATGGACCTCAGACTGACAGCTGAGAAACCAGCACAGGACTGACCCAGATTCCCTGAATGTAGGTGTTAGTTGGGAAGACTGGGCAGTCTATGGGGCCTCTGGTAATGGATCATTATTTATCCCTACTATACAAATGGACTTCAGGAGCCCATCCCACATAGAGGGATACTTTCTCCATCTAGACACGCGGGGGAGGGCTTGGGCCCTTCTTCAAATGATATAATACACTTTGAAGATTCCCCATGGAAAGCCTCACCCTCCCTGGGGAGCAGAAAGGGGATGACATGGGGGTTGGTGGTGGGAACAGGGGAGGACAGGATGGTGAGAGAACTGGGATTGACATGTAAAACCAGCTTGTTACAATTTTAAATTTAAAAATATAATTTAAAAATGTCAGAAGTGTATTTTCAAATTCAGAGATGTGGTACATACATATTCCTCCTCACTCTCTTCCTCTTCCTCTTTCATCTTTTTGGACCTTCAGGCCATTATCTCTAGATTTCCATCCATTTAACTTTGCAAACAATATTCTGTTATTACACTTTTTTTTCCTGATGCATGACTTTCTCAGTGTCTGACCTTACTTTAGTGGTATGAATGTCTACTGACTCAGTAACATTTGCTTTTCAGAAGGACCTGTTCATTATTCTTGTCTTCATAACTGGCATTCCATAAAGTATTCTCTTTATTCATGAGTAGTATTTTTTTTTTACTTTTAAATTTATTATATTCTACATGCTGAGTTAGTAGAGTTTTTAGAAAGCAATTCAAACATCGTATTCTAACAAAGTAGAACTTTCTCAGTCAGTATTCTCATGGGTAATATTTACAGGAGGAAACGTCAAATAAAGTATTGAAACAGCAAACTGTCAAATACAATTATTTTAAGTGCATTAAATGAATAGGTTACTTTTGATGCTATGGAAAGCACTTGATGTCAATAACAGTGTATTGCATTGACTATTAATGTGTGTAAACGTATGAGACAAGAATTACAGGGCATCTCCGTGAGTGAATAAAGAAAGCTAAAGGTATTCAGGAAACTGTTTTGTAAGTGGCCAAGCCATAGGTTTTCTATATCAATTATTACAGATTTCTGAAGAACTTAGTATTCTTATCCAATAAGTATGCAAAAAGAAAGAAAGGCATGTCATATAGTATGAGAAATGACTCCACATTCCCTTGGTTTAAAATTAAACAACAAATATGACAGGGCCTGGGCATGGCTTATTTTTAGGGGTCAAAATGAACACCTTAAGCTTTACAAATTAATCTGGACATCTGAATGTATTATAATCATAATGAAAGGTAAATAGACATCAATCACATGCAAAGCAGTGGCACAAGAAAAAATAAATACATTTCCTAGATTACTGACCAAAAGGAAAGAAGAAATAACTAAAATCTCCCTACACAAATTGCTCTGCCTAGTAAATAGGAATATGTTCCATGGCAGGCCCAGTGAGCAGGCTTCCAATCCCAGCATACAGGTGACTGATGAACTAAGATAGTGCACAAGAACAAGCATTCAATATGTTGGTATGGCAAGGCCTGCATACAGCCTAATGCTACTGGTTGTTGATTGCAGTGGGATTCTGTTTCCTTAAAGGTTGTGACCTCTATGCTTCAGTGGGTGGCCCTACACTCATGTATAGATGGGCAGTATTTGGACTTAGTGAGATAGAATGGAAAAACATAATAAAAAGATGAGTATACAAAGTTAAAGAGAATTATATAGGCAAGACTTGGAGAGCTGTAGGAAAACTGCAGGGGACTAACTAAAATGTTCAAAATGCATTGCATACATGTATGAAATTCTCAAAGAATATATAATTAAAATAAAATGTTAAAAGAAACAGAAACAGTTTCTCAAAGTTAAATGCCAAATACTTGATAATTTTAAGTCCTGTGTTCTATGCTGTATTGTTTTTAAAAAAATAAGTATTATTTTAACCAAAAGCTCATAAATATTTTCAATTGTGGAGTACATTGTGGTATATGTACATACTAGTATATGATAAATTGAAGTAATTAATGAAACCATTATTTACCATTTTGTGGGGGAAGATACTTAAAATGTATTTTCTTATATATCACAAATTTAGATTAATTGTACAGCAGGATGAATACAAATCTAAATTTGTACAGTTTATATGAAAACTACATATATATTTTTAGTAAATAATCCAAATGCAGACAAATATAAATGACATTTTACATATTAATTTAATTTGTTTCAGTTCTGAACTTTGAGGGATGCCATGTCATTTCCTTCCTATACAGGGAGAATTTCAAATACACTCTAAAATAATCTTCCAAATTTATAAGTATAGTTTCATATCTTTAATATTTATTGATCCTAGTATAATTTCAGGATCCATTCCGGAGAATTATGACAAGACACAGGGAATGATGTGTTGAAATCAGGCAGGGTTTTTTTTTTTTTTTTTTTTTTTCCAGAGCAGAGGACAGTAAACACTCTAGAACTGAGAGGACCATTATGGAGACATAAACTCTTGAGAGGTGAGAGTGAATAAGTCCCAATGCAGAATTTAGGCAGTTTTTGTAGGATTCATAAGATCTCAAGAACAGACATGGTGGTTTCCTATCCAGGTGACACACAGATCTACCAGGGTTGATTCTTACAATTGATTAAAGATGTACCCCTGTTCCTTTTGTTTGTTAGTTTTGCTTTGTTTTTGTCAGAAAGCCTTCTGTTGGATAGTAATTCTTGTGAGATGTAACCAGACTTAGCTAGTTGTCTATTAATGAACTTCCAGGCAGTGTAAGATGGGAGGTTTCCTCCCAGGACCAGCCTTTGGAGTAGTATGCAAAGCCTTGAATTTCCAATCCTTTATTTCAAGGATGTTAATTTAAGAGTGGTGCCCAACAGAATTTCAAACCCTATAACACCCGTGTAACTGCTTAACTGTGGCAATGTAATATTATGAAAATGTCTCCCATAGTTTAAGAGACTGCAGCTTTTACTAGACCTAACAGCCAGAGATAATAATGCACTTTCGGGCCACTTAAGTCTTAAGGCTGCTACCCTAACGTGTACTCAGTCTTCTGATTTTATGAGAATAATGTAACAACAAACCTTACTCGTCTGGGAATTTTCCATGTAATTCAACAACCTAAGCTAAAGCATAACTGTAGTCTTAAGTTCTACACTCTTCCCTGACCCAGAACTATACACATGTATCATTTGTTGAAAGCAACCTCCTAAAAAAAATCTACCATAAAAGGCTAATGCAACATTTATGGATACTAGTCGATAATCAATGATGTTTACTAGGTGGGTCAGTTCGGGTTTGTTAGAGTAAAACTCACTTAAATTTTTCTTTATAAAATTTCTGTGCAGAAAAAAAAAGAAAGAAGGAAAAGAAAATAAAGATAAAGGAAACAGACATAATAGACAGACTCACACACAGTCACCCAGAGACACAAACATGGGGACAAAATCACAAGACAACTTTGAGGAAGGACAAACTCAGACTCATACAACAGACAGAGGGTGTTCTGAAGATACGAGGAGCATGGAGGAGAGACTTGGAATCTGGACTTTCTGTAGGTTAAGTGACTCCAAGAGGAAGTGCTTTTATTTTATTCCTTAAAGTGACACTTATGAGTTGTTGGTGACTCTGAGTTAACCATGAATGGGATGTGTTTAATCTACACACTTTCCCAGCTGATATGTAAATGCACCAAAGGGATATGCTGTGGATTTCGGCAGATTTAGTCCACTGCCATTAAAGGGAGTAGTCTGCTCACATTTCTGATTGAAGGCCTAGACACTGAAACTGCTGATAACTTGCAGCTGACAGGCTCATTTAGCAACACAAAGCTTCAAATATCGAGAGGGAGAGAGTGTACATGTATATGAGTACATCACATACAAAGCCACTGTAACTCAGTTAGGCTAGTCCTGAACCAGTCTCTTCCCAAATATCCCATCTCTAAACATGAGAGTTGGATTAATTTTCTGTATTTTTAACCCCTTACAGTGGAGACTAACCAGGAACACATGAAACTTATTTTCATTGCTTATTACTAATCATTTGAACGTAATTGTTTTCTGTGGTCACTATTAAGTAAATCAGAGAGGAAGAACACTCAAAGGTAGGTAAAAAGAAAGCAAAAGAAAATAGTAAAATAGTATTAAGTATGTCTGAGCTTAGGTATAAAATAATTCTCTTAGTAACATTGTTATGGAATTGTAGGCTTGAAAAAGACAACATCCAAGCGTAAGCTAATAATTGTTGTGAAAGCTTTCACACACACACACACACACACACACACACACACACAGATTACAAACCACACATACCAACTACAATAAGAAATAATATCTGATGAGACCATGATGCCATATGTCTGTAGTTACAAATAATGATTATGCTGGGGAAAATAACTACTGTGTGTAATCTTACACATCTTAGGTAAGTGTCAAAACTTGAAGTTCTATTTTGTTTCCAACCAATATTCAATTCAACGAAATCATATACACCTGTTATTACAAAAATAGAACTTCTGGTTTAAGCCTAATTGCCTAGTAATTAATCATACTGGAGAAGTTTGAAACTGAATCAGAACTTGTCATATATCACACACTGTAAGATTTTGTTTAAATAAAACTATCCAGAAAAATTAACAGGTTTTTATGAGTTGAATTACCCCTCATATAAAGAAACAATAATTTTATGTAAATAAAGTCCTTTGTATAAATTTATTTAGAGTTCTTCTAAGCAAATAAGCAAATAATTTTATTTAGCGACACATCAAATTATCAATGAACATTTCTTTAAAACAATGTCATAAGAAGTACCCTAAACAGGAGGAAAAGAGTCAAGGATGAATTTCAAAGTTTTATTTCATAAGTAAATGATGAATTGAAATGCCAAACTGAACTTTTTTTTATATTATCATAATGTGACATGATAAGACAATCCTCTACTTTTTATTCTTGCTGAAGCCATTTCAGGTTAAGTTGAATTTGATCTCCTTGATAAAGAGTCCTATGGAAAATTACCCAACTCTATTATAGGAATCCAAGTTTAAGGTTCCCTGATTAACTCAGCTTATGCTTGTGCATGTCTTCCCACCAGCTAACTGCTTATCCTAGTTTCTGTTAAGCTGCTTGCTTATGCAAAAACCTCACTACACCTGTGTGAGCTATTCTTAAAGGCCCCTTGCTCTGAATGCTCAGACTATACTCAGGTACTGAGTGCTGGTGTGCAACCCCGGCCCGCTGGGACACTTTCAATTGTCATCTCTGGTGGGCTCCTCATAACGTTAACATTTAATATTGAAAATAATGCATGCCAGTTAATCAGTTCTCCTTCCTTAAAAGCTGTTATTTAAACATATTTAAATAATATAGTTCAAATTAATGTCTAAAACCATTTTCCAAATCAAACTATGCCCAGGAGAATATCCAGAAACACCAGGGATATATTAGCAACTAGTGCTAATTGTTCCTATCTTTCATCAGAATGGCGTCCCTGTGATTTCTACATTCTTTTATGTTTGCCTCCTCCATTATGTTGAAGTTTCTTTTATGGAGACTGACTCCTACTGTACATGGAATCCTTATCCTAAGTTTTCCAAGCAACAGCAACTGGAGACTCAACTCGAGAATAGTCGACTGATTACAGTAACTTATCACAGGACCAATTTGATTAAAAATGCACATGTCCTCTTTGAAAACAATAGAGAGAACAAAAGTACTGACTGCTTTTAAATAAATAGAAATACAAATTAGACTATGGAAAATTCTGAATGTGATTACTCACAGAAGGCAAATGGGTGAGAATTGAATGACTGTTCCACTTTGGACTTAAGGTTCGAAAATGTGGTTGAGAGTAAACAGGGGTGTTATAGTGACAATGAATCAGAAGAAGATGCTGTCTTTAGGAGAGGCCAAATCAGCTAGAATGTTAAGGAGAGAGAGAGAGAGAGAGAGAGAGAGAGAGAGAGAGAGAGAGAGAGAGATGGGAAACCAGAAAACAGAAAGATAGTGAGCTACACCTGTCAGTACATTGTTTAGGCACATGGGTGAATTTGTTATTAAAAGTGTAGGATCAAAGAAATAAATATAATTACTGAACCTTGTTTACGAATAAACTTTCAGTGTGTGAAATGTATGTAACATATGAATTTCAGCAAAACGATTTTGTGCTTAATAGAGCTTATTGCTCCTGCAAAGGGCCAGTCTTCAGTTTGAACACCTGTGTGGCATCTCATAATCATCCATACCTCCAGTACACTGGTGAGCACCACACACTGTTCCTAGCTTCACAGGCACTAAGAACACATGTGGGCCTGTAGGCAGAACACTCAAGCACATATAATTAAACAAATATGCAAATCTTTAAAAACAGAAAAAGAATGTAAAGACAAAATCTATTAGCTAAGAGGGAAAATATTTTTTGAAACAGCACCAAGGACATGTATAAAACTACCGGCAATATCACCTTTGGAGAAATAGTAAATTTAACCAAATCTTCCTCTAGAATCTGGATCAAAGTAACAATGTCCACTTGATACTTGGACATCATAGGTAAAGATGTAACAGGAAGGAAGAAAGGAAGAAAGAAAGAAAGAAAGAAAGAAAGAAAGAAAGAAAGAATGAAAAAAGAAAGAAAAAGAAAGACACAAAGTGGATGAAGTTGGAGGTTAAAAAAAAAAAAAAAAAAAAAAAAAAAAAAACAGTTCCCATTGATTTATTATTTGAATGCCTGTGTAGAATTTTAGAAGTCTGCAAAACTCTATCAGAATAGTAAACTGTTTAGTTACCAGACCAGCCCTGCTGTTTAAATTTGGGTTTCCTCCTGAGTTCGGGGTCTTAGCTTTCTTCAGAGCACTTACTTTAGAAAGCTTTCTCTGAATCTTTGAAATGTAAATCTTTTCCCAGCACCTTTTAAGGTTTATAGCCCAGACAGTCTGTTAAGAGCTCTAGGCCTCCCTTTTGAAATGGAATCAACAGGAAAGAAAGGGGCCTACCTTCCCTTTCCTTCAGAGAAAGGTGTCAGGCAGTCTGAAGAGGAATTAGCAAACAATAGAGGCACAAGCACTTCTTTATTCTGAAGGTCCCTTGCTCTATCATGGTTAACCCTGGCCCAGGGTTGGAATCTTCCCCGCCTGCCTTGTGTTTCTGGGTAGTTGAATTCTGTCAAGTCTTCGTGGCCTGTTAACTCAATGGATGCAGTATACCTTTGACATTAGCAACACAGGATGCAGAATCTTTACACAAAAATTACTTGGCATTCTAGTTGTTCTTATTTTGAGACTTGTTTTATGAGACATTTGTTTTCTTTTTTTTTTTTTTTTCTTTTTCTCTGTGGATCAGGAGTACATTACAATTCTCTGTCCCCCTGCCTGGGCCCTCCTTATTGTACAAATTATGAGTACAACTCACAAGAGTGACCACAGTGGATTGTGTTTGCATATTTAAAAAAAATCTATTAGAAGTAGAAACGAAATGTCACCACCATGGAATATTGTTTCCTAGGATGAATTTCTATAAAATATTTATTGTAATGGGACACTGACAGCTAGCTATACAATATAGTTAGATACAATTTAAAAATTTGAGAAACATTGTGTTTATCATTCAAAATTTAATATTGCTAAGATGATATTTCTCCTCAATGGCCATTAAGCTTTTGTAGGCATTTGTAGAGCACACCGCGCTTTGTGTTTGAGTTTGGTTACTATGACCTACTGGAAAATAAGTTTGGTGGAGATCAGTGACACTTTCCTAAATAGAGTATGGAAATGATCGTGACAGGATTGTGATGAAGTTGGAAGGAGAATGCTTAGCCAAAAGTGCCAAATTTAGGATTTAAACATGACTTCACTATTAGCAGAGAGCGAGGAGAATTTTTAATCCTTAAATGTAATAGCCACAGTACAGACTACTACCTAATCCTCAGATTTAAACTTTAAAGAAGTAAATGCATAAGAAAATTGACCATAAAGAGAAAGGAAAGGAAAACGAAGAAAAAATAAAACTCAGGAAAGAATGTAAAATTGATATATAAGCAAATACAAAAAGAACAGCCATTGTTACACCATTCAGAGGTTTGATAGTAATATAAACTTTTACATTATGATATTTCAATTATACGTAGATTATATACAAAGAACTATAGTCTTCTACTCTTCCTAAACATGGCTGGTGAAACACAGCCTATTTAAGTTAAATATCCCATAGTTCAATGTATACGGTAGACCCAGAATCATCCTGCAGTTTTTTATCTATCTAATTGCCATTACTTTGTTGACTGATAAAACTACCTGTTAATATGTGTTATCTCTTTATGACATTCATCTTTTCTGGTAAAAGAGGATTATGTATTGCTCCAGCAGTCATACCCACACAGGCAATTGCTTGCTGACATCCTGGCTAAACCTCCTAACCCCGAGCTACCTACTGTGCATCGCTGGCAACAACTTCTAAAAATCAATTGGAATAATTTTTGACACTTTCTAAAGTATTCCAGAAGACTGAGATTACATCTTGTCACCATGGATTCAATTATTAATTGATCAATTGCTACTCTCTAAAATAAACTGATGGTTTAGGATTTTCTGTGCCTCTAAGGAAATTAAATGCAAATCTGTGTCAGTCATCTGCTAACAAAGCCTCCTTTAAGAAAAACTGCTAGAATACAAATGGGAAGCCCTTAAGCAGTTTGGGTCAAGTGTAACTCAACTCCCTTTTATTTCAGTTTCTTAATAGCCCAATATATGGAGCCCATTTGGTTTTTCTCTGATTCTCTTCCATAAAATAAGTATCAATCCAAAAGCAATTTATCACAAATTTAACACAGATACAAATCAGAGTTATGTGGTTTTCTTTTTCACAGTTTGCTAGCAGACACATGTTTTTAGAAACTTAGTGTCAGAATAAGTACCACAGTCTCAATCGCCTGCAACTGCAAGTTTAGAAGCAATTCTCTTAAGCAGGTAAAGCCATTCCTTGAAATTTTCCAATAAAAGCAAAACTCTTTATCCTCCCATTTCAGTATAGCACTGAAAATTCATTATATATCTTGGCAACAAATCTTGGAAAGCAAGAGCTTTAATGTTTTATTAATTTATAAAGTATTGTAAGCATGAATGCTATGGTTCTGTATCACAACTTGAAATTGTTCTTTTTTGTATGTTCCTTCTTTTCATTATTGCTAAAACAAAAGGCTAAGAAAAAAGTTCCAAATTATTAGGTAACACAATTAATTATTCATCATTTGAAACAAAATACAAGAGGTTTGGAAAAAGCCACAAACTTCAAATGATAGATACTAATAAGTCAATAGTCTATTGAGAAAGAATAAATACCCTTTCTTTGCAATAAATTTAAACTGTTGCAAAATATACTTTGAATGCAATTTATTGTAACATACATATCCTCTTCAACAGGGATAGGAAAACTGGACACACTCATAAAGAAGGTCTAAATGGAGGAAGACAACAAGGTAGAATAATGGAATATAGGCATCTATTGCATGTGGCCAGAAACACAGTCTATTTGGAGAAAGGAAAGAAAGCAGTAAAAGCAGGAGATCAGAATTGAGGGATAACAATGGGATAAAGTAATAAAACAAATGATAATTACACACATACAGATTTTTTCTTTAAAGAAACAAAGAATAAAACAGTATGTCCTCCCTGCCCCCCCCCATTCCTTTCTCTCTGTTTTTTAGAGCCTTTACTGTAGACAACTTGTAACTTCTGCACTTCTTTAAATCTAAATCCTTAAAAAAAAAAAAAGACAAAAACAAAACAAAAAAACAAAAGCAAAACCCTTCCCATTTCTTTCTAAAAACAAATCTGGGATCCATTTCTGTGCAATGTATAGCCAGGAAAAGTAGCCTTGTTTGAGATTGTTGACCACATATATGCCCTTGGGTATCCTCCTCAAGTTATACAATTACATCTTTAGGATGAGTTTTGATTTGTCTTTCTTGCTGTAATGTTCTTGAAATGCCTGTCTATATCACCCACTGTAGTTTTTGCTTTGTAAGGAGAAACTTTTGGGTGTGAGAGCTATGCAGTGTGAGACGGCTGACTGAGTTTGGTGTTCCAGATGAGCAGCTCTTTTTCATATGCTTCTTTGATTGATATGGATTTAATAGATGCCATGGGCTAGGCTGGAACAATCAAGGTTCAGCATCTTGAAAGCAACACTAAGAACCCAGACACTCTAAAGCCAAGCATTCTACCAACTTCTGCATCGTAATTCCCACATTCTATTCCACTTTGATCCTTGATGATCACAAGATGGCTTTCATGCCTCCACAGCTTACTTAATTATATAAGAATTACCAGACCACTTTGTACACCATTTTTTATTCACTCCCCAAGGGAGATCTTACCCCCCCTCAGAGTGAGTGGGGGTGGAATGGGGAGATGGAGGTGGGAGAAGGGGAAGGAAGGGCACAAGTTTGTTAAATTATTATTATTATTATTTATTATTATTATTATTATTATTATTATTATTTGCCAAAAAAACCCCATAAATAAGTAAAATGACCTGAGCAGGAAAACCATGGGTTCAAATGAGGATGATGTTGGTGATGATGATGATGATGATGATGATGATGGGATTTCCTCTGGATGATTCTTTCTCCCATTATTCATACCCATAGGAAGGACCGTATCTCTGGAAGCAACCAGGAGATATGTGATATTTGTTGTTATTGATTCTTAGTCATTCTTTGTCTCGTGCCTCTTGATCTGATAAACTTCTGTTGAACGACACAAAATTTCTTTGAATAGTTTAGACTATGTGCTAAAAATTGATCTGATCCCCACACAATAATGTCTCCCACATCCTCCTCCTTTTCAGGGAAAAGAGGAAAGCAAGTACTGGGAAGACTTGTCCCACAGGTCTAGATACACACATTCAAGCCTGGCATCCTGATGATACTTAGGGACAAGATTTCATCCAAGAGGTTCCAGATTCAAGCAAGAGATGTTCAAGCCATTCTTGATAATATCTTATTTGTAATTATTGCGCAAATCCCTAAATGATGTTGAACTGAAAAAAGTAAATGGCAAGAGTTCAATGATTCAGAAACCACCATTTTCTTAGTCTCTGAGGGACATTTGCTTTGTTCTTCCCCAGGATCTCACAATTACTACCTTGTATAGGTTTCAATACTTTGTGAAGCTTTATATCCAGCAAACCTAATGAATTGCAAAACTGTCTTGTATCCTTGTCTCATTGTCATTTTAATTAAACCAATGTCTCCCTAGGCAATGTAAGCTCACTGCTTGTGCTTAAAAGGATTGACAGGTCAATTCTGGAGCTCCTATGAGGCCTCAAAAACAAAAACAAAGCTAAAACCTAACCAAGAGTTTACTTTTTTTCTGCTGTCATCCAGAGTTGATGGATATGTGTCTACTGGGAGTCCTGCTGCTTCCTGAGGTTAGCATGAGAAGTATGTGAGGTTTTGAGATGCAGCATAGGGTGTGAATCTTGGCTCAGCAACTGTCTGATTTTAAGTAACAGAAACTGTTCAATGCTCCTGCTTCCTCATCTTTAATTGAAGGAAAATAACAAATCCCATTAGCATCACTATGGCCATTTCTGTTAAATGTCTTTCACTACTCCTTTAAGAGTAAACAAATGCATCCAAGGCAAAAGTTGGGAGTTGATATTAGTATCTAAAATAATCCAGACTTGGGACTAGAGAGGTGCCTCTACTCTTCCAGAAGCTCTTGTTTCAATTCCTGGCATGCCCAAGGCCACTTGAAAACCAACTGTAACTCTAGTATCAGTGGATCTAACACTCTCTTCTTTCTTCGCCATATGCTGCCTTCCATCATGTTGTACACAGACATATATGTAGGTAAAACACCCATGTGCATATGTGTAATGATAAAAAGTAAATAAACAAACAACAAAAAAAACAAATGAAGTATCAAAGATGCAAAAAAAGCAAGTATCTCAGAATTACGCTCAAATCCTAGCTTTTAATTATGTTTGCATGTGTGGTTGTGTGTGTTCATGAATGTATGTATGTATACCTGTGCACTTGAGTGTGGGTGCATGTGTTTGCCTGTGTATGTGCAAGTGGGCTCACATACACTCATGTGTCTGCATGCCTGTGTGTAGATGGTGAAAGAAAACCAGCAACATCCATTGCTTCTATGTTGTGGAATAACACCAGGGTAAGAAGCAACTTAAGGAAAATATTTATTTTTGTTTACAGTTCTAGATGACTAGACTCTAAAAATGGTGATGATGAGGAAAACATGGAGAAGGCAGACATTTCATTAGCACACCCGGCAACAGAGACAGTCAACTGGATGTTGGGTTTTGCTACAAACACTCAACACAATCATATACTTCCCCTAGCAAGGCTCCTATGGTGAAAGCTCTATAACTTTTCCATTCTTCACCACCAACTGGGGACCATCTGGTTAAATACAGGCACCTGTGAGGGAATTTCCCATGACAGCCAGACAGCCATGGTGAGAGAGGAAACAGATCTCAAGGGAAGGCTGTGGGTAGAGGAAAAAGAAGGCAGGAAATGGGATAGTGGGAAGAGGAAAGGGGTCAGACATAGAGGGGACTGGGGCAGTAGAGCAGTTAAGATGCATGGAAATATCTGCACAACATTCATTACTTTATATACCAGTTCTTTAATGGAACCGGAATTTAACCCTAGTGCACAATGGACTTTGAGAGCCCATGCACCATGGCGGGAAACTCTCTCAATTCACATACATGGGAGAGGGCCTAGTACCTCCTCCAAATGATGTGACAGACTTTGATGATGTCCTATGGAAGGCCTCATCCTCCCTGGGGAATGGAGGGGGTGTGGGATGCGGGGGCCAGTTGAGGGCTTGGAGGACAGGAAGGAGAGGGAACTGGGATTGATATGTAAAATAAGATGGCTTTAAATAAGAGTTATTTAAATAAATAAAAATGAATAAAATGGTGAAAAAAATAAAAATTAAAGAAAGAATAAATTGATTCACTTTTTATCTAATATTAATTCCCTTTTTGGGGTTCATATGATTCTTTGGCTACATTGGCAGGTATAGTTTTGTAACAATCAGAGACTCCATTTTTGTTATTCCACACTCCTACTATTTAACAATTAAAATGGTTTGACACATTAATCTTCTATAATCCAGGAGCATTTCCGCTATGAATTAGCACATCTGAAAATCCATTCCAAGTGAGAGCTTCCTCAAACAAATATTTATTCAAATAAAGCGTAACTAGGTTGGTAGGGGGAACAGGAGAGGATGGGAGGGTGGGGAAACTTGAATCGACAAAACAAGCTTGTTTCAAATTTAAATTAAAAAAATATAAAAAACATAACTAAATAAAACCTCTTTAAGAAAAATTAGAGATGAAAAAATCAACCAATAAAATGACTTTTATCTTGAAAAATATTGCTATGTAGGGAAGAGTAGGGAGTTTCATTTATTACATCATCTGTTTGGGTGTATCTCAGTTCTCCAAAATGATGTGGAAAGGGAGTTGGTCTGTCTTTCTTACCCTTGTTAATGTGGTATTCTTATTAGAACCCTAACCTGATGTGTGAGATGTGGGTTCACTAAAGGAATTGTATTTTAGTGAAGATGGTGTGGTGGCTTGAATCCGGATGTGCCCCATCGGCTCATAGATCTAAATGCTTAGTCATTTTAGAAAGCTGCTGCTGGATGGGGATTAGGAGGTGTAGCCTTGCTGGAGGAGGCAGGGATTTGTTGGAAGAAGTGTGCCACTGAGGGTAGGCTTTAGGATTTCAAATGCTCAAGCCAGGCCCAGTGTATCTGTCTTCCTTCTGCCTGGGGATCCAGATATAGACCTCTCAGTGACCTCCCCCCCCCCCCTTTAAAGATGTGTGCCTGGGTGCTGTGACGTTTCCTACCTGATGACAACAGCATCAATCTCTGAACCGTAAGTAAGGCCCAACTAAATGCTTCCCTTTGTAAGAGTTGCTGTGGTCATGGTTTCTCTTCATATCAATAAACAGTGACTAAGACAAATCACATCCCCCTTCTCATCTTGTCCGGTCCAAAATTTAAATCTTTTATATCATTGGAAAATTCCGCAAACTAGAGCATGCCTCTTCTGAGTGTTGGGGTGTTCCTAAGCTGTGTAGCTATGTAGTAAGGAGGAAGGGAAGCAGCAAGAAGAAGAAACATAGCCTCTTTCCTGCCTAGCACTTCTAATCAGTAACTCTCAGGAACTAGAGAAAGGGTTTTTTCATTAAAAAAAAAATACTAGCATTTGTTTTCCCTGAGGACAGTCAAGGTCTTTTCCAAAGTAACCCACCTTACTTCCTATGTGTTTCATTTTTTCTTTCAATGAGACAGATCTCATGTATGCCATACCAGACTTGAACTCAGTAGGTAGCCATAGATAGTATTGAACTGGAGCACATTCAACCATTACTTCCCAAGTGCTGACATAATAGGCAGTTTGTCTCACCAGTTCATGCAGCGCGATGGAGCAAACCAGTGTTGTGTTGGACATTTCAAATCGAGCCGCATCCACATTTCCATTGAAGTAACAATGTCTTTGTGGAAAGAATTTTTCACTCACACGTTCACCCACTGTATGGATCCACCTTTAGATTGTATTAATCTACATCAAAGTAGTTACTTTTGACTTTCCCATGAAGCTTAGGGTAGGCATAATAAGGCTGGCCTTTGATCAAAATGTTATCTCTCTGTGGTCACAGTGGTTTAGCAATCAGATTGTTGTGTCATAACTCATGAATGGGATACACAATCAGCAATTGTTTTGGCATCCAAATTAAAATAATTTCTTCTAAGATGTGTTAAACAAATATTTCATAGACTTCTGTCACTGACAACGAAAATACTAACTGAAGTATACATGGGTACAGGTTTGTATGTGTGTGCAAAAGTGTGCCTGTGAGGACGCAAAGTTGATAGGGTGCTCCCCTCTAGCACTATCTACCTTACATATTAAGGCAGGCTCTCTTAAAGAACCCGAAACTTGGTATTTCAACTGGCTTGCCTAATCAATTTGTCTTTTGGATTCCCTTTCTATGTAGAGCTGCTCTTATTGTGATCCAAACGCCATTTCTCATACTTATGCATCTAGGACTTCATCTACTGAGCAATCTCTACAGTTCTCACTTTCAATTTTTAACAAAAACTATGTCATAACTCTCCAAAGATTCATGGTACAGGGACCATGTTCAGTGTGCTTATCTCTGCATGCCTTGTTCAGAACATAGACATAGGAATAACTTTATTTAACACTGAGGCATTCTGGGACATATTTTTCCAACCTTTGTGCAAATCACCCCCAAATACTTTGTCATTAATCATGCAGGACATTTTCTTCATGATAAATTAAATACAATTATTCATAGTAGTGGCTATATGTATATGTATATGTACACACACATATACATACGTGCAAACATACATACATACATACATACATACATACATACATATATATATATATATAGTCTTCTGACAGATGTGGGGGTTAATCTCCATTGACAACTTTATGAGAGATTTGAAATCACCCAGGAGGCATAGCACTCTGAACTTATTTATTGGAGTGTTTCCAGAGAAATTTGACTTTTAGGCTAAGCTGGGTGTGAGGTAAAGCTATCCCATAGCCTGGAAACCCAGAATGAATAAAAAATGTAAAGGGAAGAAATCAGCTAAGCACCAACATTCATCTACTTCTGTTCATGACTCCAGGCATGGTTGTGTCAATAACCCCTTCTCCTTTATGCAACCATTTCCTACTGTGATTCTTTAAAATCAACTGTGATCACAAATCAGTCTTCATTTCTGAGATGGCTATTCTTGGTTGTCAACTTGACCACATCTGGCTGGAATTAATTAAACACAAAATGGTGGGTCACACCTGTGAGGGATCTACTTCTAATCGGGTCTTTGAGGGAGGAAGACAATGAACACTTAAATCTCTTTAGGTAGGAATATCCACCTCTGATCTGGACCACAGCTTCTACTGGAAACCTGTATAAGGACATAGAAAGAGGAAGTCCTCTCTTTGCATACTTATGCTTGCTTCTTCTTGTTAGCAAACCCATTCCTTCACTGGCATTAGAGCCTACTTCTCTCGGGTACTTGTATATACGGAAGATAAACTCAGATACGGAAGATAAACTCAGATGTCCAGCTTTGTGGGCTGAAAAGTTACTGGATTTTTGGGCCTTCCATTCATAGGAAGGTCCATTTTGGGATTAGCTTTACCACAGTTTGTTTTTCTAGAAAACCCTAATACACACACCTAAAGGGATTTTTTTTTCTTTCAGATATTATATTATATCAACAAGAAATTTAGCTAATACATGGGTACTCTGTAATTTGTAAACATTCCATAATGTTTTTCGAAACATGTGTTTTTTTTTGAAACATTTTGTATAACATATCATCATTAAATAGTTGCCATGATTCTCAGAAGTACAGAAAAGTGAAATTAATCTAATAACCTTATTTATAACCAGGCTAGTTGTTAAGAAATGCCCATGTATTTTTTTCACATGTACTTAATATTAGGGCCCAGAAACATTAGTCTCTTCCCTCCTAGGAAGATTGTTGAACTGATGCTGTGTGCACACTCCTATCTAGTGTAGGTAGTGAAGCATTGCAGTCATTTTAAAAGACCTGGCTCTCCTCACATCTGTGATACTTTGTCATATGGCATTTCAACTATAACTTTTAATTTAAATGTTGTCATCTCAACCTAAACAAGTTGTCAAGTGTAACTCACTTCTCCACCATCTATACTGACCTTTAGAACATCATGTTTATAATTAGTAATCTCCTGAGATATATTCAGGTTTAATTGTGGGTCTCAACTCAGTAAAGACATTACTGTCACCAAATCTAATTTCTTATAGCAAAGTATCAACTTGAGAATGACATTCCTTTTCCTACTCCCTGAAATGAAATGCAAAAAAATGAAAACATAAGCTTGATGTTATTTTATCAGATGCTATCTTATTTCATGTTTTTGTTTAGAGCCCCCAATCAACAATACATGATAATATGACAAAATTATACTACTATGACTATAAATGTGCATACTATTTAATAAACAAAACAATATCATGTAGAAAGCTTTTGACACATTTATCTCCACACAGTATTAAATATATTATTTGACTATTTTCATTTCAGAAAATTAATTCAAATAATGCCCTTAAGAGATTTCATACTTTTATATTTTAATTCCTTTAATTAGCACATATTTACCAAAATTGTCAGTTAATATATTAAAAACTGAAAATAAATTTTGGAATTTATGCTGACAGAACAGATTTTAAAAAGAAATTAAAATGTATTCTTATTTGTCTTTTCAAATTTTTAGAGAAGTTAACAAAAGTATTTAAATTTTCAATATATTTTCAACAAAGAATATATGTTCCTGATGCTTAACCAATTGCTTGAATTTCTATTTCTACTAGAATTGGACATAAAAACAAAAGGGTATGAAAGAAACATTAGAAGCCCACTTCCTTACATCACTTTCCTTACAGTGTTATCATATATGCCCACATAGATACCATTTGAGTTAATGCCACTTGGGGAAATAGGTTTTGGATGACGTCTGGTGTGGATTTACAACATTTTCATAACCTAAATTACTTTGCCCTAGTCAGATGACTTTAACTTTACTTTAATCCTAAATTGATATTTAAACTATGAATTTAACCTATAAAATATATCTAAATAAAAGAGAAGGCCAAAAAGAGAGTGTGAGTTGGATATGCTCCTATGAAAATGGTATTATGAAACTCATCGATACATATAATGAATTCATATTCAGTAATATTGTTTAACGTGATGCTGATAATAACCAAGTGGGTCATATCATATCCTAGTAAAGATATTTAATAGATCCACTCATCTGACAGGTTCCATAACAGTTGTCCTCGCTGTAATTTTATGGGAATACCTAGTAGTTTTGCCATCCTTTAACAGAAATATGTGACAATTTCCATACAAACATGATGTTGCCGTTTTAGTTTCACTCTCTTTTAATCATACTGTCAAAAGGTAGACTTTATGGAAGTTAAATGATGTGCGGATATGGCCTCGTTCTGACTGATATATAGTAACTTTGTGTGTATGCATGTGCATGTGTGTTGAAATTCACATTTAGATTGATTTTTAAAAAGTGAGAAAATTGTAGATATAAATTCCAATCATTGAAACTCTGTGTAGGTTTTCTAAGATTTCTGAGTTTACAGATGAGACTATGTGACCAGGATTTAGGCAGGATATCACAGAGACCATTTAGTGTCCTCTGCACAGATACATCTGACCATAAGGACTATGAAAGAGAGTTGGAAGCCATGAGAAAGCATGGGTCAGTGTCTGTCACCTAATCCATTCGCTCTGGAAGAGTCTTGAACTCCTCTGCTATGTCCCAATGTCTGTCTGGATTAAATGTAAATCTAGCTCTCCAATTAGAATGTAGTGCCTCTGTGTCCAACATTTTGCATTATAGCTTTACAGTATAGAAATAAATTTTAACAATAAATACAAACAATATTCTGGTATTTAATAGATGCTATTGTTTTACCATATAGTTCAGTGCATAAATATGAAATAAGTGTGTAAAAGTCTGGGACAAGTCATTGACATCTATCTGTGCTGAGATACACCTCAGTTTATCAAGTCCTGTTGACTTTCCTCTGCACATTCTTGGTGTCCTTGTTTCCACTGAATGAATGAATTCAAGCTCTTGCTTACTATAGCAGTATCTCACCTGTCACTTTACCACACTGGGATGGATTAAAAAGAAAATAATGTTAACATTCCATATATGCAACTGTTTCCCATGCACTGTGCTTCCCCTCCATTTATGAGAGGCCTAAATTCTGCACAAATTCTGAAATTCACAGAGAGAAATGACATGGTCTTGGTGCAGAAAAGATGTCTACTAGCAACTGATATGGCACAGAACATTTCTGTTCATGAATTTTCCATATATTAATGTGTCTTACATGAAAATATTAGCCTATCCCCACAAAGAAATGATAAAAACATGAATGCCAAATTCAGGCTAAATCTCAGACCATTTGAATCCTTAGGCTCATCAAAATAAACACTCATTATAAGGACAAGGAATCTTAGAGGATTCAATATCTTAAATAAAATAAATGCATCAGAGAAAGTTCAGATGAAAAATTTTATTTTTTAGGTATGTTTTGAATTAAAGATACTTTTGTATCTTAAGTAGGATAAAATGATAGCCAGAATACCACAATTTTGTGGAAACATCAACCAGTATTTCCTTCAAGACAGAAATGTTATGTATAAATATTTGTTGTATTTAGGATAATTAATGAGTATAAATAAATGAGATACAGAATATATCTGTATACATTAAATTACTCTGAAAACTCTAAGTAATTGCTTTAAAATGGCACATATTTTTCAATGGGTACACAATGAACCTGAATTTGAAAAGTGAATTACAGAAGTAATCATAGTGGGTTTGTATATTTGGTAGGAAAAAAACAAATGACTTCAAAGGCTTTCATGAATTTCTAAAGTGCATAAATAAGAGACAAAAATTCTTCTTCCTTCAGCCAAGAAATATTTATAAGGCACCCGCCATGCAATGTTTGTTTGATGCTTGTGTGTCGATGACAAATGAATCAATTAGACGTAGCCTTGTTCTGGAAGGAACTTAATGTCCATTATCAGAATGCAAGGCAATAATTATCGGTCTCAGGCAGACACTGCCCCAAGAAAAACTTGGATTTTGAAAAATAAACCTTCCTACTTGAGAGAGGATGACAATTCTCTACTAAGACGTGAGTTAATGATGAGATGTTTCAACAAGCAACTGCAGAAAAATCTCTTTGCCACCGTCACATTTAGATTCTTCCATCAACCAATTTCCATAAATCAAGTGTTTGCTAAAAAAGAAATCAAGTAGAGGAGAATTGGGTCTTCATTTTGCCGTCTTCTTGGAAAATTTTGAGCATAACAATTATTAGGTCTAGATTTTTGTAATGGCTTTACGCTTGCTAATTTTTTACAATGTGGTAAACAATCATACCCACAATCAGGTACAGATTCAAGTAATTTTGACCCCATTCTAAATCAAATCAAATCTAAAACCATAACCAAACAAATGAAAAGGAAGTGTGTGTGATTTTTATGTCATTGTTGAGGCTTGTTTTATTTTATATATATTTATAATGGAGTCTCATCACTCCCTTCCCTCTTTCCCTGGAGTTCCTAACAACAATCTCATCTCTTTCTTTGCTGAGTCGCTTTCCCAGATATATGACTTTTAGTTTTGTTCTGTGACCCACTTAGTTTAGCCAGGGTCAGCAGTGTGGCCATGGATTGGAACTATCCATGGGGCCTGGAGGGGTCCCCAGTAGGTAGGTACACAAGTGAAAGCAATGATTTCATTTCTCCTTCAATCTCTCAGCAGCAATTAGGTCATCTGTGAAGGGTCAGGCTCTTTGAACTCTTCCTCTGTCCATTCTTGACTTTGATGCACCTATTTTTGTGAAAACCCGTAAGGCATCCACAGCTTTTGTGAATTCTTTTTAAGTGGCTGTTTGTTGCCCACGAAATCACATTTCCCACCTCTTCTTTCTACTGTATGGTTCTCATATTCTTTCAGTGCCTTCTTCTCAGCCGGTATCCTACTGTATAGCCCAGGGTGACATTGAATTTATGATTCTCTTGCCTTAGCCCTTGAGTGATGAACTTTTATGCATAGCCCATAACGCCTTTGCAAAAATCCCATCTTCTATTTCAGTGGTTCGCCAAAGTGAATTTCTGTACTCCCTATAATTGCTCCAATCCAAGAAATCCTATAGTTATTTTATAAAACACTATGCTTTCAAAGTTACAGAAACCCTTCATTCCCAACACCTCAGTAGCTAAAGTCTTGTTTTCGTTTTGGATCTGAACTGCATTGAATCAATACAATGATAGACAAGAAACCAAAGAAGATCCACAACATAAATATGCTGCTATATACTACAAGGAGATCTGATTCTTTAATGGCATATTCTCTCTTACTGTAATAAAGTCTTCGATGGAACATGTAAGTAGTTCAAATCCTGGTAAAATGATAAAATATGCTCCATGCTTTTACTTTGAATGTATCAGAAAATGTCCTAGGCATTATACCAAACTAAAACAAGGGTCCTACAAAGCAGCACACTCCTGATGCCAATAAATATGCTCTGTTTGGTAGAAATGAAAGCAGGTTAGTTTTCCAAAATAAATGATACTTTTCAACAAATATAAAACACACCATAGGCAATAAAATGGCTAGGGCAAAACATTATTCTTGTGTTACTGAAATACTAGACATTTGAGAAATGTAGACAACTGGAGCTCTCATCTCTATTTTGGCCCTTATGGGTTCATTTTATAATCTACATATTTATTATGTAATTATTGGATAGACAGAATGAGAACAAGATCATAGCAAGAGAGAGCAAAACAGAAAGAGAGAGAGGATGAGAGACACAGAGAAAGATGGAGACACAGACAGAGAGGGGGAGAAAGAGAAGAAGAAAGGAGAGGGGAGAAGAGGATGCTCACATACAGAAGAATGATATTATATTGCTGTCTTCAATCCCAAGGAAAAATGAATTTTAAAATGTCATTGTATTGACAAGGAAGAGAGGAGCAGTCTTTTTTTCACTGCTGACAGGAATTTAAATGTGTGAAAACATTATGAAAATCAGTAGTGACATTTCTCAAAAATTTAAGTAAGATGAGCAAAAAAAAAAAAAAAAAAAAAAAAAAAAAAAAAAAACAAAAACAAAAGAAAACATCAGTTCATGGGCCAGTTATTCCAATGCTGGGTGTGTAACCCAAATTACTGTAAGTGCTGCCACAATGGTATGTCTATATTTACAACTGCACCATTTACCATAGCTAAGAGAAAGTATCAGAAAGTCACAACTAAGTGAACAGATACTTAAAAACCACGACAGTATAGACAGAGTGGCATTTTATTCAGCTGCAAAGGAAAATGAGCAAATGACGTTTCCATGGAAATGATGCAACTGGAAAACATGTTAAGCTAAACAAGCCAGTTTCAGAAAGACAGGTGTCTGTGTGATCTATATTTTCATTAACATGTGTTTGTGTGGTTGTTTTTAGTTCATGAAACCAAAATGAGGCCATAAGAAAGGAAGAAAAAAATCATAAAATGATTATGGATATAAAAGAGAGAATGACCCTGAATAGGGGCTTACTGATAAGGGGAAGAGAAGAGGGCCAGTCCCCAATGGAGCAGGGTGAAAGGTAGTGAGGGATAGACATAGTAATAACTATTATTAAACTGCAATACTGCAAATATTATATTGTATATTATCTTTAAAATGATAAAGAACAAGAAGCAAGAAATTCAACCTGGGAGCTAAAGTTTATCCTTGATATATGTTTGGAAAGTTATGGCAACATTGCATCTCAACTTTAAAGTAAGGGTTCACTACATGCAATACATGTACACACAATTCACCATATGGATTACACATCCAGGATTTGTAGATCTTCAAGGTGGGCGTCTCCTTGTGTAGCCCTGCTGGCCTGTGATTCTGCCACCCCAGGGCTGGGGTTAAAGGCTTTGCTACCAGTTTCAGAGAGTCATTTGAAATTTTAAGTGACACAAATTTCCGAATGAGCATGTATTTTTCATAAAAGTGCTAGCTTAGTTTTATTTAAAAAGTCATACTTGAAGCTAAAACATACTATTTGTTTTTTATGCTAATTTTCTCTACTGCCTTACCCATGACGAATTTTAACTGACTTTCTGTCTAGAAACTCTTTTAAAACTGGGACTCTCACAATCCTAGTCATGAGAGAAGTCTCTGACTAAAAATTGTTTGCCAAGTCTTGGAGGAAATCAAATTTTATGCACAAATTTAAAAAGTTATCTCCTATGTTTTTCTTAAAGCAGTTAAAAACTACTAGCTAAGCCTTACAAAAGGGCTTACCTTTCTCTGTGAAAAAATATCAGTAATTATGAAAATAATTTAAATAAAATCATCATGGTAATTCACACTATAATATTACTTATTGTTTCAGGTTTAAGCATGATAAGCCTACAGGTAAATAAATATACAGCATTGCTACTAATTGTTGCTTCTCTAGTTTATCATGCAGCAGTTTTTAAAAAGTTAATTTAAATAAAATTTAGAGAACACAAATGAAATGTGACCATAGGTGAGTACTCAATTAGGGCAATATATTCCCCCATGAATAACTTTAGATTAATTTTTACACTTTCCATTTCTCTGAGTTATTTAGTTATCTGATATGTGTGCTTGGATATCAGTCAACCTACTGTGAAATTTGAAAAGAGCCATTTAATATTGATAACTATCACTGTTATTTTACTAAGCCAGAAACTGCCAGTGAAAATATGCATCAATGCCTGTCTAAATATAGGCAGTTTATCACATTCACAGGAAAACGTTACCACTGAGGAAGTTATGGGGTAATCATGCTATACCGGCCATGGCAATTGCATCTGCCATTGACTATTTGCAGGTAGGTAATGATATGAAGCCTCATATGTAAATAATGAACTTTAATAAATAACAAATGGTCTTATCTAAACTAATCTGTGAAACATTTTTAACTGTGTTACTTGCAGTAGAACACATTTCCCAGATAAGAACCACCAACTTACACACACACACACACACACACACACACACACACACACACACACACAATCTTCTTATTTGATAATATATGTTTCTCAAGTACTTGTTAGAGAAAGGTGAATATAAACCTTATTTACAAAAGTATTTCTGAGAAAGCAAAATGTAAAATTAGAGGCTTCAACATCATTCCTGTTGAGAAAAGAAAACATTATCATAAGATTTAATTCTGTGCAAGAAAATTGGACAACCCTTGCTTCCTGACTGAGAAAACTAACTGATGTACGTGCAGAAGACAGAGTGCTTCCATCACATCTATTTGTTTCAATCAGAGAAGATTATACAGTGACCTTTTCTCTAGATGCCTTAGATTCTCCATTATGCAAGATTTGGTGGAGATTCTCACTGACACTGGGCTTCTCGGGGGGGACAATTAGGAGAAGAATGATCCCACTGGAAATGGAAAAATCATTGCACTTTATTCCCTGAAATGACAGGAGAGAGGCCCAGTATCTGGAATGTCAAAGCACCCTTTCAGTGTTAAATAGAACAAGCATCCTTGATGCTGCGCTTAAGAAACATTGGGTAACCACTAGAAAATTCTCGCACATATACAAGTGAGTCAATGTTAATGACATCTAGCATGGTATACAGATCTAGCTAACACTATATTTATAATTTTACACATGCCTATAAATAATTCCTAGATAAAAGTCTATTTTTTGTCTACCTTGCCATATTTGAATTTCAAAGTGTGATTCTAAGAACTTTACTTTTCATAGCTGAAAGAGAACACACCAAAATACAACTGTTGAATGCTGGCAGTGTGGAATTATAGAGTGCTTCACAGCTAATAGTTTAGAAAGTTAATCACATTTTCTGTATGTATGGTAGCAAATACTTTTAGGCCAATAGAATGAAATTGTTCTCTTGTTCTTCACACCTTTGCTGTCTATTGTGTTTTATTTGTTCGCGTAAAAGATTTATGAGTCAGACAGTGTATCTCTAATCACTGTAACAGACAAGTCTAAGTTCTATCACTTAAGAGCTCATGAAAGAAATATTCCTTTATTAGAAGTAAAACAGAACAGATGAAATAAGAGAGCTTTCATTCATATTTCTTAGGTTTTCTATCTTTGGCCAAAAGAAATTATAAATTTATTAATGTTTTAATAGACATTTGTAGTCATAGAATGTGTCATATAGTAAAATTGCTATTGTCAATTAATATATAGATTACATATCACATGATTAAATTTCAGGTTATTTAAGAGTAACATTAATTCAATATTAAATGTTATTGTCAGAATCTTATCTTGCTTGAATTGTATAAAATGTAATTTCATTGAAAATATATTTCATATAATATGTTTTTCTTCAGGCCACTCCACACAGGTTGTTTCTTCCTAACAATCATGAGTACAATTTTATCTCTCTCTCTCTGTAATATTCACCCCATTCTTATGGGCTGTGGGCTTTCCCTACAACCCTTCTTCTAAAAATTATAGTTATGAAATAACAATAAATATAATATTATGTTTGGGGTCACCACAGCATGAGGAACTGTGTTAAAGGGTCACAGCATCACTGAGAACCACTGCAATGGTAGATGTCAAGAGGTAAAAGCTAAGACAAGTGTTAAAAAGTTTTAGCTTTGATACATGAATAAAACCATGAGCTCTGCTTTACCATGTGCTGTTTATACTGATAGTATAAACTTTTGGTTATGTGCTCTTACACAAAAACGTAAAGAAAAGTTATGAGATGACATAAAATTTGGGAATTATCAAACAACAACAAAAAACCCACAAAATTCATACCAACTAACTAAATAAACAAAAACGCAAAAGAAATATTAAAATGGGCTAGAATTCTAAAATTCATGTAGGAACTAAGCTGTCTAAAGATGGATGCCCAGAAGCAGACTTTCATCCATGAGGACAGACTACCTTGAGAGGGAGTGGAGAATATAGGCATGAAGGGAGGGAGGGAGGGAGGATAAAGGAAGGAAGAATAAAGAAAGGAAGGAAGGGAGGGAGGGGGAAGAGGCATAGTCAAGACTCAAGTGCATACTCTAAGTCTTAGCAGGTATTTAAGTGCGAAAAATGCTAATACTCAGTTGCTGAGACTCTGAGAAGCTGTCACAAGAAATTTGACTCAATCAGAACAGATTGTTTTGCTAAACTTAAGCAAAGTGCATAGAAAGGTGGAGCAGTAATTGAAAAAAAAATAAGAAAAAAAGAGAATAGGATGATACATCACAATAGTCCCAAGACAGGGTAAAAGGTACCTGGTAATGCTGTATAATATTATACAATGATAGGGGCAGCCTCTCTGAAGTGCAGTACTAATAAATATTCATTTGTGAAGGAGGAAATGTTAAGTAGCCCTTCAGCTTTAAAGCCGCACCTCTAACAGGCAATAACTTAGGTGCTCTTTTTTGGCTCAAGGCCTAAGTGTGTTAACACACACCACGAGAATAGTACAACACATTGGCAGCAAGGACTACAAGGAATATGGTGATTTCTAGGCATAGGGATCATTGTTCCATCCATTCTGCTCTACATAACATTAATGTTCAATACAAGAGTGTGAATCATATATAAAATAGGTAAGGAATAAAATATTTGTGAAGAAGACGAAATAAGCAATGGAATCTAATCCAGCCATAACAAAGGTACGGGATGATCAAAAATATAAGATAAGTATTACCAATATATAAAGTCCATATTGGAAAAGTTAAATGTTGTGAACAGAAAAGTGGATAATTTAATTAGGATGAAGCAAATTCCTCCCATGAAAGGAGATGCAAGAAAATAAAACATAATAAAGGCAATTGGAAGTACTACAATGGATTCATCAATATATTTTAAATGGGAAATAAGAATTAGCTTGAAGAAAGGTCAATCTAAACTGTACAACTTAGAAGCACACAGGAGAGAGGGAGGGAGCGTCAGGGAGAGAGAGAGGTGGGTAGGGGAGGGGGGAGGGAGAGGGAAAAAGGACTGCTGGGAACATTCCTACATGTAACATACATGTATTTGAAAGAATAAAAGTTCAGGATGGAAAATTGGGCAGCAATGTATGAGAAGAAGTAGCAGGAAAGAATAAGCTTACCATGTACATGAAATACCAAACATAGAAGCTCTGAAAACCGCTCAGTGAAACTGAAGAAACAGAGTCTCAGAAGGAACCAGAAATGAACAGAAATGCAAAAGTATGAAGTAGGTCAAATGTCATCAGATATTAGTCATTAAAAGCCCCATATAGCCAGGCATTATGGTGCATGCTTCTTTTCCCAGCCCATGGGTGGCAGAATCAGGGAGGTCTGCTCTACATAGCAAGTTCTAGGGCTCTACAGTAGGACCCAGTTTTTTGTTTTAATATGTATTAATTTTTGATATAATAAATAATTTATAGTTATTCAAGTCTGAAATAAATCTAGGATTTTCACCTTGATTTTGGAAATTCTGTTATTTATGAGTTAAATCTGATACTACGTAGTATTATTTACCAGCTATATTTTTATTATGTATTTTTATTTATTTTAGAGACAATCTTATTTTACTTATCATTCCCAGTTCCCTCTCCCTCCCATCATACCATGCTTCCTAGTTACTCCCCTATCCACTCCCCAGGGAGGATGAGACCTTCCATGAGAGATCATGAAAGTCTGTCATGTAATTTGAGGCATAATATTTAGAATTAAAATGAAATAAAATGGCTTTGCATTTTGGAATAAAAATTTGAAGTACTATAAAAGCATGGAGTTCTTTTGTTTAAAGGATGTCTGGTCATGGTTGGGCCTAAGAGGTAGATTTGGCATGAGTTGGATGAAGTCATTTGGCCAGATGACATTGTATTGGAATGCAGGATGCGTGTCCTACTCAATGCCTGGAGGTTGGGAGAGGCATGATGAGGGTTGGGTTGGCTACACTAGGCTGGCACACTGAATGTGGGATCTATGTCTTGTTTGGGGATTGAAGATCATGGAGGGAGGTATAGGAAGATTCTCTGAGACTGGGTCCTGCCTAATGCAAGATGACAAGGAGCTGTTCAACATCTATTTATGTCCTATTTATCTTCACTGCATTGTCTCAAATGTGTTTAAGTAGGTATTCAGCTATAAATGCTCTCCTCATAATGTGTTTGCTACATACCAAATTTTTCTCAATTTTCATCTGACTTGGATTTTTGAAAAAAATAAAACTATTCCTTGATCTTATCAATAGTTCACTGAACACTTTATTAATGTACTGTTCAATTTTCAGGTGTTTAGAAATTACTAGTTTGTTTCATATTTTTAGTCATTGTTAACTGTTAAGATACAAGAAGATGAAGCCAGGTGTTGGTGGCACATGCCTTTAATCCCAGCACTTGGGAGGCAGAGGCAAGCAGATCTCTGTGAGTTTAAGGCCAGCCTGGTCTACAGAGCCAGTTCCAAGACAGCCTCCAAAGCTACACAGAGAAACCCTGTCTCAAAAAGAACCAAATAAATAAATAAATAATAAATAAATAAATGGTACAAGAAGATGTTTTGATATTTTACTTTAAGTCCTTTCTGCTTGTTTAAAACGTGATTTTTTTTTCACCCATGGTTCACAGACACCTGAATAAATACACATTATAGATTTGTTAGATAGAATATTCTCTAGCTATCTTTTTAAGAACCTTCATTCCTTTTCTGTTAGGTTTAGATTTATGTTGAATAAAGGTCTTCCTAAGTAGCTTTGACTGGCCTGCCACTGGCTATATAACTCACAGCAGTCTCCAAATCACAGTATTTTCCTGCCTGAGCTGCCTAAATGCTAGAAGTGTGTACCTTTGTGCCACATCTGGTTACTCATTTGTTCTATGCAAAGTTCGTCTGCTGAATACTTTACCTTTATCATATATTTGTTGGTAATAAATTGGTATGGGTGTCACTAATTATTAATCTGTTTTCCTCTGTGTGCAATAAGGATTGTTTTATTAAATTGAATATGCAACTACACAGGGTATATATATTTAAAATAGCTATATAATATTGATATATATTTTAATATATATAGTATCCTAGATATTGGCTAAATTTGGCTTGAAGTCTATTTTATCAGGGCAAAGTATGGATAATCCGGTTTCCTTAGTTTGTACTTATTTAATAAATGCATATATCCTTTCATATTCTGAGTGTGTCTTTGTCAACAAAGTATTTTTTCTTGCACATAGCAAAAGACTAGGTAATTATTTTAGTGCAAACAGCTTGTGTACACCTTTTATTTAGGACATATTTCAACTTGAGGTCTACACTGCTGAGTATTTGATGATTCTAGCATTTACTTTTCTTTGTTTAAATATTCCTTTCCTATTACATCTCTCATTTAATTTAAGAGTTTACTAGTTTGCAGAACTTGTTATTCCTGATTCATTTTTGTTGTTATATTTTTCTAGTCCTCTCATAAACCTTATTATTCTTGAGCTCTTGTATTTGTAAATGTATGTCTGCCTTGCCTGTGCTTGGTGCTTTTTTTTAGATATCTTCTTTAGTAATTGGTTAATGGTCATTATTGGATTCGGTTAATTTTTGCAATGAAATGTCTACATTACAACATAAATTTGGAAAGTAACTGGTTGCTAATGAAATGAATACAAAAGTAGTGGATCTGAAAGTGTTCTTTGAGAGTGCAGGGCTCATCTCCGGAGCTCATACCTAGCATCACTATTGTCTGTGTGTGTGTGCTTCATCCTCTCCTCTTATCAAAATCAAATTAAAATAGAAGAGAGAGAGAGAGAGATTAGAGATATTTTTCTTTATTATCTCCTCTTCTGCAAAATCCACTCAAAGCAACAGTGTCTCAGCCAAGAATAACCATGTAACAGACACGTTGAGAAGATTCATGAGTGTCATTTGACTGTGTTGACACAAATAAATAACTATAGACGTTAAGAGAAGAAGAAAAAAAACCCCTTATATTCTTATTTGCTTCTTCCTGAAACTAGTAAGACAAAGCTGTTCTTGTTAGCATCTCTGACACAAAAAGCTGAGGTTGTGTTCAATAAAAGCAATCAATCAATTTGGTCTGTTGACTGAAGTGCTCCAGGTGTCAGGACTCCTAGGGAAAGACCCAGTTCTCTACAGTAATCTTTCATTTCTACTTCCTATAAAGTAAATATAATATGCCTCTTTCAGGAACTTTTCAAAGTTATTTCCAAATCAGTTTTGATACATTTCCATTGTTTTCTAAATTTCCGAATCTGCATCTTATTCAACATCTTGTGGAATTTGAGCTTAAATGCTAAACAAATACAGATGTGCACAAATGTGAGCTGATGCTAAATAAATATCCTACAGACTACAGAAACCCACAGCCAATCAAAGTACTGAGTTGTGGCATGAGTCACAATGTCTTGGGGGACACTAAGTAAGAGAGGGCAGACATTTGTAAAAGCCAGATAGGTGATCATGGGAGTTTCCTATGAGATTGTGTCTCCTAGAAACACCCATGATCTCTCACCTAAATGACCGCCCAAATGTGAGAGGAACAAAGATGACACTTAGACATACCAAGGGGGCGGGAGTCCATAATGTCTCAACCCTACAGAAAGAAGTATAGACAACTAAGGAAAACTACAAAGAGAAAAGGTGGTCCTCCCCATCGAAGAGGGTTGATTAGTGCCAAATAGCCAGTCTTGAAACTATACACCCACATTACACTATATGCACTGGCTGGGATATATTTATGAATATATATTATGAATATATATGTAAACAGACATATACATTTGTAAGTACACTAATAATTGCTGAAAATAAAGAAGCCATGAATATGAAGGAAAGAATGGTATGTGAGATGATTTGGAAGGAGGGAATGGAAGGGAGCTATATACTGCAATCATATTATAATCTCAAAAAGTAAAACAATTCAGATGACATGTAACACTCAATAAAACTTTTAAAAGCTAAAAAAAAATAGTGAATAAGTGAGACATCTCAACAAATATGACATTATATTTTAAAATGTGGCCTGAATCATGGATTTTGGTTAAAACAAAGTAGAGAGAGCTCTCTTTAGGCTGTTTGAGTACATTAAGTTAAGCCACAAAGAATTTTAAGACTTAGAAATGTGAACAGTTAATTTCATGCATGGATATGGCATGATAATGAAACATGATAATAAATATAAATGGAAAGTAATAACAATGAGGAAGTGCATAGCACATGATATACAGTTCATGGCACTTCTGATTTAAAATCAGAGCTTAGAAACATAAGAACAGACCTGAGGTGGTTGTAGAATTTTTGAAATTGCAAGCTAAAACAGATTTTTATATGTATGTGTTTAGAGGTACCCCTGTAATATTACATAATCAATAGATGTGCTTTTGCCTGGCAGAAACTTTTTTTCCCACTCTCCGCATTCCTTAGTTGTCTATAGCTCTTTGTGTAGGTTTGAAAATGTATGTTCCCTCTCCATCCATTTTATCATGTCTATTGTCCTTGTTCAGCTCAAGTTTAGGTAGTCAGGTTGGTGAGGCCTTGTGTGCATAGATTCTGACATTACTAATAGACAGTCTCATAATAAACTCCCCTTTTCTCTGATTTTACAATCTTTCAGCCCCACTTCCAAAATGATTCTTACGCCTTATTAGTGTGAGTTGTGTGATGGATCCACAGACATGAATTTGAAAAGAGAGCAGACATATACTGCATGTGGAATGTTGTTAGTATACTGTTTTTTTTATTTGTTTTTATTGAGTTGGATAGAATGAAAATGTATAATTATAATATAATTTCATTGAATAAAATAAATAATAAAATTTGTATTTTTGAACTTAAAGATGGATCATTTATTAAAAGTATAAATAATCCACCTATATTTTAAAAGTCAATAACAATGATTAAGTGAATAAAAATGAACACATTGGCTGAAGCACCACTAAGATACTTTCATCTTTAAGTTAGCAGAAATCTCACCATTTTTTTCTTGCATTGCATTTTCTCTCCCCTATAATTACTATAGTCAGTTTAGTGCTTTGTGTTTTTTCATTTTGTTGTTGTTTGTTTGTGTGTTTGTTTGAGACAGGGTGTCTCTGAGTAACTTCCACGGCTGTCCTGGAACTCACTCTGTAAACCAGACTGATCTTGCACTCACAGAGATCGACCTGTCTCTGCCCCCTGAGTGAAGGGACTAAAGGTGCATATCACCACTGCCCAGCTATCTGTTTCCTTTAACTTTAAATATTTTTATATTTATTTGATTTTATTTACAATGTGTATGAGTTCTCTTTCTAAATGTATTTACCTGCACGATGTGCATGCCTGTTGCACAAGGGGGTCAGGAGACTGGCGTTTTCAGTGGAAGGAGTTATGGATGGTTTTGAGCCACCATTATGTCTTGAGAAGAAATGCAGGTCATCTGTAAGGGCAATATGTGTTCTTAACTGCTGAGACGCCTCTCCAGATTATATTTTCTGTTTCTTTTTCTTCTTTTTAAAAATTGTTTCAATGTGGACATTTGTAAACTAGCTTCCATTATCTTCCTACTGATAGACAAAATTGTGGTATTGTCTACTGTTATTTAACATTAATGACTAACCTTTACCTGGGATATGAGCTTTGGTCAGTTATTGGTTTTACTTTGGAATGCTTCTCTCTGAGAAAATGGTTAGTACAATGTTGTCATAACCATTAGTGAAGAAAGAATTTACAGGTTTATGATAATCTTAAGAGATCATGAGTTACAAAATGTCTAAAACATAGCCCCAATTCATAGTTTACAACAAAATTAAATGTGCTTCTGATAATGCTGAAGGCGCCAGTGAATCTCCTGAGATATTTCTTCTACAGTTGTAAAATCCCAGTAATAGATAGTCAGTTTAGCTTTGGAATTGAGTAATGCCCATCTCACCCTATTTTTGACACAGTTCCACTTGTTTATGTTTATGAGATTTTTCCATTTCCTTTTCTTTTAAAAGTCTCTTTTGATAAAAATTTTCCTAGCATTGTGAAGGACAATTAGTAGCATTTCCATCAGTTTAAACCACATGATTCATCATTTCAAGTTCATTTAAAATAGGGGAGATATGTAAACAAATGTCAGCCCACACCAGGCAGCACACTGACAGGGGACAAGTGAATGGCCCCACAAGAGTTCAAGTCATTAAAATAATTAGTTTACCATGGAACATATATTTTTAATGAAAAAGATTCTGAATTCCTTTTGAGCTACATTTCTTTCAGATTATGGAAGGAAATATATCCTTGTCATAACTAAGCCAATAAATAAAGTGTGGCTACAGAGTTACACAGTTCTAGTATTATTGAGAATATTGTCTAACTCATCTTTTAGTATCTTATGAATAGAAATAACACATATATAACTGGATACTATGAGTTTAAAAACATAACAGAAGAAATTTATAGTGGCTGAAAAATAGATGATAGATATTGTATTATTACTGTTGCAGTGGATTAATTACTGGTACTATTTCACACAGCATACTACTCTTGCCCTCTGGTATTCTTATTTGTCTGACAATATCTACTTTGTTTTTCACTCTCTTTTCCTACCCTCTTTTATCCATATGTACATGCACACATATAAATCACATTCTATCATAAACATTTTGTGCAATAAAATGTGTATGGATTTCTTTATCTACCTATTTTGAGCTCATATATCAGAACTGTCCATATCCTTGTGAGCAAGTCTAGGGAATATAGCTGCTATCTTCAGTTACATTGGAAATGATTGCCATAAACAAGTTCGTTCTGATTTTGTTTTGAATCCACATATCTTATGCATTATTTGGAAGTAACCACTTGAATGTCCTGCCCAAGAGAAAACATTTTAGTGCTTTTTATCAATACATGGAAGGAGAATATTACCATGCTGTGCACTTTTGTTTTATGTATCCCTCAGCACAAAAGAAACTTTTATGATGTTTTGCCATTAATGTGTTTGTTTTAGGAGTGCTTTAGTTCAGCAACCATTTTTCTTCCTCCTTTGATTCATAGATTCTCTAAGGCCCTTGCTTCTTAATGCAAGGTGTATTGATATACTGATTTAATATAGTAACAGTCTTCATTGAGACATAGCTCTGTAATGCCACTGGGAGCAGTGAGCCAGCTAAGATGCTTGCAATATTAAAATCAATTAAAATCCAAAATACGTTAAATTGCCTTATATGATGGAATCAATTTGTTTGGCTGTGGAGCAATTAAGGGAGAAAGAAATGGACTGGGATTGCATGTTTCTCTTACCTTCTTATCTCAGGATGCAGCCATGATAAATAAAGTACTATTTGTGTCTCCTAGCGATGACCTACCTCAATTTCCCTCAAAAGAGATTACGTAGTCTTCCATGTCTCTATATTGTTACACTTGTTAAGATTCAAAATTTTAGCTGTACAGGTCAGTCACTGTTATTAACTTTAAATATTAAAATGACATAAGAAAATTTAAAAGACACTGGAGTACAGTTCAGTGCAGCAAGAGAGGGGTAGTCTCTCCATTTTATCACCAACAAATTAAACCTGCAAGGGCTGAAGTGGAAAACATTCCAAAATGCTTACTTAGTGGTGTGAGTAGTAGCAATTAGGGAGTCATATGATGGAATATTAACTATTTTGAGTTCTTAGAATTACATTGTGTTGGGTTTAAACTATATCCTCTGTAAGAACAAATGTTGAAAATTCTTAGCTCCTGGGAAAACAAATAATACAAACAAGTAATGACATAGATGCCTATAAGGTCAAAAGTATGGTCATTGAGTGGGGTGAGGTATTTTTTTTTTTAACATGCTAAGAATAGAGCTAATTTCTCAGCTAAAATCTCACGGTGCTATATTCAGAGTATGACAAATGAGTAGAATATCCTTGGATGTCTATTAAAGGAAATAATATGTGTTACTTGTATAAAATTATAATTGCAGAAAGTATGGCTCATTTGGGAGAACAGTTTTAAGTGCACACTGATGCCAAAAGTGGCTGAGGGCTATTTTCTTCTTATTTGTCTGGTCACCACCTGAAGATGATTTGATTTCTTTTTGTTACAGTTGAAGAAGAAGAAAAAAAGCCTATATAGACTTCTACTTCACATTTCTTTCCCAGTCTTAAACTGCATTGTAAATGTCAGTGCTATACTTAAGGGAAGGACCAATGTCCAACAGTAGATGGGCAACATTAAATGAACTCAATGATAATTTTGGAGGATTTTTGTCTCATAATACCTTATCTGGCCATTTTTTTGCATTTTTAATGTTACATATCTTAGCTTGTATGTTGCAGTAGTCAGTTTTCTATTTTATGGGTCTTCTACATGTGTGAATATGTGTTTCAACCTTTGTATGTTTCTTGTACTTTTCCTTATTTTCTTTTTTTTTCTCCATTACTTAGTTTTATTTTTCTATCTCATTTTGGTTTGTTTTCAGTATTTTATTATTATTATTATTATTATTATTGTTTCACTTTCTATTCCTGTTTTCTTTATTCTAACTGGAGAGAGAAGAAATGATATGCATTTTGATAAGTGGAGAATGTGGAGGATGTGGGAGGGGTTAAGGAAGGGAAAACAATATCAGAGTATGTTGTATGAAAAATATTTTCAATTAATTAATAAAGGGAGAGAGATAAAGAAAAGAAAATTTCTGTTTTACTTCTTTTTGTGCAGTCAAATTAAGTTGGAAAGAAATATTTAAAGCTTCTGGAGCTTGCCTAAGTATTACTAAAGCACTAAAATATATATATATATATATATATATATATATATATATATATATTGAATATTTACCAAAGCAATTGAATGGAATCAGTGACTTGAGAGGGTTGGGATTTGTTTTTAATTTTAATGGTTGTATCAATTTAATTGGAACCCAGATGGAAGCATGAAAATGGGCAAGCACACATGTGCACACACATGGTAGTCTCATTGAGCTGTCATGCTTTTGCTGCTACTGAGATTGCAGATGCAGTCAGACTCACCACCACTTGTGTAGACTTGCAGTGGTCACTCCCCCAGGGTCTGACAGGCCTTCACCCAGGGACTTAGGCAGCACTACTCATTTCTCCCTTCCCAGACTCTTCACTGCCTTCCTCAGTTCTGCAGATGGTACAAGGTTATTGTAACACTACCACGCCCTAAAGTGATTAAACCAATGCAAATGACACTGTCTCAGAATCACACAGACGTTGGTGATTTTCTTCCCCTGGATAATCCTAATATAGACCAGTGTATGAACAGATAGGATTGAATATCAGTCTGAACTGCTGTAATAAAATGACAGAGAGAAATGACGCCTTCAGCTTTATAGTTACAAGGGCCATAGCTTACCTTCCCCTTTATTTTTAAAGGTTTTTATGTTTTACCTTTCTCTTTACCCTGCCTTCCCTGCACCCCCCCCCCCTCGTGTGCACGAGCATGTGTGCGTGTGCGCACGCGCATTCTAGGGCTCACACTGCAGTTATCAGTCTTGATGGCAATTTCCTTTGCTTGCTGAACCACATCATTACTCCATCCTTTATCTATTGTTACCTGTGTTCTTCTGTATCTGGCAAGTCCATTTGCAGATTCAATGCCTTATCCACCATTCTTTTGTCAGTAATTTTAAAATATGACCCATCGCAAGTATTTTCTTTAAGGAAGAAGTAAGAGTGGAAGGGCAGAAACTAAGGAAATGTCGTCCAGCTTGACGCCCAAGGGAAGAGTCATCTATCATATCTAGGTTTAACTAAGTTCTCCCTATGACAATCAGTTTAGTTCTTTTGTGTGGTTTATAGTTACAACTCACAGGCATCCTTGAATTCTTCAGAGGATCTTACTACTGTAAAGCTAAAAACAAATAATATTTGGGAATACAGAAAACTTAGCCTGTGGCAGAATGTAATGCACTTGACTTCAACACCACAAGGTGTTGAAGGAATTCCCTTGTTTCAAGGGTGTGTCTCAGCGATGACTAGTCATGTATTACTTGCTCAGCTGTCAAAGCTGATCCTCCACTACTGTGAAGATAAACTTCTGTGCTACTGATACATTAGTCCAAATGCAAACAACAAACAATTCCTTATCATGCAAAGTTAAATATTGCTATGACAACATGGAATTGGCAGACTAAAATTTCTGGTAATTGTCTAGTCACTGATTTATTATAAATCAGTAATGTTTAATCAAACCTGGAACACAGTGCTTGAGAAAGTATTCAGCTAATATTAACAAAATTATGATTAAAACCTTTAGAGGACCCTAGGCTTTTATTAGTTATTTGATCATTTGACTTGGCAATGATCAAATAACTAATAAATGTCATGGTTCAATATGTTAATGCAGTTTCCAAATGCCTACCTAACTCTAGGAAGTTTAGACTTTTCTTTGTAAAATGCAACTTCATGATTAATATATAGACAAATAATTACCAAGAATTATTATTTTAAAAATGAATTTAAGACGGAGTCCAATAAGATGGCTCAGTGGGTAAAGTCACCTGTCTCTAAACTTGAAGACCTGAGATATATCCCCAGAATGTACATAATTGAAGAGAAAACTATCTCCTTCCCCACATGTGTGTCGTGGCCCATGCTGCTAAAACATAATAAAAAATGCAAAAAGAATTAAAAATATATCTTTTAAGGAGAATTCTACTGTGAAATGTACATCTTCATCAACTCTCAGAAAATCTTGGTCTAGTTTCCTGCAAAAACAAGCATCGAAACTGTAAGCTGCCATGCGATTAGATGTTTTCCTTTACAAGAGTTGATATGGTCATGTTATGTTTTCACAACAATAGAAACCCTAACAGTGTTTTTGCAAAGTATTCATAAATCTTTCCTTATTGTACAGTATTCACCTTTCTCATTGTACGACACACACATGCCCTGGCACCAAGATCATCACACCTGTCTTCTCTTCCCATCATTCACCCATGTCTACATTCAAAATTCCAAACAAGCTTTTGAATAGGGGGTATCTGTCTGTTTCTCTCATCCCAGAATCAATATTGAGAAGATTTACTAGAATAGTTAAAAAAAAATGAACAAATGAGCAGACATTGGAATGGGTGAAGAAACAGGATTAAAACACAAAACTAGGACACTGTGTACACTTATTGAATTGCATTCTAAAGATGTTGGCAGCTGACATGATGGCCTTATGGTGACACATTTGACTACTGTTCTTGTGTCAGAGTAATCAACTCCACCTGTAACCCAGGAGATGGGATGTCCCCCTCAGGACTCTACGCACACATGCACATGCACAGGGTTCTCATTTCCTTGCTATAGTAAATGAAGCAGCAATAAAAATATAATTGCAAATATCCCTATGTTATGTGCCCATATGTGAACATGTTATGTCACAAGTTATTACTATATTTTTGGTCATTTGAGGAATCAACAAACTTGTCTAAATTTGTAACATTACCAACAGTGAATAAGGTTTCCTTTTTCCATACACACTCCAGCATTTTCCACCAGATTTTTTGATGGTAGAAATTCTGAAAAGAGTGAGGTAGTATTTCAATGTAGTTTAAAATATGGTACATAGATGATATATCATTCAGCTCTAAAGAAAAAATAAAATCATATGATCTGGAGGAAAATTGTTGCACTTTGAGTATGTACATCATTCAAGGCTACACAATCTTAGAAAGATGAAAGAGAGCATGTTCTCCCCCAAATGCTGATTCTAGCCTAATGCATACATGCAAGTATGTGTGTGGGTATCATATAATATGCAGAAAGCACACCAAGAAGACATAAATACCAGAGAATGATGAAGGACTGAATGCAGGTAGCAGATACTTGAGCATTGAAAGAGGACATGGTGTTAGATTTTATTTATTTTAAAATCTGACAAGTATTTATTTATTTTTGATGGTAGACAAGTCATGAGAATATATTTGATGGTAAATATGTGAAATCAAAGGTGAAGGTCTGGTCTGAGCTTCATAGTGGATAATCCAAGTATACAAATTCATTGAGATGGGTAAGCAATGGGTATTTTTAAATCAATGTGTGAGTTTGTTATTTACAAGTACTTTAGAATAAAGTGTTAATAACTTAAAGAATGATAAAATAAATCTGATGGGAGATGGTCTTATCTTACCAGAGAGAGGGTCCAGACCTCTACTCCCTCAAGTCTCTAAATCTTGACTATTTACTACTTCTCCCAGAATCCTCCTTGTCTCCTAGTCCCATCTATCTTGCTTTCATATTGGCCATCAGGGCCATTCATTAACCAATAAGAGAAGCATATTTACAGAATGACATCTCCCATCATAAATCTCTGAAAGATAAGTTCATTGTTCCAAGATTAATATAATTGAGCATATTGTCAGCTATGGATCTTAAAAATCTATACTACAGGGATGTCCTTTAATTCACAACTTGAAGAAGAGCCTATTTTCATACCACTATTTGACATTAAAACTAGATCTTAAGCATTTGTTATTCATATATATATATATATATATATATATATGAATACATATACATACACACACACAATCTTTGGATATGTAAGAAAACAACTTAAAATATACAAGTGTGAGAGAACTGTCAGATTATCCATAACACATGAAAGCTTACCATAGTAGGTGTCATACTTTATTATCAATTATTAGTACTTCATATCTACTCTGAAAACTTTTGATCACACAATTTCACACCTTGGACCATATTGCACAATATTATATTCTCACTACTAAAAGAGCAAGGCATTACTTTCGCTGATCACCAATAGGATGATCTGAGGATGAAGTGGACAAGCGAGGAACACCTGCTTCTCAAGCGCGTCAACACCCAGTTCAACACACAGCTGCAGCCTCAACTGGAATAGAAGGAGAAAGAAATGACAGCAGACAATTTGCTGCTAGGATACGCAGACAGCAGAATGAAGAGAAGAAAGAAAGTGAGCTGCAGACATTTCTATCTGCAGCTGCTGGGTAGACCGCACCAGCTTCTGACACTTGCTCATCACTTGCAGACGTACAAGTCAAAATTGGAAACACTATTGATATTGATAGTGGCTGGCTGTAGAAAGGGGATTGCACTACTTGCAACAAATGATGCAGAAATTAAGGGCACTGCCCTGAAAGCATTACCTCATCATCCTCTGCTGGGCTGCACACTGTCTTAACAGAACAGCAGCCCTTTGGCACCCAGCAATCAGAGTGTTGCATAAAAGATTGGATGAAACTCATAGATATGTAATTTTCAACTTACAAGCATCATGATCTTCACTGAATTCAAAGGGAAAATATCCAGAAACACCAAACAGCCTGACAGTCTGTTTAAAAACCGAAAGAAATTACAACTATAAAAATGATAGCGTTGCACCCATGTTGGATGACGTTGTTTAAAGGTTAACATCTTTGAAGCAAATAATAGCGAAGAAATTAACATGGCCTTATTAGTTAGTTGGTGCAGGGTCAAGGGACAGATACGGCTTGGCCACTGAGAATAGGGGTCATGTTTGCTGCGCAGATATAATAAGCAAGTTCTATGTTTGTTAAAATGTAGGAAAAATAAAACAAGCAAGTCATTAAAATGCAGTGCCCAATAAAAATATATCTACATGAATTTAGAGTATACTGAATCTGAGATGTTATGTTTGAATGGGAAATGAAAGATGACAAGGAATATTCTCTAAGTCTGGAGGAAAGGCCTTATCAAAAAGACACCACATCCACTGCACTGATTTAGTTATTACACATTGTGCAAATGCATGGAATCATCGAACATCACTATGTTGATCAATTAAAATAATAGTAGAAAGATAAAACGTTTGAAAATGTTAAAGGGAAATTTCTAAGTCAAAGGATAAATAGATTACCAAACAGATCTCTTCAGAAGCAAGGGGGAGGCTGAGAGGAGGAGAGAAGAGCTAACTGCAGATGTGAATACCAGAGCCTGACCCCTGGTGCCCATAGAATGGAGGGGAAAATCAGCTCCCACAACCCGCCCTCTCCCATTACTTTCCCCTGCGGATCAGTTTTTACAAGTGCCCACCCAATAAAACACAACAAATAAATAAACATCATAAAGGAGGATTAATTTATAGTATGTTATTTATTGCACAGTGGATGACTATAGATAATTACATAATTATGTCCTGGTTCAAGAAGCTGTAAGTGAACAAAGTGAACTCAAGGAGATAAGATTTTGTACCTTTTCACCACAAATAAATGATGAAGTTTTAAGGAGATAGATACGTTCAACACAAATACCACAAAATGTATACCTGTATTTAACTGTCATATGCTGTTAATTTCACTAATAAAATAATTAGGTGTCATTGAAATATTGTTAAATTTATATAACAGTATTAATGACATAATTACATATAATACAGGCTAATAGTTTTTGTTGATCAACATGCATAATTTAAAACATTTTTATGTGTTTATGTGTGCACATCTATGAGAATGTCTGCAAGACTCCTGAAAAAGAGCATGAATTTCATGTAGCTGGAGCTACAGACAGTTGTGTGTATGTTTAGAAAAAAATTCTAGGTAGTCTGGAAAAGCAGAAGAGCCTTTAACCACTGAACTCCACTGTCCCATGATGCACACTATCGCGGTTTAATAAGGATCAGGATAAACAATTAGGCCGAACAGATGTTTATTCAAGAAGAAATAACTCACAACATAGACAGGTGAACACCAGCAGGTTCCTGCTTCCAAGAATTCCTAGGGAAGTCCTCCTGTCCCCAGTCAGCTTGCAAGAGAGCACTCTCCAGCTTGGCCTCTGACCTAGTTCCCCAGGTCACTTCCACCCCTGGCTCCACCCCCAATGGGCGTGGTCAGTGCCACAGAAGGAGACAAAGTGAATATCCCACTACAGCACACATTTGAAAATTTTTATCCCTCATTTATTGTTTACCAATAGAAGGATGTGGAATAAAATTATGTCTGTCAATATCCATAACTTTTTCCTAATTTTATGTAAACAGAATTTAGTGCTTCTCAGTAAAATAAATTTTCCTTGTAATGTTTTCTCCAAAACCATTTTAGAATAATTCACTTGATTTTCCTACGCTGGGAACTTTTATAAAGGATTTTTCACAAATTTAACACAGTTACTAGTGTGAATGTTGACATTAAATTAATAAACTTATCTATTACATCACTGATGGTTTGGAAATAAATGTTACATTTATGTGAATTATTTTGGTTGATGTACCACATAGGCTGATGTTTCTGTCCCACCGGCAGCTCTCAAATAAACACACTAAATATTAATTGCAAACGCTCAGCCAGTAGCTCACACTGATAATTAACTAGCTCTTACATTTTAAGTTAATCCATATTCCTTATTTACGCTCTACCATGTGGCAGTATCTTTAGTAGCATGGCAGCAGGTTCTTCTGCTGCTCCTTCTGCATGTGCTGGTGACTCCTGACTCCACCCTTTCTGTTGCCATCATTCTCCAATTGGCTCCCTCACCTAAATTTATTCTGTTCAACTATCAGCCAGCCAGCTTCTTTATTAATCAAGGAGAATAATGCATATTCAGTGTTCAGAAGGATTATTCCACAGCAGAACCAAGTATTTTACTCTCTCTCTCTCAAAAACATTTCCTGTTAGGCACTGAAGAAATAGTTCAACAGGTAAAAGACTTACCATGCAGGTATGAGGACCTAAGTCCAGATATTCAGATCCTACTTGAGAAGTAAAATATGGCAGCTCACACTTACAATCCCCGCACTGGAGATGCAGAGATGCAGATCCCTGGGTGTTACTGGCCCGCCCTCTTGCCTGCATCAGTGAGCTCCAGGTTAGTTAGAGATGCTTTCTTAAAACTAAGCATGAGGATGACTGAAGAAGCATTTGATGTCAACCTCCAGCCTTTACATTTCCCGTGCACACACAAACACATCAACCACACATAGGTATTTTGTATTAGGAAGACATTTGATGTAGAATGTAAATTTTATCCATTCTGATAAAATTTTGTTTGGTACAAACTTTGTATGGTTCTCATTTAGGCAAAATTTTACCTTAACCAAATGATTTTCAAAGTACGTTTTCTACACCAAAACGAAAAACATTTTATTCCCATTGAGGTCAATAACATTTAGTATTATGCTTTGAAAGAGTTGAGTAAAATACTAAGGAAATAGTAAAACCATAAGCAGTGATAATAGCCATTTTAAGTTGTGTAGCCTTGGCTGTCCTGGAACTATCTCTGAAGACCAGGATAGCAAGTGCTGACTTCTTAAAACAGTTGTTTCAATTAATTAAGAAATGGGAACTGAACTCAGTTGGATGACAAAAGGAAAAACAAAAATGGAGGGCATGACATTGGGAGAAATTTTGGAGCCTGGGAAGAGTTGGAGGGAGGAGTGGTAGTGTGTGAAGATCAATGAATATGTGTTATTAATATATATAGTTTTCAAGGGACAAATAAAAATCTAACATTAATTACCATGTTATCACAAATAACAGTTATTTATAACATTGTCATATACAAAAATAGATAATATAATGATTAGTAACAAATGAACAGCAAACTTTATTTAATGTTCCGCTGTTACTTTTTATTTTCTTAGCTTCTGCTTCCCTAAAAAGTGACAATATGAAGATATCACTGTAAAATCTACTGGAAGTTACCGATAACAGTTTCTATGTTCATTGCGTCATCAAGTAGTCTGTCTTCTGCGCTCACAGGATAGAGCATCACACCACATGTGCTATCCCTCTGTATTCCCTTTGTAGTTCCAAGTTTATCACAAGCAAATGTATCAGAAGCCAGCCGCCAACCATCTAGTAGATGTCCATGAGCAACGGATCACATCTCGTTGACGTCACACGAAATATTTTGCTGTTCATCCAGAAGTTATGCAAGCAGTTTTGACAGTACCACAAACTACTACACCGAGACTCAGTTTGCAGCTTTACTCCTCCGCACAATGTCACCAGGAAAACAAAGAAGTTCAGATACAACCTCATTAAATAAGACAGCAAGTCTAAGTGGCACACAAAGCTATTAAGCAAACCAGATTGGTTCATAATAATAAGAAACGTATTTCACATATGTTGCACAGTGCAGAGCTTTTAGCAAGTAATAGGCACAATGTGCTGGCGGATAGTTCCTGGCCCCTCTCAGTATATCACTGTCAACGACAGCACTGTCTCAAAAGAAGCACTTATCTCATACACTTTATTGCTTGATAGCTTGCTGATTGCTTTTACAAAGCAATAAATTGATGGCCTGATTCAGCACTGACATTAGGTTATGTTCATTTTCTGTGATTGATGCTTTGAATTAGAACCCTTGCATTCTTTCCTGCTCTGGAATATGAAATTCTAAGCAGCCTTGTCGACGTTACAGACAAAGCCACATAACCGATGCCAAATAAGCTGTGTTTATTCGCTTACATTACCAACAGGCTTTTCTCTTTAATAAAGTGTTCATAATTTATTTTTAATGTCCCCATTTCCAATTAAATTGGCTAATTTTTAAACTTGAAAAAAAATGGGGGAGTGATATTATTAAATTTACATTTTTTCCCAAGCAGATGAAGGCAAGTATACAGAATCACAACATATAATTCATTAACAAATTACTTAGCTAATATGAATAATTTAATACCTTCTAGTTCAATAGACAAACGTGATCATTTTTGATTAAGTGGAGTGATTATTTTACTTTACAGTTTTAAAAATAGATCCAAAACTGTGATGATGAAAGTCAAATGAAATAAAAGAAATATATTGCTTATCTACCTTATATTTTTGTCTTTTATCAGAAAAGCCCAACGTGGTACATCAATGGTAATCAAATTCTTTAAAAGACAAAAAAGTTTCTAAGATTTCAAAAGTATAAGTAAATTGGGCAGCAATTTACTGCGGGTCAAACAAGAAACAATTTGGTGCACAATTCCTCGATTCCTCGAGACCAGTAGTTTTCATCTGATCATGATTTCCTTCCGGAGAACACAAAGAAACATGAGGAGATATTTTAGTCATCATATCTGGTGGGATTTGACTGGAAGCTATGGAGAAAACTTCTCACTAGGAAAATCTTCAAGCTCAAAAACTTCATCGCTGAGGTTTAGGAAACATGCAATACTGGTTTAAGCTGGTGTAAGGCACTTGTACTGGTGCTCCCTGACTGTGAGTCTCATCATCAAAAAAGAAAAAGAAAAAAAGAAAAAAAAAAAAAAAACAAAAAAGGAACATTTTCACCGTGTAGCTCATTTACTTTTACCCCTTTCCCTCATCCCTCCTCCCCCGTGCATAAAATGAGATCTTGTACTCTGATCATAGTCATGAAACCGATAGGTGTAATAATGGATGAATTAAAATATTTGATATCAGCAAAGGTAAGTCTAGCAAACGGCTGTTTTTATTGGGCAAGTAAACATAATTAATTGAGTGAAAGGTTTATGAGCTGCAAGAGAAGCTATGTTCACAGCACGGTTGGTTGGATGGTTAGAGCTGGGCTATGTGGACATGAGCTTTTCAGCAAAAGATTAATCTATAATGAAGCAAAGGCAAGGAGAGAGATGGCCACAACTGGAAGTTTAAATCCTCAACCACATGCATAGTGCTGCAAAAATGAGCTTTAAGTTCTATGAGGCACCCGACCTTCAAAGCTAACTGCCCCTCCTCAAACAGCCACCAACTGGGTCTCCAGTGTTCAAATGCCCGGGCCCAAGGCAGTCATTTCCTATTCAGCCCACCAGATGGAGTAAAGAATATTGACTCGATCCATCTATCCCCCTTTCTTGCCCTCACCATATCTTTGTGCCATGTATACAACTGTGTGCCTGCATAGTGTGCGGAGTCCAAAGGAAGATTTTGGATGTCCTGTTCTATCACTACCTGGATTGCTTTTTTGAGACAGCGTTTCTCATTGAGCCTGAAGCAAGGCTGATAAACAGAAAGCCCCATCGCCTCTGCCCTCACCAGCACAGAGATACAGTAGAGGATGGTCATACCCAGCTTTAGCAGTGTGTTCTGGAGATTTGAACTTAGGTCTCCCTTGTGCAATGATCACTCTTAATCTGGCTAGCTATCTCCTTAACCCAAGAAGAGTTCTAATACAGCATAATCCAACAATATTTTATTTCAAATGAGGACTGAAGTTAGTGACTCAGCTTGTAGCAACAGAGATGAGCTTGCTACTATAAAGATATTGTTTAGTGCTGATTATCTGATAAATGCAGTCACAGGGTAGAAATTAATGATCCGACAAGGTGGTTTTGGCAGAGGTAAAACAAATGTTCCTACACCTTGTTTGTTTTGTTTTACATGGTTTCTAATGTACAACTATGATTTTTTTTTAAAGAAATGTATATGACAACATTTTAAAAGACAGATTCAGAGGAATAGAATTTCTGAGAAAAATATAGTATATTTAAAATCATACGTAATCATTGGTTTCTCTTTATATAATCCACAAAATGTTTTTAATTTTCATGTATGAGGCTGTGGATTTATCTATGATTGTAAAATATCAGCTATTTGACATGGTGGTCCATTAACATCTCAAACATTTAAATATGAATTTTAAAATGCTCGTTTTGACTTCAGTTGTATTAAAATAAATCATAGCCTTGTTAGATATCACTTTCACAGATAAGCTTTATTTATAATAAACATCAAACCCAACAATTTGAAGGAAAGGAAGCTTTTTCATTATTAATTTTCCTTTTTGAGTTTATAATATCATCATTTCCTCTTTCCTATTCCTCCTTCTAAACCCTGACACGTACTGTTCCTTGATCTCTTTCAAATCCTTGGAATTTTTTATTATTATTATTAATTGTTGCTTGAGATGAATAGTAACATTATCTTAGTTACAACAAAATGAATTCAGCACTAGAAAACTTATATAAATAGGCGGGAAAGATTAAGGCGGGAAAGGAATGAGGTTTTGGACACAGTAATAAGAAAGGATGGACCTGAGTTACTCCTGCTGCCCGGTCCAGACTGCCTCCGTCTGGGACTGCGTGCCTTCCCGGCACAGCTGATCAATACTTCCCAAAACGAAGCGTGGTCTGAAAGCAGTTCCCAACACGAATGTGCAAGTTAGGGGTGGCCTTCCGTGTTTCTGAATTCCCTTATCGCTTTGTCTTCTTTTGTATCACATATCGCAATCAATCTTACAGTTACTTTTGTACACTTTTTTTTCTACCATCTCACCTAGATTGCTGTGTGTAAGAGAGCATCCTTTAAATTTTTCATCATTTTCTCCCCTTGGTCCTTAGGCAGAGCACTTTGACCAGTGGATTCTTAAACAGTGCAGGTTGAATAAATGCATGATAAGGAAGAATTGAATAGATGAGAGGGTTTGCTCTTGAAACAGTTTGAGTGTTTGAAGAATCTGGGAAGCTGGCTTCAAAGTCTTTAAAGCTGCATGCGATTTGATACGCCTCACCCACGATTCAACCCTCACAGAGATCAAACGCTTAATTCCTTAAGTCAAGGAAACTATGAAATAGGTGGCTTCTGAACACATTTTAAAACACTGAAGCAACATATCTTAACCAGTGCAGGTTGTATGTGTGAATCCATTACTTTCCACAGAAGAATAATATGCCACATAGCAAGGCAGAGAGAGCTTCATTGTAGACTCTGATTCTTTACATCTATCTTTGTGAGTTTCATGAGACTAGATATATGTGACATAATTTTAATGAGTTTGATTTTTAGTGTGTTTTAGTAAATAAGGATATTTAATAAGTAAAACACAACAGTTTGGCTCTAAACACACTCTATATGTGTGTGTGTGTGATAACACGAAGTATGAAAATTCAGTAAATTAATTACACATTTACCAGAATTGGTACAACTAGTGTGTGTGTGTGTGTGTGTGTGTGTGTGTGTGTGTGTATTTCTTCACATGGGTGTGTGGCTGTGTGTATTTAAAAGTGTGCTTTAAGAGAGGATGACGATGAATCAGGAATTAGACGGTGTTCTTAATTGTTCCTACACCTCATATCTCGAGACAATTCCTCAGTGACCTTGGAACTTACCTTCTGACTATACAGTGAGGTCAACCCCAGGGTCCTTGAACTCCAGGCACTGATAGTACCTCCAACTACATGCCTTTGAGAATACAAACTTGGGTCCACAGGCTTGAATAGCAAGCACTTTAACCACAGAGAAATCCCTCCAGACAGTCAATTATTGCCTTAACATATAAAAGGAAAATATCAAGTTTGTCCAGTACATGAAAACCTATGGGCCTGATTACACAAAGAACATTAGAACCATATTTCAAAATTAAACACTTACAATTAGACTTCATTTGCATTAATACACTTTTCTTACATTGATCTTTTAATTTTAATATGACTTATTCAAAAACATTTCTCCTAATATTTTATCTAACTTTAAAGTTACAATTCAAGAGAAAAGAAGTCAAGAATTTGAAGGAAGCCAGGGCAGTTATATAGAGAGCTTTGGAGGGAGGAAAGGGAATGGGAAAATGACATTAACTATATTATGACCTCAAAAATGAAAGTAAGAAAAAAATAATCAAATTAAAAATAATCAGTATTTTAGAATGAACTTCTAATTTTTCCTTAAGAAATCCAAATTTTCTTGTCAAGTTGTGATTTTCATTTTGTAATTCTCCAAAGAAAGTTTTTGTCAACAACTCAAAATTAAATTAAAAAAGATTTTCTTTTTCAAAGTACGGTAATTTTCTTTCTCTTCATCACTTTCTTGATTTTTTTTTTTCCACGTTCAAACATTTTCAAGGACCATATGTATTCTATATTTCCTCTGTAGTCTAGTGATGTGTTCATATTTTGGTTATAGATCACCAAGTAGGGAACAGCACATTATGTAAAGACTGCCTCTCTTACTCCACATATCCTCTTTGATTCATAGTCATCAGGTGACCCTTAAAATAAACGAATTGTCGTTAAGGAAATAGATCAATCTCATTTGCATTGAAGCCATGTGGGCCAAACAAAAACACATTTTTTAATAAATTTTTTATGTTCTCATGGAAGTTTAGACTCAACTATAATTATGTCCACAAGATGAAAACAGGATAGTGTAGAAAAATGAAGACATCACACCACACTACACATTTGTAGAACTCTGACCTTTAACGTTATGCTTTTCACTTTTGGATGTCTTGAAATCTACGTCAATATAAGTGAAAATAAGTAATCTACATATTGCAATTAGGAAAATTTCATATATAGAGATTTGTTTCTGATGTTTGTTCATTTTCTACAAAGGGAGGGAGGAAGAAAGGCAGTCGCTATAGTTCAGGGTGTTAGGAATTTGGGAGGATCTGGAAGCAGTTAGAGTGAGAGTAGTAAACCATGGTCAGAACATATCTTATGAAATTCTTTAAATTATAAAGAAGAACAGTAGAAAAATTAGATACACCACATTTAATTTTTTTCAAAGGTATGAAATGATTGCAATAAATTTTCTAAGGACTGAAAATGTGTCCTATGCCCATAACAGATCCGTGTCTCCCAGTTTTCTACCTCTTATAAGCTTGTAAAAAGTTACTCATTTCTTATGTTACCAAAATGCCTTCTTTCTGTTTTACCAGGCTACATTACAAAATAAAATGAGATTTTAGTTGGAAACACATGGACACCCAGGAAAATCACCTTTTGTCTCTGCTTTTCATTTTCTGATGTCAGGATCTTACATAAGTGAGTAAAGCATTCATAATGTCTTCTCAGAATGAGTAGGGGAGTTGCCTGTCCTTTTTCTAACATTTTTCCCACTGTAAAGCTTATGTATCAGTACATATTCAGATTTCCTTTGTGATCAGATTCCCCCCCCAAACATACACATATTTCTTTGTATATATAGCCCCTAACATTTTATCTGCCTTTACTTCTCTGTGTATACACACAGACACCTCAAGGGGCTGACCCCTGTAGTCAGCACCACTGATTCTTTGCAAATGTCTGTCTAACAAGATGCATTCCCAGAAAGGCTTAATGAGAATTGTTTCCTTACATTGCAAATGTCTTAAAACTTTATGAAAATATATGCATTTTTAAGATAGCACAGGATGCCAGTTAAAAGAAGATAGATGATTCGTGATTTCTTTTCCTTATTTACTTCCTTCCTTCCTTTTTCTTTCTTTTCTTTTTTGTTGTTGTTTTGTGTTTTGCAGTTGTACAGCAAACATAAAGCAATTCCTTTTATTCAACCAAGACATTACTCCTAAGATACTAGATTTAGCCAAGTCTGAGACAGACAGAGAGAGTGAAAGAGAGAGAGAGAGAAGTAAGCCTTTTCCTGGTAGTAGCAAATGATTCCTTTTAACCCTGTGTGGTTAAGAATGACTGAGTAACTGTCATTCACCCATGGATTCCTTTTTCAGGCTAAGCCTGCACATGCTCACCTAACAGCTTATGATGAAAGGCTGCACTAAGTAAACCTGAAAATCCCCCTTAAGCTGGCAAGAAAGTCAAAGCAACTGAAAGATGACTCATTGCTCACAGCATCTTTTGTTATTTTATTTTCAAGAGAGTAGAAATCCCTGTTTCAAAGTAATGGCTGTGAAATTGGAGGGACCGGTGGGGGCGGGGGAAGGTGTCTAGGGAAAAGAACCAAAATATATGAAGTAACTTTCCAACCACGATTTTCTCGATGATTTTCTTTTACCATTTCTTACTAAGATTTGATTCATTTCCTTATATTTGGCTGTTGAAGCCTCTCTTGGCCTCTTCACCATGCATGGGAAGATTTCAGAGAGATGGTAAACTTCATGCATGTTTAAAGCCTGTAATCTCAGAATTCTCCAGGCTGAAGCAAGATGATGGAAATCTGATGCCAGCTTAAAGTAAACAGTAGACTGACATATTTATGAGACCAATGGCAGTAGCACCAGGATCTACCCCTAGTTCATGGCCTGGCTTTTTGAAGCCTTTTCCCTGTGGTGGGATGCCTTGACCAGGATTGATGCATGGCAGGCAGGGTCTTTGTCATGCCTCAACATTATGGGCTAAGCTTTATTCATTTCACATAATAGTTTCCAGTTGCATCAGTTTCCCTATGAACAGCAACACCTCACCCTTCTTCGTTGCTGAAAAAATTCACATTGTTTACTGACATCCCATTTTCTTTTTCCCATTCCTCTGCTTTTGGACACCACCCTACTTCTATAACATAACTACTGAAAATAGTGCTCAAAATTCTGTTCTACAAGTCTCTCTGAGGCAAGTGGATATGGAATTCTTCAGGTAGGTAGATGGATCACATGATAGATCTACAGTCTGTTTAGTTCCACACCATGAACAAATGCAAATCCTATTGGTTGGCTGTGACTGTAAAATGCAAACAACAGGAGAAACTTGTGAACTTTGTGATCGACTTGTACATCTTGCTTAATAGGAAAAAAAATTCCTTTAATCTTGGGAGTCTATCAGACAAAATGAAAACAACACATAGTGCTTTTGTCTCCTAAAGTCCCAGAAGACACTTTTTGAGACAACATGGCTTATAAAACTGTTTTCACAATATAAAATTTGTGAGTTTGTTAAGGTTCAGGAAGGTCCTTGAAGTTTAAAATCAATAAACTCAACTAAGAAAACACCTAGATACACTATAGTCATAGTTCTTGAAAGTAACTACAGGGAAAACCTACCAGTGCCTGGAGGTGGTCAGTGGACCTTGCAGAAGGAAGGCCTTTAACTGGGAAAACACAGTTCCCAGAGACTGAGCTTAAACCTCAGGAGATGTGGTACAACATGACAACCCACACCTCCACACACAAGAACACGAACATCCTACAAAGTTATTTTTTATGTGAAGGAAAAGTAGGTAAGTTTATTACCAGTTGAGTTGTTTTTAAAGGTCAGTAGAAGAAATTCCTAAAACTGAAAGGAACATGAAACACAATAACTCAATATCATGGATAATACCTAATATATATTTCGTTTTCTCAAGTTTTTGGTTATATTTGATAGATGAATAACATCAATGCAACATTTGCCAGATTTTAAGAGAAAAGCATGTTAAGTACTACTGTGTTACAAAGAAGGAGCCTGTGAAGACTAAATGGAAATTCTTAAAATGATAAAATGTGGACAATAGTAAAATAGAAGTATTCATGCTCTGGTGTATTATACATATATTCTAAAAATTATAGAAGCATTCTAAATATAAATATATACATGCATACATGTGTGCTTAAAATTATGAATGACTAAAACCTAAATGAAGTCTTGAAAATGTTTTGTGGATGTAACTGTAAAAAGAAAAAAGAAATCTAAAATTGACTGAAGTCCCTAGCTCAAACTTGTCTTGGGATATGGATGGCTGTGGTGTTGGAGGTCGATTTGTGTCTCTCCTCTGCTGTATAAATCTACTTTATAATTTTGTGGAAATAACTTCCCTATATTTAAGATTTCCATTTTCCTGTGGATGTTATATAATATTTTACTTGTGAATTGGAAAGAAACTGCTTTGAATAGAGTCTGCCACATAATAAATGGTGTAAAATAAGTGGTATCCAGCTAACCTTGCTGCAAATAGGAAAAGAAGTGTGGTATCCTGCTCAACCATTACCAGGATTTTTCCACTTTTTGTATTTTGTTTTTAACAGGGAGCAGAAAAGAACATTACCACAGCTGTGTTTGGTCACCTTTTAATTCTACTGGTAAAATTTATTTTTTAATTGGCAGAATGTATCAGATTAGAGTTCTTATTTTTATATATCCTCATAATTTCTATATGGTTTTTACTATGTTTGTTATACAAAACCAAGGAATTTCCATAATAGTATAAAATAGGTAAAACTATAAGTGGTGTCATCCAATAATATATTGCATATTTGTAACATGTCCCCATGTCTGTATTACAACAGAGAAGGTATTTGCATCCTAATGGACAGTATAGCTAAGTTTTATCTATATATCTATCATCTATCTATCTATTCAACATCTATCTATCAATCATCTATCCTATCTGTACCACAATGCATCTTAAGATAAATATTTTATAGATCATTTAATAAAAGTAGTGATATAATAAGTTCATCAGAATCACATAAAGTATCAAAAGGAAAGAATAGAGTGACTGCAAATATGTAGAAAGCTATAGGCATTTCTATCAGTCTTGGCTTAGAAAAAGCATTTCTTAATATAAAACTATATTTATTAGACATGATTAATGGACTCTTTTTGGTGATGCTGAAATAACATTGCAAAATGAATTATTACTAGTGATTTACAGTGGGTAGTTTGCATGAGGATTATTGATGACTCATTAAAATTCTCATTTAATTTAGCAAATTCCATAAGGATGGACAAGTGGGTAACCTGCATGGACAGACAGTTGACCACAAGTGTGTTACAGACAGGTGGGACTCAGTATAGTGTTTTAATAATTTGAACAATGGAAAATGAAACTGTAGGAGGGTGCTCTTTGTCATCACCAAAACTGTCGAATACCAACAACTGCACAGGTCACTTGATTTACTGTCCCTTTTACACTTTATCTGTAGGGTGGAGGACTGATTGGACCATTGGCTTTGGACACGATAGGCAAATGCTGTAAAACTGAGCTATGGTACCGGCACATTTGTTGTTGATCTTGTTGTTTTGTTTTCTTTTGAGATAAACTCTCTTTGAATTGCCCTGGCTAGTTTTGAACCCGCAAAGTAGCTTGATAACGACTCCTCTCTTATGACACACAAATGTGTATGTGTGCGGCTTTATATATCTATATACAAAATATGAAATCAACACGCGAAAGAAAGATCTCATGCCACTTACTATGACCTCAGGCTACAGTAATTTCCAGAAAGATGACATGACTTCGCCTGTCTTTGTGGCCAAATAAAAGTCCTTTCTGTATAATTGTTTCTAATATCACTGGAAGTCATGGTAATAAGACCTTGACAGAAGTTATTAGTTGATAAGGAAAGTTTCAGAGACAAGTGAGTGACAGAAAGACAAGACTTCCTTAACTTTTTGTGTATAAAATGATTTGATTACCATTTATAAATATTGCAATGAAAACCTCAGTAAACAATACATCCGTTTTATGATCTAAAATAGAAGACAGTGATGTCAGGGCCTATTAAAAAACTAAAAGTTTTTCAACTCTCAACAGACAAAACAGAGCCAGTTTTTAAAGTGATCTCTAAACTAAAGTCTTTATAGTGATCTCTATACTATTTGCTTTAAACAATGCTAAGATATCTGAGTGAATACTAAAACAGGCAGAAAAGAAGAGTCAATTAAACAGGCAAAATGTAATGTGTGAATGGCAGCGAGGAGTTTAAATATACATACATACTTATATGAACACTAAAATATTACTAAGGTTTTCATGCTGTGTGAGTAGAATATGTGATTTGTAAAAACTTAAACAAGCAGAATTGTAGAGTGACAATGAGGACACAGGTTACATGTGTGTGGACATGTATGTGTGCGTGTGCATGTGTGTGTGGTATGTGTATATATGTGTATTTTTATATATACATACATATGTGTATGGACACACATTTGGTTTCTGAAACTGGTGTTTTTATGGTCTTCAGGGCAAAACACCAATCTAGAAACTTCTGAGTAAGGTATTAGCCCTCCTTTCTTCAGACAGAATGTTCTTTATCCCCAGGCAAACCTCTCATTTACTCTAAAAGCCACTGGCTGATTGATATGGCCTGCCCTGATTGTCAAAGAGAATCTCATTTACGAAAGTGAACGAATTTGTGTTGTAATCAAATCTACAAAGCCTTTACAGTGATTAGATCTTTGTTAAATTATATGGCTAGAATGCTTAGCTTAAGTTGAGGCAGAAATACTGGGATCTCAGTCTACCTGTTGTCAGCATTTAGGGACTTTTGATCAAATCCTAATTAATCACCAAATACAGATTACATGCTCAACGTTGGTCTTCCCAAAATAATATAAAAATCCCCTGTGCTATCAAAGGTAAGCTAAACGATTCCTCATGAAAGCATGCAACTACTTATTTATTCTTTTGCAATTCTGAAAGTTAAACATTGCTGAGTAATGGTAACTCATAATATTTGTGAAATGGGTATTTAACAGAGAAGAGGAAGGTTTGAGTACCACGGACATATTATGCCTGTATCCCAGCATATTTGTATAGCCTGATAAGGATTTCATAGAATGGCTATTATATAATTATGAGATAATTTTCATTTGTGAATGGAATACCCTTCCACTATTTGTACAATATTCTCTAAGAGTGCATACATCATTTGGGCAGCACATCCGGCTATATTCTTCAACCCAAAGGTTGATCCACAAAACTGTTCTTGAATAACTGGAGTTGTTAGTAGTCCTTTCAGCCATGGTTTATTATTGTTTTGCTTTCACTTTTAGTGCATGATATTGTAGTACTTAGATCGAACCTCCTATATTTCAGAAATATCACCTGTTTTTTTGACGCAAGACTGTTCTTTGGAATATGGATATTTACCCCAGGTAGTACAGAAGTTACATTTATACCACACCAATTCAGAGTTGTGAAAATAGCACAATAGTAAAAAGTAGGCCACTTCTTTTCTAATTGACCTGTGCTCCCAAAGCCAATCTCATATACACTGCTCCCACACAAAGGCAAAATGTTGCTGTGCACTTGCATATTGTGATTCCATGGCTCTGAAAATATCAGTCCCTGAAAGACATCTCTGATACCATTGTAGAATAGTTGTCTGCAAGCAATATGAGGACTTTCAACCTAATATTCAAGAATTTTGTCTATAATTCCTCTATTAGTTAATATTTTGCAACTGTCAAAAGTATCAATTTCTGTATTCTTTGCATCTTGAGAAAGTAAAATACTTATGCCTCAGACATCCCATTATTCCCTCTCCCAATTCATAGCATCCACCTCTGTGATAGTTTCAAAGAGAGAGTGGTCCCTATTGTCTTATATACCTTCTTATATGGGACCATTTGGGAAGAGTTAGGGATCTGGCCTTGTTGGAAAAGCTGTGTTAGTTGGGATGAACTTTGAGGTTTCAAAAGACAGTGAGTCCAGTGTTCTCTTTCTGTTTCATGTTGAGGATCAAAGAGTGAGCTTTCAGCTATACCTTCATGTGATGTCATGTCACTGTATCCCAGGCTCACACAGTAGCAGGCATTCTCTGTGAACATACCAGGTGAGTGGAACAAGAAAATAGGCAACACACAGCCATCATATCTCCAAAAGTCCAGGTAAGAAACACAGTACTAGAAACAATACACCCACCCAATGAAGACGAAACCAGAAAGTAGCTCCTACACCTATAATCACCCCAAACCTAGATGCCCAGATGCCAGTATAAGAATACAATCAATAACAGCAAGGCAATGTGTATCCAATAGCTAGTTCATAACATCCTGTAGGTTTATCAATTTTACAGACTATGTGGAATCTCATTTCTTTGCCTTTTTTTGTAACCATAAAATCATTGATTCTCCTTGGTTATTGTTTCTTTAGGAATTTGATGTGTGTCCCTTTCACTGAAGTAATTCTATCACATAAGCATTAAACACAAATTCACTTGGGAACTATTAAAATTTCACCTACCTTATCTAGGTTGTTAGTGAGTTACTTTGAAATGTTTTTCTTACTGTCAATTATGTGTACAGATATGAAAATGAATTGTTACTCATTATTCAGCTCATTATTCAGTTTTCTTGAGTTCACAGAGGTATAATTACTGGTCCACATTGTAATGGTATGTTAGTTTTTCTGAGAAACCACAAATTCTAATTTTCATCAATAGCTGCCCAAGTTTAGATTATTGCTTATCCTCATCAAATTATGTTTTAGCATTAGTTATCATAATTCATGAGAGTTCCACATAGCTCAAACTACTGTCTTTCATAATCCAACAAAAATATACCAACATGCTCCCCTTACCTCATTCAACTGCTTTCTTAGTCCAAAACCCATCTCCCATAATCCTATAAAAAACAAGACAAAACAAGCAAATACATTGTCAAGTGTCTCAAAGATACCCTAACCCCATCTTCTGTCTTTGTTGCTTTTCTATTAATGTGAAAAAATGCTTGGACCCATTGCAATTTATATATTAAAAAATAGTGTTTAGTTGCATTTAGAATTTCAGAGCTCACATTGAAAAGCAAAGGTTGATGGCTAAAACAGGTAACAGGTCACATCTTTATTCACAAGCAACGGCAGAGAGAGGCACATTGGGAATGACACATGTGAAATATTAAACACACCCCTACTGACATACCTCCTTAACATTGTAATACTTCCTAGTGCTGCCCATACAGTTTCATCAACATGGGACCAAGTACTCAAACAATGAGCCAACCATGGTGTGGGAGTTCATATGAACTACTACAAGTTATTTTTTGTTTTATCACAATTCATAGTGCTCGGTCCCCTGTTGATAGAACTAGATAGGAAGCATTAGGAAGAGCGATCTTTGTCATAGGTCCTGGTTGGTTCTTGGTTCACATAAATTCTTCGCTTGGACACTCTTATGCCTCTTGTCATTAAAGCAGTACCGCCTTGCTGTAGTTTTGTTCTGTGGTTTATTTTTCCAAGAGAGTTTAGTATCTTGTCTATCTCTCAGATCTTCCTCATAGCTATCATATGATGAAAACTGCATTTTATTTTATTTTTACCAAATTTTTGGTGTAGTTATTTGTAGACTTAGAGTATATGTGAAAAACATATTTCCTTAAATTATACTCATCCTTTCTCTTCGAGATTCACATTAGCTTGTATGTACTTACGTTTGTAATGATGGTTTTTCTATTTGTTCCCTTTGCTTTTTTACAATAGTCATGTGTCTGACTTCTGACTCCCATTTTGTGCTTTAAGCTTTCTGTTTCGATAAGTGTATTCTTCATTTTCTTCCCTAAGATCAATACAAAACAAAATTTTATTGGTATTTTCTGAACTTTTAATTTAAAGGATTTGACATGAATAGTAGTGAATATTCTGCTGCACTACACAGTGAAATAATTCATATCATATTTGTATTTCTAGAGTTTACAATATTCACATTTCATTCTTCTTAGTAGACATTTAAAATTATAGAACAGAGATAAGCAGATGAATTTAGAAGGCTATTTGTTCTAGCACTAACAGGAATAAATACCTAATCTTTATACTGCAAAAGTTCAAGTTAAAGTTATTTGAGCTTATGATTTTGCTTTACCGTTTTAAGCAAAGAAAACAAAACAGAACCTACCAATATTTCCTTTCCCAAAGGGACAGTTAAAGAGCATTATATTCAGAAATAGCAATGGGGATTTTTTTTCTTTAAATGGATGTTATGTAGCAAACAGTGGTAATTACCAGTCTGTGGCTGAGTTAGAAAATCACTGACTATAACAAGATACAACTGAACTCCACCTCTGGGATGTATATTACCCAGGAGCAAAATATCAAAAGCTCTCCAGGTAGAGATAAAAATCAAGTCACAGATATAGGGATGGAATGTTATGCTTTCAGGATAATGACTTGCATGCCAACCATTCTCTGAAGAAGTAACTGTGACCCACCTAGCTGTTTGCTTCTGTTGAAACACTTTATTAATGTATACATTCATGAATTCAATAATCAGGCATTTATTCTAATTCTGAACTATACATTGATCTGAACTTGACTCTTAGACAGGAGTTTAACAAAGGTGCCAAAAAAGCTCTAACCCCTCTGGCTTGCTAGCTCTGGCTATTCTCCATAGTCATTTTCAAAGATAATACTTGAAATCCCCATCCTCACCCTGTACATTATTTAAAAAATAACACCCTTAAAATAACATATTCTTCGAATATCCAGAAAATGCTGAATTGTATAAGGTATCAGAGAACCTAGATAATTGTCCAAATAGGACAACACAGTTGCCAAAACATGTAGGCTATGGTGTACCCCTTTACAGCCAGGCATATTGTAGCTGATGCTTGAATCATAAGGTGTCACTTAAACACTCCCTCCTCACGTGTCAGTGAGGAAGAAAATGCCATGGGAGACAAAGAAAGAAGAGAAGTAAACCCCAAGAGGTTGTAGTAGAGACACAAAATTTGAAAATGCAGGTTTAGGATCACATTTTAATTTTTAACTAACAATATTAGTGTTTTGTGGATCTTAATATTTATACATATTTTGGAAAACTATATTGTGTATTTAAGTATGTTTTAAAAAGTTGATTGTTGGAAATTGTACTTGTACTGAAATTAAGCAGAGAGTATTATATACCAAAGTAACATATATATATATATATATATATATATATATATGAAGAAAACAAGTAAATAAATGTAACTTTAAGTTTCTTTCTACATGAAACTACTAATACTAATTAGATTTACACAGTACACAATTGAAATCACCTGAAAAACGAAACCTCCATGGTAAATAGTGAAGATGTAATATCTTACTATATATCAATTTTAAATGACACTGCAATAAGTATAAACTGTCCAGGAAAAGAAAAAGAAAGCATTTTACTATTCTGATTTTAAGATAATAATATCAGAAATAACTGGATGCATGTCCTCATAGAGGTAATTAAAAAGTTTACACCAAAGTGTATTGCTACTATGTTCATCTATGTCAGATACAACCATTGTGTGTGCTGTAGAAGTGCTAGACAGGATGAGAAGTGCACCCTCTCTGTGTGGCTGTCACATAAACATTCTCTACATTCTTGCTACTTCACTCTACACAATGATGGTAAATTAGCTACTTTTTAAAACAAGGATGCTGTTTTACATTATAATGAAGCTACTTGACTAATTCTTGAGGGTGACTCTGGAAGTGTGTAGTTAAGAAAGTGAAGTATGAAGAGATGATAATAAAAACTCATTTCAGACTAACTTCATTAACCTGGATCAAGAATTCAGAAGGTTTATTTCCTGAAATTTAAACACAGAATAATTGGGGAAAAGTTTCCTGTTGTGATGCGATCTCCACTATACAAGAAGGTGCAATTACGTTGATACTCAACTTTGGGCATGTCTCAATTTTCTCCAAAAAGATGGTATCTAGAATAAGGCTATCTGTACTAGCTTAAGGACCCAGGCTCTAGCATGATCTCAGTCATACAGATAGTGCAGAGTTCATTGGGGGCTGCTAGCTACCTCTGATCCTGTTTGAGGGAGCTTCAGGGAACCCCTGGCTGTAAGGATCATTTAGATGACTAGCCACCTCTAGTCCTGGTTGTAGGAGCTTTATATGGCCTGGTGCAATAGATAACACAATCCTCAGGTTGTTAATCACTTCCAATTCCCAGCTTTCTGGATGTCAGAACAGGATGTATTTATTTATTTATTTATTTATTTATTTATTTATTTATTTATTATTTTACATCTTTTCCACTGAAAGACAATCCTTCACGCGTAACAGTCCTAGTTTCTCTAGAGATCTGTGGGCCTAAGGACCTTCATATTATACTCCAACAAATTCTAAGGTGCTACAAATATACTACATTGTAGTGTTACCTTGTTTGTACTTTAACAAACAAAGCTTGCTTGAAGATCAGAGGGTAGAGATAGCCACTAGTTAACCATAGAAGTCTGGAGGTCTTAACAGACAGATAGGAAGTGATATGGCTGGACAGAAAGAGGAATGTAAAGCTGGAGGACACACTAACTTGGCCTATTTCAGCTAAGGGGTTAGCAAGCTAAGAGTTGGCTTTGGCTTGCTCTTTTCTCTCTCTGATCTTTCAGCATTTGCCCCAATATCTGGCTGTGGGTTTTATTATGAAGACCAATTAGAACTGTGTTATACTACATTCCCAAATTTCGTATCAATATCTTGCAATCAAATGAAATAGGAGTCATTGCCAAATATCAAAGCATATCCTATTAGTAGCTGATGCTTTGAAAGCAAAGTGTATTCCACTTTCTTACAGAAGTCATTAGTTGTCTACAGTTCCTTGTCTAGGACCAAGTGAAATGATATCCTTTCCACATTAGTATGTCCATTGATATTTCCCTAATTCTGCTACCATTTATGCAGCCATTTTCAAAAGCGAATGCATCACAGCATATTTCCTTGTATTCTGGTTTTTAAAGTCTTTATGTGCTCCCTCCCATGGTATTCCCTGAGCCATTGATTCAGAAGCTGTGATATAAACATATTCACTGTGGCCTGTCTTAGCATCATCTACTAATGTCTGCATCTGTGATCGTCTCCACTTACTATAAAGGGAGAGTTATTTGATGAGTGGTAATAACTATACTTAGCTGTGGGGATAATAATAAAATTTGGAATTTTGGAATGCAGTAAAGAATTGTAATGGTGTAGCAAAGTGCTAGTAGTAGATTATTTTTCTAAGGTTCACGAACTCACTAGTTCTGGGACACTGGCTAGGTTTCCAGTATTGGGTATGATTTCCCTCTTGTTGAGTGGGCTATAAGTCCAAGTAGAGTGCTGGTGATTTGCATTGAGACATGATTTCCAGTTGTAGTACATTCACGGATATCTTGTCATGGATATTTTACCATCATCATGGTTCATAGCTGTTAAACTGGGTAGGAATGTTTAATTGCTTGACAGTTTGTATAGTATTTTATGGTATCAGGAAATGTAGATTGTACGATAGAAGCTTTCACAATAAATACAGCTCAAATAAGCTGGGTCCTGGGTCCAGAGTGCTTGAAATTTTCAGCAGTCTGGGCCCATTCTCTGCCACTGAGAGGCAAAGAGTGACACATGGATAATCTATTGGCCTGGGGAGTCACTTTGACTGTCTTGACCAACCATTCAAAATGAGATTTCTTGTGCCTACTACTGGATTTCCACATCTTAAAAACAAAACAAACAAACAAAAACAAAAGTACATTATAAAATATGTGAGAGGGCAAGAGCAGATTTATGTCTCAGTGGTTCAGAAATGAATGCACAATCATGTATGTTTCTTCTCTTGATCTCCTGCTGTTTCTTCTACCTACTTCTCTTTGACTGCCCCTACTTTCTTCCCTGTGTCCTTAAAATCTTCAGTGTACACATTATTTAAAATCTATATTAGGTTGTTATTTTAAAAAATAAGTCTTTGAGAAACTTAAACATGACCAAGATAATATTTTTTCCTTTCTCATTCTTCCTTATTATTAATGAAGCATTCTTTTACATGATTACATAAGTTTTCTTTAGATTATTTTCATTGACAAAACCAGATTTTCTACTGATCACCATGCTTTGTCAATTAAGTTTCATAATAGGATTGTTCCTGTTTTGTTAAAAGCCATAAATACTTCCAAAGTACATTTAAATATGAGCTGATCTCTTCTTCTCTTATCACCATGTCCTTGTCAATGTGTGTTCTGACTTCCTATGCTTGGTTTCTCTTTCCTCAGCAATTACTTTTCTGGAACTGACTAAGCTCATCTTCACTGAAATGTTTTCAATAAAATCAGTTTTACACCCTCTTCTCACCTTCCTTCCTATCATAGAACGATGCTTCTTTGCATTTCACTCAAGTTTGAAAACAGTGTGCAGTAAGGCAACCTAAGGGAAATCTAACAACCATACTGAGTTACTTTCCTTGCCCTTAACTCATGTGAATCTCATGTACTTACTGAGTACCCACTACTACTCTGAACGACAACTCAATCTCAGTTCCCAAAGAATGTTTAGTCAAGTTCCACAGTTCAGATTTTATACATAGATTGTGGGAAGAGAATAATTTCTTCCTTCAAAAATATTCATTGAATGATTCCACGAGTTAAGAGAGACTTTATGACCAACAATACCTATAATCTACTATAAGTAAATTAGGCCTATATATCAGGTTTGATTGTCATAATCTCATTTCATAAACTGACCTAAAGGTTTAACACCTGCCATGTTGTTAAATGTTTACCAACTGGATCAATTCCAAGAGAGACACTTTTATAGGAGAAACCAATTCTGGCTCTGTTCACTATGAAGATGCTCTAACTTGGAGACAACTGGAGTGTGCCAATACAGAGTGTTGGAAACTGGCATTCTGCTGACCCCACCCGCTAACTATGGGGCATACCTGAAGTGGCCAGGAGTGATTACATCACTCCTTACAGGTGTTATGGGGCTGCATAAGGACTCAGTACACAAGTGGAAGCTTCCCCTTTTAAGCAAGCTCCTCTCTCTCTCTCTCTCTCTCTCTCTCTCTCTCTCTCTCTCTCTCTCTTCTGTTCCTGGCGCCTCAGTGTCTCTCTACCTCCCCCCTCATTCCCCTTTCTAAATAAACTTCTCACTCAAGCTCTGTCTGCCTGAAATGTTTGTCCCTTTTTCTCGGTCACCCTCACCTGCTATGGAACTTATTATACTCTCCCATGTGGTCCCTTACCTTGAGAACTCCACGAGGGACACCTTCCCCTTCTCTAGCTTTATCCTATAACTGTAACAAAAGAACTGCACAGAGTATCATGATTTTAGGTAAAAAAAAAAAAAAAGAAAAAAGAAAGAAAAAACTATTTAAATAACAATAAAATTAAAAAAATTACCTACTTAATTAAAATAAGTAAGATTTTTTTAAGTAGTTCAGTTTGGCTTAGAAGGAATAGGAAGTTCTCCTAATTGCCATCCTCCCCTAGTACTGTTTACCAGGATGCTTGTGTATTATTCTTCCACAATAAATTATTAACATCACTCACCAAACTATTTCTCATTCTCACAACTAGGCAAAACTAAACAAATTACTTAGTGAGCAATTTCCTCAGTCCAGCATTTCTTTATATCATGTAATTCCTACTATAAATAGCTATGTTTAATATTGTTTAGTATTTTCAATTTCATCAAAGGTAATTAAATGTTTTATGGTTATGTGCTCAGGCAACAAAAGTCCCATCAAAGTTATTTTATTTTAAATCTGTTAAAATCCTAGAAAAACCCATCTAAAAATGTGGCTTAACCATTTTTGTAAAGTCAAGAGAAAAATGTAGACTCCCAGCTATCAATATGTATTTCACCTGAATCATTTCTGTAATGAACTTTAAAACTCAAGTTCAGGGCTTGGCGTCCTGGAGGAAAAGATTTATTATGTGAAACAAATTATTTTATGCACTGGACTATAACCATTTACATCTTACAGATTTTGTCGAAGAAGGCACAGTAGAATTTAAAGATGTCATTTATTTTAATTTTATCTGAAAGTTACATAGTGAATATTCTTGAAGATTCCCACTGAAATGGGCTTTAACGCCAAGTGCTTCTCTGTTCGAGAGATGAAGGTTTTAATAGTCTATATTTCTCTTTGTCATCCACTGCTGTTCTAAAGCAACCTTCCTCACCTCACAGAGACTGACAGCCCTGGTAGATTTCAATATCAGTCTTTATTTTTAACATGAACAACAGAGTTTTACCTTCAACTGCAAGTAAAAATAGAAACTTTTAAATACAAGTGAAAAATATATCTCAAATTAAATATAAAGAGATCCAAGGCCTCACCCAATATCTGCTTTTTCTAAGAGCAGTTGAGATAGATGAGGAACTTGGAAATGATTCAATTGCTTTTTCACTATTATTTTGAAATCTCACACAGTATACTTTTGATGAAAATATCAATTATGATGAGTTAGACCAATACCCTTTGTACCCAAACACTCTTACTATACTGGATAGTTCTGAGTTCTATATGTAGGTAATTTGTGACTATTGCCTTGAATAGACTAAACCCATTCTCTTGACCTAACAGGCTGTAATATATAACATCAAACTGATCAAAAGCAAGTGATAAATAATTAAGTTCATTTATATTAATTTACACTTTTTATTTCAAAATTCTTTATTTTCTATCATTTATATTATCTGTATTTTCTGATTATGTTAATATAAATATTCTCTAAGATATTGATTTATTTCATTTTATTTATATGTATACAGGACCCACCCTGAGGGGGTCAAAATTAGGTATCTGATTTCTAGAAAATGATGTTCTAGTTAATATCAAGCCATCATGTGATTCCAAGGAACTGAACCCTGGTCTTCTGCAAGAACAGCAAGTGTCCTTAACCTTTGATCTATCTCTCTTTTTCCACAAAATGACATATCTTTACTAGTTTGAAATCTTAAATCTTTAGTGACAAAAAAGATGGATTGTCATTTTATATTGTAATTGAGAATATACAGACACAATTTTTCAAGTTTTTGACATATCTATCTGTTTCAAGTTTCCATCTCTGTTCTTATTAGTGTGCCAGGATAGCCCTCAAAACCCAAAATAAAAACAACAAAGTGTCATTGCATTTATTATAATAATGACCACATGAGTACAAAGAGAGCCCTGCCTGAGTTACCATTTCATGGGTGCCAGGTATGTGTTCCATTTCATTCAGTGAGAATTAGGTTGATTCAGAAAGTGGTTCCTTACTCCTATAATATTTCTATGACTATTGTAGCACTGGGCATATTTTATCAGGTCAGTGATTATTGTAGCTCACAAGATTGGAAGATTGGTGATTATAGAATACATCGATACTATGAAGGTCAGTGTGAATAAATAATGTATCTATGTCGGCACCAACTTGATTTCTTTCTCTTCTATGACTTAAATATGTAGTGTCTTCTACACTAGGATCTTACAGTCATGTTCTGGAGGTTATCAAAGAGCATGGGCAATAATCTGTATTTTATGAAACCTAGGAACTCAAAGATTAACTGTTAAAATTGGGCATAGCAACAAATTTCTGTACCCAGTAAAAATCAGTGAAATTAATAACATTCAACAAATTTGAATGTGAGCTAAGGTGTTTGAGTCAGTGTAGGTGTTATCTGGAAAGAAGATACACACAGGGCAGATCTGTCTTGTTGCATTGACAACCAGTTGTGAGAGATGCATGGAATCCAGACAACAATGCTATAAACTATCTAGATTAGTTACATGTACATTAAAATTAATTTTTGCTCTTTGTTTATTATAAAACCTGCTAATATTACCAAATTTCACCCCTACTACATTTTGTTATTTTCTTGCATATAATTGGGACATAGAGTTTAAGAATTTGGTATACAGACAACATTAAGAGTATCTTAGTATGGAGAAAAATGAGGTTCATGATGAAAAGAAACTGAATGGCATTAAATTTGAAATACAATTAAAAAATAAACATGCTGTAGAAGAATCCACAGTAATTTTGTTTTTCATTTAATGGCTCAAAATATCTCAGGCAAATGTTAAAATATTTATAAATAGATATTTTTCTAACAAATATTTTAAATAAAGTTTAATGCAAAAATTAAATTTCTTTTACTGAAGTAAAATAGATGACTTTATCTATTTCTTCTGTTTCTCAAATTTAAGACAATGTACTAATATATACAGAGAATAAAGTTAAGGTTGTGATGCAAACTATATCAGGTCATATTTAAACATTTGAAGAATAGGATATATATTGTAAGACATGCAACTGCAACACTAACTTACATATGTTGAGAACAAAAGTATAACACAACTCTGGAAAGTCCTATATAAGTAAATATAAAACAGTAAATTTATAGGTCAACATCAATAATTTTAATCAATGAAGCCTAAGAGGCCTAGGAGTCATTTGTGATACACGAACATAGTACATATGCAGCATATTGGCAAGTGCAAACCAAAAGCTGCTACTTAATTAACATTAGGCATAACACTGTTATGTGTGTAAACTGTAGTTTAATACTCTTCCAAAGATACACCTGAAAGTACAACAGAGTTGCTTAAACATGGGCAGTAGCAAACAGTTCTCTTATTGTACTTAAGACATGCTCAACAGGAGGGAATTCATACCTGGTACTCTAAATCTACCCAACTACCTGGGTCTAATGAGGTCACAGATCTTAGAGGAGAACCTGATACTGTCACCTTGGTAAGTCGTTATAATCCCTAACTACCTTCTAAAATATGCATCCTTATATGGTTTAGCTCTTGCCTGTCAGGACTGAAAGTTCTAATTGCAACAACTGATGAAAACCATCACAGAAAAACAAAACTGATGGAAATGCAAAAAACAGGTGATGGATGCTTGGTTGTTTATCCCCCAACGGACACATCTAGAACACAACGTCTGCATTTAATGCTCAGAGACCATCACAGAGGAGTAGGCAGCAAAAGTCAGAGATGCAGGAAATCTTCTGTGAGATTGTGTATTCTACAAAGGAAATGGGAGTGTCATTATTGATACCTCCATACCAAGGCTGCCGAACCAAGATGGGACTAGGATGATACCAATAGATATGATAAGATGAAAGGGGAAATCTAACAGAACTAAACCCAAATGAGTATCTACAGTCAGCTATGGAATTCTGAATGTGAGTTAGTCTTTCCTAGGGTGGTGTACTTAATTGCTTACATATTCCCAAGTGCTCTGCACTGAAAGTATATACATAAAAGCAACACAAATGTACTTGGCAGATTTTATTAATACATTTAACATGTAAATAATACATAATACATATTATAAATATTGTAATATATATGTATATATACATATATAATATATATGTATATATACATATATATATTAATTTATGTGGCCAGGAAATTGATAGAGACATGGAAGGGGTTGTAGGAGGAAAGGAAAAGGAATAGATGATGTAATTAATTTTAATTTAAGCAAGTAAATTGAAAAAAACAAGAACTGTGCTAGAGTTTTATTTATGCATATGAGTATTTGCCCTCATCTACATCTATGCACTACCTGTATGCATATGTATAACTGTAGTTATATGTAGTTGTGAGCTACCATATGAGGAACTTAAAGTAGGGACCTTGTGAGATCAGCAAGTCCTATTAACTGCTGGAGCATCTCCCCAGACCCCTGCAGTATGGCTTCAGAAATTGGGCTTATGTTTTGCAAGTTTACACTTTTTAAATTTTCATCCTTTTAAATGGATAGACTTCTACTTAAATATAAAAGCTAAATATCTACAGAAAAGAAAGTATGCAACTCTATTAATCTCTCATGCTTTGATAAATGCACTAGACAAGTTGGTTTTCAGACACAAGACAACTGCACTCACAGAAAACAAGATAGTTTCATTTCAAGTATTTTTAAGGTGTTTTCATGTTTACACAGTTTAATTTCTGCAGCACAGCAATCCATCTACATACTTGCCAAAATATACAGACACCCTCATATTACTTTATATTTTATTTTCTTCATCTTACATTAAATCACAAATCAAAAAGTTTGCAAAGTAGTTTTGATTAATGTATAGCTCAACACAAGCTGTTTCCTGTTTTATGTTTGGCAGTAATTAAGCACAGTATAAAGTGATAGCACATTAAATAACATTCCTAAACAGAATTCAATTCCATTAACAATATCCATTAGAGAAACTCAGTCACCTACAAATCAATAATTTGTGTCAGTTCCAGTAATTACTATTTGTACATAATTGGTACAGCAGCATACATACCTTTCTTACAGGGTTGGAATTGCTTGAGACTGTAAGGCAAGCCTCACTTTCTGATAAAACAAAATAGGGTAAAGGAAGTGTTAAAATAATTGCAATAGAGTCTGGATTCTAAAAAGAATGAAGTGACATTGGATTTATGGAACCTATAATTCATGTTTTAATTTTGTATAAATAATACACTTGCAAATAGGAAAAGCCTAATTTGTAAGTACAAAATATGAAGAAAATTTCTCCATTCTTAGCATAACAGTTTACAAGTATTCTATAGCGTTCTTATGTTTCTTACTCACAGACACATATACACACATGTACATATATAATATGCATATACATACATTCATATATACATGCATATATATTTTAAAGCATGTTATACTCCAAAAACAAATTTAGCTTGTGACCAATACAGCATTGAGACATCTGTTAGTTTCCCTATTGTTTCCAAAACTGGAGCCCTCTATGCACAGGAAGCACTCTGAACCCAAAAGCCTCTATTTTTGAGTTGTGATTGCTAATGAAATGTTCATTGTCTTCAACTGTTGAAAGATAAAGATACCGTTCCATTGTATCAACACTTTCTCTCCTCTTACACATACTTAAACTCTGTTACCACGGTGACATTATCAGAAGGCTACAAATTACAGAAGGGAGTAAGACATAAGAAATTTATCCTCATTAGTTGATTTCATGTCTTCTAATATGGCCTTTGCGGAGTCAATACATCTCACTTTTTCTTCTTCTTCATGGAGAAAGACCATAATGCAAGAGTTAGTTAGGCCTTCATCAAGCACAGACAACCTGATATTGGGTTTTCTAGCTTCCAAAAACATAAGAGCACATACATTTCTGCTTATTAGAAATTACTAGACTCTATAATATTGTTTTGCAGAAGCCAAACTGTGTGACACTCTTGGTTTTTTTATATGATTTTAAATCAGCAACGTAATCTTGATATTTAATTAATATTTTCTGTATTGAAAAATAAAAGTTATGAATATTTGATTCAGACCAGATAATTAGTAATTAGCTGAAATGTGATTTAGTTTTGATTGTTTCATGTTTGAGAGGAATTAAAATTTTTTGTTAGGATAAATTTTAAATATATACTTTTAATTGCAGTAATAATCAAAAATACTTAAAAAATATACCACTGAAATGTTTCATGTGTCAAGGACTGGTCTTTCTAGCCTCTTAACATCACCCCCATGTTCACAAAGAGCCTCTTTGGACATTTGATAATGCTGTATATTTTCTGCAATTATCTGTGAACAAGTCTAAATATTTATTCTATTTAGGCCTCAGAGTCAACTTGAAGTTCATAATATTGTTGTATACAGAGCTAAACATAGGCAAGAAGATAATTTTCATATATTCCCTTAATTGATAAATAAGATGAATATAATAGCAAATTGTCCATTACCTGTTTATTGAATCTCTATGACTACTAAAGTTCTGGGGAACTCATTTCATAATTAGTATAGGGTAAATTTGTAAGCTTTTGTGATAGATCAGAGACTACAAGTATACATACTATTTCCTGTGACTTTATGATGATACTGACATCTACTTTGTTGCTGAAAGCTAATTTCTTATAGAATCAACAAAAAATGGTATTTGGAATACTTGTAACTTTTCAACCTGTACACAATGCCTTTACCATAAAACAAACCTTTTATCAGGATGCTCACATTGCCAAAATCTTATACACGATTATAAGATTTATGATAGTTTTCACAGTTTTCTTTACCTGGCATTCACTTGAGCACATTACCTTCTCAAGAAAACTAGCTTGAATTGTGAATAGGACTTAAACAATAAAAGCTAAGGATCCATAGTGCCGCTGCCTTCTTGTACATCAATATGCCAATGTATACAAATGGAGTTGTAGCTTCATGCATTTAGGTAACCAGGGTTCACTTGAAGTTCAGAAAGAGTACAGAAAGCCTGCCTGGCAAATTTGGAGGTTAGTAAATTGTAAAGCATTGGTTGACACAGTGACAGAAAATTGGAACAAAGGGCACATGCTGCATCTCTATTATAAGGAAGAAGAAATGAGATTCTAAATCTGCTGGAAATGGCTTTTCAGATCTCAAGTTTAATTACAAGTCAAAGGCTAGACCTCCACAAATTATTTTCAAGAATACAATTTATGCAACCTTTCTAGAATTGCTTATGATTTTATATCAATATGGATTCATCAGAAAAATCATGTTTAAATTCAACTATAAAGTCCAGATTATAGTTCAGTTTCTATAATCATAGAGGTTTGTTGTTATCTTTTATACTCTCTGGATCATGTATAAGTACATAAAAGTAGAAAGGTATCTGTCTCGACAGTTTTTATATCAACTAGGCACAGGTTAGGGTTACTTGGGAAGAGAGTACCTCTATTGAGAGAATGCTCTCCATAATATAGGCCCACAGGCAAGACTTGAGGGCATTTTCTTTATTGATGATCCATGTAGGAGGGCTCACTGAATTTTAGTTGGTATTCTTCTTGGGAAGGCAGTCCCAGAATATATAAGAAAGCAGCATCAGAGAAAGCCTTGGAAAGCAAGCTACTATGCAGTTTCCCTCATACCACAACTGTGTGTTAATTCCTGCCTGCAGTTTCTTGAACTTCTACCCTGACTTCCTTGGCAAACAGACTTCAAGTTGTGGGATGAAATAAATCCTTCTCTCCCTGAGATGATTTTAGTAACAGTGTTTCATCACAGCAGTAGAAACCTTAACTAAGACATTATCCCACTTCTATGACTATTCAGTGAGATTTTGGTGTATTGCAAACACCTAAGAAGAGTAAAAGAGAAGTAGTCTTAAATTCTTGTATATTACTTTCAGAGAACAGATCTTTTGTTAGAAGCTTTTATAGAATCCTAAAAGTACTTAGGGGATTTAAAAGCTATCTTACACAAGCCAGTCCTAGTAGATCATGCCTGTAGTCCTGACCTTCAGAAGATTGAAGGAGGTAGATTGTCAACAGGTAAGTCAGCCAATCATACATAATGAGTTTCTGGTCAACCTAAGATGTAATGTAAGACCTTGACTTAAGAAATTATCTCATGTACTTATTTTTCAATGAAATTATGGACATTTGCATGACTGAAGTGCCATAATTAACCATAGTCACACCTTCATGTTATTCAATGGAGGGCACTGAAAGCCAGACAATCCTGAAACAATGCGTTTCAAGTCCTACAAGACTATGAAACCCAGCCTAGACTAATATTAGTAGAATAACTATCAGTCATAAATGAAAGATAAACTCTACACTACAAAAAAAACAGCCTAGAATATTTATATCTAACAAATCCAACCTAAAGAAAACATAGAAGAGAGGAATGTGCATAGCAAACAGACTGTGTGAAGAAATACAAAACCATACACGTTAAAACACAAAGTACCAATAGAACACAAATAACACTGTAAATAAACAGTATGATGATTACAATAAATGTAGGCATTTCCACAATAGCTAAATATTAATGACCTCAATTCTCCAATCAAAAAAACAAAACAAAACAAAAAACAAAAAACAAAACAAAAAAAATGCATGCTGAATGAATATATAAAGAAAATAAATCCATCTTTATGTTATATTCAGGAAATTTTAAGTGTAGAAAGAGCCACCACCTCAGAGTAAAATGATGAACAAATGTACCCCAATCAAATGAGACCAGGAAGTAAGAAGGCTTTGCTATGTTAATAGCTGACAAAATAGTTTTTAAATTAAAACTGATTAGAAGAAGTGAAAATGGACACTTCATTCTAACCAAGAAGATATTACTATCCTAAAAATATATGCACAAAATGCTGGGGTAGCGAATTTTATGTAGAAAACACTTTGACATAATTTAACATTATACAGAATTAGCAAACTTAGAAATATATATATATATATCTATATATATATGTATATATATATGCATATGCATAACATCTTAATGAAATTAAGGTCATGGAGCAAGGATTTTTTTTTTAGATTTTTACTTTTTTTAAATTTAATTTATTATTTCACATGTAGATCCCAGTTCCTTCTCCCTCCCTCCCTTCCTTCCTCCCTTTTACCCTTTCTGCCCCCTCACATGCACCCTGACCACCCTCCCCTCCCATCCCTCCACCCCAATTCCCCATGTAGGGCAATGCCATCCATGTGGGGTCATGTAAATCTGTCAAGTCATTTGAAGTAGGGACTAGGGCTTCTCTCCTGTCTCTAAGTTAAGGCAGTAACCCTCCATGGGGGATGTGTTTGCAAGGTACTTTTATGCACCAGGGATACATCCTGGTTCCACTGTCTGAGGTCTCTTAGACTGCCCAGGCCTTCTGGCTGAGACCCATATTCAGGGGGGCCTGAGTCAGTCCCATGTTGGATTCCCAGCTATCAGTCTGGGGGCCCATTAATGGAGCAAGGATGGGAGAGTTTGAATGAGAAAAGGGTTAATGAAATGATTATATTATCAAAATATAAGAAATAATAAGATAATATGGAGATATTTGAAGACAAAAATTGCAACATTGCTGAAGATTTTGAAAGTAAAGTGATGGGATGTAGCTGGAATTGTAGAAGAAAGTGTTTCATTGATATGCTAGTATTCTTTCACTCTGAGTGTATGGAGTTAGAGACTAATATGTGCCCATTACTGTCTTGAACACTAATTTTAAAATTATGAAATGACTATTTTAATCTGTTGTTTTCATTAACATTAAAAATGTATTCATAGAACATTTATAAAACTCACATTGAAAATTATTTTATGAACATCACCAATAAAGAAATCATAATAAAATATGATTTCAATAAAAATGTACTACTTAAAAGCTTAAGAAAATATTTTAAGCAAGTAAAGGGCAACATTTTTGACATGCCAAGAACATGTTACCAAACACGGCCATGAAAGTTATAATTTGTGCTTCCTTTTTCTATTTCACCTTGATGAGACACCACAATAAACTTTTCTGTGGTCAACATCTCACCGTCAACATTCCTTTCCTTTCTTAAAAGCACTTGTGTGTCAGCGTTAAATGCAGTTACAAATATAATGACGAAAATGGTTATTAATATATATATTATTATGTTAGAGTGTATATATAATTTTGTGTATGTCTCTCTGTGTGTGTGTGTGGTGTGTGTATTTGTGTGTTATATATATGTGTGTGTGTGATGTGTTGTTGTACTGTGTAGTTTTTTTGTGAAGTGTGTGTGTGATATGTGTTCGTGTGTGTGTTTATGCGTGTACGCTTGTATTGTGTGTTTGTATATGTGAATGTATGTGATACGGGTGTATTGTGTGTATTTATGTGTGTGTACTTGTATTTGTATTTGTGTTTTTGTATGTGTATGTGTGTAATATGGGTGTATGTGTGAGTATTTATATGTGTGTGTTTGTATGTGTGTATTTATGTGTGAGTGTGTGTGTTTACATGTACATGTGAGTTAAGATGCCAGTGGCTTCCAGAAGAAGATGTCAGATGCCCTGTAACTGAAGGCAGTGGCAGTTATGCGGCACCTGAGAAGATATATTGTTTATGATTTATTAAACCTTGCCTGAGGATTCAGAAAGCAAAGTCAGGAAGAATCCATAGAAGCCAGGTACAAACCTTTAATCGCAGCAGCCAGAAGCTAGGAGGTGGTGGTATACACCCTTAATCTTAGGGCTCATGATTAAGAAGTAGACAGATTTCTCTGAGTTCAAGGCTACCCAGGGATATAAGAGATTGAATCGATCTAAAGAGTAACAAATCACATGCCTTTAATCCCAGAACTAGATGGGTATAAAAGATAAAATGGGATTTTAATAGTTATGTGAGGCATTAGTTGTCCAGCCACTCTGAAGAGAGGCAAGAGTGTGGGACCTTGTGAAGAGCTTGTGCATGAATGCGCCCTTTCGGCCTGAGCTAGAGGCGAGAGATAGTGGCCACTGCTTTGCTTCCCTGATCTTCAGGTTGAATCCCAATATCTGTCACTGATCATTTATTGTGTTACAGTCACCTGCACACTATTAACAATTGAGCCATTTAACTAGCCTCTAACTAGTTAACTGTTAACTAGTTTTGTTAGCTAGTTAACTCTAGTTAGAGTTAGTTAACTCTAGTTAACTCTACCAGAAAACTGTTAGCATGTTTTCTGAGCCCAGCATTAATAAATTCCATGCTCCACACAATGGTTAGAGCTTTGAAACTTCAAAGACATTATGCACCCCCCCCCAAATTTCTTGATAAGTTGGCTTTGTCCATGACTCAATGGGCAGCTTGTTGCTTTTGAAGGGAGCCCTGGGAAATGGCTATTTTCTTTTAATGATTCCTGATGCACACAGGCATCATCTTGGACTACCTTTGTCTATGAAATACACACCATGGATTAGGAACTTGTGAAACAGAAAATAAAAAGGGCAGATGAAAATAGAGAGAGGGCTATTCAGGAGCATTCACATTAGCCAAAAAAGTGACTGCCAGTTTCAGCAGTCAGGATCTCAAAAAACAAAATAAAAACAAACAAACAAACAAACAAAAAACCTAGAAGTATATAAAACCTCTTAGTGTCTTCAGTAACTCTTAACTGTACTGACAGGGGGTTAAGTTTCATACAAATACCCTATTAAATGGAAAACATCCCCAGGCAGAATTCTGGTGATTTAGTGCAAAGGGGCCCAGAGAAAATAACACATCATGGGTATTTATTTGAGTAAGCAGGTGTGAAAACAACCCCAGGGAGAGCATCTCGGTGTTCAGCCACTGTTCACAGAGTCTGCAGTGGTAATTATGCCATCTTCCCCTCAGGACTTTCTTGTTTATTTGTCTATTGGTCGTTGCTTGAACTTTTTAAATTAAAATTTTGATGAAAAGAAAGTTCTTGCCTTAATATCGTACTTGGTAATCTTGAAAAGGCCCCAGGAGAATAACTTTAAGGTTTTATGAAGATATATTTTAATAGGATTTATTTTTATTGTGCATTTCACTTTTCTTTTTATTCTGCCCTGGTTAGGAGAAAAATTAATTTAGAAATAAAGTAAGTGGCCCCCAATGTCTCTCAGATGGTTTTCATTGTACTTTATACAAATTAAATTTGGAGCAAACTGTGCTGGAGACTTCACCGTGTTTAAAGATCAGCAAGAGCTAGAAGCATACAACCACTTTCACCTCCCTTTGAAAGTAACCAGCATATGAATTATTCAGAGATTGCCTCCTATTTATTATCAAAGATTTTATTCAAATTCAAATAGATATCAGTACTGTATTATGAAAAAGGTAGTAAGAGAAAACAAAGTTCTTGGTGTGCTAAAGTCACACTTAATTACACCATTTCATTTGGCACACATGCAAATACATGGTGGTACATGTTTTAAATAAGAAGACAGAGGCAGGCAGATCTCTGTGAGCTTGAGACCAGCATGGTCAATCTGGCGAGTTCCAAGACAGCTAGGACTAAGGAGAAACAATCTCAAAACAAAACAAAGCAACATTCACTGCAGTGTTTACCTTCATAGCTGTCAAAACTCATCAGCTTTTGCACCCAAATGATTTGCTTCTTAGTTTATAATAGAGCTAATCTCATTAAGACTGACTTAAAATTTCTTTGCATAAAAATCGAATGTCCACATTCTTGGAGTGCTCCAGCAAACTTTTGAATGGATTTTCTTGAGCTAGGAAAACTACTTGAACTTCATTTCAATTATACCCCTTCTTTGTATTTTCTTTTTCTTCTCTCATAAGTTACATCCCATCCAAACCACAGTGCCGCCCACTCCTCCCAGTCCTTTCCTCCACTACCCCTCTCATCCAGAAACACTCCTTCTCTCTGCCAGCCCCAAAAAGATTAGGTACTAACCTTCGCATCAAGGCTGAATGAGGCAACCCTGAAGTAGGAAAAGGGTCCCAAGTAGAGGCAAGAGTTAGAGCCCAGTAGAAGACTTCCTCTGTTGGGAGTCCCACAAGAACACCAAGCTACATCATCATAAGGTATATGCAGAGCACCTAGCTCACACCCATACAGGGGGCCCTGTTCAATCTCTTGAGCCCCTGTGAGCCCTGCCTGTCGATTTTGTTGACAATAATCTCATGGTGTCCTGGACCCCTCTGGCTCCTACAAACTGTCTCTCACCGCCGCCTTCCTCAGAGTTCCCCTAGCTCTCCCTAGTGTTTACCAGTTGGTCTTTGCATCTGCTCCAATTGTTAGTTACTGGCTGGCACCCCTCTGATGACAATTGAGCTAAGAACCCATCTATGAGTATAGCAGAATATCGTTAGTTATCATTTCAATGACTTGCTTTTTCCCGAAGTCATGTTTGGTTCTGTCCTGGGTCTTAGGCTGTCCTAACTCTAGTTCCTGGCCATCCAGGCAGTGTGAGGGATAAGCTTCCTCTCATGGTGTGGGCCTCCAGTTGGAAAAGTCATTGGTTGGACACTCTCACAAGCTCTGCACCACAACATATCTTACAGACAGGATAATATATAGGTCAAAGATTTTGTGGTTGGGTTGGTGTCCTAGTCTCACCACAGGAATCCTTGCCTGTTAACAAGAGACGGCTGGTTCAGACTCTGTAGCCCCTAATATGTGTAGAGTATAATAGGGTTACTCTCATAGATTTCTGGGAGTCTCTACTACTACACTAGACTTTTACATACACCCCCCAAATACCCACTAATTCCATTCACTTCTCCTAGTACTTTCTCCCTCCATTTCCTCCCACCCCATACCTGATAACTCCAGTTCCCAATCCCACCTGCCCCAAGTTCATCTGAAAAAAAAATCTGTTTCCCATTCCCAGGGATTCATGTGTCCCTCCTTAAGCTCTCCTTGTTACTTAGCCTCTCTGGGTCTGTGGATTGCAGCATGATTATCCTTTACTTAAATATTTACTCTTCCCCTCTTAGTCTAAGAAACTTCTCATTTCTATTATGTTCTTTTACATGCCACTAAAGTTTGGTATTTATGTTTGCTGTAAATTCACATATTCTACTGTGTGCCTGGTTTGTGTCGCAGGAAAAACACCAGGATCCCTTTATCTGCAAGAACACAGCCAAAGCCTCCAATCTCTTCCTCACTGGGGGCCATGTTTGATGTCTCCTCCTGTCCACAGCAGGTGTAAGCAGGAGAGACTGCCCAGGCATTGCCCACACACTTCTAACAGCTGGACTTTCCACAGCCAGTCTTTGAGGTCTATGGTTGCCATGGCTACTTGCATGACCAAACCTAAGTACATCACTGCTTAAAAACAAAGAATTTTAAATCAGTGTGGGCTTGGCTAAATCTGAGCATAGATTATATAGGCTGTATAACAAAGGAGAATGTGGGCACATTTATTCTGAGATGTAAATTTTATATAAATATAACAAATCATTTATAAAGTTACTGTTTATAAAGCTCCATCATTTACTTGAGGACAAAGTAAAGAAAGTGCAAAAATATGAACATGAAGACAAAAACAGTATGTTTACTCTGGTGGGTAAACTATACATGTAGAACTGGATACTGTAACTTACATGCTTCAATGTGCTTCAATGTTGCATTAGTGGTTTTTATAGAAATGCTTGTATTTTTTCACTATTGTTGCAAATTGTATCAAAACTAAAATTTGGATACAATGTTTAGCATATAACAAAAATTAGTAATCTCTAATTATGAGGAAAATATTCAAACTAAATAATGCCTTATGAAGTATAATTGAACTTAACATGAACTACTTTTATTCATGATTCCTGCTAAATTTGTTATTTACAAAGAAAGTTTTTCTGTCATCTGAAATATAATAGTTAGTCACGAACACTGTGCTTTTATGTGAGTGACACAAATAGTAAAAACCCAGAGACAGATATTAGGGTTCAAACTGAAAGATCAGAGAAGTAAAGCAGCCAGCTGCTAGCTCTACCTCAGACTGAAATGGGTGATTCTGCCTCCAAGAATCCTCAGAGGCAAATGCTGACAGCATTGCTCTCCAACAAGCCTCAGAACACAATCCTCTGAGATCCTTTCTCCTCTCACCTTACATTCCTCTCTTGGCCCAGCCATATCACTCCTGTCTCCACCTCCCTAGAGCTGGGATTAAAGACATGTGACTCCCAAGTGCTGGGATCATCTTTGTGTGAGCTGTTTCTCTTTTAGACTGGATTAGTTTAGGGTAGGTCAGTGTGACTTAGAACCAACAGAGATTCATCTGCCTCTGTGTCCCAAATCCTGGGATTAAAGGTGTGTACCAACACTGCCTGGCCTCTATGGTTGAGACTAGCTTTGTATTTTGATCTCCAGTGTCTTTATTAAATTTAAATAATATATTACCTTCTTTTTTCCCTATCTATCTATCTACTATCTATCATCTATCTATTTGTACATGTGTATGTATATATATATATATGTCTCTCTCTATATATATATACATATACATGTCTCTCTAACTCAACTAAAATTTGTGTAAATAAACCAAGATAGCACACCAATACCAGATTTGCTGCCAGTGTTAATACAGATTTAAATTCTTCTTGCCCCTTCAATTATTTTATAAGTACATCACATCTGTACAACAGTAGGAATGTTTGGCTTCTCCCCTCACAGATCCCCATTGTGTACATATTTAAAATCTTCTTTGTTGTTTACACTTTCATAACTTTAAAATTACAGACCTTGATGAGATTATTGTCTCAGAGTTTATACTGTTGTGATATAACATTATGACCAAAAGCAATTTGGGGAGGAAATGATTTATTTCATCTTACAGCTCTCCACTCACACTCAGAACCTAAGGGAAGTCAGGGGAACACATGAAGGCAGGAACTTGCAGGTAGAAACTTCAGCAGAGACCATCAGGGGGCTCTACAGGCTGGTTTTAATGAGTGGCTTTGTCAGCCTACTTTCTTATCCAACTATGGATGCCCTACCCAGGTGTGACAACAGCCACAGTATGTGACCTCACCTGCATCAATCCTTGCTCATGAAAATGGCCAAAAGGCAGACTCTATTAAAGGCCAAATGGACAGAGGGATTTTCTTTTCTTATTATTTATGTAAATTTTTATTTAAATTAGAAACAATGTTATTTTACATATCAATCCCAGTTCCCTCCCCCTACCATCCTCCCATATTCCCCCTCCCCCACCAATCCTCCATCCCACCCCCATCATCTACTCCCTAAGGAGGGTAAGGCCTTCCATGGGGGATTTTCAGAGTCTGTCACATCATTTGGGGCAGGGCTTAGGCCCTCCCCCATGTATCTAGACTAAGACAGTATCCCTCCATGGGGAATGGGCTCCCAAAGCCCATTCCTACACTAAGGATAAATACTGGTTCCACTACCAGAGCCCCCAAAGTCTGCCCGATTTTCTCATTGGGTACCCTTCTTCCCAAATGACTCCAGCCTGTGTCGACTTGGTATAAAAGTAGTCAATATCACCTTGATATTAGTTTTCTCAGGCATTTGAAGTTATACTCACATATTCATCACTACTAATAAAGAGAATTTTCCATAAGTAATGATGTTCAAAAAGCCAGAGAACAGAATTTTTATGACATGGACAAATTAATTAACCTGAACGAAAATATTTATGTCTATCTTTATATATTCTATGGCATTGTGAGCTTTAGAAATATGAAAATGTTCCATCTGTAGTTAAAGAAAATTTAATGAGATTAAAAAGTACACACGACTAAATAATAAGGATTGGAAAGTTGTTTTCAGAAGTTACAGTATTTAGTGTGCAACCGTTTGCACCAGAATTCAGATGCTCAGAGTCAAAAAATATAGAGACATGGTAATGCAGATTGCAGATAAATAATCCAAGTGCCTTATCAGTTTTCAGGGACATGTGAGACAAAAAAAAAAAAAAAAAAAAAAAAAAAGAATCCCCTTGAGTCTATGGGCCAGTTAGCCTAGCTGAAGATCACCATGGTGAAAAACAAAAGATCCTATAATAAGTAGCAGGCAATGTCAAGACTGATATCATGATATCATAGGTATGTGTGCCATGGCATGCATGCATCTACTCACAAACATGCACACACACACACACAAATGCAAAGAGGATACATTTTTATTAGCTTCACTTCAGTAGTGTAGGTTGTATTGTATTTTTTCACAGACAAACATACATACAGTGTGTTAATAAAACACACATAACTAAAGGTGGCAAGGAGGATTAGACCAATTCTATAAGAGTAAAGTTAGTGAAACATTTCGGCTTAATGTTATCACAGAGTACAAATATCCTTTAAAACTCCCCACTGCCCTAATTAGTTGGACATTAGTGACATCAATCACATGCTGGCTTTAATCATGATTCATATTTCCAGCAAGTGGAGCGCTAACTGCATTTCCAGGTACATAAATTAACAAAGCCTCCTGTTTAGGTGGAGGCTGTGAAAACCACTTTTCAGTCCATTTCACTGCTGTACCCTGGAGAACAAATGAAGGAGGGCTCCCAAACTCAGAACAGAAGCGAAGCACCTTGCAATTACTAAAGGAATTTAGTATCTACGAAATTAAGTCAATTAAATTTAATGCAGAGAATTCATTTTTATGGGGTGAGAAATTACACCCAGGACATGGGAAAGAAAATACAGAGGATAAGCACTGTTTCTGGTCATGGAAAATAAAGTTTAAAAAAGAATTTTAAAAGGCCATTCCTTGTATCCTTTAAGATGCACGAAAAAATACTTTTGTCAATGAGTAGAGAGGCTAGCAGATAAATATCATAGCAGGGTCCTTCTCATGACCGCAACACAGGCCATCTAGAAACTCCCTGGGAAAGCCTCAATGGCTGGGTCTACAAAATCCTTATGTCCTCCCCTTATGGCTCTCACCCATCTCAACTCTCTATGCTCTCCAGGAATCTGAGGCACACTGACAAAAAGGCAGTTAGTAGACATCACATCCTAATAACCTTGGCTCCCTTGTGGTTCAAGACCTCCACTTTTTGCACAAAAATTTAAAAGCAGACACTTGTCTGTGGTGGACTGAAGCCTCTTACTTTGGGCATCTATCTACAGTATTGCTTCCTGTGTAATTAATAACCTCTGGTCTGCGGGATAGTTTGACTCAACACCTCTTTATTAAATCCTTCTCCTTTGTTGTAATAACCATACCTTTGTCATCACAGAACTTGACATAGCTTTTACTATGATAAGCCTTCTGGTTTGTGGCTGTTGTATTGACTTGTTCAGGGGAACGGCAAGGACACATCTATTCCTTCCAGGAAGAGCACAGAGAACAGACAAGTGATGTGTCCAGAAAATCCAACTTGTTGAACCTATGAATTCACTGGATTTTCTTAGAGTGCATGACCAAGACAGAACTTGTAGAATCTTGGATGCATGGTAGTCACTGTGTCACTGTGAAATACCACACCATCATGGATGACAACATGATAGCTGTGTATTCTGGTATCCTCCTCAACGTTACTGGTAAAGGGAGGTTGACAGGAAGATATAATGGCTCCGATTATAGGACACTTTCATCTACTAAGGACTGTCAGTGCCCCATAACTGTTACGACAGTAGTGGCCACCTGTGTATTATTCTGTTCAATGAGTTAGTATGACTAAGGTCATACTTACTCTAAAATGGAAATAAAATGATCGTGTTATGCTCAGCGCAAATTATCACAAGTAACAGTTATGCTCATTAAAACTGGGTTTTATCCAGGAAAAAATAAATATTGAAATTAAATTTATGAGCCTGTGGAGAAACCTCTATACCTGCAAAATCATCTTGTTGCATTATTTGTAGTCGTCGTGTTGTACATCCCTACAGGATTTCTCTTCTCCACATCTAAGTAAGGGATTTTTTTTTTGGAAGGTTCAAGACATTGACAAAAGAAGTCTTATAACCTTTGTGCTTATACAAAACTATATACTGTCCATGATTTTGACCTACACAAAACTAATAAAATAGATTAAATATTTAACAGATAATGATAATAGGCACAAAGCTACAAGGTTAGAGATAAAACGACTTTATTACTTCTAGCAAAAGCTGCTACCAAAGTTTCAAGGAGACCATATCACTTTCCTGCATCCCTAGTGTTATCTGGGCTGTTCAGGAAGACTATGCTGAAGTAGGGAGATGGAACAGTGATTATCCTCTGCAAAAGGAAAGTCTGTATAATTTTTGAGCTCACTCATCTTATGTACTGACATCAGTTTTATTGTGGACAAACAGAAGTGTATGCTATGTTCTGTGCCTTTTTTTTCTGCTAACTGCTTCCCTCCATTCTGACCTCTTCCCTTCTTCTTCCTCTGGCTTTAAGTCTTGCCCATAATGGCTAAGTCAGTTACAAAGGGTGTGACACTCTAGTTGCCCTGCCTCTGCGCTATTTTTTGCTATGAAACACTCCTCTGAGTTCATAAAACTGTATTTAATTCTCATTTATTCCCATATTCTCAATTCTTCGGTCCTTATATCCTTACTAAATCTTCTGTCCATTAATGTTTGGTGTCTCTAATATTATTCCTTACAAGTCCCTTAAATTCAGGGAAATAATTTTTCCTGATTTATCCACAATTATAGTGATGTCTTATTGACATCTCATTTGATTTACCCCACATTTGTGGCAATGAGGAGAAAGTTCACTGGGCTCAAACAGACGTTAAACAGGAATGTTGATAATCTTGATGCAAATGTCTTCTCCATTCACAACACATGTTTCATAGTCTTACTTTAATTTGAACTTTATAAAGATGCATTACATATAATCAAAGCATACAAGTTGAGTGTGATGGGCAAATAACTTAGACTAAAAGATATCTCTGCTGAGTTGTTTCTTCTGGTAGATTCAGGAAAGAGGGGAGCAATTGTTTTCAGTTTTATATGAACTGGTGACACCCGAGGCCTTCAGTGGACTGTTCCAATTGAATGTTCACATGGGTGGCCTTGGTTAAACTGAATGAGACAAACAAATAAATCAAAAGTGAGGAATCCAGAAAAGGGACTATTGCATTTTAGGCCATAAGGATGGGAAGACTATAATGAGGGACACAAGAATGAAAATCTAATATACAATATATATATTTGCAATTTTTCAATAAGCTAACTTAATTGATCTTAAAATTGATATTTTAAACCACATACAAATATTTAGAAGAAAAGTTTATCTTAACACACAATGTTTTCCAACTCTTCCCAATTAAATTGGCTTGCTCCTATTGTCCTAACACAGTCTGGTATCTCCTCTTGTAGACAAGAATTATAACAGCGTATCACCATTTATCTATTTGTCTTTAACTAATACTCCTGGTCCTAAATATTATGAAAAATAATCCTAGATTGACTTATAATACATATCTGATGAGAGCAGACCATAAGTGTAAATTAAACAAATGAAAGTCAGAGTAAATAAAAGAACAAAAGCTAGGATTAAGTCAGTATGACAGCCATTTACCAGGATTGATACCATGTCAGATATAGAATAAATGACAGTATTAACATAATAAATTATTGACAAAGAGATACAGATAGTGGAAGGTCAGTGATGATTAGATTTTCATGGATTCTTAGGAATTTCAACATGAACAAGAAATTGTCGGAGGAAGTTCCCTCATGATTTTCACTGTTTTTATGAAACTATTTTTGTTCCATATATAAATATGACACACAAAGCATATTGAGATAAATACTGAGAGTTATAGTGCTTATGTCATTTCTCAACATAGCAAAAAGTGAAATGTTTTCATGATGAGAGGGAGATATTATTCCCACTAGTACCTAAGAGAAAAGTATTCATCTTCAATTCTAATATCACAATTCATGAAAAACTGTGTTTATTCCCCAGGATATGCAGCAAAGATTCCCTCTTCATCTTATGTTAAAGAGTTTTTTCTGCCTATTTTTAATACAAGAAGGTCATGTATTTCATAGTTATTTGGCTTCATTAACAATTAGAACAATATGTAATTAATAAAATGTTTATTGAAGTGCATACATAGGTTATTATGTGCATTATGAAGTGATCAACGTGTAAATTTTTATAATGCACAGAATCTCATGTTTTTTTTCCCATTCCCTACCCACCCCGTGTGTGTGTGTGTGTGTGTGTTAAAAAAAAAAACAAACAAACTTAAGATCCAAAGAGCAAATATTGACTGTATCACTATGAACGACACTCAGAATTCAGGTAGCAGATATTTATATTGTTTTATACCATTGCATAACATCTATCTGTTGCCCTATAACCAGACCTTTAAAAGTACCATTGTACCTTGTTTTCCTGTAAGTACGATTTAAGATTCTGTCATTAGTGAAATCGACTAGATTTTCATCTTTCTGTGCCTGCCTCTCTTCATTCTACTTAATATTTTCTCAGATTTCCCTGTTGTTATGAATAAGGGACATCCTTGTATTTAAGATGTACTGGTCTCTCTCTTTCTCTTTCTCTCTCTCTCTCTCTCTCTCTCTCTCTCTCTCTCTCTGTGTGTGTGTGTGTGTGTGTGTGTGTGTGTGTGTGTGTGTGTAGTAAATTCTTACCTTTTCAGTGAAGGAGGAAGAAGATCCTTGGGTCAGAGAGGAACTTATGTAGGCAGAAGCATAGATGAAGATAGAAAAGTGGATACTCTTCCTTATGTTATTCCCAAGTATGGAAGAGTGAAAACACAACCCCCACATACACATGATACACATGATTTTTTTTTACTACAGTAAGAACAACATTTTAAGAAATGAAACAATCCTCTTACCAGAATTTCAGATGAAATGATGAGAATCAAGTTAGTTTCCCACATGATAATGAAGTTGAGTATAAATGGACTTCTGAATGGCTGACAGTAACAGAGGGAATTATAGTATGGATTATCGTTAAAACATATGTCACATTGCTAATAAAACCATTGGTATAGAGGCCAATTTGTCAGAACATTTAAATATAGCCATTTATATGCATTCTTTGTTCAATATAAAAAATTTATAGATGAAGTGTTATGAGTTGGCTGTGTATTTCAAGCTAGATTATTTTGAAGAGTATAGTCTTATGTAAGCTTGCTCGTTAGGGCTCGTGCTGCCTGCATGGTGAGGCTACTCAAAAACTTGATTTATTCTTTCAGGCAATGTTAGTGTCCTAGAGAACCTTCAGATGGTAAAATTAAATGTGTGCAAAAGAATTTATCTGTTGTGGATTGAAAGTCTGTGTTTTGAAATATCAAATCTCTATTTACCAGTGCTGTGATACTGAAGATAGGACATTTGGGAGAAAATCTAATTAAGATATGTTTCTATGGGTGGGGCTTTCACAATTCTGTCACTACTCTTGAGAAAGGACACTGTTTCTCCTCAAGGACAAAGAAAATGCAATAGAATAGGTCCTGCTCCCCTTGAGTTTTGTTTATCACTGTTTTAATTACTACTTTCAACTATTGCTGGGAAATACTAAATGAAAATTTCAGAACTATGTCATGTGTTTTGGGCAGTGCATCATTTGAGTAGCATGCTTAAATTTCGTGCCATCCTGTTACTGTTCAATCTGGAATGTAAAGGGGCTCTTTGGTCAGTGCTGGAAGGGACCACTCAGTATACCCACATCTGCTATGATGGATGAGCCGTTGATCATTTAGAGATTGTGCAGATCCTTTTATGAGATGAACAAAGAATTGAACTTTGGGTAAAGATAGAAACCAAGTCACCAAGAAAGCATAAACAACACCTTTATCCTTAAATATTGCTACAACTTTATATACACACATAGTATTATAACAACAAAAAGTATCCCCTGTGAGCAAGAAAGGAGAATCAGCAACAACTGGATGGGATTGATTGAAAGTGCAACCGGCTACTGATTTTTTTTTCCTGCCACTTTGCTGAAGGTGTTAATCAGCTGTCAGAGTTCCTTGGTAAAGTTTTTCAAGTCACTTACGTAAACTATCATATCATCTGTAAGTAGTGAAAGTTTGACTTCTTCCTTTATAATTTGTATCCCCTTGATCTCCTTTTGTTGTCTTACTGCTCTAGCCAGAACTTCAAGTACAATTTTGAAGTGATATGGAGAGAGTAGACAACCTTGCCTTGTTCCTGATTTTAGAGGAATAGCATTGAGTTTCTCTCCATTTAGTTTGATATTGGCTGTTGGTTTAGTATATATTGCTTTTTATTATGTTTAGGTATGACACCATTAGCCCTACTATATACAAACGATAAATGTGCTGAGAAAGAAATCGTTGAACCATCACCCATTACATTAGCCACAAACAACATAAAACATATTGGTGTAATGCTAACCAAACAAGTGAAATACCTATATAACAAGAACTTTAAGTCTTTCAAGAAAGAGATAAAAGAAGATACCAGATAATGGAAAGATGTCCCATGCTCTTGGAAGGGCAGGATCAACATAGTAAAAATGGCAATCTTGCCAAAAGCAATGTCCAGATTCAATTCAATCCCCATCAAAATCCCAGCACAATTCTTAATAGACCTTGTAAGGTCAATACTCAACTTTATGTGGAAAAACAAAAGAATGTGGGTAGTAAAAACAACCCTGTACAGTAAAGGAGCTTCTGGAGGCATCACCATCCCTGACTTCAAGGTCTACTATAGAGCTATAGTCCTGAAAAATAGTTTGATTTTGGCAGAAAAATAGGCAGATGAATGGAATCAAATTGAAAATGCTGATATTAACCAATACACCTAAGAACACCTGATTTTTGACAAAGCAGCTAAAATTATAAAATGGAAAAAGAAAGCATCTTAACAAATGGTGCTAGCATAACTGGATGCTGGCATGTAGAAGGCGGCAGATAGATCCATATCTATCACCATGCACCAAAGTCCAAATGTATCAAAGATGTCAACATAAATCCAGCCACACTGAACCTCTTAGAAGAGAAAGCAGGAGGTACCCTTGAACAAATTGATACAGGAGACAGCTTTCTGATCACACCACCAGGAGCACAGACACTGAGATCAACAATTAATAAATGGGACCTCCTGAAACTGAGAAGCTTCTGTAAGACAAAGGACATAGTCAATAAGACAAAATAGCAGCACATAGAATAGGAAATGTAATCACCAACCCCACATCTGACAGAGGGCTGATCTCCCAAATATGCAAAGAACTCAAGAAGCTACTTACCAAGATGTTCATAGCAGCATTATTTGTAATAGCCAGAACCTGGAAGCAAACTAGATGCCCCTCAACAGAAAATGGATAAAGAAGATGTGGTATATTTATACAATGGAATACTACTCAGTGGTAAAAGACAGTGGAATCTTGAAATTTACAGGTAAATTGATAGAACTTGAAGAGACCATCCTGAGCAAGGTAACACAGTCACAAAATGATGAACATGGAATGTACTTACTCATATATGGTTCTTAGACATAGAGCAAAGGATCACCAGACTACACCTCCAAAGAAGCTAGGAAACAAGGAGACCACTAAGAGAGATACATGGTCTCCCACAGAAGAGGAAAGGCACAAGATCTCCTGAGAAAATTGGGAGCAGAGGGAGGGGAGAGGGAGTTAGGAGAAAGAGAAGGGGAGAAGAGGAGGGGAGAGGAGAACATGAGGGAGCAGGAACCTTGAGTCCAGACAAGAATAGAAAAAAAAAAAAAAAAAAAAGAAATAAAATACCATAATAGAGGGGGCCATTGTAGGTTTAAAGAGAAATCTGACACTAGGGAAATGTCCAGATACTTACAAGGATGAGGATGACCCCAACTAACAATCTAAGCAATAGTGTGAGGCTTCCTTAAATGCCCTTCCCTGTTAATAAGCTTGATAACTACATTATATGCCATCCTTGAGCCTTCATCTAGTAGCTAATGGAAGCAGAAGCAAACACTCACTCACAGCTAAACACTGAGCTGAACTCCTAGAATCCAGCTGCAGACAGGTAGGAGTGATGAGCAAAGGAATCAAGACCAGGATAGAGGAACCCACAGAATCAGCTGACCTGAACAAGGGGGAGCTCATGGACCCCAGACTGATAGCTGGGAAACCAGCATAGGACTGATGCAGACCCCCTGAAAGTGGCTCTCAGTTAAGAGGACTAGGAAATCTATGGGACCTCTGACAATGGAACCAGGATGTATCCCTAGTACAGAAAAGGATTGCAGGAGCCCATTCCTCATGGAGGGATTCTCCCTTGGCCTAGAGAGGGCCTAGGCCCTACCCCAAATAATTTATTGACTTTGATGATCCCTCATTGAAGGCCTCACCCTCCCTGGGGAGTGGATGGGGGATGGGATGGGGGGATTGTGGGGAGCATGGGAGGATGGGAGGTAGAGGTAACTGGGATTGATATGTAAAATAAGAAAATAAGATTAAAAAGAAAAAAAAAAGAAGAAATGATTAAAGTTCTGTATTTGCTTACTATGGCTCTGTGCTGGTAGATACTGGGTTTCAGGCCTTGCTAAAAACATGTAGAAGTCAGCCAAATTTCTTTGCATTCACTTATTAATGTGGGTGTGTATGTGTATGCATGAGTGTGTGTGTGTGTGTGTGTGTGTGTGTGTGTGTGTGTGTGTGTGTATTTCTCTCCTTTCTCCCTGTGGGTAATTAGGACCAAACTCAGATTTTTGGACTTGGTGTTTGAGTTCTATACTCAACTATCTTGCTGATTCAGAAATCAATAAATATTTTTTTCTTACAGCGTTACACTTTAGCTGTCAACTACATTTTTAGTCACATGCCCACCATGGAAAACAAGGAAACAAACATCTCTAACAGTGTTCATATAAGGGGAAATCCATCCTAAGGTGTCCCATTTCATCTCTATTGACTCATGTTTCCTTTTACACATTCTGTCCTTTTTCATCATCCTATATTACCATCTTAGTCTTCTTTCTAAATGTTACAGTATACTCCTGTGTGTGTGTGTGTGTGTGTTCCCATAGGTAGTTTTAAATCTCTTTCTCAGTCCATATTATGTTATGTGGATATATAGTCTCAGGGTTGACCTTTTGGTCCTGGATAATTAATCGTTGCACTCTTCCTTCAGAAAGTTCTCCCACTCTTCAGCATCACTTTCTGGCCTGTTGTTCTTCGTGACCAGTTGGAGCTTTGTGGGAATTTCCCCATCCACTTTTGCATGGCTATTACTATGTGTTGAAGGGTATATTCCCATGCAACCTTGTTAATGTCATGATCATGAATTTAACTAGACAAAACTATATTTAAGATCCTGTGCTTTGTCTGCAATAATTCAACTTCACCATGCTTTTAATTCCTGCCATGATCCATCCTAAGGTATCACTCACTTATCATAATTATGTTAGTTACTAGGATCTTAAACATATCATAAATGTCATAATATTTTCCAATAAATAAAGCCTGAGTAGACCATTTTGTATGAGTTATTTTGGTCCTCATAAATTAGGCCTTTTGAAAGAAAATATTTCAGGCAAAAGTGGATATTTTTTCTGTCAGAGATATAAAAAAAGAAGAGTTGAGTGCACCTAATGGCAGGTTTATTATGAATGTTCTAATATCTGTCAACTCTGAGGAATGAAGTCGCAGGAGTCTGCCTTAAACCCACAACTCCCTTGAGTCTAAAAGTATTCAATAACTTCCTCAGCTTGAACAATTTGTTATTTTGAAACCTACCCCGTGAGATGATAAGATTAAAATATTCAGTCAATAATGCACTATTGGCTTTTGTCATAGATATATTTAATTAAATAAAAAATTGAATGGCCCATTTATCTTACAGTTACCATTTTATACATTGCATTTGTAGACAACATCTATTTTTTTTCTCAGCATTAAGAATACCAAATTAATCCATGACCATAATTTTTCATCTATATTAGCTATCCCTAGATGTTTGGCATATTAAAATACTTGTCAAATACACACCCACAAACAACATTCATTTTTGTACATGAGAACATTCTATATGGCAGCACAGGGGTTTTTCAACGGGAAGTATTTACAAAATAATTTTGCCATTATTAACATTCAAGTATCAACTCTTGCTTAATATGTGTTTAGTTCACAAACATAAAATTTTGGGACAGATAAAAATATCTTGTGAATTTCATGTAAATGAAATTATACATATACATGTTTATTATATATACATATATGAACATAAGCAGAGGCAAAACAGTTCTTGTTGCTTTACTACATATATTTGCATTTTTAAAATAAAAAATGAAAGTGATTTCTTAAATATGTTTTCATTATAATTTATTCTTCCTTGAATGAGTCAATTACTGAATTTCATTAATTTTAAAGCATGGCTCTCTGTAACATTTCAAATCTTTATAAGTTGTATATAGAAACAACTGGCTTACAGCTACTAGCCGAGTAGCTATGTACTCTGGCAGGATTTTTTTTTTAAGTATTTGATAAACCAGTTTTTTCTATAATTTTAAACATAGAAAATTATCTAGTCTCCTAATAACTTTACAATCCATAAATATGATATCTGTAGAAGTAACATTCAAATATATTCTAGCCAGTCTTTAAGTTAAAACTTCACAAAATGAATGAAATTGCTTAAGCATTCTAAATTATTATCGGTGTCTTTTCTTGTTTACTTTTGAGATCATAATTAAATTTTCATAAGCTTTAAATCTATGCCAAATAAGGACAAAATTTTGAGAATCGTTGAAAAACACGTATGGGTAGACAGTCATACCAATGCCACCAAACTGATTCTTCAATATCATCAACCCTACTTCTTTTTACATTCATATTTTTCTTTACTGTTAACATTTATCTAGGTTAGGTAATTAGATGCTTAATGTAAAACCTTTATGTAACCTATTAGAAGTTATTTTTCAACTGTGTTCACGTTTAATATCACACTTTTTTGAATACAGAAAGTCGAGGGTAGTTTTCTCATCATATCACACGTACGCAAACACTTGTCTTCATTCTTTTTGGGTTTTGCAGAAAGAAATCAATAAAATGACAAATTAAAAAGTCAAATTCTTCTGCCATTAAGATGAAGTATTGCTCTCTCTTTGTGAGTATTTAAGTTGTGGCATAAAATGGATCATAAAAATTTGGTGCATTATTTATATGGAGACATCTTTTCTATCTCATAAACCCTTATTCTGCCGTATACACACTGTGAAGCTGGTAGCAAGAATGATTACTAATTCCTATTGACTTTCTGAGGTCGTTTACTCCAGCCACGTTGTGGTGTGTAGTGATGTCTAGATGGTGAACCTGTAACAGTGGCCACACCCCTTTGGGCATGGCTTCAGGTGGATGGAGGGAACCTTGAGGCTAGCTTTCTTTTGTGTGGTCTTTCTGGTGGATCAGCTGATTTGGTAGGAAGGGCAGAAATGCTCCTACAGTTCTTTGTATTTTTCTGTTCTCCAATAAACACCCATTTATCATTTATCTTGGGTTTAGTGAAATTTTTACATCGATGCCTTCAGTGGTGTGTGTCATTGCTTTGGTTTGGGTGTGGCTCTCAGGACTAGGATGTGGACATCAGATTGTCAGACTTTCACTTTTCAATGAGGACATTTGCCTATCAGTGCTGATTTATCGATCATGTCAGACATAAACATAGTTCTAGTCACGAGCTGTTAGCATCTAGGATAACCTACCCTTACTCACTAGCCTGGTAGATGTGAGCAAACCATCGTGACTCAAGTGGGAAAATATGGGAATGCCTGCAAGTGCTCAAGTTCCACCTGCCTTTGTGAATGACAGAAATGTCAAAACTGTGAAATTCTCACCTGTCACTTTCCTTCTAAGGAGTTTATAGAGATTTTGGGTTGTTTTTGGTTTTTTCTTTTGTTTTGTTTTGTTTCTGCCTCTCCAGAATTTAAGATAAAGTCCACAGTAACCAACAAAACAAAAATAGAGTTAGTTAGTGGTAGACCCCATGCTTAAGAGTTAAAAAAAAAAAAACCTGAGTTCAGTCTCATGATGTGGAGGAGGGCAAGGAAAACTCCCTTAGACAGACTGTGGAGATGGAGAGATGGCTAAGTGAATAAGAGCACTGATGCTCACCAGAAGACCCTGTTCTGCTCCCAGTGTCCATGTGGTGGCTTATAGCCTCCTGTAATTCAAGTTTCAAGAAATCTGGACATGTATATGATGCATATACATACACCGAGAGGAAAAAATGCCTACAGATATAAAAATAAAGGAGTAAAATCTTTTTATATTAAAAATTGAGCAATTGAGTAAACCAGTGTGGAATAGTTCCATAGAAGTTTACTATCCTTCCTTCTTTCTTCAGGTGCTTTGATTAAGCAATATTATTTTACTATGAAAATTAGTCAGAATTTCAATTGCACTTGTGACTGGTGTCTAGACATCAAGTATTCTGTTTATTACTGTGTATCTTAAATTTATTAGTGTGTGTGTGGGGGTTGTGAGTGTGTGTATACAGTGCATGTCAGTTTTCCCCTAGTCTAAGTTATGGTGTTAAATTCCCTGAAAAAAAAATCCAACACCTTTTCATGCTAAAAGTTCTGGAGAGATTAGGGATACAAGGAACACACCCCACCATAATAAAGGCAATTTAAACCTACTTTTAGATTCCATCTAACACCTGTTAGTATGACTAAAATCAACAGTTTATGGCTCATGATGGCCAGGATGTGAAATAACAGGAATACTCATCCATTGTTGGTGGGGATGCAAACTTGTACAGCCACTATGTAAATCAGTATAGTTGTTTTTCAGGAAGATAGGAATTGATCTACCCCACTATCTCACTATGTCACTCCTTGGCATGTACTCAAGTGATGCTTCATCTTATCGCACACACACATTTGTTCAACCATGATCGTTGTTACTCTATTCATAACAACAATAAAATGGAAACAACCTTTGTGTACTTCAGTAAAATAATGGATAAAGAAATTGTCGTACATTTTTCACAATGGAGTGTTACTTACTCATCGAATAAAAAGAAAATCGTGAAATCTGCAGGTAAATGATTGGAGTCATTAAAATCATCCTGAGTGATGTATCCCACACCCAGAAAGACAAATATGGTATGTGTTCACTTATATGTGATGTTAGCTGTAAAGTCAGTGGAAATCAAATTACCATACATAGTATGGGCAGGTATCAAGTGAATGGCTGAGAGAGGATCAGATAGATCTCCTAAGGAAAGGGAAACAGAGCATATAGTTATGGATGAATGGGAGAGGCTAAGTGAGAAGCAATGAGGAGGGGGATGGGAGAGGTGACAAGGGAGAATATTGGGAATCACAGCTAAAATTAAATGCCATTTGAGAGCTAAATAAGAGTGTCAAACAATGGCAACACCCTGACTGGACATCTCTTGCCATCGCTTCTATCTTCTAGTACGAGCACTGGGTTGCATCTCATTGAGTTGTTGGTCAAAGGGGTTCAGTGAGAATCCCCTAACAAACAAGGCTTTCTAAATTATATATATATATATATATATATATGTATATATATATATATATATATATATATATATATATATATATTTATATATTGCTCTCCAAAACCTGACAGGAATGTCCCATTGCTAAAGACAGAAGCTACACAACTCATTGAACATGGAGAAGTCAAATAACTTTCTACACTCAGCCTTTGCATCTATGTTCTAGTGCCTTTGATACAGGAAGATACTCTGCAGGCTACCAAAAGAGAAAAATAAACACCAACCTAGCCACAAATCTACAGTGGTGACCTTCCTCCAAGACATACTAGTGTGAAGGTGTCACAAAGCTTGCAAGGTGGAATAATGAGCAACACATACCTAATGGGAATAATGAACAAATACCTGATTTGTCTTAGGATGGAACCCATACCTGAGACAGGAAATTCCAGGGACCTCATATAAAACCAAACACTAATATTTGGGGTTTTGTTATGTTTATGTTTAAAAGAAAAGTAGCAATAAATTGATGACATTCTGATACACTAATATATGAGTGTCTTGCTCTGCCACAATCAGAGAGACTCCTTGCAGTGGATGAAAACAATACAGATATGCACATCCAGATACTATGCAGAGTGAGAGATCTCAGAATACTCAGGCCAAACAGGACGTCTCTATCAAATATCTCCATCAGGGCTCAGGGAACCCTGTGCAAGAGGAATCAGAAAGGATGTAAGAGACACAGGAAATGGAGAATATCTCAAAAACTAAGTCCTCAAAGTCAACATGATGAAAACTCATGCGAAATCACAGAGATGGAAGCTTAATGTGCAGGGCTTGCAAGGGTCTGCACCATGCTGCGAAAGTATATATATCTGCTTCCAGTTTAGTGGTTTTATGGAATTCTTGGATGTTCAATGGATAGAGTGGCTGTTTCTTAAGCAGTTCTTTGTTGGTTTACCTTCTGTTGCTCTCTTCTAAGTCTAATGTGCTAGGTTTTTTTTATTTGTTTGTTTATCTTATCATATTTTATTGTTGTTTTATTATTCCCCCTTAGAAACCTGTTGTTTTCTAAGGAGAATCAGAACTGGAGTGTATCCTAATGGGAGGCGAGGTGGGGAGAAGAAATTGTAATAAGGATATGTTATGTGAGAAAAGAAAATCAATTTTCAGTAAAAATAAAAATAGAAGACTCCATAATTCAATGAAACATGAGTTATACAATAGAACATTCTGACATCTTCCTCTTGTATGGACCTATGCACATGAGCATATACACATGTGTAAAACTCACACACATTTCATACTCACACATGTCACACACACACACACACACACACACACACACACACACACAAAAGAGCAATGTAAACTGGCTGTACTGAAAACTATTGATTTTAGATTCTTTGGTGACAGTGTGCTGACAGTATAAATTGAGAACTGGGTTCCCTAAAGAAGAAATTTGGGCATTTAAAGTTATACAACCATTCCTTTGTTTAGTGAATATCAATTAGCCACTGTCCACTGTCCACCTTCCAACCCACTGCTAGGCCTGATTTGAATGGAATCATCCATCCAAAGGAAACATCAAAACAGTCTGTAGGGAGCTACTAAGGAAAAAGAAAACAGGGTTATAAGATAGAAATAGGAAAATGAAGTATGAGCCTTTTAGAAGGTCACTGTTGTCAACATGTATTATAGTTACCTTGAATCATTTCATAATCATCTTAATTTTCATTCTAGAAATTCATTTCCTCCAAAATAAAACATGTAAACCTGAGTTTTTAAAAAAATATAATTGATGCTAATCTTTAAAACCTGGTATGAATATTTTAAGAAATTAAAACCATTTGAGCATTTGCTTTTTTTTGTTACTCAGCTGTTCTGAAGTGAATCTATGAAGAAAGATGCCTCTCACCATCCTGAAGGATAGGCATTCGTTAATATTTGGTGATGAAACTGTAAAACTAGATTTTCTTAAATGTCCATTCCAGATAATGTGTGAAGTGATGTGTGATAATTTGATATGTGGCTTAGGAGAATGTACGTACATGAGCAAACTCATTTACATAATACAAGTCTGAGGAAGCTTAAATTGGAAGATGGTCATTTACATTATTTATAATAATGCAAAGGAGCTTCATGCAGATTTTATTAGAAAAATTTAGGAAGATACAATAAAGTATTGTAATGCTGTTAGAAAAAGGGGAATGCCAGTATATGGATACATCGTTTTTCATTTTTATATGATTGTGATTACTACAGTATGTAAAGAGCTATAGAGTAGAAACTGAACTTATAAACGGATAATGATAGGTCCTATTCAGGAACAGAGATCTAACATCCAAGCTCAGCAGCCATCATTTTAGTAAAGAGTTTAACTAATGATTCAGTTTTCTAACTTGTGTCCATTTCAAGCTCTATCACTACAGATACCAAGGGCAACTAACTAACTAGAGAGTGGCATTATTAGGAGGTGGTGGTTTTCAATAAGAACTGATCAAATAACGAAGGATCACGGAGAAGAATCGCGATTGCTAAAGCAGCAAGTTCCTAATCCACACAGACAATGAAAATGATATGGTAAATAAATTAGGAGCAGTGTAAAATGCTGTGTCAGCTGATAATTTGCCAAGTCTAGTCTCACTCTGTGACACATGGCTCAGATGCTCCAGCTGCAGTCAGCTGGTGATGTTTTTTGAGAATAAAATTTACTTTTTCCACCCACATTACAATGCTCAGTTTGCTTATGGCTAAGCGATAATGAAATTTGATCCAGCTGATTACCTAAAATAATTCATCCTAATATTTGATATATAGATACTTTAATTACTTACTGGGTTTTAGTACTAATACTGACTATTATATTAAGTATAATATATGATTAAGTATAATATATATTAAAGCAGAAAAAAATATTCTTTGACATGGAACTGGTTCACTTAAGTATCCAATAATTAATTATAAAATTGCATTTGGTGTGGTTACCAATACCTGGAGGATTAAGGGAAGGGAGTCCATTTGTCCCTTATACACAATAATGGAAGTCTTCGGCCATTGTGTTCAGTTGGGTACTTAAGTATGTTCAAGAATAAACTCGGAGGAGAGGAAAAGAGGGAGGGAAGAAGGGAGAAAGGGAGAGAGGGAGAGGGAACTGGGATCAATATGTAAAATAAAAATAAAAATTAATATATAAAAAAAGAATAAACTTGGGGCATTCAGCATTCAGTATGGACTGAATGGCACTCCTGACAATAAAAATAAAAATGTGTTTGAATAAGGACTTCCTAGAGAATGATTAATACACATATTTTAACATCTAAATATATAACTTTCATGACATCAAGAAATGTGTACTTTACATTTTTTTTTTTTTTTTTTACTATTTAATATACATTAGTGTTGGGTAGAATTAGGATTCATTTTATTTAGTGACATAAATATGAGATGGCTATGCTTTGAGGAAAGGTATAGTCAGAGGTTATGCATGAGTGTTGTCATAAAAATGAGAAATTCCAGTCTCACTCACATTTAATTCATCATAAATGTTCACCTGTCAATGCACTCATCCACTACCCATGTCGAGTGGGCTAAACTGCTGTCCTGATTCCCAGTCTGCTATCCTCACATCCATTCAAGTCTTATACAAAGTATACTCTTGGTAAGCAAAGGCATTTTATTAAAAATTGGGGTGGCTAATAAAGTCACATAGAGACCCTAGTACAGATAAGAAAAATAAATGCTAATACAACTCATGATAAATTATCACTATCACTCCTGAAAACAAGCATTTATTTTCCCAGCTAATACAGCCCCATGAGTGCATTCACTAAAATAAGCCCCTCATTTCTTAGGGAATTGTCAAGAATTACCACTTGCCCTGGGAGTCACTTGACTTAGACATCATGTAGCTTTTATGGCACCCTCAGTGCCTGGCTCTTCATTATCTGCATGTAAAGCAATGCTAATGTTGCCCCAGGGATCCATAGAGGATGGCACAGTATTTCTCAAACTACAACGTGCTACAAACCAAATGAGATCTCGTTAAAATGCAAATGCTGATTCTGTGGGTCTAGAATAGGGCATGAACCCACATGTTTGTAAAGAAACTCCCAGGTGATCCCCATGTTGCTGATCAATTACTGAGTAACCATTTTTTTTTGGGGGGGGGGAGAGAACAGGGAAACAAACAGAACAATTAAAAACTATTCTAATTAAGAATCTGCCACTTTTAAAAGATACAGTCAATTGTCATAAGATTTTAAAAGATTTGCTCATTTAATTAATGTCAGTGTATGCAAAACATAAAACAAAGCCATACGTTTGCCTTGGGTGTAAATATTTCCTACTTTCCTGAGTATAAACATGTGTCTAGCTGATTTCCACTATTTCTCATCTCGTAATTTCACTGCTTGCCATTTTTCATTTATTATTTTGTTAGCTTTTGGATTATTTCTTTGCCTTTTCACTTCGAGTCACAAATTTCATTTGATGTAAGCCCCAGGAATTTCTCATGCAAAAGCTAGTTCATACTGGAGGAATATGTTTTAGAAAAACAGCAGGAGCTCCAGAATTCTGGTGCCAACACACCGCAGGGGGAACAGAGCAAGACTGATCATATTTAGCTCGCCTCTTACTCATATTTACACACAGCACCATTATTGTTTTGTTTACAGTGGATTCTCTTCTAATAATAGTATTCCTGAAAGGGCTCTAGCTTTGGTATCATAGGGAGCTAAAGTGTGGCGCTCTTAATCTAATTCTCATTCATCAAAAACTGAGCTCAGTTTTGCAAAAGGCAATACGTTTCCACAATGAAATGAAAATTAAGGTTTAAATGAATGAGTTAGAGATGTCATATATATATATATATATATATATATATATATATATATATATATATATGAAAAATATATATATATATATATTTGAAAAAGATAGCATCTTCAACTAAGGATGTTACAGAAACTGGATATTTACAAGCAGACCAATAAAACTCAATCCTGTCACTTGCTATCCTGGAACAAATAAATTTCAAGTGTATAAAACAGAAACTGCTGAAAAAAAATTTAGGGAGGCATAATTAAAGACTTCCTAAATAGGGCTAAAATTTTAGAAATAATCCCCCAATGGACAGTCAACACTGTTTCCAAGTACAAAGCTTGTGCAAAATGAAGGCTAGTTTGCTGATTAAAGGAGGCTTCAGAATGGAAAAGCATCTTTATAAGCTGTACATCCAGCAGAGAGTTAAATATCTACAATTTAGAAAGAACTCAATTAAAGCAAACATAAACAAAACAAACTCACTAGCTGTTGAATTGAACAGAGTTCTCAAATGGGTAGCAAACACTTTGAAAAGGGTATTTGATATCCCTAGCAACCAAGTAAATGCAAGATTAAAACTATTTTGAGATTCCATCTCATCATAGCCGGTCAGAATAGATACCATGTAGAAATCCAAAGGCATGGAATATAGAAGCTGGGAAACTAAGAAAGAGCCTGGGAGATGGAGAATGCCTCAAGGAAAAGGGTGGATATTTAAACTTGGGAGAAACGATATAATGTTTCAAGCAGTGGGTGAGGGGTATGATGCCAATGAGGGGCCTTGGGAAAGTTAAACAAAATAGAAGTGGTCCGAAAAAAGTCATGTCAAAGCCTGCTATTTTAAGCCAATTAAAATACTTTTGAATAAACAGTTATCTGTGAGATGTGACTAGGAAGATGAGGCTGTTCCCATCGAGCAAAAATCCCAGTGCCTGGTGGGAGCTTCCCCTTATGCGTCATTATTAAGGAAGCTCAGAGGGTCCTAATAACACTGGTTCTCGCCATTTCTCTTGAGTGCCTACCAGAACTAGTTAACACCGCCCAGGTGTTGAAGATGTCACAGAACATTTAGTGATATGAAATTGGGGCAGAGCTGGAATGTTCCCCCCATTGGCCAATGTCTGTAGTGCTGACAAATGACTTGCAGGTTGCCAGGAGAAAAAAGTTCAGGGATGTCATCTATCTGTGAACACGGTACCTACTGTTTCAGGTTTTTTGTTGCTGAGAAGAGACAGCATGGCCCAGCTTCTCTCATAAGGAAAACATTTACTTGAGGTGTTGGCTTACAATTTCAGAGGCTCAGTCCACTATCATCATGGTAGGAACATGACAGCAGTCAGATTGCAGTGACAATATAAGAGACAGAAAATATATAGAAGGGCTGTTTCCTGGGTATAACACAGCCCTTTGGAGCCCATTCCCTATGGAAGGATATTCTCTCAGCCTATGGGGGAGGGAGTAGGTCCTGCTCCAAATGACGTAATAGACTTTGATGATTCCCCCATGGGAGGCCTCACCTTCTCTGAGGACAGGATGTGATGGGAGTGGGATGGGGATATGGTGGGGAGAATCTGAGAAAGAAGGGACAGGTATGTACAATAAGATTGTTTTCAATTTAAATAAAATTAATTTAAAAAGGAAGGAAGAAACAGGAAAAATTAATTGAATAAAATTGAATCATGAACACTGATCATAATCACTCACTAGTGGAACAGCCAATTGCTTGAGGCTATGAATCATTAACCATGTAACACTATGTAAATAATAGACATTCACTTTCAATCTCATTGCACCAGAAAGAAGAAAATTTATATTCCAATCTTCATCACAGAATGGGTGGAGCACATAGGAATTTAAAAGTATGTTAGCTCTTTATTTATTTACTACTTTTCCTTAGTTACATTCAATCCCAGTTCCTTAACCCTCCCTCCCATTGCCCCTGAGCCCCCTCTCATCCCATCACTACCCTCCCCACACACACACACTGCACATGTAGGGGTCATCAAAATCTGTCAAGTCATTTGGAGTAGGGACTACGCCCTCCCTCCTGCCTCTAGGTTAAGGGAGTATCCCTCCATGGGGAATGTGCTCCCAAAGTCCTTTCCTGCACCAGGAATACATCCTGGTTCTGCTGTTGAGGTCCCTTAGACTGCCCAGGCCTTCTAACTGAGACCCATGTTCAGGGGTTCTGAGTTGGTATAATGCCAGTTTCCCAACTATCAGTCTGGGGGGGGGTCCAAGAGCTCCCCCTTGTTCAGGTTAGCTGTTATCTGTTTGTTTCTGAAGCTTGGAGGAGTGATAAGAAAAGGGGTCAAGACCAGGCTTCAGAAATGCACATTAGTTCTATAAAGAAAATAGGTTGGTATAATGCAGCTCTGGTGGGGAGAGTCTCTCTGGTTTTTGTATTAAGTAGGTACCTTACATGTAAGGTTAAGCATCTACAAGTATACTTTAGATTATGGCTGGTGTTGTAAGCACAGTGCTAGAGGAAGATCTTTCAACAGTCACAAGCCTGATGGGAGCTTCCACAGGTAGATAACAATACAGGGACACCTTAATGTCTTTTTATTTTCAGTTTTACTGACTTTCTCTAAAGAAACTTAAAACATTTGTGGTCAGATATGACATAGATTTAATCTGTTATATAATGTTTAAACAAACTAAGTTTCTGGAGTTGAATTAAATGTAATTAAATGCTGACTGAGACAGGCCAAACATTTCCTTGCAACAAAAACCACTCACCAGCTCCATGTCCTATATAATGTTAAAAATTAGAAAATCCTCAGTGTGATTTCTGAAATTCTCCAAGGATTCATTATTTATCACACACACACACACACACACACACACACACACACACACACGGTTGAGCAGATTACTCCTTCCTTTAAAAATGTTTCAATTTCTTGACAATGAGAACTCGTACCTTATGAATTTTTACCCTACCTTACCAGATTACAATTTCCAGCTAATTTTTGTGGGTTTCCTCTTCACATCTCTTACTGTTTACATGCCCCTGACTTAGTCCATATCTTAATTATCATTTATATATGAAAATATAAATATATTTTCCAAATATGCATATTATCTTCTCTTTTTCCTTAAAGCTCTAGGCTCTACTGATCCATTGCATATTTACCCACTCAGTTAAAGTGCTTAATACCCAGAGACATCTTTAGCTTAACACATGCATGTTTTATAAAGTTATTTTTGACGGTATTGTGAATATAGAAAATACCTTCTAATTGCTCTCACTCACTCTCAAGTATGCAGATTTTTTTAAAATGAATTCATTCTAACACTTTTATGTCTAACAGTCTTGCTCAAATAAACAAATGATGGTGTTGTTTACCTCAGGTTTGGCCTCAAATAGGGTGAGGTATTTATCTCGTGTGGAAAGAATACAGCATTTAAAACATCAACAATTCCTGCCTGGCCTCTTTTCAAAGAAAACTGGCATTTTGCTCCTATGCTTTCTTTGAATGGAATTTTCTGTCCCTGAAATAGTGGGTTATCTCTTCTTGCTTGCTGAAAAGGCTTTCTTAGGAGATGGTATGTCACCTGTCTTATTGTGAAAGTCTAAGGCTGTTCTATAGAAACACAAACAGCCTTCACTATAAATTCACTCATGGGTTAAAGTTTCCTACAGGCTTATCTATTTATCTATTCTATCTTGGTAGTTGGTGTATGACGTATGATTATATGTCATCTGGTTGAGGAGATTCATATTTGACACTTCCTAACAAGCAAACTGGAGCTGATATTTTCACATGTGGACATAAAATTTAATTTATAAGGAACAAATGTTTGAATATCAAGTTAATGTTGGAGAATCCACAAATATTAAGTGACCCTAAAAGCAGTAGTTATTTCAAATATTAAACAAAAATAGAGTTTGAATTATCCAAAAAATTAATGTTACCTTTGTACTAACATTTTTTCCCTTTAATTAAATTTAACAAGAGTATAAGCAACATACAATATTGAGTGATAGTTCAGCATATACATGTTTAGTAGAGAATACACATTCTGGAATAACAATGGTAAGTCATTGTCTTGTGGTAAAGAAAATGAGATTTTTGCTGTCTTAGATTGATTATCACAATAAAGGTGATGAATTTCACCTTTCCACACTACATTATACAACAAAGGTAATGGTGTGTTCCTATTTTTATTACCAAGGATGACAGGGATGGGTGGTAAGGAACTGTGAGAGCATTCAGAACTGTACAAAATCCAACAGCTAATAATCGATGATCAGATAAGGCATTTATTTCTGTAACAGCAAGAAAGCTGTACTCTTTCCACAACCCTGTTAGCTTGAAGATGCATTTCCAGGTGCAGAAGGAACCCAGACTGTCACCCTCTTGCCATCAGGTGTGTGAGATTTGGAGGAAAGGATCCAGGCAACTAGCACTTATGCTTTCCATGTGCAGAGTCTTTGAATGATAGCTGTAGCCAGTCTTTTAACACCTGAGTTATGACAAAGTGTTATACATCCATTCTGAGCTGGTAAGCCAGTGTTGTAATCTATTTGAGAGTGTAAAGTCCTTTGAAAGTCTACCAAAAGAAAATCAAGAAGAAAAATTCTTAATTGTAAAGTCATCGGTTACTAATGTTAAGGACTCCACAGAATCACTTAGGAAGCAACACCAAAATAGGAAATAATAACTCTTACCTTCTTAATTAAAAAAGAGAGAGAGACAGAGAGATCATAGTATGTGTCTTGGTTAGTTTTATGCCAACTTGACATAAGCAAGTGTCATCTGAAAGTAGAAAATCTCAAATGAGAAAACACCTCCATTAGATATAGCCCTAAGGCATTTTCTTAATGAGTGACACAGGTTGGCTCAGCACATGATCACCTGGTAGGAAGTGTTGTCCCTGGGCTGTTTGTCCTGGGTTCTGTGACAGAATAGGCAGAGCTAATCCATAGGAGCAATTAGGAACCAGGTTCCCACAATTGCCTCTGCATCAACTCCTGCTGCCAGGTTCTTGTCTTGCTTGAGTTCCTGTACTGACTTCTTTTCTTGATGAATAGAGATATGGAAGGGTAATAAAAATAAACCCTTTCCTTGCCAACTTGCTTTTTGTTCATGATGTTTCATCACAGCACTAGAACCCTTAACTAAGATAGTATAGCTCCAGGCATCTGTGGTAATTCATAGCACCTGTATACATGACGTCACTTGTATTCATTGATTGTGTATCTGTTTTCTTTGTGCTGAGACGAGGTCAAAGGATGCACACGGTGTTCTTTTGTTAAAGATAACATACTTGTCATTTCTTTCACATAGTCTTACTGAAAATTTCAGCCAACCATACTTTGATTCTTAGATATCTCAATTGCTCTTCTAATTCAGGCAAGTTAAGCTGTGGCATTTGGAGAAATACTTTAGAGAGAATTTTGGCACTAATCTATTTTAAAGAATGATCTCAGAAACTGTCAATGGCAACAATGAAACTTCAGTATTTGCAGGAGTCAAAGCATCATCTCAGGGTCTTGCTGCAGTACGTGCCTCCATCTGTGTGTGAACTGCAGGTTTCTCAGACCCTGCTCTTAAACAGTCTTTACAAGACAGCCCTTCCACCCTTCTACCAGCTACATGTGAAACATATAAGAGCATTAAACCTTTATGCAGATATATCATTAGGTGGATATCATTCAAACAAAAGCCTTTATAGAACTAAAAGGCTAATTCCATAGAGTTATTGAAACATTGGCGTGAGATAATATTTACAATGATTTTCAAAACGTTAGCTGACAATAATTGATGAGAGTTAAAATAATGCTACTTGAACTCCAAGACAGTCAATGATATAAATTGAAAGCAGTGAGTTTTATATCTTTTAATAAAGCACATGTTAACCAGGTGAAAAGTTCATGCAAAACGTGATTAATTATCTTACAAAGAAAAAGTGATTTTAGGATATTTTGTATAATATATCCCTCATTATTTCTGAACTAGTGCTTTATAGGAAGAAACATTTGGAAATTCACCTTTTTATATATTTTTCAATTACCTTAATTATATTTTTAAAGTTTCTTTCTAAAATATCCTTGTAGGTCATGGATATTTATTGAAGAAAAGAGATTTGCTGGGTTCCTTGCAGGGAGCCTTGCAGTTCATATTGTTGTGGAAAAGAAAGAGAATCCACACTTGAGCTAAAGAAAGCACTGTAAACTAAATGTACAACAAAAAGATTCATGAAGCCAGTGTATAAGATTAAAACTTATGAGAATTTATGAATTAGAAATGTGTAAAATATTGGATGAAGTAGTATTAAAACCCAAAGAAATAACTACTGTGTTTGCTGTAAATAAGAAAAAAAAATGTAAGAATGAAGATGAGATTGATTGATAGATAAAGGGACTTGTTACAAAGACCATTAGCTTGCACTTGAGCCCTAGGACTAACTTGGGGGGGGGGAGACAGAAGTCCTTCAAGAATGTTTTTGCTGAACCCCACATGTGTTTTGTCACATGCCATATACACCAAGTAAATAAATGAAATTTAAAGAAACAATGGGAAGAAAGGAAGAAGAGAGGAAATCAGAGAAGAAACGATAAGAGTTAGAACAAAGAAAGAAAAGGAGGAAAGAAAGAAAAGCATAATAACGGAGAAAGTTTGCACTCAACAGAAGTGGGGGAGTCAGAACAATGGATATTTAAGAGGGTATATCTCATGTTAACTTTGAGATGAATTCAGTTTTTATTCATTTTTATTATTAATTTTTTATTTTACATATCGACCTCAATTCCATCTCCCATGTCTCCTGAACCCCATCCCATCCCATTTCCCACCCACTCCACAGGGAGGGTGAGGATGTCCAGGATGGTCATCTAAATCTGTCAGGTCATTTGAAGTAGGAACTAGGCCCTCCCTCCTGCCTCTAGGCTAAGGGAGTATCCCTCCATGGGGAATGTGCTCCCAAATTCCTTTCTTGCACCAGGGATTCATCCTAGTTCCACTGTCTGAGGTCCCTTAGACTGCCCAGGCCTTCTAACTGAGACCCACATTCAGGGAGGGGGTCTGAGTCGACACAATGCTGGTTTCCCAGCTATCAGTCTGGGGGTCCATGAGCTCCTCCTTGTTCAGATCAGCTGTCTCTGTGGGTTTCTGTAGCTTGGTCTTGACCCCTTTTCTTATCACTCCTCCCTCTCTGCAACTGGATTCCAGGAGTTTGACTCAGTGTTTAGCAATGGGTGTCTACTTTTGTTTCCATTGGCTACTGAATGCAAGCTCTAGGATGACATGTAAGCTAGTTATCAATCTCATTATCAGGGAAGAGCATTTAAGGTAGCCTCTCCACTATTGCTCAGATTGTTAGTTGGGGTCATCTTTGCAGGTCTCTGGACATTTCTCTAGTGTCAGTTTTCTCTTCAAACCTATAATGGTTCCCTTTATTACAGTATCTCTTTTTTTGCTCTCATCTATTTTTTCCCCATCTCAATCTTCCCAGTCCCACATGTTCTCCATTCCTCCCATTCTCTTTTTCATAACTCCCTCTCCAATCACTGTCTTACCTAACCCCCCCCCCCAACCAATATGCTCAGGAGAGCAATCTGGCTGCAACATCTGTCACGGCATTGTTGCCAGGTTGATTCAGCTGATCTGGCTGGCTAGGCAAGTGTCTCCTTCCTCCATCACTCTACATATGCATCCCTCCTGAAGCTGCACACTCGGTTGAAAAGGACGACCTTCCCCCAGTAGAAGAGGACCTGTCTTTGGTCAAGGGTATATGAGTAGCTGTGCTTCCCTGCTCGAACCACCAAATAATCTCTTAAGAAATTCAAAATTTTACATGGAAATGCAAAACTTGATATGAGCACTGTGAAACCACTTCACCTTCAGGCTTAGCAATGGTCTGTAAACACCCAGGGTGAAACTAAAGTCAATCCTTAGATCACATTAATTATGGCAGATTATTAATAGTATATATATATATATATATATATATATATATATATATATATATATATATATCAGACAATTTAGATTCCAGAACAAATATTATCACTAGGGATATTCCCAACAACCACATGAAATTAAAGGTGTTAATGGGCCAGGCAGTGAACATGGTGATATAGCTTGGCTGGTATAATACTTGCCCAGCACTTTATAGAACCAGTTGTAACACCACACACACTTTTTACTCCAGTGCTCACTTGGGACATTTAGACAGTAGGTCAAAAAATTTGAGGTCATCCTCAGCTACATAGTATATTAATGAACAACCTGCAATAAATAATATCCATGTCAATAGATAAACAAACAAACAAACAAACAAACAAATAAATAAATAAATAATTGTCATTGGGTAATAGAAAACTAGAGCTAATACCAGGTTTAAGATGCAGTTTAAAAGCCGACCAGACAGGCCACACTTATTGCCTGTCTCTAACTGTATTTTTACATTATATGATAAACTATCAAATGACAAATATTTGCCCACATCACAGTGTTAATGACATTGCTTTGGATGAACAGGGGAGGCAGAGAGAGCTAAAATAAGTCATCAACTTGTATTTTGTAATTGTGATATTATTTCTTCTTTTTTTGAAATTGTAGTTGGTCCAATATATATGTATATCATATACATTTAGAGTGACAGAGTTGTTTGGAATCTTTGGCAAGTGGAGATCTTAATTCTTATAATTAACTTGCCAATATACCTAGAAATATCACTTAAAGATGATTGAAGTTACTAGCTTGTAATATAGACCACACATTTTCTTTATTTTAGTGCCTATGTGGCAATATTTTAATTCTGCTTTTAGCATATATGTGTCTTTATATATAGTGTTAGAATATTGTGAAGTCCATGGAATTTAGTCTGACTTTCTCATGAAATCTAGAGATCTACCAATTAAAATAAATGCTCTAATTGTTAAATTTTAATATGGTTCTTATGAAAGTTGGTTATAGATCTAGCACTTTTACAGGTGTCTTGAATCATCCCTTTCATTCTTTAAAGCTTCTTTGTACTTTTTTCTGTTTGGAGGAATTGAGTAAGTTTTACTCCATTTAATCTATGACAGTAATTTATTAAAGACACCTTAAGAACCATATACCTTACTGTACCAATCTGTAAGTTCAAAATTTATGTTTGTAAGTTGTACAATGTACATTTAAGCCAATTCCTATATTATCCTTCACACTTTCTGATTTTCCAATTGGTCTTTTTACTTTTTACAATTCTGCAAGGCCTTAAAGTGCTTCAATTGTGTTACAGTCAACTATATTTTGGTGATTAAATGATACACATATTTTAAACATATTCTCTTACTGCAACAACATGTCAATGTCTTTATTTGCTATTGTTAATTATTATCTGGTGTCATATTCTTTCCTATAAATACTTCTTTAAAGTCCTTGTAATATAGGTTCTGCTGTGCTTTAAACAAATAGCCTTTATTTTCATTTTTAATACATGCTTTCATTGGGCTATAATTCTGCATACTATCATTTCATTAAAGACATCACTTATTTTTACAGCTCTAATTCTCATGGAATTCTTCTAAAACATTTCACTCTTCCCTACTATTTGAAAGACTTTTGTTAGGCAAGCATTTTAGTACTATGTGTACACAAAATATTACATTGAAATTTGGGTTTAGTTTGCACTGTACTGAGCTTTATTTTGTTTTCGTAGTTTCATTTGTACTTGTTCTCTGATTGTTGGGATGCATGCAGGAACCTCACACATGCTGAACAAATTGTCAACTGAGCTCCGTCTCCATCACTAAGTTTCTTGGATCTGTAGTTTGAAAGTTTTATTGCTGTTGACAAACATTTACTCCTCGTGCATTTATCCCACACTCTTTTGTCAATACCTGTCCAGCTCTCCATGTTTGCTTATTATTGTCATTTTCATGGTTGTGATATCTGGCCATTAGCTTTACTTGTTTATTATTTTTTTTGTGTTTCTACATTTATATTTGTTAATTATTTGTCAAATTCTGTTAAGGGCTACCATACCCATCCCACAGACTTTTCTGCTAATTGGTTACTCCATCTAGTTCTTTGACTTAGCTTCCCAAAGCCATCCATATCTTCTGAGGATACCTCATTCTTTCATATACCACCATTGCCCTCACCTTTCACAGAGGCTTGTTCATGACAGTTGGGTTTTACATTTTTGTTCTGACCATTGTGGCTTCCAGCTTCAATGAATGAATTTGAAATTGTCACGACTGTGGGGATGGAGAATTGATGAGGTATATATGTTTGTCTTATTGGCTGATGACTTAAACACTGATTGGCTAGACAGAAAGATAGGCAGGTCTAGGAGATAAGGAGGATTCTGGGAAACGTAGGCAGAATCAGCCACCATGTAGGATGCCAGAGGAATAACAGGTCCAGACACTTCTCCATTAAGATAAGACCGTGTGGAAATACTTATATTAATAGCATTGAGTTAATAATAAAGACAGAGGTAGCCAATAAGAATCTGCCAACACTTTCAAAATTAATATAAGTCTCTGAGTGTTCATTTGATGCTGATGCAGCTGAGGAACCAGGTTGGTGGGAAGGACAATCTGTAAAAGGGAATGACAATAGGCATGTTTATAAAATAATGTGGGGATCATGTGGGCTATGCACACTAAAGGAGAAGTAACAGCAGTCCAGAAACTGAGAGCCTTTAATAAACAAAGATGAGTGAGTAAGCAGCTTAACCAATTTCAGTAGAGGCATCTGTGTTAGCAAACATCTTAGCCTTCAGTAATCTACGAGGAAGATATGGTGGTTGATACTCGGTGAAGGTAGTGTCTACACCCATTCTAGGATTACAGGGATGTCACGTGAGCTCAAACCAGGGATAGCCTGGGTTGCACATGGCTTAAAAGCTTACTCACAGTAGTACATTTATTCCCCACAGCTCTGTCTAAGAGTCTGTGAAGTTTCTGATAATTTCTTATGCAGAGATAAAACAGTCTGGCACCTTTGTCCCTGAACGGTTTTATTAGTGAATGATGGCATCTGGTTTAATGTCCGATACTGGGAAGAGAACACTGATGCTTTGGTGATTAGTTTGTAGATTATTTTTATTCTATGTTCAGCTGGTAGTGTGCAAGCTTGAAAAGACAAAGTAATAAGACTGTAACTAAGTCTAATTACTTATTTTATTTACTTGGTATGAAACACATTTTTCTTCATTCTTCTATACTATTATTCCATGTACATTTTCTCTTCACACTTTAATATTCCTTATGTTTGTAAATTTAGTGAGTTTATTATATGCTATTTAATGTCAATTATAGTTTGTTTCATTTATAGATAGTAATCAGAGATAAGGTCTTCTTAGTGATCCTCAGACCAAACTATCATAAGTATATGGGTGATGTTGTGTGCCTCAATTTACCACATAGTGGTGTCAGCTATATATTGCTGCCAGTATATGCTTTTGAAGTTAATTTTATTTCTTGCTTCCTTGGAGGTATATGGTATGTTTTTTGTTTCTTTGCTACAGCTGTGTTCAGAGAATAATAGAACTTTCACCCTCACCAAGCCCTTTCCAGATATATATTTATTATAGATTGCCTTTCTTCTACTCCTCCCAGTACCTACCCTCGTAGATGTATAAACCCCGTTCTGCCTCTCATTAAAAAACAAATAGACATCTAGAAGATAACAATAACATAGTAAGACAAAAGTAAAACATATTGAAAAAAGACAAAACAAACAAATTGAAGAGAAAGAGCCTAAGAAAAGGTACAAGAAACAGATATAGATGAAGAGACCCACTCATTTTCACATTTATGATTCCCATAAAAACATTAAACTAGAAGTCATAATATATACATAAAGGACATGTAGGGTATAGATAGATAGATAGATAGATAGATAGATAGAAGATAGATAGTTTTATTGCTGAAATTTAAAAGAGAAGAAGTAAATGCCCTGACACATTATGAGACAAGTAACCTCAAAAGATGCTATTGCATTTGTTTTCTGTTGGTCATCTACTTCCTGCCATGTAGCCTACCCATTAAAGTAGTTTCTGTAGTGAGACTCCTTTGAAGAAAATTAATTTTTATTTGCAAGTGTTTAGCAATTGGCTGCAGCTTCAGGCTGGGTTAGGTATGGGGGCATATGTACACAGTCTCTTCAGCTCTAGGACCACATCCAGTTAGTGTAGACACATGTATGCCCTGTGCATGCTGCCACTGTCTCTGCTAGTCCATATGCATGCAAATCCTGTTATTTCAAAAGGCCATGTTTTTTTTCTCTTTCTCTCTTTCTTTCTTTCTTTCTTTCTTTCTTTCTTTCTTTCTTTCTTTCTTTCTTTCTTTGTGTGTGTGTGTGTATTTATGTGTGTGTGATCCATCTCCTCTGGCTTTTACACAATTTTTGCTATCTTTTCCAAAGGGTTTTCTGAATCCCAAAGGCAGGGATTTGGTGTGGACATCCTGTTTATGGCTGAATGTTCCCTGATTGTTCTTTCTCTGCATGATTATGTCTGGCTTTGCATCTTTGTGTTTGTTCCCATCTGCTGCAAAAGGAAACTTCTCTGATAGTGTCTAATCAAAACAATGATAATATTTGTATTTCTTATAAAAAAGTTTTCTTGTAATAGGGCCCCTAGATTAATATCTTTACTGTGTTAATCTAAGAAGAGCATTTTGTAACTCATTTAAAAATGTAGCTAAGTTCTCCTCATCTTTTAAACTTATGTCCCCCCCAAGTATCCCTGGAATCTGTATTCAGAGTTCCACTGTTCTTGGAAGGTGTCTACCTTCTTAAAATTGGTACCTCTTTCCTTCCTGTAGACCATCAACTAGTTAGAATGATTTATGACTCAAAGGCTCAGAGTGTCTCTTGGAGCATATATAAGATGCTGATAACTTTGAAGAATTAACTTGAATATTGAGTATTGAGATTCTGAGCTCTTGCTTCTTAATTAACTGAAAATTTATTAATAATGATATGTGACTTAGGCCTGTAGGAATAGTAGTTGACATAGAAGATTGTGAAACAGAAGGTAAGGACATTTGCAAATAATTATTTTATACTGTAATAGTCTGGGAATGAAATATTGAAGAGAGATTTATCAGCACAAAACTAAGGGCTGAATTTAACTGTGACAGAACCTAAGATAATAGACATATAAGTTGGTTGCCAGAAAAATATATAGACTCATATTAACCCAGCGTGACAAAGGTTGAAATAGATGCTTTATTTGCACAATTTATTTGAATAGTGTTATCATGAAACTATGATGAAATACATTTAATATGAATATGTACATAATTTAAACTATGTACATTTTATCACCAATAAATGTTCTTATTTACAAAAATATGTTTTGTACTGGGAAAAACATAATTGCAAAATGAGGACATGCTCTCAGACATAAGCTTTCTGGTCAAATTTGAGCATGTAGTAATTAATAATTCTACTTAGCAATTTTAAAGGATTATATTAATTTCCCTAATGACATAACAGTCATTTGAATGTTTTGACCAGCTAGAGAAAGCTATCCTAATTCAATCAAGCCAATTAAAGGCATGGCTTTGATGTTTTCATTCATAGTATAAATACTAATTTTAGATACTGTAAATCACTTTAACAAATAGTGTCAACATAAAGAAAAATAAAAATTTACATACCATTTTGAAACACTATGTAATTCTTACTTTTTAATAATGGTTATAATGTAGAAATATAAGAGTTAAATAGCAAAACATCCATTGTTTTCCATTTGGCAGTACTGATGTTGAACATATAAGTTCTTTCTCTTGGATTCTGGGGAGACCTCTCTCACTAAGCACAGTCGTGTGTCATTAGATTCCTAAGGTTCCAAGGATAATTTCTTGGAGGTTGCCTGCAAGACAAGATGTTATAGATGTATTTTGACAAAACAGTTGTATGATAATAGTGGTCATCATTTATTATGCAAAGGGAGAGTAAGTAGCTTTTCATAAGTTTGGGTACTCAAAGCAATCCGTATGAGTCACCATTTACCCTACTCTGAGCTTCATGGAGGATCAACTAAAAAGGGATGCAACAGAGATCATAGTTATAGCTCTTTTCCATTTCTAACGTCTTCACTGAGCCATATCCATGGTTGCCTTTTGTTTTGTTTTGTTTTTTTTTTTTTTTATAGCAGATGAGTATTATTGGTGTTGACAATACATGCCAGGTGATAGAAAGCCATTTATGATAGGATTTACTTGAAATCCTTTAATGAAAGAGAAAATATGGGGAAAAGTAAAGATTTTCCATTCATCTGCCATTAATGATCCCTAGTTTCATAAATTAAAGGCTTATTTTAATAATGGAGATGGGAATAAAAGTATACAAGTAATCTGATAAGGGACACAGGAAAAGGGCAATCCTTAAGAAAGGGGAGGGAGATAAAGGCAGAAGAGAGTACATGGTAAAAGCAGGATTCATGTGGCCTGATAGGAGATGCAGGACTGGGACTTGAACCCGGGTCCTTGGACTCAAATCTGATTTCCAACACAAGTCTGACAGCTCAAACTATTCCAGATTTGCTTCCATGGGCGGGCACGTACGCGTTCGCATCCTCTCTCTCTCTCTCTCTCTCTCTCTCTCTCTCTCTCTCTCTCTCTCTCTCTCTCTCTCTCTCTCTCTCTCTCTCTCCCCACAAAATACAAACCAAGTCTTTAAAACATAAATTTAAGAAAATGAATGAAGTTTATATTTTATTCTGAGCTTGTCATACCAATCAGATTCTGTGTTCCTGTTCAAGGCCAGTTTCGTTCCCAGGTGAAGAAACCATGCTATAGAAAGGACGTTTTTCTTGCTGTGCTTTGAGCACCTATATTATTGCAGGCTTTGTTTTTAATCCAACAATAACACACTCTGAACATTGAACACCTAGGTGATAATTGTAATTTTAGAAGAAGAATTAGTATCTCATGAAAGAAGATAAATGGAATGTCTGTTGCTAACCTTAAAAAAAAAAAAAAAAAACCTTATAGCCTTAAAAGTGGGAACCTTATATAACAACAAAAGGGAGAGTGGATTGGTGCCTGACATTTTTCCATCAAATGCAACCTCCGCACACATCCCATTTGAAGTACCTTTTTCTCTTTTGTACAGAGGAATCGCTGGCAAATTGCTGACTCTGGGGCCATTTGCACTCTACCAGAAAAGCTTTCAATGATAGCAAGCAGCTTTTGAACACTGTAACTAAAGGAGGACTTCCTTTGACCAGCAAATGACCCTCAACACTAAACACTGTTTCAAATATGAGATAAAACGGGAAAACTCTTTTGATTGTGGCTCAGTAGACCATATTATAAGTGAAAAACAACAACAACAAGGAAAGAAAACATCCCAAAATACTATGACACTGGACAGACATTTTTTCCAAGTAAGATTTGGTAAGAAAAGGAATGTATCATACAGCTCTTTGAGTTTCTTTAGCTAACTGTAAACTTAAAATTTGATGTAAAGATGGATACATTTCTGAAAAAAAGTCAAGAATGATGTTAGAGTATGCTTTACTTTTATTGATACGCTACAAACGTGTATCTTTATTGCTGTATAGTGTGATGCTATTATCTAGTTACACCAAGGTGAATGATGGCATCAGGCTAATTGGCATATCCATCATGTCAAATATGTGTTTCTTTTCTTTCTTTTTTTTTTGTGATGGGAAATGTATAATTCGATTTCTGTGACTAAAGAAAGTAAAGTGAAATAACATTCTGTTACATTTCCCATAACAGCAAAGGCAGCACAGAACGAATTCCTTTTGCTTGGCTGTAAACTTTTTGGATGGCCTGTGTCTATCTTGTCTGCTAGACTTGGGATCTGAGGACTTTAAAGAATAGGGTGGATTATAGCCCAATGCTACAGACAACCTTACTTCAGTTTCAGTGTACTTTTATACACAAATTAAACAAGGAATAAAGCAATGATCCAAGGAAGATTGATTGAGTTCAGAAAAAAGTGTAAATAAATGTTAGTAAGCATATAATAAATATTAACAGAGCAGCCGTTTTGTTGAACTTTCTTAGGACAGACCAACTTTAACACAATTGTCTGGACATACTGTAGATTATATCTACATATTCAGATTTAGGGTCCACTGACCAGATTGGGTTCCATGGCTATGTTCTGTCATCCAACAAAAATAAACATTTCTTATAAATTGAATGTAAATGTTTGTCACAGGAGTCATGAAATCACCTCCAAGAACAAGCCAAGCAACAAAATACACCTGAAGTAAAGAGGACCTCTGATTTTTCATTTTCCTTGAGCCCCTCTTACAGTTCCCCAAGGCATTGTTCAAAATGCTGCATTCTTTTGACCATGTTTGAACACTTGGTGAAAATTATAATCATATTGTATGGGATGCCTCAGCTTAGTTGGCTGAACATCATTCTAAGAGTGAGAAAATACAAAAGAAAAAAAATGTTAGATGAAAAGAAAATGAATCCTTTTTTTTTTTTTTTTTTGTTTCATATAAAAGATAAGAGTCAGTGTATAACTTCACAAGGTGCCCATTTTAATTTATAATCCCTTTATTCTCCCCTTTATTTCCACAATGCATACAGTATGTTGTGGTTGTCTATGTGACCCAGTGTCCACATTCTATATGTGTCAATTTCAGCTATAAACTCCATAGAAAATTTATCAGGCGTTGCCTCTGTGATGATTTTTGAAGAAGGTGGCAATGTCCCTTCTGCAGATGTAGAAGTCAAAAAGGAGAAGGCAAATCAATCCATGGTCTTGCTAAAACAATGTCCATTCATCCCAAATAGAATCGAGGCCAAAAATACTATCTTATTTGAACAAAAACCAGAAGGAGGCATATTCTTTTGAGATGTCAATCACTCTCTTTGAGAGTGCAGAGAATCCATGAAAAGTATGCCTCTGTATTAAGAGACTGATCTCAACTTTTTGTAAAGTATAAAAGGTAAGCTATTTTTTTTTCTAAGGTGACATTTCCATGGTTTGATTACTATCTTCCTGTAGTGTGATTTTTTTTTTTTTAATTTTACAGGAAGTGACTAAGGCTAATTTAGGTCAGTGAAACTGGTGGTCTATTTAAAGAGGAGGTCTACAAAACTGGTTAAAATTCCTGAGCCACTGGTAATGAGAAAGGAAAGCATTTCAATAAAATATCCATTTTTCCTCCCATGGTTCTTCTATAGCATACCTATGTGAGTTCCCAGATAACCATCTGCTTTAGAACCCATTTGTGTCCACATGACACCTATTAGTCAGACTTATGAGACGGGTAATATTTAACTGAATTAGCAATCAGAATGCCTGAATGCTTCAGTGACATTTATAATTAACTGTTGTATGTAATAACAAGCAGGAACAACAGCTGCAACAAACCTCCTATTAGGCAATAAAAATAGGGAATAATTCAAATTTATGGACTGTTCCAAACTTACTTTCAAGTCAGTGAATGGCATGTTAGTAGAAACTGAACAAATCCATACGACACTCACATCCCAAAGTAAATCATAAGAAGGCAATACTTCTGAAAATAAAGCCCCATCCAAAATATCTTCAATAATTCAAGAGATAAAGAAGGAGACCTCCCCTTCGAGCATTGTCTACATACATGTAAAACCACAGTAGAAACTGTTTTCCATTTCTGAAGTTCTAAGACATTGCAAAAAATTTTTTTAATACTTTTCCTTCAATAATTCTACATTATTGAATGAAGAAAAAATTAAAAACTTTCTCTAATTTTATTTTAAAATGTTGCATGCTTATGAAAATGTGTAGCTATAAAACCACAAATTCTTGACAGGGATCCTGACACTTAGGAATAAATCTATTCCCCTGTCAGTTGATTTTACTTAGATATTATAGCAATCTAAGATTAACAACATTTTTTTTTTCTGAAATTCACTAGACTCTAAAAGTTTTTTTTAGTAAGTTCATGTTTATAAAATATAAATAATTGTTTTAGAAAGAAAATCAAATTCTGTCTGTCTGTGTGCAAGTAACTCAGATTATTGATGTCAGTAGTAGTAAGAGGTGGTCATTGAAATTTACTTTTAATTTTCATTTAGGTGATATTTTATGCATTATTTAATCCTGGTGATAACCTCACAGGTTAATTATATTCATGTTTTCTTATACAACTGTGAACTCATTAAAAACTCATCAACTTTCATTGTCCAAAATGGAAAGTATTCAAAGGAGTATGAGAAATTTTTCAAATTTCCTTTGAAATGATTGCACCAGAGGCCTTTGAGGAAATACCCAATGCTTCAGAGATGTGAGGATGACAGCTTCGTGCTTTTCCTGTTTGCAACACCCTAATTTCCACCCAACACCCACACATTGGGAAGAAATCTTCAATATCTCATGTCCCTGACAAAATTATTCATAACAGTAGTGCTGGAGATAGGAGCCTTGTATATATATAGTTGGAAGATCTCTGCAAACACTGTAGAGAATCATCCTTCAGAGATTGGTAGAAATAGTCTATTGATGGGTGGGTGTATAAAAATGTAAAAAATTGTATTTTTTATTTATAATATTTGTATGATATCTATGCAATAGAACCTTATCCATAATAAGACTATCATGAATAAACCTACAGGAAATTTTTCTCAATGAACAACCTGGTCAGAGGTTGGAAAAAGTACACTTTGATTCATCCTCTATAAGGCATTAAACTAATCCTTGCCATGTTGGTGGCCAAGTTCTGGTATGAGGTCATCAACTGTATAAACTTCACAGAGATCTGATGCAATGTGAGATATTGTATCTACAGGTAATTAAAATTAATCATACTTTGAAATTGTTAAAAAAAAGATCAGAAATTTAATGTCTTTACGACAATAAGGACGAGACAAATTAAGTGAATATGTCATATTTGAATACCATGTTTACGATGTTCTTTAGATAATTGTGATGAGGGTGAAATGTTCAATGAAGATGTGTTTATATTGGGTTTAACCAGGTACTAAGAATTGTTGATGATGAGTTTTGGCACACATTGAAACAAAATTATTGAAAACAAAAAAGATACAGTTATAAATGTTTTACAGAATAAAGAATGTACTTCCTTGCTTTTAACAATTTAGTGCTTGAATTTGACTGTTTTAACCTACCTTTGTGTTGAGGCTTGAATATGAAATGGGCACCATATGCTTAAATATTTGGAAGCTTGGTTCCCAGCTGGTGGGATGTTTGTTAAGGTTTAGGAATGTTTAGGAAGTGGAGTCTCACTAGGAGGAAGCAGGCCAGGGGACTGAGGCAAGGGGCTTGATATTTTACAGCTCTGTTTCTGCTTTCTGATGGATGACACAGTGGATCAGGCTGCCTTCAACCTCTGCTACTGATGCTTCCCTCACCATTGTGGATTTTATCACATTTTGTTGTGGTCCCAAATCAACCCCTCTTTCTTTAAGCGGTGAGAGGAAAAAAAAAAAAAAACAAACCTGCTACACTTTACTACTAATTTCATTTATTATACGGAACTCAATTTCACTGCTCATTTTGTCTCTGCATTTTTATAAAGGCATTTTTTCATTTTTTATTTTTATTTTACATATCAATCCGAGTTCCCTCTCCCTCCCTGCCTCCCTCTTTCCCTCTCTCCAACGCTCCCATGCCCTCCCCCCACTATACCCTCCCATTCCCTACACAATCCACATGTAGGGTGATGTCTTCCAGGAGGGGTCATCTAAATCTGTCAAGTCTTTTGGAGTAGGCAGTAGGCCATCTCTCCTGTCTCTAGGTTAAGGGAGTATCCCTCCATGGGGAATGTCCTTCCAAAGTCCTTTTGTGCTCCAGGAATACATCCTGGTTCCACTGTCTGAGGTCCCTTAGACTGCTCAGGCCTTCTAGTTGAGACCCAAGTTCAGGGGTTCTGAGTCAGTCCCATGCTGGATTCCCAGCTATCAGTATGGGGGCCCATTAGCTCCTCCCTGTTCAGGTCAGCTCTCTCTGTGGGTTTCAGCAGCCTGGTCTTGTCCTCCCTCTCTGTATCTGGATTCCAGTTTGGCTCAGTGTTTAGTTGTGGATGTTTGTTTCTGTTTCCATCAGCTACTAGATTCCATAGTACTAGATTCCATCAGCTATTGTTTCCATAGAGCTACTAGGGCTCTATGATGGTAGATAAGTTAGTTGTTGATGTCATTATCAGGGAAGAGCATTTGTTGTAGCATTTCCACTATTGCTCTAATTGTTAGTTTGGGTCATTCTTGTAGGTCTCTGGACATTTCTCTAGGTTCAATTTTCTCTTCAAACCTATAATCCCTTTTTTATGATCTCTGTTCTCTCTTTCTCACTCTCTCTCTCTGTCTCTCTCTTCTCTCATCTATTCCTCTCCTGACTCAATCTTCCTAGTCCCACATGCTTTCATCTCCTCCCATTCTTTCTCTCCTAGCTTTCGCTCCACTCATTGCCCCACACACCCCATACACTCAGGAGATCTTGTCCCTTTTCCATTCTGTGAGGGACCTTATATGAATCTCTTAGAATCCTCCTTGTATCCTAGTTTCTCAGGCAGTATGGATTATAGGCTGGTGATCCTTTGCTCTAGGTCTAAAATCCATATATGAGTGAGTATATACCATGTTCATCTTTTTGTGACTGGGTTACCTCATTCAGGATGGTTTCTTCAAGTTCCAACCACTTGCCTGCGAATTTCAAGATTCCATAGTTTTTTTTTTCTGCTGAGAAGTATTCCATTGTGTAGATGTGCCACATTTTCTTTATCCATTCTTCAGTTGAGGGGCATCTAGGTTGCTTCCAGGTTCTCGCTATTACAAAGAATGCTGTTATGAACATATTTGAGCACATGTCTTTGTTGCATGGATGTGGATCATTTGGGTTTATGCCTAAAAGGGGGATTGCTGAGTCCTGTGGTAGACTGATTCCTATTTTCCTGAGGAACCGCCATACTGATCTCCAAAATGGCTGTGCAAGTTTGCACTCCCACCAGCAGTGGAGGAGTGGTCCCCTTTCTCCTCTCCAGCATAAGTTGTCATTTGTGTTTCTAATTTTAGCCATTCTGGCAGGAGTAAAATGGTATCTCAGAGTTGTTTTGATTTGCATTTCCCTGATAGCTAAGGATGTTGAGCACTTTCTTAAGTGTCTTTCAGCCCTTTTGATTTCTTCTATTGAGATTTCTCTATTCAGTTCTGTACCCTGTTTTTAAATATGGTGATTTGGTGTTTGGTTGACCAGTTTCTTGAGTTCTTTGTACATTTTGGAGATCAGCCCTCTGTCAGATGTAGGATTGGTGAATATCTTTTCCTAGTCTGTGGGCTGCTGTTTGGTCTTGTCAACTGTGTCCTTTGCCTTACAGAAGTTTGGTATGCTTCTTGTACTTTCATGGGTATGCCCTTCTTCAGATTGGGAAAGTTTTCTTCAATGATTTTGTTGAATATGTTTTCTGCACCTTTGAGCTGGGCTTCTACGCCTTCTTCCATGCCTATTATTCTTAGGTTTGGCCTTTTCATGGTGTCCCACATTTCCTGGATGTTTTGTGTTATGGATTTGTTGGATTTAAGATTTTCTTTGGTCGATGAACTCTTTCCTCAGCACCTGAGATTTTCTCTCCCATCTCTTGTATTCTGTTGGTTATGCTTGTGTCTGTAGTTCCCGATCATTTGCCCAGTTTTTCTATTTCCAGCATTCCTTCAGTTTGTGTTTTCTTTATTGTCTCTATTTCAGTATTCAAGTCTTGAACTGTTTCTTTCACCTGTTTAATTGTTTTTCTTGGCATTCCACACTTTCTGTACGAGATTTGTTCATTTCTTCCAATTATTTGTTTTTTTCTTCTATTTAAGGAATTTTCTCACATCATCTTTGAAGGCCTCTATCATTTTTATGAAGACATTTTTAAGTCATTCTCTTCTGCTTCATCTGCTTTGAGGTGTTCAGGTCTAGGTGTAGATTCCCTAGCTTCTGGTGGTGTCAGGCTTGTCTTTCTGTTCTTAGGTACTTTCTTGTATTGCCATCTTCCCATTGCTTCTTCCAGGAATTGCAGGTGGGGTCTCTCTCTCTCTCTCTCTCTCTCTCTCTCTCTCTCTCTCTCTCTCTCTCTCTCTGCTACTCCCCCGGTGGGCTTAGGTTGGTCATAAGATTTCTGTAGCTCTATGTGGTTTAAGCTCTCTAAGAGGTCACTACTCAGGCAGGGGCCTTGCGATGTGGGTCAAAGATCAGTCTCCAGCAGAGGCCTGGCGATGGGGCTCAAAGATGTGGCAGTCAGGGACTCAGGATGGTCCCATGGGGATAGGTTGGAGCTCAGGCAGAAGACCTCAGTGGGGACGAAAGATTAGCCAGGCAGGGACTCAGGTTGGTCCTGCATGGATAGGCACATTTAGTGTGTGATCTTAGAAAGGCATTTTAATTGCATCTTTTTTCTTTTTAGTTGCAGAATTTCTGCAGTATTTTTTTCTGCGTCCTATACTATTGGTCATGTTTCACAGGATGTTCCAAGTAGATAATATAGGTATTGTTTAATTCACTAAATGAGTGAAAGAACAAATAATTGTGTAATATCAAGAGTGGACATATAAATAATTTTTAAGAATGAGCACAACAATTGATATGCTTTTTATTTCATCTTATATTACAAACCAACAGTTGTGTTTTAAGAAAAATAGTATATCAAATTTGTTCTTGCATGATAATTTCTGCAGACAAGATGTGTGCATATTACTCTGTGTGTGTGTGTAAGAGAGAGATCAGTGACCACTCTTAAGAGAAAAGTCATTGTAGTGTAGTTCATATTATCATATTAGCAATCTCCATTAAGTAGTACAACTCAGATGACTCATATAAGTTCTCCAGAGATCATTCAGACTGGAATTAAAAGAAAGCAAAGAAAGAGATAAAACTCCAAAAAAGCAAGATTACAAGTAGTACATGAAGGTGTGTACTAAGAAAGACACAGTAAAAATTTCTTCTTGTTACCTTTTGTTCTGTGGTGTAATTGAGAAACAGAAACATCTTTATCAGCTGCAACTTTACCACACAAATTAGAAGCAGGTGGTGTATTTAAGTTTATGTGAATATGAAAATGAATTTAATATTGACTTGAACCACATTATTTTAAATGAAGGTGGTCTAGCAATTTATGTATGCATCCTCCTTCATACAGATGCATATGCATGTATGATATATACGTAATTACTGTACTGGTTCAAAATCGTGGTTTGTAATATAACAAGATAGATGAAAAGCTAATATATACCAGATGTTCTATGACTTCTGAGAGCCTACTCTAGGGTTGAAATATAATTACTGAGTAGAATTCTACTTAGGTGTGGCCAGCACATCCCTGAACACTGGAGTACAAGATGAACAGAGCTAGATTTGTTAGGGTAGTTCATGTACCTAGTATCTAGTGATCAAGCTAATGTCTTCCTTCCCAGCCACTTGAGATTCCTCTCACCATCCTGTCTGACCGTTTCTGACCCTTTGAGCAATGTTTGCTGTTCATTTTGGAAGAGGAGTCTCAGATGGTGCCCAAGACTGTGAATTTGAACAGTGAAACTTATCCCTTAGTGATGATTATAGTCATATTCTCCAAAAGGCAGAGTATGACAGATATATGTCTTTCTATATTGTGGTAAGATATTGTTTATGATGTAATAAAGCTTGCCTGGAGATAAGAATGCAAAGCTAGCCACAGCCATAGAGGTCAAGCACTCAGAACATACACCTTGAGTCCAAGGAGTCAGGAGACAGAGGCAGATGGATCTCTGTGAGTTCAAGACCATCCAGGGCTATATGAGAGTGACTCAGTCCAAAAGACAAACATGCCTTTAATCCCAACATTGGAGAGGATATACTGAGCTTGGTGCAGTCTCAGAGAGCAGTTGAGGGCTTTGGTGAACAGCATTGCAGTCTAGGCAGTCTGAGGAGCATTGCAGTCTGCAGATGCAATCTGAGGTTCTGTAGATCATCTCTTTGGTGAGCATTGATAGAGGTGAGAACTCTCAAGGGCTGGCCACTTTGATTTTCTGATCTTTTGCTTGAACCCCAATATCTATCTCTTGGTTTTTATTACTCATTTTATGCCCTATTTTAAAATTTTTTGAGTCAGGTAACTGTCTTCAGTCAGTGTGTAAGACTCTGACTGGAATCTGCCATCTAAGCAATGCAGCTTCTATCACCCAAACTTCCCACAATGGCTGAAAGTCAATGTGAGTCTTCCCTGATATAGCCGCTTGCATGCACAAATTCCTTCCTCCCTCCCTCCCTCCCTCCCTCCCTCCCTCCCTCCCTCCCTTCCTTCCTTCCTTTCTTGTTTTGTTTTCTACATAACTTGCTGGCAGGTGTTCAGTGAATATAATGTAAAATGTCACAAGAGGCAGAAATGGGCTGAAATATTTTAGTAACTCTTTCCTAAATCTGTAACTGGAGCGTCTTTTTTCAACAGTACATACTAAACCGTGTTATTACACTTTCAATTTTGCTTATGTTAATGGCATATATCTATTCTTACTTTTTAAAAACAATCATTCCTTTCAGAAGATAAGCTTATTTTGTTATAAGAACAGGGATGGACTAAACGATGGATTAAATATGTTGACTTTTGCACTCCAAACACATATAAGCCAGTGAGACAAGGCAAGGCTACTTGGTGTGAATGCACAACTGTGCCAAGGCTGATTTCCCAATTAGCCTATTGTAAAGAGTGCAAGGTTAAATATGTGTAAGAAATTCCCTGCTGTATGCTGGCTTGGATTATTTGGGGTATATATTTAGAATCGTATCATAGATCTTTTTTTTTTTTTTTTTTTTTTTTTGCTGTTATTGTTTTGTGAGAAATCTCCATATAGAATGTTTGCTCTGGATTATACAACCACTAGTAGACACGGGACATCCTGTTCTCTACAACCATTCTTCCTATTTTTGGCCTTTGTATTCGCAATAATGACTAACTGGCTGGGGTGACATGAACTTTCAGTTTTATTTGCATTTATCTAATAGGTACAGATTTTATTTTTTTATTTAAAATAACATATTTTTGCAAGAAAATGGAATTGGAGATGATCATGTTGGGTGGTGACATAGACTCAAGAAAGAATGATATGAGATTTATATAAAAAAAAATAAGAAACTCAAATTGAGGACAGATTATTTCGAAAGAAAAAGGTAAATATCAATTGGGGCTAGTGAACAATAGAGGATAATGGAAACAAAAATGACCTAAGCATAGTAGGAATATAAGAAAATATCATAACAACCCCTTTGAGTTTATTTTTAAATTTGAGATTATTTTTAAAACTTATATATTTGATTATCATTAGCTTAAGCTTATAAAGATGGGAACAATTTGTTATCCAATATTAGGCAATTTGCTTTTGCTAGATGAAAAGTTCTGGGTGACTACATCCAAAGTATGAAGAACAGAGACAAGAGTATCTATAAAAGGTGATTTTTGTCAATACAATTATCAGAAGAGAAACAGCCAGTCTACAAATATGAGATAAAAAGAATAAATAGCCCATATGCTATGCCAAAGAGCCAATGTGTGATTGAAGTAATTAACTTTTGTACTTTCTTCACATTCTGTTTGTCTGATAATAAGCATACATTCCTTCTTCATTTAAACACAATAAAATATTTTGGGGTTTATACATGTATGCATGATAATGAGCAATATAATTTGAGGAAATAAATATCAAAGCAAGGTAGCCTATGTTACAAGGGGAAAGTATCTTTAGTTGCCTACCATTTGTACTTTTATTCATTTCTTTCTCCATGCATAAAACGGAAACTGAGACCTTTACTGTCTGTGTTATCTTCTAAAGTCAGTGCGGTTTCCTCGTATTCACTACTGCAACCATTTTTTTTCTTAAAATTTAGGTAATTTTTAAGCTTTTATCCATATAATCTATTAGAAGAATGTCCCTTGCTGAAAGCAAAAAGGAATCATAGGATTGGAATCTAATTTGATACTTAGCAAAATATATGCCATTAGCATATGTGAATGAGATTTTATGTTTCAGTTCTCTTTCGTAGACTCCAGAGTAACATCTGTATTGTTTATCTCTAAATAGGTATTTCCAGAGTCCAATCACTTCCTTCACAATTTCCTTATAGTTCTCACATATAACATTTGTATAGTTCATACCACTGAAGAAATTTACCTTCCAAAGTACGGGTTAGTTCACTCATAATTTATAGTATTAAACTACAAAAAGAAAAAAAATCGAGAAGAGGAAAGTAAAATAACTTTACAACAGAGGAGAAAATAATATACGTCTTTTATTTTTGTGACACTTTAAAGTTGTTCTTGGAAATTCTCAGCAGATCCCTGCTAAAGTATTTCTGCTAAAATATTCCAATAAACCCAGTAATTACCTATTTATTGTCTTCCATGATTTGCTGTATTCTGCCACCCCAAATGCTTCCACCTATATAAATATGACTGAAACACTTCAGCTGTCTCTGCAGCACGACTCTCCTTCTATTTAAGTACAAATATGAGATTCCAAAGCGTGTTATCATTTTCATGTTGGTTATCATGCTGTGTGGAGATTCATTTGACCACTTGCATAAGTCAGAATAGCCTTATCCCCTGCACGTGTTTAAGCCAATGTTCTCTGTCCAATGGCAGACTCTATCTTCCAGCACGTTGAAAGAGAATCATTTGGTGAAGACAAAGATATTTTTCCTGCTCTACCTTAAGAGGCAAAGATAATAATCTGGTGTTTCATTATTTTTTTAATCTCACTTCCTTACAAAAACTGGGTGTTTTTAGATTCCCCACCCCACACTCCCCATTTCTTACTTGGCAAATCCTGCAAAGTCTGTCGTGTAGACACACAAGTGAGAACGTCACTCTTAGTGTCCTCTGATAAGAAATGATAGGAAGGTGAGGTTTCAAATGAGTTCACCAGACCAAACATAAACGATAAATAGGTGTTTATTAGAGAAGGACTTACACAGATACCAGTAAATAACCACTGACATCTTCCTGCTCCATAAGATGTGGTCTCTGCTTTCCTGTTGCTTTCCACAACCCAACAGAGCACTATGCAAACACCTGTACCTTATTAGTGGGTCATCATGCACAAAGGGTGTGGCCATAACTACAAGTTAGCTGGCAAGGAAAAGATGCTACTACAATGATGACTGTCTATGAACTTACCTGCTGATAGAAGGAGGACTTGGTGATTCTTTCTCAAAGAATTTCCTTCCTGATTCCCTCATGGAAATGTACTTTTGTTCAGAGGATGCAAATCCCAGCTCTACTGACAAACCTCAAATGAATATACTTGTGTTGGAACCTGGAAAGGTCCCAAACTGAGCAATATATAATGTGTATTATAATTATTCTACCTCTTGGGACCCTTCAAATGTTTATGTTCAGACTAAGAATCACTGGACCTTAGACTGTGTTCATTCTGGGGCTGTTTCCTGTTTGTACTGCCTTGTCATGTGCCAATGAGTCCTTTCTTTGTCTGCACTTTGACTGTATACCATCTTGTTATTTCTGTAACCAGCTCCAAGATTCTCCAGGTTCCTACATAGGACAGTGACTTCCAAATATTTATAGAATCTTGTCATTTCTATATAATTGGACAAAGTGTATAACTATGCTTGAATACCATTGAAATTTAGTAAACCCAAACAGGTGCTTTAGTAAAAATTATAAATATACAATACAGTCACCTTAGACATGACTTAAAATAAGTTATAAACGTTTAAACCACTTGATTTGGTAAAAAGAAATTATCCTACTTTTTGAAATGCAATGAAATTCTAAAACTATATAATCGTGAGTTATAAAATGTATCTTTATAGAAGCCAAGTATAAAGAAATAACCACATTTAACTCGTCTCTTCTTTGAACCTATTAATTACAGCAATTTCTTTTTAAAATATATTTTTGGATCATGTTACTTTAATAGTCCATTTGAAAATTATTTCAGTGATTTTTTTAACTGAAATAATTCCGGCTTGGGATTATGAATAGGACAAATTATGGCTGTGTTTGTATCTCAGAGGTCTTGAATACCTCTCTAACTAGTCTGGCTTCCTCATTCAGCTCTAGCACCTTGCCTTAGCTCAGTTTCTGCTCTGTCTTGTATAACACATAAAGCCATGTTTGTGAAACTCATGACTGGGTGTCATCTCACCTCAATTAACTGTCCTCGATACTCCCTCTGTGAAAGGGGAAAGCAGATGACATGTGATCAAACACCTGCTTCTTATATACAAAGGGACTGGATTGGCCACAGTGTCAAAGTGGTTCTGACAGTGGAAAATGACATGCACACACGCCAGATGCTATTCCTGGAGGCGTTTGAACTCTGCTCTGAAGTGAATGTGATGCACTTGAGGCTTAATGAATGTCTGCATGGTATAGGTCCCTTCTTCCTCTGAATATTAAAGACTGAATATCTAGCTAGAGTGTCATTGCTCAAAACTATTCTTGTGTGCACTCAGGATAACCAGTGTTCTCTCTGAGAAAATGCCCTTACTGTCTGGCAACTATGGAAAGATGATGGTGTGCTTCCAAAGTGCTATCACTACCCACCCATTTCACAGACAGATATGTCAGAAGGAACAAGCACCTGAATTGCATGAACTTGAAGCATCATGGCTTGCTAATAAGATTCGACCTTTACACTGCTCCGGATACAAATTGAGGATTACAGGGCCAAGAAGAAATGCTTTGAATATGTTGATGAGTATGAATATTTGAAATACACCCTGGGATTTTAGCCAAGTAATGATTGAAAATCAATTTCAAGACTGTTGTATGAATATCTCCTGGGAGTTAATAAAGTGTTTATTGACCTTTTGTAGAGTACAGAAGAAAAAAAATATCAGAGAAATGATTTCTAGCTTGGTGAGCGAGGCAGTTGAAGAAGGGTCTCTTATAGGAGCACAGGTGAGGGGTGAATGGCAGAAAAATGAGTCAAGGGTTAGTTACAAGAGCAGGATCAGACAGGATTGACAGAAATGTCTCCTGCAACAACTTTTAGACCATCAGAGAGCATGGAACCTCTTAAACCGACTCAGAAAATGTTAATGTTTGTGTCACCTTGAGGAAAGAAAACACCTCACGTGATACCCATTCCATGAGCAAATGCTAATGGGTCTGAATTGTTCAGGAGTCTGGTGGGTGATCACAGCTGCTAGTTCAAATGTAACTATTCCATGTCCAGACACAGTGCTCAACAACTATCAAAGAATTTGCAGATCGCAATGAGCTCAAACAATAAAATAAAATAAGTAAAAGCACTGGTCTATCTGTCTTACAGGATGACCTCGGGAAGTTATCTCAAATTAATTTCAAGACAAATAACTCAGGATAGCAAAAATATGGGGGATTTCATTGAACAACTGTGAAGCGATTACAAAATTGGTGAAACAGTCCCTTATGTTTCAAATGATGATCTTTATCTCCAATTATTATGTTTTGAAGGAAGCCAATATAGCTAAGCAGAGATGAGATTCTCTCTTTTAATGTTATAACTCACTGTGCTAAGCTAAATGGAAAAGCAGAATACATATTCCTTTAGCATAAACCGTGATTTTTTTTTTTTTTAAGTACAAGGCAAATCCAATTTCCAACCTTTTCAAAGCAAAAGGGAGGGTGGACGTGTGGTACATTTCTATTCCTGGCTGTTCTTCAGCATGACACAAATTTTGATATCCGCATTTTGAACCTGTTATTTATTACAGCTTCAGGAAGGTACCCTGGGTCTGCCTTCTGTGTGGAACAGAGTCTGTTGATGATGAGGTGTTGTGCAATTTAAAATCGCCTAAGGAAGCCTCATGGCAAAGCTTGCAGTTTATTCTCTCTATGTATATATTTCTTGTTACATTTCACTTTTGAAAGCCTACATTAGAAAGAAGGGAAATAGAGTTATATTTTGGAGTGAGGCAAACAGTGATAATTGCACAACCTATTTAGCTTTGCACCCTCTTCAGCGTGATGATAGGTACTTTCTTGTCAAATGCCATTTAGCTAGCAAATACAAATGTCAAGATTAGCTGCATTCATTGTCTTCAAGCTGGTTAAATTTACTTACCTCTTTAGCAATCATGGCACAACAGGAGAGATGCCTTTAGCATATATCCATGTGGGAAGATAACAATAGGAGTGGGCCCATATTTAGGATTTGGTATTTATGCGACAGTCATTTCTAAAGACAGTATCTTGTTGAACATCAGCATAAAGGAAATGCTCCTTATACATATAAAGGAATTTGTCTCCTTATACAAAACTAATTGGGAAAAAATTCAACTGAAAGTTTTAAGAAGGAGATTATTTTGATCACTTCCAATAAATAAGTGCTTAAATGTCCAATAAACAAACTCATAGACAAATACAAATATAGAAAGTTAATGTTTTTTAAATTGAAGTATGTTCTTAGGTAAATGCAAATTTGCTTAAAATTCTGCACAGACATTTTAATAAGACACAAATGTTCTATCTCGTTTGTTTGCTCTCTCTTAATTTGTTGTTGAGTAGAAACCATAATATTCCCAGTTTATTAGTTTGCTTCCACTAATCCTTTGTAAAGCTTACAATGGCATTTGACAGATATTAAAAACTCAATTGGTATAATAATGCACCATCTTCCAAGAGACTAAAATATTTAGTAAGAAAAGGAGGTATTTTGGTCATTTGAATTGATTAGACTCTACGATAGATAAGCATTAATTAAAAACGCAGCCTTGTATGCAGTAAAATTACGCACCACTCTGCTTTAATATCTGAAGCTATTTCAGATTTCCAAATAATGTCCCTTAATATAACTCCATGTCCAAAAAACAAGCACTCCACACTTTTATAAACTCTAGAAATATCTTCAGATTTAACTCTCTGAAAGTGCTGTGCAGTTTCCCTTAAGAAACAATAATGGCATATGTATGTATAGGGGGGACTTGCCTTCATTTATTTCCTTATTTATTAGTTTTGGTAAAACCAAACCTGTTAACTATAACTTTAAATCTTTTCAAGATAGGCAATTTTGCTCAATAAAACATTAATAAAGTGATAAATCTTTCTGTAAAATTGTTTTATATTCTGCCTACAATATAATTAACTTCCTGTCACAAAGTTTGCCTGTTGAATATAACAGAAGTCTCTGCATTTTTATAGACCATGCCACTTATATCTGAGTTCTGAGAAGTTAAGTGATTATAGATTACATTACAGTCTATCCACATAGCATATTTTCATTGTAGGTGGCCTGCAGATTGACTTAGACATGGAACCTGTGTCATCACCGGCATGAATAAGAGTAAATAGATATTCAGCATGACCGTGGGAGCCTCTCTGTGACACTGAATGGTAGAATTGCTGGAACACAGAATACTGTAATTTCAAAAGATTTTATTTTATACAGTAAATGTGTTGTCTTTTGTTATTTATCCATTCTTTCATGCAAAGATTAACATAAGGACTGGGACTCACAGAGCAGTTGTCATAACTGTCATTATTATTTTGCTGTACATGAAAAAGAATAGACAATTAAAAACAAACCAGTAATTTATAACGATTACTAAAGAGCATTGCCATTAACGTATATAAACAGAAGTTTCAATATTCGTTCAGCTTTGGTTTTTCATGTTGAGTAACAGTTAGATCTACAGTTGCTAACTAGAATGAGTGTGACTCTCTCTACTGAGGAAGGTGAAGACGCCATCAGTCACTGACCTATGAAGACTGAACAGAGAAATGTAAGCTTTGCAGTGACTTCATGGTTTTCTCAAAATCTGCAAAGTTAATTGGCACTTTTGGCAGACTGTGTGTGTGTGTGTGTGTGTGTGTGTGTGTGTGTGTGTGTGTGTAAAAAGAAACAAACCTTCAACGTTAATTTGAATTCAATGATACCCCCTTGAAGCCCAGCAGCTTCAAACTTACATTGAGATCTAGTTCTATTGGATATGTAGGTGAAAATCTACTCTGTATGTGGGATCTTGGAGTTCGGTCTCAATTTAAAGGTAGTTTCACACTTGCACACTGTAAATGACAACACACCCATGGTATTTATATCTAGAGTGTCTCTTTGTGCTCCATTTCCAAGATTTGCTTCTTGCACTGATGCTAATAGAGATTTGTAGAGGCTGGGCATAGTGGGAGAGATTAAGTCCCAGAAATCATTCCAACAATGATTGTGATACCCGGATTTTAAGCTCTTTCCTCTCCTCTCTCCTTTATTCCCTTCCTTTCCCTCTCTTCATCTTCCCTCCTCTCCCCTTTCTTGTTCTGCTTTCCCTTTCTAGCTTGCTTTTTTGTTGCTGTGATAAAACAAAACCAAAAACAACAACAACAAAACTATAACCTAAAGCCAATTGGTGAGGAGAGAGTTTATCTTATATGTTGCAGTCCATCAGTGAGGAAGTTCAAGACAGGAACTAAAGCAGAAACCATGGGGGAAAGCTGAAGATTAGATTCTCCCTGCATTCAGTGTGAAGTGGAATCTTTATAGATCCTAGCTTTACCTGATTAGGGGCATTTCCCTCACAATAGACTGGGGTCTGATACATCAGTTAGCAATCTAGAAAATGCTGTAGGCCAACTAGATGGAGCAATGCTTCCATGTCAATCTGACAACCAGGATTAGCGATCCCATCCCCCTACTACACTTCTTTCAAATGTCCTGTGGAGAGTGGTATAACTCAATGGAGAACAACCTGCTGGATTACCCTGTCACGTGCTGCCTTGAAGTAAGCCTTAAAACTAATATGAAACCATACCTACAAATTTGAGGACCCAAAAGACTTCCTTCTTTATAAATTTATAAATTTGCTTTGTCAAAGTAATGGGATGCTGATTTACAGGCACAGCTATATAAACAATATATTCTTTTCAACATTCATTATGCTGTGCTAAAGAAAACTAAAGTATATAATCACATTCAGCATTCATTTCTTTTGCATTATGGATATTCATGTTATATCTGGATAAACATGAAATACCCTTCTCCTGATTGCATTCATATTTTTATTTTAATGGTTTCTACAATTATAAAATATGCTTCTTTTTGTGTATCAGCTATTATTTTGTTCATAATTTTCAACACAATTTTGATATTGTGTATTTTCTCACAGGTATTAATATCATCATCTGATATTGTTCACAACAGCATAATCAATACAGTTTGTATCAAGATTTTGTGTATCATTGGATATGCAAAACCTACAGTTCTATTTCTATAAGTATGGATTCAATATTTTGAATGAGCTTAAGTCTAAGATTATACAGAGAAAAATTATAGTTTCTTACTGGGACAATCAAGGCTTTTCCACTTGAAGAACTGTCCATTCCCCTGTGATGAGTCATGCTATAGCTTATATTTGCAGTTCAAACCTTCTCTTACAAGTTTCAGGAGTCTTTGGAATTTATTTATTTATTTTAGAATTACATAGTCATTTAAAATATTTCCATGATTTTAAAGTCTCTATTTTCCAACCTCAATGGAAAATTAGAAATCAACATTTCCCTGTCTTTATCTATCAAACTAATTCAAGGTTATTTAAACTGGAGTTAAGATCTGATTTACAGAAAGGCTTATTCTCAGAATTTCTACAGCTGAAGAGAACAACCTGTGGGTCTGTGTAACTGTGGATGAGAAGACATATCAGCAGAAGCCTGTCTACCCCTGAGTGCATCATCCCAAATCTCCCTTTTCTCTACAAGGCCACTTTCTTGTTGGCGACAGGTCTCATAATGAATGTATTTTTGCAAATTATATTTATTCAGTACCATGAATTTAATAATGTTTAATTTTTTACTGAATAAATGTTAGAATTGACCACTGCAAATACAAAGATTTAACAGAAGAATAAATTATAGCTGCTGTTTCATATATTATAGAGAGAAAGATCCCGAACTTCTACTTGAATCTATCTACACTGTAGTTTATGTCTGTGGCTGAAGGACTAGCACTTTTGAAAGGGCTAAGTCTGTGAACAATACACATATAACATGAAAGCAGAAGCTCAATTTTTAAAGGAACAGAGGCCACTAATAGGACGCAGAGGGGCAAGAAATGGAAGGATAGTAGGGCATGTGGGTGATATGCTCACAGAACATTAGGTATTTGTGTGAATGTGATGTTACATAAGCCAGTATAAGTAAATAAATTTTAAGAGGATTCTGCCAAGAAAAAAGAGCAGAGACTGAAACCATGTTCCTGCAGGAAAGAGAGTAAATGTGGAGTCGTGAGCTGCATATGCATCAATGTCTTTAAACAAATGTCACAGTGTCCCTCAGGCCTATATTTCCCACTGAAGCACACAGCTCTTCCACAGCATTTCATCCTTCTTAATAATGGAGATGCATTTAATGTTTATATGCAATAAGACCTCACATTTATTACCATATAATTGTTATAATTATGTATTTTCTTATTACAGTGTCTTACATCAATGTTTATCAACACAATTAAAGGCAGATATATGTAATTTATTTATGAAACATTTCTGATTATGAGTTGTATGTCCCAAACTGTAATAGGATGCCAGATATTTAAAAGATAAGCCCAGGCCTCTCACCCTTACAACCGATAAAATAAAAAGATGTGGGAATTTTACACTACAAAACAAGCTTTGAATTAGTGGGTTCAGATGAGGGGTAGCTCATTTGAGGTTTCCTGTTGTAAGGATTGGTGTCATGTGAACACAGAGACTCTATTAGTTATAAAGCTGTTGGCCAATGGCTAGAGCTCACTAGCTAGCTGTGTATTAAATACGTTAAATACATTTCTATCAATCTAAGTGTTTCCACACACTTTTATCTTACCAGAGAGAGGGTCCTGACTTCTTCTCTCATGTACTCCATCTTGACACCTCTCTACTATATCTCCCAGAATTCTCCTTGTCTCCTAGTCCAGCCTATCTTTGCTTTCCTATTGAATAATAGGGCTTTATTCATTAACCAATAAGAGAAACATGTTTACAGAATGGCATCTCCCATCAGGCTGGTGACAAAAATGCATGAAGATTATGATGATATTTGATTAACTAGTTCTAATGTGTCATTATGGTGTGTATGCTTCTAAAACCTTTATGCATATGTACACAGCATGATAAACCAAGTGTGAATGTGTTATACATGTTTGTATCTTCAAATGCCATCTCATCTGTGCGTATCATTGCCTTTTCACTTTCCCATGTATTAAAAGAAAAATAATTGATCATACTAACATTATAATCATTATAATTATCATTATCATTTATAATAATAATAACCATCATTGTTCTTATTACTTTTTAAGGGAGTATCTAGATAAAACCTAAAGTAAAGGAGAGCAAGCAAGGACTAAAAGTTCTCAAAATCCCATACTCCCACTCTACCCAGAGTTCCTACCAAGGGTTGAATTAAATGTGAAGACAAGATGCAAGACCCTAACACAGCCAGCAGCATACAGAGAGTCTCCTAGGAACACATGTGCAGAAGTCAGCTAAACCTCAACATACCATGGACTGATGGCTGTACTAACCTGCCATCTTATTCAATAAATCTTTATGATTTTATCCCACATAGTACACAATGCTGGGGCTATAGGAGAGTGTATCTGAAATTCATAGACACTCCCCGAGCTGAGCATATCAGCTCTTCTATCTCACATGAAGGAAATATAGACACAAACGTTAAGATATTTTCTCAAGTTACACTGATAATTTTATGACAAGGTTGGTTCTGAATCTACACATTAGCCTTATGCTCTGCAGGTTATTAAGGAAAATGGTCACGAATTAAGAATGTGAAAAGAAAATTGTATGATGTTATATGTGAAACAGACGATGAATATAAGTGAGAAAGTGCTAGTTAATCCACTTAATTCAAATCCAGAGTGATAAATAATACAAATCAAACTTGCAGTTCCACTGATAATTTGAGCTTTGATGAAAAGGTGTCAGGAAAGTTAAATGCTAAATTGTGAAAACATGTTCTATATCATTATAAAACTAAGATACATAGATATCAGTCATTGCAGAATACTAAGAAGCATCAATTACTCAGAAGAAATGTAACTTTGATACTCTTAATATTAAAAACAATGCTCTTAATATTTCTTAAAAGAGAGCAAATATTATCTTTCCTCTTTGACTGGAATTGGCAAGTGGTAGCCTCTTGGGGCAATTTCACTGCTATAAGAGCTAAACAAGGAAAGTCTATGCACTGGGTCTGGGAGCTACCTACAGTGCAGGCCACTCATCATGACATGCATAATTACATAATATAGAAACCCTGGCTAACTTTCAGTGAGCATACCCTTCATAAGAACTCTTGCAAATCAGTGCTCCGAGGAACATGAGGATGCTGGCAGAACGGAAGTTGTGCTGGGCAAGTCAGAGTCTAATCTCAGGGAAGTAGAGGCCATGGCATTTGCGGAGAAATTTAAAATCTAATCTATCTCTAAAAACCAAACCAAACCAAAAAACCTGAAAGCAACAAAACTAAACAACAACCAAAAAACAAAAACGAAATAGATTTCTCAATCTTGAGTGTCTTCCCTGCTTCTTGCAGGCCCTAGCCCTGAAACCAGAAGTTCTGTCCCAAAAGACAGGCTCCATAGGATATGGAAAAGGAGTAAAACATGAAGTACAGGGACCGAGGAAGGAGGAAAATAGGTTTTTGTTCAGTATTTTCTTTGAAACCAAGAACTGGAGCGGACGTCAGCTGTCTCTCACCCTTGTGACTAGGAGGGTTCTTTTGTACTTTAAGTTATAAGTATTTATGGAAATTTTCCTCTTTACATTACTTTCTACCTTATTTTTTCTTTTGCATCAAAAGAGGCCCATTGCTCTACACAAAGCTGCAAGTATGCACTTTCTGATAAAGCAATCATTTCTAAGACACTTCACAGTGCTGACTGTGTGTGTGTGTGTGTGTGTGTGTGTGTGTGTGTGTGTGTGTGTATGATTCAAACAGCTACTACAGTGGCACATTTCCACAAGACAATTTTGAAGAACTAGTTGTCCCTCTTAGACTCCCTCTTCTACCCTCCCTTTCCAGCCCACACATCATTTAACATCTCCTACATTATTAACCATCTTTCTCTCTTCATGTTCTCGATTCATCTTCCAATCCACCCACAAAGCCCTTTACTACTACTTTGCAGTCTTCTTTAGGTTGTCTAGAATATCCCATTTAAGATCAATCATCCCATTATGGGGTAACTACATTTAAAATCACTGTTAGTATAAAGTTCAAGTGTGTCTCTCTGCCTGTGAAGGTTTGAAGCTAGAATTTCCATATGATAAAGAACATGCAAGTATGTCAACATTTATCTTCTGGTGTTGAATTTTATAACTGTAAATGATAATTTCTGCTTCATCAATTTACACGTGAATTTCATTTTCATTATTAATTTATACACTGGTGGGTATCTACACTGTTTATATTCTTTAGGTATAGTGGGCAGAACAAAATGAACATCCATGCACAAGCATCTGTGTAGTACGATTTGGGGATTTTGGAACTATGCCTATGTGATATAGCTGGATCGTAAGATTGCATCTCCAACATTTCAACCTGGTGTTCACAGAGGCTTCCCCATTTTGCACTCTCACAAAGAGTGGATATGTTTCTCCAGTCCACACAAGCATTTGCTATTGTTTTTGTTGTTGTTATCTTGGACAATTTAATTTGCATAAAATAGAGTTCCAAAATGACTTTGTTTTTTCCCTGATGACTAAGGATGGTGAAGATTAAAGAAAAACTATTTGTTAATCATTCTTATTTCTTCTTTTGAGAAATCTATTTTGTTCTATGTAACAAGTTTTGATCACTTTATTGCCCTTGGGGTGTTTTTTTTGTTTTCTGGAGGTTTTCTGTATGTGTGTGGTTTAGACAATCATATTCTTTCAGATTTAAAGCTGATATGGATATTTTTATATTCTGTAGGTTGCCTCTTCACTTGAATGTTGGTGCCCTTGCTATCAGAAGCTTTTTAGTTTCATGAGTTTTCATTTACTAATTATTGGCCTTAATGCTTTTGCTATTCAGAAGGCCCTTTCCTGTGCCTATAATCAAAGGAATTTTATTGATTTTCTGGTCCAAAAAAGTCTCAGGATAATAGGTCTTACGTTGAGATACTTGATAAAATTTGAAGTTGAGTCTTATGCAAAGTGAAAAGTAAGGATTTTCTTTCTTTCTTCTACACACAGCTGTCTTACTTGCCTCTTTGCTGCAAATCAGATGGCTCAAGGAACAAGGTTTTATGTGGTCCTCAATTCTAGCTCATTGGACAATGTGACTGTTTTAAAGTCAGTGCAATGTTTCTTCTTATACTATGGTTCTGTAATACGGCTTGGATATTAGAATTTCATACTTCCTGAAGTGTTTATATTGATTGCAACTACATTGTCAATCTTGGTTATTTCTTGTTTCTGTATTAATTTTATGATTTTTTAAAAGTTTTTTAATGGTGTCCACAAGGAATCTGTGGATTTCTTTGGTTATGATGGCTGTTTCTAGAGTATAAATCTTACTGGTATATGAGCATGAGAATTCTTTTCATATTTTGGAATTTTCTTCCATGTCTTTCCAGTGCATTAAAGTTTTCATTTTATGTGTCTTACGCCTCCTAAGTTAGGTTTATTCTCTTTGAGGTTATTAGGAATGGGAGCTTGCTAGTGGTCTTTTTCTCCATATGTCATTTGTCAGTGTATAGAAAAGCTATTATTTGTGCAACTGATTCTGTATCCTGCCACATTTCTGAATTTGTTTATGAGTTCTAGAACTTTTGTGGTAGAGCTTTTATTGTGTTGATATATGTTCCCTGTAGCCCTACATTCTCTAGAACTGATATAATGAAGGTATTTAGGATTTCATGCAAGTTTTTCTATTTCTGTGTCTCTTCAGATGATTAAGAAAATCTTAACGCATTTTTGTCCTTTATTACATTTATTGATTTCCACATGTTGAAATATTCATGCATTCAAATGATAAATCCAGCTTAGTTATTGTGCATAACTTTCATGAGTTATGTCTGTATTGTGCTCTTTCTGATTTTAAAGGTAGCCTCTGAGAGCCATAAATTTTCCTTTTAGCTCTGCTTTCAATATTCCCCAAGTGTTCTGTTGTGTGGTGGTGTTTTCATTTTCAATTAGTTCCAGGAATGTCTTTATTTCTTTTATGATTATTCTTTATTCAGTAGTGATTCATTTAGTCTCCATGAATTTCTTTATCTACAAGAGATTCAGTTGCAATCAAATTTTGCATTTTATTACTTGTGGTCAGATATGGTACGAGTACTTAATTCAATCTTATTGAATTTTCAAAGATTTGCTTTGTGTTCCATGTTGCAATCTACTTTAGAAAAGTTTCTGTATGATATATTGAGGAGACTGTGCATTCTTTGGTATTTGGGTACAATGAACTCTAGATATCTGTAACATCCATTTGATATAAGGTATCACTTAGTTCTGGTGTTTCTGTTTATTTTTAAATAGATCACAGGTCTATAGGAGAAAGTGTGATGCTGGAGTCTGTTGTTATTAATGGACTGATGTAAACCTGCGTAATTAAATCCACTAGTACATTCTTTATAAAATAGGATGCACATATATGTTTAGTCTACCAACGTATTCCTGGCTAAGTGTTTCTGTGACTGGAAAGAATTGCCCCACCGCACATCTCCTGTTCGCTTCAACTTTGTATCTATTTTCTCAGACACCAAGACAGTGATGCCTTCTTGTTTCTTTGTCACATTGGAGTGGAGAACTTTGTCCATACTCTTACTCTATGGTAGCAGTTGTCAATAAAGATAAGTTGTATGTCTTGGAAACAGAAAGCAGATGGGCTTTGTTTGTTGACCCATACAATCAGCCTGTGTGTTTTGATTGGAGAACTGAGGCTATTGATACTTACAGTTATCATTGAAATGTGTGTTACTTTTAGTCACTGTATTGTTGTTTGTTTGGTATTGTTTGTATTCTCATTTTTTAATTAAAAAATAACAATAGAAGAACTAATGTTCCCATATTTCTTGGCCCCACATGTTTGCAGTGCAGCAAGAATGTAGATTCCTACTAAGTCAGCCTACTTTTCCGAATAATAATCCAAAATTTTCTTTCATTTGTCTACTTCATTTGTACATATGCTTTCTTAATATGAAAGGCTTCACTGTCTAAAGTTCCTCTCCCTAATATGGTGTTGCTTGGACACCACCAGGCTAACTACCAAACTGACTTTATTCAAATATTATGGCCCTTTCCCCTTCTCCTCTCTCAGTTCTCCAAGTAGATCTTGAGATTTGAACTTTATCTGCCCCATTTTTAACTTGAAAAAATTTGCCCTAATGTTCCTGTTTTCATGTTGTCTTAAATTATTGTATTAATGAAACCGAGAACACCAACTTTGGTGCAAATAAATAGCATTTATTTTTATTATTTTATCGTTATTTATTTGTTTGATATGTATTTCTTACCAAATAGTGAGTTTCAGAAGTTTCTCATTCTTGTCTGTATTAGAACTGGACCTCTAGAGATTGTCCCCGATATTCATGCTATTCCTCTATATTTTTGTAAGAGTTATAAGGACCCTGATATGAAGGAGTCTTTAGGTGTATTTGTTCCGAAATATGTAGATAATACTGAGGGTGGCATATAGGGTATACTGAGCTCCAGGGAGCTTAGATTATTTTCCCAAAATGCAACAGCATAGTCATGTGGAAGGTCAACATGACTAGGTCAAGCTGTTCTTAGGAGAAAGAGCTGTAGTTGAAGGAAAGTCTGAGATGCAAAAAACATTATTTCTCTGGATGAGTTCAGGAAACATAGGTCTAAATAAACTTTGCACTGATGTATATATATGACCTTTTGTAATAGTTCTCGAAGATTATACTGGCTCATCATTTTATTCTACTTAAAGAAGACATAAAAACAAAATTCAATCTAATATCTACTGTACTACTCTGTGAAGTAGACATTCTAATCATTGATTGTTATGGATATGCAGATGCCTCCAAACTTAAACAAAATGATGTCTCAATAAACCTTTACTAGGAGAAAATGCATCTAATACACCTTCACCACCCAGTGTGCTAGTTAAGTAACACTGGTGTCTATCATTGTGAATTTCTGTTTGACTGGGAGATATGATTGACATAATTCTATTCCCTAGGAAAGACTGTCCTTATTCTGGAGGTGATTCACCAACTGTGTGTGCATGGCTTTCACACAATTAAAGTTGTGGAAAATGGAAGTTCCAGCCTTCACAAATGTGATAGTGTTTTTATTATAAACAAGGCTAAAATACTCTTAGGAATGAATCTTAGCTATTGTGGAATAATAAGGATTGGGAAAAACAGGCTGAATAGATGTTTATTCAGGGAGAAAAAAATTACAACAGAAACAGATGAACACTAGCAGGTTCCTTTCCCAAGAATGCCTCTGGATGCTCTCTGTCTTTAGTAAGTGAGAGAGAGCTCCTGGGACCCTAACTCAGACCAAGTTCCCCTAGGTCATGCCTGCACCTGTCCCCACCCCCAATGGGCATGGTCAGTGCAACAGGTGTAGACAGAGTGAATATCTCATTACACTTAGGTGACATGTTTTGTGTCAAGATGTGCATAAAGCGACTTAAGGTAAGAATATAATCACAATGAGAAGGTTTTAAATTTTGTGGTGTGTGTGTGTGTGTATGATTCTTCTTTTAGTGTGCATTTGTGTGGGTTTTTGCACACAAATTCATTGCCTGAAGAGACTAGAAGCGAGTACCAGAGGCCTTTAAGTCAAAGTCACACATGATTGTGAGACAATAAGTTTTGGTGCCGAAAACTCGATTTTGGAACTCTGAAAGAATGTCATTTTTAATGACTATATCTTATCTTCAGTCCCTATCACAGGTTCTTATATCATATTATTCATCTACTGCTTTTTATAGAAAACTGATAATTTTATCCATTGTTGTAGACATTTCTGATGTTCATGCATGTGTATCATAGTTGTGAATCAAGAGCAGGACTTGTATAAAGCTAGTTGCTAGAAAAACATGCCAGTCAACCAAAAAGAAGCTAACTTGACTTGGGAGTCACTGAATAGCAAATGGTGTAAGTAGGATACCAACAACACACCTAGAAATGATATCAAAGACCCAATAACACAAAATGCTTACTTCATACTATAATTGCTAATGTGATAGATCCTTTCCTGGAAATATTATTGGTTTGGATTTAGTAGTGTCCCTTTAAAATTCAGGTGTTGAATTACAAACTTTACGATTAGGCAAAGACTACCAGTTCAGCACTTTTGAAAATTCATACATTTTTTTTCTTTCAAGATTGATCCAAAGTGAGATTATATGAAACAGTATTGATCGATCCCACAAACTCATTGTCGGTCTTCCAGAAGTGTGGTAGTCAACACTATTACACTGTGTGTTCAGTTATGGTTGGGGTTATGATACCTTGGAATTTCCAAGAAACAAATCTATCTCATTTTAACTGCAAAATGTGGTTCAGGCTTTTGTTTCAGGGAAGGCTCCCACTGAAACCGGTACTCTGTGTACAGCTAAATTCAGTATCTGGGGGTCAGATAAGATAATCACATAGTGATGTCACGGAGTCAGCCTCTACATTTCCTATTCTTACATTTGTCATCAGCAGATACCTTGGACCCACTGTGGGTATCTTCCGGGAAACAGTGTAAAGTGAGTAAGTTGTCCTTCCTTGCCAAGTGAGCAACAACATGGTCCCTTTTCCTCTTCCTCCTTTACGGTGTCCCCCCTCAAACCCCCCCCCCAAAAAAAAACCCATCAAACATCCTATCTATACATGAGCCATCATTTTAGGACCTGTCTTTTGAGGAGACACAAAAGAACATGCTGATACTAGCTAGGTGCTTAAATGACAGATTGCCTTTTTACCTACCAGGGAGAATGTGATTTTCTTTTCTCTGAAAGTTAGGGTCATTCACAAAATGGACACCAATTTCTGGATAGCACATTGTAATGAATATTCTTCTACAGGTGCATCCCCCAGCAGTTGACTCATCTTTTAATGCATTTCTGTCACACATGCGCTGCTGGTATAAATGATCTTTCACTTTCTGAAGATGCTCCTTATACACCTTTGCCGTCAAAATTTCATAGTCTTCGAATTCTCACCAAGTTCTATCATCTTTATTAAGCCGCTCCACATTTTTCTTTTCTTCAAAATGCACCATTTATTTAGTGCTCACTTGAACTCCCTAGAGCTTTATTCGCTCTCTGCATTTACCTTTAAATTTAAGAAGCAAGGTGTCTGTGTTTTCTAGCTACTAAATTGTAAACCATACAGACACAAGGGCTAACTTCAATGTGTGTGTGTCTGTCTCCACTTAGGATACCAAAAACTATCATATACTTGCGTATATGACCTATTCACAAAATTCAAATGTATATAATATTATAAATACTACCACACATACAGTAAATGTAATGTGTTTCTTTCTTCAAAGATTAGGTAATTTTTAAGTGTACCATTAATGATATTAAATGAACATCCCAACATAAAGTGGATAATTTTTATTTATAATCGTTCTAAGGATATACAGTGTTTGTATAGAAACCTTCAATTTCCCTTCACTGGTAACATAATGACATTTACAGTGCCCATTTGTGTGCTGTGTAGCTAGCCTGTGTTTTAAATGCACTTTTATGAGCTTTCATATTAATTCTTGTTTTCTGGCTCTTGCATGGAAAAGCCCTCTCATAATTTTAAAGTATATACTGCTGATGCTGAGTCTATCTGCCTTTCTGTGTCTGGAAAAGTCTTCATTTTGACAAATATTATTTATGAGTACAGAGTTTTGTGTCGATGTGTTTTGTCTGAGTTTTGAAGCTGCAGTTTTACTATCATCTCACTCATACTTTCACATTTCCCCCAAAGCAATTGTGCTGCCTAGAGTAACTCCATTTGGAGCTGTTTTAGCTTCAAGCGGTTGTGCATAATATGGCTGTGCTGTGAGTGACTGGTTTTCCTAAGGTTTCTTAGGTGTGAATTCAATGAGCTCACTGAATGTCTTTATAGCTTTACAACATTTGGAAAATTTTTGACAACTCATCGAAGCTCTGATTATATGTGTTTTAGGAAACATAAAGTTATTCCACCGTTTGTGGATCGTATATGGAATTTTGCTTAGTCTGTTTTTTCTTATTATGTGTTTTATATAGATTTATCCTATGTCTTTAACAATTTTTCTAATTTTGTATTTGCTATAAATTCACCTGACAAAACTGATTCTTGTTTTATGTTTATCTCAAATATTTGGTGTCATGAATACCTGACCACCTCACAATTCTCTGAATTAGAATAAGCAAATATAAATTGAAGAAATGGTGTAGAACAAAATATACTACAAAGTTACTTGAATATAGTATATGCAAGAATATTAACTTTATATGTGTTACAGGAGAATGGTATGACTCTCAACACAGTATAAAATAAAAGTTTTCTAAACTTCTCATAGTTTGGTAAGGGCCCAAGTGTTTTATAAATTCCATTAGCATTTAACCATCATTATACTACATTGGTCAGATAAACAACTACATTCATGGCAAAAATGGTGGCAGAAAAAATAATAAAGTTGACTAGCAAGAAATGCTTAAGTTGAATCACTACATATAGTTTACTCATTACAAACATCTGTTTAATATTTGTTGATATAGAGTAATAGGCTCCAAAAATAAAGTTTAAAATTATATATCCTGCTTCTTTACGTGTTAAAAAGTAGTAAATGACAAATAATTTTTGAATGTTTCATCCAAACTAAACAATAAAAGAGTTAAGAAAAATATTACTTAAATAATAGATGGAGCTTGCTGTATGAACATCATTAATATGAAGCAATAGTACGACATTATAAATTACAAATATCACAGATTATGTAAAGTATTTGTGAAGATATGTGAGTGTTCTATGTAAACTCAGTACCATTTTATATGAGTGATTTGACCATCAGTAGAGCTAGCTTTGTGTCCATGTGAGAGGTGGTTCAAGCACCAACATGGATACTCTATTTGGAATTTTTGAATTCTTACATTTAATAGACTATCATTAAATGGGACATTATATTTCCACCCTATTGTACTTCTTGCTCAGATCTTCTCCCAGGAAAAAGTTTTGTTGAGCTCAGTGGCTGTTTCATAGCTATACTTTTTAAGGGGGTGGGGTATGCAAAATGCATACATCTACTCACCCCTGTAGGAATCCCACTACAGACCAAAGTTACAGATACCACCAAAGTCTACCTGAAGTACCAGTAGATTTTAATGGGGTTACTTGAAGGAAGACAGGTGAGAGTTACTTACATGAGCAAAAATACCTCAATTCAAAGACAGTATCACCGAAGCCCTTGCTGACATTTATGAGTGGTCACAATGCTGATACCTCGCAAATGCTCAGAACCTGTAGCATACTGCACTGACAGCAGCTCCACAGGTTGAAAAGTGTCCTTTCTAAGTAATTCAGTTGCTCTAAACTACTGGTGGGCAGCTTAGTTGGTTTCTACTTCTTCCACAAAGCTGGTCTAGATTCAAACATTTCTTTGCAGCTTGGAGAGCCTCCTATTCAACTTGATTTGTCTGAGAGGGATTCTTAGCCATCTTTATCACTTAATTCAGGAAGGAGGGGCCTAGTGAATCTGGTCAGTTTCATGGACTTCCTGAAGCTATTTTATGTTTTTACCTTTTTATCTAGAGTCCCTGCAGCATGGAATATTTTAATCAGGCAGGAAACTACTACACAACAGTGGCTGATATGCTTTCTTGTGTAATCATATGCAAATGCCTGGCACTGGTTGAAACTGACCTTAGTGAGTCAGATAAGAACAATACACCTCTCCCATGCTCAATAATTGCTGCATATTTGTTGCAGTGAATCTCCTTATTTCTTCCCCTCGAGTGAGAGGAATTCACTGCTATTCTTCACTTTTTGTGCTTTCTCTGTAAACATCCACTGCCATATTTTCAACATTGAGTCGTTCGCTAAGGTTCCATCAGCATCTTAAGAATTCAAACTTACAATTGACTTAGGCTTCTTGGCTTTTTGGATTCTTGTTTCTTCACCATATGTATGCATTATTCTTATGTCAGTTTGCAGAGTATTTTTGGTTGTGAGCCTAGCTTTTAACTGCTGAGGCATCTCTACAGCCCAGTTTGTAGAATATTTGAATACACCTGCTGGGCAAATTTTACCAACTAAAAATTGGATCTTCAATAGTGTCATTCATCATTCATTCTAATCTGTTGAATCCTTGCTTGCTACTACTGACTATCCTAGTTCATTATCACTTACTCTGAAATATTATTCAATAAATTTTAACTATTGAAAATTAAAACGTAAGTTCATTCTCACAACAGAATTATTCCTGGAGGGTCCCAAGATGGAGTTCTTCTGGCTAGAAACAGGAATTTCAAAAATGTTAAAACAAAAAACAAAACAAAAAAACCCCCAGATTTTTGTCCTTTTGCATAACTGTTAAACATGAAATGAGAATAATATAGCTTTATCACTGGTTTTTGTGCACCAACTCTATTCCCCTTTACAAGGGCAAATGGAAATAGAAGGAATTGAGAGGAATTAAACTTCTGTTTTTCAAATAAAATTCATATGAGAAAACTTTTAAAACATATTTTCCTATTGTTATCCTGCATTTTGTAATGAATCACAACAAGTGCTAATTATACCTGGCCCTTTGATACAAACGCTAACTTGACTGAACATGTGATCCTGTAGAACCTACAGTACATGTTTATTAAAGTCTAAGACACTTTGAAAATGGAATTGGATCTTTGAAAACCAAAAGGAAAATATAGAGCATCACATCTGGAGACCCTACAGGTTTATGTACACTTTAGAAAATTTGATTGTAAAGTCCGGCCTGATGTAAGAGGGTTTTGTTGGTACCATGAGAAGTTGGATAAACACATGTTAATTCTTTGATGCAATCAAGCAAAAGAACAAGCTCAGGCAGTGTGTGAATGAACGAACAGAATTCTAGGTTTAAGAATGTTCAAGTGACCATCACTGTTTGGTTCTTAGATTTAGTACTACATTTGTTACATTGACACAAGAAGCACAGTCCCTGATGGACTTCGAGAATTCTGCTATATTTTTCTCCTTTTTGTCATAGATTTATATTAGAAGTTACATTGTCTTGTTAAGTGTTGGCATTCATCTTTAATTCCAGCACCTGGAAAACAAAGGCAGAGGGATCTCTGTAAGTTCAACACCAGCTTGCTTGACAGTAAGTTCTATACTGGCCAAGGCCACACAGTGAGACCCTATTTCTAAATAAATGAGTGTTTTACAGTCTGATATTTGTGAAATAAATTAGATGTAGAAAATGTCAAGCATACGTTGAAACAACAATTATTGTAAAGAGTCACATATCTTACAATAACAAAGTAAAGATCCTATGAGATATTGCAAATCAATTTATTTTTGTTACTGGAAAATTATGTGACAAATAGTCACTGCTTCTGTTAATTCCTAAGCAATATGCATAAAATTTTAATTATGTAACAACAATGACTAATGTGAATGTGCTTTTGTAAAAGGGAAAGGACGAGGTTTGCACTTACAATTTCTCCATCATTTGATACCAAGATAAATATTAATCATATGTGACTGGAACTAAGTATATACAATTACCAAAAACTCCAATTATTTACTGCAACATATTCAAATGAGACTTTCACGCATCCAAATAATGATCTCAATGGATCCAAGATGAGCTTCCTTTGTGTTGTGATATGGTGCTTGTCTTTATGCTTATGATTGTCAGATATACTTGACTAAAAGAACAAGCTATAAAATGCAGCTACAGTTGAAGGCCCTGGAAGTCATGCACAGAGACATACTTGTTTCGAGTAGCTTTCCTGCCAGCCTGGGCCAGAGCCGTATCAGTCCCAAATAACACACAGAGATGCTGTATTAGATATAAAGCTGTTGGCCTATTACTAGCGTTTCTTATTGGCTAGCTCTGTCTTAAATATTAACCTATGTCTATCAATCTAAGTGTTTCCATATGGTCTTATCTTACTGGAGAGAGGTACCGGACCTCTTGTCTCAAGTCTCTATTTCTTGAATCTCCTTACTCCATCTCCCAGAATCCTCCTTGTCTCGTAGTTTTGCCTATCTTGGTTTCCTATTGACCAAAAGGGCTTTATTCATCAATCAATAAGAGAAACATATTCACAGAATGACATCTCCCATCACATACTGACATCACAGGTGCCAATTAGTCCACCACCATAACCATGGGGTATTTGGGTGCCAGGTCCAGAGGAGGGTTAGCAGCACTTTATTTGTCTTCCTCCACAGCTGAAAACACTGCCGTACATCCACTCTGAAGAAACGAGATTCTCGATGTTTTCCACAGGACTGCCTGAGAATGGCCCACTGATCTCGCTGACCTCACTTTACCTCTAACTGTGCCTCATAACTCATAGAATACTTGACATAAATAACTAAGGAGTAAAGATTTACCTTGGCTCTTATTTCAGAGGCTGCATTACCTGTTCACTTAGCCGATTTCTTAGGAAGAATATCGTAGTTACAGTAGTGTGTGGTAGAGGCAAGAGTTCACCTCATGGTGCCTGGGAAACATCTCCAGAAACAGGAAAGATCCAGAGGACTAAAGATCCACTCCCTCTAGCTAGACCCCATCTCCTAACGTTCTTCTATCCTCCCAAAATTGCCTTGATAGCTAGTGAATCATTCAATACATGAGTATGCAGGAAATATTTCATATTCATGCTGAAGCATCACACTTTAACTTGTTTCTCTGGCTCCCTTAACATTCTAAAGGCAAAGAGGAAAGGAAAGCTTCTTACTGGGATTTTGGTACTCAGAAAATTCACAGTCTGATAGCTTTAAATGCTGTGATTGCTCCATGAATATTTATTAAATCCCTAAATGGATTAAAATTGATTGTGTTTATTAATCTTGATTAGTTAGACAATAATTATCATTTAAGCTGCATTTGAAGAAAAACATAAACATCTATATTAAATAAGAAACTGTTAAAGGCTTGGGAAAATTTAAACTGATAATGATTACCTATAAAAATAGGAGTGAAATATTTTATGATAAAATTAAAAGCTGAACAATCTAATATATTCAACACCTCCAGAATATGCTTCAGCTAAAAGACTGGTAAATATACCATATAATACAATCTAGCAATAGAGGAGGATGAAACAGGAGTTTATCTTTACTATTTCCTTGTCCATTTCCTCTTAACTGAGGATATAAAATAACAAATTTCAAGAATTAGAGGAAGATTAAATATGAACATATATATTACTGTTTAAAGTAGTATTATAACTTGTAGAAACAATATTTAAGTATTTATGTCTCTGAACACAAACACAGAACACAGTTATTCATATACACACAAAGAATATACAACTTCAATATCAAACAAGAATTGTAGGCATAAGAATGCCTATAGAAATTTTGGACTGTTCTACAAATATATTACAAATAGTATATTTAAAGAGAAACAAAGCATTGATATCTACAGAGTATGTTTCATGGTCAGGGGAATTCATCAGCAAAGACATCCCCAAACCTGACAGTGTAAGAGAATTGAGAGTCCAACTTTTTTTATGTTATATGGGGTCCCATTGTTTATTACATTCTGATCATCACAAAGCTTAAAAGCCAAATCCACATATAAGAGAATACATAACATATTTGTCTTCTGGGGTTTATGTTACCTCACTCAGGATAATTTTTTCTAGTTCCATCCATTTACCTGTGAATTTCATACTTTCATCTTTAACAGATAGATAAAATTTCATTGTGTAAATGTGCCACACATTCATTATACACTCTTCAGCTGGTGGAAATCTTTGCTGCTTCCAACTTCTGGCTACATGAATAATAGAGCAGGAATGAACACGGGTGATTGGGAATCTTTGTAGCAGGATACAAGTCTCCTGGGTATATGGCCAAGAGTGGTATAGTGTGATTTTGATGTTGAACTATTCCTAGTTTCCTGGCCAACTGCCATGTTGTTCTATTGCATTTCTTGGGTCCTACTGTAAAGTCTAGTGAAGGCATATTATTTTAGCTGTTCATGTTAGTGGTTTTGTGCTGGTGTCTAGATATCTGAAGTTATAATGTTGAAAATTTGTGTGTGGGGATGATAGCTGTTCTTCAGCTGTTGATGTTATCGAGTGGTTTTTCTGTTCTTTTAACGCTGTAAGAGTGATGGCTGTAAGAGATCCCTGACAGAGTATCTGCATGCCAATGGGTGGCACAAAGGAATGGAGATGGACTAGGTGCAAAGGTTTAGAAGTGTTGGGGGGGGGGAAGTAGGGGATTAGGGAGGGTCTGCTCCAAGAGGTAGAATTCCTAAACAGCATTGGGGACTCCAGCAAGAAGTCTTCTATAGAACTAGGAGTATGTCTGGACAGAGGATAATGGGAGATAGGTAGGATAGTGAAAATAACCTACCTGAATCTCAAAACAATGTGGCCAGTGGGTGGGGTGGGGCTGGCAGTTCCTTGTAGAAATTGCTTCTCCAGATGTGTAGCTGACACAAAGGAATGGAGATGGGTTGGAAATGAAGGCTGAGAGATTCTGCAGGGAAAGAGCTGAATTGGGGCCATACCAAGAACTCAATGATGGTTTTAGTCCATATAATCAAACTATAAATTAAATTTACTTCCCCATAAAGTTGTCCTAAACCTACAAAATATTTCTTACATCAAAGCTATGAGATATATAGTAACCACTTAAATAAGTTAAATAAGTCATGGGATTGTAAACTAAAGTTTATTTGCATAATTTAATTGAATAATCACAAGTTTAGGCAATGACATTCAGAGACAAGAAAGTGGAAATCCCGAAAAGATATCAAGGTTTATAAAATAACAACGTGAACGCATGCCCTGCACTGGAAATTAAATATTTCTTTAAAGTTGAATGTCTGTTATTTAAAAGCAAAAGAGGTCATTAATAATAATAAGGATAATTCTTCAACAGATGTTTAATTTAATGGATTTCAAACTAGAGGAAATATGACAAATGAGGATACCACTGAACTTAAAAGGAAATTTAAAAGTATATTAGTATCTTCATTTAACGTTGTAATTAGGGGTTAAAGCATATATAGCCACAAATGATATTTTTATAGAATAAGGTTAAATAATTCATAAATAATGCATTGCATTTACTTTCCATTGCTGTGTAAGCTAATTCAGGGACTAGTATGCCTTGAAGAAGATTATGAAACATTTTAATCCACCTCATGTCTTTTGTGGCTACCATGATGTTATTCACATTTTCACAGACATTTTCTAGTACAATAGATTATTTGAATTAATGTTTTCAGGCTTTGTACTTGTTTGTATGCTGTGACAGAAACAGATTTACCATTATCTTCAATTAAATATGTAACCATTTGATTCTCACTTACCTTTGCTGGTTGTGTCCCACTTTTGCAGAATCGGAACCCAGGTCTTACTCTGATGCTCTGTAAATGTGTGTATTCAAGGCACAGCAGGGACTTGGCTCACTCATGACCTTCCTGTCATGTCTGTGCAGCTACTACTGGAACAAAACTGAAGCTGAGTGCAGTGTGCATTCATCCCAAAGGCCAAGGCCAGACAGTTGCAAAGAGGCCACTTTGCATATATTGAAATTAGCCATCAGAGGCCACAGCTGGCTGTGAGGGAAGCAGCTGGGCAGCCATCTGTCCAACTGAAAAGAAAACATGGACATAATGCCTTTTTCTTCTTCTTCTTTTTTTTTTTTTCCAGGAAACTGGCACCATTGCCCAGAAGCATCACAATTACTAAGGATATATATTTCCATGCTTTCTCTTCCAGATTTTTGCATGGAGTGGATAATAATTGTAAAGCCCATAAACATGTTTAAAAGAGAACACAGGGAGATAAAAGATTCCATCTTTGGGTTAGTCAAGAAGCAATAGCAGCTTTCCATAGACATTTACTTCCCAAACCAAGTGAGTATTTTAAAGAAAAATCTCAACCTAGACAATGAAAATTTCTACATCCAGTTGACTGTGCAATGCACAGAACTTAGTTTTCATGTATTGAGATGGGATTCTTGTTAATTTTTTGTCAGATTGACAACAAGTAAAGTCATTTTGGGAAGCAGAAATCTCAACTGAGAATATACCTTCATCAGAAGAATTTATATGATGGTATGTAGGGACATTATCTTGACTAGTGATTGATGTGGGTGGTCACAGCCAACTATGAGCTGTGCTACTTACTCCTGGACATATTTCGGGGCAATAGAACATGAGAACGGGAGGTAAGCCTGTAAGCAGGGTTCCTCTATAATGTCTGCTTCAGTCTTGTACTGCTGGAATTCATGCCTTGTCTGTTTACCAACAATAGACTGTGATCAGGGCATGCAATCCAAGTCAAACCTTCCCCCACAAAGTTTTTTTTGGCTATGTTTTATCACAGCAATAGAAAAGCATACTAAAACATATGCACAGATGTCCACACACATATGGTTAAAGTACTCTCCTATGTTTAGCATAGAGTCGTTTAAGAGAAAACAAAATGAGCAGGCATTAGTTTGTGTGGTTGAGTGTTGCATTGTCTACAGCTCTTAAGCAAGGCTGAAATTGGAAACCCTTCACCAAATGACTGAAAAAGAGTACAAACCCTTCAAATAATTATAAACAGTGCAGGGTTCCATGGTTTTATTCCTTCCCACAGACCACACCCAAATACAATATTTCAGCATACCTTGGTCAGTGTGCAGATTAGTTTCTTTCAACTTGACAGAAAATAGAATCACCTGGGAAGAATGAACGAACTTCATTGAAAGAATGGTTTTCATCAGGATGGACTGTCAGTCATTTTATTGGTTAATGATTAATGTAAGAATTTATGGGAAGTGCCCTGTGAAAAGGTGGTGCACAGTTGTATATAAAAGCCCAAGTTGAGTAAGTCATGGGGAACAAGCCAGAAAACCTTTTTTTTTTTTTTTTCTTTCATAGTTTCTCATTCAATTCTTTCCTCCAGATTTCTGCCTTGAGTTCCTGCCCTGAACACTCGGTGATGGCCCGTGACCTGGACATGTAAGTCAAATATACCATTACTTTTCCAACTTGCTTTTGGTCATGGTGTTTTTCACAAAATATGAAACAAACTGTAACACCCATTATGGACAGTGTCTGAATAGACAACCAGAAAGTCTCTCTCTCTCTCTCTCTCTCTCTCTCTCTCTCTCCTTCCTCTCTTTGTCTCTCTTTCCATCTCTCTATCTCTTGTTTATATGTGATCTCATTATATCTTTATATATAGCACAGGATGGTTTCACTGACTTTCTAAATGTTAGGGTGCTGTGCTTTTATGTCTTTTCTCTCCTTTGCCTACTTTTCCTTCACCGCTATTTTATCTGGTCTTGAACCAGAAAAGTTCAGGTTGTTCAGGCCTTCCCTTGGTACGTTTATAGAAAGACCACTTATCATTGTAGTTACTCTGTCATGAAGGCCTAGAATGATCAAAATATTCAATGAAGAAAGAGCTCCCTGTCCTAGCTGTTAAAACTACTCATTGCATGCCAGTGCGACCCGGTTCTGGCTGCCTTGGCTATCCAGCAGCCTCATGTTGATTCAGGGTAAATAGTATTCTTGGCTTGTAAAAATGTAATTACTTCCCCACGGGATGGAATAGTTTCCTATCTAATAAGTTATTTTGTTTTTTAGCACTCATTACACTTCCATGTAAAATGAAGCAAACAAATCCATATTTGCAATACACATATGAAAAAATTCATGGTAAATGTCCCTCATAGCAGTTAAATCTGCAAAATCCTCATTATGGATTAATGACATATACAACAGCTGGGGTACAGTATGAAAGAAAGAAATACAACGTGCTCTGATTAGATGTAATATAAATAGGGCATATGAAAGGATTAACTAAGAGTGTGTTGATAATGTTTTCAAAAGAACTTAACCATTTCTGATAATGTTGAGTTTTATTGATGTTTGGAATGCTAGCTGGGTTGGTTTTAGAAAATATTGCCTCAAAACTCTCTGACTTGTGTTAGCAAAATTTAATAGTATAGATTTCAGGTTCCATAATAGGAAGGAAAATAGGATTATGGATCTATTCAGGGAAAAGATGTGCTTAGATGATGAACATAGTTGCTTAAGAAAGCACAAAATAGACTTACTTAATGATCTCTTTATAAATATTTTCTATTTAAAGTGGTATAATTGAAAGGATTTTGTTTGTTTAATGTTTTCACAATGCTGGAATTTGTTCACAGTCTTCTCATTGATACTACTCCAGCACTTGGTCACTCTTCCCCAACCCTATAAAACTGCTTTAAAGTAAAGAAGTGTCGCTTTACTTTAGAAAGAAAGTTTGGCACCCAACCACTGTCAAAGACTACAGGAAAATAATTTTATTTCACAGAAAATTAAATATATACCTTAAAGTTCAGTGGGAATCACTGTGAATAATTTTATAAGGAAAAGAGCTAATGCAGATTGACATCATCAAGCAGTATGAAATTATGTCTAAGTTATTAATAATACTAAAATAAAAAATGTAATTACTTGTGTTTCAAGTGTAAAATCAGATCTCTAAGACTGCCCCAATTACTACTACTCCAGTAGTTTGTGTCCATGTTTTAGAGTTTTTGTTTCTCTTGATTTCATAATAAACTGAATAAATTATTTGAATAAATTATTCTGAATGTTAATTTAGAACATACAGAATTTTGCTCATATGAGCTTGGAAGGTTATTTAGGCTCTGAAGTAAGAGGGAGTAGAATTTCATTTGTTTCTTTTAGTTGCCCACTCCGGTATCCCTATTGTGATGACAACGATTTTTTAGCCAGAATCTAGATGTTTAATAGAGAATTTAAGACTTTAGTGGCTGAGGAGTTGGCTCAGTCATTGAAGTTTTTGGTGACAAAAGGATGGCCTGTTTGATCGTCATGTTCCTATTAAAAAAAAAAAAAAAAAAAAAAAAAAAACAGGCCAGGCTTGTTACTATTCTTTGGTAATCCCAGAATTTTGGAGGCACAAACAGAAGGATCCCTAGGGCCTTCTGGGCCAGCTAATCTACCCAAATTTGTGAGTTTTATTCAGTTGGAGACCCTGAATCAAAACATATGCTGGAGAGTAACTGAGTATCAGTACCTCAGGCTGTCCTCAGACTTTAAGGTCTGACGTCCACATATATGTATATCCAGGTTGTTAAATCAGGTTATCACATGTCAACACCACTATAGTTGCCTGATTTCTATGTACCATAGCTCTATATAGATTCAGAGAAAAAATGTATTCCTAGTCTATAAAATTGAAACTATTCTCTCAGAGTGTGGAGTGGTTTACTGTCTTATAGATTGTTGGGTTCATGAACATATATATGAACAAGCACTCACACATATAAGATTAAAAAACAACAAACAATTGAGATTATATATTATTTTGAGGATATTGGATCTATGAGGTATAGCACAAAAGTTTGAACTTTGTTGAATGATAACTAGATTTTTTTAAGTAGATTTTTTTGAGTTAATCATTTATGGCAAAAAAATTATAGAAGATAAAGAATTTCGGAGTATAAAGAAGTGAATAACACAAAGGTCTAAGAGAAAATTCTAAAGTCATTGTTCAAGGAATTAACATAAATGTAATTTACACATATTTTAAACAATAATTTATTCCTCCTTTATTTATGTCAAAATGTAATTAGCTTCTTTATTAAATATTTAATTGTGGATTATCTTTTGTCTAATTTGGTCCCATTTATAGCATAACTATTTCAACTGTTATAGTATATATATATATATACATATATAAATATATACATATATATATACACACATATAATATATATATATACACACACCCACATATATATATGTATTTATATATAAACATGTATATATTCATATATATGTGTGTATGAGATTCATATATTTATTAATTTTTCATGTAACCTTAACATAATCTATTATTAGACATAGTAATTATTTTCTGTATGCCTTAGAATTAAGTTTTTGTAAAATATTTATTATTAATTTTCTTTTCCTGTTTCTGTGATTAAGCACCCTGAAAAAGGCAAGTTAATGAAGGGGGTGTTATTTGTCTGGCAATTCTAGGTGATAGTCCATCATTGTGAAGTCAAGGTAGCAGGACATTGAAACACTGGTCATACTGCTTGCACAGTAAAGATCAGAGTGGAATAAATGAGTCCATTCCTGCCAATGTTCTATTTGTTTCCTTCACTCTTACAGTTTACATTCCCCTTTCTATGGAATGATGCCACCCAGAGTGGATGGAGTCCCCCAGTTCAATTAAGGCAAAAGGTGACCTAATTAAGATAACTTCTCTCTGAGACTTCCTTCTCAGATGATTCTAGGTCATATGTAATTGAAAACTAAAATTAATCACAACAGATTCACCCCCTGTAATTAAGTGCATTCCATTTATCATTTTCTAATCTGAGTCTTCCTCTTATGACTCTAGCTTGTGTCAAGTTGACTCACAAAACTAGCCAGCACAATCGGTGTTGATATCCATGGTTTCAGTAATTACTGAGGGTCATGAGGATGGCCAGGATCTAGTTAGATCCCCCCGCCCCACTCCGGAGTCCAAGTTGTTCAAAGTGGCAAACTACCATGGAGGCCATGATAATCTGGATGGTATATGATGCTACCCAGGGCCATGGTGATGCTGGAGCCTGGTCATGGCATAGGGCCATGTTTGAGCAGGGGACCTTCTGCGTCTGGGTTGATATTTACATCTTCTGATACAAGCAAATTCTGTGCATACCCAGGGCTGGGACTATCACTTGACGCCAGGTGTGATCTGAGAGCCATGCTGAGCCAGTCTTACCCCTAATTGACCCCAGGATAGCTGGTCTTTCCTCACTCTGGACAAATCAGCTGGATATATGGCTCACCCCCATGGGAGCGTTGGCCTCCACACTTGAAGGAGGGGGAGTGCTAGCCCCTGTGGTATAGGCCTGGAATAGCTGCTTCTTCTGGTTGACTAAGGGGGTAGTCCCAGTGGCCCAGGCAGACCAACTTGGCTACTACTCATACCCACAATCTGAACCTTAGGTTGGCCGACCTTAAAATCTGCAATCTATGAGATGATGCTGGAGTTCATGAAGCGGCTGGTCCTATGAAACAATAATTGTGGCATCTTCTCGACTCAGGGCCACAGCAGAATTTCTGAGAGGAGTTTCATTTAAGGTCCATTGATGATGGTGTGTCACAGACCTTGTACCAGATTAATAACTCATTGCAATGAATATTTTGGGGTGGGGCTGATTGGACAAAAGGATATATTGCATGTCACACCGCCAACCCCAATGCAACTAGGATGAATGAAGAGGTGTTGGAAAGATAGAGGATCTAGGTGGGATTTTTGTTTGTTTCTATTTTTTTTTTATTTATTTGCAGGCTTTTGGAGGGGAGATGCATGGGTGAGAGGCAGATGTGAAGGGATGTGGAAGTAACTGGGAGTGGGGCACATGATGTACAATTCACCTCAAAAATCAATAAGGAATTCTGTTATAAAAAATAAAAAAAGAAAAGAAACAAAATCCCTTCCATGTATACCCTGCTACTAATTCCAGATGCAGTCAAATTGACAACCAAGAGTAATTGTAACGTATCTTTATTATTATTATTATTATTATTATATTATTATTTTCCTCATCTTAGATAAATTACTTGTCTTATTGAAATGGCCACCTTTATTTCTAAGATCCTGTAGTTCTTATTAATTCTCTAGTGCTAAATTTTGGCAAAGGGTTTTTGGCTCCTACTGAAGAAAGCCTCTGACTCTTCTCCTTCATCGCATTAACCATTAAACTGGTAGAGAAAACATAGCACGCTTTTGTGAGCACGCTAACACTGCCTTCTCTTCCATTTCCTGCTAGACTTCATTTGATAATACGTGTCAAGGATTTCTCACAGCAGACTATTGACTGTAATTTTTATGTGGCAAGATGCATTTCCAGGTTTCATAAGAAAAGTGCTAAGATTTTTCTTCTTGCTCTATTTTCTAAGTCGTCTGTTGTTCTGCCCAGGTTCTCTCTGTCTTTTGTCAGCCTGAAGGATTCGTACACAAGTGCTTCATAGGCAGGTGTATGGCAGCTTTTAACCGAGTCACTTTCTAGAAATTTTAGCCAGCAGTATAAAGGATGCTTTCCCAAAGACTGGCCATGACTGTACCAAGTGTCAGGCATTTGAAAAAGAAGAAGGAGGAGGAAGAGGAGGAGAAGAAGTCATAATTTTAAGGACCAATGGTATGAACATCTAAAAGAGAGTAATTACATGAGGATCATATAATGTTGGTGGTCTGCCTGTCAAGAAATTGTGAGAGTAGCATTGCATTCATACTGGATATGTGAATCATTGTGGGTGAGGGAATCAGAGGAGTGTAAGAGTCCTAAGCAGTGGATGGCTTGCAGGTAACAGGGCAGCTGTACTTATGAACTCAGTAGCTGGGACAGCAGTAACAGACTTGTGCAAACACAGACAAACCAAATCTTAACATGGTGATTTGCGGTGGGCAAGAAGTTCCACCCTGAGATGAAAAGGTAAAGGCACACAGAAACTGGTGGAAAAGGAACAGTCCATTTTCTCCATAAGTGTAGCCTTCAATAAATGAACAGCTCTCCAGAGGAAGGCCACAAATTCAAGGATATTTGAGCAAAATAATTTGGACTTGGTGTGTTTTAAAACATACAAAAAAAATTGGGGGAATAGGGAAAAGGGTGTCAGAATGGGAGGAGGTTGGGGAATGTATAGTAATGCGATCAAAATATCCTGTGTAAATTTTCAAATCAGTGATTAAAAAGTTTATTTTTAAAATTAAATATTTTATAAATCTACATACTTTACTCCCATTTGCTTTTCATGTGGTTTAATATATAATTCATGATAAAATATATAACATTTTATTTAATTAATAATAATCATTAATTATATCCTTCTGGAGTGAAAGACAATTTGAAACTGTATTTACTATATTCAACTGAGTACTAGCATTTTATGACATTGCTAATTCGCTGGATTGAGAGTTTTCTTCCTGGGAAATACTGGGGTGACAAGAAACACACCATATTTTAAATAATTATTCACGTTTACTCAGTATTAGTCTGTTCTTCCGCTTGTGGTAATCAAATGCAAAATGAGATCATACACATTCTTATTTATACCTTTAGCATTGGTCCCAATACTAAGTCCTTTTTATTTTGGGTTTTTAATCCCTAAGTGCAATCCATTTGTCCATATTTGTACTTCTTATTCAAATAAGAGGAAATAAGCAAACTTAAATCAATTTTTTACATACCATCTAAAATAGATGTCCATTGATTATTCTTTGTTCATTGTTTTCTTATTTGAGACACGAATTCACTCTGAGGGCTATATCAAATCATCCACGGTATGGTCTGCACCTGAAGAGTGCTGTGGAATTACAGGCCTGTGCCAGCATGCCTATTTCATTTTCTTCAGCTCATGCTTTATTTACTCTGGATCTTTAAGCAACAGAAGTGAACACTGACCCAGATTCTTTCACAAAGATTGACCACTCAAAGACCAAAAGGGTCAAGAAGATACAGAAAAAGCACTACTTGTGAAGGAAAAGAACATTTTACTAAGTTATTATGAAAATATTCCCATTATCTTATTGGTAAATTCTTTGTACCTCCTTGTTTCTCCCGTAGTGCATGTTGAGGTTCTGTATCAGACAGGGAAAACCAGAATTCTGTTTTACCCAGAGGCCATGATCATCATTAAGTGCCTTTGAGTTAAAAATCATGGTTGGAGCCCTGATGTGTAACTTGAAATTTTGGCTAGTTCTATTTGTTCATAATGTCCTTACTTGGACTGTTAATAATTTTGCTCTATGCTCAAGACTATACACATAATGTATATGTAAAATTCAATGTTGAAAAATTATCAATATTCGATAAACTAAAAGCATTATTTGTCAGTTTGCCTGCATTTCATTTATCATGGTATGGCACAGAGGATTCACTATCAACTACCCAATACAGTATTGTGTTAATTTTCTGGCAATCCCATCTCAGTAGTGAACAAAAAGCTTTGGTATGTAGTACCTCAGTTGAGAGATTTATTTTTGGATGGCTCTTGCTGGTAGTTCTGAATTGATTCCATTGTACACAGCGTGGGTTTACCAAAATTCATTGAAGTGTAATGACCCAAAATTTGTTCTTCCTTATATTACAGTTTGTCCTAAACAGTGACTCACCTTTGAGTTAAGCATTTAGACAAGTGAGTCACAATTTTCATTTGTAAAAATGTTTCTAGACTATAGGGTGATCATACTATATGTAATTATAAAGTGATTTTATTCATAGTTATATAATGAAAATAATAATTCTTTAAGGGATAATAGCTATTATAGTCACTAAGAAAGAAATAAAACATGTTTTATTTTTTATATATAATAACTGAATTTTATATTGTTAAAATATTATTTATGATGGAGATAATCAATTTCTTTATGATTGGATTTAAATCCATTCCTCCAGAGGAATTACATGTCTGTTGCTGTAAATCTAACCAAGAGTTTCCCTCTGACCTTCACAGACATGTGATGTAACACCTGCATATACATTATACATGGCTCATAACATACACACACACACACACACACACACACACACACACCAGTTAATAAAAATTTATATTGATAATGAAGTAGCTACATAGAGATTTAGGATGGTGTTTATGTTTATATTTGATTTTATGATACCATGTTTTCAGTTTAACTTAAATCATGGGTTGGATACCACAATCCTCCCAATCTTATTTTATGTTAAATTTTGTATATCTAACATAAAATTTATTTGAAAAAGTTAATAGCTAGTAAGTTATCAGTTTTTAAGGCTGAATAATATAATAATATATTACAGGGAAGTGGAGGTAATGTTTGCATCTTTGGTACCATGCCTGTCTATGACATAAGCCACAAAAATGAAGAGAGGACTCATAAACATAATTGATTATTGCAACTATAACTATGGAAGATGAACCTTTCCTCTAAAGTAATCAGCATCTTCCTGTAATCCACTTAAAAGTTTCTTTTATTTCAGTATTATGTACTTTTCAAGTCTCCATTGACTTGTAAGAAATAAAAGATGAATCAGTCTTCTTGCTGAATAGACACAATACTGCATTTTAGAATATCTACCATAAAACAAAAGTAATAAAATTACTAGATGCATCACAAATAAAATGAAACAATATAACCTGTAGATGTCTATTATGTTTTCCCATAAGAGATGACAATATTTGCATGGAATTAAATAAAGCTCCAATATTTTCCCTTGCCAAACCAATATTCCACGTGTAAAAAAAATCATATATATATATATATATATATATATATATATATGCTTATATATGTAAACTTACATATTTATATATGCATAGATATGTGTTTATGTATATTGATTTTGTGCAATTTAATTACAAAACCAATCTTGTCAGCATTTCATTTAGAATTTTACCTGCCCTATGTTAGGTTTTATCCATGGGTTGAAAATAAATAACCCATACCTTTTACAATAGCTATCACTGGAAAGCTAAACAAAGCCACCGTTTATCTTGCTCATAGTCATTTTACCCTTTAGCAGATGTGCTCTTTGAACAAATTTATTGGCCTTATGAATAAAGATTAGCACTCCTCTGTTAAACTCAGTTGGAAAGAGCATTATTCTACTGTATAAATGGACATCAAAACCAACTAAATGAATTCTTTTAAAAGGAACAAGATCTTTCATCTAAGCTTTTTTTTCCATTTAAGGTGATACTGATAGTTGAGCCAGATTTAACTTTATCACTACCAACAATTAAGACTATTTATACAAATGAAGTTTAGCATTCTGTACCTTGTAGATATATATAATCATTTACTTCAATTTTAAAATAAAAATTCAAAATGGGGTTATAACTTTGTGTAATTATGAACTGAATTTAATTGTGTTTGTATTTGTACTTACAAAGGTATCTATTTGCATTTCCTACTACCTGGTTTTATTTTTTCATTTCCAGTGGTAAGACTTTGTGTATACCATCACATATGACTGGTGAAAGAAGTAGCAAATTTAATTCACATTTCAATGTATTAAGGCAATTTAGGTGTCAATATTAAACATAACTTTTCCCTAGTCTCTAAATGGAAAAGTAACCAAAAAATTAAGAAAAATAATATGTTTAGTTTGAATAATTACAATAAAATATAAATGAGAAAAAAATGATATAGCTTGTAAAAATATCTTGAAATGAAGACTGAATTTTCTTTTTTTTTTTTTCTTTCCTGTTTTTGTTAGTATAGGGGACCATTGCAAGGATGAAGAATGGTTCAAGTTTCAAATGGTGTATCATTACTGAATTTTAAAATTGGAAATTTTGCTAAATATTTTCAGAATAGCTTTAAGAACGCATACAAATGGGTAAAACTTAATGATGACTATCAGTAGATCATTAAACTCATAAACATTTCATTATAATTAAAAACATAAAAGTTTGTTTTGTCATGTTCTGATTTTATTGTGCTTGTTTGACATGATTTTATTTTACTTTAATATTGCTCTTTAGATGACAGCATGCTTTCTAAGAGAAGACAGGAAGAATGAGAGTGGATGTAGGGAGGAACTTGGAGGAGTTGGGAGAGAGGAACCTATAGTCAGAACCTTTCTCTAATCATATACCCAACAACTTATAATATGAAAGATGGTATTTGTTTATTTTGTTTATACGATAAATAACTTTGTAATAATGATTTGATGTCTTAATAACTTTCAAAATGAAAGATAAAATTAATATTACAATATGGTCTTGCCACTAACAATCACTCTAGTCTTTGAATAAATGTATCTGATTTTGGTGAATCCATATTTCACAATTCTTTTGAACTTCAGGCTTTTCATTGAAGTGTCATGTTGGGTAAGATAAATCAACTCCTCTGTGTTTCTTTCCTGAATCAAATGATGTCCTGACAGATGGTATAGAATCATCCAGTAAATATGCAACAAGAAATTATAAGCAGTAATTTCTTCAAGGAGCTTTGCCTCCTTTTATCTGATAGAGTTTTTGGAGACTATAAAATTATTGGGGACAGCCATTGCAATTTTAATCATTTTTTCTTAATTATATGCAATAAAAAGTTTGAAACAATCCAGAGCATGAAATATGTCAAAAAACTAAAAGTAGAGTAATGTAAATCAATTATTAGATTTAATTGATTAAAATATTACTGTTATAATACATTTTCAAAGACAGGGGTTACATAGAAGAGAATATGATGTCCCTGTTTTTGTTGCTTCTACTATTGGAAATTTGTCAAGGCCAATTCAAAAAATTTAATGGAATGTAATGTAAAGATGATAAAGGTAACTTAGTTATGTTCAGTGCCAACTACATTGAGAATATCTTTTTTTCTGAAAACAACTCTTCTCTTCAGAAAGAAATATTTTATCAGGCCTTGTAACCAAGACAATAATAGTCATTGGAGTCATTTAAAATGATGTGTATCCTACTGTGTACCCAACCTGTTTAAATTTAACCTGCTTTCAAGAAAACAACGTAACCAATCATACTCTACCTTGTACTTACTGTATAACTGGGCTCTGCAATCTAAGCTAAACACATAGCTTTAGTTGAGTACTTTTCCATGGCACTTCACAAGACAATGAATGCATGTGATGTGCATGTGAGTTGTGATAATCGTTTGCTGAGGGTATCAGACTGAAAGCTACATTAAGCACAAAAAATTATCCCATATATATTAGAATCAACATGTAGATATAGGTTGCTAACATTTTTTTTTTTTTTTTGCAGTTTTGAGTGTTATTCTGGGTCAATTGTGATAAGGCAAATAATTTCTTCTCTTGTAAATTCTGTTTAAAATTGCTCTAAAAACTGTCATGTTTTATGTGCCAATAAGAACAGAGCAAAGTGCTTTGTTAGGAATGGACAACAGGGACTGACCACGCTGATATATATACACACAGAGAGAAAACAGATTGCTCAATAATCACACAGACACAGACAGCAGGTAGACAGAAGACAAGGACTGAATCAGATAATTCAAATTTGGGTTTGATCTTGGTCTGAACGACTGCAGGAAGAAGTCTCCATGTTCTTAATTGCAGTACTTTACACTGACTAATATATCTATACCTGTTCCACATAAGTTTGCTGCTCAGAATTTCCCCTTGGAATAACAGCTGTAGAATGATATTTTAAATTGCTAAATAATAAGCATGGTCACTACTGCTATGCACCTATAACCTCAGTGCACCGTCATGATCAGAACATTTTATTTTGGAACTTAAATTGTGCAGTAATGTCACTGACTGCCAGGAGTAAAGAAATGAATCAATATGTTGGTTATACTGCAAAGGCACCCTGGGATTTATCTCACAAGTGATGAGATCTTGGCCACTTTCCTTCCTGTAACTCCGCAACTCTATTCAAACGTTTCAATAGGAAATCTGACCAACTGTACCAGGAGGGAGAAGAGAAAAAGCAAGGAGAAAGATAGAAGTCAAATGTTAAAAATAAAAGTAACAATAAACGTGAACTCTCTGACCTTAAGTAAAAGGGAAAGAAACTGTACAAAGTACAGTGTTGAACAAAGCCTGACTATGATGGAGAAACACCTTCAGCTTACTGCCTGTGCGGGTTGCTTAACAGATGAAATTTAACTATACTTGTTGCTGTTTTCTTTTTCCACTATAATGGGAGAGTCATGGTATCATAGGGTGCCAAGCAGTGTGCTCACTCTTACAAGGTGCCAGCAAGAAATGTCCTGCTAAAGTAAATTCCTCAGAACACTGTAATGCCTTTGCAGTAAAATATAATTTCTAAATGAGAAGAAATCGCTTTTTAGCATGTTTTTTTTTTTTTTTTTTTTTTTTTTTTAATCAAGGAATACCTATGACAGAATGAATCCTTGCATCCTCTTAGGAATCTGTCCCTCATAAGTGATTGCCTGGCCCAGCATTGATACAAGAGGAGGTGGTAAGTCTTACCACAAGTTGACAAGCCGTGCTTTGTTGATACCAGAAGGAGGACTGCCCCTTTCTGAACAAAAACAGAGTGGATTAAGCGGGGCAGGAAGAGAGGAGAAGGGAATGGGAGAAGAGGAGGATGTAAAGTTATTAAATTAAAAAACTGCAAAATAAAAAATAAAAAAAGTGAGTTCAACTTTTTAAAATTAATTTTATCTACGTGTTTGTTATTTTGCCTATGTGGATATCTGTGCACCATGTGTCTGTCTTGTGCCCACTAAGATCACCTGGAATCTGAGTTATAGATTGCGATTGAGCATATATAGATGCTGGAAACTGAGCTCTAAGCTTCTACAAGAGCAGCAAGTGCTCCCAACTGCTGAGCCTTCTCTCAGCCCAGCTTTCCCAATATTTGCCTATTTTTTGCAGACTATTGATAATGAATTTATGTAATGTAAATAAGTGCCACCAACAAAGGAGGCATCTCTCTCTCTCTCTCTCTCTCTCTCTCTCTCTCTCTCTCTCTCTCTCTCTCTCTCTCTCTCTCTCTGTGTGTGTGTGTGTGTGTGTGTGTATAGTTTATATCCATGTGTGCATGCTGGCAAGCACATTTGTGAAGGCCAGAGGAAGATATGCTGACATTGCAGTCTCATTCTGCCTTCTGTTCTTGTTACTTGAAACAGTGACTCTTTGACTCTTCTGATGAGATGGCACTCAGCCAACCCCAGTGATCATCCTGTCTCTGACCCCTTGCAGCACTATTGTCACAAGGCCCCTGGGGACCTACGCAGATCTGTGTGTGTGTCCTGGGATCTGAACTCACGTTCCCATATTTGTGAGTAAGCAGTGTTACCCATTGAGCCAAACTCAAGAATGCACCATTTTTTAGCTGAATCTTCTCCAGAGCAAAGGTCTCCAACATTGTAAAGGTGATAGCCCCACTCAAGTTACTCACATTCCAACACTTGTCTTCCCACTCCACTTTTCATTTGTAGTCTTCTACCAGCTCTTGATTATCTACAAAGTCGGAACTAGTGCAGTTGGCTTTACTTGTTTCATGTCCAGACCATCTTAATTGTTGTAATCAGGTAATATACCAGTATGTGTGTGATCTTATTGATCTTAAAACACATGCATACACACACAAAATGTCCAGATAGTCTAAGAATATATTGTGACACACTTTTTTTTTTGCGTTCATATTAGCAGCGTTACTGAATTGAAGCTATTCATTAGCACTTTTAACAAAGTGATTAAATGAATTTGTTTTGCCATCAAATGTTATATGAGAGTTTTCTCTTATGTGGAAGAAGACAAAAACGGTATTATTTCCCTGTTAGTTTCAATAGTCATAATCAAACTGCATTGAATATGCTACTTCTATAGTCAGTCTTCTACATGACAGTAACTTAAAAATATTGTTCAATAAAATATCTCTGACAAAAATGAGAGGCTTGGCCACTCAAACGCATGCCAGTTTTTCATTCCCTGTTTAAATTAGAAGACAACTCAACAAGATGTAAATATGCATTCAAGTTTGAATGATAAAACAAGTAGCTACAGCAACAGCGGCCTTCAAATGAATTTGTGAATGAGTTTGAGCTACTGTTGGATGCTTTCTAATCTTTATTCAAATCAGTAACATCACTACCCACTGAGATGATGCTCAGCATCTATTTTGTTCTTAGTTTCAAATCAATCTTTAAGCTTTACCCTGTACTTATCCATCTCATCACCAAATATCTTGTAGAAGTCATCATGATTTTTATCTATACTTGAATGGATTTGGGATACACGGCAGAACAAAAGAAATCATATGGGGAAAAAAAAAAAGGCAATGTCTGTGTTTCACAGGCAGAGTAGAAGAGATAGAAGAGAGGTGTGAAAAACATGTCTATTTACCCCAGATAGGAAAACAACAGCAAGTCAAAGTAAGGATTCCATGGAAGTCCAACTTGGCTAACTGATGATTTTACTGAGGTTAGTTACAGGTACACAGGTAACAGCAGATTATATATAGAAACATGGTTGACTCAAAGTCAGTGGAGTAGATCAAAGTCCATTCAAACTTGGGTAATGAAAACTGCATTCCCCAAGATTCCCTGCTCACATGCACAGAAAATTGTTTATTGCTTGTACGTTCTTGGGGAGGGATTCTTGCAAACCTAAGTTTTTCTGAGTTTGTGAGATGTGATTGCTTCTGGGTATTAAATGCTTCCCTCTTCCTTCCTCAAGGGAATGTTTCAGTTGATAGGAAATTGCTGCACAATACCAAGGATGACACTGAATTCACATTCTCTCTCCATCTCCAAGTGATAGAGTTCAACACTCATTGCCCACTGCATTTGATTTTTATGGGTCTACCTCCTCCTCTACTAAAGTATATATTTAGAAATAATAATGGCAAAAAAATATTCTATAAGAGATGTATTTCAGAAAGTGTCTGCACTTTATATTGTCCTTAAGTGTCCTACTATATCATTTTTAATTAGCTAAGTAAATCTCATTTTATGGAAAAAAGACAAAATTTAATTTCATTTTTGGCATAATGATTCTAATTTACATTGATATAATATATTTTATATTAAATTTTGTGTCAATATTTATACATGCATTATTTCCTTTTGAAAAAAAAAACAATTCATTAGGTGAAATTTACGACAAATCTTGAGTTACTAAGTGATATTGATGGGTTGCCAATCATTTATTTGTTACAAAAGGTTGTTGACAATTTATATTCCCACTCTTTTTCTAGTTAGTTGCTGTTAATTACTGACTACAGAAGTTTTTCCTCTCATACTTTTAATTTTTCAGGTCTAGTTTATTTTACATGTATTTATAAAATCCTCTTTATAAGTTAGACAAAGTATTTTGCTTTTAATTTAAAAAAAAAAATGCCATTTAGTTAGCAGCAAGGGCTCCAGGTCATGCTCAAATTTTCCTATCAAGATTTTGCATTTCAGATTAACCTGTAAAGTGGAGGTTTGCCCAGTGCTAAAGCACTTGTCCATCAGGAGAGAGACTCTCAGTTTAGCTCTCACATGGGAAAAGGATAATGTCTGAGAGGTCATTAAGAGGCACTTAAAAGTATTTGGGTCCATTCAATCTCCCTGTTTCCATTCCATTTTAATGTTTGATATTCAAATTTGTATAATCCTCAACAACAAATATTTTGTATGTTTAAACTACCTATAAATAAATCTGTCAGTCCTGAATATTGAGTGTGATGTTTTGTATTATTTATTTTGCTTTGCACCAGTATGAGGTTTGAAAGATTAACTACATGAAAATATAGCCCTTCTCATCTACTTTGATTATAAAGTTCAATGCCTAGATCATTTAATAACAAAATGTTACGTGAACATTAGTACTTAGTGATTTATGTTATATGTAAGTGTCTATAATATTCTAATAATGTTCATGTCATTCTTTCATTTTGTTTTCCTCTCTACCACAAGGAACAATGTATCTCCTAGGAGAAATCCAAAGAAGAAACTCAACAGATTATTTAATATTCTTCACCAAACCCTTTTCTTCTGAGTTCAGGCTTTCATACCTATCTAAATATTAACACTTCACTTCATGTACTATTCATCTGTAAGGAGTAAGGTCTTTTCGCCCGCCGCAGCTGGTCTTGTCCCGCCGCCCCGCCAGTCCCAAATAACGCACAGAGACTCTGTATTTGGCCCATTATGTGTTTCTTATCGGCTAGCTCTGTCTTAAGTATCAATCCATTTCTATTAATCTAGTCTAGTATTTCCACGTGGTCTTCTTACCGGGCAGTGGGGCTGTCGTCTGGTCTCCCCAGCCTCTCCATCTTGACTCCTCTTTCCTACTCCTTCCTCTTTCCTCCTTGTTTCCTAGTCCCTCCTATCTTCCTTTCCTATTGGCCAATAATACTTTATTCCTTAACCAGTATGAAAAACATATTTACAGAATGACATCTCCCATCATTCATTAGCTGTGATTATATACCTAATATAAATACTATATATATATCAGAATGCCAGAGGATAGAAAAGATAAAAGAGACCTCCAAAGAGACCATTTGCCCAACTAAGCATGATGCTTTTATTCATCACTATCATCTATTGATTGTTTAATTTTTCACATGTTAAATATGAATGACAAAGGATTTTTTTTACAGAAAACCTGAATAAAAACATCTGTGAACAAATATTTTATGATTTTTTTTAGATTTTATGTGTCCAACAAATTCATAAGTAATGGCTCCTAGAGAGGATGATTTCGCTGTAGGGTGTTTTCGTTTCAAAGGAAGCTAAAAGACTGGGGATTACTGCAGAGTGAGAACTGTGGAGAAGACAGTGAATCTATTAGAAGCCAGAGAGTCTCTTTATTCCTCTTATTATTCAGGTTTGCACAAGAAAAGCTGACAATCCAAGACATGAGGTGGCAAGGTATGATAATGACCTAATAGCAAACTCACTCAGCATCCTTAACTCTTGCTTGTTAGAGAGACTAGAGAGACGTTGGGTTACTTGCCATTCATGTAACAGTATAAAATGTCTTACCATGTCATATCACAAATTTCTCTAATTTGTCAAGTATCCAAAGTGTCACATAGATACTCCCCAAAATGTATTCTAATCCTTACAATAAGTCTTCTAAGAACAACATAATACAAGTAATGATTTAAGCCCTATTATATATTTATATGCATAAATTAAACAAAGTGTCTCAATATCGTAGGACAAATTAAAAATTTCAGTATTTTTTTTCTATGTGCATACTGTTACCAATATGTATTATGGTGTAGTCAAAAATACCAAGAGTAGGTTGCTTTTCATTTCTTCATTCTTGGTTCAAATCTGAACAAAAAAAAAAAATGGTTCAGTGGTTAAATACACTTGCTGTTCTCTCAGAAGAATTGGGCTCGGTCTCCAGCACCCATATGGCTGCTCACAGCTGTCTGTAACTCCAGTTCTAGCAGATCAGATGGCACCTGGAATCCCTATGCATCTGAAATTATGTAGAAATACCCACATTTGCAGACACACACACACACACATACATGCTTGAAAATAAAATAAACCCTGCAGTCATACCCAGTTCTGCCGAGCAGTTAGGCCATGGGCCCTCAGCTGTCTCTCTGAATGGGGCCTGCATGCATCTGAGTTTGATCTTATTGTAACGCACTGCTACATGTTGAGATGACAAAACATTTCTCTCCCATGACACCCATAAAATGAAAATGCTAATGATTATTCTAATCTTCTTTTGTGAAGATTTTTATGAGATTTCCTATGCAAAATATGCTGCAGAGAACACAACTGATCGCTCTAATATTAAACCAAAATTCTTTTTGACATTTAGGGAAACCACGAATGTGAAAATTTAAAAATGCGTTGCTCTTATGATTATGTTTTTATTTTGTGGCTATTCACTTCACTTTCTGGCTAGGCATTGTAATCTATTCAATGTCATTGAACTGTGTAGGAAAGAAACAAAAGGAAGTATTATAATTGGGGTAAAAAAATCCATATTCAAATGAACAATGTGTTTACCAAAACTGTAGACTCAATCAACAACCCATAAGTATAATTATTACTGAAAAATATATACTTACACTACCCTATAAGATGAAGCAAACACATTAGGAAAATAAAACTCTAGAAAGCACATTGCGTCCCTTAATGAAAATCAGTAAAAATTTTACGTTACAATGAGAAAAGGTAACATGCAAAGTTGATTGTAGGAGGAAATGTATGCAGATGGCTAAGTTTGCCAGAAAACATCTCTGAAGGTATCTCTCGAGTAACTAATAAGAGTGGTTTAAGTAGTCTTTCAAGAAGATTGCTTTATGCGTGCATTAACATAGAAGAATAATAGATTAACACAAGAGAATGTGAGGAGTCCCAGACAAGCCTGTGTTTGCAGGACTTTGATGCACATTAATTTAGTGTATTTTGTCATATATCCTTGTGCGTGTATATGCATGTATTTATAGCCATGTTTGTGTGTGTGTGTGTGGTCAAGTTTCCCGTTGTTCACACTCACATTTGGGAGGTAGATGTTGATACTGGCTGCTTTTCTGGATCAGTATCCAACCTTATGTATTGAGTTAGACATCACACTTGAACCTGAGCTCTGTGACTTGGCCCATCTAGCTCCTGGCTTGCTTCTAGGGAGCACCAGGACTGCAGATGAGGTGCCATATCCATCCTCCACTAAAAATGTTCCTGATATCTGAGTTGGAGTCATCCGGCTCCTAGGGTACGTGCTCTATCAACTGAGTCACTGCCTTGGCCTGCTTTTGATGCATTCTAAGCTTGCCACCCCGAATCAGTCCAGGAAAGCTTGCTCTGTAAACTTTCTTAGCCAGTACATTGTTTTCACGATGTGTAAATTCTTCTTAAACATGATTTGATGAGTAGTAGATGTAATGCATTTTCTTCCCCCCCCCCTTTTATTAGAAGTGGATTCTTTTCTCATGCAGTATGTCCTGATATCTGCTCCCTCTACTTTTCCCCGTTCTTTCCCATCCTCTTTCTGTCTCTCATTAGAAAAGAGTAGGCTCAAGGAGATAATAACAAAACATATAACAAAATAAACACAATAAGGTGAAGCAATAATTACCACAAGGAAGATGAACAAGACAAACAAAAAGAAGGAAAGGGACACAAGAGAAGGTACAAGAATCAGGGAGCCTTTGGTCTCACATGTCAGAGACCCATAAAAATACCAAGCTTAAAGCCATCACATGTGTGTTTGCAGAGGCTCTGTGTTTGCTTTGGAAGTCTCTGAGTCTTTATGAGCCTTTCTTAAGTTGAGTCAGCTGGCCTTGTTTTCCAGGTGTCCGCTCTCACCTCTGACTCTTAAACTTTCTTTGCCTCGGTTTGTACAGGTTTCTCTGAGCTCCGAGGGAAGGGATTTGATGGAGATATCCCATTTAGAACTGTCTGTCCAAAGTCTCTTTCTCTGCCACTGTCTAGCTGTATGTTTGCAAAAACACATTTTTAATGTTAGTTAGCCACTGGGAATTTTCTCCAGCAATTGTCTACTTCATTTTCCATATAGCTATTGTTATCATTGTTAATTGGTTAATAATACTGCACTGAACAAAAAGTCATTTATTGTCTTATCAAACATTGGGTGACCATTATCCGGGAGTGACACATCTTCTAACTATGCTATATTTTTAAGTAATATTAAGTTTTAATTTACAAATGTTGTAGAGAATATATTGAAGATTACCAATATTTCTTCATGTAATGTTGTCTAATAATGATAAACATATTTCAATCCAAGTTCAGACCTATGAAAACACACATCTTTTTCTTGTTTGTTTGTTTTTTGAGACAGATTTTTCTCTGTAGCTTTGGAGCCTTCCTGGAACTTTCTTTGTAGACCAGATCTGCCTATCTCTCCCTCCAAAGTGCTGGGAGTAAAGGCGTGTGCCACCACCTCCTGGCAAAGCACGTATCTTTTAACATATATTCTTTGCACAATCCTTTTGTTTATCACTTGCTCCCATCTTAAACTTGTTTTATGATAATAGCAAATATTGTGTCAATGTTCCCACTGTCATATTAAATGTGACAAGCATAAAATGAGCAGGACATTTATTTCACCAACTATAACCCTAGAACTTAGGAGGAAGAAGCAAGAAATTCAGGATACCAAGGTCATGTCCAACTCTGTAGGAGAATTTCAACAAAAATAATAAAAAGTTAAAAATATAATTTTAAATCTTTTTTGTTAATTAAGGCATCTTTAATGTATATTTATAATTGATCCTTTGAACTTCTTTATATCAATTGCTTTCATGTTGCTGTATAAAAAATTTGTGACAAAAAAGGCAATTTAAGGATCAAGAAGTTTATTTTTTTATTAATTTTGTAATTTCAAAAACCTGGGCCAAGAATGACAAGAAAGGCACAGTGGGAGAGAAGGGAAGCGGGCAGATCACATTTTTATCTGTACAGAGGAAGCACAAGGCAAGAAGGGAAGGGGGGAGACTAGAAATGCTCATGTGGGTTATAAGGATTCAACTCTCAGATCACGCCGCCTTTCTCAGCCCTCAATAGACACACAGACTCTATATTAATCACAAACTGTTGGTCAGTGACTAGGACTTTTTATTGTCTAGCTCTGTCTTAATTATTAACAAATAGCTACTGATCTATGTATGTCTACATGGTCTTGGCTTACTGGAGAATGTCTGGACCTGTTACTCCGTTTGCAGCCTACATGGCACCCGTTCCTGGATGGCGCTCTAAGCCTACCTTTCCCAGAATTCTCCTCATCTCCTAGTCCTACCTATCTTTCTGCCTCATCGGCCAAACAGTATTTTATTGATCAACCAATAAGAGAAACATATATGCAGAAGGACAACCCCCCCATCAATACTCTGTATATTTTATCGTCCTGTATATTTTAACATGTTTATGAACAGACTTAGTTCAGTTGAGTTTTAGTAGTAAGAAATGATTTTACTCTATTGACAGTCTTTACTGTATTTGTAAAAGTTATTTATATTATCTTGATCAATTAAAGTTTTTCACATGTAAACTACTATACTAATTTCTCACCATTTTAAACCATGTAATTCATTTGTATTATTTAAATCTAACTCACCCTCACATTTTTTTTTTCTTATAAAAGGATAAGTCTTGCCTTTCTCTGTGTCCTGCTTTGTTATTCGTCTCACACCACATTCATAAACCTTATGACTTTCAGGTCACACTTTTATGTTGTTAACAAAGTGTTCCTCCTATCTTGTTCCATTGGGTTATTTTTCCAAGGATGCATTTGGGATATTTTTTATGTGTGTTTTATCTTAAGTAGTACATGTTGCAACATATATTTAGTTAGTGTCCTAGTTCTGAATCATTCCTATTTTGCCCAGATCAATCCTACTAGAGTGTATTATTCATGTGGTTTTATTGGGTTAATATTTTATTTACATGTTTGTATCAATATTTATATGTAAATTGTCATCATTAGGAAACATTTGGCTAGTATAGTACTACTGTGTAAATAAACAAAGAACTTACCAGTTTCGTATGTGTCCCTGAATTCTGTACACAGGGTTTAGCCTTAGTTATTTGACCTGTTATTTTAAAAGTCCTAGGAATATTCAGAGTATTCACTTGCTAGTCTTTCAGGAAGCAAGTATGCCACAAGCAAGCAAGGGTCAGCATTGGTATATTCTCAAGAATCTGCCTCAGAGGCTTACATCTTTCAACCAGGTCCCACCTCCCAAAAATTTTCACAATTTGATCCCAATGCAAGATCAAAAATAGAAATCAAGGTTCATGCAAAAAAAAATGTAAGATACATTTAAAATCTAATTCATAATATGTATTAAAAATAGAAGTACATACTATGAGTCTTTATCATAAAAAATTTTTATCAGTCAAAATCATTTTTCTTTTCTTTTTATTTTGTGACAAGGTTTCTCTGTAGCTTTGGAGCCTGTCCTGGTACTTGCTTTGTAGACAAGGCTTACCTGGAACTCACAGAGTTCTGCCTGCCTCTGCCTCTGCCTCTTGAGTGCTGGGATTACAGAAGTGTGCCACCACTACTCAGAAGTCAAATTCTTTTGGAGTCAAATGTATTTATGTTCTCTTCACTTCTCAATTATTTTGTGTGTTTTTCTATTTGAAAATTTTTGCAGACCAAGTCCAGGCAGCATAATCTAAGTTCTCATCCACCCTCATAAGGTTGTCCTCCTGTGACAAGCCTGTCTGCACACACACTCCTTAGTCTTCAGGTATAGCATGGGTGACTTCACTAAGTTTAGTGAGCCCTGGCTGTCCATTGAGCAGCTTACATTTTTGAGCTCAGTAGTGCATCTTATGTGCCTACCCCAACTGCTGTGTCTAGATCAGACACTCAATCAACACAAGAAGCCCACATGTTCAGGTCTCACTTGAAAACATGGTCCTATGCCCTCAAATATTAAGTAGGTCTATAGCAACGGTCTTAATAAAAATTACCTAGATGAATCTCAGGACATGGAACTTAAAAAACAATCATAAACTTTGTCAACACATTTAAAGTTTAAAGAAAGCATAAATGAATGCTGAATAAGTGTAAAGAGAATAAGCACTGTAGTGTTACCAAAAAGACACAAGGAGATATTACAATCTGAACTATGTGTGCAACAAACTCTAGTGGACTAACTTTCATTTTTAAAAAAAGTTAAGTACATGGCTTGAATACAAAGATTGATATCAACATATAGAAAAATCTATGAATTCAATGCCCACTTTTTTCTAATAGACAGGTTAAACTCATGGAAATTAAACAGCTCATTAATTGATGTTGAGTAGAACAAAGAAAACACTAATGCATAAATTAAAATAATAATAAAACAGCTCTAAAACCAAAGGAAATGAAACAGGCTAACAAAACCTTGGGGATGTATTGAAAATAGTGCCTATGAGAGAAATTTATAACTTTAAGTACCTATATTAAAAACACAGAAACAGAACAAACAAAGGGCTTTATGACACAACAAAGAAGTTGGAGAAACATAAATAAGCCATATACAGCTCTAATAGATGACAAGAAATTTAAAAATCAGAATATAAATCAATAAAATTAGAAAAAACCCAATACAGATAATAAGGGACACTTGCTTTCAGGGAAGATAAAACATTAACATATTGTTGGCCTAACAAACAAGAGAAAAAGAGAATAGAATCAAATGAACATAATTAGAAGTAAAGAGTCAGAATTACTACAGACTTCAAAGAAATTAAAAATATTATAGTGGTATGTAGTAAAATCTTGAACTCTATTAAAAAAATCTAAAAGAAATGGACACATTTATAAATTAATTTTGACCATCAAAGTTAAACCCAGAAAAGATCTACTACCTAAATTGACTCTTAACAAATAAGGTGATAAAAACATCATGAAAAGTCTTATGAATAAAAAGTTTCCAGGTCCAGATGGATTCATAGCAGAATTCTACCAGACTTTCAAGGAAGATCTACAACAATTCTTTTTAAAACTCTTCCCATGAATCCTGTATTACTCCAATACCAAAAACCAAATAAAAAGGCACAATAACAGCAAAGGAACTTGAAAGCCAATATCCCTGATGGACATAGATGCCTTCAAATAATGGTCTCCAAGAACATGGAGCATCCAGGAATAAACCTATCAAGGAGTTGAAAGACCTCTATAATTTTTTAAAAAATGAATATCTTCAGAGACTGAGAAAGGCACTATATATGTAAAGACCTCATTGCTCATACATTGTCTATATTAATGCATAGGTGTATGAATATGTGTACAATATGTTCATGCATATATGTAAATATGCATGTATATGTGTTAATTTTTATTTTGTTTGTTTTGTGTGATATGTGTTTAATGTACATATGTAATGTATGTGTGTGTATTTGTGTGATAGGTGTTTATGTGTGATATATGTTTGCTGGTTTCTATGCATATCTGTTTATGTGTGTAGAGTATATATATATATATATATATATATATATATATATATATATATGTGATACCAGCATATCTGTCTTGGTGTGTATGCTTGATGTGTATGTCATGTGGTTTTGGAGAGGAAATTGGAGTATTCACCTATTGTTTAAACATCAGTTATTTCTGAGCAAAGAATTGATTTAAAATCACCTTCGGGTACTGAGGAGATGGTTCAATCAATAAACAGTCTCTGTGTCAGCATGAAGACCTCAGTTCAGGTCCTCAGTAGTCATGTAAAATGTCTGTACACACGTGCGTACATCCACACTAATAAGCATATGAAGCACACATAGCATCCCCCACAAAATATCACACACAGAGACACAAGTATATACAAGTCAAAGTAAACTAAGCCATTAGCCTTTATGTTCTTCATGAAATTTAAGAATATTTAGTATGAATTTAAATGTGACATCTCATGACAAGCAATTATTTATTTATAAAGCAGGATTTTACTATAATTTTACTGTCTAAGTCAATGGCACACAGAGACATTCATTGAGTGTGAACACACTTTTGTACTTGTAATGAAGTAAAAGAAGCAATCAGAACTCTTTGTTAAGGCTTTTGATGTAAATTATGGAATATAAGAAGAGTGAACAGGGCAGGTGCAATGAATTACTTGCCTCAGTTACTCATGCATACCCAGTGCTATTAACATATTTTTTTACTCCATGGAGTTATTGGGGATTGTTTTCTTGCTTGGATGAATGAAGCATGGCAGGCTCAGAATTGTCTTGGGAGCAGATATTGCGACTTACAGCAGATGGAGGGGGCCAAGTCTTGTCACACTGGATATCTTCAAATGATAGAAAATTTAACAAAGACTTATTTCCAACTATTTTCTATCCTAGGGAGACCCTTTATTAATTATCTTTTCTTGGTCTTGCAGAGAAGTACAACTGTTTAAAGATGGCCTTGAGAAGTGTTTTCAGTTAATTAAAGTATACTTGGTTCCTGAGAGTGTTTTATTTCTGCTTGCAAAAATACCAGGTGTCATTAAAAAAGAGACACACGTGACAGACTGTTCTCAAAATCAATGGTATCCAGATAGGGTGCAATAAGGTAAAGCTAAAGACAAATTGTATTTAATTATTGCTATCTAAAATAAGAATTTTTTGTGAACACATACTTCCAAAAGTAGGATTGGATTTGTGATAAAATATGAAATTAAGCTCTTTGGGGGAAGGTTGAAACAGGATTTTCCAGTGTAGCTTTGAAGCCGGTCCTAGAACTCATTCTGTAGTCCAGGATGGCCTCGAACTTGGAAATCTGCCTGCCTCTGCTTCCCAAGTGCTGGGACATTTTAAAGGTGTGTGCCACCACTGCCTGGCTTTGAAATTAACCTTATTTGCAATTATAGTTGATCACTTTGTTAATTTCTCTAACTGTGAAAATAATATGCTTCTAAAGTAATTTTTTCTTCATATTTTTGTCTGTGAATTGAAATTATAAGACTGAATAAAACCTGCCTCATAGAGACAAACATGTGGCTGCATGCTATGTAAATCTTCTGATAATCCGCTACTGTTTAGACTTCATTAACCCACTGAAAATTTACTTCAACTTTTCCAACATCTCCCTCCCAGTTTTACTTCTCACTTAGATATGGAGAACCTGAGCTCAATAGTTTGGAAGAACATTGCTTAGGTGTCATTCAAAAAATTGATGAGAACCTTGTTCTGTGACACGCCAGAGTTCATTTTAGTCCAGAGCTAATTTACATATCTACTCATAACATGAACAGATAGACTGCATTGTGACATATGAAAGATAGTCCTTTCAAGGTTCCCGTGGAGTGATTTACTCAAGAACTACTGAGTGCTCAAGGCTAGGCTTAGGCTATGGAGATGGTGGGAGGGATGTCAGTAAGAAAGAACTCTGCCTATCTACTTGATGGATGGGAAGAATGGTCGTGAAAATTATTTTCTCAGTGTGAGGTGACAGAGGAGACAGAAATGGCACTAAGAAGAGGAAGCCAAGGACCAATATGATTTTCAGGGAAGATATAGAAGTGAGAATATTCTGGGATTGTGGAATCTTTTTTGTGACAACTTTGTTTCTATTGCTGAGAAACAGAAATGTATATCACTTATATCAGAGGATAGTGTATGCATGAATGCTTGTTTTGTGTGTGTGTGTGTGTGTGTGTGTGTGTGTGTGTGTGTTTTCTATCTTATTTTTAAAATTTACATTTGGTCCCAATTCAGTCACTGGAAATAACATCTGCTGATTGCATGAGACAAAAATCCTCTTGGAATAATGGGTTTTCTGAGTGCATACTCTAATGTGTTGCAAAGGTTCTGGTGTCTGATGTCCTTTTCCTCAGACTGTATCATCATTACTTGAATACCTTCTGCCACCTTGCAATCCTCATGACAAGATAAACAGTGGAGAAATCCCCCCAGAATGTTTTTAATATCTTGCACATAGACTAAGTTTCTATATAAAGACTATGATCTAACCTTAATCTTTTAAAAAAATATTTTTACATTTTGACACAACAAAAGCTTTATTACTGTCACTGATGTTTTCCCAAAATTTGCCAACTAAGTTTAATACCTGAAACCCCACTTCAGCAGAATATAATTTTAGTAATTTTAAAGACCATTTTCATGTTATCTCTATATAAATCTCTATTTCGGACATTCACGTATTCGTATGAACCCAGAATCACACAGTAGTTAAAGAATTTGCCTATACCAGAAGGTAATAGATGTATACTTCAGTTAGAGATTAATCCAGAGTTCTGACAGTAGTGGATTAAACACGACAGACCCATTGTATTACCTCTCCTAATGAGAAGTCCATAGGAAGGCAGCTATAGCTCCTGTAGGTCATAGCTGGATAAAATCTTGGCCACAGGATAGGGTCCAGGTATTCGTGGCTTCAAAGTGGAATTGGTCTTCTGCCCACACCTAGGCAACTTCTCATGCCCCCTATTGCATTCCATCTATGCACTGGTAAAATTCAGATCCATTTGAAGTTTCAATCTCCAAAGCTTATGAATCTGCCAGTCAGATTTTTAGCCTCAGCACTGGTACAATGTTTTCCCATGACTCTTCCTCTTTCTGCCACGAGCAAGGGAAGCTTGTCTTTAATGTAATTCTTACTGGAGTTAAGCAATGTCATTTGGTGACTTCAGCTTGCCACACGGAAGAGGATGATGTTCAATGTACTGTGACGCTGCCTGGAACTGAACATTTTGTGATCACAAACACTTTCTCCACAATGCCATGAAAATGAAGAGTCGACAAATTCTCTTGGGTTCGAATTTTGGAAGAACATTGCTCATCAGATTAGCAGTGAATTCAGAGACAACACTCCTTCATGACTACTTAGATTCACACTATTGGCACATTTGTGCCTAACTTGATTTCTTTATCATAGTTATTTGGGATATTGCTATATATTTTACATGATCTGAATGTAAAAGTCTTATTGCTAGGCAATTAAGGTTTTCTGAATGAATTTTAATGAGTTCAATATGAGAGAGACACTTGGGAGCACCTCCATCACCACATACTTCTACAGCAGTGGATCCTTGAAATCTTCTCTCCTTGGTTATGCTTCTAAAGGTCAGAGTGTTCTGTCCTGCATAGTGTCCAGTTCTTCAGAGATCATCATCTGGCCCAACTCTGCCCACACCTAGGCAACTTCTCATGCCCCCTATTGCATTCCATTTATGTACTAGTAAAATTCAGATCCATTTGACGTTTCAATCTCCAAAGCTTATGAATCTGCCAGTCAAACCTCTACCTCTACCACAGCAGTGATAGATTCACTTGAAGCCTTTCGCAGCCTCACAATTTCTGACTCTGAAACACTCTGAGCATTCTGGTTTTGTTTTTGTTTTTCCCTTGCCAGCATAAGACAAAGAAAATACTAATTGTCTGAAAAGTAGAAACATCTGTAGATTAATTTTAGTACAAGTTTTGGTGTGGGAATGACTGATCTTAGAGAGGCAAGGCTATAAAGTGCCTACATCCCTTATAAGCAATGGAGAGAGGAACTATCAGAAGTTCTCTCTCTCTCTGTGTGTGTCTCTCTCTCCTGAAACCAGTTTCCAAGGTGAATTACTGAGATATCTCCCCACGTGAAAATGAAGAAGGTGGTTTCAATCTGCTGTGCTTCCTTGCGACTTTCTGAAAACTATGATATCATTCACCTCATCTTCTGCCACTTCCCTCTCTCAGGTCCCATTTGTTTTCTGTGCAAACTGATTTGAAATAATCTGAATTCTCCCAAAACAAAAAATAAACAGCAACTCAAAATTTATATCGTTTTATCGAAGTTGTGAAAGTTCTCGTTTATGTAAAATGTGAAGCTTTGCGGTGGATAACAATTACCTTCCAAAGTGGATAAAACACTGTTGCATACAAATATATTGCAGCTCAAAATTACATCTCTTGGATGCTGGAAAAGAAGTAACATTGAGAAAACAAATAAGCCAATATTACATCCTACTGCAGTCCCTCAGTGGGCTGTGTGCTATTTCTTCATGAATAAAGATGGAGTAAAACCACATTTGTAGCATAATAAGAAAAGGTAATTAGTGTCATCTATTCACCACTGTTAGAGTTTGACTATAGCAATTTGATTACGTTTATCACATTTTAAACTTTGAGTAAGTTTTTCAGCTCTGTAATCCAGTTAGTGCTGAAGTGTGGAGAATATAAGTCAGCTTCCCAGTATGATTGATGAGCGTGAACACAGAGAGATAGGACTGTTTAAAATAAAGAAAGTAAGGAATGAAAGGGCGGAAGGGGGGTAGCAATATAGATAATGCCAGGTAGTTTTAAAGTAAATTTTTTATAAGTAAGTTTGAATCTGCAGCACATCTTATGTAAAAACAGTAGTCCTCAAACAGAGAGAAAAGTGTGTGTGTGTGTGTGTGTGTGTGTGTGTGTGTGTGTGTGTGTACAGTATCCTAAAAAAGAGAAAGAAGGAGAGAGACAGGTACAATGACACAAACAGTGAGAGTAAGTCCATGTATCTACATGTAACAAAATGAAAAGATATTTAGGGTAAGCATCTCATTTAATATGGATTTAATAGTGAACTAACTTCTGATTTCAAGTGAGAAATCGACTAAGTATAGATGGTTTACTCAACTTTACACAGTAAAACTTATTTGTTGTAATACCAATGACAATTACTTTTTTTATTTTGCTAGTTTTAGGATTTTCAACTGCAAGTGAATAAATGAAATATCAGTCTCATATATTTATAATTTCTTGTGGAAGCATTGATTAACTGAGGTATGTTTGGCTTTGTTTATTTTTATAATGATAAGATACAAACAGTTTATTAGCATTTGGAATTACTTGAGAATAGTTTAAAATAATGAGACATGTGGGAAAACAGAAATACTCACTGAGTGTTTCTGATGACCTGTGGTGACTCAAGGGTGAGAAGAGAAGAAAATTAACGTGAGAGATGCTTCATGTAGGAAGGTCATGGATGAAGATGTGAAACCACAGCAAAGAAGTGTAGAGAGAGAACAAAAAAGGCAATTTAAGAAACGACTTCAGACACGCTTGAACTAAAATGGACAACTAGTAGACTAGAAAGACCACAGCCGTTCAATATTCAAGAGGACTTACTCTTGTAAAGGACCCAAATTTCCCTCCAAGCAGCCAGCTTGGGTGACTCACATCACCTTTAACTTCACCTTGAAAAGGTCTGATGCTAACTCCCAGCCTCTGTGCACACCTGCACAAAACCACAAATGGCCAATATATATGAACATAATTAAAAATAGAAGTAAAATTCAAATAAGTTAGTAGTTGCAGTATAGATATAACTCCATCTGCTTCTTACAGAACCACACTGCCCAAAAGATGCATTGGGATTCTGTTAAGTGAGTCTATATTCAAATAACTTTTGCCGTCTCAGAGTAAAAGACGGCAAGCAGCAAGTTCTAGGTAAATTATTTGCAAACTAATATGAAGCAAGGGAAGTAAAACCTATATCAATCAGTTTTATTTTGAAAGATGAGTCTAGAAGGAACTAAAATTATTAGTGATAATGACAATAGGGAGAGAAGAATTCTAGTCAGAATGCACAGGAAATGTAAGGACACATTTTCCACAACTTGTTGTGTGGCCCTGTTATAATCTGACAATAGAGCACAGTACACCGAGCACATCTTGGTGAACCAATTACTGTTTGAGGTTACTTGATTGTGAGTGAGAGGTTGGTTAGAGGAGCAGAAATGACTCAAAGACATTTTGCAGCACAAAAAGATCACATCACATTAGTGATAGCTCACGATAGCTAAAATCCTAGATCACAAGTCAATGATTTCCAGACAGCTCAAAACACTGGAGACTCTCTTAGGCACCATTCATAGTTGGAGCCTTTTCCAAAGGAATCCAGCTCAGGTAGCTTCCTCCAAGAATCTTGGCTGGACCCTGTCCTCTCCCAGGTGGCTTAATTGGTCTGAGCCTTGTCCAGGCAGCTCAGTATTTCTAACACTGTCTCTCAGTGTTTAATTCCTGAGCTTGTGTGTGGTGTGGGATGTTGTTCCTGCCCTCAGACAACCCTGTTGGTTCACTTCACTTTTTACCAACTCATTTCTTTCAGGGGCATCCTTCTGATAGAGTTGGTTTTTATCTCAGAGAAAACTGATGATACACAACAACAAAACATCAGCCTTGCCCTTTCCATAGAAAAGGGACTTTTCTGATTTCTCCTTTAACAATCATGGTTATTTCTAGTTCTCCTTTGATTTCATACAGGTTAGGTACGGCTGCATGCTTGTTTTGCGTCTGGCTTTTTATTCCGTAATTAATTGTGGTTTGTCTATATTGTTCGGTCATTTTTGGTTGATGAATGATATTGAGTGGGACAAATGAACTGCTCAAAGTCCATTCTCAAACAAGAATTGATACAGTACAGACACAGGATGAAGAAGAAATGTTTGTAGAACTTCCTGTACTTATGTTGGCCAGGTACATAGGAGCTTTGCTGGTGCATTCTCAGTGGTAGAATCCTTTCTGTAACTGCTTCGCCTTTGAGGAAATGACAATCGTTTCAAATCTGGATGCAAATTTGTATAGTTCTAAGAACAATTTATAAGCTTAGCTACCTCTACTTTCTTGCCAGTATTTGATATCATTCATCTATTTGTATGCATACATTTTAAAGTAATGACATAATTTTAAAGAATTCTTAGGTTGTCAGTAACACTGATTGGAAATTACATTTTCCTCCATATTTGTTGTTCGCAACACTACTCATAACATACATGCATAATTTTAATTAATAACCACATCTCTATTTTCATTCATTCATTTTATTTATTAGGTCAGCATGTTATTGTAGCTTTGTTGTTCTCAAAGTCAGACTTTTACATTAAGACACGTTCCTTATGCTCTTTTGAGAAAGGTTTAATGATGGCTCTCTGCCTTTACAGTAATATCAGAATAATGTCATGGACTGAGAAATCCTTTCGCCCTTGCTGTTAAAAAACAGCTCTTCCAAACTAAACACTGGTATTCAACCACCATCTTACTGTCTCCATCACACTTGGATGACATATTTGTTCTCATACATTCTCTGATTTAATTTATTAATATTTTATTGATGGAACTGACATTAATATCAGTGAGATATGTTTCTTGTCTTTTGTTCCTGTAAAATTTTGTTTGGTTTTGGCATTAGAGTATTTGGAGTCTAGTGAAAATATTACTAAAATGAAGTCTTGCAATTTGTTCAGATATGAAGTGAACACTGTTTCTACTTCACATATTGTAACAATGAAGTTATGTGGTAATATCTAGTTTTTAGCTGAATATTCATATGCCAAAATAGCTTCGCTCTTAAATATACTACCTGAATTTTTATATGGTACTTCAGGGTTCTAAGAGTGAAAAATTCAGGAGTAGAAAGAGATATTGCATATATGTTTAAAAATACACACTGAAAATCACTTGCAATGAATAAATAGAAAGCAATAATTGAAAATTTACCTAGAAAACTATGTTCATATAGTTTGGATTAGGTAACAGTGATAACTTACAATTATCCTCAGAGATGGCAAAGTAGTCTTATTTTATGTTAACATAATAACAACTGCACTAAGTAATGACAGAAAGATGAACAAATATATCATGGCACCCAGTGTGGAAAAAAGCAAGTGAATCCAATAGATTCCTAGATTTTTCTGGGGAGAACCAGGAAAGTGCCATGTGATTTCCAATTAGCTAAGAAGGTCTAAAAGAGAATTAATTAGGAAGTGGGACATCAGTTACAGAACAAAATAGTGCTGAGGAACTTCTCAGAACAGCTCACATACCTGATCAGTTTAGACAGCATCTCCAGAGGCCTCCGAGTCTACATTCCCTTCAGTGAGGATTCTCTCTCAGAGTATATGTAAATGCATAGGAGGTGTCACTGTGACATTGTGAAATATGCATATAGCATATTTTATTTAACTACATATTCCATATTACAGCTACAGATGTCCAGTAAAATCAAACTCCAAGCTGGTTTGCCACAGATTGGATTTTAATAGCAAGTTGAGAGTAAAAAATAGCACTTTTTAAAAATAGCTATGTTTTTTATTGTTAACATTACAAAACTACAAGAGCTAATTTTTATAATTTAAGAAAAGTGTTGTATGAGAGAAACTCACCATGCCACAGGGTGAGGAGTCAGAAATGGGTGGCAGGTGAGGTGGAGATAAGGACCCTATGTTCTCAAGACTACTTTGGGTGACCCTGGAAAGCCGGGGTGCTAGTCACATCCTGGAGTAGCTCACAGCTTCACTTTACACTGTCCAGAATTTTCTGGACTGCCAGGTGCCTCCTGGACCTACAATAATGTCATTCTTGTTGGATCCAAATTGACTCCCTATAGCTTAAGTCACCAGATCCTTTCCCATGACTTCAGCATCACCTGGTAATGTTTGGTAGTCTCTATGGCCAACAGCTGGCAGTTGTGCAACAGCAGCTGATTAGAAATGGTCAGTGTGTCACCAAAAACATCCCAGTGAGGCATAGAAGTAAGACCTAAGGATCTGCGATTCCTACTGTCCCAGGAATTCATAGGCACAGGCCACCCAGTGAGTTGCCAGTCAAAGGGTGGGGACCAAGGGCTCTGAGCCCAAGAGAGACATAGTTCCTTGGTACCAGGACTTTGAGAAAAGCCAAAGGGCAAGAAAAGGACCATGCTTGAAAGAGGAAACTGCACATCCAAGGGAATGGTCATAAATGGATAACCCCACCAAAGATCCAATTGTCGGTACTGAATGGAAGGCAAAGCCATCCACTAATGAAAAAGCAGATTTGTTTAAGTGGAAGAGAACAGACCTATGGAAGGTGAAGCAAGTAGGTCAGGCTCTGGCATGAAGCGATCACAAAGTTCTGGGAAGCAGCTTTTTGGAAGACTTATTCCACATGAGTGAGGCAGAACAAGATCCAAAATGGCTTTTATCAAGCAAGGATCTAGTGAGAAAGGCACAAGCCACCTCAGTTATTAGTTAACTCAGGGACAGGGGACCAAGGGACCAGAGGGTCTGAGGCTGGCACAGGCCTCCCAGTGGGTGTCAAGCAAAGTGTGGGGGCCTAGGGCTGAGAGCCCGAGACAGCCTTGGTTGCCTGATACCAGGACTAAAGGAAGCCAATAAGCAGGAAACGATGCTCTAGAGACAAGATGAGTCCTCTCTCCTGGGAAGAGACTAAGATGGGGATGGTGGAATGGCTCACGCCGATTGGATGGAAGGATCCAGCGATCCAGAGAATCGAGGCTGTGAACCAGGTTCCAGGGTACTGGTGTGCCTCATACTGACTGTTGGCAGGAGGAAATACCAGGAGAGCCTTCCTGTAGGTCAGGGAACCGATGTTGTAATTTAAGAAAGGCATATGCAAGAGAAAGGTGCCATGCGACAGGGTTCAAGCAGAGGGTTTTTGTTTTGTTTTGTTTGTTTGTTTTTGTTTTTAATTGGGGGAAGGGATCATTAAAAGGGAAAAGGTATAGTGAGTTTTCAACCCGTAAGCACCTGTTGCACTAACCACGCCCATTGGGGGCTGAACCACGTGTAGGCATGTCCAGGGGGTACTAGAACTGGAGCCAGGATCCAGCTAGCTCTCTTGCTATCATGTCTGAGACAGACAACATCCGGAGGCATCCTTCCAACCAGAACCTGCAGCAGTCATCTGTTGCTGGTATAAGTGATTTCTCCCCGAATAAACATCCATCAGCCTATTGCTTCCCAGATTCTTATTTACCACTTTATATAGAGAGAAGCAGGGAGACCCCCTTCCAGAGACAGGAGCAGCAGGAGAAAAGAGAGTGGAAAGAGGAGGAAAGAGAGGGGGAGGGGAGAGAGGAGGGGAGAGAGAGGGAGACAGAGAGAGAGAGAGGAAGAGGAAGAGAGACGGGAATGGGAGACGGGCAGGGCCCTTTTAAAGGGGAACACAGTGAATGTGCACAGGTGGTGCTCTTAATGGTTGCAGCTGAGGGAGTATCCTGCCAGAACCCCAAGGACAGACCAGTACAGATGCCTGAATACTAACATTAACTACACTCAATACTGCTGGCTAAATAAATAAATAAGCACTGTAAATGATTTACAGATATAACACAGAGCTTGTCATGATGATCCATCTCTCTGTTAAAAAAAAAAAAATCTTCTAGCTAGAAGTTTCACTTATCTCCTTTCATTTTTCTTATTTTAAAATTAATTCACATTGCACAAATTTCAATGAAGATACTACGCAGAGTGACTTTGCATTGTGCAGATAACCGCTGATATAAACTTATCTTTGAAATGCTGTCATGTGTTTTCTAAGAAGGGCATTCTCTGGCATGTGATGGTTCAATAGTTAGCTCAGAGTAATTAGTCCCAACCCAGGGTTATCATTTACTATTCAGAACCCACGTTTATTCCACATACTTACTTAAAAATGTCAGTTTTAAACCAAAAATTCAATTCAGGCTCTGTGCAGTAATTCTTCCTGACTTATGAGCTTAAACCATATTTCCAGGGAAGGAAATCTGGGCTCTTAGCAGAACATCCTGTTAGGAGGCACAGGCTTACTCCTTGAGGAGAGAATTAATCATTTGGCTTGTATGTATTATGTGACTTTCCTACTATAAAAAAACATCAGTAAGTATTCTAAGAGCTTTGTCGTCTCTGTTGTTTATTTTATCTGTTTATTGATATTGACTTAGAGGTTTCTTTTTAATAGATGCTATAATACAACAATGATTTTTGATGCTTAAATCATGCTCATGTGGACATAACATGCCTGTTTTAGATAGCTTTTGTATTTTTAATTACATTATAATTATTGTTTGAGAACTCTCTGGCTGAAGGTTCTAGATTCCTTTTTATGTATTCCCAGGTCAATCCTGGAGGTAATCCATCTCTTCAAGTAGATTTGATTCTTTATAAATAAAAGACATTTATAAAACAAGATTTAGATACTGTGTTTACTACCAGGTTATAAGTATTCCTAGATAATATAGTTAGGGATTACACTGGTATAGTAAAGTGGAGATTGAACAGTTCTCTTCCAAGATCTATAACTTCACTGGCCTTGAGTAGTTAGTTGGTTTCCAGTACCAGCCATGGCTATAAGAGCCAGAGGTTCATGGAATTTGCTATGTGTTGCCTATAGTGCAGCAGGCCTCAAATCCAATTCAAAAGTTAACTGCCACCCCAACAGTCCTGCCATTGTTATTCAAATACACAAATCTTATCTGGCAGTTGATCTTGTAAATCATAAGCAAGCTGGCTAAGATCATTGCTGACTGCCTCTCGCCACCCCCCTACCACACACACAACCTGAGTAACACCTTCTATGACTGTGAAAGCTAGCCAGCTTCTAGGGCACTTCTGACTCATTTCCAGTTGGATTGCTCTATAACATGCTTAAAAGTTCTGTGGCGCCTCCATCAATAAAGTCCTATCACCTAGTTTTGGTGAGCACTCAAGAGTATTGACAAGAACCTATGTTCTTTTGCAAGTCTTTAGTGCTTGTAAGATATAATGGGTGAAGAGAGTACAAACATGGGCAGCCACTACAGAAATAAGTGTACAGGCTCCCAAAAATCTATAGATAGGAATAAAATACAACCCATATTCCCCAATCCTGGGAATACGCACAAAAGATTCCACATCCTAATACAGAGATACTTGTCTCATGTCCGTTTACTTTTTAATCCATTTATTCATTTTATTTGCAATAACTGGGAAATGGAAACAGCCTCGATGTCCATTGATTTGTAAAAAAGATAAAAAAATGTGACAAATATACAGAATGGAATTCTATTGATATTTTTTTTTAAATTTGGACTGAAGCAAGGCCTCAGCATTTAAGAGCACTTGCTGTTAATTGCAAAGGGCCTAAGTTAGATTCACACACCACCAATTTCTCTAACTGCTGGTAATTCCAGCTTCAAGAAACATGATTTCTTTGCTCTCAGCATGGTCTGCATTCAAATCCACAGTTGTAAACACTTAAAGATACTATTCTTAAAGAGAGAGAAATGGAATCATGAGCATTTCAGATAAATGGCCGGAACTTGAAAAAATTATCGTGTGTGGTAATTCAGAGAAGAAAAAAATAGATAATACATGTTCTCTCTCCTATATGGATCCTAACTTCAAATATCTAATTTTTCCCTCAACCTGTGATAGCTGTAAAAGCCAGGAAACAAGAAAGGAAGCATTTGTGAGAGAAGTGTGATAAGAGAGATATGGGGATAGGAGATAAGGCTAAGCAAAGCAAAGTGGGTATAAGAGACGAGTAAGGAAAGCTATTACCTATTGATAAGACCAAATCATTTGTACACAAATAAGAGTGGGAAGGGAGATGACTCGAATGGCTGAAAAATGGCTGGAGAAATTTATTTATTTTTTCTGGGATGGTCTTTAGGAGAATACCAAAAATAAAGCAAGAATGTAAGTGACTGTCACTGTAGTGCAGCTGACGGTGAGCACGTGCATTTCTGTGTTTGGCTGTCCATTATATCCAAGCATTGCACATACTGAAAATAAAGACACGGAGAATGAGCCCATGGCAAAGCACAGCCAAGTGATGGCTCAAAAGACATGAGTTCAATCGTTCTTCTCCTTGTGTGTGTATAGTAGGATCCACATCTAACTATAAACAATTGAGGATCCATGTAAGGACTAGAACTTTAACAATAAAGGATTGTGTTAGCTGGCACTGGTCAAAAAAAAAAAAATGCCAAAGGTCTTCCTCAAGTAGGGACACAGTGTCTGCATTCAAGACATGTGATATAAATACACTTTACTCTTAAGGATAATAATGCATGCTCTGGCTAGAATTCTAAGTGTGTTGATTGCTTCTCCGTTTTTGACTGACAGCTGTGATGTGTGGTTAAATGAGAATAAGGGTCTTTCTATGTCCAGAAAAGCAGAATGCACACAGTAAGCAAAGAGAACGTTTTCCTCTGTGAGTCTAGACTCAACTTATAACAATCAGTCCTTTCTCCTCACCAACCGCAAGGGTAAGGAAAACATTTATTCTTCTCCTTTACAGTCATTCCCCCTTTACTTGCTCAGACAATTTAGAAAATAGCTCTGTGGGGAAACTTCTTCAATAATGCTCCTGTGCTGACATTTCTGGGCACAGTATCCAATTGTGTTGTGTTGCTGGGTACCAGAGAGCCCTCTCTAGCTGACAGCAGCAGTAAATCACCACACCTGGAGAGAAATAAATCCCTGGGATATGGTGAACCATGTCAAAGGCAAAGCCTTTAGAACATTGCTAAACAGTTCTGTCTGTCTGTCTGTTTCTGTCTGTGTCTATTTGTGTGTGTGTGTCTGTCTGTCTGTCTCTATTTTCTCTTTCTCGTCTATAAAATATAAGCCGATGACTTATTTACAGATAACATATCCCATCTTTACAAACTTATCCCACAGGCTTAAGATTGTTTCTCTGAAAATGATTAGATTTTTGTATTTTTCACCTATAAGAACTCTAAAATTTCTGAAGAGTAAACTATCTTTCTTTGGTGTGTGATTTTTTTTAAACATTTTTTGAAAGCCAATTTATGTTATTGAAAGCTAAAACCTTTCTAAGGATGCTTCAAAAATATCCATGGCAGTAAATAATCCAGTTATATGCACATTAAAGTGGGACAAATGTGTTTTTTATAGCTACTGTCTCACTCTGATACTGAATGTGTTGTTGTGCATTTATATGAACAAATGTAAGTTTATTGAACACCTACTGGGTACTAATTAATCTGGAGAAATAACATATTTTGCACAAAGTTTCTTTCCTTAGGCAGCCTAAATTTTACACTTTAAAATCAGCTAAATAGTATTAACTCACTATGCCAATTATTTATTATTTATTAGGGTTAGTGGTATCAAATAGTAGAACAGAATTTCTGTAAGCACTTCTGGGAAAAAAATACCACATCGTAGCTCAGTGTACACTAGAAAAATCATTGAAGGCAGTCATGACAAGCAATGTGCTCACCAAATACAAATTTAAAAATAGTGATCCATGTGTTAAGATAACCTTGAGTCCATTTAATCAAACAAAGTGTATTTGTGCAGTAATCATGGATTATTGCTAGATATGATTATTTTAGGAGTATGTTTACAGACGTCAAATTTTATGGCTTGAATTTTATATTTTGTATGCACATCCATTCTGATAAACTTGTTCAGGTCTATTAGTTAAGAACAGATTTCACTATGATAAAACCTGTATTTGCATCACTGTATGGACACAGGCACACACAAAGGGGAATGTAATGAGTGCAGATGTTATACCATTCATGGATGAAATAAACCTCAGTACTTTCTTCAAGGCATCACAAGATGGAGGGCTAGAAAGGATTCCTTGTCAGACTCTTTGAGGTCACATGTGATATGTGGCACTGTGGTATCCCCATTGTTTGTCCTTTATTCACCCAGTCTTTGATAGTCTGTAATAGTGTCCTAAGAAAGCTAACACAATTCATATCTGAATTCCTCACGATTGACATGTCCTGGATTAACTGTTATTCGTTAGAAATATGGTACTGTGAATCATACTCCAAGGGTTCAGACCCAGCGGCTTAGACTATGTTCATAGTTAGGGCCTCCTGTCCCTTTGAACATGAGGACACAACATTTGTTCCTTTGCCCACCCTGCGGTCTGAAATCTCCAGAATAAGAGCATGTGAACAGTGAGACAATCCCCATCTAGCCATGAGTCTTATTAGTACCAGGATCCTTAACTTCCAAACTTTCACAACAGTGAGGAATACTTAATATCTTGTATAACTCATTTGTTCTTGGGTGTTCTGTTATAGCACTGGTATGTGTAGCAAATAGTAACATGCTCAGAGTTAAATAACAGTAAGGTTCTGAGGGCCACAGACATGAAAAAGACTTGTGTTCAATTCCCTTCACCATGGTATATAATAAATAATTAGATGAATAAATTAGGAATATAGAGTAATTTTTTTGTAGTTAAATCTAGACTGCATGGTATCACTGGAAGACATTGTTATTCAGCCCTGCATAAAATATTTATGGATAGCTTTAGCTTACTGCATTCCTAGAACAACTATTTAGCAAATATATTCACACAGGCACACTGCTGATAATACACTGAACCAGAATAACTTTATGATACAGGAACCTGGCATGTGATGCTGAACCAAACAGCTTATGGGAATGTCAACAGAAAAAGCCATTATAATACCCATACCTCTGATAAAATGGGATGAGAAAGTTAATTTCTTAGTAGAATTGCTCCTGGCACATGTATTTGTTTCATCTTTAGTGTGAAGTGGTAACATTTTCTTTAAGTTTTTCATACTGGAAAATACTTCTTTTTTTTTTTCCAACCATAAGTCTTCTTTTTTTTTTTTTTCTTCCCGTGACTCAGTCTTCCTTCAATTCGTGAAGTGCTAAACAAAAGTCTGAAGATACTTGGTGAACCAAAAAATAGAGATATTGTTTAAGAAGTCTACAAAAGAAGTGTGTAAACACTGAACGTGATGGTACTGCCTTAACAGAAAATCTAAGTATTTCAGTTTCTATCAGTGTCACTGGAAGCCATCCTGAGCAAGCCAGTGTCCTTGGACATGGCGAGACAGCTGGGCAACTGTGAGTGGATTTTGTCTGTGAATGCATTCCAGGCAGGGTAGGTCAGATTCAACTGAAGCTGTAGTATGTCCTCCTAATCAGACAGACTTGTTTCCCTACTTACTAGGCCTCTCTGTGTGATGACATTGAGTTGTCTTTATTGAGTATGCCACCTTTCCACCCAGTGGTATGAATGTGAAGTATATTGCATGGGAAATATCAGAACTATTTCATACCCAGGTATTCTAAGATTTTTAGTTCTCCATGCAAGCTCACTTTATCTTTGAGTGCTGAAATTCAACATCTTTAATCATACCCAATTAAAAGAAGCTGAGGAAACCCTAAGGAAAATCAAACTTTATACATAGAGGAATAATTTTTTTTAGCCAGTTTCAAATTAATGACATTTTTACTTTAGATAGGATCTCCAAACAAAATAATATCTCTTGATGAATATATAACTAAGTCTATTTAGAAAATAAGAGATATTACTATGCCAGGGAATTTAATTTGTCATCATTGTTCAAAATATTTTTGAAAGGATAACCTCCAATTTGTCTAAATTGTTGTTGCCTACTGTTTGGGAGGTTACAAAAGCAAATTACATACCCGCCCCAAACCATTTTAAAGGATTCCATACTGATTCTCTCAAGCTCTTGGCTCATATTGCAAATTAATGACTTAATTATGGAACATAATGTGAAGTGACAAAGAGATCCCTGTGTGGTGTTTGTCTTATTCTCCTAGTTTTAAGTTGTCCAACATTTTGTAAACCAGGAGACCAGGCCAGTGGCATGGCTCATTAGATAAAGACAATTGTCACAAAGAATGAGTACAACCTGTGACCCAGTTTGTGACAGAGAGCTGGTCATCTTGTGTTGTCACTTACATACACAAGTGCATGGTGACAAATTGCCAAAAGATTTATACATTTTCACATGCTCTCAAGTGCACAAACACACACACAAACACGTAAATGTGGTATGACTATAGTACTTGATTCAGAAATGTATTCTATAACTGTATGTTGGGTTTTGATATTTTGTCATCCATACATGTCATGGAACACTGAAGACAGATAATTTTACAACTCCCAGTGCTTTGCCTAACACTTGACAAAAATATTTCCTAGTTATGAAATGATAAACCTTTCAAAACTCTGTTAGTTAAATATTCTTACTGTCCCCAGTAAGTGTCTTGACCCTTCTGAAGAGGGCCCTTCAAAGAGGACCAGTCACATGCTTATTCAATGATATGTCCAATTTGAATTGTAAAAAAATTGATCCTATTAAATTGTGAATAAAGACAGTTCAAAGCCTTCTGATAATGTTTATATATATATATATATTTCAATCTGTCAGGCATAGTTAAAAATACATAAAATTGTCAGAGGAATTTCATCTATTAATTTGTAATTGGAAGCAGAGAGTAATAGAAATCTTTATGTGTCTTACCTTCATGACTGGCATATGTTACTGGATCCATTAACTTATTTCCAGTGGGCTTACTATGTTATTTATTATGCCTCTATTTCATAAAAAATGGAAAATTTCATTTCTATTGACTTGCAAATGCACTTTGATTTTGGAAGATTTGGCTAAGGAATTTGAACAGGACTGAAGTTCTCAATTAATAATAATCATGCAAAGAAATTTTATTGCTATCCAGAGTGAATGTAAATGGGTTTGCTCTCTTGCCAACACTGAGGCATCAATACATAAAACAGTGTTGTATTTTTAAGGCATCTTATACCCTGATTAATGTGATAAGGATTTTAAGACACCCTGGAACCCTGGAAGAGGAAATAAAACTCCCTAGAAATATATATATATATATATATATATATATATATATATATATATAATGTTTATAATGTATATACATATATTTCCAGAGACTTTGTATATAGTTTCATATATATGAAATATAAATACCCTCCTTTCATTAATGTCATTGATTTATAATGAAAATCCAAATCTGCACAATGTGCTTCTCAGGATTCATAGCTATAAGACAGTGGTAAAAATTACAACAAATAAAATCTCTCAGACTTGATTGCCTTAGTTCTGAATATCACGTGTGGTTAGATTACCCCCTTGTATGTTTCCTGTTTCCTCACCCTATGGAATCTTGTCTGGCTACTTCCACCAGGAGGCATGACACAGCTGCCTTGCTTAGGACAGAGTACTAAGATTCTGCTTTCTCATGGAGGACTGAAGGATGTTCTCTAACAGTCACTCTGATGTGTTTTTGGACACAAACACTGTCTATGATGCTCTGCCCTGTAGCACTCTGGGGAGGCAATCCAAGGCTTGTACTGCAGCTGAATCTGTGTGTGCCATTTCTGAATAGACCAACATCCTGCAGCTGCTGTATCCACCCATGCGCAGAGACACAGTCTTTGCATTTTAGTAGAATAAGAAACATAGGACAGAAAGTTTTCTTTCATTCCTACCACTTTCTTACTGCTATTTTTTAAAGCATGGGATGTGCATGTTTAGCCAAACACAACGCCAGGGTACTATGTTATTATCAGTGTCCTTTTGACACATAAGAATGATGTATTATTTCCTTAGTCTTATACCATCTAAAAGTTCTATGAAAAGTGAGTTTCACAATGAAAGAACCAACTCTACAAATCTTTCATAATGGCCTCATACTCATATTAATAAAGGGGATTCATTGCATGAAATAGCTCATCAATAAGAGGCTTTTCCTTTTGTGAAAGAAATTTTCTATGTTTCATGTTGCTCTAGACTTATTTTTTTAATTGTTTAATCTTGTCTATTTTTATGCAGCCGTGGATATAGAAAAAAAAATAGCCTGTGCAAGGAAAAACATTAAAAAAAACTTAGAAACGATTGTTCACTCAGAATTTCACAGACATATAACTCCATGAGTTCAGTTGGCCCCACGTGACATTATGTAAGTGGTAGCACATGATGACATGCTAGATGTTATGCACTGCCATGATCTGGAAACCACAAAAGTAGATCTGGCCGTTAAAAAGGAGAAATCCCTAAAGACTCTCCTTCTAATGACACCCCAACAACTGATGATAAATTATCAAATCTGTGGACATATGAGAGACATTCCACACACAATTGGTAACAAATATTACATTGTTAGCTGTTTTCCCAAAGCAATGATGAATAACTGCATCAACCTTCAGGAGAACTTCAGGATTTGTAACCACTTAGATTTATAATTTCAGATGACCTGTTTCTATACATTGCAACTACAATTTTAAAGGATTGTAATATTTAAATTTAACTAATTACTCAGAAAATGATATATTACAAAAACCCACAAGGGAGCTTCACCCCTAAAAGCACCATAGCCCTTGGCACCAAAGGCAATAACTACTTATCTTCTTCAGGATACAGAGTAAGTATGAAATAATGGTTTTAATTTGCATTCTTTTGCTCCTGGCAGCTTAAGTTCTAAATACAAAATTAGTCACTGCATCTAGTATTTCATACTGAAATATTAGGGAATGAACATTTGATCCATAATAAGACATTTTCCAGTGAAGAATGTAAAATTTAGGAAAGCCTCTCATTATAAAACCAGACGAATTATTTCAGAATTACCTGATGCATAGTATGAAGCTACTAAATGCAAAGTATTACTCCTTCTTGTTCATCTTCTCAAATAGCTATTCATTTAAAACAAACAAAACAACCACTTAAATTGTGTCCTTTATTGCCACTAAATTATTATTAGGTAGGTTCCACATCCCATGTGGCTTGGTGCTTGGACCTGAATAAGAGAGCAGAGGGAACAGATAAGAGGCCAGATGACAAGACACATACACAGAAAAGCTGGTCAGTATCCATTGGGATGTGCACACTCAGATAGAGCGGTACTAGCTACACAGACCAGAACTCAGCTTCTTAATTACACACAGTGCATGTGCAGGACAAAGGAAGGTAGTTAATATGAGGTGTCTACAGATGAGCAGTTTCTGGCTGTAGACATCCAGGAGGAGGAACCTTCTATTGCTAACTTTTTTATACACTGCCAAGATTCACACAGATGCCAGGTGAAGGATTGGCCAATTCTTAGCCTAACCTGCATGGGAAAGGCTTTGCTAATTACCTATGGATCTAAGACACTGATCTTTGTCATGAGCATGCCAATCATACACATCCACTCTGCTACTTACACATTAACTCAGGACTTCCCTATCCACCCCCTCCATGCAATATGTCTTCGATTGCCCATCATAACTTTTAGTACTTGGGTGACTTCTAAATTAATGTGACATTGAAAACTCGTTAGATGCTTTCATTTAAAACTAAACTTGATGTCTTATCTATTATTGACTACCTGGCTCCAGAGAGCCTCTTTAAATTCGTTTCTTTATTTGCATAACAATGGGGAATAATACTGATTCTTTTCTGGTTCTACATGCGTAATGTCATCTTTAGGCAGAAACAATGCAGGCCCCTTTGTCTTACCATATGGTTTACAACATGAGTGTTTCTGAGCAATTGCAAACATTAGCTGGTATCACATATACCTGTGGTGAGTCCGTGACTTGACAGTGACAGACTGTGACGTTTCTAAATGCTACAGATATATTAATAAAGGAACACTGATACCTTTGTCCTTTGTGATAGCTGTTTCCTACAGTTGGAAATGACTGCTGTTACCATGAGGGAAAACCAAGCGAGATATGGCTAAGCAACATTATCTTTATGAAAACAGGTACCTTATAGGGTTCGCTATGCTCAGGAGAGCTAAAAGCCTCCTGTTGTTGGAAAACAGAAATTCTTGTCTAAGTTTCCGAGTACCTTCTTCAGCAGGATTGTTTCAGTGCTCCATACCGTAGATGGCTTCCCTGTGGTGCGGCTGCCTTTGATTGACCCACGCTTTTGTGAATAACCCTGTTGATTTCATTGGCTCAGCAAGGTGGACTTGGGCACTATACTTTCTTTAGTCTTTCAGGATACTGTCTACTGGTGCAAGTAACAGTTGTCTACATACCAACTAGAAAAATGCTGTGACGCTTTGGGTTAATTGGATTCTAGCAATAAACGGAGATAGTAAGGGATCGATCAGGCGTTGGTGTCAATTATCATCATGCAAGAACACGATCAATGATGGGAAAGCAAAAAGGGGAAGAAAAAACAAAGGTGAGATTTCAGTTACAGATGCTGGTTTGACTTTAAATTACAATAACAGAAGTCTTTTGTTTTGTTTTGTTTTTTCAATGAATGGTTAACATAGGCCTGCTTTCCTGACCACCTTTGATTTGAATAAAAGGTACTGGCTATAGTTTAAAAATTTGGAGCTGAATTTTGTTGCATTTAATATTTACAGAACGGGACTTGGAAACTTATTTAAGTTTTATTTTAAGTGTGCTTTAAGATTTGAGCTATCATAGTCCACCATTGCGTACCGCCATTCTGATATTACATTGGATATGCAGAAAGGAGGAGGGGCAGTTGTGTAAATACAATGGTAGACTCTTTGTCCCCCAATGAAAGCCCGTGTTTCACTTGATATGATAAAATGGCTCCCCATTCGCTTTCTGATGTATGAATTATAACAAAAGATTTTAAGAAGAGAACATTTAGACAATATGTAAATATCTTACGTTTGACTTACAAAAAGTAACTCCAGCAAAACACTTTTGGAATTGATGAATATATTGGAAAAAAGAGGATGCATATTCAACATATTAAATGGACAGGACTTGCACACAATAAGAGAATCTCCGAGATAGCAAGTCAGAGAACAATTATTGGAGGCATCACAATAGCTGTTTTCAAAATACAGTACAGACTCATGAAAAAAAAAAAAAAATCCACATAGTATCAGCATTGAAAGAAGTTCATAAACCAAGAGAACATAATAGAAGATACAGAAAGAACTCCAGGCAACTACAGCCAAAGTATATACTGGAGAAAAGATCACCTATTCAACAAATGATAGAAGGAAATGAAATCCCTGTTGAATAGTACAAAAGTAAACTCAAGAGACTGGAGAGGATGCTTAGCGGTTAAGAATGTTTGTTGCTAAACTGGGCTTGGTTGCACATGATTTTCATTCTAGAACTTGGGAGGTAGAGGTGGGCAGACAGAGAAACCCCACGCAAAAGGGGTGTGTCTGATAGACTTCTAGAGGACTGGATTCAGCTCCAATCTCCCACATCAGGTGGATGACAACAGCTTGCAGCTCCACCTTCAGGACATCTGAAGCCATCTTCTGGCCTCCTTAGGAATCCCTGCACATGTGGCATATACATAAATTAACATAAATAATTATTTTAAAAGGCAGTTAAAATGGAAGAATGCAGGAAACTGAGTCATGTAAAAACTGCAGACACAGATTTCCTTAGTATGGCTCTAAAATCTCAGGAACATTACACAGAATTTTTAAATTGAACTGAATCATATTATCAAGCCTCACAATGGTAAAAGAAGCAATCATTAGAGGGAAGAGATAACATAAGAAATGGGAGAATATCTTTGTGCATCTGACAGGATTAATATTTAAAAACACACAAATGAGTTAAACATTAGTAGCAAATGATTTATTTATCTATTTTAAAGGACATTAATTTTAATTTTTGATTTATGTATATTAGTGTTTCTCTCTGTGCCTCTGTGTGTGTGTGTGTGTGTGTGTGTGTGTGTGTGTGTGCATGAGCCTGTACATGTGTTTTTACCACATGTTAGCAGTGTCCACAGAGAGCAGAAGAGGTCATCACATACCCTGGAAATAGATATACCAGAAACTGAAGAGAATCTCTTGATACAGCAGTTCTTAATGATCACAACATATTGTCTCCAACCCCAATGAACTTCCCTTTAATCTACAGAAATGGCTTTCCACAGAATAAATGCAACTGCACAATAAATGCATGGTTTGTGATTGTTTTCATTAGTTTTTGTTTCTTTTAAAACATGGTCTTTCCATGTAGTTTGTTGCTTCAGCTAACACTTTTGGCAGACACTATTTTTTTCCAAGGTGCCACCCTCTGTTACCTGATTGGGGAACCAAGCAATAGGGAGACATGCAGAAATGTTTCCATACTCAAGCAGATATACTGAAGGTTGGAAAATTCTTAATAATTTGAACTAAGGCATGTCTTATTCAGGATGAATATTCTAAATGCATCAGACTTCTGCAGTGGAAATGACTTTGTAAATAAAATAATCCCCTTGAATTTGTAAATATCTTTCTGCTTCCTAGCTCCTTTTTTTTTTCAAAAAATATTTTATTTAAATAACATTTTTTTCATTTATTTTATATACCAACCACAGTTTATCCTCCTTCCTTTCTCCTGTTCACTTCCCCCCCCTCAATTTCTATAAATCCCCCTCCCAATCCACTCCTCCTCTGTCCACATTCAGAAAGGGCCATGCCTCCCATGGGCTTAAACAAAGCATGGTATAAAGTTGAGGCAGAACTGAGCTTCCCCCCTGCATCAAGGCTGTGTAAGGTAATCCAGAATGGGGAACAGGTTCCTCCAAAACAGCTAAGCACCAGGGACAGGTCCTGGTCTCACTGCTAAAAGCCTTACAAATAGACCAAGCTACACAACTGCCACACACATGCAGAGGACCTAGGTCTGTTCCATGAAGGCTCCCTAACTGTTGGTACAGAATCCATGAGATCAGGTCAGCTGTCTTTGTTGGTTTCCCCATCAGGACCTTGACCCCCACCCCCACCCCTGCTAAACAATACCTCTTCCCTTTCCTCAGGAGGACTCTTGGAACTACTTCTAGTGCTTGGCTGTGGATCTCTGCATTGCTTCCACCAGTTTCTATATAAAGTCTCTCCGATGAGAGTTAGGGTACTCAACGACCTGATTACAGTAGATGGCCAGTGCAGGCACTCTTTCCTCTATTGCTAGGAGTCTTGGGTGGGGTTCTGAATATAACACTAGTAGCACAGACACTGAAATCAACAATTAATCAATGAGACCTCCTGAAACTAGTCCCTGTTTCCTTTAGAGCTATTCAAATAGTTAATACTGCGTGATCATTTAGTTATCACTTGTTTGATCTTGTTGACTGAAGTGTCTCCAATTCAGGTAATCTCTCCCATTCCCAACATTGTTTTCTGCTGCCTTCACTCAGGATCAGTGCAACCCACTTCCATTGCCTTCAAGAAAAGATGATGTAGGGGACCACAGCAGCACTTACAGCAGGAGTAGGGAAAGGAAACCGCTGATACTCAAAGGCTTCTGTTGTGCGCGACTTCAGGATTTAAGACCTCATCATGTTAGACATCCCAACATGTCTCATGTTTCACTCATTCAAATACGGACAGTTGTTAATTACAGGGATTTTTCTGTACCCAAAAATCATGCCTCCTCGATTTGAAAAAACACAGCTGTGGAAAAGGTAACATAGGGCTGAGTAAATAAATATATCCCATTCATGAAAGTATACAGGAATGTCTAACACTGGCAATGTTACCTCTATCCAAACATACGTACTACTTAGACAAATGCCCCTAAACTCACTTTTGTTTTGGGTGGATATATAGGAGGTAATTATAAAATTAATAAAGAAAGCACCTTGAATAGCCAAACAAACCGAGAGACAAGTCAAAATCAATAGTAAAAAATGATTTTACTTCAAGAAAACAAATAAGATACAACCAGGATAATGTGATGCACTATAGTCAGACAATCAAGGATTGAAGCAAATTGTAAATTCTAAAGAGAATTAAATTCATATGCAAATATAATTCAGCTAAGAAATAATATTATATTCAGTAAATCTTATTAAAATTACTGATACTTTATGGATAAAAAATAAATTTTTATCAACAGTTCATATCTTTATAAATTTATATAGAAATGTATGTGGCTGAAGGTACAACCTAAAATAATATTTTTAAGAGTATGCAGGTAGTATTGACTAGGCAAATATTTCCTTAAATTTTTTTCTGTATTTTTGTTTATGTACATGGGTGCTTTATGTGATTGCAGTAATCACAGAGGCCAGATACCCTAAGTGTCAGATACCCTGAGAAGGGAGGTTGTGAGCTGCCATTTGTGTGCTGTGAATCAAATCTGGGTCCTCTGAAAGGGCAGCCAGTGATCGTAACCACCAAATCATCTCCCAAGTCCCTCACAAATATTTCGTAAGAATAGTATTAACAGCATGCATGCTTACAGAGAAGACAGAGTAAGTTAGACTCTATCAAAAACTAAAATTTGTGATTTTCAAACTAAATGAAAAAGATGGAGACAAAAAGAAAATATGATCATCTGGAGTGTATAAAACTCACTAGTAACTAATTAGGGAATTCGTCACTGGGGAAGAGTAGTTTTTCATTTCTCAGTTCTAAATTGCCTTTAGCCCTTTTAATAACTAAAAGCATAGACATACCAGGAACACTAAAGTAAGTAAGAGGCCATTAATTTGAGAGGAGTTGGGGGATATGGAAAGGATTTGAGGGAGAAAAGAAGGTAAATTGATGTAATTGAATGTTAATAAAAGTAATTCACTAATAAGAGGATGTTTAATTATACAACAGGCAAGAAGTATAGATAGCTTTCTCATGAGAGATGTACAAATGCAAATAAGCTCAAGAAATTTTGTCTTGATGCCATTAATGACCCAAGGGATGGAAATGAAAATCACGGTGAGGGACTATTATATATAATTAGAAGAGCTAACATTAAAGACACATGTTACAACAAGTGTTAGCAAGGGTATAGAGGATGGGAATGCATGCATTCCTCTGGGGATGTAAAATGTGGGGTTATAGTAGGAAATTTCTTTAAAATGCTAAATGCTATGTGTGAATCAAACACACCACTGCTATCTGCATAGCATTAATGACAGAGTGTAATGTATAAAAAGTTTATATACATGTTCAGTTAGGTTTACTTACAGTAGAAAATCCTGAAACATAAATGAACAACACAAAGGGAATGGATGGAGGGATCCTGAGACGCTGTGTAATAAAACAATATTTAGGTGTAGTTAATAAGGAATATTTTGCTGTTGCAATCAGCATCATTGCGAATGGCAAAATGTTTATGTTCTAAGAAAGATGGAAAACAAAAATATGTAACTTATGACCATGCTATCCGTGGTGAGGTAACATGCACTTACTTTCTGAAGGATTAAAGAAGAAAAATCAAATATGTGCATGGCTTCCAGAGCTGTTTGGGGTGATCAATAGTTTTATGTGTTCTACATGCTTGTGTCTGTAATGTTAACTGGAATTCAGTACAATTGTTCCAAACTTAAATAAAAAGAAAACAGCTAAGAATAAAAAGTCTGAACATGAGTTATTTTACATTTTTGTCCAAAGTATTTAATTTGATTTAGGAATTATCTTTTTTTAAAGGCCCCAGATTAACTCAATTTTCCAAAGCAATCATCTTATTTTCACAGGAAAAGTTTCCTTTGTTTATCTGTGATAAGGTCATTTAAACATTTCATTTCTTGATTCTGTGGGTTTTCTTGATTCCTCTGGTTCCTACAGTCCTTCTAACCCTTCAGCTGGATTCCCCATGCTCTGCCTAGCTTAATGTTTGACTGGTTCACTGCATCTGTTTCCACCAGTTGCTTGATGAAGTCTCTCTGATGATGATTATATTATGTTCCTGTCTACAAGTACAGCAGAATATTATTGTGCTAAAGTTTTTTTTTTTTTTTTTTTTTTTTTTTTTTTTAATCTTTATCCATGTCATGTTTGGTTCTGGTATCAGTCTCTGGACTACCTATTCCCTGGTTCCTGGCCTTCCATGCAGTATCAGGGGTAAAGCCTCTCTCATGGTATGGGTGTCAGGCTGGACCAGTCATTTGCATAAAGGCTCAAAAAAACAATCAAGGAGCCTACACAGGTCTGACTTCTCTATATATGTGTTATGGTTGTGTAACTTGGTTTTGTTGTGGGACTCCTAAAAGTGGGAGCAGGGACTGTTTCTGACTCTTTTGCCGGCCTGTGGGACCCTTTTATACTACTAGGATGTGTTGTCCATCCTTGATATGAGCGGAGGTACCTAGCCTTATTGCAACTTGATATGCAATATTTCCTTGATATTCCTGAGAGACCTGCACTTTTCTGAAGGGAGATGTGTAACGCAATAAACAAATGACTAAGAGACTGATATTGGGGTTCAAGCTTTAAGCTGGATATCAGAAAAGCAAAGTGGCTGGGCACTAGCTTCTTACCTGTACTGCAGGCTGGGTTGATCCTGTCTCCACAAGCTTTCATCAAGCCTCAGACTGTAACCTTTCCTCAGAGCGGCAGTAAAACAAATGTCTCTACTCTTTATTGTGGCAGGAGAATGAACGAATGCCTCTCTGAGACCTTGCTTCTGTCTTATACATTTCCCTAATGTTGGGATTAAAGTCAATGGCTACAATTCTTTTAGACTCATTCACTCTTGTGTAGATATGGGTGGCCTTGGACCCACAGGGATCCGTCAATCCTGAGTCCTAGGATTAAAGGTGTGTACCACCACCTCCTAGCTTCTGGCTGTTGGAATTAAAGGTGTGTGCCTGGTTTTTAAGGTATGTGGCTGACTTTGCTTTTCTGAATCCTCAGTCAAGCTTTAATAAATCATGAGTAATACATCACTGCAGAGGTGAAGAAGAAGGAAGTGTATCTGGAGTGATGGGAGGCCAAGAGAAGGGACTTAAAGGAGTAGAAGGAGAGAATGTTCTATATGAGAGAAGAATAAGTTTGAAAAATTAAAAATATAGTTGAAGGTTCATTGTCATTTAGACATGATAGGCTAAACCACACAGACTAATACGCATTTGAGGGTGAAATTTCATGCACTTTTTTTTAAATCAAAGAACTATAAGATATAGATCATGAGATGTTTTTAGATCACTATCAAGTCATTTTTAATAAAGACATTCATACACAATGGATAAAAGCTCTATTTGTTTTTAGGCTTTTTTTTTTGTAGTTTGTTTGCTTGGTCAATATATTTTAAGATGTTTCATTACTATGTTCCCATATATGGATATCAGGTAATTTGGCTAAACATCAAAGTTGGGGGAGGGGGCTCTCTTTTCTTACTGATGTGATGGAATATCCAGAAAGGAAAAATAAGGGATCAGAGTTTGAAGTTATAGTTTAACATGGTGGAGAGGTAGGGTTGCAGGAGCTTAGGCAGATGGTTCCATTGTGTTCATCATTACAGGATTGAAAGCTGGTACTCAGCTTACCTTTTCCATTTTATTTAGTTCACGGTTCCAGTCCATGGAATGGGGCCATATCATTTAGAGCAGTTCATCCCCATGATTTAGTCCAATCTAGAAACACCCTCAAAGACATTCTTGAGCCATGTGTGACAACTTGACAATGTTAGATATCACTCAGAGTTGACTGACATAATCGGGAAATAACTAAGTGTGGTTATATCTTGCTTCAAAATTCTTGTTTTACATTAAAGAGGGTGTGGACATTTTGGACAGCTTTCCAGATGAATTGGAAGTTAGTCTTTCTCTGGCATCAGTAAGTATATTCCTGTACAAATGGTCTATTAGATGTGGCTCAAAGTTCTGAATACTTTCTGCTTTTGGAAGGGCCTATGGTTTAGTTCCTGGCACCCACAACAGATAGTTCACAACTGGTTGTAACTATAGCTCCAGGGGATTGAACTCCTTCTAGCTGTCATGGGCTCCAGACAAACATGTAGCATACATACCTAATTGCAAATGCCCATATGAACAAATAAAAATATAAATAGGTCTTCAAAAATACATTTATATAAACTGTCATAGACATGTCTTGTTTTCTGCCTTGGTGCCATAAATATCCACTGATACTAACAATAAAACACTGACAACATTCATTGTGGGACAGAACATTCATGTGTTTTCATTAGTCACTAAGCATTTGGTTTGTTTGTATGAAAATTGAAGATTGTTATTTTAAAAAGTACTGGCTTCTCTTTTTTCACACATCCATTACATAGTTATTACCTGGAATATATACTCAGAGCAATGTTGAAAATAATTTCTGTATGAATGCATTTGCAATTGGAAGTAGGGAAGTGTGACATTCCATTCTTAATGTGACACCTCAGATCCTGAAGAAGAATCAGGCATGTCCTGAATCACCTCATATCTTACACACAGCTATTGTTGCAGAAATTAATTTTAGATAAATGACTAATCCTGTCAAATGACTATATTTCATGGTAAAGGAGCAATGATAAATACATTAAAAAAGGGGGGAGGGGAGAAATATTACCAGTGTTCTTTCAATAAATATGAACACTTCAGCGTTTTTCTTTCAGTTCTCATTTTCCAATGAAAGAGTTGCCAAGGAAACCTCACGCTAAACAAAACCCACTGTCAAATGCCATCGTTAAAGGGAACAAACATTACCCATGGGATTCCTCTCTTGGAGGATCTATTCATTATTTCCTAAATCTGTAAAGCTATCATTTTCCAGGGCTTCTTTTGAGTACTGACATAAAAAGAAACAATCATAATTTGTAAGAGTGTCAGTGAAAAACACTTTTCCTCATCCCCCAAAAGTGTTGTTCGGACAGAAAGCAGAAACTAGTGTGAAGTCTCTGTCACTTTCCTGAGGACTGAAATGTCTTTGGTAGCTTAACATCCACTTTCAGATGAAGGGAAAACATTTGGAAACTAAGTTCCAGTAACCATTTTCATCATGGAAAGCCAGAGTTATCAGCTGATGTGCTACAAAGTGAAAGACTCATGGCCTGGACTATCTAACAAAAATGCTGATTGTTCAGAAAACAATGGACACCCACCTTCAACAAACTGAGGTATGAAACGGGGCAGAGGGCTCAGAAGCAAAGCTCTGGACATAGAACAGAAGCGTCAGAAGAGGCCTCTTCCTGCCTTTCATGCATTGTTCTATTGCTTGGAAATTGGCTACATAAGTGGAGGAGGTGAAAGGCTACCGAAGGCTTGAAAAGGGGGCATTGTCATGACACAGGCTTTGAAGTCAGACTCAGAGTTCACGTCGCCAGGCTCCTTCTTTCTGTACCACTTAAATGTCACTTGATGCCGCTCTTTTTTTTTTTTTTTTTCATCTGATTGTTATTTTCTGTTTGGCTTGAGAAACGGATGCTGGGTGTGGTAGTTTCCATGCCTGCCCAATCGCCTGGGAGCCTGGGCTACATGTGGCTCTGAAAAGGACAAGACAAAATGCAGTTTGCCTTGTCAGAGGAGCAGCAGGTGGCCACTGACTTCAGGAGATTGGCCCACCAGAATGCAAGGCACTGATGGGTGAATGCCCGGCAGTCAAGACCACAAGAGCTTCATTCAGCTCCAGAATGTCTCCTGCCGTTTTCATGTTTGCCGTTGCCATTTTTTTCTCTGGTGCCTGGCATGGTGTGGATGGGTGGGGGTGGGGGAAGCTTTAATGTAGTGTGAGTATGTCATGGAAATATCTCATTCTACTGGGCATTTTTAACCTGTGGATTATTATGAAGATGATCTCCTGTTAAGCTGTACTGTTTAAAGTGTTGCTCCTGCCCCTCAATAAAGCAGGACAAGGCAGTGTCACACAGCTAGGACTCATGAGTTTCTCTTGAGGAGCTGTACAGACTATTGTTTAGGTAAATGATTAAGAAAAACAAGAGTCCCAGGAGTTAGCTCATTCTTTCTGATATTGGGAAATGTGTTCACAGGTTTTGGTGTGTATCATAACTAGCACAAAGCTTTAAACAATTGTCTTCACGTCACTAGAAAACAATGAATTGGATGGTTAGTTGGACTGGACTCTAAAATATGAAAAGTGAAACTAAGAAGCCTGTTTTTCTGGAATAAATTATAAAACCACAGCCCATATAAACAGTTATGGCTGAAAGACCCCTGATCTATAAGAAGTCTTGTTTGCCACCTGTAATAGTAAAATGTTTAATCATGTAAAGGATATGGAAAACTTTTTTTTTTACTTGTATTCATTTTAATCATTCACTTGGAAAATAGAATTTTTATTGCTTGAAAGATTTTGCTGGGGTATATAAGCTGTAAGGTAAAATAGAGTTAGTTAGAATAAAGATATCAAGAGAGACAGAAAATCTAGATAGAGTTAAGAAGAGAAATAAAGAGATGATAAAACGACCTTAAAAGTGTGAATGTGTACGTGCCTGTGCATGAGTATGAGTGTGCATGATTATGTGTGTCTGTGTGCATGTGTGTACGTGCCTGTGATGTGTTTTAGGTAATCTGAGATTTCCCCAAAACTTTATCCTGGAAAAATTTGGTCACAATGTTGGAAATCTAAAGAGTCATAATGTCTAAAATCTATTATCATAATTTACCAGAATCTTGCAAATAATATTCAAGAAAAAAATTTAAATGTATGATTTTTTAAATAATTTATTTGGGACATATTAAAAAGTTACAAAGCGGTTTGGGCCACTTAATTAAATAATACTGTCAATAATAATGTATATATTTTGAAGTATTACTAAGTATACTACTGACAATGTCATATGAAAAATGATTATCAGCAAATGAACTAAATTCAAAAGTCAAATTGAAAGTTTTGGTTATCATTATTATGATTGTTAATTTTTTTAAAAAAAATTGTGATTTAAACTTTGTGTGTGTGTGTGTTTTTGAGTGCTTCTTTGTGTGTGTGTGTGTGTGTGTGTGTGTGTGTGTTGTGTGTGTGTGTGTATCTGATTGATACAAGACAGTACTGGATTTCCTGAAGCTGTAGTTACAGGTACATGTGAGCTGTTCAACATAGGTAATGGAAACTGAGCTCTAGTCCTCAGAAAGACTATATATAAAAAAAATCTTAACCACTGAAAGAGCCCCTGTGATTGCTAATTGGGTATACTAACCTTTATATCTGCTTTCATCTGAAATACCATGATGGAAATGTGTGTCCTTAGGTTATGCAGAAAGAACCATTGATGACACAGCACATATATACAAGGGCATCCAAAGCAGTAATTGTGAAAAGTTTTATAACTCATTAACAAAGACGCAAAAGGAACACCTTTTACTGAGACAGCTGTGACTGCCTTTGCAAATGTTCAGTCTGTATACAACACTGATCTTTGTGATAATGTAATTTTTGTGGAGTCATATCAGGAATAACTTCTAGAAATCCGTTGAAACTTGGAAAATACTTTTTACAACATATTGCTCTAGTGCTAGAAGATATGTAAAGACCTAATATGAAATATAGCGAATTGAAAAAAAAAAACTTAAATCAAAGAAGGAAATTCATGATGCTGAATTTTAAATTAATATAACTCAATTGAGAAAGCTATAAAAGCCATTCTTTCATAAAGTTGGTTACAGGATTAAACGATACAATCTTTCTTGACTCTCCCAAAAGAACATAGCTGATTTTATTACCCACATTTTGAAGGAGTGTCTCATAAGGAATAGATTACTTCTTATCAAGGCATGGCTAACATCTGCATCTTCTAAGTTGATCCTTTCAACAATTCAATAACAGAAGCTTTTCAATTAGATGCCTCTAGCTTCAACAGTGTCTTTGGGTACCCAGCGATCCACCTGAAGCACACATGCGTAAAGCAGATTTGAAGGAAGCAGCACTGGACAGTCATACCATTGCAGACATGTCTTCATTTTTTGTGTTGCTATTGTTTGCTTGTTGTTTTTATTTGTGTTAGTTCTTTGAGAATTTTGTACAATGTATTGTTATCATATTCACCCTTCCCCCCACAATTCCCAGATTCATCTACCCTTCCTACCCAAACAACTTGTTATCCTCCTCTCTCTCTCTCTCTCTCTCTCTCTCTCTCTCTCTCTCTCTCTCTCTCTCTCTTACTCTCTCTCTCCCTCTGGAAACCCATCAAGCCCAAAGTACGGTGCCCATCTTGGATGTGTGGCTTTCACTGGAGTTCTTGTACCTGCCAGGGGCCATGGATTTAAGAGAAAGTGATAGTCCCTGTCATAGCAGCTAACAATTTCCCACAGTTCCTTAGCTGGTGGAGATTCTTCACACCTTCCACTCCTCTCCACATTGAGACTGTGTTTGTCTTCAGCCTCTGTAAAATTTGCACATGATGCTACAACTGTTGTGACCTCCTATGTGCAACCTCTGAGCTGTATCCCAAACATATTGTTTCCTTGTAGTCACCCACAAACTCTAGATCTTATAATTTCCCTGCCTCTCTTCAGATATGATCTCTAAGGCTTGGGTAGAAGGAGTATGATATGGATGTCTCCTTTATGATTGAGCATTCTGCAGACTCTTATCCACACCTTGAGCAGCTCTGTGTCTCTATGTTAATCATCTTCTACTGCAAGAAAAGAAGCTTCTATGATGAGAGTTTACAGAGGCATTAATCTATGTGCATAATAACAAGACATTGTGAGTTGTCTTAATACTATAACATTTAGTAGAGTAATAACAATCAGTTCTCCCTTAATGCCAAAACATACGTGGCCACAGGTTCTTGGCAACATTATTGGTGCCAGGTATGGATTTCATATTCTGGAGTGGCTCTTAAATCCAATCAAAAAGTGGGTAGATGTTCCTATGATATTTATGACAGTATTTCAGTCCCTAGGCAGCATAACCACAGGGTAAGAGAAAAAGAATTGATCTCAATAAATATACAAATAAACTAATATTCTTAAGCCATAGCATGTAATGAGAATGCAGTGTCAGAACTGTGGCAAAAATATCTGACCAACAGTCTTTGCGTTTACATGTATGTGCAAATCTTCCATATTCGTGCTCCCAAAATGAATCTTGACAGAATTTTCTTTATTGACCACAAATGCATATTTAGTGATAGCAAAGTAGCAAACACTTTTTTCTCATTATGATAAAATGTATAAAATTAGCAATGGTCTAGTTAATATTTATCAAATTGATACAAACCTAGATATACTGGGAATAAGGAATCTCAATTGAAGAACTGTCTCTATCAAATTAACCCATGGGCATGCCTGTGGAACATGGTAGCTAATTGATAGATGGGGGCCCTTCCTACTTTGGGTCAGATTAGCCTAGGCTACATTGAAGAGGTACATTGAAAACCCTGGGAACAAGACAATTACCATCTTTTCACAATAGTTGTCACTTCAATTCTTTCTGTAAGGTTATGGCCCCACGATCCTGCCTTGGCTTCCTTCAATGATGGAAGGTCACCTGAAAGTGAAGTAATTCTTTGCCTACCACAGTTACTGTTGCTCAAGATGTTTATTATAGTAACACAAAGCAAACTAAAACCACAGAATAGGAAAGGATATTTCATTTTTAACATTGATTTTTAAATAGTCAAATAAATAGGTAGTGCCTCATCCTCCAGAACATATTTCTACGAAAAGATTTTTTAAAAACTTCTTGCGATTTTTAATACTTGTTTCATGCTAAGCATTTCTCATAGTATAACACTGAATGTGTTCACACATTTATGGTTTAGGTTTCAACTTGTAAGAAAATGAATGGGACATACTAAGAATTTTGCATACCTTAACTAATTGGTTCATACTTTTGATTCAATATAAATTCAATGTAATTAACCACATATTTATATTATTTTGGGAGGGTAGTGCAAAGACCATTATTGACAATATTCAAAAGAGTAGAACCCCCTAAGCCTCTTCCATTCACTGTGTATCTGAGATGGAAATTGTGAGGGGAATGCTCATGGCTGCAGCCTAAGTTGGCGCAGGTATGGCCCCCTACAGATGCCAGCCTCTCTCTTCCTTTTCTGTTCTTGCTGAGGTGGGTGGTCCTGGGATTCTTACTACTTAAAGGCTATGCAAGCCATGAGCTCCACCACCTGGTTGCTGTATGCATATTCTTTGTCATAACTGGAGATGAGTTTGACAAAGTTGTCATTGAGATCAAGGCCAGCTATTGCATCAAAGGTTAAAGAGTGGGTGTCACTTGTAAAATCACAGGAGAGAACCTTGTCCTCAGAATAGACAAGAATGCCTTTACTTAGTGGGTCCTACCATGACTGCTTTGTCACCAAAATGATGCCATCACAATCTTGAGTGACTTGTCATACTTCTGAGGTTCAGACATTTCACAAACATGGGGGCATCAGCAGAAGGGGTAGAGGACCCTTTTGTCTTTCGCTCTGCAAGAGGGCCAAGCCTTCTCCATGGTGCTGAAGATACCAATAAACTCCACAAAATACTTAGCACCAGCACCACCAGATTACATGTTAGCAGATCTGAGATGATGGAGGAGGTCATTCGATTGATGACAGCTTTGCTGGTCTCAATCTTGGCAGTGTTGTGGAGATTGTCATGAGTCATACTGCAACATACAAACTATATAGTTTAGGTTGATAAGGCCTCATTAATGAGACTATACAGTGAAAACATGGAGAGTTGGATGAAGGAATAGCCAAAAACAAATTAAACTATATTGTCTACAAATATTATCTATTTCTCCCTTCTGAATATATTTTCAAATATTTTCTTATCAAAAAGATTTTCTTCATGAAGTCCAATTTTCATTTAGGCTGAAAAGAAAACTGTTATAAAGCATACAGTATAACACAATTGCTTCAAATTATATCAGTGCAAATATAAGTATTTTACCAATAAGAAAAAAATCAATGGCTATAACCAACTCTTTATAATACATTCATTTAAAAAAATCAACTTGTGGTCCTATATTTGTTTCCTAAAACCAACCCAAAGAAAAACAAAAACAAATATCGATTTGTCTTACTTCATTTGAACAACTACCAGCATCAATTAACTTCATAACTGTATACAATCACTGTGTACAAGAAAGAATCAAAATATTGTAATGTATAAACTGTTTTCAAGCTATAGCCAGAGCCACTGGAATTATTTTAATTTTTGTTTTCAAATTTTGTATTTTGTAGTTTTCAAGTCTATCTGTTGCCTATTTTTTTTTCCTAATAACCCAGGGCAGCAAGAATAATTCAGGGCATTTTAAAAGAAAGTTAAATACACATGTGCCACAGAATGCCTATGAAGACCTCAGTATAAGTTTTGGTAGTTTAATCTCTCCTTCCAAGATGTATGTCATAAATATTAACATCAGGTTATTATGCATGTTCTTTTACATGGTGAACCAGGTCACCAGTGCATTGAAACTATATATGAATAATTTTCTTATAAGAACTAAGGGTATTGGCTCAACTCCATCTTCCTTCCCCATATTGTACTGTACAATCTATTGTTCATCTGTGGTCCTCTTTGAAAAACAAAGTTGTGAATGTATGTTTTAGAAAGAGTTTTCCAAAGAATAGTTATCACATTTTCCAGCTGCCCAGAAAGTAGAAATTTGATTTTTTTTTCACAGTGTTTTTCTTTTTCTTTTTTTGAAATGTGCATTTTTTCCAGCTGTAAATGGAATTCAACCCTAGAGATCAGAAGCTCATTTCTAGATTTGGAATCTACTTTACTCTAGTGCGTTTGAGATATGCAAAAATAATTTCTAGGTTCAGAATCTACATTACTCTAGTGTGTCTGAGATATGTAAAAATCATTTCCCCTATAAGCTCAGGGATGTCTACAAGGCTCGCAAACTAAGCAAAAGCATGATGACTGCCAAAATTGAGAAGTCTCTTAGCACTTTATTACTGTTATTCTTTCTGCCATATTAGTCATCTGTAGTCTCGGAGCTTTGAATGATTTTTCAGCACCTCATGATGTATGGTGCATTTTTAATGATTTTCCTTTGTAAAATCTATTTCAAATCTTCACTAAGAGAAAAATCTGATGCATTTTTTTTTATTTTAGGGTTATATGTAAAACCTAGTACTAGTTAAAAGTAGCACTTTAAGTTTTACCCATCATTGATAGTTTTTTCTATTGTTCTTATTTATATAGTTTAAGTTCAAATTCATTCCATTACAAAGAAAGTTGTGGTAGTTTGAATGAGAATGGCTACCACAAATTGATATGCTTAAATTCTTATTTTCCAGTTTGTGGACCTATTTCTAAAGGACTTGGGGGTGTGATCTTATTGAAGGAGATTTACTACTTGTGATGGGCATTGTGATTTCCAAAGCTTGTGCTATTCCTACTGTTTTTCTGCTTCGTGGTTTATCTAGAGTTGGAAGCTCTCAGGTACCACCCCAATGTCTTGTCTCTTACAATGTTCCACACCATGATGGTGTGGACTCATCCTCTGTAACTGTAATGTGCTGATAAATGCTTTCTTCTATAAGAAGCTGAGGTTATGGTGTTTTACCACACCAATAGAATATTAACCAAGACAGAAGCATTATTATCAGTGTTGTCCATACAGCTAAGGGAATAGTCTATAAATAAACATTTCCTCATGAAAGCAGGAATCACTGTCAAAAAAAATGTACCACAAAAAAAAATTAAGTCAAATTTTACAAAATACCAAGACTTACAAATCATGCTGGATAAAATCTTGAGGCTTAGCGCAATATTTTAAGCCGTCCTGAGTCTCCTGGTCACCTTAGCAAATGGAAGCACTGGAGGCTACTTGAAAAGGCAGTATTTGTTGAGTCTTCCAAAGACCTAATGTCCAGACAACTGCCACTGTGTGTCATGTTGAGAGACAGCTTCCCTGAAAGTCACACTTACTGGATTCTCTGTAATTGACTTGACTTACAAGTTACTCAGGGCAAAAAAAAAAAAAAAAAAAAAAAAGACCTTTAACAGGTCCAGTGAGGGAGATTGGCAGCAATTATGTAACATCACAGCCTATAGAGGCTCTGAGTCACTCCTTACCCTGTCTTCCATATACTATACTATTCATGTTAAAACACTCGTTTTAATGTTTGCGATTTTCTGTGTTTCTTTGTTTTCACACATATCTAATTATATAACTCACACTAGCTTTGAACTTACTGAGTAGCCCAATAGCTCTCACACTAAGGATAGTCCTTCACCCTCAGCTTCCTAAGAGTTGAAATTACATATATGAAGCACCATACCATTATATAGATTAAGAGTTTTACTTTATTGTTCTTATTTTATTCCGTTAACATGTTTACAAAAATCAAGAATGTAAAGTATTGACTTTCCTTATATATAACTATCTAACATGTCAAATTAATTAATTACATGGATATATGCCTGTGTATAGGCATGTTGTAGAGGTCAGAGGACAATTTTCTCTTGGCACTTGGATTGAGTTGAAATGCAGGTGTCTGGAGAGAGCAAGATGATCTTTAGATGGATAAGGAATGAATTTCCACAGAGGATGGCATGAGGGCATCCATGCTACTTGGAAAGAACAGATAAGGATTTTGTAACTGAAAGAGAGCTTTCTAACTGGAAGCCTGGAAACTTTGCACTCACTCAGTAGGTGGAGATATACTCCATTTCCTTGCTTTCCCTTCATAAGTCCATGGGTTCTATCTATCTATCTATCTATCTATCTATCTATCTATCTATCTATCTATTATGCTTGTGTTCTTAGTAAGATTTGAATGTCATGCATCACAACCCCTTAAAGCTACACGGTGATATTTAGTAAAGTTGGAGTAGAGCAGATGTCGACACAATCAATTTGAGAATATTTCATCACTCAGAAACACATCCTATTCTGCTCTGCAGCACCTGCAGTCTCTGTACTACACAGTCACTCCTGCCCTCCCTTGCTGGCAGGCTCTTCTAACTCCAGGCAATTAATAATCTATTAGTTTGTCTCTATGAAGTTGCCCCTTGTGGACATTTCCTGGAAAATAAATATGCAATATCTAACCTTTACCCTCTTCATTGTGCATGGTGTTTTCGGAGCTTTATCTTTGGTATCACACTTTGTTTAACTATTCAAATGGTTTTTGCTATGGACTGTATATCTTAGCTAGGGTTCTATTGCTGTGACGAGACACCATAAACATCCCATTACATGGAAATATGACGGCAGTGAGGCATTCCTTATAACGTGGAAAGTAGTGGCCAATCTAATCGATGAATTTTCCAAGAAGAAAGTTTCAGGACTCCAAATGAGGCTTCATTCTAATTGTAACTACTAGAAATTTGGATCTATCCCTGACCACACAACCTCCTAGGGGAAATAACTTCCTAATATACAGTGCCTGCTGAAAGAGTTCTTTGGATAGCTACAAAATTAACAAGACCTCTTGGCTTCCCAGTGTAATTTGTCCACATTTTAATCAAAACAATCCCATTATATTTTTAAATCATGCTGTTTTCTACCATATGGTGATCACTAATTTGTCATGTTCAATTATACCTATTTTTAGCCTGCATTTCCCAGAACCTAAAGCCCTGCTTTACTAGAGGAACATATTAAATTTTAAGATAAGAAAAATGAACCAAACAAACCAAGGATGCACATCTTCTGTTAAAGCCAGAAAATGACCACTAATTTATGTTGCATAAGTGATAAAGCTTAATGCTTATCTGTTGGTTTTTCAATATGTTTAATAGTAATTTGTGTTTATTTTTTTTTTGTGTGTGTTTCCAATATTTTTCATTGTTACCATGCAATACTAGGTTCTGCTTGATCTGAAAAAAATAATCGAAATGTTTAATAATTTTAACAGAACTTATAAAATGCCCCCAAAAATTCAACGACAACTTTTATAATGTGGTTAAAATAATTTTCATTTGCTTGGTTTAGCAATAGTATATCCACAATAACACCATTTTTATAAAGTTGAACATGAGAATATGCCATATGTTTATGAAATGTTTCAGTTACTAAGCTTCATATACAACAGGCTTGATGTGGATAAAAATCTTTAGTGTGATGTTTTTGTCAAATATCTGCAGAAATATTGAAAGATCATTGTCAACTAAATCCCTGGATTTCTTCCATATTTTCTTTATACTCACTATTAATTTATTTGTATCTATTTTGTGGTCTTATTTTAATATCACATTACATTTAGCTGTCACATGTCTATTGCTCAAATTATTTTAATATTAATTCTAAACTGACATTTAAAGTTGTTTAAAATCACTCTTTTTTACCATGATGTTTTGAAGTATTTTTACATAACACAATGTCTAAGCCTCTCAATTACCATACATTTATGTTTACATTACTGTTTTACTTTTATCCTGAAAGGATATTTTAAATAATGCTGACAATTTTGAAATGAATATTCTTTATGGAATGTTTCACAAATGGTGAACATTTGCTGTTTCTCATTTTATTGTTGTTCGGGGTAAAAGGAAGTAAAATTAGCTTTGATCCCTGCATACTACATTCAGGGGTGACCCCACAGGCTTCTGTGTTTCTAAGCTTGGTCCCTAAGTCAAATTTGGTAAAACTATGAAACCTGTAGGACATGGAGTAATACTGAAGGGAATGGGTCATTGAAAGTAGGAGCTGGTATTTATTTTGAGGCATCATTTTGCTACCTGACTGCAGATGGAAGCTGACCAGACACCTCCCACTCCAGCGTTCATGGGTTTCCTGATCATATTTCCATAGGATATAAGTCAACTTAAGTTTTCAACACTTACATTGTTTCTTTTCAGCTATTACATCACAGCATTAAGAAAATTAGCTGAAACACAGATGAGACCAAATCCAACTAAGCATAATCACAGTGCGAATTCCATTTACTGACAGTGACTACAGGAATGAACTTAACCTCAGCATCTCTTCCTCCCTGTTTGCTTTTCATTCCAACAACAAAACTTAAAAGCTGAAATTTCATATCCACATTCATTCCTCTGTTCAATTATAGTATAGGTATACAGAAAAAAAAAGTGTGAGCCTAAAGCTATGGAAAACAGTTTTGCAAGTTACAATGCCATATTGTAAAGTTTCTTTTGTATTTGGTCTTAAGAGAATTCACTGAATTACAAAGTCACACAGGGGGCCAGCTTTTTCAACATTCCTTGTTGCTCTTTAATACATTGTTTCTTGTGTGAAGTTGTGTGGGAACTCCTGCTTTCTATCCTAAGATTTTCTAACCTCTTCAATTTGTCATATTATTTGCATATATTAAGATTCATTCTTTTCAATAAAGCTGTCTCTTAACTGCCCTCATAGGATTCTACAGTAGACTTTTTCTGTCTGCCTTCTGTCAATCCTCACCTCACCAGCTCCTGATACCCACACTTTATCTTCATCCCGTTTTCATGGTTGCCTGTTCTAAAAGGATATTTTTATGCAAATAGAATTGTGTCAACTTCCTGGCTAAAGTCTATCACTTAGAAACTATCTAACAGTCTCCAAAATATATAAGGCTATACAGCTCACCTTTCTATTTGCTGAATAGCATCTACTATCTTGGGCATCCCAAAATTTGTGTACAAACTGATCTGATAAAGAATATATTGATCACATTCAGATTCATCAGTTATGAGTAACACTACAATATCCACAAGTGGTTATACTAATTTACTTTAAAAACCATCTCTGAAAATAATCAACAGTAGTATTGCTAGACCTTTCAGTTTTGCCTGAAACCCCCAATCTGACTTCCACGATTTTATATCCCCGAAAAGAAGTGAATGAAAGTTTCTATGATTATGTGCTCCATGAGTGATTTCTTCTGTATCAACTATTCCAGTGGGTGAGTCATAATATCTAAATGTTAATGTGATAAGGTATTTCCTAATCATGAATAACATTGAACATCTGCTGATTGGTTTCTCTAGAATAAGCATGTGTCTTTTCTGGCAGTGTGTGTGTGTGTGTGTGTGTGTGTGTGTGTGTGTGTGTTTGTGTTGGGAGCTTGAACCTTACTTTTAAATTTAATTTCTTACTTTTGTAGTGGAGTTACAATTATCCCTTCCCTATGTCTGATTAAATTATATCATCTGATAGGTGATTATTTGGCATTATGTCTTAAACTCTAATTTATCCTTTCATTCTCGGGGACATTCGGAGAGCAGAAGTTTTCATTTTAATATTTCTAAAGTATTCTTTATTCTTTAAAGATAAATGTTCTTCCTATGAACTCCAACTCATTCCCTGATCTAAAGTGATGTAGATATTTTTATATTTTATTCTTAAGTTATTTTCATTTCTTATTTCATATTATACATCTTTGCAGTATACTTGAAGAATATGTGGCACCTGTGTCTATTATCTATCTATCATCTATAGCATATGGTCATTCAATTATTCTTTTTGTACCATTGTTTAAAATTAGCATAGTTGTGCTTGTATGAAGTTGTCTATTCTTTCTGCTCTCTTCTGTTGGCCTGAATGATTTCTTTGCTGACCATTTGTTTCATATTCTACTATCCCACAGGCAACCTTAACACTAGATAAACTAAATCCTGCAGATTTGTACAATTCCTCAGAACTGTATTACTTCCTCTAGCTCATTTGCTTATGAAAATAATTTTAAGAATATATTTGCTAACATCTATAGAAATTCACTGGAATTTTTACAGTGTGCATCACAGAACTCTTTAATAGTGACTATATGATAAATAATTTCTAAAATATATTGCCTATCTTTCAATAACAGTGGCATGACTAGTTCCATTATTTCTTTTTAATACTGGTTCCAAGATCAAGAAATAATGCACACGTTGAAAGCCCTGTAGTCATTTAATTTGCTGATTGCACAATCACTAATAAGTTTTACATTTAATACTTAAAACTACACAGTCATATATATATTTGCATTTATTCACATATTTTATAGCCATATTAGTAATGTGATCTGGAGTACAAGTCAAGTTGTAAATTGAATAAGCTTAAATGTACCAAGTACAATACAAATAAAAAGTTAAGTTAAATGCCATTAAATTAAATGCTATAAATGCTTACAGCTTGTATTGAATTGTCCTCTGAGTCATGGAGAGATATTTTCAATACACTTCAATTTTCTTTTGGGCCATCCTCTAATGGAACTGGGAATGTGGCATAGGTAAATTGAAAACTCACATGCCCTTACAAAATAAATGAATAGAGCATATGTATGGATAATTTTCAAGAGCATTTTTTTTGGGATCAGTGAAGATTCAAATGTTCTGTTATTTTTAAAAATCATACTTGTCATGCTAGCCAAGTTGCTTTGTAATTTCACTAAGTTTCACCAGATGAAAAGATACGGAATGATTCAATTTTGCTTATATTGTTTTCATAGAAAACCATTTGCAGAAGATTTGAAGACAGTGTGCACTTCTTTCTAGTCTATATAAAATACCCCTGTAATGTATCTTATCACTCAATGGTAGGAAAAAATAACTGCAATTTTTAATGGCTAAGTTGCTTGCTCTGCCGTTTGTGGTTCACAAAAAATATATATTTCATAAGAAAGTGGCTGTTTCCGTTATACTTAAATAACACTTTGCATCAATACCCTTGAGCAAGAACAAACAGGGAGACGTTTGCAAAAGACATAGCTCAAGAGCTACCATATACACAAAAAGGTAGAGGATTCAGAACAGGTTCCAATATCTTGTACATTTTTCAAGCAATAAATTATACTCTATTTTTCCTTATTCAAAATAAAATTTTTGATCATGTTGCCAAATTAAATTGTTTCAAAAAACAGATTACCTTCAACAGCCACTTGCAAACTCAAATTTTCACTTACCCATTACCTTTTACATTTTAGTGTACCACTGTTTTTCATAAATACCATGTACGTTGACTTGTATCTAGGAGTTTAGTATGTCATATCTTCAATCATGCACTTGTATTTTAATATCTACAGTCACAGAAGCCAGTTAAAATGGGCAGTGCAATTGTTTTCATCAGAAGGAACTGTACTACTTGACAATACTGAATTGTAGAACATATGTCAGATTATAATATCACTCGTGATGTTTCCTACAGGGAAGGAAATATTTCATGAATTTGTTTGTAGCCTTGAATATGCAGAATTGTTTGCCAACATAAAGAAACCACATGCTTCTCTTTCCGATTACTTAAAAAAAATCATTTCTTTTTGCTGCTTTTTAACCAAAGGTTTAATAACATTTGCACACATAACAATGTTTAAGATAGGGATACAGAAAAGTAAAACAAAACTCAATGATTTATAAGAAAAGGCTAACACAGTTGGAAAGTGACATTTTTATTTTTTGCAAAAGCAATGATGTTCCATATTTTCCTTGGATACATAAGTGTGTTTGCATCTGAAATTCTACCCAACAACTCAGTAGTTTAACTTTAGTAACTGCAGCTTAATATAAACTATTCAGTGACATGCACAACCATAGACATCAATAGAATACTGGGACATAAAGTCAGGAAGGAAAATACCAACAAAAAGTGGTATTCTTGTTTCCAGAGGTTAAAGATACTACTGTTTCTGATGAAAAATCCAAGACTATAGACCCAGTTCTGCATGTTTTGAAATTATGTCAAAAAAACATGTAGGTTCATATGTATAGCAATCAAATGATTGTCATAATATCTCAGATGCTTAGCATTGTGGAATATTACTTTAACTAGGGAAAGTTGTGCTACATTTGTTCATGTTTGCTTAACTATGTAAAGATGGGTTACATTTGATTATGCTGAATTGATTTTACAATGTAAATATGTGATGCTTTCCTTGCCTGAGGAATCTGAATAGTCTATAAAATCTGAATGTCCAAAAGCTAGGCTGTAGAGGTTTAGGTGGGGCTCATGGCCAGAAAGAGTTAATCAGAGAGAATGAAAAGGGAAGATGCCAGGAGCTAAGGAGCCAGGCATGGAGGAAGCAAAAATGACATATAGAATAAAAGAAAGGTTTAAAAAAAAACCAGGAAAATGTAGAAAATTTAGATGAAGAAATGCAGGTTAAAGGTTAAAATAAATTATAAGACCTAGTGGGACAAGCCTAAACTAAGTGTGAGCGTTCATAATTAATTATGTCTTAAAAATAAGTCTCAATGTCATAATTTCAGGGCTGGAAATACAGGAAAGCCTGCTACATTGCATGATTATGTTTTTTTATTTGTTTGTTTTGTTTGTTTGTTTGTTTGTTTGGCTTTCATAGGTTATGTTTGTAAATTAGCATTCACTAGCTCCCTCTCCTCCCCTGCATGCCGAAGGGCTACATTGATTGTCAAATGAACTCATGGAGAGACAGGTCTTTTCCAGGAACAAATATAGAGAAACATAAAGAGATGCATCCTGAGTCTGTAGGCTAAACTGTTCTATATTACAATAAACTATAAAAAAATAGAGCTGGGAAAAGAGCAGAGTAAGCTTTGACAGCTTCTTCTTCTTCTCCTCCTCCTCCTCCTTCTTTTTCTTCTTTCATTTTTTGAGATATGGTTTCTCTGTATAGCTTTGGAACCTGTGCTAGCTGGTCGTGAGCTCACAGAGATCTGTCTGCCTCTGCCTTCCGAGTGCTGGGATTTAAGGCGTGCGCCTCCAACGCCTGGTGACAGCTTCTATTATTTTTAATGAGTCAATTGCTATATAGCTATAATTCCTATTATTACTAGACTTTTTACCTGACTGTGTGCACCATAAGTCTACGCAGGGCAAATTTACTAATAGTAACTAATTGAAAATAGACAGGGATATTTTTCTGGAACCATTATAGATAAAGCAGGTGTATATAGAGCAGCAGCAGTCTCAGAGTCATATTTTAAAAAATTCTGGCAGTGTGCATATAAGATTGCTCAGATGTCCTGGGCATCTGAGGAGAAGGGACATCTTAAATATCCATTGTTAAACTCTGCTTTCCACACGCTAAGGCAAATTTTATGGGAAACTTATGTGTTACGTTTGATTATGCTGAATTGATTTAACAATGTAAAGATATGTTGCTTTCCTTGCTTAATGAAATCTGGGAATGATCTGCCTGAGAACACACACATAGGTAGCAATTTATATGGACTGAACATCTATATGTAGTATACGTACATGTGCATACAATAACTGTTAGTTAAAAAAAAAAAGAGCCCATGAGAATTTGAAAGAGTATACAGCAGGGTTTGAATGGAGCAAAGGAAAAAGAAGAATGTTATAGTGAAATTATAATCTCAAAAATAATAATAAAGAAAGGGACTAAGCGGAGCGTTGGTGACGCACACCTTTAATCCCAGCACTCGGGAGGCAAAGGCAGGCAGATCTCTGTGAGTTTGAGGCCAGCCTGGTCTACAGAGCGAGTTCCAGGACAGGCTCCAAAACAATACAGAGAAACTCTGAATGGAAAACAAAAACAAAACAAAGCAAAGCAACAACAAAAGGGTTTGGGGGGGACTGAGGGGACTTTCAAGTGAAAAGTAGGTACTGGAACTGTGTCATGTCTTTCCTATCACAGACTTTGTAACACTGTTAGTCTCAGACTGTCACGTACAGTTCTACATAAAATTCTGCTCAGAGATTCATGGGGATAGTTCACTAAGACGTATATACATATGTTCTAGCTTCTCTCTGCTGTTGTAGCAAATACTGCAACCAAAGAAACTTAGAAAAAAAAAAAAGGATTTACTTTGCTTGTATTTGCCTGTCAAGAACCATCATCAACAGATATCAGGGAAATAAGCTAAAGGGCTTCAAGCAGAAACTATGGAAAATGCTGCTTCCTGGCTTGCTTACTTGCAGGCTTGCCTTTGGCAAGTATTTTCATACAGCATAGGACCACCTGTTCATGGATGGTGATGTCCATACCCACAATGTGTTTATTTTTTATATCAATTAACAATCAAGACAAATCTTTTTTTTTTTTTTTTTAAGACAGGGTTTTTCTGTGTAATAGTCTTGACTATCCTGGAACTCACTCTGGCCTTGAAGGCACAGAGATCCAGCTGCCTCTACCTCCCAGGTTCTGGGATTAAAAGTGTGAAACACCAGTGCCCTGCAAGACAATTCCTTCCAGAAATGACCACTTTTAATCTTACTTGGACAAGCCATCAATGGAGACTTTGCGCTGTTATCTAGTTGACTATTAAAACTCTCTTGACATATATGCTATGAGTATTATACCGTTTATTGTTAGGAATATTTCAGAATGTCCTATTTTGCACCCAGTAATGGAGATGAACATAGAAATAATGCAATATACCATTATAGGAGAATAGTAAGGCTTCACGTTTTATGTGAGACAAATATCCAAGACTACCCTGACATTCAGGGCCAGTGCCTGCTGCACTGGTGATTGGAGGTTGGGGGTGCTACTGACATCTAGTGGACAGAGGCCATCGATGCTGCTGAACATCCTACAGTGTACAGTCAAGTCCCTCCCAAATAAGGAGGATGCCAGCACTGTCGAGGTTCAGAAACACTAACTCAAACACAGTGATCACCGCTACATTACACCACAGACAGAGGATCTCTCTGAGGAAATGGCCGTTGAGTAAAAAATGCAAAAAGTGTGTAACAATAAAAGGAGCAGAGAACGAAGTTGAACTTTGGTTTCTAAGAGAGAAGCCGATCCAGAGCTCTGGCTGTGGTGAAAATTCTGAATTACATTAAACAAGAGTTAGAAATCCCTTGGCAGTTCTTAAAGAGAAAGATTATCTGATTAGGTATTCATTTAAATAAAATCACCATACTTACTGTGCTTTTAATGCACTGTGAAATAAAAAAGGCAGCACCGTTTAGCATAATGAGCTGAGTGACAGATGAAGTTACCTGTGCATTCAGTGGCATAACAGAGTTGAAGCAAACTGAAGAACTCTTGTAGATATTTGTCAGGAAAACTGTAAGGTTTAGTGACTGATTTGGATGCAAGATTTATACAGATAAATCAATGTTTTTACTGGGTTACAGCTCAAGTCTGGAAAAGTTAAAGGGATATGTCAAGCACAGAGCATTTACAACCCTTACTTAATCTACATGTTAAATGTCAAACACATAGAGGCAAACACTGAAGTAAAACCCAGGGAAGTTTGTTCTAGAACCGCTTGTTGTTTGTTCTAGAGAAACTTCTAGAACCGCTTGTTGTCACTGTAAGAATAAATGTGAACATATAGGACAGAGAAAGAAGGAAATACAGATGTCGGGAATGCAGGCCTTAGAATGTTCAGCATTTGTGGTTCTGGGGGGGATGGTGGAGAATAAAATGTGAAAAATATTTGAGTCAAAGAAAATATGTAGAAGAGGCTGTGTGTGGCCTGCAAAGAAACCAAACAAAAATGAGGATGACCAAATGAGACAAGTACAAGCTCCTGACCTAACCTGAGGCTGTTAGTAATTATAAACTCTTTCATTAGAAATTCTACTTGTGACTTGGGGATGTATCCCAATCACAAAGTACCTGCTTAGAGAATAGGTTTATTTATGTGACCTGTGAAGATCTGGCCAGCAAGAAAATATGCCAGACAAGTGAAAAAAAAATGGACTGCATGCGATTTTAATGTGGAGATCATTATTTTTAATAGAAGACACTACAGAAAAGTTGTAAGTTGGTAGGTTAGGTCAGGCAGACTTGCTTTTGCCAATACACACAGGGAATCATAATGCTGAAACAAAAACTTTTACCAGTGTATGACACTAGTTCTGACAGGATGGATACAGATTTAAAAAGAACCCTCTGTTGAAATGGAAAAGGTGTATTTGATGAGTGACAGTTTGTGTGATGAATGATGGGTAAATGGAGGAGGCCAATCATAACGATGCCTGGACATGAGATGCTCTGCCATCTATCTAGATGCAGAAAATCTCACATTGGTGCTACATAGAAACAGCCTGTGCTTTTTGCCTCCAGGATTACTATAAATCAATAGAAAAAATTATGCAAATGTCTATGTGTCATCATCAAACACATGAGTAACATCTCTATAATGTATGGACATCAGCAGTAAAAACACATTGACAGAGTGTAGAGTCGCCAAGGCAAAATTATTTCTCTTAAATCATTTTATAAATATATGCATGCATTAAAAATTAAAACACTTTATAAAAGAGATTTTCAAAGTAGTCATCCTCATTTGAGAACATAAAACTTTTAGACCTTAACAAAAACAGATAACACATGATGGTTTGAAAACAAATTCTCTCAATGTGAATTCAATATGAAAGCAAGGAATTGAAGAAGATACAGGAAGGAAGTTTATGGAATATATTCTATGGGAAAAAACATTGGAATGAGATTGTGCATACAGTGGGTGGAATTAGGAGGCTGCGCATGAAGTTACACAGAATTCTAATGGATAAGTAATTCATGTACCAGAAAAGACAGTGAGGAAAGAATTAGTGAGTACTACAGAACTGATGAAACACTAGACTGTATATTCCAGTGAGGACAGTGGCTCCAGATAGTGACATGTGAAAGGAACAAAGTCTACTGAAGTTTCTACGTGACATGATCTCATATTTATGTATCAAGGAATACACGCACACAGACATACACAAGCATGCACACACACATCACAATTAATGTGGGGGGAAAGAAGCCATACATTTGATAGAGAATGAAAGGATACAAAGAAGGGTGTCACAGAACAGGAAAATGATGAAATTGTATTGTAATCTCAAAAGAGAAAGGAAGAAAGGAAGGGGGGGAGGAGGAAGAGGGAGGGAGGGATGGAGGCAGGGAGGGAGGAAGGGAGAGAGGAAAGAAGGAAGGGGGAGAGAGAAAGAGATAGAGATAGAGATAGAGAGAGAGAGAGAGAGAGAGAGAGAAGAGGCAAGGAAAGGAAATTATGTACAGGGACACTGCTGAAATTGTGGAAACCTGGCATAAAGGAGACTTTCATAGAAACAAAAAAAAAAAATCATCAAAACAGTGGCTCTCTTTTCAACAGCAGCATCGAAAGCCAGAAGGCAAAGCAATAATTCTATCAACGTTCAGGATATAAACAACTGTTGACCTAGAATTGCTCAGCCAGAGAAATTATCTCTATAAAGTTAAGATGAAATAAAGACATTCGAGAAGAAGAAAAACTGGGAAGGTTTAACACGATTCTATTTTCATCAAAGGAACTCATAAAGGTTTGCTTCGCCAAGGAGAAACACATCTCCAGTAAATGTCTTAGAGAGCAAACAAGGATGGAAACACAAAATAAGTCTCATGGTAAACACAAACAGTTTCCTTTTTTAATGGAAACAATGCTTATCCAATATAAAATACTATAATATATTGGTCAGGGAGAAGAAATATGTATTTTGGCAGAACAAGGTGACAATGAATGCTATGTCCTTGGGGTTGCTTCGAAAAAGAAATCAGTTCCTCGGGGAAAAGAATAATTTTGTATAAATTAAAGACATTTTATGTCAAATGTATCTGGTAATAGTTACTACAAAATATACCTATTCACAAATCAAAACTTGTAGATTAAATAAAAACCTTAGGAATCCAACAGGCAGACAGTACATCAATCCATAAGTTGCAAAGTAAATGAAGCCATAAGAACAAGACTAGAATCCAGATGCAGAGAGAGAAGACAAGACCAGGTTGCAGAAACATATAGAGACAGCTGACCTGAACAAGGAGGAGCTTAATGGGCCCCCCCAGACTGATAGCTGGGAATCCAGCATGGGCCTGACTCAGACCCCCCTGAATATGGGTCTCAGCTAGAAGTACTGAACAGTTTAAGTGACCTCAGACAGTGGAACCAGGATGAATTCCTGGCGCACAAAAGGACCTTGAGGACACATCCCTGATGGAGGAATACACCCTTATCCTAGAGACAGGAGAGAAGTCTTAGTCCCTACTTCAAATGACTTGTCAGATTTACATGACCCCACCTGAATAGCATAGTCCTATATGTGCAATGGGGGTAGGGGGGATGGGAGGGGAGGGTGGTCAGGGTGCATGTGAGGGGTAAGGGGGGAGGGAGAGAGGGAGGGATAGAGGGAGGGAGAAGGAACTGGGATCGACATGTAAAATAATAATAAAAATAATAATAATAATAATAATAATAATAAATAAAAAAGAACTAGAAAATAGTAACATTTAATAAACAAATGAAAGCCTTAGCAGTCAAGGTACTCATGAAATGTTCACCCAAATCCCATTGTAAGTTCTTCCTGTACAGTCAGCAAATGAAAATTTCCAACGCTATTTCCATAGTGCCTGCTATGATGGGAGGATGGCAATACTTCCATAACCACCAGCTTCTTCCTTATCTTACTCCTGCATCATCTTCCCCTTCTTCCTACAAGTAATGTTTCACGATATTTTCTTTTTCAAGACAGGGTTTCTCTGTGTAGCACTAGCTGATCTGGAACTAGCTCTTATAGAACAGGTTGGCCTTAAACTCACATAGATCCATCTGCCTTTTCCTCCAGAGTGATGAAATTAAAGGTGTATGACACCACCAATTGACTTCATGATAAAAAAAAAAAGTAATTAAGTTACGTTTCACTATTTCATTCTGGAAAGCTTAGGTTTTACTCTATGTGTTTAAGACATATTTGAAAACAGTTGTTGGAAGTTGGGTACAAATCCTCCATCAGTGAAGACAGGAATCATTGAGGCTTTCTGGGCACAAATTTAAAATACCATTGTACAAAAGTAACATATGGAAAAAAGGGGATGATAGTGTCTGAAGAAATGGGTACATGGATACAAGCATTGGCTCAAGACTTCAAAAGAATTAGGAAGGAAATGACAAACAGAAAATGATAAGATAAAGTACCACTTAGTAAACATTAGATGTGTGTATGTATGTATGTATGTATGTATATTATATATATATATATATTATCCATACATTACATAAGTTGAAAATAAACTTTACCCTACAATATATTTTTATCTTAGTTTCCCCATCTCAACTCCTCCATGATCCTGTCTCCTCCCCAATCACCCAACTCCAAGCCCTTTGATTCTCTCTTTAGAAAAAAAAAAAAAAAAAACAAAGCAAACTAGCCAACAAATAGCATACACATTCTTTTTGGTTTTTTTTAAATTTATTTTATATAACAAAGTCCACTTACATGAAAACAAACATTTATAGACAATATTTGGGAATTTGGGCGTTGTTCTTTCCAAACTACTTCCTGCTGGTAAGGGACCCTGTCATGGGGGATTCGAAGAAGATTCAGAAATACTGGCTGTAGTCTGTAAGGCTGCTTTGTCCAGCTGTTTTGAATGTAGGATCACCTTGTATTCTGTTTCAGGGGGTCTGGCTTGATCAAACCACATTAGTCTGGAAGGAATCCACATCGTTTCATTTTCTGTGGAAACAAAACTAGAAATCCTTTTCCCCAGTAACTTGTCCTTGAACTTAAATTTTGGAGTCAAAGCACTTTTTTTTAATTTAATTTATTATTTTACATGTCGATCCCAGTTCCTGCTCCCTCCCTCCCTCTCTCTCTCCCTCCTTCCCTCCCTTTTACCCTCTCTGCCCTCTCACATGCACTCTAACCACCCCCCTCCCCTCCCCCACCCCAATTCCATATGTAGGGGAATGCCATCCAGTTGGGGTCATGTAGATCTGACAGCTCATGTGAAGTAGGGACTAGGGCTTCTCTCCTGTCTCTAGATTAAGGCAGTAATCCCTCCATGGGGGATGCAAACACATTCTTTTAAATAAGAAAAACGACAAGAAACACACACACACACACATGCACACACACAAACACATACACACACACACACACACACACACACGCACGCACACACACAAACACACTTATGCAAACACACCCCATAAAAACCCAAACAGCCAGACATTGAATGCACAGACAAAGCTATATAAGACAAAAATACTATTGAGTTCAGTTTGTGCTGGCCATCTACTGCTGTGCTTGAAGAGTGCTTAATATACCCGGTGAGTATGCATTGGAGAAAACTATTTTTTTTCCTTTGTAAATGGGTTTCAATTGCAGGTAGCTTCTTGGTTAAGGATGAGAACTTGTGTGCACATCCTCCTCTTAGCACTGTCTTGAACCACATCTGCCTTGAACCTGTACAGGCCTTGTGCTGTGCATGCTGCTACGTTCTCTGTAATTTTATGTATGCACCAGTACTGTTCTGTTTGGAGGACAGTCCTTGTGTCATCCATTCCCCTGGCTCTTACAGTCTCTACCTCCTTTTCTCCATAGCTACCTGGGGGTTTTGGGTGGATAATGAAGGCATCCCATGTAAGACTGATTGTTCCATAGTCTCTCACTTTTGCCCACTGTCCAGTTGTTGGTCTCTGTGCTAATTACCTTCTTTAATAAACATTGTTGATGTTTGTCATGAAGAAAAAGGACTAAGGTCAAGAAGCAATAGTGAAAGCCAGAGGAATATATCTGATATGGAGCTACGTCTCTTGAAGGGATATTCAAGGTAAATCCCAGGAATAAGTCCTAACAACTGACACTACAAACAAATGTTGGTGATGGTAAATACAAGACTCGCATTGTACAAAAACTGTGAAGAAAATTATAAGAGATTGTTTTATCTGAAAAGAGGCCACCATTACTTCAGCTCTTCAGATTTTCCTCAACTTTTCAAAAATGAAGAGGTATTGACTTTTGAAATAATTCATCATTCTGGTGTCAGAAAAGATATGGCAAATTTTCTGGAGTAATTATAGACTGTTACAAATTCAAAGTGAAGCAAAACTTGGCGCTATCTACAAATATATTTAGTCCTGGCATTTTGGCTAAAGTAGAATTAATATGAAGAAGCTGTAGAATGATCAATGAGTTGATAATGCATTCTGTTCACTCTGGAATGGGAAGGATAACAGAGGGTTTGCAAAGACATTGAGTGAGTTAAAATATACACTTACAGTTGCCAATGTGACAAATCTCATGCCCAGAGCCAAGAAAAAAAAATAAGTATTTTGGTATACATGCCGTATTGCATGCTCTGTTTTTGACCTGTTTGTCATCTAATAGTCTGATTGAGAAAGTAAAAAGCAAATACTGAAACATATCCCTCATTATGAAATGTAGATTGACTAAGAAACACAACAGGCAAATAAAATAGAGACTGATCAGGCATAATTTTAGAAGAGGACCAATCACTGTTGCCCTTTTCCCTGTGATAGGAGGCAACATATATATCTAAGAATGATTTTGTAGTTCATATACTGACATTTCTTTAAAAAAAAATCAAGATTGACAGAAGTTGGAAACAAGTTGGGAATCCGGGTGTTAAAAGAATAAGAAAAAACACAAAATATTTTAAAGTAATCCAGAAATATCTAAATAACATGGAGGTCACATTAGAAATCACAAAGGGAAACAGGAATTGGAATGTTGGAGGATGTAGTTATGTAGGTGGCATGCTTAGTGTGTAGGATACCTTAAGCCCATGGACTGTCCTCAGAACTGTATTTATTTGTATGTAGTAGCAGATAGTTGTAATTCTAGCACCCAAGAAGTGGACTCAGAACAATCAGAAATAATTTCTAGATAAAGAGTGTGGCTACACAAGATGTGTTCTAAAAGATTCAAGCAATGAAGATAAATAGGAATACTTATATATAAACAATGACACAGTAATGGGTTCATATTTGTATGTCATTGGGAAAAATAGATGATGAATACAAAAAGTGAAATTGTGAAAACATTTTAGACAATTACAATGATCTAATAGTAGCTTAATTAAAACTTGGTATTAGAAAACACCTAACTTTTAGAAGAGAGACTAGACCTCATGAGAGACATTGCTGTATTCAAAGGTATATGAAGAGATGTTACTGATATCTCTAGGCATAAATATCTGGACACATGATTGGTATTAAAATGGGTAAGTACCTCAAAGTCCACAAAGCCTGAGAACTTACCCACTGCATAGCCTCAATAGCTGTAGAATTAGTGATTAATCATATTAAATTTAGAGTTTGAATTCTTCTGAAAACTAAACCCTGAGCCTGAATGGTGTCACTAGAAAAATGCAAATAGTTTAAGAATAACCCTCAATGTAGACAACCTCTTCCAAGCAACAGAACATACACAAGCAATATTTCCCAGTTATCTTTGTGGAGTGAATTATGAGATCAGCATTTCTCTGTATATAAGTCAATATTCTAAAAAAGGAAATCAATAGGTTAAACTGTATGAAATCTCTAAGGGACTTATAGAATTACCTGGTGTGATTTATAGGATGAGATGCTCTTGTTGAGCTGCAAATCCAAGAAGGCCAGGAGTTCAGTTTAGTTCAAGTAAAAAGGCCTCTTTTGCAAGCTCTTGGATGTCTAAAGAAAAAACAGGTGTGCTAACTGGAAGACAGAGGAAGAATATTTCATTCATTGTATTAGTGTTCTCCATTAATTGGTGATGCCCTCCTATGCTAAAAAAGGATAATTTTAAATTATTCTACCAATATCTATCCTAATACTTTGCAGAAACAACTTCAACAACTCCAAGAAATGATATCTAGGAGTTATTGGAGGTCTTTGTTCCCTCAAAAGTGACACATAAACTTATTTATCATACACCAAAAATTAGCATACACCAATTCAAACCCCATGTTAATAAAAGAAGGTGACCCCATGTTAATAAAAGAAGGTGAAGCCAACTCATATTTTTAAGAACATGGAAAGAACTCTATGAATTGATAGATAAGATTTACCCATGTTTAATAAAATAATATACAACAACCCACAATAACAGGATTCAGAGTTAATCAATTCAGTGCCTATTATTAGTAGTAAAATACACAGGACTTTATTAATCAGAATGAAAGAATACCATTTGATATTTCAATAGCCATTAATGATGAAAGGTCTTCAGCCTATAGTAACAGAAAAGAAATTTTTCAAAGTAACACAAAGCATCAATCAAAGTACAGGCAATCTGGTACTTAATGGAGAATGACTGAATGGCTGCACCAGTGTGAGACTAAGTCAAGGTTGTTCTTTTCCATCATCATAGTCACCTGAGATGGTAAGGTCACACCAGTGAAGAGAGGCATGGAAAAGACATAAAAGACGTATTAATTATAAATGAAGTGCTAACATTGTTCATACTAACATAATACAAAATGCTTATGTAAAATATCCAGAATGTCTGTAAATAGTATAAAACTAATAAGTGAACTCGGGAAACATTTGGTATATATATAAGGTCAGTACACAAAAAAATCAATTATATATCTATATATTAGAAAGAAGCTATTATTACCTAATTTCTAAGTGCAGTATCATTTATAAACACTTGAAATAAAAATTGAGTTCCTTTCCAACAAAACTCATACAGCGTCTATGTCCTGGAATACTCACAAAATGCTGATGAGATAAATCATGAAAAAGCTTTTGTAATTAGAGAGACCTTCAGGGTTCATGAGTTAGAAGATTCAGCACAGAAAACCCCAGCCTCAATTCAGGCGAGAAATTTAATTACTATCAAAATTCTAGCAGTACTAGCTTTGTAGCTGTAGTCAAACCGGTGTAAATGTTATTTAGGTAGAAGAGTTAGTAGGAAGAGGCAGAATGGTTTTCAAAAGGAGAATTAATTTCAGGCCTCTCATTGCCCAATATTAATGCTTCCTCTGAAGATATTGTAAGTCAGTCAATGGGAGCTGGAGAAGGATTAAAAGGCAAATCAATAGAACAGAACACAATCCAAAATAAACTCTCAGGTATGGCTGAGAGCTTCCTGGCAAACAGAAAATCATTTCAATTTAGAATGAATAAATGTCTCAATTTACATTTTAGAAAAATTACAGGCATTTATCTACCAAAACATGATAACCAAAACTTATATCACAATCCCCAGGCAAGAAAATTAGGTCAAAATATGTGTGAGAATGTTTAACTTTCAGAACAAAGTAACAAGAAATAATCATTGTGGTATGAATCCAAAGTAAATCATGCTAACATCCTACTGCAAACATAAAAGACTGCCTAAGATAACAGACAATGCCCCAGTAGACAGAAATGAGTCATCAAAGAAACATTCAGAGAACTGGTCCCTGTGTCAAGGGTTAGATAACCCCGTAACATTGTTGACTTATTGCAATGTAAGACAATAATCACTCTAGTGGGGTTTATTTCTGCACGCACCAAGAACTGCCCCTGAAAAATATGTACACCACTATCCATGGATTTTTGAACAAGACACTAATGTCTTCCAACTTAGGGATGCACCACCAAGCTGTGGTATGTACATGTAATAGAATGCTCTTCACCTATTGATGGGGAATCTTCGTGTGCCTATGTACAACATTTACTTGGGAATGTCGGTCAACAAAGACGAGTTTGTGGGATACACACAACACATATGGGTTTTAGAAACATCAAGCCAAAGCAAAGAAACCAGTTTCAAAAACCTAGACGTTATAATCTTCAATTTAGATACAATTGTAAAAGAAATTAATGGTTAAACTAACAGTAACAGAAAACAGAATGGACTGAAATGAGAGTGAACAATGAATGTATTTTGAATTGAGGGACCTGTTCTGGGTCCCTAAGTGTGAGCATCCCTGCAATGAGTTACAGTTATTTTAATATGTGTATGGCTGTTTAAAAGTCAACCTTTCTGTTTAGTAATTTTAAAATATAATGAAGCTGTTAACACAAGTGGACGTTTAACAGCATTTGTGTGTCATTGTAAGGCTTGCTTCAGTGATGCCTTTAGTATTTATCCATGACACTGTACACAGCTTGAGAGCCTTAGTATTTAAAGCCAAAAGAATGACATTCCATTTATAAACATGAGATGCTTCCTTTACCCATCCATTTGCCTACAAACATTTCTGAAGCAGAACGTGGAATGGTAGGTTTGCGGAACTGGGGGCCTTTCAACTCTCCCTGTTCTCTAGCCCTTAGCTATTCAACTAGGACAAAACTTCAGTTTAACCAATTATTAAGGTCTAAGGTCCTGTTGTGTAATGTATCACTTATGGTTACTAAATGCTAAAGTTAACATGGAAACTCACAAAAGAGGCCTGCAGAGATAGCTCAGTTGTTAAAATGCCTGTCTGTTAAGCAGGAAGACCTAAACTAAGTTTAGTCCTCAGAAGTCATGTGAGGCAGACAGAATTTTGTAAGTTCAAAGCCAATAGGGTCTACACAATGAGTCCCAGCTATCTGGCATTTATTGTGCCGGTAAAGCAATTATTTACTTCCACCGGTTCTTAATAAAAAAGTGAACAGCCAGAAATAGACTCTGTGATTTCCTCTGGAATTTAAGACAGGCCTCCATTGTCTGCATTCCGTTTTTATATCTACTAGGCTACCAGAGAATTGTTGTCCTCTAACTCAAAAGTTCCAAACACTCCCATAATTCTCCCATGACACAATATGATTAGCTCCTTCCCAGAGATAACCCAATCTCTGGTACCAATTTCTGTACAAGCTTGCTTTGTGTTTCTGTTAAAGGGGCAACTAAAAGCAGGTTGGTGGAGTCAAGGGTTTATTTGTTTTACAGATGACAGCAGTTCATCATTGAAAGAACTCACAGCAGGAACTTCAAGCCAGAATCTGGAGGCAGGAAGTTAAGCAGAAACCACGGACTACTGCTGGCTTACCAGAGCCTGTTTGGATTTCTTTCTTACACAGTCCAGGGACATGCACTCAGGGATAGTAAGTAACTTTAACAATGGGCTCGAGGCTACATCAACTAGTAACCAAGAAAATGCCCTGAAGACATTTTAAGAGGCCAATGTGATGGAGGTAATTACTCAGCTGAGATTTCTTCTTCACTGGTGTGTCAAATTGACAATCAAGATTTGCCAGCACACATTCTCAGCACCAACATCGCCCTCCACAGTCACCTGCTACTTCAATTCCAATGAGGCTCATCTGCTTTGTTGTTGCTCATAAGATCATGTAGAGACAGGCACACATTCCTACAAATAAAAAAGTAAACAAAATGATTTTTTTATAGTTTAATTTCATTATTACCTGTTTTGGTGTGAAGGTGTCAGATTCCCTGGAATTTGAGTCAGAGGAAGTTGGGAGTTGACCAAAAGGGCCTTGGGAATTTAATCTGGGCCCTCTGGAAGAGCAGCCAGTGCTCTTAACCTCTGAGCCATCTTTCTAGCCCCATAAACAAATAGTGTGTCGTTTGTTTGTTTTTTGTTTTAAAAAGTGATATTAGTGGTTGGACATCTTGTTTCCTTTTTGCTCTTTGAATCAGTAAACACTTAGGGTACTCAAATGCACTATAAAATAAAACAAATATTTGCTAATGCATTTTGAATAAATGTGTAGTGGCAAAAATGGTCAGAAAGATGTGGGAGTGCATGCTTGGAACACCAGAACATCATAGGCTAAGGTAGGAGCATTGCCATGAGTTCAGTGGCAATATTTCATAGAATGGGTTCCAGGCTAGCCTGGGCTAGAGAATAATGCTCAGATAAAAAAAAAATAAACAGACAAAAGTATTTGGAAAATAATAACACTTTTATTGACCTATTTCTGTTCTTTGTTTTTCTAAGATCTGCAGGAAGCCTTGTAAGGACTGATTCTATTGTCTTCCGCTGACCAGCAGAAACTTAAAACTAACTGTAAAGAAGTTTCAGGAAGTCTGTTTCTTTGGGAAAATTTGAACATGAAATGCATTTTGATCTGCACGGGGTTTTTATTTTTTCCCCCTCGTTTTCCATTTCAAAAGTTTCAGATGCCTTTTCATGTTCCATCCCCAAAGCAGGCATCCTCAGATGTGTTCCATTTTAGAATTGTGAGGATCTTTTAATGCCATTATTCAAAGCAAAATGGAATGAATTTGAGAGTTACCAACTAATATGAGCTGAAAAAAAAAAAGTATTTCAGAGGAAAACCTGGGATGACTTTTTTTTTTCCCCTCAAAAATTTATTCAAAAATGTCTCAAGTGGCTTGGTCTCTCTATTCACGGGAGCCAGTCTCGTGGACATGAACCTGCAGCCCTGCAGGGCTCACCAGCTATACAGTGGGCACCGACGTGCATTCTATAAATGGAGACAGAAACCACACCAGGCTCTTTTCCTTTTCTAGCAAAACACAATTGTTCCGACAGGCAGGGTGGGATGAGTACAATCTCTACAAACCAGTCTACGGAGAATACTTCATTCACAGTACTGCATATATGTCTAAGTTCACTCCTAATTCTGAAAGTCCTTTGACATAAAGTGCTGTGCGTCATGGTGGACAGATACCTCCACAGCAGGATTTTGGCTAACGAGGAGGGCTTGTCCCCTGAGACACACCATAGTATTTTACACATGTGTAAGTAAGGTAGAGTAGGTGCATTTACACCAACAATTATATGGTATAAAAGGCATGCAGAAGGCAGCCATGAGTATAAGTGAATGTACATGGGGAGAGGCATTCTGCAGAGAAGTTTCATTGTGTGGTTCTGGTGGAGAATGACTGCAGAGTGTGAGTGAATGAGGATAATTTTTTATATAAAACTTAGGCCTGGATTGGATGCAATCGTCAAAAGGGAAAAGCCATATTTATATGACTCTCTGCAAAACTGGAAGGAAAAATACCTCTCAATATTCAGGTTTAAAACATGATGTAAGAGGAGATTCGAAAACTGGCCTCACTTTAATGCAATGGTTTTCAACCTATGGGTCTCAACCTCTTTGGGGAATTGAATAACTCTATCACAGGGGCTGCAAATAAGATACTTACATTTTGATTCTTAGCAGTAGAAAAAATTACACTTACGAAGAAGCAAGGAAAATAATTTTGTGGTTGGAGTTACAGCAACATGAGGGTCTTGGCATTAGCAATCTTCAGAACTATAGCTTTAACGTCAAAGTTACAATTATAGCATGGTCATAGGACTAAGAGGCATATAGCCAAACAAACAAACAAAACACATAGATGATGTGGATAATGGTGGCAATTGTTGCTAAATATATTGATAAAGATGAATGTGCATTGTGGAAGAGGTTCGGAAAGTTTGTAGGAGCCACAGGCTCAGGAAGTTTGCTGAGAGATTTCACTTCTGAGTAATGCCAGGAGTTACATCTATAAAGTCTCATCAATATGGCAAAACATGAGCTGAACAAGGATGCCACAAATAGCTACGCTGCAATGGACAGGCAAAAGACCACAAGGCCTGAACCTAACAAAGAAAGATAGACAATGTTGGGAAACAGAGAGAAGTATGGCTGTAAGAGTGGTTTTTCCGGCAGCCTGGAGCCACCACTGAGCCAGCCCCAAATAACACACAGACACGCTGTATTTGATATAATGCTGTTGGCCAGGTACTAGTTTCTAATCATCTAGCTCTGTCTTAATTATTAACCCATTTCTATTAATCTAAGTATTTCCACGTGGTCTCATCTTACCGGAGAGTAGGGGCCGGCGGTTCTGCTCTCTCCAATCTCTCCATGTTGACTCTTCCCTACTACTTCCTCTTTTTTCCTTGTCTCCTAGTTCCTCCTATCTCCTTTCCTATTGGCCAACAGTGATTTATTCATTAACCAATAAGAGAAACATATTTACAAAATGACATCTCTCATCAGTATGGCCTTACCCAGGGCAGAGCACACCAACTGGTTGTTCATAGTCAAATAGTCAGCGCTGAAAACATACATACAGGTATCATTATATGAACTGGACAGGTTATATTTAGGAATGTGTATGTATACACAAATGCACATATCCGTGTGATAACAATTAATGAAATAATCGACCACGAATTTAGGGGTATTTTTGGAGGGCTCAGACAGTGAAAAGGCAAGTGAACAGTGTTGTAAATGTATTATAATCTCAAAAAAAATCATTTCTACACTGCATTAAATTTCTTGCTGTGTGTACTGTGCTATGAAGTATATGTAAACAAAAGAGTGGATTTTATAACAAGAAAACATTGTTTCTCAGGACAAAAATCTTCTCTCCAATATTTTTCTTCTCTGATAAGCAAACACCAATATGATTACACAGCAAGAGAAGGCCATCAGCTTCTGATGTCATTGAAGTTAAATTTCTCTAGGTAATCAAACGAGACTCCTGAGTTCCAGGAAGGTTTTTATTCCTTTCGATGGCTCTAAAGGGGGATCTAGGAACAAAATTAGTTAAAAGAGGCATACAGGGCACCTTACTCCCTCAATGAAAAGAGAAACCTCCAGTGTTCTGACTTCTTTCTTTCTTCTTTCCTTTTCTTTTATGTCTGTGTTTGAATCCGTGTCTTTTTCATATCTTAAATTTTTTATTCATTTTACATACCAAACAGGTCCTCTTCTCCCCTCTCCTCCTCTCCCTCCTCACCTCTATCCCACCCAACCCCACTCCACTACTCAGAGAGGGTAAACACTTGCATGGGTAGTCAACTAAGACTAGCATATCAAGTTGAGGCCGGATGGAAGTCTCTCCACCCGCATCAAGACCAAGCAAGATATCCCACCATAGGGAACAAGTTCAAAAAAGGCCAGTTCACGCACCAGGGATAAACCCTATTCCTATTGCCAGGATATCCACAAACAGACCAAGCCACACAACTGTCACCCACATTCACAGGGCCTAGTTTTGTCCCATGCAGGCTCCCCAGTTGTCAATCTAAAGTCCATTAGCTCCTATTAGCTCAGGTCAGCTGTCTCCGTGGGTTTCCCCATCATGATCTTGACCCGTTTCTTCCACGGGATGCTAGGAGCTCAGCCTGGTGCTTGGCTGTGGATCTCTGCATCTGCTTCCCTCAGTTACTGGATAAAGATTCTATGATGACAATTAGAGTAGTCACCAATCTGATTATAAGAGTAGGAAAGTGTTAAACTGTCTGTAATCTACATTTATTTTATGAAAGAAAAGTAAATATTTTGCATTCTGGCAAGATTTTAAATATATTATAAGCAAAAGGCATACTTCTTTTATAGTTGTGATTATTTAATTAAAATTTTCTGTTCTTGTACAATGCAATTGGTTCATTTGTGGCACTGGCATACATATGTGTCATATTTAATCAAATGTAATTCTATGAGATTTGTATGACAATAGGTGATACCACCTTTCAATTGCCTTTCTGTCAAGTATATCATCACCAGTGGCATGTACGCTAGAGCCACACTTCTCTTTGTAATGATGGACAGCACTAACTCGGGGAACGAGGAAGGCAGTGATCTGCAAATACAGTTTGAAGAAGTGTCTTGTGCCTTTTCATCACAGAAGCAAAAGAGGAGAGAAAAAAAATGTAAAGGAAGCTTTACTTGACCTACACTTTCAGAGGCTCTAATCCATGGCTAACTAGTCCAGTTGTTTCCAAACTGTGGTGGGGAAGAGGATCATGCTAGGAAGAAGTGGTGGGCACTCACATTTTGTACGTAGGGGAGCAAAGGACAATTGGAAAAAGATACAAAGGTTAACTGGAGCTAATGAACTGGTGCCTGCTGGGAATGTAATAAACAAATACATTTCTGTTTCTTTTCCATAAACACACATAAGAAGGACTGACCCACTAGTTGCCATTTTCAGAGAGCCTAGACACTGTGATAAAAAATATTTTATATTTCGTAGGTCCTTCTGCACCATAACAGTGGGTGTTGGCACGAAGGTACAAAAAGTATGAAATTTGTCATTAAAGTGACTTTGTAATTATTGATATCATATTCACAGAGACCTGGGCCTCTTCCCTGGGACAAAACAAAACAAAACACATTTCTAGGACTGAATTAAGAAAATAACCTCATGTATTGTAAATTTATTATTATTATTATTATTACTATTATTTATTACTATTATTAACAATATTATCATGATATATATTTCTTGTAATCATAGTTACTATGCATACATATTTTATCCTGTCTCCATTAATAACATTTATGTCATGTATGTATGAGTATGTGTATGTGTGTATAAAAGGGCCATCTGATCTAAACTACACATCACTGGAGATTATATGTATTTACATATATGTGTATAAACTTATAAGTAGGTATGTATGTAGATTAAAGGGAGACGTTATATTATTTTATATTTTTTGAGATTTTGACTTTGTTGTTCCACAAATGTATTTATTGACAATGACAATTTTCCAGTTTGATTAACAAGGAAACAAACTAGTGAAGGAAGAGTTGTTTTTGGTGTGTCATCCTCTCTCTTCCTTTCCAGTGTCCCCAGAACTATTCTCCTTGTCTAATCATAAGGGATTCTTGCACGACATTTGTCATTTGTCACAGTGATAGCTCAATGTAAACCACACATGTGAGCTTTGGAGTCGTCATATGTGAAATGTGACAAAAATTAGGTAAATACGTGAAGCTTTAGAAAAGCCTGATGGCTGGTAATCCTTTACTCTATGTCTAAAGGCCATATATGAGTGAGTACATACCATGTTTGGCTTTTTTATGACTGGGTTACCTCACTCAGGATGGTTTCTTTTAGTTCCATCCATTTTCCTGCGAATTTCAGGAAAAGCTAGGAAACAAGGAGGACCCTAAAAGAGACATACATGGTCCCTTGGAGAGGGGGAAAGGGAGAAGGTCTCCCTCCAAAGAAAACTGGGAGCATGGAGAGAGGGGAGAGGGAGTTAGGAGAAAGAGAAGGGAGAGGAGGGGTGGGGGAGATGGGCATGGGGGAACAGGAAGATTGAAACAGGGAAAGAATAGAAGAGAACAAGAGAAGAGATACCAAAATAGAGGAGCAATTATAGATTTAAGGAAAAATCTGGCACTAGGGAAATGCCCAGAGATCTACAAGGATAAACCCAACTAACAATCTAAGCAATAGTGGAGAGGGTACCTTTAATGTCTTTCCATGATAATGAGACTGATAACTAATTTATATGCCATCTTAGAGCCTTCATCTAGTAGCTGATGGAAGCACAAGCAGACACCCACAGATAAACACTGGCCAAACTCCTCAAATCAAGTTACACAGAGAGAGAGAGAGAGGAGTGATGAGCAACAATGGGGTCAAGACCAGGCTAGAAAAACCCACAGAATCATCTAACCAGTCTGATAGCTAGGAAATCAGCATAGAAATGGCCTAGACACCCCCCCCCCCCAGTGTAGTGTTAGGAGGTCTATGGGGCCTCTGGTAGTGGATCAGCATTTATCCCTACTATACAAATGGACTTGGGGAGTACATCCCACTTAAAGGGATACTTTCTCAGTGTAGACACATAGGGGAGGGACTAGGCTTTGCCCCAAATGTTATGACAGACTTTGAAGACTCCCTAATGGGAAGGAAGCCTCACCTTCCCTGGGGAGCAGAAAGGGGATGGGCTGTGATTTGGTGGGGGTGATAGTTGAGGATGGGTGGGTGAGGGAACTGGGATTGACATGTAAAACAACCTTGTTTCAAATTTAAAGAAAAAAAAAAAAGCCTCATGGAACTAAAAGTTGCTATTGTTACTTAGAATAAAAATCCCTTCCCTGATGCATGACTATATTTTTTCTGTTTTCTTGTGTCTAGTAAGTTTTACCATTCATTTTTTAATGTGATATTCCTTTACCATTATGCCATTTTCAGTATCATCCATAGTGTTAATTGTTATGTGAGGAAAAGCAATAACCTGTATAACTTAGACCTTCAGACATCCTCAATAACAAAGCATTTTTCTCTTCCTTGAAAAGAACATCTCCAGGGCTCCAGGCCCATCAACGTTAGAGTTAGAATCTTTCGTTTTTCCTACAAATGATATCTGATTCGCAGTTTTTCTTTACGTTTATCCTTTTTGTATAAAATCAGTGAATTTCAATGAGAATTCCAATAATCCCTAAGTATTGCTATTAGATTTGCTTTGCTACATGTTTAGTGTGTCCCTGAGTGGCCTGGAGACAGAATCCCTGAGCTGATCCTTATCATGTATTATCCTGATTTCGGCGCAGATTGCAAATTTGATTTATTATTGATGTTTATGTGTGCAATGTTTTTCAGGTGATATTATATAAAACTATTGTAATTTTTCTTATTCAGCCAGATATTTCAAAGTGCTTCATAATCTCTTGAATGATCAACTTGATATGGAAACAATAACACTGAAATAATCATGCATTCATACCACTAAAATATTCATGTAGTCACGCCGTTTAAGGAACCCGACGACATATCTGTGCACATATAATTTATGTTGCTTTAATATTAGCACCCTTTTCTATAATTTTGAATCAGAGCTCAGCACGCACGATTTAAAGAATTACATATAACTACTTGAGGGAGTGGAATAATACACTACCATAAAGTTCATGCTTCTAAGTGAATGGCAACTGTAATTTCTTTGTAAGACACATGGGCATATTAACTTGGCAGCAGAAATAAATAAAATTCTCAAGTGCTTAAATATTGATGAGAAATAATAATTTGGAAATATTTTGGGGTGAAAAATATTTAAGTGGAGCAAACAACATAAATGAATATAACCAATCTAGGCACCAACCAGCTTAATTTCTGTTGAAGCATAAATGTGGATTGTTATAGTAATAATCTACTACAAACAATGATGGATCTTGAAGATGATGTAACAGTAAAGCCAAGAGATAAAAGCATCAAGCATAGTGAAGGACCGAAAACTTACCTGGATATTATTTCTCTTTTACTATTTTAGGCCAGCTACAACTCAGTGTTTTTATCGAAGAAAGGCATTTGTTTCTGTGTACAGCAGGTCTTAATCACAAAATGGAGAGTGTTAGGCTAAGATGAATCTAAAATCTAAATTTTCTAATTTTGCTGTGGCTTTCCTGACACAAAGACAAAGTTGAAAAAATGACTGCCTTTCCTAGGACTGCCAGCAACATTACCACTCTCCTATGTCATGATTTGATTCAAGTACTAGGCAGAGCCTTTAGTTTCTTTACCTAATCCCAAAGACATTTATGTTGAAGGTAATAGTGAGACTTTATGTGTAAATTTGGTTGTTCATTTTATAATGCTGGTAAGTGAAGGAAGAAAAGGAGAGGATGTAACCCATGATGAATTTGACACACTGAGCTTTTAGGCCAGTTTGGAGTTGTCAATGAGGTTAAAGTCCATTTAAATGAAAACAAACATTTATGGACAATATTTGGGAATTTGGGTGTTGTTCTTTCCAAACTACTTCCTGCTGGTAAGGGGCCCTGTCATGGGGGATTCGAACAAGATTCAGAAATCCTGGCTGTAGTCTGTCAGGCTGCTTTGTCCAGCTGTTTTGAATGTAGGATCACCTGGCACTGGTTGAAATCTTATAAGGCCTACTAGAGAGAGAGACTTGCCCCAGTCCTCAGACTATTGACACCAAACTGCTCTTTTAGCCATATCTTTAAATGGACATCCCACTGTTCTGTTCTGTCAAACCAGCTTCTTTTTATGACCATGAGGCACATGGTAAGACCAATGAATACTATGCCAAGAGCCATTGCCACAGTTACTTAGCTGTGAATTTGGTTCCCTGATCAGAAAAAAAGAAAATGCTGTGTGGAAGATCATAATGGTGGACACATGTTGCTTAACTACTTTCCAAGGGGGAGAAATAAGCAATGTCTACTTATTCTCCAAAGTACCAATGACAAACAGACACAGGATTCCACAAACAGTCACCCTGACGAGCCTGTGTGTTCATCAGGCTTCCTTACAGAGCATTAGTAAGTTATTTAAATGGTATGGACACTCCTACCACCACCAGCTACACTTGGAAAGTCTTATCCAGAAGGGCAAGGCACATAGCTGGAGAGCCCCATTCTAGTCTACACACACACACACACACACACACACACACACACACACAGAAGAGTGTGTATTTATGTGTGTGCTTATGTGTATGTAATACATGTATATACATATATACATACACATAATGCATACACACATACATATATCTTCCCCTGCCAGGATTTGTAGTGTAGCCAGTGGTAGGGAGAATTTGGCTACTATGCAATGAGGTGGTGGGTGTATAAAATACCCAGCTGGGATGGTCTTTTGAAGAGAAGCTCAACTGAATGCTCTAAGATGGTAGTTTCTTGGCTTAGAGGACAGTAACTCACAGTAATAAGGCATTCTGTAAATCTGGGATGATGGCTTTGGCAAAAAACACTGCAGGCAGGAAAGGCAAACGTCTAGCCAGAATAAGTATTTATTCTAGTACAAAGTGCTGCCCTCTCTACTATGAAAATATTTTGTTGTACTTAGACGTCTACCAGGTTGCTAGATGGTCACCCTGGGCAAGCTCTGGGGCTCAGTGTTAATCTCTTATGCAGGGAGTTTTGACACTCAGCAGCAGCTGTAGCCTAGTTAGCCTTAGTAAGTGGAAGTCCCTAAGACATCTCAGGATATTTGGAGTCAGCACGCACACTGATTAAGAAAAATCTCTTCCCAGACTGTACCATTGGCCAGGATTTCTCTTTCTCTTCTTATGTGCCCCGGAAAACTCTAGATGTGGGCAGGTTAAGGTGTTGGATAACTAAGCCTTATGTCTTCTTTCTGGATTAACTGATGAAATTTTAATTCACCCAAGAATAATGAACATTCTTTTCCTGTAGTTCTCTTTGAGAATACTATTTGTCATAAAATCAGTATACCTTTATGTTCTCCATTAAGATCCACATCATTTATAGTGATCCAGAATATGCCAGAGCATGCATTTGTCTATCTTATTTAGAACATACCAGATATTTATGTATATAAATGTCTATTGGACTGATTGGTGTAACCAACATATTTTCAACTTTCATTAAACCAATTATTCATATATTTTATGTAGATGAGTGCTCTATCTTCATGTACACCAGAAGGAAGAATCTTACCCCATCAAAGATAGTTGTGATCCACCATGTGATTGTTGAAAATTAAACTCAGGACCTCTGGAAGAACAGTCAAGTACTTTTACCAATCGAATCAACTCTCAAACCTATAATCCAATTATTCATAAGACAATATTTATTCAAATAATTAATAAAACAGGTATATTAATTTGGAGTAAACTCTTGAATCAAAACAGGTCATGAGTAAGGATTTTCCTCAAGTTCCTCAAGTACAAATTTATTGTGTTATATAGCTACAAAAATTACAATAGTGATTTCTCAAAGATTTACTCAAGTTTACCATAATCAGACAAGTTTTCTAAGATTCTTAATTTTTATCCTACAACAAATAACTATTTAAACATCAGAAAGCCTAGGTACTCAGAAATAAATTATCTGAATGCAACCCGTGTTGCAATTACCTGCGTTAAAACCCAGTATTCGTTAATAACAGCAAAGATGAGTCAAAATGGTATTCATACCCAAGCTGTGTGAAGATTCCACTAAATCTAAAGCCTAATACTCAGCCAAGCTGTGCAAAAAAGCACATGGACACTTTACCGATCAGACTTTCTGATCACATAATCATAGCAACCACTCAGCAAATGGCTCAATAGAGAGAGCCTTTGCACTGTGCCTGAAAGTTCTAAAAACAAACAAACAAACAAACAAACAAAAAACAGATCTTACTCTGAACCTATTGCAAGGCAGATTAACTTCAGTGACAGACTTCAGAGATGGGGGGAGGGGTGGATGCTCTTGGTCTAGAAATCAGTCTTCTTCCATTGTATTTGGTTTTCTTAATACCTGGCCACTCACAGTAGCCTCACTGTGTGTGACATAATGTTATTTTGACAGCCAGGTAATTTCTTTGGAATGGACAAACTGACCCTGTTTCCCACTAATCAAAAGGCTGAGGATGTTAGAAGACAGTATTTGGTCTATGACTAATATCCCTCTACTCTTCTGTGACCCACCCACGTGATATTTTCACTAATATATTTGAAAGTTTTTCTTGACTTAATGGGTTTTCTTTGTTCTGTTACTATAAAATGCCAGGACGCTACCAAATGGAACGAGGAATTTAGGGTTAACCTGAACCTACATTCCCGGGTCACACTCACTCATATTTGGTTCCAGAATAAAATTTCTCCTGTGCTCTTTGAGTAAAGAGCAGCGATTTTTGCACCAACAAAAATGGCGATCATTTCAGATGCATCTGCCTGGAATTAGTGCCATTGGGACACACTGCACTATTGAGTTTTAATGAGGACCAGGAGAAACAAATAGGCCACATAGATTATTCAGGGAGAAATAACTTACAACATACACAGATGAACACCAGCAGGTTCCTGGTCCCAAAGATGGCTCCAGATGTTCTCCTGTCTCTGTGCTTCAAGCAAGAGAGAGCTCTTGAAGCCCCCTCCTCAAACTTAGTTCCCCCAGGTAACATCTGCCCCTGTCCCCACCCCCAATGGGCACCACAGGTGCAGACAAAGTGAATATCTCACTACACTGCACACTTTGCTTCTATCTGCCCCCAAAATGGTTGTCAGGACTAAAATAGCTAAAAGGGATGGGGAGGGAGTTCATGGAAAGGAAGGGGAAAGAGATCACCTTCATATTTCATTCCCTGAAAATCCAGAAGCGCAACATCATGGTCACCCTTGGCAGGCCTGGATTTTGATCACTTGATGTGGGTTAGTTGACCAGAAGATAAAACCATTTCAGAAAACCAAGCACCCTTTATTTCCTGCCTAATTTACTGCAAAGTCTTAAAACAGAGAAAACTCACTCTATAATTTGCCCATACAAAGTCTTTCCCTATGTGTCTATGAGTTAAGCTCCACTGTTACGAGAAACTCCTTAAAGGAGCCTCGTGAGTCTCTGCTTGTCTCTAGCAAAACAGAGCCCACCTAAGAAAAATGCTGCTACCGTGAAGCCTTGGTTCTTTTGTTTCTAAAATCCCTTTTTAAGCTTTTGTCAAGTTTTAAGTGGAAGTTCTTAATACCCATGTTGTGGGTACCATTTTGCACTTTCCTGCCAGCCTGGTCCCAGAGCTGGCAGTCCCAAAATAACACACAGAGACTCAATTAGTTATAAAGCTGTTGGCCAATGGCTAGAGCTTCTTATTGGATAGCTATGTCTTAAATATTAATTCAGAATTACTAATATATGCATTTCTATATGGTCTTATCTTACCGAGAACACCAGACTCGAGTATTCTCCTCCTGAGATCATATCTCGACTCTATCCTATGTCCCCAGAACTCTCCACTTCTCCTAGTCCCACCTATCTTGCTTTTCTATTGGCTAACAGTGCCTTATTCATTAACCAATAAGAGAAACATATTTACAGAATGACATTTCCCATCACCTGTGTTATTTATCTCTCTTTCATCTGCATTGTCCCCTCTCCCCTTCTCCAGTTAAATATTTTCCCATGGTACTTTTATTACTCATTTCTGCAGTTTCTCCAGATCACAGACTTGTGTCTAAAGTTTCAGAATTGGATCCACAGATAAGAGAAATAAGGTGTTTGTCTTTTTGATGTGGGTTACCCTGCTCTGTGTAATAACTTTTCGTCCTATAAACTTACTTGCAAATTTTATGAAGGATATTAAACTGAGGAGTTTGTACCTGAGTGTTGTATTTTCCTTGCTGAATTCACCTATATCCAAGCTTTATCTAATTCAGGCAAAACTCTACACTCAGAAGGAGCCCTTCGCCATTATATGCACAGAAGTTAAACTTGCTGGGAGAATGTTTGAGACTATAAGAGATGTGGTATGATCCTTGCAGTGAGAAAAAAACTGTTCTATTGTGCTCATTCTTGATTATGTAACAACTCAGTCCAACCTCAGAAACCTTGCAGGGCCTTCTAATGGTAGAAAAATTAAGGACAATGGCACAGAGGAAGAAATGACTCTGAAATGAAGGGGTCTTGCTCTTGGGCTAAGGACCCAAGTTCAGTTTCCAACACCTACACAAGGATGACTCTCAATTATCTGTAACTCCAGTGGATCTACCACAGTGTTCTTACCTCTACCATAACAGGCACACATGTGCCATACTTGTAGCACTCCCCCCCTCTCTCTCTCTCACACACACACACACACACACACACAGAGAGAGAGAGAGAGAGAGAGAGAGAGAGAGAGAGATGTGTGTTCAAATGTGCAAAGTTTTAAAAGTTTAATAAGCAATGACAATTATTTGCAGAAGTGTAAGCTTAATTCCACCCGTGATTTCTGTTGTTGTTGGTTTTTTGTTTTGTTTTGTTTTGTTTTGTAAAACATGGGAAAGCACAAAGAGTAATGGAAACTGCCTGGTCTCTGAACTTTTAACAGGTGAATATTGCTTCCCCAATTTGCCTTCCTAGGTATTTCCAGGTCAGGTAGCACCATAGGTGCATTAATATTTTAAGCAAATAGTTATTATCTTTTGAGTAATCGCCACATCTTCCTGGTAAGACGAAGCAGGATTTTTAGCTGCTGCCCATGATGCTGTGGTTTTACTTTTCCTACAAAGCGAAGCTGCATATCTCCCGGTTAATGCATTTTATCTAAATTTATACTTTATATCTCAAAGGGCAGTCCTATTGCCCTCTTTTCTAAGGAAACAGAAAATACTTTTCCAGATCTGTAAGTGCTGATATTAAATTCCTTTCTAACAGGAGCCTTGATGTTTAAAAGAAAACTATTGATTTTTTTTCCCCTGAGAAATAGAGGAAGTTTCTATGCTCACCCTTAGAGATGATTTGAATATAATGGTAGATGTTTCTCCATTTCAAGAAACGGCACATGTTTTGAAAATGACAAGTTTTTAAACATGTAATTCTCAACCTTGACATCATTGACAGTAGGCAATACCCTGCTTATAAACACTTACATTTGTCAAGCAATATTGACCTCTAAGTTGGATTTCACATCCTACTTTAGATGTTTAAAGAATTCTTCTGCACTTTTAGACAAGGAATGTAACAAATATATATGCAAATTACCCAACTCTTTTTAACTATGAAGTAATGAGGACAGGAGTAGAATAGGCACTCTCAGCTATGATGTGCCTTCCAGATGCACAGTAACCATGACAACAAGAGCTAGGTGGATACATAGACTGATGGGCAAACAAAAGAAGTCAATGGTCTAAATTCACATCATTTATTTTGATACTCTGGTTGATAATTTTTGTGGTAATGTATCACTAATGTCATATAAAATTCTATTACTTTTAGATTGGTGAGTCAGTTTTTTAAGCAAGCCATGATCACACATGATTAATTTTCTTAGAGCATCCTGTAGCAAAATTTCAGATTCACACAGTTATAAGGAACTTTCAAAGACATCTGAGAAGCAATGGGGGAAAAACCTTTTACCTTCTTCCATTACTTCAGAGTCAGTGTCTTACTCATAGGAAGCTTTCCACTCAGAAGGACTTTTGAACAATGACATCATTGGTATTTCTCTCTCTTCCATTTAAGAATAATTCAGGTCTTGAATCTTCTAAAAGCAAAACTAACTTCTTAATTTCCACAACATCTTTGAACAGCTCTAAGCCCATGACAACCTGTACTCATAGAGTAGTATCTGACTCTCTGTTTGGGAAAACAAAACAAAACATCCCTATGCTATATGATGTACAGATAGCCACATGTGGCTATCAAAAGGCACTCCTCAGAGTAAAGACAGTGCTCTCAGCATCAGGGTGATGAAGTGCACATTGTGCTCAGCAACAAGAGTCTGGGTGATTAGCCTGACCTCCTCGACACAGGTGACTGAGATGGTCAGCAGGTTCTGTCTTTGTGAAGTGTACACAGAAAGGATAGCTCTGTGCTATCCATGTTTACCATGCATTACCTAATATAAAGTATGAATATTACTGTCATAACATGGAGCACAAGCAACTCCAGTAAGAAATTTTGCACAGTAATGAAGCAGTCATACATTATTACTTTTAAAGAAAGATTTAAATATATATTAGCAAAATAAAAATTAATTTAAAATTATACCTTAAAAGTAAACTTCTTATCCCTCCCTTAAATTTTCTTTGAAACTCATTGTTATCTGGCCCCATTGAGTGACAAAGCTGTGTTTATTAGAGTTTGAGTTTCTGGAAAAAAGAGAACTTATTTCATGTTTCTGAGACTAACTAGGCCTCAAGAGATGACACCCAGTGAATATATGTGAAATTATGTGAAGTATTTTAACCAGGGTTTTCAAGGGAAACAAAACCGATAAATTTTAGAACATACAATTAGATGATAAATGATAGATAAATTCATAGATAGGTAGAAAATTGATTGATACATTAATAATAAATAATAGATAAATGATGCATAAGTAATAGAGGTAAGTAATGAAAATGATAGATATGGATAGATGCCTGATAGATACATAGATAATATGTATATTATATATATATATATATATATATATATAAAGATAGGTAGATATATGATAGAGATAGATAGATGATAGATGATAGATGGATAGATATAGGGAGAGAGATCAAGAGGTTTAATGGCTGAGTGATATAGATAATAATTGAGATACAGAGATAGGTTTGAGAAAGAATTCAATAATAGAATTATTGTGATAAAATGGGAAGCCCTATGTCAGGATTTCTTAAAAATCAAGTGTAAATTCAAAGACCTTAGAATCAAAGAGGCCAGGGAGAAACCACCATTGGTGGTGGACATCGAAGGTATTTCAGGTCGTTGATGGGAATCTTACAGTCTAAAAAAATGAAGAATCCAGCATTCTTATTCCCCAAAACCCGGAAAACAACATTGAAGCTCTATCAGATATCAAGGATTTTTGTTGCCCTGTATTTTGTCTTGGAAGAACAAAGTTCATGTAAAAGAGTGAATACCTATCTACTGTTTCTTGCATTATCATTGCAGGAATCTGGGAGTATTCATTGGCTAAAGCAGTAACTCTGAGTGGTTAATTCATGCTCGGGAAAGGGACTGATATGGTACCTCCTACAACCTAGTGAGTCCCCAAAACCTTTGTGAGTCAACTGGCAGAATGGTAAAAGCATAAATGACTCATTGCACACACTTATTAAAATTGACAGCTGCACGTCCAACCAACCAAACAGTTTTGTTACCAACATCTGTGGCATTTGTTAAATAATCTTAACAGATACTTCTTATCATACCTCAGGTGACATGTAACATAGTCTGCTACCATAGGCAATGTATATCCAGAATGTTTGCATGTAATAAGTGCTTGAGTAAACCAATCAGAAGAAATCATACAATTTAATGGTATCTGCAACTTCTCTTACTTTTTTCCCCTCAGCATTTCTTAAAGACAGGGTTATAAACTATGTGCTTGTTACTTTGCTACTTTTGCTAACACAGAGGAAAATTTTCAGTAACAATTGTGAGTTTATGCTATCAAGAATAGGTATTTTTCTTTAGTACTTTGGCACTGTGACACTTGCTAGACAGATGGTAGTAGACACGACTATCATTAATTTTGTGTTAGATGGATGCAGGGGGTAAACTATTTTTGGGTACTTTGTAATGTTTTATTTTTCCAAAAAAATAAATAAATCTCTTTATATGACATGCTTACATAAGAGTTCATTTATTAAATAACAGTCATTCATGAATTTCAACATTTATATTCACAGCTTTGTATACATGCATTGCACTTCTGGTGTAGAATGAACAAAGGATTGGAAAACAAAGAGATAGAGCTTCAATAATTTGAAAGTAGACTGGATAGTTTACACCGTCCTTTGTTATCTGTATCAACCACCAATTAAGCAATCAAAGGCCCTGGGCTGAACTCCTGCCAGGACAAGAAACATACATACAGAGCTGAAACAATGGCCTAGAAGGTAAAATTACAGGTTCCACAAACCTGATTTTGATCCATGGAGTCAATGGTAGAAGTAGAAAATAAATTCCACTAAATTGTCCCCCCAGTTCCACGAGCACACTGTTGTAATAATACACATAAAATAATGAAAAAAAAAAACTAGAGAAACACATCTATGTGTGTGAACACATGTGTATATGTGTGTTTGTATAAGACACATAATATGGCAATTTGGAGAACAATTCTGACACATCTGTTTTCAGAGTGTGTTGTCTGATATTAATGTACCAGCAGCACTTTTAATAATGTAATTTTATTATATTAATCTCTGTGTGTGTGTGTGTGTGTGTGTGTGTGTGTGTGTGCATGTGAATATGCATACCAAGACATGCATGGCAATATCAGAGGACAACTTGTAGGAACTGGCCCTTGCCTTCTACCATGTGGGTCCCAGGGATCAAATCCAGACCATCAGCTTCATTGGCAAGATTGGCAGGTACATTGCTCATTAAGCCAGCTCACCAGCCCATAGCATTTCATTTTACTTAATTTTTTTCATCTTTTGAGTTTTAACCATTTAGTGTTGTTTAACTTTTTTTTTTTTTTAATAAATGGCACTACTTTGACTCTATTTGAAACATAATGTGACATTTCATTAAAAAGTAGGTGCCAAATGACTTCAAATACACAAAACTATCTCCATTATAACAAACATCTCAGGACATAAGTAATATTAAATGTGACACAGAATCCTAACTGCTTTTTCTGGCCTTAATGTTCTAAAAGAATCTAGGACTAGCTGACTTCAAAGCTTTCAGAAGCATTAGGGATTATTAACCCATGCTTGTAAAAGTGAGTCAAATATTTAATTTTTGTTTAATGTTAATTTATTTATTACATTTTAGGAAATAAATGTTTCTAAGTGCATCTGAAGAATTGTTTAGTCAGAATATTTTGAGAGGAAAAGAGATACAGGATCTAAAGGATATATGCCAGCTTTGGAGAATGAGACCACCAATTAACAAATGAAAAGTAATGGGACATCTGACTCGACATTTACTAAAATTACTTCAAAGCTAACTCTATTTGCACATTTCGCAATGAGCAATTTACATGAGTTAGGATTGATGTTGGATGTCGGGAAAGAGACATAGAATATATCTGAACTGAATTCTTATCATATTAAACATGGTTTCCTATAATTAAGGCAATTATCTGTGGAGTGCTCAAAGTTGTAACTAAGTAAATTCTGGTATTATTTTATTTTCCTGCGTGTGTTTTTCCTACAGGTAAATTGCCGAACAGTGAGTGGTTATAAATATTCAGCATCAAGAAAAGAGTTAAAACAGGAGACTAGGAGGTAATGTAGAAGGTTCAAAGTAGCAGCATGTACTTTCTTATTTTTAATTCTATATAAATAACCATGAAAAATACGGACTTTGAATATTTTCTGTCTCTATGTATACCTAATTATCAAACTGTTCTATAATGGATCAGGAAGCTGCATGGAGTCAACCTCTTTGAAATCAAGCAAGAAAGCCATGCAGCCTGACAAACACATAATAGCCAAAATAAAGTGGCCAGACAGGCATCCTTTTGGAATAAGTCTCCAATAAGAATCTCTGGGCATGAAATCAGTTTCCAGCAGGGAAGAAGATGAAGGCAACAGCCAAGTAAAAGAAAGAAGGTGTAATGATCCCAGAAAAAACAAAACTATTTTGACCCCTAATTAACAAAAAAAAAAAAAAAAAAAAAACAAAGAAAAGCCAGTTAAGTAGCACATGAGAAGAGACAAAGCACACTAAGGATGTAAGGATCTGGACAAAGAACGTGCGTGTTCAGCCATATGCTCATCATGTCATCAGGGGGTAACAGAAACAATCTACAAGGAGTGGCAAAAAGAGTCAAAAATGACTCTAATTTCATCTTTGCTAAGCAGTGATCCCGCAGGTTGTATGCCGCATGGGCCTTCTTCAAACTTCAGAAAACTTCTGTACTCCTCCTCTTCAAGGAATTCAGGAAGGACACTTGGAAGACAATAGTCCTAATTTACTTAAGCCAATATTTCAAAGCCCCATGTTCTAGATTAACCTAGGTCCTAAACAGTGGAGCTGGGTGGGGTATAACCTGGCCCATCCTGGTCAATAGTTAAGCTTCTCAGGTTGTTTAGTCATCAACATTCTACTTGTTCATATTAAAGTGTGAGGTGAAAGCAGTTTGCACCACAGGGCAACACAATGGGTGAAGATGGCTCTCCAAATTCTATTTCTTAGTAAGCTCCAATTCTGAATAAATTCCTCCACATTTAGTGGCATTGTACTTCCATGGAGCCAAGACTAATTGGGAAGAATAGCAGGTATTAATTATTATGAAAAATATCTGAAAAATAAGGTATTATATAACTATCCTGAAGAACAAGGGGGAATGTTCTGAAAGGCAGTCAGTTCGAAGAGCATAAAGTTACCTGAAGCATTTGTGTCTGAAAATTACTGCAGTTACCCGGTGTTCATAAAATGCAACAACACAAATAACCAGGAATACATTCTTAGGTGATAAAAGAAGAAGAAAGGATAAAAAAAGGACTTTCCCCAGATGTTTCCAATCAAATCACGCCACAAATTACACTAAAATACCCAAAAAGCATCACCCTAAATGAAGGGCACATAGCAAAATTGATGGTCCTTTGAGAGTACCAACCAGAATTCATTACATCCAGAAGACATTCCATGTTGTGATAGTCAAGGAAATCTTTCTTTCCCTTTTTTTTAAATTATTATTTTTTATTATTTTACATTGTACATATGGATCCCAGTTCCCTCTCCCATGCTCCCCCCCCCCGGCCCTCCCTCTCTCTCTCCTATTCCCTACCCACTCCCCAGGTAGGGTGAGGCCTTCCAGGAGGGTTCATCAAAATCTGTCATGTCATTTGGGGTAGGGACTAGGCCCTCCCTCCTCTTTCTAGGCTAAGGGAATATCCCTCCATTGGGAATGTGCTCCCAAAATCCTTTCTGGAACAGACTGTCTATCCTTTAAAAGCCACTGACAAAGGTTTTTTTTTTTTTTTAACTCTTCATAAGTTAACTCTTGACTGGTACATGTTCAACATTTATATTGTAGAAATTGTCATGGATCGCCATTCTCCACCTATAAATAAAGAAATTATCTAAGCCACCTAGAACAATAATTGTTAATTGTAGAGATTAAAACAGTTCTTTTGTTTCAAGTACAAAACATTCTAGCTTTAAGCTCTAGTAGGATAAAAAAAATCAAACCAAGTGGCAACATAGTTTTGTTTTGAGATAAATAGAAAGCTTCAGGGGGGAATGTAATACACAGATGGCGACATTAACAGACCTAGAAGCCAGTGTTGTACTTGTCCTTGACTGAGGTATAAATCTATAAACCCAATTCCATTTCATGTAGCCTAGGACCCAGTCTGAAAGAAAGTTTACATTCCAGTGAGATGTGGGCTGGGGTTTACCAGTATACATATTCCCATTTGCACCATATAAACTTATTTGTTAAAAGTAAACACACATAAAAAATGACTCAATTCATTATGACACAATAGTAATAGAAATAGTGAGTTACTCATTAAAATAATCATTTCTTAAATTTTAATCTCCAAATCTTGTTCTCACTGGTTTAATTTCATAATTGTATCAAACAGTAATGCTAGTCAATTGCACATTGGTAGTGAATAATCAATACTAACGTACCTACATTATTATTGTGGACCCCTGTTTCCTTTGGCTCCCTTTGGCAGAGTACTCCTCTATATGAAATGCAGTTGGCATGAAGCACAAAGCACATCCACTGCCATATTCAATAATCACTGGTACAGATGCTTTATGTAGTTCTATTTTTAATTTTTAGGTTTGTATTTGAACTGTTCATCTCCCTCACTATGGTAACTGGTGAATGAGGGGGGGTCTAAGCAGAAGATAAACATTTCACCAGTGATGTTGCAAAGAGTTAGGTTGCAATAGTTTTTAGACTTCCATTCCAAGTCTGAAATCTCTCTCTCTCCCTCTCTCATACATAAGCATACTTTGTGCATATGTGTGTGTGTGCATGTATGATTAATATGTGTGCTACGTTTTAGTAAGTGAAGATATTCTTAATCATTTATCCATTAAAATTAACCATGCTCTCTCTCAGAACAATTATTGACCCTGGTGATAAATAAGCCATTGCCTGGGAACAGCAAGGTGACTGAGGAGTTAAAGTAATTGTCACCAAGTCTGGAAACCATAGCATTAAGGTTGAAGGACAGAACCAGTAAGGAGTAAGTTTTTCTGCCCGCCGCCAGTCTTGTCCAGCAGCCGTGCCAGCCACAATTAACACACTGAGACTCTGTATTAGATATAATGTTGTTGGCCAGTTACTTGTTTCTTATTGGCTAGCTCTGTCTTAAGTATTAACCCATTTCTATGTATTTCCACATTGTCTTATCTTACTGAGAGCCAGCGTCCTGCTCTCTCTAGACTCTCCATCTTGACTCCTCCTTACTACTTCCTCTTTCCTCCTTGTCCCCTAGTCCCACCTGTCTTACTTTCCTATTGGCCAATCAGTCTACATATACAGAATGACATCTCCCATCAAGAACCAAGGCAACAATGTTTGCTTTTTGCATGCATGCCATGGCACATGAGTACACAAGCGCATACATGATATGCACACTTATAGTTGTATATTATTATCTGTATATTATCTATACATTACTAATTATAAGTGAGAAACCATCATTTAAAATGAATTTGTTGTACAAAATAATTTCTTCTGATGATCTAATTGATGTGACTTTATGTGCTTTCTATAACACTCGTATTTTGCAAAAAAACCCAGAAAATTCTGCTAGCACATTTCAGTGATATTTACTTTTTCCTTTCTGCCTAAAAGAATATGAAGTCTTAGTGATCTTCACTCCTTTGGAGTATAACCTCAAATATCATAGAAATGTTTTAAACCAGAAACTGTCACACAATACCTGAATTTGAAACCCTTGCATTTCATTTTGTAAACAAAAAACTTCTAGACCTTTCATTACCATCATTTATTACTATGAATTGGGCTTATGATTGCTTATATAATGAACACAGACAAAAGCCTTGTTGAATGGTAAAAGTAATATTATGTTTTATAACTGAACATGAATTGTGCTGATTGTGTCATTATTATGCTCAAACACCTAAGTAAAGTTTAAGGGTTATTTTATTTAATGATTTTGGTGTATATAGTCCTGTGTAGTCTTAATTCCAGCTGCAGAAGGAAGAACATCATGGAGGCCCTAGCATATTGGTGAGGTGCTCACCTTCTCACAGACAGAGAAGAGAACATAGTCATAGGGAAAGCCCGGGGCAAGATTTTAAAACATTAGTCCACAAGGATACACCCAGAGTGACTTACTTCCTCCAAACCAGCTCTGGACAGCTCTACCACCACATAGTACTATATTCACTGAATGTATCAGTGGATGAGTTCACTGATGAAGCCACAACCCTCAGGCTCATGTCCATTCACTTTGCAAATCCCATCTTTGGGTGAGCATGACCCCTACACACAGGTACTATCAGAAGTATTTCATAGTCAACCATTAACATGAATAAAAAAACATTGACTAAAAGACAATGAGAACAATACACCAGAGCCTATTGGACTAATTATCTTGATTTGGGGGCCAGATATGATATAAGAATTATACATTCATATCTTCCTGTATACAAATAAAAAACTGTATCATAAGGCACAGTGATTAATATTTATCAGGAAAAAAGGGATTAATGGCATTGCAAAATTGGTATTTGTCACCAACACGAACTCTGTGTGCTTAAACCCCAAAAGTCTTTGATACCATCTCAGGTAATTTGAATAACTTTAGGTGAAGTGTTTAGGTTGTACATGAATGGTCACTCTCTTGATTGCACAATCGACATGTCATGAGCTGACAAAACTACTTAATTATCTCTAAAAAAAAATCATATGCACACTGTCAACAGTAATAGCTTCACAGAGCTGATATGAATATAAAGTGACATGGCATAATATTTCAGAAAATTCAATAATTCATAAATATTGATACAAATGTAAAATATTTAATGACTTCCATATTGCATGATTACAATAAAAAATGGGAATGGCATATCTTCGAAATAGAATACCTTAAACATTAGAGTAAATTATATAGATTACTATCTTGAATGATAAAATTGATGTCCACAGGATGTTCAAGCTGGCCTATAGTTGACTTTGTCCCAGAATTCCATCTAATTAATTGCAGTTGGTCTTACTACAAGTACCAGAAAGCAAAATCAGCCTACATTTCCTTATGTGGTGTGACACTTGGGGACTCCTGATCAGAATGTCCGTCATTCTGGGGTATACTTGGAGACACACTGGATCACGCAGACATTGAATTCATAACCAAGGAGCAGTAGGTATGCCAAAGTCATATTTTACAATAGCCAATCAAAACATCAGTAGATGTTTTGGTAACGGAATGGCAGAGTTATGTATACTGTATCATATATTTATTAAATGTAGAATCATCTAGGCATGAATCTAATAAATTCTAGTCATCAATAAAATATTCAAAATAGCTGAAAGCAATTGATTATACTTAGCAAAATAAACAATCAAAAGCTTAAGAAATTTAAATTCTAATCATGAGTCAATATCATAGTTGCTGGGTATTTTTTTTTATTTGTTTTGTTTTTTAAGATTACACAGTAGTAAAGTAAGGCTTAATTACAAATTCCCCAGAAGTTATACCTACTTTCTACCCTTGTAAATGAAACTCCTTTCAAATGATCATTTTCTTTCAACTCTTAGGATGATCCTGGGTATTTTTAGATACAAATTTTGTAAGTGGTAGTCCTCTTGCAGAACGTCAGAGAAAAGAATTTTCATTCCTGCAGCATTTCTCTGTTTTGGACTTTTTGTTTTTCCCCAAAGCTATTATCCTAAATGTAGGTACTGATGGTACTACTCCTGGAGTGGAAGCATTATGACTGCATAACTTTTAGATATTTTCTATAAATCTCTCCTGAAATGTCACTTCTGGAAACCAGCTGTGCTGTGATATGTCACAATGATGAGTCATCACAGGCAGTGAAATCTAAAGGGCAGTTATGTAAAAACCGTTATTAATAAACATAATTTTCACAAGTGCAAAATGAGCATTTGAATATGCTCTTAAACTTTCTGTCACATTTACTCCAAAGTTTCCACTACCTGAAGATACTTTAGGATTGCAACGATTTTCATGTGTTGTTTTGCAATGGACTGTCTTAGTATATACCCAACTGAGACATGATTGTACAGAGGGAAGTGACATCACAACATAACCTCAAACACTACACTAGACTTTGTGATATGAGAGAGAAAGAGAGATTTCCCTGGTACTCCCTGCTAAATATGGTACCAGCCCAGAAAATATTTAAATAGGCAAATCAAGCTCAACTTCACATAAGGACAGAGGAGACAGACTGGTGAGGAATACTGTAAGAATTTTGTAGAGACTACAGAACTAACAGAGGTGAACAACAACCATCATTTTCTGATCTCCTCTCCAAAACAGCCAAAATGTAGTAAAGCTTGGCTAAATGCTCTTGTAGGTCATAAGGATGGCACATGGATCATTCTAAGAAGTCCTGTAACTCTAGAATGACCAGAGAATCTGCTAACAATAGGGTGCTTAGAAAAACTCTGTCCACACTAGAAGTCAAGACCTGATGCACCATTTCTCTCCCAGAGAGGGACCCTCATAGCTTAGAGGTAGGCTGTTTGTTTACTTGAGCAATAGGCAGGCTGGCTAGAAAAAGTGACCCTTCGCTCCTCATACATCAGGGAAGCCCAAGGGAGAGCCAGCATCTCATGAGAGGTGAAGATAGATTGAGCTGATTAAAATTGTTTCTTAGTGTCACTGGTAATTAGAATGTCAGTTCATCCCTACCCCACTACGAAAAGGCCAACCTCTGTGTGGTAAGCCTCAAGAGGATGATTATCCTAAAAATGCAAGCAAGACCCAGCGCCTCCCAAAATTGGGTCTTGAGGCATGAAGAAAATCATCCAAAACAGTAAATGCCAGGATGACCACAGATTGAATTAAAAACAATCAATGGATGTCAAAGCTGTGATGAATCAGATATTAGAACAACCTGAAAAGAGTTCTAATGTAATCATCATCATTTATTTGCTTTAATCATAAGTCACCTCAAAATAATTAAAGTTATAAAGGAGAATGAAATCAAGACTATAGGATTAACAATGTGTCCTAGTTTAACAATTGAGTGGTTATAATAATGAGATAAGAAAATTAATAGATCAAAATATTTTCTATAATCTGATTGTTTTAGTTTCAACAACAACAACAACAACAAAACAATTACATTCCTAGGAATCTATGGATAATAAAAGAAACAACAATATATTATCATGATACCAGAAAGAAAATAGAGAAAGGGCTGAAGGGATTTTAAAAACAACAGTGGTTGCAATTTTTTCAATATTTAATGAATAAATGTATTCACAAATTCAAGATATTTATTAAATTCAGATAGGAAAACCATAAAAATGCAAGGAAGAAAATAGACATACTGTGAACAAAACAAACCATGTATGGTTAAGATGCAAGACTTGTTACATAAATCTTAGGAAATATATAAAATGGGGAAGAAATAAAACATGGTGATATTTTGGTTTTGATCTAATAAAACATGCCTGAAGATCAGAAAACAGAGTTAAGCCAATAGTTAGCCACACACCTAGTTAAGAGATAAGCCACTATGGAGACACACACCTAAGCCACTAGTTAGCCATAGAAGCAGGCAGTGGTGGCCACAGCTTTAATCTTAGCACTCAGGAGAAACAGGCAGATGGATCTCTGTGAGTTCAAGGCCACCCTGGGCTACATGAGACTGAATCAGTATGAAAGAGATACAGCTCACACCTTTGATCCCAGCACTTGGGATGACAAGCCTCTATTCCCGGAACTAGAGAGGAATATATAGTCTGAAGGAATCAGGATCGCCCCATTGGTCTGAGCATTGGTAGAGGTGAGAACTCTCTATGTCTAGACACTTTGCTTCTCTGATATTCAGTTTTAACCCCAATATCTGCCTCTAGGTTTTTATCATTCATGCTACAATAAAAACAAAAAACAACTTTCAGAACACAAGTGAGTTGAATAAGTGGCAGAGAGGAATAATATATTCACACAGATATGATGTGTATTTTTTTTACATGACATTATTGATGTTTAGTTACTCAGAAGATATTATATATTTAGGGATAACTTTTATAAATGTGATACCACACATACCCATGTTTAGGGATCTGAACTCTTTGGGTATAGGATGCCAGGGCTTGGGAGACATTTCCATCAGAGCACCTAGACTAATTTTAGTTTGGCTGTTTTTTGGTTCATAATCTGAGTATACAGTTGTCCCTGCACTGTTTATCATTATATTTTATCTTTGCTTCTGTTGTTGTTGTTCTGTTTTGTTTTATTTATTTGTTCGTTTTTCATTTTGTCAATATCGGTTAGTTGCATTTATGTGGGTCTGTATTTGGGCTCTCCCTTCTGTCTTATGGAGCTCTTTGTTTATTATGGTTTTGTTGTTGTTGTTTTCTTTTTGTTTTTGTTTTTTCTGGTTTTTGACACAGGGTTTCTCTGTACTTTGGAGTCTGTTCTGGAACTAACTCTTGTCGACCAGGGGGTCTGGAACTCACAGAGATCCACCTGCCTCCCAAGTGCTGGGATTAAAGGTGTGCCACCAACGCCCAGCTGTCTATCACAGTCTTGATCATCATTGTTTTACTGTGTGTCTTGAAGACCAAAGAGTTAGTTCTGTAACTTGGTTTTCCATCAATGTGAAGTGGGCTCTTCTGGCATTTCAGAAGAAGATAAATTGCAACAATCTGTATTAAGTCCAGAGATAAGTGTATTAACAGGAAAAACAAACAAATAAACAAAACAACAACAACAACAAACCAAGGCCAGTAGTACCAAGAATTATGAATTTATCTACTTGTATCACATTCTTGAAAGGATGTAATTAGAGAAATGGGAAAACCTGGGAGGAGACTAACAAAAACAAAACAAAACAGTATCAGACATGAGATGCTTTTGGAGTTATTGCAGTCAGATGTTTCCCAGAATTTGAAAGTAAGTTCCTGCAGCTGCACACCAGAGATAGAATTTGAAGGGAACTGAGTATGACCTCATTTGGTAACCTCCCTACTGAATACTAGGTGTCACAGCACCTCATGGTACAATGCAAGCTCTCAAGGGGAAGGGAATAATACTAAACAGTCACTAGACCTACCCAACAATGATACCCACAGTTAGCGACAGTGGTGGCACTTGTGTTTATAGTAGTCAACAGCTGTCTGATCTGACCACTACTCATATATGATGAGGTCATGGAACCTACAGGAGAACCTGTTACTGCTACTTTCCTTAAGTTGTATAATTTCTAACTGTATTCTAAAAAGTGCATTTACACTTACTGATAACTTTAGCTCTCATCCCATCAAAGACACTTTCTTTATACAGCAGACAGGGACAATTAAAGAAAGCTTTAACTTCCCAAAAGGGAGGGAACAACCCTTAATGGGGTTAACAGCTTTATTTGATGAACTTCCCATATAACTCCTATGAGTAAGGATCCAGACACACTGCAGGAAAGGTAGAAAGAAAAAGCCAGACGACCTGAACATCTGATAAACGATTGTGTCTTCTTTATGGGACATAGAACCTGCACCCATGAAATATCAACAAGACCTCAAAAACGACAACCGCGTCATTGTTTTCTTACCAAGGCTACACCATTGCTTTGTAGTTATAACACTACTGTGCTCTATGTGTATCTTGCTAGTTTTACACATTGGTTTTACTACTCTCTCTTCTCCTCCCCTATAAAAGCTCCTCTGTTTAATTTTTTAGTTAATCTGGGTTATAAGGAGTGATTTACAGTAGAGGGTGTCTAACAATATGGTTGCCTGAATAAGATTTGCATAATGACACTACCTGTTGATATCAATGTTGATGGGGGAAATTTTCCAAGGTCCTACCCTTAATTGAAGAGCTACAGGCAATTAATAACTGCTGAGAGAGTATGAAGTAGTCTTCTCCAGGGATGATCTCTCTAACTGGTTGTCCAATACCGAGTGGCCATGACTAAGAGCCAACACTAATTAAAATCTGCAGATTGTATTTATATATATTTGTGTGTGTATGTGTTTGCAACAACGGAAAATAAAATCTTAATGTTAAAAGCAAAGAGACAGGGAATTCATGAATTACTGCGATAGGAGCAGGCTAGATGAGAACGACATGGACATGTTTAAGTCCAATGAGAATCTCTACTAGCAAGCCAATATGCGTCTTTCTGGACTGCAATGCCAAAATCATGGTAGCAATACTGTGGCATTATTTTTAAGGATATTTATGCAAAGACAAAGAACCGAGTGAAAGATACATGAACTGGCATTGCAATATTTCTTATGGAAGGACATCTATCTATTATTTTCAAACAAAAAGTTACAGTGAAATATTATACTCTTATTTTCTTATTTTGAGAAAAGTAAGATAATGATACTCAGCCATTTGTTTAGACGGGTCCTTGAGATATTTTTTTTTTTCAATATTCTTGTGGCTGCCTCATCATTTACTCACTTAAAAGGGGAAATTCTGTGACCACAAATGTTCTTAAAAGAACTTGTGTACTAAGGGCAATCACTCTTGATGATGCCAAGACCAGGAATTTCAGAGGGGCAGCTGTGACCAACATAGGGAAATAGAAAATGTCTCATAAACTTACTTAATTTATACTTACCATTAACCACAAAAGCACAGCCTACTTTTCTTGTTCCTAACTTCCAGAAGGAAAGTGGCTAGGAATGGTAGCATATTTTCTGTGGCTTGATAATAAATCACACTTAAATTGCCTTTAGTGGCTGCTGGGCAGTTTAGAATGTTTCCAGTAATGTCTAGATTTACTATTGGACCATCACTTATCATATAAAATTTGCTAACAATAATGTAAGGGAAATTATTTTCTGACCCCCTTAAGGAAAAATGTTGAATATCTATTTTATTGCTTTTTTTCTATAATAATTATTTTTAGAAGTCTGAGATCCACCATTTATATAACATGTTTTTAAATTTCTGAGAAATATGAAATAGTAAATGATAGTGCATAAAGACAGTATTTTTATATTTTATTGTTTGAAATATAAGCTTTTCTTTAGTGTCCCCTTGTTTCTAATTAACTATGACAATTCCTTCTGTTTTGTGTTTATTCCTCTCTCTTATTCCAAAAGTGCTGTTTGTCTCAGATTCTATACAGGAAGTAGAAATCCTATAAAAAATTAAGTTTCTGTCCTATAAAAAAAAAACTGTGTCATTCATTTGCTTGCTCATGACATAAGCAGCTCCAGACTGTTCTTCAGGGCTTCATAGGAAAGTAGCCGCTCTTCTTAGAAGTCAATATAGAGTCTCCAAGATCCACCTTCTTGTTGCTAGGGGAAAATACAGTTTCCCAGACCCATTCTCTTGCTGTGAGATGTCAAGACAGTGTGGCCATATCTACCTTCTTCCAGTTAGAGGAAAATTCAGTCTCCCAACAGATTCCTCTTGTTAAGAGATCAAAGTAGAGTCCTCTAGGTACACCTTCCTCTCTGTAGACATAACAATTGTCTAATCTTGTAAGTGTAATATGTTGTCCCTGTGCAAAATCTATTAATAAATGAAATGTTAATTTTATAACTTAGTTAATCCTCAGTTTCCTTACCAAAACACACTGTCAAATTATTGAAGGTCAGTTTTAACGAAATTTCAGAAAATGATGTAACATATACATACATATATAAACACACACACACACACACACATAGCAATTATGAAATGGAAGTTGGAAATACTATGGTTTCATGATCATGTAAAATTTACACAATACTTTGGGAAAAAGTAGTTTTCATAAAGATTAGGTTATTTTCACTGGGAAATCATAAGTTCTTTAAAATGTCATGTTATTGAATCATGGTGAGTGTTAATTAGAAAGAACTTGAGGGGTAGATGACAGGAATCTCAAACACAGAGAAGCCATATGTCTCAAATGCAAATGGAAAGAAGAGCCAAAGGACAAGGACACATACGTAAAATCTCCAGGCCCTTCTGCTGTTAGAGGCAGTCAGTCTGTGATCAGAACACAGGGAAGCTCACTGGGCAAGAAAGCAATCAGATCCTATGGGTAAAATACATTTAAGAGCTTTAGAATAAAATCAGGTGAAAGCAATTCCAAATAAAACAATTGCATCCAGTACTTGGGAATCCTTTCTCTTTCCATGCCTTGCTCCTTACTTCCTTTTGTTTTTGCATGTTGTATGTAAAAACCTCGTAATTAATGACACGCTCACACATGGCATTTGCTATGGACTTAGCTGTATCTGAGCCTTCCATTCCTGAATTGAAACCACAACTCCAAATGTGTCAATTGTTGGATCCAAGGCCACAGGAAGGATGTTTGAGATTGTGAGAGCTAATAAGGTTGGTATGGTGAGTCTATAGGAATAATGCTCATGGGAAGAGCCATTGGGCAGCGCTTTGATTGCACACACTACAGGAAACACAATGAGGGTTCCATGCACTGTCAGGAAAAGGATCACCAAGACACACCATGCTGGCTCCCTGGTTGAGACAGAAATCATCAAAACCTATGAAAATGGTACTGCTCCAACAATAGCTAGGATGACGTTCCCTTAAGTCAGTTGGCACCTGTACAGAATTTTCTTTTTCGTTAGTCACTTTACATGGGGACATACATTTTTATAGAGACTTGGTCTTGATGACTGCATGTTCAGATTTAAAAGGAAGGTAATTTATGAAGTATGCAATTATTATGAAGAGGTCTGAGTTATAGTTGCTTGGAGGCCACTGCAGACTCCATTTTAAAATATAAATCTTAGTGAAGGGGACTAATGCTTAGCACTCTCTTCAGAAGTAATGTAAATTGGATTTTTCTTCCCCTCAGTGCTGTCCTGGGTACCAACAATTTTCCCTTGAAGTATGGCCATTGTTTTATTAATGTCTTTTTTTTGTGGAAGTAATAGACACAATATTGAAAAAGCCCAGAAAAACTAACATTCTCTGAGCTTATTTCTATCATAATACTATTTAAATTCCAGCCTCTTGAGTAAATGAATAACTAAATGAGAAATTATTATTGTTATTGTTTATTATTGGATTCTAACAATTGTATCTCCAAGACACAGTGTATCTTTTATTGCTTTACAGAATATTTTTCTTTAAATCTAAATCATCTCAGCATTTTATCCCAGCTCTATCTCAGACATAGAATCATGTGTACCAAATATGAAAAAGATGAGACCAATATATATATATATATATATATATATATACATGTATATATATATATATATGTGTGTGTGTGAGATTTATAATTAAATTTTAATTAAATAATGCAACATGAAATTAAACAATAATAATTGGAAATATCGTGGCAAATTTTTTCTCTTCTGTGACAGTCTAAATCAACTTTGTCATATAGTCACTTTAGTAAGTTTTGTGAAGTATGAAATGTGTGTACTCAATATGCATTTTGGTACTACATTACAGTGATTTTTAATGACTTCCACCTAATTAGTGTCCCAAAATAACACAACTTATCACTCAACATTTTCTGCAGATCAGTATTCTGGCTCACGTTAGTGGAATGAGTCAATCGCCTGGCCTCCTAAGTCTGAAATCATCATCAGAGTTTGTGTCACCAAAGTTAAACTATGCCTCACTGATACTCAGATAATTTCTGGCTTCTGACTCTAGACAGACCTTCCAAGTCAGTTCTCTCATGGGTCTGAGAAAAGTCATTAATTTCTAGGATTCTACAGGATCCACTTCTTATGAACAAAAAGCAATATTAGAGACCTTATTGTTTGTAGCAGCTGGAACATTAAGCCTCACTAATTATTGAGGATTCTTTGCAAAGAATAGTCGTCTACTTACCTCGTTTTTCTCAGAGTACAACCACCTCATCACAGTTGTAGACTGCCTCATCATCTGACCATAAATAATGTCAGAAAATTTACAAATTTTCAAAACCTTTTTTTTTTTTTTAGCTACTTAAAATACTTTGATTATTTCCAGTTGTGAGAAACATTATATTCCCAAACTGGTAATCATTCAATAATGGCATGGTAACATCTATTGTTCAGTAAGATACCATTTGTGAAACACTGCCCATTAAGGCCCTGACAGGATGCTCCCTCACTGAGGGACATATCTCTAAAGTAATTTATATCCATACTACTTAAATACAAAAAAATACAAAGGCAAATTGAGATTGATGAAGTTTTCAGACAATCATATATTAGATATTTTATTTGCAATAGAAAAGAATGATTAAATCAGTGAAAATGACATGGGTAAAGAGACAAGGAGAAATATGGAATGAATCATAGATATTAAATGACTAAATTGAATAATTCTGTATTAGTGATTATGTTTTATCATATTTCTGTGAATTATACCATGAGTCTTTCATTTAAAATAGTTGAAAGATGATTTCTTAAAATATTTTAAAAAAATTGAAAGGCATTTTCTGCATAAAGATATATAATTTGTATAAATTTCTTAAAATTTATTCAATTTATCATTCAGAAATGTAGATCTCTTTGAGTAAGAGACCCACCTGGAGGACATAGCAAGTTCTATGACAAACAGGGCTACACAGAGAGACCTATCTCAAAAAATTACTACTAATTTAATGTTTAAAATAATCATATATTCTTTATGTTTGAGGGAGAATCTCATTTATATTTGAATATTATATTTTATTCAACAAACCAAAATGTGCAGTCCAGGCGACCACAGTACCATGTACTTATAGCCCAAATACTCGGGAAGTTGGTGTAGGAAGGTCAGAAGAGAAGTGTAGAAAGAACACAATTCTAAAAAGCAATGTTGGCCTATGTCAATGACGAAGACATAGATCAATTTTCACTAGTTCAACATTACTCCCATGCTATCCAAATCTAATGCCCCCTCTTTTCATTATATTGCTACATAATTACCTCCTCCTCTTCGTCTTCATCCTCCTCCTTCTTCTTTTTCCTCTTCTTCTTCCTCTTCTTGTTCTTTTCCTCCTCCTCCTCCTTCCCCACCTCTTCTTACTCCTTCTTCTTCTGTAATAAATAGAAATCTAAAATGCACTTCCAAGAAAGAGGTCCATTTTGACAGCGTTTATAAGATGGTTGTGGTGGAACTCACCATTGGTTCTTCTTTTCTTCCTCATTTTCTTGTCTTTACTCACATGGATACCCTGGAATTCTCGACTTGTCCCAGTGCAGATATGGTCAGTTACGGTGGCAATTACAATCTGAGATCACAGTAGATACCCACAAATTTCTCCTCACCCCATGCATGTGAAACTGACTTTGAGAGAACATTTTGTCGGGTGCTTGGTGCTCTTTCACTCTGAAGCTTAGAGAAATAATCGAACTACCCTTAAGGTGATCTAGCAGTCACTTCACAAACTATAGGATAGCAGTATAGTTATTTGCCAGATATTAAGGCTTGAGATCTTTCCTGATGTCTTGAAGGCATAGAGTAACCACATGGGAGAAGATAAAGCAAACACTGTATAATGATATTGCTCTCCCAAACTTCTCTTTCAAGACCCCACAGCAATGGGGTCTTACAGAAATATATGTTTGCTGACTCCTACATCTGTTTAATGACAAACTCGGTAAATAAAAAACAGCATAATTATTTTAAATTATATTGGTCGGGAATCCAATACTGATCCCACTGGAAGGCAGAACCGTTGGGAAGAAGGTGTGGTTTTTTTTTTTTTTTTTTTTTTTTTTTTTTGGATACTCTATATTTTTGTTGACTATAAATATCTGAGTTCTAGCAGATCCCACCAACTCCTTGATGGCTGACCTGACTCTTTGTTTCTATGTAAAACAAGAGACTGGGTAGCAATTCTTCCTCACTGCAGACTTAAAGAAAACTATGTGCCTCTTACTTCGTACGTTATTGGTAACTTATAACTGGGCTTTGTAATTTATAGTTATATAAACTGCACGCTACATACAACATATATCTATATGTAGTACATGAATATAAGTATATAACATGTAGTTATATAAGCTGTAAGTTATATGTAGTTATGTAAGTTAGATAGCCTAGTTATAAGTTCTGATCAAGAAACCAAATGTGCTTTTATGATAACTTTACATCCATTGTTATTCTGTAGTAGAAGTCAGGTATTAAAAGGTATCAGTTTGACAAGGTACTAAAAACATCTTTACAAATCATATTGTTTAGAACTGTAGCCCAAGTGAGTTCAGTATCATCTCACCTCCCCATTGCATAGGTAGATGCATAGTTAGACGATTAGAGAATATAGACATGCATACAACAGTATCTACAATCACACCTCTTGGTATCTTGACAGTATTATAAGGTTCAAGAATTTTAGGCTCATCACAACAGAACACCACACACTTGGTGGCTTAAATGACAGACATTTACTTACTCATAATTAATTGCATTAAAATCTAGTTTAAAAATTAAATATGGAGGAATGGGAATAATGCTAAGTTCTCAAAGCCAGAATTTGAAGGCAACATATGAACTGTTTAATTCTTTCTGAGGACTGTGCCACAGTTCATGCATCCCCTGTCTTGCAGAATCCCCCGACATTCTATAGTATATGGAGTGTCATTTCCTATAGTATGTTCACTTCATCTATTCTCTATACACATCTCCTTTATTTCCCAGTGGATAGGTAATAAAGTCATCATGGGGGCCTGATTTGAGGACTTCATGATAGTTGAGCCATCTTTAAATATCCTTTTTAAAAATAAGACCATGGCCACAGAGTCTAAGAATAAATATTTGACATCTTTAAATAAAATACAATTTAAATCCTGACAAATAGGCATACATCTCATACCAGGTATCAGATAACAAATTTTGAATTTATTGATTATCCCATCATTGGTGGTTTTTAGCTATTCAGATGACTTCAGGATATTGACAGACACAGAATTCATCGCAGTACATTAATGTAAGTTGCTTAGAAGTTGCTATATGTGTTTGATCTGAGAGCTGTGTTTTATTTGTAGTTTTCCTACTAAGGACAATTAAAGGAACTTAAACATGTCTCTGCATCCGCTAGGCAATTTTATTAGTGCTAGGAACTGCGGGTGCACTGGAGAAGTGGTATAGGTGTTCAATCCCAGGAACATATGTATCAGACAACACTGTCAATTTTTGTCCTTTTCTGTTTCTTTTCCTTCGTTCCTTTTAGTAAACAGCACAATAGATTCTGTTTGAACACTACTTAGGCAATATGCAGTGTACATTTGTGCAACATTCATCCTGTTTGTTGAGATATATATAACAAAACTTTGTCCCACAAGTGACTTAACAATTTCATCTTGTGTCCTATGTAACTTTTCTAGAGTAATATCACATACAAGTGTAACAAATAAGTACTAGTATTGTTATATCTACTTATAGTCTCATAAAATCATTAATCTCAAATATAGCTAAGTCTATTTGAACTAATTAAGCCCCAGTTCAGCAAATACAATTTTCTCTGTTTCTGAGATACTGAAATAGAGATAATAATTAATTCACTGTTCTTTTATCAAGACTGATAAAAGTAACAAGATATAATCAGACTGACCCATTAGCAAAAAGGAATTTCTATCCTCTGCTAACAACTAGAAATAAATTATCTTTCAACAGCTTTTTAATGAGATGAAAAGATAATCAAGGTTTGCAATAAAGTGCTGTAGTTTCCAGTTAGACTGATCAGTCTGCTTCCTGTGAAAAATGAAGCCCTAGTATATTTTACTGGAACTTAAAAATCATTGAACCATTATCACAAACCACATGACCACTTGATAAGAGACAAGCACAACATCTAGCTTTAGTAGTAGCTTTTGAAATTTGAATATTTAATTGAACATTGTTATCGTCTTATTGAAGCCCAGAATAATTTAGCACAATTCCTTAAAGCATCTGTTTTCCTAATAGCTTTGGTGTTCTCGGTATGTGCCTGTCTCTTTGCATTTGTGTAATTGCGTACATACATTTATGTACATTTGTTTATATAAACAGTGAAAGAGGGTGACGGTTTAGAAATATTCTTTTACATAGTTGTGAATTTTCATTATCACATATTTCTACTAATAATTATACTTTACTACATAAGACCTTGTGACCAGACTATTTCTCCAAATTGTTCTTGAAGCAATGCTACTTTCATAGAAGCAAGACAATCTGATCTACATCTGTGCTTCCCGGAAGGAAGTCATGTTGAAATACTGTCTACACCTCTTTTCCATCTCAGTTAAATACTCTTGTGAATAGGTTTTGGTCATCCCACAACACTACTGTAATATCCAAATAAAACCATTTCAGTCCACCATTTACATTGTTTCAACCTTGTGTGAGTTAGACTCTTCCCTCCTTACTTTGTATTCTGGGTCATGTTTATACATTTAGCTTTAGTTTTCTCATCTCTAAGCTTGCTTCCATGAACAATTAATTATAGGAATTATAGAACTAGAGATATATCTTTTTTTTTTAATTTTCCTAGACAAGGTTTCTTTGTGTATCTTTGTCACCAAGCTGGTCTCGAACTCACATAGATCTGTCTGCCTCTGCCTCCTGAGTTCTGGGATTAAAGGCATGCACCACCATCACCTATCTGAGAAATACCTTTTTCTATTATAAAGCTTTTTATAATCCACCTAGTGGTCATATGTTCAATGATATGAAATGTTTGGTCCAGATTTAGAAAACCCACTTCCAATATCATTGTTTATAGCAATGACAGTTGTTAGGACTGGGCTATTCAAAGGCAGGCTCTTAGAAAAAAAAAAGGTGAATTCTATGAATTTAAGTGCAAGCTTGTTTCTGAAAGCTCATGAAAGGAAGGGAGAAGTCAGACACAGATGGCATCCAACTGTTCCGGTGTATCAGGACATGTAGGACATGAATGTTGGGCTTTAAAGTCAAACAAGTGACAAAGGCTGCTAGAACATGAAAACAATAAACATTAGAAAGGCATGAAGTCTTCAGCCCATATACCATAGTGTGCCTGGCAGACTCCTCAGCAAAGCAGGGAACTTTAAACTGGGCTGAAGACGGAACATTATAGAAGAACTTCAGGAGACTGACTAGGCAGTGAGTTGTCTCTGTCATTTCTAGAGTTTATATACCATCCTTCTGTGGTCTTTGAAGGAGTTGAAGACAGATAGTGATGGTTATAGCTTTCCTTAGTTAGGATTAAAGATACGTTACATATAGGACCTTAGACTCACATAGATAAGATAAATGGTAAATAATTTCTTTAACTCTTGCTAAATTTTAATGGACTAAATATTGTTTTTTCTTGTTTGTTTATTTGTTTGTTTGAGACAGGGTTTCTCTGTATTGTTTTCAAGGCTGTCCTGGCACTCACTCTGTAGACCAGGCTGGCCTCAAACTCACAGGGATCAACCTGCCTCAGCCTCCCCAGTGCTGGGATTAAAGGTGTGTGCCACCAACGCCCGGCTGAACTAAACATTGTTAACTGTGGTTTTTATTTAATAAAAAAAAACTTATATCTATATTTTCCAAATCAAAAAAAGAAGGGCATGATGTCTATTTTTGTAACTATATATGCCAGCTTTAAGATGAAAAGATGGTGGATCAAATTGGATTTTTTTTTTTACACAGAGAGTGTTAAAAATCACAATCTATTCTATATACTGAGTATCCTACCATAATTTGTTGTAAAATGTAAGAGGCAATCTGAATATGCTGTAACATTCATAGCCTACTCCACTGTCTCACCATGATTCCATTCTCTAGTGAGTATGAGAAAGAGTAGGGCAGGGCAGGGTTCCAAAACACCTGCCCTGCCCTACTCTTTCTCATACTCACTAGAGAATGGAATCATGGTGAGACAGTGGAGGAACCCTGAAGATGTCAAGGGCAGAGATACTTAGAGAATGACCAGATGAAGCCAGAGAATGAAAGAGAAAGGCCAGGGTGTGGTCACACTGGGTAAGAAATATTAGGGCTCCATGATTATAGTTCACTGTTACTTTTGAACTCCGTGTTTAATGGTACATACAGATTTTTACAAAAAAGTCTTGGGTATGCCAGTGTTCTAATATTCAGAGAGTAAGGATGAGAAAAAGGAACACAGATAATACTCCTCTGGCCTTCATGGTTTTAACACCAAAATAATGACTTAAAATCCAAATTTCTGAAATAAAAAATTACTTTCCTACAAAAAAAGATTTACAATAATGAATAAATTCCTTTCAAATAAAATTATGAGGCCCAGCAGACTACTCAGTGGGAAAAGAAACTTGTTATTAAGCTTGAAAACCTGAGTTTTATCCTAAGGACCCATATGATGAGAGGAAAGAACAGATGCCCACATCTTTTCCCTCATCTTCTACCCGTGAATTACAACACACGTGCCCCCTCCCCAACATAGGTATAGAGAAGAAAAATATATGAACACTATTTTTTTTATTTCACTAGATTTTTAGGTATTTAATTGCATGTAAAATCTATACTCCACAAATCTGGCATTATGTTACTTGTGTATACACAATCTAAGTCCATTCCTCCAAATAGCAGAAAGGTTAGTCTTGAAATGTGTGTAAGACCTTGTAACAGTCATTGTGGCACTGGCTCACTTGTTGACACTTACTCATTACTCTGAGTCACATCAGCATCTGTATGTCTCGGGCAGACATCCTGAGTTCTATAAAATGCTACCATCAAAACATTTGTATTTTCCATACCTCCTTATCATGTACAATTTCAATTATTACTGAGAACCAAACATGCCTCCAAAAGCTTCATATCAAATATCTGCCTATAATGTCTTTACAATTAACGTTATCCTCACCACAATAATTATTTACTTGTTTTATTATTTCAGGATTGGTAGTCATACTGTGAGAGAGACGTGGAAATAAACTCACCATTTATTCTACAAAATACACCTTGATGTTGTTCTTGATTCTAAGTAGTTTATCTTCACATATCATCAGCATTTACTCTTGTATACAAATGAATTTTTGATAGCATATCCTAATATTTAATAATTTAAATAAAACAATAAATTTCACTTAAAAATATCAAATCGGCCATTTCTATATTTTATTCTTTGAGTTTTAAATATTCAGTGAGGCACCAAACCTATTTCTCATTTTTTTCCTCATATCACTGGAATTAGAAATTTTATTCTATATCCCCCTGAAATAGCCTATATCATAATCAACAGTGTTCTCTACTTTTAAGAAAAATATAGCTAGTATTTTAATCTTTGTACTCAACATTGAGCAACATTTGTCATGAAGTGGTTTGGTTTTATTTCTCTCTCACAGTATCTCCACTTTTGTTACTTTTATATTATAACAAAAACAAACAAACAAACAAACAAAACCCTTATGTCTTTTTTGTTCAATCACATGTCTGACCATGCATTTTCCTTCAGATCCTTCATGATTTGTCTTTCCTCGGAAGGTCCTCTTGATTCCTTCTTCCTTGTAAAAATGTATCTGTCACTGAGTACCACAAATTAAAACTACATTTAAGAAATTGGATCCTTATCCTACTTTTAAAATTACTGGTGCATGATAATGGAAGGAAATACTATAAAATGTTAATACATACTAACATTTCTCTGCATAGTATCATCCAGGGTTTCCTGTTCCAATGAGGTTACACATCACTTCCCATAGTAAAAGTGGCGCCACAGTTTCTTGCCATTTTAGTACTGCTAATCTAACTTCATAATTGTGTTTGCACAACACAACACATTGAATCTTAACAACTAATGACAATGTTGTAAGTCCCTTTAGAGTCTCATGTAATGAATCTTTAGGGAAATGTGAGAGCAGCACCATAATTTTCTGGAGTTTTCAGAGGATACGAACACATGTTTACGTTTTATAACCAGTACACTTGCTTGTTTGCCCTTGAAGTAGAAAAATGTACTTTCCCCTTTAAGATTGTCATGCACGTGGCCCAGTTGATTGGTAAGGACTGAGAACTTTTCCTGGCTTGTTCAGCAAACTGCAGTTGTGCCACTTACAGGCTAACGATCTGTCTTCTAGAAGGTATCCAGTACTTAATCAAACAGTTTGACGAGGGAGAATCAAGGTCTGCTTTCTGGACCCAAGAATTTTCCTAAATGTGTGTTGCTGTGTCTGTAACCAGTTTCCTCCTCAAATTATCCGGAAGCAAGTTTCCAGCTAAGACCACACTTTGTGTTGTCTTTTCTTCAATGCCTTGTTATGTTTCCTTCACTTTAGCTAGAGCCTTCATTATTCAACTCATTGCATTTGGAAAATCCTGATCAGTCACTGTCTTAGTTAGGGTTTTATTGCTGGGATAAAACGCCAAAGACAAAGTCAAATTGAGCACGAAAGGGTTTGTTTTGCTTATCCTTCAGGTATTAGTTCATCAGTGAGGAAAATCATGGCATTCAAGTGATTCAACCAGTTGGAGAAAGAAACCATGAAGGAGGAGTTCTGCTTACTAGCTTGTATTGGGTGATATTATTTTCAGGTGTGTGACTTTCCTTTATGTTGAGTTTGTTTAACTCCTTGAAGCCGTGTTACCTTTCCTGTCTAAAACTCCTGATGGTCTAACAAAGAGCCAAGCAGACAATAGCGAAGAAGGAGCAAGGACAGGCAGGGCTGACAGGCAGAGAGGATAAACACAAGGAGAAATGTAGAAAGAAGAAGAAATACAACAAGGAGAGGAGGAAATCAGGGTCAGCCACCCAGCAACTCGGCAATATGCAGCTACACAGCCATCCACAGAGTAAGAATAAGTTTACAGAAGTAAGAGAACAGGAAAAGCCCAGAGGCAAAAGGGATATGGAATAATTTAAGTTGTGGAAAGCTGGCAAGAAATAAGCCAAGGTAAGGCTGGGCATTCATGAATTACCAGGCTCCATGAGTGATTTATTTGGGTGCTGGGTGGCTGCTCCCCTCTCCAAAAAGCCCCAAAAGGCAAAAAACACCATAGAACAATAAGCCTGTTCCCTATGGCTTGTTCAAATGTTGTCTTTCTTTTACACTCTTGGATATCATACACAGGGATGACACTACCCACAGCAGGCTGGACTTTCTTACAAGCAAGAATATGCACTACAGAATTGCATGCAGGAAAATCATGTTGCGGATCTAGATGTGAGCTCTTAGCTATTCTTGATGCCCTATCTCTACCTTCGTAGACTAGAACCCATACAAACTTCTAGCCAAACTTTTGTTTTAAATTGCCATGTTTACAATGTTTTGTTCCTGTAATAGAAAATAATATAGAATATAAATACACCTCTGCCCTTAGAGATGTCTCCACCCGCAATGGGTTGAGCCTTCTTATATATCAGTCACTAATAAAAAAAATGTCCTGTAGGATAACCTATAAGCAAATCTTATGAATGCCTTTTCTCATTTAATAATCTCTCTTTTCGAATGACCCAAACTTTTGTCAAGTTGACTAGCCAGGGCAATCAGTTTATTAGTTCTTTTTACTTTTTTTTTTTGTTCTTTAACTGCGATATCATTTTAGAAATTAGAATATACTTGCCTTACTTATCGTCTTTGTTGAAGTATCACCCTCCAAGTAATTAATTCCTTCTGGTTTAACTAAAAGATTTCTTTGTTTAACTCCTACAAATTATATCATTCTGTTTAGTAAGCTCACAACACTCAATGTTATTTATGCATAATATGTATTGTTTGATAATTTGTGCCTTCCGTGAGTATATTGATACATATGCACTATGCAAGGTATTGACATTACTATATCTTCAAAACTCTATGACAGTGTAGTTAATGGAAAGTAAATATTAGCTAAGTGGTTAAATCAGGGAATTATTCAAATTTACTTCTAGACATCCAGAAAGAACAGGACACAGCTAGCATCACAATGGATGCACATTATTAATCTGGAACATTGTAAATCCTCCAGAGGTTCTCATAGATAAGCTCTGCTGAGTATAGTTTGCATTCAGTATTAAGTCATGATAATTCAATTCTGTCATGAATGAGTTTACTATATAATTAAATTAGGCATGGAATAATGCATGGAAATAGCACTGCCTCTCCTATTTAGATATCTGGGTAGTCAAGAGGGCAAAATGAAACATAATCTCACTGCAAAGTTGACCATAGTCTAAGGATGCACGCAAAACATTTTCACACATTTATACTGAGATTGATTTCAAGAGAAATACCAACAACATAACATGTCGATAACACTGTGAGAAGGCATTGGAATTGTGGACACCGTAGATACTAATGCTGGAGGAGATGCTTGAATGAAAATTTTAATCAGATATGAAATTCAAGGTATAGAAATAAGTCAAAATTATTATGATATATAAATATTAAATGTTCAAAATATCCCCTTAGCTCAATGCAACACCTAAGGCAAAACTAAGAAAGTGTCAGTGAGTGAGACATTAAAGTGTACAGAGTTTTAACAAGTTAAAATACTTTGGTTTTGTCTGATAATTATGAAGTAAAATTGAGGTTTTTCAATAACACTTGTAATGATTATGCTTACTGAACTGACAACTTCAGTTCCGGGAAGGACAGTGGGTATGGGTTAAAATTGTAACCAGGATTAAAAGATAATAATTGCTGTCTTATTTATTTTTCTCTTGATGTGATCGTGTTCATCTAGAGTTGCATGACATGACTAATGTAAGGCCATATTTTCTTGACATCATTTTATGTCCCTTTAGACCCTTCTCAGCCATTTACATCAATAACTCTCTTCTTCGCAACACATGTGGGATTGTCTGTGACACTGACCATGGTCCAAATCTATTAAATAAAATAATTAGTTTGGTACAAACTAAACATACATCAAAATAGCATATAAAATTATATATCAAATTAATTGTCATATTTGTAATAACTATTATGTTTTTCCAAAACAGATATTGGAAAATTACTTTGACCTTCTCCTAAGAGTGACATAATTGCGGTCTTTTTGCCTTTAACAATGGTGCACCACTGAGCTTTGTCACCAGTGTTATTTTTCAGGCACTAGCCCGTTCTTTGTTGTCCACCCAAGATAAATAAGATTGATAAGATTGGTTTGTAACTTTCTTACATGGCTTATTTCGGCAGAAAAGAATTTGGGCTATACCTGCAGGCTTGTTTGACATGGTAACTGACAAAAGAGAAGCCATTTATCATATCTTCTTGGTTATTGCCAACCTAGTCACTCACAACATAGTCCTTTCTGTAGGGCTGCTTCGTGTAAAGCAAGGTGATCCATGTGTGATGTGATTGCATTGGATGACAGAGGAGATGGTACAATACCAACGCCACTACCTTTAAAACCTGGCATCAAGATCAGAAGGCAATAGTTAAATAAGGAATGTATTCGAGCACTTGGAATTACACTGGGAGTGCTCGTGCATCAGATTCGAGGGATGTGAAGCAAACATAAAGGCTGCCTCCATAAAATGTCCTTCTCCCAATTCACATTCTTGCCTACTTAATTTTTCTTTTTGCCTGCTTGATGGTGTGAAGACACTTTCAGTATCCCTAAATGCCAGTGTAAAAAAAAAAAATTAAGAAGAACCTAACAAGACAAAAATAGTTTTCTAGAAAGTGAGCTATATGTCCTCACTGAACAGTGGTTTGGGTAAATAGTGAAGTGGCTAGATTCATTCTGTCTGTATTTGGAGTTATCTGTAAAATGAAAACAAAACCTGAGTGATTAAATAATATCACGCAAGTAACTGATTTTCTCTTATTATAGAAGCACCAGAAAATGCAATTGCTAATGAAAATGGCTGTCAGAGAATATCTAGTTACTATAATTAGATCATGAGAAGGAGTCTTTGTTAATATAAAAACAATATTGTAAGCTGAAGATGAAAATGAGATTATTATTATAAAAGATAATAATATTTAAAAAAATAAAACATTTTAAGTGTAGTTCCTGGCATAGATAAGAATATAATAATTACTGACCATGTAATATTTAAAAACATCAAATCAATATTCCCACACTAATGCACTTAATCAGACTTTCTTACAGGCATCAATGAGGGCTGGATATCAAAAGTGATAAAATACAATGCTTGCAATAAGCCACTGGGCTAATGGCAATAGTGCACATTCTCTGCATAAAAGACTAGCTTTTCAACTGAGGTCTAACTGGAGGAAGGACCACACTATCTTCCTCAGGTTGGTCTCTCAATCCCAGTGTCGAATGACAACATACACTTAGAATCACACCAACCAATATTGTTAAAGTAGAAGCTTTCTTTCTCCCCTGGAAGTCTGTTTATGGTATTTAAGAGTCAAGCATCATATCACATTTGGGAAGCCTTCTGACATCTTAATAAAGCTGCTAACAAGTCAGAATCCTTCAGCTATGGTACAAACTCTCTTTCCTCCCGTGAACTTCTTTATTGACAGCCACAGGGACAAGAGAATAACATAGCAAGGTTTGATAACTGAGACCACTGTGGGATAAAATGTTAACAGTAGATAATGCTGTAATTGGAACTGAAGGCACATCTGTTCCCACATGTGCTGGTTTGAATGCAATTGGCCCCCATAATCACATAGGGTGTGGCACTATTAGGAGGTGTAGCTTTATTGGAGTTGTTATGGCCTTGTTAGAGGAATTCATTGTGGCGGCCAGCTTCGAGGTTTCATGTGATCAGGATACTGCCCAGTGAATAAGTTCTCTTCCTATTGCTTGCAAGGTGCAACACTCTCTGCTCGAGCACCGTGACTGTCTGCACACCACCATGCTCTCCCTCATGAAGATAACTGATTAAATCTCTGAAACTGTGAGGCACCAATTAAATGTTTTCTTTGTTAGAGTCACTGTGCTCAAGGTGTCTCTTCACAGCAATAAAAACCAGAACTAATACACCACGTGACGGAAAAACAGAGATCTGGACAGTAGATTAGGGGCACAGTTCAATTAGTTTAGACAGTGCATTGTAAGAATAAGAAGCAAAACATTAAAATTAGACATGAGCTTTCACAGTAAGTTTAACATGACATGATACAAAATTGTATGAAACAGAATTACAGAGTTGCTTAATGAATTGCTTAGAATAACAGGCTACAGGATAGAGGATGAATACCATTGATTTTTAAATATTAGAGGTGTCAAAATTTTTCATGTGTTAAGTTGTGGTGGTACTCTCAAGTAGGCAACAGGATGCTCAGTAACTAAAAATTTGCAGAATTCAACACTGTCTACTGGCATGATATAGACATCTGTGTAGAATCAACATTTATATAAATATATGCAGACACGGGCATATTGCACAGATACAATATTTGCAACACACCAAGTGAAATACTGTTTCTGATGTACACATTGTAACATTTTAACTGTCACTATCTGTACATAAAGATATAATGTTTTAATTTGCCTTTTTCTCTTTGTGTAATATTCCACTTCATTTAACCTCTATTATAAGTAGCTGCACCCACTATGCCTTGATTGATGGCCTTCCAGTCATTTTCATTTGTTTTTCCTCTGTAATAGAGCAATTCCAAATCTGCCTTAAGGTCTTAGCTGTGTGTTATTCCACTGCCTGGAATATTCTTATTCTTTAGGTTCTTCCAGTCAATTGTTTGGAATTGCATTTCTTTCTTTCTTTTTTTTTTTCTTTCTTTCTTTTTTCTTTTTGTGAGTTCTATTCAACTCAAATTTGTATATGACATGCCAGTGGTTATCTCCCCCCTTAATTACTCCACATGCCTATTATTGCTACGATAACAAATGCTCCGATGGCCTTCATTTAGATGTTAATTCAGCTCCAGGAACCATGATTCTGCAAAAAGTTTCCCATGGGTCTTAACATTGAATATTTAATCATTGGAATTATAAGAATGAGTCACGACTGAGAATGAAGACATCATTAAATTTCATCTAATAACTGGTGGATAACTTTGGTCAAAGAAAGATTCCAAGAAGACTTTTGGAAAATCCAAATACACGTTCACCACTGTAATTTAATGTGGAAGGCATTATAGAGAAGCTTCACTACAAAGGCCGATTTTTTTCAATTAAAGACATAATTTATATACTTAAAATTTAACTGATGGGGAAAATCATAGAAATTGTGCATACTGATACGATGCCATGGAATTCTTTGATACAGATAAAAAATCCACATACAAATACTGAGTGCTTACAGAAGGCCCTTTTGGAGTTTTCACTTGGTACTTCACAGCCAATGGCCATGGTACTATGACATTATGGCAATGTATAGTACGGTTTAAGAAAACTCTTAATTACTTTTCATCTCTTGCCATGAAAACAAAAATTATCAGTTTTACATCATTATTGCCCATTGTCAGGGAGATGACTTTGCTTGCTTGTAAAGTCTGTTGAGGGCCACTATACTTGTAGCCTTGCAGCACTAAAAGACTCGAATCTATGTCACTTTATTTTATGTCCCAGAATTTACAGTCTAATTTTATATAGACATGCTTAGCTGGGTGGCTATTGTATTTGAGAAACATATGTTTAGCTTTTCAGAATAAGAATAAAGACAACATTTTAACACAATGCACAGATCAACAGATTGGGGGGAGCCCAGCCCCAGTGGATAAATCTATGTCACAGCTCTTTGTCCATCTGTTCTTTCTACTATCTGATTTATTCAGTTGGATATATTGCTTGGGGAACATTGCATAAGAAGAGATGGAAAGATTCTAAGATCCAGAATGCCAGGATGGCTTCTGTGAAGCAACATCCTGTAGAAATTTCTGCATAAGTAAAATCTTAACAACTGCAATGTCAATGGACACATCAATAAGGAATGGGAAAATTTCACCAGGTCACACCTTTGGACAAGTAACTAAAGACAACAGATGGCTGCTGAGAGGGAGAAATAACTTCTCCCAAGGATGAGGACCCTAATGGGTTTAAAATACAAAGTGGTCAGTCATGAAACTATGTACAAACAAAACAAAAGAAACAGACCCAGCTGTTTATATATATGTATTTGTATATGTGTATCAGGGTAGATAGGGCTATCAGTCTGAGAGTGGAAAAAATGGATGGAGTTGGAGGGAAAGGACTTGGAAGGTGCTAGAGGGAAGGAAGGGAAGGGAGAAAGTGTTATAATTATATTTTTTTAGAAAATGAACATTAAAACATTTAGAAACCTAACTTTCCATTTACTTGTGGTTACTATCAAGGAATTTGAAGCAGTTGTTCCCTATACTATCTGATTCATTCTATCATCTATTTATCTGTCTATTACCTATCGATCATCTATCTGTCTGTCTATCTAAAGTTTCCTACCTATTGTACTTTTGACACATAGTCTCATCATAAAGACTAGGCTTAGCTGGAACTCATCACTATCTGGCTTTGTCGCCCGAGTGTGGAGATTATAGTCATATGCACCATACTTGAAAGTTTGTAATTTCAAGAAAGCAAAACACTCTTAACTCAGATGCCAAGATGAAAATGCACTAAAATACACAAATTATAAATTTGACACTTTACACACTTTCATAATAATTATTTATTGTTCAAGTACATTTAAAAAGCACATTTTCACTATTAATAAATAAAATTGAAAGCATAAGCAATATTTTATTATCTAAAAGTCAATTCGTATAAATTATGTGGCTGCTGTAACAAATAAAACTTTCTCTTCTTACTTTTTTTCTTTCTGACTTCTATGGGTTATGACTAAAAACTCTGTTTAATAAGATTTGTAGACTAAAAATTCTACTAGCTTTATAAAAATGTTGTAATTTTATAGCAGAAAAAACATAATGATATAAAAGAGGGATTGTAAACAATAGAGGTTCTACCAGCTTTATATAATGAAATGTAATAGTAGCAGAAAAAAAAACTGTCTCAAAAAGAGAATTATAAACAATAGAGTGTCATTAAGTTCTTTAAAGAAGTATGTAAAGTTCTTGTGCTGAATTTTGAATCTCCAAATTGAAATCATGTATAATCACTCCAAAGTCTATTGTAATTGTTTGCTTCTGTTTGCTCAAAGGAAAGAATTCAGTTGAGAGGCAGACAATATAATCACAAGTTTACTTGAAAAGCTAAGCATACATTTCAAGGACAAAATACTGAGTTGTACACAGAAGGCAGAGTGCAGCCCACTGATTTCTACAATGGGTTTTAAAGACCCTTTTTATGAATATGTATGAGGTCGGTTTGATATTCATGAGAGTGATAGTTTATTCTTCCCATATCATGATGGAGTCAACTTTCTTTAAGGTAATTTATCTCATCCTGTAGAAAAGCCCACAAGGGAATTACTTTAAAACCCTGGTGTAAGTGATATTAAAACAAATTCACAATGTTCAGAGGAATCAGAACCTCCCTTAGTGCACACATATGGCAACTCCAAAAGTGAATCTCTTTCTATTATAGCAACAACAACAAAATCACAGTTTTAAAAGTGTTTAACCACACGTGGGTATTCTGTCCATCAAGATACCTACCCAGCAACCAAGATGTTTTCCCTAGTGACCTCATAGCTAACTACTCACCTGAAAGTCTACACAGACTACAATTGGACAACAATTTGTGGGATTCTGAACAACTGTAGAGTCAAAGAAACGTGCTTCACAATTCCTCATCAAGAACTCAGATCTTTGTATCATTTCTCCACTTAACTATCTACTGTTGAAGGAATTAGATTCTGCTGTAAAACATGATTTCTGTAACCAAAAAAGTTGTTACTGACAAATGTAGATGAGGCTTCTGTCCCCCTGTTCCCATAATTGTTTAGCCTCAAATCAACACACGGCAGCTTATATTGATTATAAACTGTTTGGCTGATGGCTTCGGCTTCTTACTGGCTAGCTCTCTTAATTGTTAACCCATAACTATTAATCTATGTATTTCTAAATGGCCTTCTCTTTCTGGAGAATATCAGACATCCTATCTTCCCAATAGCTACATGGCACCTGTCTTCAGTCTCCTCTCTGACTTCCTCTTCCCAGAATTCTCATAGTCTGGTAGCCCCATCTATAATTCTTGCCCGGCTACTGGCCAATCCTCAACCAATAAGAGAAGCATATATTCACAGCATACAGGACATTCCCTGTCAGACAAAGCACCATCAGTTGCTACTAAGAAGACACACTTTGAAATCAAGTATAGACTGAAGAGTAGGATACGCTTGTCTACCAGACAGGGTTTCTTCTACCTTTTCTGTAGCACTATCCACTGGGAAAAAAAAGCCTCCTTCAGAGCTCCACAGACACAGGATGCAGCTGAATATTTAATCAAAGAGATCTATGCCAGGGCATCATGTGTCAGCAAACATTGTGAAACTGGTCATTTCATCAATATTTTTAAATGGTAAATATTGATATAGTTCCTCTGTTGAGATTTATTCAATTGAGGCTTTGTTGTATGTTAGCAGCCTAGAAGACAGCTGAACAAATGGGTTTATCTACATGCTTCAGGTCAGAGATTTAGGGCTATTCTTTTCTGTTCCCTTGTGTGGAGTGACAGAGAAGCAAGTCCGGGACTTGGAGTAGCGGAGTCTCATAATTGTACCATTCTAACCACAAGGCCAAGTTATCCTTTTCCCTGCACCAGCAGAAACATCAGTGCTTCCTGTCTCAGCCTTTAGGGGGAGAACAAATCTGATGGTGAATTTTAGTCACTTAAACTTAGCTATTTATTATGGGCATAACCTGACCTAATTTTGCTATAGAAAAACCTGGCCTCCAGCATTCAAAGCAAATGGTGCTTGCAAAGTTTAAAACGGAGGCTGGGTTCTACCATGCTAAACAGTTGTGGTCTCCAACCCAAATTCCAGCCTGAATTTGTTAGAAGAGGGCTGCTACCCTCCTCAGTATGTTTTGCTTCACACTTCAAGTATTCCTGTCTCCAACACAGGACTGGAATCTGAATCTACTGTGGCATGATGTCTTTCTCTCCCATGCCTGTCATCTTTCTTTTGCACACCATTTTTCTTAAATTACAACATCACCCCTTCTAGATCTCTCTTAAGAAACTCTGTAAAAGGACAGCCGTGGGCCATGTGGACCACCATAGGTTTCCCAATTGCCCGATAGGTTAGGATTGCTTGCACATAATAGAATCTTTACAGTATTCAGATACTCCAATGTCTCTGACCACGTTAGGAATGTGTGCTTTCATACTCACAGTGAGGGCATTTTCAATGGAACATGTGCCCAGCCAACCATTTTATTACCGTATTATCTTACCCCTTTGAGGATAGTGTTTCCTGGATTTATGGTTTATGCTTTCACATGTATCTTATATGCCAAATGCTCACTTGCAACTTCAATACCCACACAGCCCTTTCTTTGTATGGTATTCAGTAAGTTAGGTGACATATTCAACGATTTCATATAAAATTGGTTTTGTTTAAGATTTTTTTGCCCAATTATTGGTAAATGAGAATTCTGTACAGAGATGTAAGGTAAGTTAGGCTAACAGAGTGGGATTCATGTATCAACTCTAGTTTTGAATTATAATGTCCTTATTTCTGGTAACAACAGGGATGAAAGCATACACTAAGTTGAGAAGCATCTGGACTTACATAAATCATGATGCTTCATTGGCACATATCCTCATTCTTGCTGCTTTATGTATTTTGATTACTCAAATAAGTAAAAAAAAAAAAAATTAGTCAAAAGTCCTTCCACTCTAAGAAAACCTGTCAAAATGTAACTTTTTATGTACTTTTTAAATAATATTCACTACAATGTCATCCCATGGAATGTGAACATAGATATCAAGAACTGTGTGATAAATCATATGGAAGTGTTAGTATTATTGTTCAAGGAAGAAGTGATCACGTTAGCGATGAATTTTTGGAAGTTTTCCTCATTTGACACAATCCCCTCACCCTGCTTTTCACCCCAGTAGTTTTGTGTGCCCAGTGGGCACAGGGAGTAATGTTGATGATAACACCATAATAAAGTAAAATTACATCGTCTTCCAGGCATTATCCACAGTACATGAACATTCTGCTCTTATTAGTGCTTTATTTCTTGATAAAGGGCTTGTCTCAATGAGCCTGAAGCACTAACTGACTAGAAATGATTATATATATATATATATATATATATATATATATATATAATACACACACACACACACACACACACACACACACACACACACATATATATATATATCAGAGTTTAAATGGCTTTCCTCTGACCCATTTTAAATTTGTTGCTTTATAATTTCTTTATGATACATTGTAAGTAGGAGAGTACAGAGGAGTCTCTTCTGCTACAATCTGATTTTTAAATGACTCAGAATATTTTCCATATCAGGGTAAATTATTTTTTAAATATTGCATTGAGACAAATTAAGTTTATTTTCTGAATTGTATAAATAATTTATGTTCTTTTCACGGGAGTAATAATGACTAATGAAAGACAAAATTGCCAGAAAAGACAAGTTAATGATGCTTTTTAAGAGCGCAGCCTTTTAAAATTGCCTATTTAGAGAACTCTCAGAGAACCTGCTTTTATATATCTATTGTGTCTTGTCGTGTCTGAAGTCAACGGCACGAGTGTTTCTAATTTCATTCCCAATACAATATGCACCCTTTATTGCTTTGATATTATACCCTTTGATTTTCTTTTGTGACATATGAGAAGAAGCCTCATCATTAGAAGCATGGCATGAAATTTGCATAATGGCCCCAACTAGTACACCCTCCCTTGTAACTCCTTGTAAGAATTGGGAGATTCATTAAATCATTTAGAAAAAGAAAACTAGAAGTCAAATCTACAGGACTCAGAATCACCTCAGTTAGTATTCAGGCATCTGTACTGGCCTGTCCTTGAGGTTCTTACAGGATCTGCCCTCAGCTGCAGCCACTAAGAGCACCACCTGTGCACATTCACCGTGTTCCCTTTTAAAATGCCCACCTCCCATCCCTCCTCTCTCTCTCTCTCTCTCTCTCTCTCTCTCTCTCTCTCTCTCTCTCTCTGCCACTCTTTCCTCTCACATGATACTGCTCTTGTCCCAGGAGGCAATTCCCCTTTCCCCTTTTATAATCCCTTTCCTTATCATAAATAAATAAATAATAAAAATATTAAAAAAAAAAAAAGCGTGCTGGCATCTTTCTCTCCAATGCTGCTTTTCTTAAATTGCAACAACCTGTTCTATTTTCGGGTCTTAGAATTTGTTTTTTTTTTTTTTTTAATCAGAGTATATCAACTTCCTGTCTTCCAGTCCTAATCTCACTGGAAGAAGGTTCTGTTAAGTCATGTTTGTCACAGTGTGAAATGTCCTTGCTTGTCGCTGCAATGTGGATGAGAACAAAGGAAGCTTTGCATTGGTGCAGAGCAGTTTCCTCGTGTTGTTGCAGGAGCAAAGGTATCTGCAGCACATGACAATGCCTTGGAGTGTGTAAGGGGAGAGCATGTGAGACTCACACAGAATCTGTTCAGATCATTGGAGTGAAGGCATGGGCAGCTCTACACATAGGAACCTTCCACTTGAGAGATAATTTGGGCCTCCCCAGTGTTTCTTAGTGGAGCAGAGATGAGCCCTGAACCCGTTACACCTGGAGCACTTACCTTGGAGTACATGTGATCTGCTTCATTATGTCTCAAACTATGTGTGCCTGAGGAGTTCATCTTTAAGAGAAAGTAAATCTCTTACAGAGATGTGGTGAAAATATGAGGAACCGGATCTGACTGGCAGAGATGCCTGGGCCTCCATATCCCGCAGGTGCAGCCTCCCTGAGATGTTACTAATTCTAGTGGCTTTAGAACAAAACAAGCTAAATTTGCGGGCGTTCTTTAAAAATCTTTTAAGAAAAACTTCTCTGGGGCATGCACAAGCTCAAGCCCTTTGAGGGACTTGAGACAGATCTACATGTGGGGTTGCCTTGGAAGTCAGAAGAGAAACCCTGCCCGATACAGAAATGTTTCAAGCCGTGAAGCTGTGGAGAAAGAGGAAGACGGGGAAAGATCATATCATCATACATCTCAGGGGGATGATGTCATTGGTTTCTCTGCATGCTAAATATGCATCTCGTGTCTGTGCCTGTGTGCTATAGCAAGCTTTTTGGAATTGATGACCTAGAATCAGAGAACGTGCTTTAGCGAGACACACTTTGTATTCTTCAGCTAAATGGTACCTCCTCCACTTACGTATTATCTGTTTAGAATGCAATTGCGGTATGTCAGTGTCTGCATTGACCTCTTAGCTTCCAAATACAAACTCCAGATGATGGCGAATTCCCTTTTATTTCTCGTTTTTCCTTGAACATTACATGCAAGCCTCCCATAGAATGATAAATGGATAAATTATACATGAATAAAAGCATTTGCTCATCATTAATCATTCTAAAAATAGTGACAGGCATTGTAGATGTTGTTTTGGGCAGAAGCCAGATTACACACACTGGCACCTAAGACTTAGCCTCTTAAATATTTAAATATTTCAGTGCGTTGTCAAACATGACTTCTAAAAGCAAAACCTGTGTTCATCTAACCTGCAACTAGTTTAGTGTCAGAAATATCATTTAAAAACTTATTATCAAGCTTGATACTTTGAGGGGTGAATCCACAACTTATTATTATGAATCCTCATTATCCACATACCTGGCCAATCTAGATATTCATCTTAAAGGAAGAAAAAAATAAGGAAATGATGAATCTGCACTGGAATATGATTACTCAAAAATGTAGAGGCTCTGTTTAAAAAATGAATGATTATAATCTACCGAACTCAATTACTATCTCCCATACAAACATGTGTGCAGCCATTTGCCGGAACCTGAGCAGCCTATCCTGGGCCCCTACCTGTAGCTGAAGTTATCTGCTGGAGGGTATGAAGAGTCTGTTTCTTTAGTTGGGTGGCCCATTGTAGGTTGCCCATGCTCCAGTAGACAGTTCCATACATTCATGTGAGTACAGAAAGCAATAATTGAGCTTAATGTGTCATTTTTTATTAAAAGAAGACATGAAGTTGAATGTTAGAGGAAGATAAGAGCTAGGAAGTATTAGGAGGTAGTAGTATGTGATCCAAATCAGAATAGTCATCATTTTATTCATGTATTGAATTGCCACAGAATCAATAAGAGAATTTTAAGAACACCATAAGCAAAGTCGAGATATAAAAAGATAGAATTAACACTTTTAAGTACTTAATGTTTTTAAAGGGCCTGGTATTAAGCTTTTGCTTAGTCATAAACTGTTCATAAAAAGCAGTACAGCCTTTCAATTTAGAACTTTTTATGCAGTTTTCTCATAGTTTAGTTAATCCGATACATGACTTCTGTGTTAAAAGTAGAATCTCACACATTACATCCCGTGTGTCATTGGCTTTCATGAGCAAAAATGTTTGAAACGGCATGAAGCATGTTTGTGAATGGAGTTCCTAGTGGGTCTAAATAATAAAAACCTTGAGTCAGATATAGTCGAAAATGGTGAGAGATCACAGAAAAGAAGGAGCAAGCCACAGCCACCTTTACCTCATTATCTTCCCAGCAGAAAAAGAGATACACTGTTTCTTCCCACTTACAACTTCTCTCTACCCAGGCATCTTACCTTCCCTGCCCAGCCATCTCACTTCCTGTCTGTCTGTACAGGCCTCCTGTCCTCTATGGTTAACCAGAGGCAAGCTCCATTCTCTGACCTTCAGACAAGCAAGATATCACCACATATATCATTTATTAGAAACTACAAATGGCCATGGAATTGTTTTAGAGTGCTGCTTCTCAAATATATCTTTTCTTTTACATGACCATCTAGAATCCACACAGGGGCTAATTTTTTGCTACAATGTGTTTTTATGTGGATTTTTCTTAGAGAACTTTTTTGTTTGACAGTTAAATTGTTATTAATTACACAAAGAAGATATTCCGTAACATGTAAAATGAGAAGAAACTTACATTTCAAGATCCCTGTGTAATTTTTTAAACCATAATTCAATTTTATTTGTTCAATTTACTTGTAGCTGCCTTTCCATTCTGTGAACAGAATTAAATTAGTTGCAGCAGAAGCCGACAGTGGATACAATGTAAACAATTACTACCTAGCCCTTCACAAGACTTAGGCTCAGCCCTATTCTGGGTACCAGTATGTGGTCAGTGATATTAGCAACTGATGTCAGATCCTCTGTGTCTACACAGCCTGTGTTCACTTGTATGCCTCCAATGTTTCCTAAATTTCCCTTATTCAATGGTGTATAAGGCAGTGAGAACTGGATGGGCCATATGATCAGACCCTGGTTCTTAAATGCTCTGATAATTTCTCTTACTATTTTCTTACTTCTAGAATTATATGCTTTCTCTCTCCTTCCCTCCCTCTCTGTGTATGTCTGTCTCTGTGTGTTTCAGTCTGTCTCTCTGTCTTCGTATGTGTCATTGTCTGTCTCTATTGCTGTGTGTGTCTCTATCTCTGTTTCTCTGTCTCTCTGTGTGTGTTTCTGTCTGTCTGTCTCTATCCGTGTGTGTGTGTGTGTGTGTGTGTGTGTGTGTGTATGTATATGTACTCATGCAGACACAGAGTTGTTTCTAAGGCTATGCGTCAGAAGATGGGAAGAGGGATAGAGACACCCATCTGTCTGCACTGATGTGAAAATCTACCTTGGAACCACACTTCATTCTGGATCTTTTAAGTTCTCTGCCCGTAGCCAAGCTTAGGATCCCATTTTAGTCGTCCCTCCAGAAGCTCTTCTGAGAAAGTATATTTCAAAAGACAGAAGAAGGAAGAGGGAGAAAAAGAATAAAAAGGAAGAGAGAAGAACAGAGAGCAGGAATAAGAGAAAGAAGAGGGAACAGCAACTATCCATCGGTTTAGTGAGTTATTCCTTTCTCACCACCCGATATCTCACAATCCATCCACCACCACCTTTCAATTGAATGCTGTCAGGTCTGTTTTGTCAAGACACACACATCCATTTCACTTCCGTTACACCCTCTCCTTTTGTAACTTTGAGATCAGAGTTAGGTTCTCTTGTGTCTTTGTATTGAGTCTGTCCCCATACCCATCACCAAGGTTTCCTATGAATGAAGTACCCTTTATGATGCTTCATAACATGAGATATCTCAAGCATCCTAGGGTCCACAACAGACTGAAAGGGTTTCTTTTAACCATGGTTGTGTTAATTTTTCCCTTGTACTTACAGGTATGCCCACACCATGTCTTTCCTATACAGGTTGACTGAGCATGGCAAGGATTAGTCAGAATATTTTCAAAATAGTGGCATAATTTTAAAATGTTTACTAAAGCCTGAGGATTAAAGGGAGGTGATACACCTTCCAGGATATTGCAAACAACAAGTTAAACAACAGCTTATGGTTTTACTGTCTGTAAGGATCACAGCATTCACAGAGAGCTTCATGAAATGATTGGCCTACTTACTTGTTTTCCTTCAGCCCAACACACAAATCAGTCTCTTTGCTCTTTCTGCTTCTGTGTTTCCAATCATCTGGAATCTTTGTGTGACCAAGTGCAGAACCTGAGTTCAAGTTCAGTGAAGCTCGCTGTGTTTTGATGGGCACATTTGATGAGGCACTCACCAGGAAGAATTAGCAACGGACTCTGTAGGAAGCCAAGAGGTCCTGTCAGATGTCAATATCTCTCTCTCTCTCTCTCTCTCTCTCTCTCTCTCTCTCTCTCTCTCTCTCTCTCTCTCGGCTTCTCAGGTCTTCATTCCTCACCACGGTTTCTCTCTCTGGCAGATTTTCTTTGTGTGATTGAAAAAAACAATCTAGAATCAAGAAATCTATAACTTGTCACGTCTTAGAAGGCAGAAGGCCTTTGCTTGAGGTATAAGACTGGGCTAACTGCCAAATCATGTCTATGGATACCTCCAAGAGGCTGGGCAATGGGATCAAGTTCCTTTTCATAACATTGGGCCTCCTCCTTCCTCAAGAGGAAAGGTAGTTGTAGCAGCAAAAAAAATTCTGTCCTTTCATATGGGCAACTACACACTTTGAAAACATTTTGTAAATATATTTTACAATTTAAAAGAAGCAACTGGAATAAATACAGCCTGTCATGGGTGAAGAGGAAAATAAAATTGTTCAATTTTCAGAAAGGCTTGAAAAGACACTATTACTTAAGGTCATTTATAAACATAATATTTAAATAAATGTACATTTTTATCAGTTGTTAATGGCAAATTAGTATAGCTAATTTTAAATGCCATATCCAAAAATAAAGATGTCAGGCAGTGCTGTAAAATATGCATTTATTGATTTGTGTAATTAATTATAAATAACCATCTGTGGAGTAAAACAAATGGTTAAATAATACAATATGTGCAATATATACATATATATAATATGATGGAAAATGACATAAGGAAAATGACAAGATTATCTTAAAGATAGGGTGATGGACTTATTCTTCGCTTATTTCTGTTTAAACCTTTAATATATAATATATAAATGGATGAAGCATGTGTACAGACTTTTTTAAAAAATAGGAACAATTTTGTTTGGAGACAAGGAAGTCATATGTGATAGAATCTACTAGAAATGACAAGGAAGCTATACCCATGAAACTATAGCAATATGACTGCCTAAATGATTTGAACATTAACAACACTGATAGAATTGTTAGTATGCAAGGACAAATTCCCAGGGGGTTCCACCACTAGAAAAAAAATAACTAAATAATGACTACAGAAGGACACTTAGTCCTCCCCAAACAATGGGACTTCTAACTATTAATCAAATACCAAGTGCCCAAACTGAACTCACATACAAAAAAAGCAAATCTAAACAGACTCAGCAGGTTGTAGCTACATATTTCTACATATATATTAGACAATAATGATCCAGAAAAAGAAGCTATGCATTGCAGAGGCAGTTGGAGATATTGGAGGTAATTGAGGGAGAAATAATGCAATTATATTTTAATTTTAAAAACTTAGCAATTTTTCTTTGGTTTTTTTGAAACAGAGTTTCTGTGTATTGCTTTGGAGCCTGTCCTGGAACTAGCTCTGTAGACCAAGCTGGCCTCGATCTCACAGAGATCTGCCTGCCTCTGCCTCCCAAGTGCTGGGCTTAAAGGTGTGTGCCACCAACACCTGCCTAAAAAGTTAGTAATTTTAATTATGTGATTATTCTCTTTAACTATACATATATATGTATGTATATATAGTATGTACTTATGTAAATATATAATAACTTTCACTTCAAGTAGCATAAAGAGAAAACATATAGAATACTAGAATACTAGAACATAGGTGTCTAATTTTATAGCTATATGGATAAAAAATTGTGGTGAATGAAGCATATATGAAACTTGGAAAAATAATTCCTAGCAATTGAAAGAAACTTAAAACTAAAAAAAAAACAATAAAAACAATTCTAGCATTTGCTAGGAAACATAAAGCTTCAACATGTGAAGAGTTGTTACACCTCCAGATATGAAATGCCCCACCTGTGCTCTTGAAAATACTCTTCATTATAAATGAGTGAATATGTGGTTTACATTCCCTATATAACATGCACAATTGTTATATCCAACCACATCACACTGCTTTCCACAAGTTATGTTTTTACACATAAATTAATCATAAAACTTGTCCTGGTGTTAGAAATCATACATCAAACACTGTTGACTTGGATTCGTGACCTGTAGTATACATGAGTTAAGAAGGAAACATTACCTTAAATGTCGTAATTCAATGTCAAATTCTCACAAAAGCAATATATAATATTCTTCTGTTTCAAGAAGATATGGCCATGCATAGGAACAAAAGTATAAATCCAAAGCATTATTTGTCACACTCATGATAATATATATGTATATATGTATATTACATATACATACATACATGCATACATGCATGTATATTACATGCAAAGTGTTAGATAAATAAATAGTGCATATCACTGTAAGGATATTAAGAATAATATCAAATGAAAGATGTACAAGTAAGTCCATGACTGTGTTTGGATGTGGGTAGTTATTTATAAAGGCTAAATAAGAAACTCTGAAGACATCTTCTTAATGTGGTCAGTGAGGTACCCTAAAAAGCATAATAGAAGACCATGGATTAATGACCATTGATTGTAAATTCTTGTATGCTTTGGATTTGGTGGTGGTGGTGGTGTTATTATGTGTAGATATCCCCCGTCTTTCTTTTGGCTGTTGGCACAGTGGGATTATCTATTGCCTATGTTTTTATGGGTGTAGTTGAATTCCTTGGGTTGAGGTTTTCCTTCCAGAACTTTCTGCAAGGGTGTATTACTTGATAAGTATTGTTTAAATCTGGTTTTGTCATAGAATATATTGGTTTCTCCATTTATAATGATTGAAAGCTTTGATGAGTAAAGTAGTCTGGGTTGGCATCCGTGGAAGCATAATATTTAATGGTTGCTAAATAAAAAAAAATATTGGCTTTCTATACTGACATATTTATATACTAAACATTTCAATGTCTGTGCAAAAATGTTATATATATATATAAAATGATATAATAGTGACATCTTACAACCTCAGCAAGTCTTTATGTACAGATGAGAGGGGACAAACTTGGGAAAATAAATAATAGTAACTTGAATGAAAGTCTATATCTCCTGCCCATCAGGAAAATTATCATCCAGCAACTAAGCCTAAATGACAATGCTATAGAAACCTGGTTTAAAATGCTTGAGTTGTAATAGGCAGACCAATGATTTTGCCTCAGTGTCAAAACAAGAAACTGGAAAATACTGAAAAAGCTGCTTTAATCAAAATATATTTAGGTAATTTTATTCAGCAAATTGTCTGTTGAAATAATTTCAAACACTTGTCATTTTATTAAAATTAATATGTGAAAGCATTGAAGGGTATCCTAATATATTTAATGTAATTAGTCATTCTTAAAATAATGAGGTTTTTTTTTTTAAAGAAATGCTAGCTTGCCTCATAATAGGAACATATGAAGGCATAAAGGTCTATATTAAGGAATACTGTAAAATAAGATGTTTCTAAATTAAAGATAACTAAGGAACTTCTGCTGTATGGACACCATGACTTATATAATGGATTCCATTTCCTCCTCCATTGGCTTCTGGAAGACTGAAAGTCAACTTTGTGGCCCACTCATAGCAAATGTGGAAGGTTTTTAAGAATTGATTTTTGTATTAGTCTCAGTTTGGGATCCATTTTATGAGTCCCTAACTTTATATTCCTTTTCTCTCTCTTCCACTTCTATTCTAGGACATCTTAATGCATTTTATGTATCTACTCTTTCAAGAAATATTTATTGATCTTTTACTAATGGCTCAAGAACTGGGCTGGGCATTCTACTCTGAACAGAATGTATTACAAATTGCATGACCTTGCCCATAGGAAACACTGCACGCAGGCTTCATTTAGAAGACAATATGCTAATTAATTATCCAGTAAAAGTGATCATGATGGTCAGGATGGTAAATCTATATCCAAAATATATGTGCATACTCTCTTCAAGGAGGGAAACAGTCTAACATGATATTAAAAAAAAAACTCTCACCTAAAGAGCATAATGAAATATTAAACTCTTCTAGATTGCTCTTTTCTGACAGAGAGGTACTCAGTTTCCTACAATACACGTAGAGATTTGGAGACAGAAAGTCCATTTAGTGATGGGACTACTTAGCATAACCCTTCTGTCACAATTATTCATAAATTCGCTCTAAAACTTAGAATACAGATGTTAGCTCATAGCCCAAGACAGACATATTCCACCCAACTAGGATAAGCACTATCTGCAACAAGTCTTCTGGCAATTTTTCAAATGGGCAGAAATGCGTGTATTTTTCTGGAATATGAAATCTACTTAGCCAGAAATCCTATGTTCATACCCATTTCATTCGTTCTCAGGACATCAGGTGCTACCTACAACAATGGCAACCCTTCCCTATGACCACATTTTTTGCCAGGGAAGCAGATACCAAAGGTGATAACTGAACATTTGTTCACTAGTAAGGCTTCTGTTATTACTATTTGGTAAGGTCAAGCCTAAACTGACCCCCAGTGATTCTCAACCTTCCCATTTGTTTTAGTGTGAGTTCATTAGTGATTTACCTCTGAATAATAAAACATGGCTGGAGCAATGACATGTTCTGAGCACAGCACCTTATGTTTGTGAGATGGTACTTTGGCAGCCTAGTAAGACTACATTTGTACATCAAAGTCAAAGAGGCTATGATAACATGAATATTGTACAGTAAGGGTCACGTGTCAAGGGCTAAGCCCTCCAGAAACAACTATAGGGAGTTGAATTCTATTAACAGCCTGGAGAACTGCAGTAATCCTATCTTGGTTTTCACATGAGAATGAATGGGCAGAAACTTTAATCGCAGCCTATACAGACCCAGGCAGAAGACCCACCTCAGTCATGCTTTGACTCCTAATCTTTGATCCTATAGGATCTAAGATTAATGAGTATTCTATGCAGATCTATGATTGAATTTGCGAGACGGTGGTAGGAAAGCAATGTGCTATTATTCTGGAATTCTGTAATAATTCTTCCTTCCATGGAGTAGTTTAATAAGCTTGCCCATCTTGAAATGCTATGTACAAACCTGATTCTGCTTTGACATTCTTTACCGCGACCCATGATAGCACTGGTGTGTGTAAAGAGGCATATTGCCTTCCAACAGATGACTCCATCCTTCAGAAATATCTCAGCTAACTCTGCCTCATCATGTTAGCCAGCCCAGGTTGCAGCCTTACCTAGAACAGACCTGGCTCAAACATGTCATCCCTCCCACATTTCATCCATGAACTTGAATAGTTTATTGTCTGGTGCTCTTCTGTTTTGGTTCATGTCAGTTCTATTTGAGTTGCTAAGTGAAACATAGCCCATACCCTGAGGAATTTTCATAAATTTGCTGAAACATCTGGAAATACTTTATGCTTTACAGAAACTTTTTCTTCTATTGAGACAAGAAAAGTGATAACACTAACATGCCTTGTGTCCTCTGCCACCTGTCATGAAAAGGCTTGCTGATGGGTTACTGACTTACTCGAGTGAACTTGCACAAGAAGCACTCCATCTTCAAATAAACATGATATTAATGAAAGTAGAGGAAATCATATCATAAAATAGGTAGTACAGGAAGTGACCCAGATGCCCGTGGGCTTTTCCTGATAAATTGCATTATCTTTCACACCACTATGTAGAGCATAAAATAAAATTCCTTTTGATAAAATAACTGAGTCCTGAACACTCTGGGCATGTTCCACAGGTGATTCTACATGATAAGCAAGCACCTCGTGGACTGAGAAGCCTCATGGTGAAATGGCCTGCATGTACAATCAGAAAGTCCTTCTAGGAAAATCTATGAGAAAGACACTGTTTTCCCTGCGTCTTAAGACAGATGGCCAATGGTGTTGGCCAGAGAGGGTTTGTAGCTGATGAGGTGAGTAGATCTGAAAGATTTTAATTAACCTGAATCAGGGAATATAAGACTATAATCATGAAGTATTACATCAAACCCATTTCAAGAGCATCTCTAAAATGGCAATAGCAATCCTTGGTAAGGATATGGAATAGTGGAAACACCAGTTCTTTGTGACGGAGGAAACACACACACACACACACACACACACACACACACACACACACACACACACTACACAAACCACACCACACACGCACACACACACACACACACAGCCAGTGAAAGAGATCTTAATGACAAAATATAGAGCAACTTGAGTACAAAAATAGCAATGTAAATATTTATGAGAATAAACTACATAAGTAGTTAATAGAAGGAATGAATATGAAAAAAAAAAGATAATGGTCATAGCACCTGTCTTAGTTCCTTTTCCTGTTGTTGTGATAAAATACTCTGATAAATCTCTTTATGGAAGAGTAGTATTTGTAGGATGTTGAGAGATGGAGATAGAGTCAGAGAGAGACAGAGACAACTAAAGTCCCAAGCGAGACTGTAAATGTCCTTCAGTTTTAAAGGTTTGACTTGCCTCGGTGAGAAAGTGTATGAAGTGTACATTGAAGACTAAGAGAATATACACTGAGTGACAGAAGGAGGTAACACATCCTTTGTCCCATGCAGCAGGGAAAAAATTTACATTTTTCATTTGGCTGTGAACATATGTATAGTAACTAAGTATTTCTTTCCAGATGTCCTTGACTCTTCTTAACATTTTATTTGTAGATAGTAATTAGCACCACATATTAGTATATAGGTTATTTGTGTTAAGACTGGAATGAAAACAGATAGGGCAAACATGAATATCACCAAAGAACAAAAATGGAACAGTGTTTTCCATTAAGCCTGAGGCTACTTATACATTCTCAGGAGGAAGTATTGCTGCTACTGTGCTTATTTGGAACTCAAGTTTGAAATAAGTAGTTATGATGGTTTTTTAACTTAGCAAATGGTGTACCATGGTACTTCTTACTTGGCAAAGATGCCAACTGAATATGATTCTGTGGTTTTACAGTTTCTTTGACTGAACTTGACCTGTTAACAGAATAATTGTAGCACTAAATGAATCAAAATTTTTATAATCTTTGCAAATGCTTTTAGTGATGCAATAATTATGTTTAAGTGGTATCTGCTTATTTCATAAATACTTGCAATGTCTTTAATTTATGATATTTTTAAGTTATATACACAAAACTTGAGGGATATGTACAATAAACTATGTTTTACACCATCCAATATTAGTAAAGTCTTCATAAATACAAATGTAATTGTTTCCCTTAAATTCATATTTTTAAGTATACTCTATTTTATTTTAATTACTTATTAGCAAAGAGCTTGTGTTCATGTTTACAAAACCAGTAATTATATAAATTAAAAGAATATAAATAAAATTATTACTGTATGTAAACTATGTCATGATGTACATTTATTTGTAGAATGAAATGAATTAAAAAGTATATATTATGAAAAATATACATTGTCAATTTTCTCTATCAGGCTATGATTTTATCTCACCATAGCATCTACTTTTTTTTTGTATGAGAGAATATTTTTTATTCTTATTTTACATATTGATCCCAGTTTCCCCTCCCTCCCTCCTACCTTCCCACCCCACCAAACACCCTCCCATCCCACCCACTCTACATGTAGGGTGATACATTCCATGAGGGGTCATGTAAATCTGTTAAGTCATTTGGAGTAGGGACTAGGCCTTCTCTCCTACCTCTAAGTTAAGGGAGTATCCCTCCATGCAAAATGTGTTTCCAAAGTCCTTTTGTGCACCAGGGATACATCCTGGTTCCACTGTCAGAGGTCACTTAGACTTCTCAGGCCTTCTAACTGATACCCACATTCAGGGGGTCTGAGTCAGTCCAATGGTATTAATGTGAAATTTTTACATTTCTATAAGCTGCAATTTAAATAAATTCTTTCTCACAAGCTTATATTTAAAAGTTGGCCAACAAGATAGCCAACATAAATTATTATAGTTGTGAATGATTCCAATAAGTTCATGTATTTCAATACTCAGTCCCCAGTCATTGGAACTCTTTGGGAAGGATTGGGAAGAGTGGCCTTGTAGGAGAAGGTGTGTCACTGGAGTTGGCCTTGGCAGTTTCCAAAGCTCAAACCATCGCCCACCTCTCCCCATCTCTCCCTCTACTCTGTCTTCCTCATTGCTAAGAATGCTCCTAAGGCTAAATTGATAATTACGAACTAAACTTTTGGTAGAAGAGATTTCAAAACAAACTAATATTGACTCTGCCCTGTGGTAATTAGTAATCAATCAAGTACAGGTTTACAATGGGAAAAAATTTACTAAATGTGTGGTTTGATGTAAACAGAGTAGCAGGATATTGAATGTTAGACCCACGGCATGTGTTGAAACATATGAGAAGCTTAAAGAAAGGCCTGATGCTGAACGGGATAATGGAGGGATGTCCTCAAGACAAGACTCCATCCTGCTGAGAATACAGCTTCTAAATAAGAAAGGCTTGGGGAGATTTTTCTGCTTCCAAAAAGCAACAATCAATCAAACCAGATATAAACATGAGCCTACAGGGCCATTTTCATTCAAACCACCACAGCCTGTACGGGCTCACATATTTTAATACTTGGTTTCTGATTCATTGAACTCGTCAGGACACTTTAAGATGCATAGCCTCATTGGAGGAGGAATGTCCCTGTGGTTGGGTTAAAGGTTTCAGATTCCTTGCTATTCCCAGTGTCTGTCTTTTCCTTATGGTTGTGTCTCTTGAGTTGAGCTCTCAGCTACTGCTGCTGTTTGCCTTTGTGGTGTTAGTCCCCACAATGACGGTCCTGGACTCCCACCTTCTAAAACATGAGCCACCAATTAAATGCTTCCTTTTGTACATTTCCTTGGTTATGATATTTGGGTTTTATTGAGAAATATGAAAGTAACTAAGATAATCATCTCTATAAAGCAATGTGCAAATGTCCAGTCTTCCAGAAAAAGTTGAAATATGTCTAACTTCTAATAACTTACGTATAACAACTGCTTCATATTAATTTTGCTAGCATAACACCACAGTGGCTATGTAATTCTTATAAATACTTTCTAATGGGACTAGATTATCTCAGTTTTTTTTTTTAAATGAGAAAGTTGAGCTCAGGACACATTTCAGTTGGGAGAGATCTTCAATGACTTGCATGCAGCACTACATAAACCTGACATTGTGGTTAAAAAGATGATCAAGGGGGCTCTAGAATTGGATGTTAGCCTTTTCTTGTGCACTGAGATTCAGGTAGACTGAGCAAAATGAAAAAAACAAAAAGTATTACTTTAATGAGTATATGCCTTGTAAATTATAAATATTTTCCAAAAACATTTATTTTAAATTCACTGGAGAACAATAAATAATAAAGAAATTTTGTAAATATATACAAATTAATTTTTTTTAAATATCAACAAAGTGTGCCAAAAAGGCTAACGGAGACTAACTGCTTAAAATAAGTTATCTCATTAAAATTTAAATTGACAATTGACCAGACACTACATCATTTTTTACAGCATTTCATTTGTGGAGCCTCTATTTTAAAGATCAAGAAGAGACCTCTCTTGCTGAATTTTGAAGTGTCTCATAACAGCAGACTGATCACAATTTGCTTTTTTATAATAGAAAAACCAAGGCTTCATTCTTCTACTCTAATGATAATTAACTATCAACTGTGACTAAATTAACTACCAGATCACTCTATTTAGACACATCTTATATACATCTTGATAAAGTGTAGGAGGTATGGCATTTGTCTTTAATCTCTTTTTGGAGGCATCTAGCTAAATGTAGGGACTGAAGAAATGCATGTCTAGTGAATGAACTGAACAATTAACCAATTGGTTATAACTAACTAAACTTCTGATTACAGACTAGGAAGGCCATTTTAGGCAGAATTTTAACTAAGCAGGAGACCTCACATCTGTGGTATAAAATTTCATCCACTTGAATATAATGGAACCTGCACTTTAATGTTCATCATACAAGACTCAGCCTTATCAGACTTAGGATAATCATTGTTTTGATGACTTTGAAGAAGTTCCCTACTGTGTTATGGGGAACCATATTGTGTAATCTGGCATCTTCTATATACAGGCAGCAATAGCTGCACATAAGAGGAAGTGGTGAAAGAAGAAATTCAGATACCAAGCTCATGAAATTAATTCTTCTGCCACCAAAAGGAGCCTGAAGGCAGATATTTCTTTAGACAAATCCCCAAGTAGGATACAGTTTATTATCCGAGTAATTTAAATCACTTGAGATACAAATTGGTTGAGCTATTGTAAATCAGGACATTTATTATACAACAAGAGAGAACAGATACTTTGTGTGTTTTCATATACTAAGAAGCAAGATCTTTTTGTCACCACAATAATGTCAATATGCTTGAAATGATAATCAAAATAAATAAATTGATTAGGCGTGGAGTAATTTATCTGCTCTTACAAAAGCATGGCTAGAACATACACAATCAGGGAATATTAAGGTTATCACAAATGGCAGTAACATGAATGATATGTAGGGATATAGTTACAAAGCACTGTGAAAATCCTCCTTCCTAGATGCAGGGTATGCTAGTTAGTTTTGTCAGCTTTATACAAAATAGAGTTACCTGGGAAGAGGGAAACACAATTGTTGAATTATTCCAGTCATATTGTCCATTTTGCATATCTGTAGAACACTTTCTTGACTAGTAACTGATGTGTGAAGTGCTAACCTACTGTGGATGGTGCCCACCCTGCATGCAGGTGGCCTTGGGTTGTATGAAAAAGCAAGTTTAGCAAGACATGGGAAGCAAGCCAGTAAACAACGTTTCTCCATTGTTCCTGCCATCACATTTCTGCCTCAGTTCATGCCTTACTTCCCTCTGTGATGGACTATATATCATGTAAACTGAAATAACGCCTTTACTCTCCAAGATGCGTCTGTGTTTCATCACAGCAACCACAAACAAGCTAGGTAGACTCACCAAGATGCTGTCTGTCAGTCAGTGTTTCATCAGAGCAACTACTAACAAGCCAGGTAGGGCACGGGGGGTGGGTTCACTCTGAAACAATGGCAGTGTCAGCTCATATGCACTAATATGAGCAGTGTGATAGCTTCCACAGGCCATTCCAGATAAGCTGTGGCTAGCTAGACTCAAACAGAAGCAACGAGTAACACCTGTCACGTTTCCCTTGTAATTAGTTCTTAATGCTTTCCCTTCAATTTAAAATAATGAAAGTCAATAGCATAAGAATTCTATATCATACCTTAGTTACATTAATATATATGATAAAAAAATCAATACCATAGATTGGATACATGGATCAATGGTTAAGAGTATGTATTTCTCCTGGAAAAGGGAAGAGTCCTATTCTATGTCAGAAGGATCAAAATCACATGTAATTCAAACTCCAACGAATCTGGTATCCTCTCCAGGCCCTGCACACTCATTCATACAGACAAAAATGCAAACATACCTACTGAACAATGAACCTACATACATACATAATTAAAAATGAAGTAGAATTGTTTTAAAAGTTGCCAATATCAAAGAAATTAAGGAATATGTGAAATAATTTTGTTGCAATCTAAAAATATGATAGTTTTAATCTCTGATAACTCAACTTATGTAATGAGTACAGGTTTTTCCGCCCACCGCCTGGTCTTGTCCTGCTGCCACGCTGCCAGACCTAAATAATACATTGAGACTTTGTATTTGATATAATCCTGTTGGCCAGTTACTATTTTCTAATCGGCTAGCTCTGTCTTAATTATTAACCCATTTCTATGTATTTCCACATGGTCTTACCGAGAGCGGAGGAATGGCAGTTCTGTTCTCTCCAAGCTCTCCATCCTGACCCCTCCTCTTTACTTCCTATTTTTTCCTTGTCTCCTAGTCCCTCCTATCTAGCTTTCCTATTGGCCAACAGTGCTTTATTCATTAACCAGTATGAGAAACATATACAGAATGACATCTCCCATCAAACTTATTAATATTTTATTAAGATTCTTAATTGTTTAGATAAAATTTCATCTAGATTTGGGGCTCTAATTAGTGTGAAAGAGGAAAATAAATATACAAGGATGAGGAATAAGATGAAATTACAGTACTAATATCTGAGAAAGTTCTACATTATCATCTTTTAAATATCTACCTAAAAACCACATTTCATACACAGAAGCTTACATGTATGTTATATACATATCATATATATATATATAAACCCTCCATATAATTAAGATAATGATTGTTTAATGATAGGAGAAAGAAACTACTAAATATTCTTTTATGGGCAACATCTTGTCTGAATTACCAATATAGGAAATACATGAAATTCTTATTGATGCCACCAAATTTGAATGATTGAACTTTTGAAACTTTTTAGAAATAGAAATGTGCCCCAAAGATAAAATCTCACAGCTTCATAATATCTGTGTGTCCTTGGGGAAAGTGCTCTAGAAAAGCTAATAAACATACTAAAAATAGATCAAACATTCCAAAGGTTAGAAATAAGAGAGAATCAGCAATATATTTTTGCTGGGCATGCATAAATGATATGTATTTGTTTTCAATAAGACTGACAAGACCATTACATAAATGTAATTTCTAAATCCATAGAGAAAATACTTACTAATAATATATATAAGAACACAGGCATTAGAATTCTTTATGAGGAAAGAATATAAAACATTATGTCAAATTACTTATTTTATTTGGCTTGTCTATCTAATAGAAAGCTATTATGATTAAAATAAAATCTTTAATTTATATATTAATTAATTTCATGTATTTTCACATGGACACTTTGATAATAGCAAATAAAAAGTAACCATGACACTTTAATTTATGTCATTATGTCAGTCTATGCCTGAAAATCACATTTTTTTTCAATCTTCATGAGAAAATACAGAAGGAAAAAAATCATTCATTTTAATGAGCGCTGATGTGGAAGAAATAAAAATAAGTATTTTAAGACATGGGATCCATTTCCAAGCCATCGAGGACAAGGGAAAACAGCATATATGTAGAGTACATGGTCACAGAGGAGCCTCTTTGCTTACTGTCAAGTCATGGGTTCAGAGATCTGGAGATCTGTCATTGTAAGGCATAGATCCAGGCAGGAACACACAGTGCATTGAAGGTGAAACTAGACCCAGCCCTTGCATTATCCAGATACTAAGAATTTAGCTCCCTGGCAGTCCCCATCATGAGTTCCCACACTCACACCTCTAAGTATTGATGTGACTGCCTTTGCTTCCAAAACCTACACATACTGGACAGCTTTAGACTGCTCTATTTTATCCTTTTATGAGTCCAGATGCCACAGGTAAAAAATCAGTGTGAGCATAGCTGCTTCCTTCAAGCCACGTTGTACAACTTTCTGTGCCCTGTTTGTCTTGTAGTTTCTGACGTGTTGACAGTTGTAGCTTTATTTGGACTGTAAAACCATTACTGCTCTCTCAGACTAACAAGGTCAACGCAGGAAGTATAAGTCACACCTTTTTCCCAGTGTGTGTCCTCCTATGTTTACATGGATAATAGAGCTTGCACAATGCAGCCTTACTTCAGCTTAAATAACTACATCTGTAAAGATCGTGTTTCCAAATAGGGTCATATTCTGAAATTTTGAGTGGGCATGGATTGAAAAGAGAGACCCCTTAATATGGTCTTCTCTATGTTCTGCATATCGGTACTAAAACTTGTCAGTTTTCTAAGGGTTACGTAATGAACAGTGACTAATTAGAGAGCTCAGAATAAGCAAAGTTATTATGGACATTAGAAATGTCATGTTGCTATGTCTTAAATTTGGTTCCCCTTGCTGACTCTGGAGATTACTCCATCCTGAGAAAGTGGAATCTGAGGCTGCCGTAACAGCATATGGGAGGCTATGCAGAGAACCTGACTGCAGAAGTAAGTGTAGCACATGGGTGAATTCTTGCAGATGTAATGATCAAATGAAGTCATGTTGCATTGGATGGGCCTTATACCCAGTTGGTATTGTCTTTATAAATATGGTAAGGCCACGTGTCTAAAGAAACATATCTTTAGCTTCCAAGTTGACTTAAATAGCTTGGAATCCAGAATCCTGAAATCACTTCACCAATATCTCTTACATTTCACCTAAATAGAGCAATCATTATTGACTCAAAGAAAAAATAAAATATTTAGAATAATATGGTTTATGTATCAATTTTATTAATACTTGCAGTGTCAAGTGGCCTCAAGTAAACATCATAGCATGTCAGAGCCCATGTTGGATAGTCACAAACCAATTCCCAATAATAAGTAAATAGCTACAGATCATAAATATTTGTAGAGAGGCAGGAGTGGATATATTATCATTGAAATATTTATTCACAGGGAGGATATTAAGTTAATCACACTAGGTATTGGTGGCACACACCTTTAACCCCAGCACTAAAGATGCAGACACAGGTGGATCTCTGTGAGTTCCAGGCCAGCCTGGTCTACAAGAGCTAGTTCCAGGACAGGCTCCAAAATGATAGAGAAACCCTGTCTCAAAAAAAAAAAAAAGTTAATCTCACTTTTGATATGTAGGAATTTAAAGTTCCATGTTGAAGAACTGGTATTTGTGTGATGTGAGTGGTCCCTTCAGAATATGAAGGTATCAAAAAAAAAAAAAAAAAGCAAAAACAAAACAAAAAAAGAAAGACCTTTTATAAAGCTATGAATAAAAGCTGTTGAGGTAGAGCTTATAGCAGGAACAAAAAAGAAGGTTTTTTATTAAAGAAAATTAATTAATTACAATTTACAACCTAGAGTCATTACCACCTCGACTGACAGGAAACTTAATGAGAATCAGGCAGACATGCTTCAACTACTTATTCATGGTGGTTGAAATGGTACAGCTACTCATTGCCATAAGACTAAGAAATATTTGAGAAGGGAGAAATATAAAGTGCTGATAACTATATATTCTTTGATAGAATATTGAAAATGTAACTCAAATATTCTATACAAAACTATGAGTTCATTTGGGCATTCTGGGTGGCATATTTGAAACAGTGCATTCTCAGAACATTTGCCACACATGTGTACATATATTTGTGAAAGTACTTTCTATTGATTCCCGGAATCATGGCCTAAGGTGCAGTTTCTTACACAAAACACTATTGCCAGTTTCTTCATCAGAAGTAAATTTATTCTTTGCCATCCTTTCTCAGTCAGTAGCCAGGCGTAAGATTTAAAGTACTATTCTTTTTACAACAAAGTCTTATCAATTTTAATTTTACTAATGGAAAAATAATAATGATGTTATGTCTCATTGTATTTTACTGGACTTAACTTATCAGGTATCAACACGCCCCATTAACACTAAGTAAATACACAAAAATACCAGAACATGAGCAGTTATATTACTGAATTAAATATATAGTTTCATATTTAAAAGAAGAAAACCATGGAAAACAAGGCATGCTTTCCCAGCATGTGTATATACATGTGCGTGTACATGCGTGCATGCATGTGTGCTTTCATGTGTATATTGCAGATGAACTGGGCCTGAGAATGCTCACTACTGTCCCCATCTACCATCACAGAAAGAAAGTGCTTCTCAATTAACTGAGTTCAGCCATTTTGTCATTTAGCCAAGAAAATGTAATTGCGCATTGGAATTTTCTCAGAGCAAATCAAGTCCAAATCCTGCTCCTTGACCTATCTCACACACCAAAGCATCATTAGTGACAGCATCCTCTGTGGCTCATTAACATTTTTCTTTAACTTATCTTGTATCATCAATATACTTTTAAACTATGAATCACTGGTTTGTATCTACTCAAGTTCCAGTCTTCTTTTAAAACAAAACAAAAATATATGAAGCATCTTAACATTATCACCAAATGTAGTTTTCAGAGACAATTTATGCATGTTGAAAGTCATGGGATGGTGTTAATTACTATACAGATTTATAATATTCACTGTTTTAATATCATATTTAACACTGAAGATGGATACCGCTAGTAAGAATTTTAGCACTGTCATTAAACGCATTAAAAACAAGACAAATCATTACCATTTCTCTGTCATCCATTTGGATGCCAGACAATGAAATGTTTTGTCTGATTTGGACACTAAGTTAGTGGGAAAAAATGCTAAGCAATAAACAGAATCTAGCTTCTTCATTAAAATGTTGATCATGCTGAGGAGACCACATTGCAAAACAGATGCTTTGGGATTAGATTATTATATGATGTTACTCTGAAATATAAAACATGTTTTATACCAATTATAACATTAGGAAACAGCACCTAAAATGGAAGGAGAACTATTTCAGAATTTGGTAAAAGCAAGCCTACATTGGAAGTCCAATTGTATCAAGAATAGCTGAGTAAGCTTTCCACATAGTATTTACTTTTTCTCAAGCATGATACCTTCGAATGAAACGAGAACAATTATTGCCACTTCAAAATTTTCTAGAAAATCAAAGTTATAACAAGTACACAATAGCACATAATAGTATAGAATATTTTTAAATTTGATATTGTTTAAATTGTCTCTTAATTAGAAAAGTATTTTAGATACAGGTTTGTTGTGATTCCTGTGGGGTTTTTTGTTTTTTTTTTTTTTTTTTTTTTTTTTTTTTTTTTTTTTTTTAATACATTCTGTTGGCTTTGGAATGTTCTTGGCTAGGCAGCATAGCATTCCACTATCTTTTCAAAATATAATATGCACAAAACTCAAGTTCAGGTTAATCAAAATACTGCTTGAAAAAGCAAATAATTGAATTGCACTTGCAGTGTTCTGTGGTAGACAGTAATTAACATGCAACATCTTCATCGCTGAGTACAATTTCCAATCTCCATTTTAACATCATAGAATGCTGTCTACACATTTTTAAATGGCGCCCATGATAATAATATATTCTCTTTTTAATCATATTCTACGTTGCAAGAAATGAAGCTTGCAATTTTCCCAGGTGTTTACAAAATTACTACTGCAAGCTAATTCTCACCCCCCACATTAAGCGTTTCAACACAGTGCACATTAGCAGCCTGCTTCTGTTCTTGCCATGTAACAGAAGGCAGTTATTGCACACCTCACAAGCATACAGTTTGTGCCTTTATAGTCCCTGTGGGCAGTAAGAAGAGATCCTCGAGCTTACTTATTCTGCTTTTATAATGTTCTACTATATTATATCAGAGAAAGATTGAGAAAGTGGAAAGGGAATATCAAAAATAAAGAAATAAAAAGGTAAGAGAAAAGGAAATTGAACTATATAATTACATGGGGAACTGATAAATACAGGTTAAAATTACTGATGTAAAATTTTTCCCTGTGATTTTCAGGATAGTTTGTCTTTATACATGAAACACACACACACACACACACACACACACACATGGCTTATTCTGTACAGGTTATATTTGCTATATAATTATTTTGTTTTGTTGGAAGAATAACCACAAATGACTCTATTTGTCAAGAATGCCCATAAGTCAAACTACTACAAGAGGAAATATTTACAGTGTCGATTAAAAGTTGAACCCTAAACATTTTTAATTGTCGAGACTGATCCATACATCTCTCTAAAGTCAGAATCAACCCTCATTCCAACACTTCTCTTTAATTTTAAACATATTGAAGTTCAGTTTACATAATAAAAATCCAAATTGTTAAAATATCAAATGTAAATATACAGCTCTACAAGAAAAAAAATCTATTGGGAAGCTATAAACTTAAGACAAGACTGCATTCCAGAATTCAAGGCTTAATAGCATTATTGAAACAAAAAATATTAAAAGCAGAAGGAGGAAAGAGAGTGTAAATAGTTTGATTTCTGGTTTTTATCAATGTAGTGTAGTAATAATTTAAAAAAACTAGCTTTCCCCAACTCAGTTCTAACATTACATATCCAGGAACAAATTTATGTATCATTTATAAAAGAAGATGTAAGCTGAAATGGAAGCATATACATACATATATATGTGAATCTTGACTACGTTGTTTTCATTATTTGCTTCAATGTCTACTAAAATTAGTTAACAAATCATACTAACCTATCCACTTAAATCTATCCCTGGTGCATGAGATGTCTTGTTGCAGCCATTCCTTATGGTGGGATACCATGATCTGCCTTAAAGAAAGTGGGGAAGGGCTTCGTCCTGCCTCAACTTAATGGGCCTGGATCTGTCAGCTCCCCATAGGAGTCCTTACCTTGTGGGAGGTAAGGTAGCATGTGGATGGGGAATGGGCTGAAGGGTAAGTGGAGGGAGAGGCAAAGAGGGGTGGGAGGTAGAACTGTGGTTCAAATGCAAAATTAAATTACGAAAAAGTAAACCTAAAAAGAAAATAGTAAAATTTCTCTGATATTTATGTAGCCTCTATCTTCAGTCATAATTAAACTCCCATTGGCTGGCTGGCTATACAATGACTAAAAGAAAATAAAGAAAACACTAAATATTTCATACAAACATTACCTGGAGTCAATTTTGGTCACATCACTGACCTCACATTTATCTTGCTTCCTTATGACTTTCTTGTTCATGACATCATAGTCTTGTTTATGGGAAGGAATAATTGTGACAACATAAAAATGAATATAAATACAATGTAAGGAAATCCTAACTGGAAATATTTTTCAGGTTCTTGGAAACAGTCAGCATTAGATATTTATGATGCTGCTTTATAATATGATTTTTTTCATCACGTGCCCTTTATTGTAGAGGTATTAAAAACAAAATAAGAATTTATTACAAGATAGGAACTACTTTCCAACTGCAACCATGCCTTTTAGCTGTGTCAGTATATAAATCAGTCTGTCAGAGAAAAATAATGTGCAAGTAATTGCCTCTTAATTTTTGCTTAAGGTCTTTCTGAAACAAATGGATGTACATATATATATATATATATATATATATATATATATATATATATATGAAACAGTTTTTGAGCAAGAAAGGTCATTTCTACTAAAACCACTAATGATGATGCTCAGACTTTTGCTGCCATTATTTTCTGAAGGGTTCACATGAGCCTACACTTCTGCTTAATTGGATTTTATTATATCATCCAGACTGACTGCTTATCATCCACATCATTGGAAGAAATACTGCAAATTCAAACTCTCGTCTTCACCCCAAATGACTCAATATGATGACTGGCTAACAGGAAAATATCTTAATACTAGAAACCTGGCGAAGAGGACATCAAATCTGACAGCAGAACTGCAGATACGACTCTCTCAATAATTCTTGGCTCTCCAGTTCCTCCATCCAAGGCTTTTTATTATACAGCTTTGGATGACAGCTGCTTTCACTTCACCACATCATCCTCAGGGACAAAACCTCATAACTGGCTTCCAACAGAGCTTTCATAAGAAAGTTAATATCCAAGCCAGTGAGTTTAAGAAGGGCTATAGCCCTGCAACAATGAATACAAAGGTTTGGGGAAAAGCAGTTTGGCATGAAACCCAAAGACGGGTGCCCCAAAGGACATTTCCTTGAACACTAAAGCAGTAAAGAAATGTGCTTCTTTGAAAGCCCCCTCTTTAGGTAACTTGGAAATCATGTTCACCTAAGAGTTGTGGCTCACTCTTCATTGTAAAGTTAGCTAATAAACTTCTATGTATCTTCCGCATACTCATAGACTTACATAATGCCCGTAAGTGAAGTGAAAACTCCTGAAACTATGGCACTGAATGCATTTAAATGTGCATTGCTCAGTTATATCCCCTATCCTTACATTTTAAAGGATATATGGACAAAAGCTAGGGATGGTAGGTGACTAGTGTCCCAGAAGTGATTTGTGCCAGTCGTGAGAAGTCACTGTTATAATTACAGAAATTTTGTGAGTAAATAATTAAACAACAAAAGGTGTGGTCTTGTATTAATGTTTAAATTAGAACAAAGAGTAATAGGTTTCATTATAGTGTTTTCAAACAATTAACACAACATACATATACATACCAAACATATACCACATACATCTATACTATTTGCCACCATGGTTTCCTGTTCTACCTTCTCTCTTCCTTTCTGATAGCACACTTATTGCCACTGAATCCTGAGCAGTTCTGTTTTTTATGTGACACATACTCTATTTCTCTTCTTAGTTTCCTCTTTCACTTTCTGCACATTTTTAGTGTCCTCCCATAATCTGCTTTCTATTTTCATGTCTTACACAGAGACAGGTATGTACATAGACAGTAAACAAACAGCAATATAGTTCATCTATATGCAATTAAATAGACTTCACATTTGAGACAATCTACATTTTTCTTTCCAATTCTGGTTTACTTTGCTTAACACAGTGAATTTCCAATTCCACCATTTTTCTTGAAAATGTCTTAATTTTAATCTTTTCTTATTGTTGAATTACATTCTATTGTGTGTAAGTATCACATTTTTAAAAATCTAATCACCAATGAATAAACTGTGTAAACCAAAGGTATTGGGCAACAGAGTGCATCGAAGCTGCAGTGGGTGGAAAATGTGTGTCTTGCAAGACTCATGTCCTGAGTTTGAAGCCTCAGAACATACACTAAAGACATGCTCAGGAATTCAATAATTTATAACACTAGTGTGCCCCTATCAGAGTACAAGAGGCTAAGACAGCAGACTCTATAGAAGCTCCTAGGCCAGAAAGCTTGACATATTTAAGGATACAAATGAATGTCAAGGTGCAAAGTAAGAACCGATACTGGAAGGTTCTTCTCTAATCTCCATGTGTATCCTGTTGCACACTCACACAGGAACATTCACAGAGAGTCACAAACACACACCACTCATATATAATAACGTATAAATAAACGTATATACGTATCTGAAACAGGCAAAAATGACTTTAACATGATTGCCACCTTCGCTATTAGCTAGACTCCAGAAACTTATGCACGCATATCCATGAGATGCAAATTTTGAATAATTATGGGCTCCTATGCATCTTTACCACACTTATTAGAGAAGACATATTGCTGTGTCTAGCAATTAAAATCAGTTAGCCTGGAGTACTTGCACCGCAGAATCTGAAAGTACCACACACAACTTAGGCCCCAGCAAAAACCCAACAGCTGTTGGCTGAAGACTTATCAACCCATTGTGAGAATGAGAAGTTTCTTAACATAAGGTCTAGAGATTATGTTTGCAAAATAATTCAATTTTTGTTTTCATTTGATGCTTTTATAGAAATGCAATGTGACTTTCTCCCCGTTAGATGCCATTACTGATAGGAAACCATTTGCACAGGCATCTCAAGAACCTATTAAACATAGCTTGGCATTCTGCTTTACCTGCTTATTATGCTTTGAATAGCCTTTAATTCATATGTCATTAATTCAACCGTAAGAAGTAAAAGTAAAAAATCATAAGATCTACACGAAGAATACATTTAAAAGTTTTGTAAGTAAAAAGCATTCAGTGAATAAAAAAAAAAAAAAAAGATTGAAAAGAATAATCCAGTGCATTGTTCATTTAAGTGAAAAACACTTGACATGCCCTCACTTTGATAGTTAACCACCAATATACATTTTATATATTTGGGAGAGTTGACTTAATAATGCCCACATGAAACTTGTAAATAATGACTAGGATGGAGAAGAAACAGAACAATTCACCCTGGATGTGCTGACTGTGTGGTCTAACCAGAAGTGGGTGAGATTGCTTTGGCATCTGAGGACACTCTGAAATAATCTTCTTATAAGCCTCCCACAGAGGTAGCAGGAAAAAAGGGTATGCAGGAAACCAGGAAAGAGTCAAGGCCTTTGCATACAACAACCTGTGGGAAGGGAGCAGTGACAGGAATCTGTATGAAATGAAAATGGGACCCTATTTTAATATCCAGTGCACCTTCAAGATGTAAGCCTGCAGAATTTAATAAATCAGCTGTAATTAAATGCCAAATGGCAGCTTTCTCAAGAGTTGGAAAATAATTTGCATGAGTATTTGTAGATTGATAGTATTGAATATGGCCTTAGGAAGTTGTCTGGCCCAGGCTCAATTTCTAAGCCCTTCCACAGCAACTACTCTCTTCTGAAATACATGAGGATCGAAATATCCATTTCATAACTTGGCTATTTACTAATTGTTAAAATTTACTTAAGTATTAAACAACTTTCTTTTGGGGGGCTAATACATAATTTGTATGAATAATTACAATTAAAATATATTTAGCATATTTTCTGTACATCATGAAATGGCTGTTGATCATCAAGGAAAAAATTTCAAAGTGGGGAAAAAGGCTTCATGTTTTTAATACTTTTCTAATATAAAGATTTATTTATTGAGAATTTTTCAAGTATATACAATGTGTTTGGTTATATCCACACATTGTCCATTGTAACTCCTCCCATGTTACCTACATACACCCCAACTTCTTTTTTTTTTTTTTTGATATTTTTTTAATTTAAATTTGAAACAAGCTTGTTTTACATGTCAATCCCAGTTCCCACACCCTCCTGCCCTCCCCACAGCCATCAATGGTCAGATAGAGTTGAGATTCCATTAACCCTGTTCCCATCCATACTGGAGCTTTGACCAGACTAATCTTGCATTGAACTTGCATAAATGATCACAGGTGCGATGATTTCAAGTGCATAGAACATACCACAATTAAAATTAGCAACTTAATCATAGAACAAATGTATGTAAGGTAATATTAAGGCTAGAAAAGTATTCAGTTCACATAGTTTTCATAGTTCTTGTATTTAAATTTGTATACCAAACAAACGGGAAAGCAATGCATGCATGGAACTTGCTAGAAAAAAATATTACATTGAAAATGACAGCTATTAAAAATGTGTTTTCTGCTAAGTGCTTTGTATAAGAAAATTACAAAATCAAATAAGTGCAGCAGCCGTATGTCAGGTAATTTTTACATTATTACTTAAAAGTCATACTCCCTCATTGCTTGGGAAAAAATAGATCTAAAGCCAATTAGATGGTTGATATATAAATACATGGAACTTTGTTAAAAGATTGTTGTGGTTTAGACCCATAGACACTGCACATAGCCCTTATCAGAGGACATGCTTCTTGCGGTGGATGAGAACTGACACAGAGACACATGACTGTGAAAAGTGAGAGCCTTTGGAACACCTATTCCTGAATTTGATGTCCTCATCAAACACTCTGCCTCAAGGCTCAAGGTTGGAAGTATATTTAGAAGAGGTTGAATCCAAGGAAAGAGTGTCTTCCAAATACAACAAGACTGACTTTCATGTGGTCTCCCAGATACCGTGCCAGCACACACGGACCTGTATGGCTTCAAGCTGAATAAGGTCCCAGTATTGAAAGGGAAAACTGGCTGATGCACACTTGTTTGAGATTGACTGCTTACTAAATTGTGCTTCAAGTTAATCAATTTTCTCCTTCCATTTACAGACCAGCCATTTACACCTAAGGATTATGTCATTATTTACTCATGTAACACAATCTATGGAAAACCATTGTTGCTATAGATAAGTCCCTTCATTTTCTAGAAAGGTGAGCCTAATGCAGAATACCAGATACATAGAAAATTTTAACCCGAGATACACAATTGCCGCGAGGAGAGTGAAAAGGGCAGGGTATGAATGACTTAGAGCATCTCAAGAGATGAATGGTGATTCTGACACACTCACATAGTGGTTCTGCCTGGTATTCACCCCAAACAATAGGGACCAAAGTCACAAATTGATTCCAGAACATGATAGGATTTTTTTTTCTTCTTTAGCTCTATGTTTACAAAAATCACTATATAGATCTAATTGGAATGTATAGATATAACTTCAGCTGTTTTTTTTTTTTATATGTAAGCATTTTGGTTCATGTACTCCAAAGACAGAGGACACCTTCTAGAATTGTATCTAAATCAGCCGATCCGAACCTAACAGACAGAGGATGCAGAACTCATCCTTCCTGTGGAATGATATCTAGTGTGAAAGGGCAAGCAAGCTCTGCCAGGGGAGTACATAACACATGTCTGTGGGGGATTTTTTTTTCTATTGCAGAATCTATAAGTGAGTCTCATGATGCCACTGTGAACTGTGTTGTAGCCTGGTACCCAAAAAATTTCATTGAACACTTTGTAATAAACAATTTTAAAGGTTCACAACAATAGTATTATTAGTTGTTTATGGCTACTTAGGGAAAGTAATTATTTTTTGTGTGTTTAGTAGAGAAATGAAACTTTATCAAATTGTATAAAGAACACTCATACCACCCTTTGTGACATTTTATTAGTAAGTGACAATTTTCTCAATAACTAATATTATCTTCTTTAAATATTGCTTTTTTATTGATAGGGTGAGAATATTATAGTGAATCCATCAATGTTTTCCAATATGGAAACCTAAGCTGGTGTAAATGATATGATTTAAGGATTAATGATCACTACCATGCTTAGCATGGCTCAGCATAACAGAGTATTAAATTTTAAAGAATTTAAAAAACCTTAAAAATTTTGTTTGCTTGAGACTGTCTATGGGCAAGTGTTATGAAAGAGCATCTCCTGGCTTCCATTTCCTATAAATTGTTAAGGATTTGTCAATTTAACCTTTAGTAAATCTTTAGAAGAAAATATACAAATGTAGACTAAATTATATACCCATAAATGTTTCAAAACAGTTTAGGCTCAGGCACAACTATAAAATACGTACCTATAATTCCATCTGTTTCCTCTCATTATCAAAGTAGAAGAAGTATTTTTACATTTATTACAAAACTCATTTAACTTTTGAATTAGAATGGTACATTTAAATGGAATAGCTTATTTCATAAGGACTTTCTTTTTGGATTGAAAGATCAGTCAATTAACAAAATTCTTACATCCTAGCACAAGGACCTGCACTGGGGTACCTAGACTCACATAAATATTTGTGTGGTATGATGTGTGAATGGAGTAAGGCAGGCAATGCCCCTTCTGCTTCTATTGTGTGGAACACTTTGAGGAGTATTGGTATTAGCTGTCCTTTGAATTTCTGGTCAAATTCTACACTGAAACCATTTGGCCCTGGGCATTTTTTTGGTTTGGGGAATTTTGATGACTGCTTCTACTTCATTAGGGGTTATAGGTCTATTTAAATTGCTTATCTGATCTTGATTTAATTTTGGTAAGTAATCTCTATCCAGAGAATTGTCCATTTCCATTAAATTTTCTAATTTTGTGGAGTACAGGTTTTCAAAGTATGACCTGAAAATTCTCTGGATTTCTTCAGAGCCCCCCTTTTCATTTCTGATTTTGTTAATTTACATGTTCTCTCTCTGCCTTTTGGTTAGTTTGGATAAAGTTTGTCTAATTTGTTGATTTTCTGGAAGGACCAACTCTTTGTTACATTGATTTTTTTTTGTATTGTTTTCCATTGATTTCAGCCCTCAATTTGAGTATTTCCTGGCATCTACTCCTCTGGGGTGAGTTTTTGTTCTAGAGCTTTCAGTTGTGCTGTTAATTCTCTAGTGTGAATATTTTCCAGTTTCTTCATGTGGACAATTAGTGCTATGAACTTTCCTTTTAGCACGGCTTTCAAAATGTCCCATAAGTTTGGGTATGTTGTGTCTTCATTCTCACTGAATTCTAGGAAATCTTTAATTTCTTTCTTTATTTCTTCCTTCACCCAGGAATAGTGCAATTGCACATTGTCCGATTTCCATGAGTTTGTAGGATTTCCGTAATTTATGTTGTTGTTGAATTCTGTAAAGCATGGTGGTCTTATAAGGTACAGGGAGTTATTCCAATTTTTTGTACCTATTGTTTGCTATATAGCCGAGTATGTGGTTGATTTTAGAGAAGGTTCCATGTAGCTCTGAGAAGAAGGTATATTCTTTTGTGTTTGGATGAAATGTTCTACAAATATTTGTTAAACCCAATTGGGTCATAACTTCTGTTAGTTCCTTTGTTTCTTTGTTAAGTTTCTGTCTAGTGGTCCAATCTATTGTTGAGAGTGGGGTGTTGAAATCTCCCACTATAAGTGTGTGAGGTTTTATATGTGATCTGAGTGTTAGTAATATTTATTTTACAAATATGGGTGCCTTTGTATTTGGGGAATAGCTGTTCAAAACTGAGACTTCATCTTGATGGGTTTCTACTATGATGAATAAGAAATGACATTTTTCATCTCTTTTGATTGATTTTAGTTTAAGATCTATTTTGTTAGATATTAGGATTGCTATGCCTGCATGTATCTTGGGTCCATTTGATTGGAAAATCTTTTCCCAACCCTTAACTATGAGGTGATATCTGTTTTTGGAGGTGAGGTGTGCTTCTTGTATGCAGCAGAAGGATTGAGCTATTCTCTTAGGGTTTCTGTTGATATGATAACCACAGACGAATAGCTACTTGTAGAGGAAGGATATTTTTCTTACACTGATACATCACAGTTCATCATCACGGTAAGTCAGTGAAGAAAATCTAGACAGAAACCTAGAGGCAAAAACTGTAATATAGGCCATGAAAGAATTCTGCCTACTATTTTGTTCTTTGAGGCTTTTTTATCCTGCTTTCATATAGCGTTCAGAACCATCAGCTTAAAGGTAGTACCACCCATGGTTATCTGGGCCCTCCCACATCAGTCATCAATCAAAAAGTACACCATAGGCTTTTCCAAAGACCAATCTAAGGTTCATTTTCTCAATTGAATTTCTATCTTTCTGAATGACTATGCTGTGGCAAGTTGACATATAAACTAGATAGGATGCTATTCTGGATTTATTTGTTTACAAATGAATTTTCCATATTAGAAATTATCCTTTCAATTTTGGTGTGGAATTGTACTGGGACTTTTATCTTTGTGAATTTCGTTTTGGTAGAATGGCCATTTTCACAACTTTAATCCTACTAATCCATGAACAGGAAAGGTCTGTCAATCTTCTGGTTTCTTCAATTTCTTTCTTCAGTGTCTGACATATTTTATTATGCAAGTCTTTTGTGTCCTTAGGTTTACTCCATGATTTGGAGATATTATATATTGTACTGTTTTCTTGATTTGTTTTGATAAGGCCTACTTTTATGTGTTCACTTTATATCACAACAGTATAGTGAATGTATTTATCAGTTGTATAAGTTTCATTTTAGAGTGCTTAAAACATTTCATGCCTAAAACAAATCATCCACATATAAATCTGGGATCAACTCCATGAGGCCAGTGGTGTGGGGTATAGATGACAGGCAGGCAGGCTGGTGAACTGGCTGCCTTATTTTTCCTTTATTTTCATCCAATGCCTGAAATCAAACAATAAGTCAGAACTATTCCCTGGTATATCCATTCACTTTCCTACCCCTCAGAGAATGGGCTAGCGCTCCGCAGTGGCTCCTATTCCCTGCCTCGCCTGAAACAGGCTTGCTCTCTTGTAGGCTCCCATGTCTCTCCCTTTGCTGCCTTATAATAACATTTGCTTTCACTTTGCAGCGTGTCCAAATGTCAGTTACCTTAGGGTACACAGTTGCCCACACAGTGGTTCTCCGATAGCAAAAGCATCATGTGAAATGCAAATCCCAGGCCCTATGCCAGAATGAGTAGTACAGAAGTGTTGGCAATCGGATCCAACCGTCTGTCCCGCAGAGCCTTGCAGGAGCGTCTGATCCATGTCCATTTCCAGCGCTGATATTTTTGATGGTGGACATTTAAAGACAGACACTATTTGTATTAAGAATCACTCTAGACACATTTATCTGCAGAGGTCACGGAAAACAGTGGGAATGAATTAGAACAATAACAGGAATGGATTCCTTAGTACCTTAAAAGACAATTTTAAAAAGCTTTACACATAAACGAAACTTTATTATGTTTCTGAGCAACTCTCTCCCAAAATGTTTATACCCCACCAAGAAAATAGATTCACTTTCAATCATTGTTTTTTAAGTACAAATTTCTCTCCGAAAAGATATTACAAACACCACTCAAGGTAGTTTCATGAAAATACCCATAGTGAGAGAAAGCACACTAATATTATTTCATACTGATCCCATTGGGAAAACAAAAAGAATACTCATGCTGTTATTGTTCATCTTCTCTTCAGAGCACTGCAGTAGCGGTTTTTTTTGGGGGGGAGGCCGGGGGGACAAGAAGTAACACAAGAAAAGGAGTTTGGCATCCAGACTATAATAGTAAGAGTAAATAACACAAAGGCTTATGTGAAATATTATATATATATATATATATATATATATATATATATATATATATATATATCAGCATTTTTAATCTTGGAAGTCCTGAGAATACCTTCCAAGGGGAGAGTCAGCATGCCACAGGTGCACACCACATGAGAAGGAGAGGAAAATAAAGAGGCTGCCAGGATGTGATAAATGCTTGTTTATAATGCATTCCACCCAAGGTGCCCTTCTTCATCTGGCATCTATCTTAGTGTGTGTGATTTCAGCTTCTACCTGTCAGGTACACAAAGGAACTCACAGAACTAAAAGATATGATGAGATCGTCAACACACACTAAATGCGGCATTTGGCAACTGTAGCTCAGGACATGTTTGAAACAGAAACTTGTATACTTAAGAAGAAAGAGATAAGCAGGGTAAGTAAGATTCATCACTAGTAAATGGAAGATATGGTTAACCAAAGCTAGTTAATTAAAAGTTTTCAGATAAATATTCTTTTTAATATGAAATCTTTCGGGTCTCTTAGTTTATGCTCCTATCCCCTTGGTAGGCTGAGGTAGGAGAATTGCCATGAATGGAACTCTCTGTCAAAACATCACAAAAATAATTCTACAAGACAATGGCAAACAGAGCAATAAATAAGTTCACACAAAATTCTAACAGAAGAATATGTTATATAGTAACTTTATAGGTAAAGAATTTGGAATAAAATATTCAGTAATTATGAACCTAGATTTCCAAGAATGAAAGGAAAATAAAACCTGTCATTCTCTATTTTCCACCTCTGAAGGTCATTTAAAGGGTAAATACTATATGTGGACCTCTGCTGATATTTTTAAATAGCTTATATCTTTTCAAAGAATTAAAAGCATAAGGATCTGAGGCTAAAACAAGAAATTGGACAGAATAAACTATTTAGTGAAAGTGTGGAAAGCATTCAAACTTATTTAGTCTTCACAGGGAATAAAAAGATTTGTAGCATCAAGAAACAATGGGAGAAAATCTTACATAATAAAAGTCATGGAAATTGCCACATTTCTGGAAGGAGGTGCTTGGGATAAAGTAATATTTTACAATAAAATATTTAGGTCATATTCCTCAGTATTTCTGTCCCTATCATGGCAAAATGGTACCACTCAACACATTCATAATGCACATTGTACTCTGTAGGGTGGGATCTGCAATATGTCTTCCAGGGACAAATTCCAGCAGGGACTGGTGGCCTGCTCAGGGGTGGAGTCGGTCCCTCCTTCCCCTTTCCAGCATCTGTGAATGAGGTTCCTCTTTGCTTTCCAACCGGCAGGAGATTCTGACCCTTTTGATTTTCTGCTGATATCAGTCTGTCACCACACCATTTCAGCTAGCAGGAGAGCCCTCTACATTATCCCCCACCTTGTTTTCATTAGCCAGAATCCTCATTTGATATCTACTCACTTGAAACAAGCTTGTTTTACATGTCAATCCCAGTTTCATCATCCTCCCCTTCCTCCCTTGCCCTCTCAACCCTCATCCCACCCCCAGGGAGGTTGATGCCATCCATGGGGGATCTTCAAAGTCTGTCATATCATTTGGAGCAGGGCCTAGCCCCCCCCCCTTGTGTCTAGGCTGAGAGAGTATCCCTCTATGTAGAATGGGCTCCCAAAGTCCATTCCTACACTAGGGATAAATACTGATCCACTACCAGAGGCCCCATAGACTGCCCAGTCCTCCTACCTGACACCCTTGTTCAGTGGGTCTGGGTTGGTCCTATGCTGGTTTCCTAGCTATCAGACTGGGGTCAACTGTTTCTGTGGATTTCTCCAGCCTGGGATTGATCCTTTGCTCATCACTGCTCCCTCTCTGCAACTGGGTTCCAGGAGTTCTGAGATTGATGAGATTATATGCCATCCTGGAGACTTCATCCTGCAACTGATGGAAGCAGAAGCAAACACCCATAGCTAAGTCCACTTTTTTTTTTTAAGACCTTCTTTAGAAATTTTCTTTTTCCAATTGGAAGAAATTGTAGACCATCATATGATTTTGCATCTAAGAATTTCAACTGTAAAACTTATACTACACCAATTCTGTCCATACCTTTTCTACCTAAGCCTTTATCAAATCAATGTAACATCCATATCCTTCTGACCCCACTGTTCACTTCCTTCCCACATCAACTCTACTTCATGAAGAACAAAAAAGGATTATGTGTATTCCCTGAAACTTCTTTCTCTTAAACAGAGAAGAGGTAGTTTTCAGAGGCAAGATGTTTGTCAGTGGCATGGCTGAGGGGATTTCCACCAGAGCATGGGAAACCTATTACTGGCCTGAGCCCTGTGAAAAAATGACTTCCCATCCTATAACAGCATCTGCAGGTGACTTCTGAGGGACCCTTGCCTACTCCCCACTCAACTTTAACTGTCTTGATTTTATGCGCGGAACCACATTTCACAGGTCTCGTTTCCATTCTTAATGGAATCTTAAATGTTTCCTGAGCCTTGAGGCTCAGGGAGGAGCTGGTATAGACATTGCAGCTGCAGATACAACTCATAACCCCTTATTCTTGGAACTTTGAACTCTTATGGACCCCTGCATTAACCACTACTCACTGCAAAAAGGCACTTACTTTGCTTACAAAAGTTGAGAGAATCACACATCTATGGAAAAAGACAGAGATGTCTAGAAGACAGTTTCAGCACATCACAAGTTAACAAGTCAACACAAAGAAGTTTAACTGTTGGGCCAATGAATTTATTAGCCATGTTTCCTGAACGCATTTAGAGTACCAGCATAAATTCCTTCCTCTAGAGAGTAGGCCCCATAGCCAATCAAGAGAATATTTCCCTAGCTCTATAAATAGCATCATTCACTATTGTGTTAGTCGGTTTACTTATGCTTGGAGATTTATAATTTTCCTTTGTGAGATCCTGTGCTGGATACGATCACAGATGTCCTTTTACCCATACCAGCTTGCATAGCCACTTCCACAACGATAACAGCAATGTAGCAGGAAGAAACATTCCTGTTCAGTCAAGGTTGATTGATTTTTTTCTCAATATTCTGCATCCAAAGAGTGATGTCAAAAGAAATGGGCTCTTACCACCTATGTACGGTAGACAACCAAGAGTGCTAACAATAGCCTAAGTGTATTTGAGTTCCTCTGGTGCCTTCCTGACCAATAAATTACAGTGGGGTAACCTGTCCCTGGCACTTCGTGCCCTTCTGTCATCAGTATTTACCATTTCTATCCTACTACTCTCCTTTATATATACTCCCCTCCTTCGTTTGCTTATGATTTCCTAATATACACATGTACTTCAAGTTAAATACAGAAAAAAAAAAAGAAGAAGAAGAGAAGCTGGGAGCTGCCTATAAAAGAGAATGTTTACCATTTGCCTTTCCGGGTTTGAGATTCCTCCCTCAGTATGATTGTCCTCCAGTTACCTCTGATATGTAAGTAGATGGGTGTTCCATGATTTCCCTTTTCTAAGTATTTGAGCAATATCCCACTGCAGATATTTACATCATACTTTTAATCTACTCATTTGTTGATGAATGTTTAGCTTGATTCCATTCCTCAGCTATTGTGAATAGAACAGCAATGACAATAAATACATGGGTGCCTGTGTAGCAGGTTGTGTACATGCCCAGGAGTTCTGTGCAGCTTTGTCATTTGGTATGTCCATTTCTATTTTTCTGAACAAAAGCTCCATCCTGATTCCAGAGTTTGTACACTAGTTTCAAGTGCCACCAGTAGCATATACAGTTTGCCCTTATCCGGCAATCACACCAAAATTTGTTGTTATTTGTATTCTTGATTATCATCCTCACTAAAGTAAAATGAAATCTTAAGATAGTTTTATTTTGTATTTACCTGGTAGCTAAGGATGTGTGATTTCACTAGCCATTTTTATTCTTTCATAGTAAATGAGATTATAGTTATTTCTGAGGAGCCTTGGATAGGAATATAACATGGTTAGAAAGAATTATGGTCTAGAAAAATCACCAGAAGTTTGAGACCTACCCTTTACTGTAAATTGGTTCTACTGTGAGATTATTAGAAGATTGTAGGTCTACAGCCTAAAAAAACATATATACTCAAAATTCACACACATATATATGTTTCTGCATATGACATTGCCATTTTAACAGTATTATTTGAAATACCTCTTTATAAAGAATATTGAGTTAATTTAAAGTAGGGGACATTCATTTTGTTAATTGTGCTGAAAGAGAGTTTAACCAAACTCCACAGTGATGGAATCTTCTACCTTTCCATGCCTTGGATTTCTGGTCTTATTATCTTGCCTCCCAATGAAGTAAATGAAATTTTGGCACCAAAAAGACACCAATCTTGTGCAATTACCTATGACTCCTATCAACTAGTATTTAAAGTGTTTTGCTTTCAGGTGGGTTTTATTGCCTCTATGAATTCTTGTCTTGTTTTATTTTTCTCATAGTGAGAAACAATATCTTCCAGTTCTCTGATTCCACTAGATCCCTCATCATAGTGTCTTTCCAATGAGTTTGTTCCAATAGTTTGAAGACTAATGCAGAATCACAAGAGATATCTTATCATTTATTTCAAAAGCGTTTCATCATTTAGGGGTTTTGATAGGATTTGTTTTCTCTATCAGTTAAGTAATTGAAATACAGCAAATACCTCACACAGCAGGTACAACAAGTAACAAACATTACTACAAACCAAGAAACATGCACAGCAAGGCAAACACACACTAACACATTTGCACACGGAAGAGAGAGAGAGAGAGAGAGAGAGAGAGAGAGAGAGAGAGAGAGAGAGAGAGAGAGAGGGTGTGTCTCTAAGGAACAGCAGACCATGAAATCTTTAACTTTGTTCTGCTGAATAACTGCAATGGGTCTCCTTTGGGCTGGTCAATTTAGATAAAGAAAGGGAAACTTTTAGGTCCACAACTTCAGGTTAGCATGCTTTTCAAGACTAGCCTTAAACATGCCTCACAAGACTGAAATGGTAAGTCAAAGGAAATGGCCTACTGGCAAAAGGAAAACCCCATAAGACATTACTCTCATGGATAGGGAATGAGGAGAAATCAGGGAACTTGGCATCTTTATTACCCATTTTTAGTCTCTTTCCCTTCCTTTCTGTCAGGGATATCCCAGCTCTTATTCTCTCATAATTATTGTCTATTAATTGACAGATACATTACTGTAAAGCCTATTGAATTTTCTATAGCTCCTGACAAGGGAACCTGAACAATATTTTTGAGTGGGTAGGATATTACTCATAGGACAAACAGATACTGTAGACCTAAAAGTCATTCCTTTTATTCCACTTCATTGATTAAAGTTATGCATAGGGTTACCAGCATTAATTTCTTTGTTACTTAACACCTCCCATACCCCAACAAAGGATTAAACCAGACCAATTGCTACAGATATGGCTCTGCCTATGAAAGACCAATGGAGTAAAAAGAATATGCTTACTGAAATATTATCAGACAATACTGAACAGACACAAGGGAGTAGTTACCAGAATTGAAATAAAGTCACACTCAGAATGTACTTGCCTGTAATCCCAGAATTTAGGAATTGAAACATTAGGATCATATATTTGAGACAACCTAGACTGCAAAGCCAGGCCTTTTCTGAGCCAATAAGATAGAGCTGTTTGTCACAGACTTTACAAAGCAAAGAGATTGTATAGAAGTGGTTTTCCATGTAAACCTGACAGTATCTTAATGTGTGCTAGCCATGGTTCTTGCATTCTATTTACGGTATCTGTTACAGGCAAAGGTATATTTCACCTCAAGATTGAGATACTAAAACAAAGACTAGGAAATATAGAGACATCTGTGCGTCCATCTCTGGCTGTCACACTGTTGATTCCCAAAAAAAGAGACATTCCTAAGGAATCTCCTATTGAGAGAAAAATAGCAATAAGCCACGGGGGGGGGGCATCCAGAGGAAGAGTTTGTCTTCTGCAGAAAGACCCACAATCTGTCATGTTACCTTGTAGGCCAGACTGACCCTGCAAAAGCACATTGGATCTTAAACAACGGTGAGAAGGAGACCACCACACTTTTCTGACCTATTTAGATGTGTATAGCTCTTATTTTCCATTTAAACCCTATTCTGATGATTGGATCCCTGAATAAAAACTAGGGGGATCTACTGGATTTCTTTGTCCCTTATTTTATTGTAGCCACATTGAATAAATTTCTCCTTTTTCTCTGCTTTCTTTACATACATACACACACACACACACACACACACACATACAGAGAGAGAGAGAGGGGGGGGAAAGACAAACAGAAATAGACAAAGAGAAAAACAGATAAATTAGATAGATACATAGATGCATAGATAGATAGATAGATAGATAGACAGACAGACAGACAGACAGACAGACAGATAGATAGATAGCTTATTTTAACAGAATTGGACCCATTCCTTATTTCTTAGCCTCCAAATTTAACTTGGTTAATTTCCTTCCTGAAAAACATAATGTAATGTTATCATTATTTCTTAACAAATTGTCTATTGAGAGGAAAATATCATAATGACTACATCCCTCAGATGGCACCAAGATGATGAAATAAAGCACTTCCAATGGGTCTATTGTTTGCATAACATATGAAGGGTTATTTAATTCTTAACTCAAAACCCTTTTACAGGAAACTGGGAGACTAGAGGCAACTGCAGAGAAAATGGCTGGGCACAATTGTAAGTGATTAGTTGTAAATGAAATATTGAAGGTCTATAATCAAACATTTCTACTTGAAAATATTTTACTAACCTTTCTAAACAGAACAATGAGGACAGGAAAAACCTTTTGCTTTATAACCCCTTGCTCTTCTTCTTCTGGATGCTGTAGACAGAAAAATGTTACCACTGCTTTTCCCAGAAAAGAAATTAAAGAAGATAACAATTGATCAGAGATTTTAAAACATAATATGTCATATTAAACTGCTTGCTGTTTTATCTAATTTTAATGCAATGCACTAGGCAAATGATAAGTCCATATAACTGCTCATCATGCTCTCAAAATTGTACAAAATAATTCCAGTTAAGGTAGACGAAGAAACATGACTTTCTCAAGTTTTCTCTCTTGTAGCTAAAGTGCCATCTGAACATTGTGTGGTTCTACACAAACAAAGCTGCAATAGCAATGATCCACACGTAGGGACATGTCATAGAATGTGCTCTGCACTCAGCATTGCTCTATTACAGCCAGAAAAGGGTGAGATTGGCCATTCATAACCTGAGAAAACTGTCAGAGCATCAGTTCATTGTAGCTCTGCCTTCAGTAAAAAGTGTGAAGCAACATCTTATCTGGTGATGCTTGCTTGCAATTGTAGGTGAGCAGGTTGCTTATAAGAAAAATGAGTGTGTTTTGGTGCAATCAAAAATTTTCTTTTACTATCTTTTAAATCCAGCCATGTACTCTGATAATTACAAAAATTATGCAATCACAAAACTCACAGTCAGACTTATTCACTAAAATAGTTTCTTTGCAGTATTTCAATGCTTTATACTTTATACTTTATACCCAAGTTTTAGCAAGACATGAAGAAAATTAGCCCACTTATGCCTTTGCTGTTAGTGATATTTCTTTACTGAAATGTGAAACAAATTGTCAACATGTATTTTTTAAATAATAGATAAATACCACCCCAAAAATATTGGCTCCTAATGATAAGACCAAACAAAATGAATAAATTTCTTACTGCCTCAGACTAATGTATTTATTTCCTAGACTTAAACAAACAACCGATTTCAATAGTTCAAATGCAGTTTTCTCATCATGTGCTTTGGTCCAAGTCACAGAGGTCGTAATGACCAAATGTCAGCGATGTCAGTCGTGTGTAGCTTAATTGGTTTGCTATCTGAACTCCCTCAGTTAAATAAGCCAAATCACACAGGTCATAGGACCTAATGTCAGTGACATCACTAACATGTAGCTTACAGGGGTTTTGCTATTTGCACTACCACAGCTATATCGTGTTAGGATGTCATTTTGCTGGCAACAATTTTTGGCATTACTAGGAAGGTATATTTAACTACTAAAAGAATGTTTGATTAAATTTTCAAATGGCTTCAGTGAGGAGGAATTTTGAGCAAGGATCTATTAGGTAATCTGAGAACTATATTGCACACATAACACAGTTATCTATGTTAACCTATAAATGTGAAGAACAACCTGCTTAAAATTACTAAAAACGAACAACCTGACTTAAATACCTTGTTGTTATTTAAACAGTGGCATCTCTCAAAACATGGAACTCCTTTAGAAATTCATACATTTGGTCTCTTGCCTTCTAGCCTATATTTATCCCATTGTTTCAGCCTTCAATCCACAGAAACACTTCCTACCAAAGACTCCCAGGGGCCACAGTGTGCTGTGACTCAGGAGGTAATTTCAGTATCCTTTCTGTCCTGCACACAGCCTTATTCTCAATCCTGTGGGAGCTGGATTTCAGAAGCCCCAATACCCACCCTCCCTTCATTCCCTTAGAAGTCCCCATCTTAGTGCCTACCCAGCTTAAGTCTTTCTTGGAAATCCTCTGAGGCTTCTCAAAGAGCCCATCTCCATTCTCTGGTGTCTATCATGATCCCCAGAAACACGTTCTAGCAGGAATACAGAGTAGCCACTATGGGATGGGACTCAGATATGAGTTTTTCACCATCCCTTCTATCTTTCAGTATGCTCTATCCAGGCTTACTTCTAGTCTGTAGCAGACTGCCTACAGTAGCCTCTCTTCTCACCTCAATTGCATTCCCTGAGGATACTACCTCTTGGTGTGGAATCAGAGTCCCTCTGGCCCTTTTATCCTTATTTCTCCAGACTTAGTCTTTGCCCTACTCCAAGCTGTGTCTAGGAGCCCTAGCTCACTCCCATCTCAACTACCAGTGAACTCTGCCTATGGTGCCAATTGGGTCCTTCTATCTCCTTTCCAAGGCCTCAACCTTTATTCTTAGCCAATATCTTTCTACCACCGAGGCACATGCTAAGCTTTCTCTACCAGAGACTCTACAGCCACATTTGCTTAGAATCCATAGAAAATAAAATAATGGATCACGCAGCCAACAAAGACCAGACCAGATATTAATGTCAAGAAACAGACAAACAATATGCAGAGGGAGATCTTGGAACATTAGCCTTAAAGGATGACTCTATCAAACCTCTCCCATCAGGGCTCAAGGAACCCTGCAGAAAAGAGGAAGGAAAGAGGATAGGAGCCAAACGGAATGGAAGACGTTAAGGAAACAAGGTCTTCTAAATACAACAGGACCAAAATACATATGAACTCCACAGCTACTGAGGTAGCATATATAGGGTCCACATGGGTCTGTATCAGATGGAGAGGAGAGAAAGGAGTGGACATAATCCCTCATCCTTTCAAAACAGCCTCAAATAATATATATAAAACTGGGATTTTAATAAAATAAAAAGAAATAAAACTAACATTCAAAAATCAGTATTCCTAAATAAAAATGACAAATGGAGAAGGAAAAGTAATGGGAAATTTTTTTTTCACAATTTGTATGTGTGCACGGTGGGAGAATCTTGGGATAACACTAATAAAGCAAGGGGGAAGTTTTGTATAATAAAACCTTTATTATGTTAAGGGAAGGGATTGAAGAACACATCAGAAGATGGAAAATTCCCTGTGCTCATGCATTGGTAGGAATAACAAGGGGAAATCAGTCACTTTAACAAAAGCAATCTACAGAGTCAATGCAAGTTCCATCAAAATACCAGCACAATTCTTCACATAAATAAAAACAGCAACTTTAAACTTTATATTGAAGCACAAAACCCCAGGATAGCTAATACCATCCTGAGTACGAAGAGACTTGATGGAAGTTATTACCATTCCTGTATTCAGGTTGAACTACCAAGCTTTAGTAATGAAAAGAGCATTGTATTGGCATAAAAACCAGACATGATGATCAATAGAACCAAATAACCCAAATTTGATAGAAGAGACAGTGGGGAATAGTCTTAAAGGCACAGAGAAAGACATTCTGAATAGGATATCAATGACAGAGGCACCAAGAACAATTAATAGATGGGCTCTCTTGAAACTGTAAAGCTTTTATGCATCAAAGGACACCATAATCATGGAAAAGTAGCAGGCTATAAGAAGGGGAAAACCTCTTACCAATTACACATCTGATATAGAGCTAATATCTAAAATATGTAAACAACTAAGAGGGGGCACTGAGAAATCAAATGAACCAACAAAAATTGAGACATACAGCTAAGTGGAATTCTCTAAGGAGAAAATAAATTGGCTTAAGAAAATGTTAACTATTGTTAGTCATCGAGGAAATGCAGATCAAAACTATTTGAGATTTCAGCTTACATCAGTCACAACTGACAAGATCAGTAAGACAAAATACAGCTCGTACTCATGAGAATGTAGGCAAATAGGAAGACTTACTCATTGCTGGTGGGAGTGCAGCCTTGTACTATCACTATGGAAATCAGTGAGGCAGTTCCTCATAAAGAAGGGAATCTGTCCCTCATGATCCTGATAGATCATTCTTGGGATCATACCAAAGGACTCCCAATCTTACTATAGAGATATTGGCTCATCCATGTTCACTGCTACAGTAGTCATAATAGCCAGAAATTGAAAACTGTCAAGAGGGCCATCAACTGATGAATGGATAATGAGAACATGGTACATTTATACAATATATTATCCACCTATTTTTAAAATATTTGAAGCTTACAAGCAAATAACTGAAGCCAATAAAAAGATCATCCTGGATAAAGTAACCCAGACTTTTAAGCATGCAATAGACTACTACAACCTGGATAACAATAGAGGTTAGGTACCTAGTAAGGTAATATTGAGGAGAGGATTTCCTGAGGAAGGAGAAAATGAATGCGTTGTTATGGAGAGATGGAAGGTAAACTGGAATGGGAGCAGGGAAGAGACTGATGAGGGAGGGAATATGGGGAATAACAACTAACACAAAGGACTACAGCAGCCTCCTAAAATATACACACAAATAGGACAGAAAGCTAAACGGAATCATGCAATAATGGGAGAGACAATGACCCAAGTAGATTTTTGCCACCAAATAAAACCCACCATGCCAGAAATGAATTGCATCCAGTTGAGTCATTGATCAAAAGAGCTCCATGAAAAGCTTTGTTAACTCAGACAATCGCCAAGGTTTATTATTGTTTGTTTTACACAAACCGATAAGGAACTATTGATGGGTTGGGGGAGGAAACCCTTACATTTCTCATGGAACACAGAAACAGAGCTAGTACCTAAGTAGAGACTTCACCCCTACTGAGTAGCATTTAGTAATGAAAAGAACTCTTCATGCATGCTAACAGATGAGAAAGGTAACCTCTACTTAATTACAATCCCTGTTATCTACCATGGTAAATCTCCTGCAAGATGTACTGATGCAATAGTAGCACAAATGTTTTTGAAGTAACTTTCTACTCTTTGATTAGATTGAAGTTCCACTCCATGAGAGGTAGCCCCTGTCTGATAGTGTGAGTGTGGCCAAGAGCCTGAGACTGTATTGGCCATGGCCCAGAGGAAAACAAAATGTTCTCCTAAAGAAACATAACAAGGGCTGGAGAGATGGCTAGGCTCTCAACCAAAATTATAAGAAATAATAAAAACAAAAAGAAAACCTCATAATGATATTCTGCTATACTCATAAATTAGCGCTTCACTCTAGTGGGACACTGATCTCATTCATTCAGTAAAACACTTCTAACTAATTGTACAACCCTAATGTATGAAGCAATTACTATAGGGTTTGGTAATCTAACATTTTTCATTTTAACCACATACTTGCAGGAGAGGAAATATTGCCATTTTCATGAAAAATAAAATGTTCAAACTTAAGAGATTTTCAATTAGCTCCAGCTGGTCCAAATGGGGTTGGAGTATAAATATCATTATAAATGTGATGGCATGTGTTTGCATGGGTTGCAGCCCAAGTGCTAGCAGTCATATGACAGGGCAAGGGCTCAGTCATGCAATCTACATTAAGTTCACTTTATGTTGTTACGATAAAATGTCCTAACAATGGAAGCTAAAAGGTAAAGGGTTTATTCAAGTTTAAAGTTCAAGTGCATTGTGGCTGGAAGTACCAGTGACATGAGATTGAGGTGGCTGGTCACCTTGTATCCCTGGTCAAGAAGTTGAAAGTGGTGAATTTTTATGCCCAACTCACTTGGTGCTACCATGCAGTCAAGAACTCAAGCCCATAGGAGGATACTGCCGTTATGAAGGGTTGCTGTTCACAACTTAATGAACTGGCAAGAACTCCTCATAGGCATCTTCAGAGAACGGTTTCCTTGGCGATTCTCGTTCAGCCAGCTTGACAATCTGCGTGAACCACCACACATGCTGGCAGTCACAATCAGACAAGCCCAGGAGTACAGGTTTCCTTCCTCCTGTTCTTCCTCGATTGCCTCTGCAGAGTTTGCAAGTGAATTTTGTGTCTCACACAATTGTGATTTCATTGCCTTTAACAACCATAAATGGTTCAAAATGTATTTCCCCACTTATATTTACTGATTAAAGTTCAGAAATGTTGCTGCTTTCCAAAAGTCAGAAACTTAAAAAAAATAATAAAATTCGTCAATGAAACCAGGTTGGAGGTAAACTTAAAATGTGGGTAAGGAGCTGAGGTGGCAGGGATGGGTAAGGGTAAAGAAAAAGTTCAAACCAAATGGAATGAAAAAAGAAACTTAAAAATATATTTTTAAAAAGGTTAAATCTGTCCATCATAAGGGGAAACAATTACACATTGATCAATAGCAGGTTAATCTGGGTATAAAACCCCAAGACGCCTTTTTCAAATAACAATGTTAACAGAATGTTTACAGTACTTTCTTACGGTGATTTGTATTCCGCACTCTAAAATAAATGCCACAAACTAACAAGCTGGTATGTTAATTTCAAGGCCTTGATGTCTATCATTGGTTGTAGTTTTGATGATAATTAATTCCCTCCTAACAATTAATGAATCTCAGAAGACTGTGTTTTCCTCATTGCAAATGGTCCTAAGCCATATTAGCAAAAATATCCTAGAAAGCAAAGCCAAATTGCATAATTTAATTAAACTAATTTAAATATTTTAACACTTGTTATGATAGTAACTAACGTTTTGTTTACTGAAAAATATGAAAGTGAAAAACATTAAAAAATTTAAGTATCAGAGTTTGATTTGGTCAGCATCTTGGCTGTGGTATAATTAATTATCAAAAATCAAATATTACAACTTTTTTCTCTCTAGAAAGTAAAATCTCATGGAATGGAAACATAACTAGGGGAATATTAGTTACATATGTATACTTAATTTTAATATGTTAATATTTCCCTTACTAAAAACACAAAAAATGTGATTAACATACATAAATTTCAGAGACAATCAATGAAGTGTGTAATATGGGAAATACATTTTTAAGCACTTCATTTATTTTATTTATTCATTCATTCATATACTTATTTTATACCCTGATTACAATTTCTCCTTCCTCCTCACCTCCCAGTACATACATATGATGTGTTTCTGGGTCTTAGATCCCTCTCTTGGGATGACTTTTTTCTAGTTCCATCTTCCATCCATTTGCCTTCAAATTTCATGATGTCATTGTTTTTAACAGCTGATTAGTATTCCACTAAGTAAATGTACCAAATTTCTTTATCCATTCCTCAGTTGAGGAGCATCTATATTGTTTTGAGGTCCTATTGTAAATAAACCTGATGTGAACATAGTTGAGTCAGTGTCCTTATGATATGGTAGAGTATCCTTTGAGCCTATACCCAGGAATGTGTAGCTGGGACTTGAGGTAGATTGATTCCCAATATTCTGAGAAACTGCCATGTTGATTTCCAAAGTGACTGTACAAGTTCACACTCCACCAGCGATGGAGGAGTGTTTTCTTTGCTCCACATTCTCTCTAGCATGAGTTGTCACTTGTGTTTCTGATTTTAGCCATTCTGATAGATGTAAGGTAGAACCTGAGAGTCATTTTGATTTACATTTCCTTCATGGTCAAGGAGGCTAAACATTACTTTAAATATTTTCTCAGCCATTTGAGATTCTTCTGTTGAAAATTCTCTGTTTATATCTGTACCCCATTTTTTAAAATTGGATTATTTGGGTTTTTGATGTGTAGTTTCTCAAGATCTTTGTGCTTTGCAGAAATGTCCTTTGTCTGATGTGGAGACAGTGAAGGTATTTTCCCATTCTCTAGGCTGTAGTTTTGTCCTATTGATGATACTTATTGCCTTACAGAATCCTTTCAGTTTCATGAGGTCCCATTTACTAATTTTCTCTTCTATTAGGTTCAGTGAAACTGGATTTATTTTGAGCTCTTTTATCCACTTGGACTTGAGATTTTTGCAGAGTAATAGATATAGATCTATTTGCATTCTTCTACATGCCAACATTCAGTTATACTAACACCATTTGTTGAAGACACTTTCTTTTTCCAAGGCATATTTTTGGATTCTTTGTCATAAATCAGGTGTTCACAGGTGTGTAGATTTACTTCTGGGTCTTTGAATTGATTCCATTGGTTCACCTGTCTGTTTGTATGCCAATAGCATGCAGATTTTATTGCAGAATTTATTATGATTACCCCATAGTAGAGCTTGAAATTGAAATCTGGAATGGTGATACCTTTGAAAATTCTGGGGTTTTTTTTGTTTTGTTTTGTTTTGTTTTGTTTATTTATTTATTTATTTTTGTCCAGGCTTGATTTAGCTATCCTGAGATTTTTTTGTTCTTATATATGAAGTTAAGTTTTGTTCTTTCAGGGTTTGTAAAGAATTTGGAATTGCATTGAATATGCAGATTGCTTTTAGTAAGGTGGTTATTTTTACTATGTTAGTCCCACCAATCCATGAGCATGGGAGATTTTTCTATCTTCTTATATCTTCTCTAATTTCTTTCTTAAAAATACTTGAAGTTCTTGTCATACAGGCCTTTCACTTACTTGGTTAGATTTACCCTAAGATATTTTATATTATGTCTGGCTTTTGTGAAGGGTATTGTCTCCCTGAAGGGTATTTCTTTCTCAATCTGTTCATCATTTGTATGTAGAAAGGCTACTGATTTTTGTTTATTGAGTTAACCTTGTATCCAGCCACTTCCCTAAAGGTGTTTATCAGTTGTAGGTAAGACAGACCACAATATTTTAAAGGGGTAAAGGGAAATAATGGTACAGGAATGGCTAAATAGGGGAAAGAATAGGAATGCAAGGCAGGTAAGGGAACATGAGAAGTATAAGTTAACATTAAAGACATTTCAAAAAGGTCATATGGGAATCTACTACTCTAGAAGTTTCATAAAATATAAACATACTATCAGAGGTCCCTTAGGATGTATCCCTGATACATGAAAGGATTTTGGGAGCACATTCCCCATGGAGGGATACTCTCTAAGCCTAGAGGCAGGAGGGAGGGCCTAGACCCTACTCCAAATGACTTGACAGATTTTGATGATCCCTCCTGGAAGGCATCACCCTCCCTGTGGAGTGGGGGTATGTGTGATAGGAGGTGGGGTTGGGGTATGAGAGGAAGGGAGGGAAAGGGAACTGGGATCTATATGAAAAATAAGAAAAACTAATAAAAATATAAACATACATGTAAAAAGAACTTAAATGGAGTTACCCTGGGATGAGGCAACAATGCTCTATGAGACATTACAGAAACAAATAAATGTTCAATTTCAGGATGGGTTACCTCTTTTTATTGACAAGTAGAATCTTGATGACTTCCTTAACATTATAAGCTATTGCCTTATACTTGACTGTAAAACCCTATTGCTGAAGACACCACACATTTGAGTCACAGAACATGGAGAAATCAAGTTGATACCCATCTGGGAGTTTCATCCCTACTGTCTAGAAGGTGGTATGCATGATACTGGGGAAGAAGATGAAACACCAATGTTGCCTCCCTATAAGTCTTCAAGTTTCAACAATGACAAGGCTGGCAAGACTTGCCCACTGGTACAATAGTGGTAAAAATATTATGGTAATAAATAGATAATGCATGATTGTAATTAAGGCCTGATCCACAAGTTGAAAGCCATACTAGACACCATTATCAGCCAAGAGCTCATGACACTAGGCTATAGGCTACACTATTCTGCTAAAGTATTAAACCTACTCCTAAAGAATTCTACTAATAGCCACACATCCTCATCAGAGAAGCTTTTTTGTGATCAATACAGAAACCAATGGCTGGTCAAAATACAGTGAATGAATGGCTGAGGAATTTTGAACCATAAATGTGACAACACAGGGCTCAGGGATCTTTGCATACAAAGTGATTAGAGACAAAAGCAGTGGATGACTACAAGGAAGCCATGTTTTCTGGATGCAGCAGAGAAGTTGCACATTTGAATTCACAAGAATAGAAAGAGCATGCCCAGAGGACTAAAACAAACTCCAGGCGTACAAAATTCCAGTATGTAAGGAGGAAGAAAACCCTACTCCTATCTAAGAAGCCATTGGCAATTGATATCTCCTAGCAGATGGAGTCATTTCTTTTCATTGTGAGGCCCCTGATGGGTTGATCACCTTCCAATGAAGGCCATCATACGTTCATCAGTATGTAAGCCATATAAATGTGACTTGATGGGTCTGATAATAATTGTTTGGTAGGGAAAGAAAGGGTAGACTATGCGGAAGTAGAGGGAGGGATGAATACACTCAAAACACATTGTAAAAATTTCTTAAGGTACTAATAAAATGAGAAAAGGAAATCCCTGGAAACACCCCATACTAACATGCCCAAAGGAATCTCTTTGAGATGTTCCTAAATCTACTTAAGAAAATAATGAATGAAAATTTAATTTTCTTCCAGGGATTCTCATTGAGGAAACAAACTACTCTTAAGAGTGGGTAGGCTACATGATCATCAATAGATAGCCAGCATAAAACAAACTCAAAAGCAACTTTGGATGTTCCTTGTCTAGTAACATCATGTCTGGGCTTTGGATTTTTGTTTTGTTTTTGCTTTTATTTTTATCTTTATCTTATTTTTTTATTTTATTTCATCTTATCTACATATTTTTCTCTCTTCTTACTCTACATATCCTTCTGATATATATTATGGGGTCCACTTCAGTGTTTTTTATGTGATTCCTCAGTGTGTGAATGAATTGTGTATCCTCATCTATATCTGCTTCTTGTACTCTTTTCCTTTTGCTTGTTGGGTCCTGTTCTGTGGTAGATTCCTCAGTCAATATTGATAATCCCTCACCCATTGCATTCTTATTCCATGTGTTCACCTCACACTCTGATTCAGATCCAAACTCCTTGACTCAGCATACAATATTCTATAAAGCAAGGCCCACACATATTTCTAAGTTTCTGCCAATACTGTCATGTTTCCAGTTCTTCATGGGTTCCAAGTGTCATGAATCAGAAACTTCATAGTTCTGCTCCTTCTGCCTGGAACACTCTCAATGGATTTTGGCTGGTGTGTTGCTTTACATTATTTCTATTTCTTTTTTCCAAAGGTTTTTGCTGCCTTATTTAGACAGCAACCCTTCAATATCATCTTATTCTGCTTATTATCCTTCATCTGTCACTAAAGGCAAGCTCTTGGCTGTGCATTTGTTTATCTGTTCATTGTCTGTCATTTCCAGTGGGAATGTGAGCATTGGGGATGAATCTCCCTACCAGACACCTTGTCTCCAGCACATAGAAAACTGTGCAGCACATGAAGAGATTTCGATGACTATTTCCTGAATTAAAAAAGTCAAAAGTGAGTGGGAACTGGTGATTTTTAGTGGTTTAGTAAAACAAAATATAATTAATTCCCATAGCAAAACCCAACATCAACTTTTCTCCTCATTAGTAAATAGTACCTAAAATTGAATAAATACTAATTTAAAGTGCTTTGTTTATTCCAACATCTTATAGGACATAAGTCATTTTGATGCCCTTTTTGTGGTCAAGAAAGAAGAGGAAGAAAAAAGATGTGTGATATTTAGATTCCAGGCAGTTAAAAGAACTTTTAAACCTCACTGCAACAAAAAGGGAGTAGTCAAAGGATCGAGGGAACACAAGGCATTCTGGAAGCAAAAAGAAATAAATGTTATGTTATTCTGCCACTGGGATTACAAATGATGAATATGGACTCACCTCTGAAGCCTGGAAATTAAAAATGGATTCCTGGCATATGAATATCTGGTACTTATACTGCAGTTGGCAAACGCTGTATTTATCAGAGTGTGTTAGTGTTCATAAAATATGATTCCTTCCTTTGCTTGCAGAGCAGCTGCTCTCGGTGGTGCTGCAAAAAGCTTTACTGGATCTCCACTTTCATTTATAACATGCCTTGCAAAAATCACAATTCCAACATGAAACAACATAGACTGCATTCTATATCTATCAAAGACCTCTTTTATATTCTTTTATCTGTTTTTCTATTTTCTGTAATTACATGGCTTATTTTCATTTCTGATCTCAACTAGAGGTTATTCAGAAGGCACAGAAACAAGAGCGACAGAAACAGCAGCTAATAAAATAGAAACTAAAACCAGATTTATTGAATATGAACCCATCAATGTTAGCAATAATGATTTATGTATGTCTGTGTTATCATATCTAGTTTTCTATACACTTTTAACCTGACTCTCATGTTTCCAAGTTTCATGATTACTCTTTGACACAGTGACTGAAGTAGTGATTTTCTTTATATATTTAAAAGTTAAAACTCAGAAGATATTGGTGTTCTATAAATTTAGTCTTGTGATATTTGAATCTTTCTGTCCTTTATTTGCTCATAACCAAGTTTTTAAGTTCTTTCCCCTTTTACTTTTGAAATATACAAATGGGCAGTAGCAACAGAAGTGTTTCCCTTAGTTGAAAATAAAATATCATGTCAGGTGGGTGGTGATTCACATCTTTAATCCCAGCCTTCTCAGAAGGAAGAGGCAGGCAGATATCTTTGAGTTTGAGGCCAGCTTGGTCTATAGAGCAAATTCCAGGACAGCAAAGGCTACACAAAGTGTCTCAAAACAAAAATATTTATTATTAATAATATTATCATTATTAACATAATTATTTGCTTCAGAATCAAAAATTTCTTCCCCCATATCCTAAGTCATTTCCTCTTAAGAAACATATAGCTCTGGAGCTAAGGAGGTCTGTTATTCAAAAAAGTACTTGACTCACAAGAATGAGAGCCTAGTTTTCATCCTCAACACTGATACAAACACTCTGAGGACAAGACTGATCTAAAATCCTGGCATTGGGGATACCAATATAGAAGAATCCCTTAGGCTCATTGGCCAGCTGGCTTAGCCAAAACATTGAGCTCCAGGCACAGTGAAACATTCTGTCTCAAAATATAAGGTGGGGAGTAATTAAGAAAAGTACCAACACTGAATTCTGTCCTCCAGATTAATGCACACATGTGCACGTGCACTGGTACACACATGCATGAACATGCAGATAAAATTTTAAAACAAAATAAACATAGTTGTCATTGCAATTTTGATTAACATGATTCTGATAATCAGCAAAGCTGAAAAACTTTTCATGTTATCTGTTGGCCATTTTTACCTCATCCTTGGAAAATTACCTCTCCATCTTTTTTTTTCTTAATTATTTTTTCTTTGATATGTTTACACATGTATGAAGTTTACACCAATTACTCTCAACTCATACACCCTTATCTCGCTCCATCTCTATCTACCCACTCCCTTCACTGCAAATCTCTTTTTCACAATTGCTTTGGTTTGTGACTCACAGAGTTGAACTGTGTTTAGGACCATAGGTTTACATGTACCACTGGTGTTCAGTGGTAGGAGCACAAAAGGCAATGAACCCTCTGTTCCTATAATCTATGCATATCCAACATGCTTGCTCATAGATAGATGACAGAGCAGGTCATGTTAAGGCTCATTCAAGTAACCTCAGTGTCCTGGCTTTCGCGACTGCAATTGCTATGTCTTACCTAGGGGGTAGCATTTTGCAGTAGTTCAAATTATCTTCTAGCTCTTACATTCTCCCCATCCCCCTTCTGCAGTGATCCTTGAAGAGAGTATAGAAATGTCCTGGTTAGGGATAGATCCTCCACTGTCAATGATTCTCTGAATTTTTCAGCCATACATCTGCCTGAATCTACAGTTAGCTACAAAGAGAGGCTTGAATGATGAAGGCTCCCAGTAGCTTTTGTCCATGACTAGAAATATAGATACTTATAAGACAGTGATAACATGTCACTTAAGTTAAGCAATAGCAGTGAACTCTCCCTTGAGCATAAGGCTCCCTAACCTGAGAAGTTGACAATGCCCATCTTTAATTTGAGTTATTTGACTGCTTGTCTTGTTCTTTTTTTTGTTTTTCCCTCTAACCAGTGAGCTGTAGAGTTTTGCATGCATATTTCACCCTTGTCATACATATGTTCTTCAGACGTGTCCTCTGATTCCACAACTGTCTAGTACTGTCGACTAATTTCTTTCCCATTTATAAAATATTTAAATGTAGTCTCGCTCAGTTTCTGTTATGTTGCTAACGTTCTTGCTATACCTAACGGTAGCACCAATCAACCAGATTTTACAGTCATGTTTTCTCTTATGAATTACAATTTCATATCTTTAGTTGATGTTAATCCATTGCAATGATTTTTGAGTTTAAAAAGCTATCCTTAAAGAATATGTTAAAACACTAAAATTAATGAGCAGGTGAGGGAGCCAGGATCTTTGTACACTCTTGGCGGAATGTAAGATAGTGGGTGCAGATGTTAGAGATTTTCATCTGTATAATCTTAAAACAGACCTACCATACATGTTGGTCTGTTTTCTATGATGGAAACAAATGCAACAGATTGGATAATTAATAAAGAAAACCAAATTATTTCTCACATATCTAGAAACCGTGAATTCTATTTTCAAGGCTCTAGCATCTAACAAAGGACTTCTTGCTGTCTCACATTGTTGCCCTGGAAATCATCCACAGAAAGGAGAAGGATGGGTCAGCTTAGATCATTCTTCCATTTATTATAAAACTGCTGTTGAGTCTTCACCACAATGATCTTAATACAACATGAATTACTTTACAAAGTTCCTATTTCTACATATTAGTGACATACAAATTTGGATTTGGTGACTGCTTTTCCATTGCATACTCTTTGGTTCAAACATTCTGTCCACAATGGTCTATGAGCCAGCAAAACCACATCAAAAAGAAAACACCTGAATCTTTGGATCCCTAGGTATAATTTTGTTCTCAGTTTTATTGAAGCATTTTTTTTACATTAGTCAAGATATGTAAATATAAAGAAAGAAAAAAAGACAATGGTGCATATGTAAATATATAAGTGCATATCTATTTAACTGCAAATTCAACTTTGAATCTGAAAGCAGGTGTGCCATTAGCCACATGGAAAAACACAAAAAAAAACCTTCTTCCTAGGACAATAATCCAGACACAGAAAGGAAAACACTGTGTGAGTTAACCAACCTATAAACAGAAAAACTCACAGAAGTAGAGAATGGAAAGTTTGCTCAAATAGCAAAGAAGGTCAGCATGCATGCTGAATATTTCTGAATGCATTGGCTGTGGATAATATTATACTATGTAAATGAAACTTATTTAAAGGGTAGGCTCCAGGTGAATTCAGCATCAAAAATAGATAAATAAATAAGCATAAAGGCCAAGTATGCAGGATGGAGCTGTATATTTTACTCTATTTCCAATATGGTTATTATTTAAAGCATATGTAGACACACAAACACACTCACTAAGTTCTATACCTTAAAAGTATACAATAAAAAGCAAAGGCCATGTGTGGTGACGTATGCCAGTAGTCTAAACACAATGGAAGTTGAAGCAGGAGAAGGATAATGGATTTTAGGTTAACTTGAAACACATAGTAAGACCTCTCAAAAATAGTGAAAACTAAATAAGTTAAAAGGAAAAGGGAAAAGGAGAAAGAAAAGCTAAAACTCTGAAGGACAACTGCATAAATCAAGCCTGCAGTGAAAAATCTTTTTTTTTAAAAATTATAGCAATAGAGTCATTACAAACTTACCAAAACAGTCTTAAAAGAATACGTAAAAACGCATGCAACAACCATTATTAGATATTGTTTAAAGTTCATAAAATAAACCTGTATTCCCCCCAGATGTTCCTCACAATGCTAACTGGTTTAATTTTCACGGTTTTTGCATGTGTATGTGGTTTTCATGTGTGTGTGCTTGTTTGAACCTGTGCAGAGACTATTTGAGTACATGTATGCATGTTGGGGGAGGGAACAGGTTGACATGGTAGTCTTCCTTAATCCCTGTCTGCTGATGAACCTGGCACTTGCCTGAACTGAACTGGCAGATCCCAGCTAGGGTAGCTGGCCAGCTCGATGTGAGTGTCCTATCTCTGCATTCTGAGTGATGACTTTGTAAGTAGTTGCCACATTCGATGGGCTGTGGGTGCTGGGGATTTGAACATGGTCCACACTGCATAGCAAACACTCTACCAACAAGAAATCTCTCCAGCACTAAATGCAATCTACTACTCTTTTTCTAGCATCATTTTCCATCTCAACCCCCTTCAGTTTACACTTCAGTTGACATTCACACTCCCTTTCTTTCATTGCTAGTTAGTAAGTCATGAAATTTACATGGCATTATTTACTTCTTAAAGAGGCTTATGCCATTCGGGTTTCAAGGAGGCCCCCAGGAGATGAATAAAACATTTGCAGAGATTACATTCTCCTCATCTGCTTAGGTCAGAAATGACACTGGCTGAGGGTGTTCTGAAAGGCTTTGGGGACTTAACTCATATATAATATTACTCCATACTGTAGAGCTTCTCTAAGTCTGCCAGACCAGGCAAGGTGAAGAGTCCTGATGCAGAATATTTTACCAATGCCTCTTCATTAAGATTCTATTCTCAGGAATCAGCTATTTTTCCTCTGCCATAGATGGTCAATTTCTGTATTTCAATTATAAGAAGTTAGAAATATTTCAATAGAATTGCAGCTGGAGTAACACTTCTCACATTTTATTTCCTGGGCCCAAGCGAGTTAACTGAGTGACCTTCAGGGCACTCATTTTTAATCATGGTTCTACTTCTGTGCTGTAGGTAAGGCTGCATGGTCTGGCCAGTAGTTAATGGAATGCTCTACATACAATCAGATGTCAACACCCAAGTCCCCAGGACAGGGTTATAGCTGAAGCACAGGCTGACATGCTGTTTCCTGGCTTTATTTTTCTTGAATTCATCTTCTCACAGCTGTGATGAACTGTTCCTCTTGCAGCTTCTTATATGCTGGAGAAGAGAACATATTTTAAGCTTGCCCACAGCTAAAGCTGAGAAAATCCCTCAGGTGCTCTCTTCTCCTATTTCTCTATCTCCACATCCTGGAAATATGTGTCAAGATTCAGAATGGTGTTGTATCTATCTAAAAGTGTCATTTGACACCCCACAGAATGACAGTTAGTTTGGAAAATAGGAGATTTTAGCTATGCAGCCCATAGCTAAATATTCATTCCTCCATAATTTTGAGATTCATATTTCAAATTAATATTTTCTTCAACGCTATGGGATGAGCCCCTGACGCTCTGTGGGGTTTTCTGTGGCATTTGGCTTTTACCTGTTCCTTCACCCTTGAGTCAACACTGTAAGAAAGTAGCCTCCAAACGTTTTTCTCAGGAAACAAAAAAATATTCATAAACGTCTCATGATATCATAAAAGTCCTCACAGGAAATCCATCAAGTTGAAATTTAACTGCAAAGGTGTGTCAAGTAATGAAAATATACAGAAAATTCTTTATGTCACATTTAACATTAAGGCTGGGTAATGCTTAAGATGACATGAAATGTACAAAGGTAGAAAGGTCTGAAAATAAGTGCTTTGTATGGTTTCACAAAAGCCGTAATAACTGATTGTATCATAACAGAGTATAATGGCAGCTACTACGACTTGGTAACAGGTGTGAATTGTGTGTGAGGATGAATATACCTATGATGACACCGATTACATGTCACCTAAGCTGTGCCTCATTATTATGTGTTTCTGGTTATGTGAGGGGGAGAGGTGATGCTGTGAATTCCTAAATTCCCGGATTATAGCCTCATGCCCCACACCAGATTTCCTAGTATGTTTGTTTCAACATCTGCATGAAGCAAGAGATTTTTCAGTTCATTGTCTGTATATGTAGTTGTTCAGACCAGCACACCACATCCTCCCATGGGAATCTGAGCACACTCACCTCTATCCTGCTGCAAAGTGCGATAATAACATTCCTACCTTACCATCCTGTGTCTGGGTGTGACAATGAAAAGCATGTATCTACCCACATACAAGACTACAGTTAATGTCAGCAATAAATCCATGCCTTTCTCACCCGTCCCGTTGTATGGGTCATGGATTCAACCCTCTCTGTAGTCAGGAGGAGGAAAGGAAAGAAAGAGGGAGAGATAATTCATTTTATTGACATTTATCACATGTATTTATAGCCATATCTTGTTCTTATTCACCCCACACACTGTTTTCCTCTGTACCCGGTAGACCCCTTTGGCTGGTCCCTTTCCTTGCCCACATAGTCTAACCTCCACTTTTTTCTCCTTCAGCCAAAGCTCAAAGACATGTCTGTAAAACTATTTCTTTACCCTTTACTAACAAACAAATTATGTGGACAAATAGTAAAGAACACATGGGGAATTTAACTCAGCACCAAGCTACCACTTACACCACCATCGCTTGCTCCTCTCTTCAAAGGGCTGCCCCTCCTCTCAGTGATGTCCATCCCCAAGGTACACCCTGCCTCTCAGACTAAAATGTTGTTTTCAATTGGATGGCGGACCTGTTACAGAATTCCAGTAACAAATGTCCAGCTGCATCATCTGTCCAGATTCAATGTTTCAGTGTGAAGACCTTCAGATGATCCCTCTCCAAACCAGATTTCCATGACATTCTAAGCCAAGAGTAACATAACACTTTAAAAACGTCTACTTGTATGAATGAAGGATATGTTTCTCAGACCAGATGGTAAGTCATAGTCTGCCAAATATATACATCATTCACAATACTACTGTAAATGAAACTAGCAGTAGTTGGCACTTTGCATTGTCAACTGCTAATTTGTGAGATACTCACAAACTTCCTTCTGCTTTCCACACTACAGTAGCTGTTTTTATAGATGTGAAAGTAAGACTATGTTAGCATATATTGCTCTAAGATCACAACAACTTTTCATAAGTATCTGGGTGCGTATTTGAAGATATTCACAAACAGGAATTTGAAGGGAGAAGACAAGGGAACCAAGATTCTGACAGCTATGACACCATTGTGATCATCTGGATAACTCATAGACATACACTGAACTTAGGTTCATTACTGCATTGAGAATAGGAGACACCCTGAACATTCTCTAACTACATGCTGAGATTTTATTCTGAAGACAACTTTGGCTCAGAATCTGCTTTGGGTGTTTTCCTGACATCTGTTTCTCTATTGGCACAGCTCATATAGACAAATTTGTCCTCAAACCAACACCCAGGTCCTAGGGATTCCAGGATTGCACTACCACACGTAGCTTTAGCATACATTTCTAAAATGATTTCTATGGTTGGTATATAAAAACATGATAACCAGAATTCTTTAACATTGGACAAGGATTTCAAAGTCAAATTGAGAACTCAATACAGGAAAAAAAAATATGTAGATGCTTCTCTGACGTGTGTGTGTGTGTGTGTGTGTGTGTGTGTGTGTGTGTACGTACAGCTACATAGTAAACAATTTCTATAGAATAGAAGCTAAAATATTTGACTCAAAAATCTTCCATATAATTTTAAGGGTTTATAAATTCTTAGAAACTCAATAATTACAGCATTATAGACAAGTAAAATCTAACAGAAAATTCTTCTAGTCTACTAGTATGGCTTGTATATTATGGAAATAACTTTTAGGAGCTACTATACATGAATAGACCTTTTATATATCTATATAGATATTTAAATAAGTATATAAATAGATTATATACACATATATGTATATGTCACTCAAAATTATTTCTTGCAATTTGTACAGAATTATATACATTTCAGGTCCATTACCATGGAAAAATGTGGTCTACCTCCCCCTTGGGATTTTTTTTTCAACTATCCTAATAATTAAGAACAGAGAAGATGACATGTTTGAGATCTTCATAGTCTGGTACTTTGGGTGTTATACACAGATAGACTGCAAACCTGTAATTCTCAGCCAACTGGGCATTGTTCCCCCTGGCACACATAGGAAACTCAGGCTGGAAGGTTTTTAAACAGTTTTCCTTGTCTAAAGTTATCATGCTGTGTTGTGAAAGCCAGGTCATGATCTGGGATTAGTCTGACAAGAGACACCTCTTCTCCACAATGTGCAACTTGAAGGAACTCCTTTTATTATGGCAGCTGTTAGGCATCTGGAAAGTAGGTTTGGAATCAGGAATGGGCATCTGTGTCCAGGTATTCATTGTCCCATATATACAGCAAGAGGATGAGTGTGGATTAATCTAAAAACGCAAAATAGGTCAGTGATTGGCAATCAACCTACATCACAGGTCTATAATGTACACTAGCCTTCATATAGCCCCAACTTCCTATGTAAAAGAGCTGTGTATTATTCTGTAAGAAGTAACTCTTGCGCACTTGTCAGTACATGATTTACACCCACAGCTAGTCTCTGTACTTAGGGGGTGGTCCACATTTCCATCTCAGAAGCTTTCTTCCAGGTGAGAACTCTCATAACTCTCCCACCCCTTCTGGTCCTGTTAAAAACCGAACTCTTTCTCCTATGTGTGTACATGTGCACGCACATGTGTGTGTGTGAGAGAGAGTACATAAAATTGTTGTTTCATATCTCTATGTCTTTGTACTTCCCTTTGACAAGCAGGCAAAGCAGTGATAAATATTTTTATATGTAGAAACTTCTTCTTTTTAAGCATAAGATTTAGTTCAGTATTAAATGTAACACGTAGCTTAATCATTATCAAAACTCATATAATGATGCATCTTAGACAAACACCATCAAACATTTATATGATTTATATAATATTAAAACTTTGAAATTTGTATCTCATCACAGGAGAAAAGTTCTTATTCTAAGGTGAGAATTATATAATAATTTTAGACAGGAGGCGATGTTTTGTAAAGATGAACACATTTCACTACTACTGACAGCAAAGAAGTTTGTTTTGATATTTATCAGGCAGAAGTTAAAAAGAAGAATATGCTGAGTGACACACATCTCTTTTGTGGTAGCACTGGGATTCAAACTCTGAAATGATGGTCCTGTGTAGTCTTGGGAAATCAGTCATATTGCAAGGAAACTAAGCTAATTGGAATAACAAATCCCAAACCTATGGTTTTCTGAATCTCAGCATACTTTGATTATGCTTAGTCCTAAAACAGGACAAGTTAACCTTTCAAAGTAGGCTAAAGTTACTGACCACATAATCTTATGGGAGTGACTGGAGACTTGTCTATTCTCTGAGTGGTTCCAAGGTCTTAGTGAAAGAGGGAGACAGGAAGTCATGAGAAGAAAAGCATAGATAATGATAGTGTAGATATAGAAGTGGGAAGGGATTAGTTCTCCTCCGAAGAGTCAAGAAGTATTGGGACCCTGGTTGCTCATGATAGATTTATAATACTGAGCAACTTGATGTTACATATTAATCTCATTGAAGCCTCTGACCTGTATTTTTGCCTCAGTGATTAGTAAAACATTGATGGATTGATCAATGACTGATCTACTGTGCTGAATATCAATAGGAAAACCTTGTACACGTCAGACCAAGTCTTTCCCTGTAAGCTACATTTCCAGAGCAAACATTCTTGAGTGAACATTTACCTCTGGAGAAGATTAAAGGAAGGCATGTACACTTGAAAATGTGATAGTTAAATGTAGCCTATGGAAAGCAATGACTTAAACTGCAGAACAAACTAAATAACAGTGATGATGATTACATCAACAAGAGGATAATAGTGGTGGGAGGTAGAAAAATCTGACCAGAGATTACAACCTCCAGTGGAAAGCATATTCACTAGACTGCTCTGTTTGTGGATTTAATTAATATCACACCCTAACCGTATGATACTGAACAGTTTCTTCCTACGATAACCTGTCTAGACATGCCTAGATTCTATGGTTATTGAAACTCGAGTTAGATAGAATTCTTAGAAGAACCTTTATTCTCATTCATTCACATTATTCATTATCATTCAGTATTTTGAGCCTCAATAACAATATGTTACACTACAGAAGATTCAGTTTCTACTCTTAAAGTGATGGGAACATTTTAGATTCTTCCACGGCTACCCCAGTCTAGAGAGGTTCTAAAGTAAACCATATACCCTTGCTAATATTTAAAATTGAGTGATACTCAAAATCAAAATAAATATATGGTGTTTCTGCCAAAATGTAATGATCTAAGACTTCATTAACAGTTGAGGAATAGCGGAAATATTGTACTAGATTTTGAGGTTGCAATGAAAAGTGGTGTCCATTGTAGGTTCACAGTATATCCACCTAAAATTCACCTCATTGATGCAGTCCGCAAGTATTTATTTCAACAAGAGGGATTGTGTGCAAAGATGACAGGTGCATAGCTGATTCAGCAGGCACAGGAGAAGGCTGGAAATGAATTTCTAGCTGGCTCCCACAGCTCTTTCTGATGAGTCTGGTATGCAAGTGTCCATGTTCACCTAGCTTTTATCCAAGATGGAAAAGGAAAGGAGGATGATTTTAGAACAAGAACAAAACTAGCCTGTCTCCGTAGTATTTATTTCCCTAATATTTTGACAGTTTTTACAATAAAGAGCTAATTTAAAGCATGACAGTTATAAAGTTTGAAAATGTCTCAAGTTGCGTTTAGTGCTAACAAATCCACTAAGATGATCTTCAGTCAGTGCTTAACAGTTTTAGTGGTGTTCCTGATCAGAGCTCTTAGCTATGAAAGATTCAGTTTTGCTACCTGGTGAACAAGTAATCAAGGAGGTAAACGCTTTTATGTTGTAGAAATGCATGTCTCTGTAATTGCTATCATTTGACAAAATTAATTATAAATATGACTAATGTATAAGTATTATGTACTTCTCCACAAAACTAAGTCACAGAGGAACAAGTGAGAGCTATTTGCACTGGAATGTCTGTCCTTTGCTTCAAAAAATCCTCCATTTACTACTGCTCAGTTATGTCAAGGCATAGATTTTTAAATGAGCTCATATTGATGAATAATTAATGTGTACAAACTTGAAGTGCACCGTGCCCTGTATTAACTTGAAAAAGCACCTCCTTCTAGAGGACATAGTGAAATACAGGCATGCATATGTATAGGGTAGGAATGGGTGTTAGTTACACACATAAAACAATGTTCACATGGCCGCTCTCTCACACAAACCCCTCAAAAGCAAATTTAAGTGATGGCCAGGTCTTTTGATTGTCTGGGGGAACTTGAGGTCCACAAATAGGTCATATTTCCTGTGGCTAGAAACTTCAGTCAATCATATACTTGATGTAACACAAAAGCCTATTGGTGAACACTGATATTAGTGATAGGAACCTTAAAGAGAAAGGGGTGTTTTATTTTTTGATACAAGTCTCATATAACCCAAACTGGCCTCAAACAACCATGTGGCCTATGACAACCTTGAACTTTTGATCTAGGAGCTGCGATTACAAGTGTGCACCAAAATGCCTGGTTTTTAATGCAGTGCTTATATGCAGGATGGGCCTTTGTGCATGTTAGGTGAGAACTCCACCAACTTCTGTATATCCTCAGCAATGAACAGAGACATTTGAGACCATAAAGTCTCAAAGTGTCTAATTACTATGACAGCATCTTATACATGCACACATAGACTTTTGTGTTCCTCTGTTGAAGACATTAAGCTTTCTTCCCTTCTTAGTTCCTTACGTTTACAATGAAATTTGAGACAAATTGCTAAGGACGAGAGAAAACACAGTAAGTTCAGAGTGGAGAATATATGTGCGTATGAGTATTATGTATGTGTACATGTATATGTTTACACATATACACATATGTGTGAAAATGGTAATTAAAAAGAGGTCCCGAATTTGAAAGGAGACAGGGAAACACGAGAGAAGATAGGCGTGGGAGGAGAAGGGTTATAAATAATATAAATATGGTAATCACACGTGAAGCTCTCTAAAATAATTTTACAATTCTAGTAACACAATAAACACCTCTTTTAAAAAGCTGTGAAGGATTTTTAGAGAAAAGAGACAAGACTAAATGCCACTCAAGATTTTGAGTTGGATTGACTATTACAATAGAGAAAATTTTAGTAGGGAAAATAAAACGGAAAAAAAATAAAATCAAGTAGGTTGATTTCTTAATTTGTTAATTAACTAAATCTGCTTATTGCAGAGCATGACATTATAGTACTTTCATTATATTTTTCAGACATCATAAATTACATAATTTATAAGTGAATAACAATTTATTATTATTTATGATTTATTAAGCTTGCCTGAGGATTCAGAAAGCAAAGTTAGACTCAAGCTATAGAGATCAGGCCGTGGTAGTAGGACTCAGGATTAAGAAGTAGACAAGTTCAAGGCCATTATGTCCTATACAAGAGTGAAGAAAACAGAGCTCATGTTTTTATCCCAGCACCTGGGATCACATACCATTAATCCCAGCATTAGGGGGATATAAAAGATAGGAGCAAGGTCTCAGACCTGAGTTTCAATTTCAGGATTCTCCACTCACATTGAGGAGAGCATGGCAGTCTGGGATTGCAGTCTGAGGTTTGGTGGAGCCAGGATCACCTTACAGTCTGAGGTAGAATAAGAGCTAGTGGCCGGCTGCTTTGCTTTTCTGATCTTCAGATTAAAGCTTGAACCCCAATATCAGCCTCTGGGTCATTTACTTCTTATGTTACATGTAATATATAAAATGTGGGCAAACACACATGCAGAAATAGCATCAGATAAAATGATATGGGGAACCATTTAATTCTAACCCTTTTTATCAATTATTTTGCAAGGTTATTTTATTTTTTTGTAAGGTATATTATAACTGTGCTTGTTCTCCTGTGTGTGGATATTTGAATGTGAGCCCAAGTGCCTTTGGAGGTTAGACACATTCAGCCCTTTGACTGAAGTGGCATGTGGTGGTAAACTGCCTGATGTGTGGTGGGAATAAATCCCCAAGAGAGCACCTTACATCTGGTATAAGGTTATGCATACCACCATTAAAGATTGGTATTGCTGTTCTTAAGCTCCCATGATGAATCAGAAATATCATAAGCCATTCAGCCAAGATTGAGAATGAGGAGTGGAATCCACTTTGGCTGGAGTCTGATATGAGGTCAGAAAAGGAGGTAAAGTCTAGCTGTGTTGCTTCCAGAAAAATCTGAGATAGGATGTTAAGGTAGCGTTGTATGTGAATCTGTCCAATCATAGGAACACTACGTCCTCAGTTCTCAGAGAACTAACTGCTGTCTTCTCTTGCACTATTTATCAGGGGAAAAATAAGTAAAAATCTTCCAAAGTTTATGAAAAGAGGTGTGTGTGTGTGTGTGTGTATGTGTGTGTGTGTGTGTGTGTGTGTGTGTGTGTGTGTACATATATAATTCGGTTTAAATTGTTTGTTGCACAAACTCCATTGTGAGATAACTCTCATCAATTCTCCCTAGTTCGAGCTGTCGCTGTCCACACTCCCTCCTTCCATCCCTTCTCTCTCCAACCTGATCTAGCTCTGGTTCCCAGCTGCCCCCCCAGTCATAAATTTTCCAGATTAGAACAAAATTCTTTAAGCTTTTTTTTTTTTTTCTTTTTCTCAAGACAGATTTTCTCCATAACAGCCCTGGCTGTCCTAGACTCACTTTGTAGACAAGGCTGGCCTGGAACTCATAAATCTAGCTGCCTCTGCCTCTTTAAGTGTTTGGGATTAAAGGCATGTGCTAGCACACAAATTAAAGCTTTCCTTTCTAATCCTCAAGAATATGTCTGTCTACATTACTCTTTTCTTGGGGAAGTTAATACATGTTGCTTGAGGAAATACAAACCATACATTTGTTCTGTAAGTATTTTCTGACCAAACACTATTCTAGAAGAATCATACAGGAAGCAAAAATATGCATTCTACCATCATGAAATCATATTTTACTAGAGGAAGACTTTTCAGAAATGGCAAAAACAGCATTGGTATGTGCCTTGGCCTTACTTTTATCCTCTGACATGGTATAGTTCTCACACTGAGTTTTACTGATGGTTTTGCCTTCATTTAATGGATTTAGATAGGAGTACTAAAGGAGATTTTACATGGCCAAAATATCATAGGTAATCCTCTGTGAAATGAAAAGATGAGTGTTGACACTGGTAATATTAATGATGCTTCCCTGCAAGTTCTAGGCAACAACTAAACCATTTTTACATGAAGCCAGAAGAATCTGTTGAAGAGACTCAAGAATTTATTTAGGCATAAGTTAGGGACAAACACTCATTGATATAGAACCAATTAGATGCCACTGCTCATCCAACTGCCTTCATCTAGTCATTCTGCCCAGGGGTGAAGAGCATCCACAACATGGATATACTGATGCATATTATAATTATATATGAACTGTAAAACTACTCCCCAAACAAAAACTGAACATCCAATAAAAACAATTTATTCTGTGATTCTGGTTATATGAATATTTTCATTTTCTCCATAAAATCTGCAATTCATACAAGATATTTTTAGTATATTTCCACATCCAAAATCTTACATACATATTATTGTGAATTTAAAAAAAAATCACTATCCCCCACCAGCAGCGTATTTATCATGTAACTGGAGACTGTGAAAATTTTGTTCATTATTGCTTTTAGGATATCATCTCCCCAACAACTCTAAAGAAACTCAGAGTGAATTCCATCTAGCATTTAATATTGTTTACTCTAGAACTTTGATCTTAATATCTATTTTCTCCTCGTCTTCTCTTCATATTCAGATTCATTTCTGAGAAAATTAACCAGCATTAGAGAAAATTAACTAGCATTAATAATAAAAATGCAAATTAATTTTTTGTACTTCTCTTATATATACCAAGAATTAGTGTGTGTGTGTGTGTGTGTGTGTGTGTGTGTGTGTCTGTGCTGTGCTGTGCTCTGTGTGTGTGTGTGTGTCTGTGTGTGTGTCTGTGTGTGTGTGGATGTGGGTGTGTGATGGGTAAACTTTGGTCCCCACAAAGGAGAATAATTAATTTAATAGCATTTTGATGGCTCATGTAGTAGAATACCCTGGGTAATTCAAGAATCTTGTTCAATGGTCATTCTCTGATCTTCCTGTATTTCCATAGCCCACATCTGGTTCTAACATCCTCTGTTATTTAGGGTTAGAGTCATTCTCAGTCAATGATACAACTCAGCCCATTTACAAAATAATAAGAGCTCAAATATTATTAATTTTATAATTAAAGAGTGAAATACAAGTTAAGATTATTTTCCTATTGATTTGGCATGGTGTTTAAGTGATTGATTAGTTAAATATTATACAATAAAATAAAAAAAATAAGAAACTGAGACTACGTAGTCTGGAGAAATGGAATTTGGTGAATTGATTAACAATATTAATTTCACGTGACTACAGACCACTTTCAATACAACCAAACAATGCCAAAGTAATGAGCTCAGGATTCTTAAGTTTTACGTTAAATTGTATCCATCTTTGGAGTAATGTCAAGTTTCCAGTGATTTACAAGTACTACAGAGGAGTTTATTAGATTCTATAATGGCTCTCACAGGAGTTATATATTCTTCTAAAGGAACAATATGTATTCTCTTTTGTAATAAATGCAAAATGCACTCTTGGCAAAAAGAATAAAAGTTGATAACAGATTTCGATTGGGACTGTGTGTTCCTTACACATTTCATTTCTGAGTATTATCAATTTTAACTTGAGTCCTAAACAGGAAATCATGTGGTTGATTTTTTTTAGCATTTAATATTATATTGTAAGCTAATTACTTAGTAATAAAGACTGACAGTATTCCCTCGGGGAGAAATCTAATTACATTGGTTTGACTGCCAAAGAAATTGCTCTAAAAGTAAAGTCATTTTATTGTTAATGCTATGCAAATTGCTATGAAGAAAGTAGTAATTGAAGGGCTAATTTCATTGTTGTATCAACATGTGTGAACAAAAGAACGGTACAATTATCCTGCAAAATAAACGTGGAATGGAGTCAGTAACATGTATTTTGGGAGTGCGACATTTGACCAGGCAGGAAAAATGTGAAGTCTAGGGTTAAATCAATCATCTCCAGCAATTAAAAGTAAAGAAAATAAAACAAATGTGTGTTGCTCTTGAAATGAATTTGCCCCTGACTGCTTGTATTTTATCTTCTATTAAATCAAAGAAACAAAACAGCCTTTGTCTTCAGTGTTATCCCTTCATTTCTTCAGCCTCTGGCTGTAACCAGAATGGCTTTCCTAAGCAGTGCAACTACTTTGAGAGTTCATCTTATTCCGAATTTCCAAGGTTTAGGAAACAAATGATGAGATGTGCTGGAGAGGCTGTGGGCAAAGGAGAACACTGATATTCACAGAAAGTGAAAGTGCAAACTCCTGCCACCACTAGGGAAATCAATGGGAGGTTCCTAAAGCACTGGAAACACTTGATCTGCATGATCTGGTCATACCACTCTTAGGCATACACGTAAAACATTGTATATTGACAGAGATACTTGCCCTATTCACCAGGAAATGAAAGCAGTCTAGATGCACTTAACTGATGATTGGATAATGAAAATGTCATGTATTTACACAGTGAAATATTATTTAGCTCTTATGAAAAACAAAATTATGAAATCCGCAGTGAAATGGATAGTGGTAGAATCAGTCACTCTCAGAAAGAAAAATTCTACATTTTCCCTCACTTCTGAATGTCAGCTTTAAATCTGCAGATATATCTATTCAATTTGGAATACCAACAGAGGTCAACAATTTAGTAAGACTTTTGAAGGAAGGGGAATAGGATAAAATGATATAAAAGGTTTAAGGGGGAATAATGGAACAGAAACGGATTGGGTTGGAGTAGGGTATGGGGAAGGATGGAAAGAGAAAAGACTATGGAAAGAGATAACTAATACTAAAGACCTTTTGAAAAGGTACATGACAACACATTACTATAGAAGCTTACACACACACACACACACACACACACACACACACACGATGTTTTTCCTACAAAGGAAGAACAATATCCCAATCAGAAATTTCATGATAGTAAACAAAATTGTTTTTAGCTTTTGTAGAGTTAGTTGGGTAAATAATGGCTCACATAGACTTTTGAGGTATTGCTACTACACTTGGCTACCCTCCAGATCTTGACAGTAAGTCAAGAAAAGTCTTGAGTCACTGAAAATACAGAAATTATTTCACACTCACCTGGAAGCTTGATCTCTGATGGCTAGCTGCTGCCAGAAAGTGCTATGCACGTTGCCAAAGAAGAAAAGAAATTTACAACCTCACCCAACCGTGAACCCTCCAAGTTACAACATCAAATGACCTGGCAAGATATACCACTGGTGCAATTGTAGCACAAATGTCATGGTAGTGATCAACCACATTCTGTTTGGCTCTAAGACTCAATCCATGAGATTGAGCTCATATCTTCAACAGGGCATCTAGAAAGTATAGGACAAAAATCATAAAATCCTAACTTTAGAACATCCAAGTATTTGTATTACTGGCTAGAATTCAATTTGTAAATAAACGGGAAATGTGGGAGTTTTTAATCTCAAACTCCTCTGGCCAGTATACATGCCCAATTAAAAATATTTTTTTTCCAGAGTGGACTCACCAAAATCTACACTCTCTTTCACGTGGTACTCACGAATCTGAGTATTGTCATTGACTGAACATTTGATCATTGGTCTTAGAGATAGTGTAAGAAGCCATTTTTGCAAAATCAACAGCAGTGCTTGCAGCGTATATGATGAAACCAAGTTTTACACACTGAAGACCATGGCTTCTATCAGCATCTGAAGCCTGCCTGAGAAGGAGTAGAGAAGTCAGAAAAGGCCTCCTTTCCTTAATCTCCTTTAATGAAAGGTTTTGTTTCCATATTTTGGTGCAGCAACTGTTATTTAAAAAAAAAAAAAAGTACAGAACTATTGTCTTCGAAGCATGTTCTTTTTGGAAATATTGAATATATATAGTGCAAATGTAAGGGAAATTTTTCATAAGATAGAGCATAAATAGATTAGTAAATATATAAGATAGATAGATGATAGGCAGAAAGACAGAAAGATGATTGATAGATGATTGTAGCTAATAGACAAAATCGCAAAACTAGACTTATACAAAAAAAAAGCACAAAAAATTCTTAAACTGAAATGGATTTTTTCTGTCATCATGAAAAAAAATAAGAAGTAAAAAGGGACCATTGGCTACTTAGATGTTAATATTTGCCAATGAGGCCACATGGTCGCACAGTTTTGTAATGTACATTCCACAACATTAACCAATTTTGCTGTTTGTATGAACACTTTAAAATGTTAGGTTTATATTGGATTTATTTGAACAATTTCTGGTAAGTGTATTTCCACTGGATTTAGAAGTGGACTAGCAGATGTTTATGAAGACATCTATGTCACTATGTCTTTCTATTAATATGTCTGCCTACATCATTTCTTACTACTATTGTCGAAACTGTGTTTCTCATGTTGGCTACTAGATTTCCTGTTCTATTTTCAAATAGCCAACTTCAAATTAGTCATAATGTGATTTTTAATTTTAGTTTGTTATTTGGGCTACAATGTGTGTCATGTTCCTTGTCTTCTAATGAAACCGTATTCTCATTTATCCTTTGCTTATGTTACCTAAACAGTAAAATGTTTGAAAAAGTATTTCATTATCATTACGTAGGACAATTTATTTCAGAGACTTGTAAGGCTTTTTTTAAAGATTTATTTATTATATATACAGTGTTCTTCCTGCAAGCCTGCAGATCTCATTATAAATGGTTGTGAGCCATCATGTTGTTGCTGGGAATTGAACTTATGACCTCTGGAAGAGCAGCCAGTGCTCTTAAACTCTGGACCATCCCTCTAGCCCAACACTTGTAAGTTTTTTTTTTAAATCAGATTTTCTTTATTTCATACTTGAAAATATTTAGAAGTTTTAGTTTTTCCTGGTATTGTTAACATGTAACCTTATTTCACAGTGGTTTGCAAATGTGGCTTTTAAGTTCACTATTTGGGGGAAGTTTTATTATAGCTAAGTATATTTTGATTATAAATTTATGCTCAGATCATTTGATGAGCTAATTTAACTTATAAGAATATGTTTTTTTCTGGGAAAAGAGCATAACTGTGCATAACTAAATTTATTACCACAGTATATGTAACAAGGTTCTATCCTCCATAAAAGTGGTCATTTTGCATGAAAATAACGACTTGATTTGAAACAATTATCAGACATCTGAGAAACTTATGGCTTTTGGGAACCACATGGAAAAAAAAAGGAATTCAAATACATTTTAAATACTTAATATTATGCACATGTTTGAAAAGATGAGGGCTCACATAATAAAAAGTGAACTTTCACTGTTTTGCCGGAGTGAGCTTTTGCATGGCCTACCTTGCTGGCTTAATGAAGGAGGAACATTTTATAACCCAAATAGTGACTTACACCCACAGGCTAAGGCACAGACTCGAGAACTCAAACTCACCCACTTATTTGGCCTTATTTCTCATCCATGCCTAGGACATTACCTTTAACAAGTACCTTTCAAAACATCAGGGAAATGTTCAGTTAACCACTTTTAAATTTAATCTAGTCTAATCAGGGAAAAACTATTCAAACTGATAGGGAATTTCCCTCTAGACTGTCATTCTGAAAGTCCCTGTTGATTGGTAGCCTTTTTTTTTTTTTTTTTTTTTTTTTTTTTTTTTTTGTTCCTTTTTCTCTTTTCCTTTATCCTGACTACACAGAAAGAGTAGATGAAGAGAAAGTTCTGTAGTAAGGACTCTGCTCTGCATGGTGTTCTCAAAGGTAGTTTAGCTTCCAGCTACGAGCTGTGGTTTTTAATGTACCTGTGTTGGGAAATGGTCAGGGCTAATACCAGAATTTTATTAGAGGACTACTGTGGGTTTTTTAGGCATGCGAACAAAAGAGTAGTCTGTGTATGATCTCTACATTTCCCAGAATTTTATGTCCATGTCCTTCAGGATAAAGCGGAGGACATTTCAGAGAGCTTAGATATATATTTTTAAAGTCTTAAAAGAAAAAAACATTGAAATGATAATTAATCAAAGTACATATGAATGCTTTCAAGACATATTTGGTTTGCTCAGAGCACCCTAGAGACTATGTTTTTACAAGTTCAAATTATACCAGTAACTTATTTCCGGTAATTTTCTAGTTGTCATCTAATTTTCTTAACAGTTTTCTAATCACATATGCATGTGCATTCTGCCTATAACAATTAGACTGAACCTTACAGAGCTGAGTTTTATAAGCAAAAAAAGTAAAGTCAAACATCAGAGTTTTAATATGGCTAACATAATGAGAGAGAAGCTATATCTTTGAGAACCAGATCCTCGTGGCCTGCAGATGAGAAAGGAAGTTGGTGTTGTGCGATATTCAATGACACATGAACTCCAACTTGGCATTTGCATTAATCAAATAAAAGCAATCTTAGGTCAGGAGGCCGAGTTAGCAACTAGTTGACAGAAAGTCATCATAGAAAACAAGAAGGAGTCTGGAAGACAGATAAAGGGACACACAGGAAGTAGTAGGAAGGACCTTAGTGTATCATAGGTTTTTTTGTTTTGGCCGAGAGGAAGGAATCTCTCTTTTGGAGGTACCAGCAAACAGAGAAGATCTGTTGCTACTCAGCCTCTCTGATCCAGGAGTTTTCACCTCAGCCTTTGACTACCAAGTCTAGAGGATAAATAGAACAATAGAGACTTAATTTAAACCTACATATCAAGGATGTGGAAGAGATGAATGTTGAAATTTATAGAAACACAAAACCACAGGTGATGCCAGAAACAGTATGAGCACCATTTGGAAGTTGCAAAGTCATGTGAATATAAAAATTAACAGAAAGTGTTGTTGTGCAGATGAACCTAAGCAGATAATTACTAACTAGCAACTCAGGAAACAGATCACCACCAAACAGCAACATACTCAAGGGATTTTTGATGGGGAAGAACATACGAGGAAGCAAAGGGACCAGAGAAGCTTGTGCTCCAAGGGCTATGGTCTGACATTTTGTGTTCAGTGTGAGGCTCACATCAAAACAAGTGTACAGGGAGGCCTGGATTGAGGGTGTCAGAGTCCATGGTGCCCATTCTGATTTTTATTCCTATGGTGAGAATGCTCAAGGAAGTCAGAAAGGATGACAGTGCTGAGTAGCTCTGGTATCTAAGACATCTTAGAAGATGAAGCACTATCCATAGAAACTAACTCTCAAATCTACTTGGAAGTATATCTCATTGTTTTTGTTTGTATAAAAAAAATAAACAGAGAGGCCATGGACTCCTTCCTCAGAGACCTATCCCTTGAGGCCAGCATGTGTCAGCTTCTGGCATGTTCCTTCCAGATCTATCTTTTTGAAGAGGAAGAAAAGGTAGAGAGATCACCACGCAGGGTGTGTTCTCTGAAGACTAGACTGGGAAACCATCCTGACGGCATTACTCCACAGCAGAGGGAATGTAAAGACAAACAGCTCTCCTACAGTTATTGGACCCTAGAATTCCTAAGTTAAACATCACCCTGAAAGAGGACAATGAAGTCATTCCAGTTCTTATATTTTTCTTTTCATTCATTAGTTTATTTTTTATTAAATATCCTACTTTTTTATTTGTCTGTGAATCTGGGTGGGAACCTAAAATTGTGTAGTTTAGCTTTCCTAAATTATAAATCCTACACAATTTACTTAATCAATTATTTGTCTTGATAGTAGTAATACTTTGTTGATTTTTAAATTTATCAGAGTGTTACTTAAAGTATAGTGGCTAATCTCTTTGAGGTTGGACCATGGTATAGAAAGAGTCCATGTGACTCAATCGTGGCTTCATTAAAAAAAAAATCTGATGAACTTACAAATATCTCACAGGACAAACTTGCCATAATTAATACTATTCAGTGGCATTTATGTGCTATACTGAACTATACTGAATTTTTAGAAAATATTTATGCAAATAACAAACTAGCATGCTCTTAATTTATTGTGTAACTGTACAAGAAGATATCCACAATCATTCAAATGAACTCTTCCCCCAACCATATAGAAGGATGTGCTAACATGGGTGCCATGTAAAAGTTGGGCGTGGTAAAGATGTCTTTGCTATTTTGTCTTCAATAATACAGATATCTTTTATGCATTATAAGAAATGTAAGCACTAACTCCCACTAGTGTTTTATAATGTTTCAGTATCAGCCATGTTTTTAAGGTGTGACATTGTATAGTACACATCAGGCATAGTTCAATAGGCGATACACCAAATCTGGGGGTTCTCAACAACCCTGTATATGTATGAGTAGAATAGGCCACCACAAACATCTTACTGAAATAAGCCTACTGAGTCATTGGAGACTGAAAAAGATAATAGAATATAGCTCAGTTTCTCATTAGGACATTTTGAACTTTACATGTCTCTTACCAAGTGATTAATAAAAATGTGATAAATTTATATAACACTGAAATTGCAGAATAAGGGTAAATTCACAAATTATCAGGTTAAGAAGCAAAGAAAATGATGGACTTAGAGATTGGTGGATATTTATTCCAATGTATAAAAACAGGAGCTAGAAGAACCAACCAGGCCAGCACTTCTTGTCTAGGAATGAATGTCATGGAAAGTTAGATTTGGCTATGTAATAACTTGGGAAATTTTCTCATTCCCTACTTTGTCAGGATCAAATCTACCTGACATGGAATGTGCCATAGTATCCTGTCCCTCATGGTGTCTTTTGAGCATCAGATTAACAAAGATATAGGTCCCTTACAGAACAGAGTCCCAAAATCACAGGCCTCTATCAACAACATCTAATGGTATTGTCATAAATCAAATGTTGCTGATTTTAGACAGTTTCAATTGCTAATATTGAATTATTCCAAACAATGTCCTATGGTTAAAATAACAACGATTCATTCCAGAAATGTAAATCATTTGTTTGCTTTCAAAGTTAAATCAAGGGCCAGAAAGATGGCTGGCAGGTAAAGGTTTTCCCTCACAAACCTGATGACTGGAGATCCTTAGATTCCATAGGAGAAGAAAACCCAACCCTGAAGATGTCTTGTGACCTCCTTTAGAATTCCATGTACTTGCCTAAACATGAGTACACTTACCTACACACACACACACACACACACACACACACACACACACACACACAAATAATACTTGATAATTCAAAATAAAAAAGGCTGGAGTTATAGCTTACTAGTGTAGTGTCTAGTACGCAAAGTCTGGTTTGAAAACAACAATAAAAATATAATAATTAATTGTATAATTAGCTATGAAAATATGTAAATGATTGAACTTTAACTAGTTTTGTTTGAAATCAAATATCATCATATCCTTGTACCTTTGCTTTGGTGAATTATCTAGGCAGCCTGAGCCAGGAGTCAGATACGACCACAATATTTAGATTTCTATTAATTTGTCAAGAATATGATTCGATTAGTAGGAGCACTTATTTCCTCATGTCATGAGGGATTAAGTGAGGCACTTCACATAAAGCACTGAGAACACAGTCTGCATACATTAAACTCCAAATAAAGAATTGCTTTTATTATTCCCAGCATCTTGAGTAATGAATGACTCAACATATTATGGTTTGTTAGTGTTTATAATGTTGCCCTGCCATATAATAAGCTATTCAACATGTACATTTCTTAAGCATAATCCTAGGTTAAAAAAATAATGATAATTAAATTGACAATGCAAGTATAGTCAATAGGAGTATCATTTTACAGAACCCTATTGCTTCAAGGAATCAAGAATCCCACCCCGAAGTGTTTATATGAGAATAAACAAAACTGTTATCTCATAAACTGAGTCTGGAGGGAAGGTCCCATTCAAAGCAGTAGTCTGTAAAGACTTGGTGACTCATCACAGTGCACGCCCATTTTGTCATCTAAGCCTCCCCCAACATAGCTCCTTAAAGAATGTCCCATGTGTCATGCCCAAGTGCACCAGCATCCAGAGGCTAGAAAAGACCTTATCCCAGCCACTGTTTCTTGGGATACACAGACCTTTTAATGCTTTGCTTTGCATATAATTTTGCTCAAATCACCCACTGCAGAAACAAAGATGCCCAACCAGCTAGAATAATGAACAGCTAATGCTAACATCAGTAATAGACCTTGTCATACTCTAATAGTATCATTCACAGGATAAGAAACTCCCATATTTCCGTATCTATGTATTCTCACCAGAGTGGTACATTTGTTAAATTGATAAACTACCATTGGCATCCTGATATCACTCAAATGTACACTTGACATTGAGTTCACTCTTGGTGTTGGGTGATGTATGAGGCAGGGAAATGTATAAATATATACACCCGCCACAATAGTTATACAGAAGAGTATTCTACCACCCTTGCAACCTTCTATGTTCACCCTCTCTTTTCTTCCCTCTATTGGTGAGAAACCAGGGTTGATTTTGTTTTCTGCAGCTTTACTCCCTATAGAATGGCATATAATTAGATCCTACAGTATAGTCTCTGCCAATTAGCTTCGTACTGTGTGAAGAATCTCCCAATATGTCTTTTCATGGCTAGAATACGAATTTCTTTTTTAATCACTAAAGAATAACGATTCATTCTTTGGTTTGTGTTCCAAATCACTTACAAGCAATGCCTTGATTGCTAGTGAAGTTCATTATTAGGAGTAATTGCCCATAATATATGAATATATATTTTCATTACATTTGCTGTCATATTATATAATATATATGTGTATATGTACATATATACACATATATATTATATAATGTGTGTGGGTGTTTCTATGTACATGTTCAAGTGCATACAGATGAATGCATGTGTTTGCAGGTGTATATGTGTTAGATACGTACAGATGTATGTGTGTGTCTGCAAGTGTATATATGTTAGATATCACAGGATATTCTCAGTTGTCGTCCTCAGGAATTCTCCCACATCCCATTGGCCTGGAGCTCACTAATCATGTCAGCCAGGCCCGTCAGAGATCCCTGGAGATCCTTCTATCTACACTTCTCGAAATATGATCCCCCCAAACATAAACAAAAACAGACAACCAACAAACACCAACCCCAAAAAAAATGTAAAACAGGCCAACAGCCATCCACTATTCTTACGTGTCCCACAAGCTGTCACTTCCTCTTCTTCCATGGCAGAATTTGGTATTGTCAAATGTCCTAGGTTCTTATTATTCTAAGGGTACAGTAATGTTTAACTATTTTAGGATTCTTCATGCTGTTTTAAATTAGCTAAACTAAAGACACTAATCTAAAGTAGGCTTTTTCTTTAAAGGTTTCCCATAAACAGCATTAGCAATTTCAGTGTTCATTCTGCACAAGAAATGTTTGAAACACACAAAAGGATTTTAGTTGGCTTAAAACCTAAAGCACTATCCTGCACTTATTAACATAATTTCATGTGCAGTGCCTTTTCTAAATTGTAATTCAATGAAGGTCTGAAATGCCTCATAAAACAATTCAATTATGACACACACACATACCCATGAAATGGAGACATTTCCATTAGAAGGAGTCTAATTTTTTGAAAGAAACTTCTTAACGTATTTTTCAAATACATTCTTAAGACTGATGATTGGTTTTGAGAAACCTGCTAATCCCATGCTTGGGATACTTGCATAGCACCAAGTAAGTACCAGGGGCCTCACAAGCTAATGTTCACTGATACGACAACACATGAGTAAAACATCGATATTCCTATTTGTCCCACGGAGAAGAGAAAAATGACCCTCGGTAGCCCAACTTAGAACAGGAACTAAACTCCATGTCCTGTTAATCCTTCAGCAAGCTTCCACCTACTCTATTTCTCAGTGGGTCAGCCTAAGTTCCATGTAGCTTTCAATGGTTATGCTGGGATATATAATTTTGCTTGATTATAAAATAAAATGAGAAAGATTAGTGTTGATTTATTAAGCCATGTTGATCGCCCAATTCTGAAAAGTGAAGAAAAATGTGCTAAATATATAGTTAGTAAGAGAAAAAAAAAAAAAAACAGAACTTGGAGTCCCTTAGGAATGTGAAGTTAGTCATCCACGTGGAATATTTTTTCCATTTGATGAGTAATTGTGATATATTCAGTAGAGGTCTGGCATCATTGTTCTTTGTAACATATAATTATTACCCTGGTGTTTTGTCACTTCATAAACCAGTTTCCTTATATTTTAGTATAAAATCCCTATTTTCAACCCTTAAGAGGTTCAGGAAGCAAAGACACAGAATAGAGAGAAAGGAATGGATTATAGGCATTCATTTATTAAGTCTTGAGGGAAGAAGAAATTACATTTTGACAAGAACCCAAGTTTAGGACAAGTTACTGAACAGCTATGCATCTTGATATATTTATCTGCAAAATGGGTGTGCTGTAGGCTGAATTACCATATGGACACTCCCAACTCTTCCCCCAGATTATACATTGAGAATGAGCCTTTTTAAAAAATGTAACAAGGTTTAAATAGGTAATATAAGAGGGCCGTTAACCATTTTCATTGATGCCCTTACAGCAAAAGATCAAGAACAAGAGGAACTAAGGGGTCGACCTCATACACAGGAGTGAGAAGAGATGTTTTAACAAATTGGCTTTGACAAGTCAAAAATCTTTCAGGCAGAGAACCGTACTCTGAAGTTGACACAGTCTGTCTGCCTATCATTGTTTGTTTGTTGGGACGTTGTATTGTGTATCTCTGGCTGGCCTGGAAGTCACTGTGTAGCTGAGAATAACCTTGAACGATTGACCTTCCTACATCCACCTCCCAACTGTAGAGATTGTGGACTGGGCCACCATGCAGAGTTTTTTATGGAACTAAGAATAAAATGTGAGACTTTATTTATGATACACAAACACTCTATCAAGTAACCACATTCACAACTTGCTTTTTAAAACTGAGACAGACTTACCATATAGTAGACATCGGGCACACAGTCAAGATCAAAGCCAAGTTGGCCTCAGACTTGCCATACTCCGACTTGAGCCTTCTGAGTGCAGAGAGTACACCCAACTCTGTGATGCAGTGCTGAAGGAGAATTTCCGTGCTGAAGTCAGGCCAGGATGATGCATTTGCCAGGCATCCCTTGAAAACAAGAGGATGTTTGCAGAGTTAGGGCAGAGGACTGCCTTTATACTGCAACAACCATTTCCTTGGCCAGATGTCATCGTCTTTACATTTGCAAACAAAAAGCCATCAAACAAATGCAGCTTCACAAGTAAAGAATTTTGCTAATATTGGGTAACATCATAAATATATAATTGAAGCAGAATGGAAATTCTCTGATTGGGTTTTATTTAATCTTTCACAAAAAAAGAACCCTCTGAACCTTTGTGTATGTGTTTGTCTGTATGATTCACTTTGTTTTATTGTAACCACACACAGAAAGCTTAACACCAGAATTATACCACTCTGTGGCTGAAAATATTGTTCCTATTTCCATAACGCATTGCATACTCAATGCCACTAGCCTTAGCGGCCAGATGACTTCTTCAACCCTACATCTGTGTTTGGCTAATCTTGCCTCTACCCACCAGTTCACATGGCCTTTTATGAAGCTCACTGGAACCATGAATCTGCCTGTGATATTATTTCCTGTCACACAATGTACACTTTGCTGTCCTCTTGACACTTTGCATGGGACAAGTAATATTTCCTGGCGTTGTGGTTTGCTATGTGTACCAAACAACCCGCCCATAGAATACCTGAATAACACAAAGCATGTTTCAAGTGACAATGCCATATTTTCATTAAATAACCTCACAGTATAGGTAATACACTGTGATGTATTTTGTTTTAGGATGAGATAATGGAAAGCAGAGTTTAAAACGATTTGCTCAAACTCATCAGTCTGAGGAATGGCTCCAACTTTATGATCAAATCAAAAGCTTCTATGCTATACCCTAAAAACATTCCTGAGCTCCCTGTCATTAAGATAAGGCACTGACACTCTCTACACTATTTCTGCAATTACTTGTGAGATAAATGCCCACAACAGACATGCATTCTTTTGTGATACATAATTTTATGCATCTATTGACGAGGCAATGGGACTCTGGTCAAACATCAATTTAGACATTGTAGTGAGTGAGCTTACATATAAATGTGATTCATGCTTACATTTATTTAAAAAAAAAACACTATTATTGTTGGTGGTTCTCCTAGTGGGTATATGAGTGTGTGTTGTAATGAATGTGTGAGAGTGTAGACATATGAATGAAGGCCATCAAAGGGAGGCATTTTGAAGGAGATTCTCACCTACCACCAAATTGAAACATTGTTTCTTGTTTCTGCTGTGCTGCAAATTCCAGACTAAATGGTCTGTAATCATATTTAAACCCTGAACCATCTTGCAGACTGCACTCCTATGGTTTTAAGCAAAATAATAATAATGATTATTATTATTATTTCTGTGTTACACCGTAAGCATTATTCGTTGTGTAGAAACACCTCAATAGTAAAAGAACTTCTTGGTTAGCAAGATGTTCAGCATCAGTTGCAGCTTTCAGACTGCTGGCTGCTTCACTGAGTTCGGACTCCACACCATGTGAAAAGCCAAGTCAAGGAGCACACAAACACCAAAAGGAAGAATACCAAGGGACTCAGACTGTCAGGGGAGCAAAGCATAGAATCTTGGTTCTCGGCCATATTATACTGTTACAGCTTTGATTACAAAAATGCATAGTGTATGAGACACCAATCTGTAATGCTTGGCTTCTTCTTACTATACAAAGGTCAACTTTTTATTTAGAAGCGATCTTATTTTACATACTAATACTCCCCATTCCCTCTCCCTTCCATCCTCCCATGTCCCCCACTGACCCCACCCAGCCTACCTCTCACCCACTCCCAAAGAATAGTGAGGCATAGGCCCTCCCCCATGTATCTGGGCTGAAATAGTATCCCTTCATAGGGAATGGGCTCCCAAAGTTCATTTGTGCACTAGGAATAAATACTGGTTCCACTGTTAGAGGGTCTACAGACTGCCGGGGGCACCCACATTCAGAGGGCTTGGTCTGGTTCAATACAGCTTTACGACTGGGGTCCCTGTGCTCTCACTAGGTCAGGCCAGCTGTTTCTGTAGGTTTCTCCAACAAGGTCTTAACTGCTTTGCTCATTTCCCCTCCCTCTCAACAACTGAATTTCAGGAGTTCGGCTCAGTGCTTAACTCAGTTGCTGGATGAAGGCTCTAGGATGGCAATTAAGATAGTCACCAATCTCATAATGGGGGAAGAGTATCAAAAGCAGCCTCCCCATTACTGCCTAGATTCTTAGTTGGGGTCATCTTCATGGATCTCTAAGCATTTCCCTAGTGCCAGATTTCTCTTTAAACCTATGCTGGCTCCCTCTTCTAAGGTATCTGTTTTCTTGCTCTCCCCTATCCCTCCCATGACTCATTCTTCCTGATCCCTCTTGTTTTCCTCCTCCCTTTTCTTCTCCCCTTCTCTTTTCCTACCTTCCTCCCTCCTTTCTCCCCCGCCATGCTCTCATTTTTTTAGGAGTTCTTGTCCCTTTCCCCTTCTTCAGATGACCATATATTTCTACCTTAGGGTCCCCATTGTTTTCTAGTTTCTCTGGTGGTATAGATTGTAGGGTGGTAGGCTGGTGATCCTTTGCTCTATGTCTAATATCCATATATGAGTGAGTACATGCTGTGCTTGTTTTTTTCTGTGGTTGGGTTACCTCATTCAGGATGGTTTCTTCCAGTTCCATTCATTTGCCTGTGACTTCATGATTTCATTGTTTTTTCTTTCCTTCTTTTCATCTCAGTCATATTCCATTGTGTACACGTACCATATCTTCTCCATCTATTCTTTGGTTGAGGGCCATCTAGGTTGATTCCAGGTTCTGGCTATTACAATCTTTGAGTTTTGATTCCTACTTTGTGCTAGGCAAGTGTTCCACAGTCAGCAACCTCTGTGCAGGGTTCTGCAGACATATATACACATGTGTGTGCACTCACATGTGGGATGCATGCATGGCCACCTGCACACTGGTAAGCACACATACGCATGCTTACAATGGAAAGTTTCTACGAAGTCAAAATTGAGAATGAAATCCATGGGCAGTGACTTACAATGACTCAAATATGCCAAATACAGACTTTCTGAAAAGTATAAAAGTTGTTTTTACGTTAGCACAAAGTTAACTTCCAGAGTTGATGCCTTGTGCATTAAGGAGACTTTGCAGAGAAGTCACTGTGGGGGGGAGGGGGGGTAATGTATGTAGTTTAGTAACTCCACAGATGGCAATGAAAATCTCTGTGTTCTTTCCATGTTTGTACCAGATACCTACTTGACTAATACCTAAGTATTGAGTACCTAATTTGTTCAATGTATAGATGAATTTTCCAAAGTCCCTCTGCTCAAGTTAAGCAGTTAATTGATCAACTGCAACTCAATATATAAATAATCTCAGAAATCTTATCCCAAAGATAACAAAGCAGCAGGACCAACGGTAACAGAAAGGCGAGTTCTAGCAAATGTTCAAAGAAGTGTTCACTCTCATAATATGTCTTAGAGAGTAGCAAACAGATTTATCTTTAATATCTGAATGGATACCATTTCCCTCTAATAATAAAGTTAAAGGCTTAAAAGATAAAAAAAACTCATAATTAGCATGTGTTTTCTATCTTGAAGTTATGTTTTTACATATTTCTCGTCCCAAGCAATGTCTGACACATGATTATCATCCTCCACAATCACTGCGTCAATGTCATAAATGCAAGCATGTATAGAGGGAAAAAATGTAATAGCCTTAAGGAGCTTACTGAAATTCTCAGCCACAAAGAGACAAATAAATGACATCGGTGCCTCTTTTCAAGCTATCTGCTTCAAATCTAGACAATGGGTTCCGCACAATTCCAGTTTATGGAATAGCTGTGGATGGCAATAAATCCCCTTCTCCCTTATGTAAACTATAGTCTATGGTAAAATGATAAGTAGGGGAACTTTTTTAAATGTCCCTGTAGTCATTTGAAAATTTATACTTGAGTATTATAGATCAAACACTTATTAAATATTATTATTTATTAGATGATAGTTGACTTTTTGTCTGTCAAAATGCATGAAGTTGTATGTAGGAATAAAATTATATGTAAGTACAGTTGTCATCCTATATAACATAAAGCTAAATATATCTAAACTATACAACAACTTTTTAATTATTTCTTTTAACTTTTGAGATTATAATATAATTACATAATTTCCTCCATTTTCTTCCCATTTTTCTAACCCTCTCATAAATTGCTCCTTGCTCTCTTTAATAATCATGGCCATTTTCTTCAGTAATTGTTGTACGTGAATTTATGCTTGGTATATATGTATGCCTATATAGAGATGTATTCCTAAATACACCTCATTCAGCCAGTATAATGTTACTTGTATGTGTTTCCAGATCCATTTGACATTAAATAGCCAATTGGTGTGCTATTTCCTGGGGAAGAATGTTTCTTCTACTTCCAGCATTCCTCTTTTACTCTGTGTGTGTGTGTGTGTGTGTGTGTGTGTGTGTGTGTGTGTGTGGTGTGTGTGCGTGTGTGCATGCATGTGTATGTGTGAGTGTGTGTGAGAGTGTGTGAGTGTGTGTGTGTGTGAGTGTGTGAGTGTGTGAGAGAGTGTGTGTGACTGTGTGCATGTGTGTGCGTGTGTGTGAGTATGTGTGTGAGTGTGTGTGAGTGTGTGTGTGAGTGTGTGAGAGAGTGTGTGTGACTGTGTGCATGTGTGTGCGTGTGTGTGAGTATGTGTGTGAGTGTGTGTGAGTGTGTGTGTGAGTGTGTGAGAGAATGTGTGAGTGTGAGTGAGTGTGTGTGTGTGTGTGTGTGTAGGGCCTGAGCCCCATGGGCTTTTCCTATCATTGGGGGAAACTATAACCACCAATTTCCTAAAACAGAGTAATTCACAGCTACATCTTACATATTTGTTCTTACATCCACAGAGAAGGGTAGTCCTCTTCAAAACGACGTCTCCATGCAGCAGAGTGAGACCATTACAAAAAGACACAGCTTATCAAGACACTGAGTTATAGATTCCAGTCCCCAGTGAATGTTATCCACAAAACACTGCCAAGCCTCAAGCTCAGGGATCATTGTGAAAGCGGGAAAGGAACTATTGTCAGAGCCGAGGAAGAGGGAGTTTGCTTTAAGATTATGTCTCTCAGGAGCATCAGAAACTACACCCATGTATTCTTACGAACATGGCTACCCAAACATGAGGCAAGCAAAGAAAAGAACGATATCATTTTTTTTCTTATTTCATTTTCCTGGTGCCTGTTCGAAAGCACTCAATGGCTGATTGACTACCTAGCTACTGTTTTGTAATGTTTATTCTGAGACATGGTCTCACTGAGTTCCCCGGTGTCTTGGTTAGAGTTTCTATTGCTGTGAAGAGACAAAAAACGATTCACTGGGGTTGCTCACTCAGTTTTAGAAGTTCAGTCCATTATCAACATCGTGACAGGTTGCATAGTGCTGTGCAGGCAGATGTGGTGCTGGAGAAGTAGAGGAGATTTTTACAGGCAACAGGAAGTGACTGAGACACTCGGTGGTATCCTAAGCAGGAGAAACTTCAAATCCTGGCCCCACAGTGGCAGACTTCCTCCAACAAGTCAATACCCACTGCAAAAAGCTATGCCTTCTAATAGCGCCACTCCCTACGAGATTATAGGGGCCAATTACATTCAGACTATCACACCTGGATAGATCTTGGTCCTTCTGACTCAGATTTCTGAGAAACCGTGATTTCTGGACCGATTCTATCACCTTAAGACATTTTACGTGGTGAGCTGTGCATAATACTGATTTTAGAAGACTTAGGTGAGCAGGGCTCTAGTAATCTAACTTATCGCTAGACATCCAATGCCAGCACAAGGCTGAGCATCCAACTCCAGTGCACAGCTGGAAATGCAATGTCAGGGCACAGCTTGGCATCCAGCTCCAGTACACAGCTCTTTCTTCATGAAACTATTCAAAGGATTCAGGTGCCCTGGAAAGATTTATAGCAACTTACTGACAGTTGCAATCAGGGAAACATGTGTACTATGCCAAAGAGCATATTAGAATAATAAACACAAAACGTTATTAAATAAAATGGGATGTTAATACACTGTTTTTCATGGTCTTTTTTTTTTTTTAATAATTTTAACTAAAAGGTTTATTAGGGATACCCAGTAATAAAGTGCTAATATGGGCATCTGCTCAACGTTTAGCTGGTAACTAGGCACATAAAATTTTAATCTGCAGTTTCTTCAGTATTTAAGACTGCATTGCTATCAACATATTTTTCATAAAGAAAGTCATGCACTACTGTCAGCTATATTTATTACACAGAGGAACATTTTAATATAATAATGCAGATGCCTTCATTCTATAAACCCCAGTGGTACTTAAAGCTGGGATCTTATTACTTGTGCCGAGGGCCAGGCAAAGCTATAAACCCACTAAATTCTAACTGAGCTCCTGTGGTTGAATTGTGCGCATTTGAGTTGTAAATTACAATATAAAGTAATCAAATATGTATAAAAAATGGTAGTCAAGGAAGCAGTTTACTGGATTCATAAGATTTCATAAGAAATAAGGGGAAAAAGTTTATAAACATCAATGCATTGCTCTGGGTTTATGAAATTCCCTTCCCGAATATGACAACACTTTTCTAATAACTTAAGGAGCTGCCTGTCAATCAGCAGTGCCTGCATTGTGCTCTCCCCTCACAGCGTCTCCTTTATTCATTGCTTATTTCCAAAACAATCGTATTAGCTACGCTGCTAACCTCCTGTATACTCAAAATGACCAAAGACTCCCCGTAGCATTATTAGAAAGATATTAAAACCATTACGAAGGATTCTCTGATGACATTTTGTAACACGGAGAGCATTTAAAACATCAGTTGCAAAACAACAGATTTAAAAGATGGGAAAGCATTTTGCTTCCAGCTAGAATAAAATAAAAAACCAGCTGAAATAAACAACCCAGAAACACAGAAACTTGTATATGTGACTACATGCTGATAAATATGAAACTAGATAAGCTTGTTTTGTCCTAATATATTGCTAGTCCTTACACATCAGAAAATATTAAGTTATTTTAAATGTTGCATTAATTCTGAACCCTAAGTCTACATCAACATAGCAACAAAGAAAATCACTTTTTCCTCGGGAGTTTTAGCAATTGTGCTAGGAAATGTAATTTCTGGAATGGCCAATTAAGGAAAATGTATTCCTCCTTATCACTAAAATAAGCATGAGCAAAAGAACATGGGAAATCCCATAATGGTGTAGACTGTCTCCAACCATCCTTATAAAACTTAAATTTTCTGTGTGTCATATCTTCCAGGGTATCTCTGTTTCTAACTATTTGAAATACTTATGATTGTATGAAAGGGTCTATGCCACCAGTCAGTCTGTAAGAGAATAACAACTCCTTAAAAAATGGCTTTGGGGATCTTGGCCATGGGAATTTCTCTGAGATCTGTTTATTTACAAAATAAAGATAATAGTATTAAGCTAAATGGATTGCTGGAAGGGAAATGATTTTTACATAAAGACATAAGCATCTGAGTGGGTTATAATCATTATATAATTTTATATAACCAGTTCTATATTTAATAATTTTTTTAAAATTATGTTATTGTGATGGTGAAGAGAAAACTGTAAAATGAATTTAGCAAAATGTCAATGGAGACTGCATGTGGCTGTGTTTCTTTTCCTGGTTCCTCTAGTATTTACAAATTTTCAATAAAAACATACAATATATAATCAGAAAAAAAGTTTTAAAAGCAGTTAGGGATCAATAGTTTGTGGTTTACATTCTTGTCTATAAAATATAAACTCATGAATTTTGCATCATAAGTGGATTCCAGTAAAGGACAATTTTCTTGTGCTTTTTATCTGGAAGTGCATCTTGAGTATCTATCCATTTCTAACAGAACTCCTCATATAGGAGATGGTTTTGGTGCATTTTTAGGTAAAACTCTATGAAGATAACTGCAAGCACCTTGTACAGCAACCATGTACATAGAGAGCTCTCTGTCATTTCCTGCTTAGAGATCACTTATTTACCAAGGTTTTAGTGGTCTGAATATTACAACTGATATTCGAACATATGGTGTGTAAACCACGGCCTGTGATTTCAGCACTAGCACTACAGAGTATTTCTGAGTTGTAAATGCCGTGCATCACTACAAGTTTTCACTACGGCAGAACAAACCTGTCTTTCCAGTCACAAAAGGGCTTTTAACCAGGGAAAGTGCTAGATCTTGACAATAGCTCCATGGGCAATAGTGTCATCCATTTGTGTTAAGATACATCTCAGTTAAATGAGACATTCTACAGAATGTTATATCCACCCAGCAGTGTGTGTGTGTGTGTGTGTGTGTGTGTGTGTGTGTGTGTGTGTGTGTACGTGTCTGTGATGAACAACATAATTGAGAAGCAAAAATTATTAAAATCCCAGAAACAACTCTTAAGTCGGGGAACTTGAAGAACAGTAATAGCTATCACAAGCTGTAAGTGTCACAACAAAATATTTGTTGTGTCTTGAGTGAGATGTCCTATGTAAATCCAGGCATTTGAATACTGGGTACCGAGTTGGGTGGGTATTAAGAGGTGTGTCCTTGCTAGAGGCACCAGGACATTGCAGTGAGCTTTGGAGTTTCAAAACTGTGTATTACATCCAATGGCCTCTCTGTTTCCCTCTTGCTGTTTAAGATGAGATCGCAGATGCATTCCACCGATTCGCCACCTGCTATCAACACTCCACCATCATGGACTCTAGCCCTGTGGAACCTTAATCCCAAACTAAACACTTAACTGCTATGAGTTGTTACCTTAGTCATGGTGTTTCCTCACATCAATGGCAAAGTAACTAAGACAAAGGCAGGTACAGGGAAATGAATGAGCTAATTGTTGCTCTGAAGAAGCTGACAGTGTGAATATTTTGAAGAAATATAAAAGACTCGGACCTTGACAGAGGAAAGCAGTTGAATACTGTAACTGGGGCTTAATGGGCCATTCTAGTAGGAATGGCATTCCAGTAGGTGCTTGAAAGACAATCCTGAGAGCAATGGACTGTAGAGATCCAGCTCAGGAGGTTCCAGAGGGGAACAATATAAGCAACTCAACTAGAAAGAGTACTTGAGATACTTTGTCAAGAAATGATTGTGGCTGCCTTCTATCTAGATCCTAAGAGCTTACTTACTTGAAGCTAAATTTTAAAATAATGAACTAATTTCTTTGGTGGAGGAAATTGTGTGTGTGTGTGTATTACTTTTTCTTATTTTACATATCGATTCCAGTTCCCTTTCCCTGCCTCCCATGCTCCCCAACCCCCTCCCCATCCCATCCCACCCCTCACTCAACAGGGAGGGTGATGACTTCCAGGAGGAATCATCAAAATATGCCAAGTCTTGGAATAGGAACTAGGCCCTCCCTCCTGCCTTTAGGCTAATGGAGTGTCTCTCCATGGAGAATGTGCTCCCAAAGTCCTTTTGTGCACCAGGGATACTTCCTGGATTCACTGTCAGAGTCCTTAGACTGCCCAGGCCTTCTAACTGAGACCCATGTACAGGGGGTCTGAGTTGGTCCAATGCTGGTTTCCTAGCTATCAGTCTGGGGGGGGGGGTTCATAATCTCCCCCTTGTTCAGGTCAGCTGTCTCTGTGGGTTTCTGTAGCCTGGTCTTGACCCAATTTTCTTATCACTCCTTCCTCTCTGCAACTGGATTCCAGGAGTTTTGCTAGGTGTTTAGCTCTGGGTGTCTGCTTCTGTTTCCATCAGCTAATAGATGAAGGCTCTATGATGGCATATAAGTTAGTTATCAATCTCATTATCAGGGAAGGGCATTTAAGGTAGCCTTTCCACTGTTGCTCAGATTGTTAGTTGGGATCATCCTTGTAGGTCTCTGGACATTTCTCTAGAGTGAGTTTTCTTTTCAAACCTATAATGGCTCCCTCTATTATGGTATCTCTCTTTTATTTATTTATTTATTTTGCTCTATTCATCCCCTGACTCAATTTTCCCAGTCCCACAAGTTCTCCTCTCCTCCCCTTCTCTTTCTCCCAACTCCCTCTCCACTCACTGTCCCCACCCACCCACTCCCAAAGGAGCTCTTGTCCCTTTCCCCTTCTGTGAGGGACTTTATATGAATCTCTTAGGTTCCTCCTTGTATCCTAGTTTCTCTGGTGGTGTGAATTATAGGCTGGTGGTCCTTTGTTCTATGTCTAAAATCCATATGTGAGTGAGGACATTTTAAGCCTAATATTAATTCTGTCATGTAGGTATTAGCAATCACGTGGATCTTTAATGAAAAGGAACAAGAGTGGCAGGAAGAAGTCTAAGGGTACACTCTGGATAAGCAAAGAACAGTAGCTAGTTTAAAGTTATAGCCAAAGCCTGTGCTGGAGGAGCTGCTGTAATTGACAAGGAGATTAACACCATTACAGGGAGGTCAAATCTGCACTGTATTAGTGGGAAGTCTGTTGTCTTAATTAGGGTTTCTATTACTGTAGCAAAGCAGCATAACCAAAAGGTAGTTTGGTGAGGAAAGGGTTTGTTTGGTTTAGCCTTCAGATGGAAGAAGTCAGAAAAGAAACTCAAACTGGGCTGGAAACTTGAGGCCATGGAGGGTGTTTGCTTCCATGGCTCGCCCAGCCTGCTATCTTGTCTAACCCAGGACCACCAGCCTAGGGATGGCCCCACACACCATGGGCTTGGCCCTCCCCCCTCACTAATCACTAATTGAGAAAATGCCTTACACCTGGATCCAATGCAAGCATTCCCTCAACTGAGGTTTCTTCCTCTCTGATGACTCCAGCTTGTGTCAAGCTCACATTGAAAACTATCCAGGCCAGGTGTCCTTAGGTAACCTGCCACCCAGACGTGTTTCCAACTAATGAAAGCAAAGAGACCTAAGGAACTCTCTGCTCCTGAAAAGCAATGCCAAACAAAATTGCTGCAACCCTGATTCTACGGGGCCACGTTCAGTCCTAAGCTTGCAGCTGAACTTGGAAGTGTTTTCCATGTGCTACTAGCTTTCAAGTCATAAAGCATCCAAGGATAAAGTGGTCATGGGATCTTCCTCCAAAGTTATGAGAGCTTCTAAGGCTAGGCAACGTGTTGCGGCAGGCCAGTCTCTGTATGGAAGCCCGGAGAGGACAAGCGGCACTGAGAGGCCCTTGCGTGAGGCTGTGAAAGTAATCTTGAGTTGCACTGAAGATCCCAAGATGTAGTGATGTCTTATTGGTGAGATATCTGCCAAGGAGAGCAGCCTACAAAGACTGGAGGCGGCCCAAGAGCGGGAAGCATGTTTCTCTCAACAAAGCTGGAGAGGAAGGTACATCTAACCCCTTTGACACTGGACACAGAGCTACAGGATTAGGGGTTTGCCCCACCATGCTTGAGTCTTGCTTTGTTTCACTAGTTCCTTACTAAAAGGTGATACCCACTTTTGAAATGATAATATAAATTCTGTGCCATAGTATGTGGAAGTATATAATGGTGTTGTTTTATTTGTTGGGTTTTTTTGTTTTTTCATTTTACATGATAGTAAATTCAAGAGATTGCCTTCAGTCTCCAAAGAGACCTTGTTTAGGCAATCTTGAGCAAACACTCAATAGATGTGCTAACATAGGAGGGGGATATCTCATCCCTAAACAAAGACTGCTAAGAATTGGAGATACAGTTCCTCAATGAAGACTCAAATAGTCCATCCTACAATCACAGATACACAAGTAACATTATATAGACTCATCGGGTGGTATTGACCTATGCATGACTTTTGTATGAATATATAATTAAAAACAGAGGCAATTGATCTGCAAGAGCACAAGCAGTGTTCGTGAAACAGACTGGATAGAGGATAGAGAAGGGGTAAACGATGTGATTATATTTTAATTTCAGAAACAAAAAATATATATATTTGAAAGGACACTTTGAGCTGTTAAATAGTATTGAGATTGAAAGAGGAAGGGGACTTTGGGGGTCAGGATAAATACATACAAGATATAGCCATGTGGGGGCCAAGGGACGGAATGTGGTGTTTTGAATGAGCCGTTCACCATAAATCTCAGGCATTTGAATATTTGGTCCCCATATGTAGCTCTCTCTTAGGAGGCTTCATGGCTAGGGGGTGAGATATTGCTAGAAGTGTGTCACAATGGGAGGGATGACAGACAGCACCACTTCAGGATCCTGATGCTGGCATTCTCATTGGTCTGCACTTGGTATGGAAGACTAGGAGTTTTCTCTTAAAGGAATCAGAATCAGAAAAATTTAGAAAGCTTTAATGATATAAGACTGATCAAAGTCCTCTTCCAATGAGTGAATTGTGGGAGGCCAGGTCTATAAAAAGAGAAAGGATGAGTATGTACTAAGGAAAAGAATAATTAATTAAAAAGTGCAGGGATGGATTTTCATTTAAAAAAATTGATGGTATGTGAGCCATATTATGAAGCAAATACACATAAATATATTTATATATACATACACATATGTGTATCTTATTATACAAATTGTGCTTTTATTTTACACAAATATATACTACATAATACAACAATATAGCACATATTTATTTACTTATATGTGAGCACAAACAACATGGAAACAGAAAACAGAAAGTGCTTTACCTAGGTCTGGTAAGCAGCAATTAGGAAACGATGTGTGCATGACTCATGATAAACAGAACTGCATAGGGAAGCCATAAAATGAGAGATAACTGGAAATTCAACATTGGCTGAGACACTTCAGTTGTGAGGAAATAAAACTAAAGAGCTGGAGATTGAAATTCAAACAGAGAACTTGTAGTCTCAGAAACTTGTTCAAGTGGAGCATACTCGGGTGATGATTAGGAAGCAGAGTGTGGGGGAAGTGGATTGAGATAGACATGTCTGCCTCAAAGGAGAAAGCCATAACGAGGTTGGCCCAGACAGTTCATTTTTTTTGCTTGTCCATAAAACAGCAGCTATCACTTCACTCATGCTAGTGTGGGGAAGCTGTTATTTTGGGTAAACTCTAGATTTTTTATATGCCTTTATTCAGAAGCAAAACTTTGTTAAGGGGCAGGGATGATATCTTAGTGCTTCCTGAAATAAAAATAGTAAACTTATAGAAGTGAAAATAATGGCCTGAGTTTAGAAGAGCCAAACAAGACAAATCAAATGCTTGAACCTGGCAATTTGACTTTAAAATGCTATACACTTTTAAACATTAATGCATACAACATACATTTTAGGTAAACCTTCAGGAAAATGCTTGGGAAAGCAGGCATGAAACAATTGGGCCGTTTTACCTGTGTTTGCAAACTCCGAGAGCAGAGCCATTGCTGCTGTTTAACCTTGTCGGCCACAGATGCAAGACAAGCGGTTGCCATGTCTAAGATTATCACCATGGAGGCACTCTGGAGCAAATTCACTTTTAGTGAGCATTTTTAATCTGGCCATTGGCATATTTTTCATGGGAATATAAAAAGAAAGACAAGTATTGTAGATTAGTTACACTTACCCACTCACATTCACTTACAATCAGAAAATTGTCATTAATTTTAAGTAAAGACTTAAAGGAGCATATGGTGGCAATAGTATCCCCTGTCCTCAAATTTTGACATGTACGGCTTTCTCCAAGAAAGCTTGTATCAGGATCATTTCTCCTCAGATTATAGCTACTTTTAAGTTCTATTGTATAAAAGTTTGCAAATCTCTTATTATAACAAAACATAACCCAACAAATGAAGCATTCTAAGTTCATTCATAAAAACAGATAATGGATGCCGTTATGTAAGGTCATATTGAGACATTAATTCAAAGAAGTGAATAAAGAAATATGGAAAAATAGAATTAGGAAGTTTTACTTAAAATAAGGATCCTGAATGCATTAGTTTTTTTTTTACAAAATTACTACAAGCTGATGAGTGTAAGAATGGGAAAATATTCCACATATTTGAAATATATATAGGGTTTCTCTGTGGCTATACTTAAACTCACTCTGTTTCAGGTTGGCCTCAAAATCGTTGAGAACCACCTGCCTCTGTTTCCAGAGTGCTGGGATTACAGGCATGTGCCACAACACCCGACTGAGCATAATATTTTTAAAAACAAAGCATAATATATTTTCTAATTTATTATGTTATTATGACCAGAATTTTCCTAATTTATGGCCTATTTTCATTTCCCTGTGTAGTGTGTCAAGGTAACAAAGATATTAACTAGGATTTTCCCAGTTCATCTGGAATGTCCATTTATTTTACATGTTAGTCCTTTTGAGCTACATAATTATTCTTTTTTAAAACTCTGAAAAGCTAATTGCATAATTGCAGGCCCTGCCTCCTAGTGGAATGCCTATAAACATAGTTTGAATACTCAAAATGTCCTCAATTATGCAATTCAGAGCCATCAAAATTACTGGCATCCAGTTTGTTTTGACATATTCTATTTGAATGATACATGAATACAATTATGACAGATGCTATAGCTGATGAAGGTTTGTATTTAAGATGACTATGACAGAAAGTGATTAGGATACAAGCAAAGTATTTCACTGAAACATGCACCAAAAGAAAAAGAATTCTTTGTGTCCCTTGGTTTGTTTTGCCTTTTCACTGTGGGGTGTTGTAATGCCTTGATGCATTAAAAATATAATTGAGATGTGAGTGTCTTAGAAAATACACCTCTCCATCTCTATCATCTCCTTGTAACTTCGAGGGTTGCACTATACACAAAATATAAAAGTCTGTGGCATGAAGGACTGATAAGTAGCCAGAAAACAGAGTACAGACTTACTCTGTATATTCTTCATTCACTGGGCACTGTTATCAGTCATAAGCTCAACTGCTCTTTCTTAAAGGGGAGAAAAAACAAATAGTTCCTACAAATTGAGTATAATATTTAACATTTCTGTTTCTAGGGTTTGCATCACTTTTATTTTCTTCCATAAAATAATGGGCATTTATTTGGTAAGGACAGAAGAACCTCATACTTACAAGGTTTTGACAAATCTCTCTGGGTCATGTTGACCTCTCTTCTAGCTCATTTTCACTGACAGTCTTCAGCTTCATCACACACTGCCTTCAGTTTCTATTTACCTCTGCCCTTTGCATCTGTTTCATATTAAGGGAAAGGACCAGGCCTTGACCATGTATTCCGGCAGCTAGCAAAGCTATAGAAATCCTGATGAAATGAATTGCCCTCCATCATCCCTTAACATTTTATAAAGCATTGAAAACGATCAGCAATATCAATGTGATTCTCTCTGGTCCTTCTCTCCTCACAGACTGTAATAAATGCCAGTGATGAGAGGTGACGAAGCTAAAAAAAAAAAAAAAAAAGGCTCCTTGTCCACTATTAGCCCATGAGAACTGGACCTCATGCATTAGCAAAACTGCTCAGGTAGGCAAAGTAGTTTTAGAATAATATTATTTGGGCTTCTGACTTCATGATCCCTTATTAAGGGTAACCTTGTTATCCACTTCTTCCCCATCCCTCTCCACTCTTTTCACAAAGACTAAAAGCATGCCCATATTTCCCCTAATGTATCCTAAAGGGTTAGTACTTATTTCCTACTTTTGCACTTTCTTTCTGTAATTCATCAATGTTTTAAGGAGATAATCTATGGGAAACCTTGTGTACGATGAGGGACTAATTGCTGGACTAAAATTAAATGGGTTGTGTCATCATCTATGTTACACTAAGTATGATAACGTCCTCACAAAGTGCACTTTGCTGAAGATTTAAGCATCAAAAAGCATTCCAGCCAGCTACAGTCTTAACTCTCTATCTCCTGTGGCAGAAAGAGGGTCCTTAAAGAAACAAACAAATCACTGGATTAAAGTGAAAAGTGCCAAGGCCGGGTAGCTTAAATTCCAGTGCTTAACCCAGCGTATAAACACAATAAAACACAGTCTGTTAATTATGAACTTTCTGAACAACGAGCACTCCATGATATTAGTGCTAGAAAATCCCCAGAGAAGATCCTGCAAAGGACACACTTAGCTGTCAAGAATAGCTAGAGTGACTCTAAATTACTATTTTGGAAAAGGCCTTCATGGTTCTTGAACATCTCAAGATAAATACTACAACTTAATATACAGGGTAATTTTTTTTCTTTCAAGTGAAGATCTACACCAAGATTAACAATTGAGTCAGTAAATTCATTGACGATACTGCACACCTGTGCCTCTACCTCATACCTGCCTGCTTTCCTCATGTGCTGGCTAGAGTCAATGAAAAAGACCCAAGCAGAAGATACACAAGGGAAGTGAGTTATTTTTTTTCCCTAGTAGTAGATGAACTGGAGATATCTACAAATGGGTGTCTGCACGAATGTAATAAGTCTGAGTTCTAACCACAGACCATGATGGTAAATTGGGTCTAGACAGCTGTAGGAGACTCAGCTGTCAATTTTCTCCAGTCCAGAGTGCCATCACTTTCAACATTTTTTTGACATTTTTTATTTAAATTAAAAACAGTCTTATTTTACATACCAATCCCAGTTCCCTCTCCCTGCCATCCTCCCATGCCCACCACCAACCCCCCATTTCACCCCCTATTAACTCCCTAGGAAGGTAGAGGCCTTACATAGGGGATCATCAAAGTCTGTCTATCATTTGGGACAGGGCCTAGGCCTGCCCCATGTATCTGGGCTGAGAGAGTATCCTTCCATAGGGAATGGGCTCCAGACTCCATTTGTGCACTAGGGATCAATACTGATTCCACTCTTAGAGATTCCCATGGGCTGCCCAGTCCTCCCAACTGACACCCAAGTTCAGGCCTATGCTGGTTCCCCAGATGTCAGACTGGGGTCCATGAGCTCCCATTTCTTCAGGTCTGCTGTCTCTGTGGGTTTCCCCCAGCATGGTCTTGACCCCTTTGCTCATCACTTCTCCCTCTCTGGAACTGGATTCAGGGAGTTTGACTCAGTATTTAGCTGTGGGTCTCTGCTTCTGTTTTGATCAGCTACAGGGTGAAGGCTCTAGGATGGGATCTAAGGTAATCATCAATCTCATTATAGGTGAAGGACATTTAAGGTAACCCCTCCACAATTGCTTATATTCTTAAAGGGAAATATCCACTTTTAACTTTCAATTACCTCTGAAGACAATGATCTGGCCTTGAGTCTCCTATGATCTAGTCTACCCTGGAAGCATCTGGCCCCATCACAGAAACAGAGTTTGATTTTTCCATACATACCTATTATTGCAGGTATTGTTAGACCCTGTGGAGATGCTGTGAAAGACAGGGATTTCAAAGGAATGGCCAGGAATCCCAGTTTCTCCATAATATCCCTCAGTATTAACAAACCATACTTAATAGACCTAAGTCTATTAGAACTAGTGACATCTGCTTCTTATTTACTTAAATCACTTCATGCACTTATTTATAAGCCAGTGAGGTAAATATAAGACATTCAAATTTTATGTTGAGTGATCCTTCCCAGAATTTTTAAACTTTTACCCAATGTGAAATAAAATATAATGAAATCATATTAATGTCAATCCTATCCTATATTTGAAATATTATACTAGCTTTTTTATTATACATGAATTCCTTATTCATATTACAAATCTACATTTTTAAAGAAAGGATAACTATGTGGTGGGTGGGTACAATGTAAGCATAGGGGGTTTAATGTTCTTTCTCCATTAATTAGAACAAAATTTGTGGGAGGATGATAAGGATTCCAGAAAGTACCCTGATTGACAATGTTATTCTGTATATGTTTCTTTTATTGGTTGATGAATAAAACACTGATTGGCCAGGCAGGAAGACAGATGGGGCTAGGAGATGAGGAGAATTCTGGGAAGTGTAGACAGAGAAGAGTTGTGACGAGAGCCCGGGAAGAGAGTATGCCAGTCAAGTGTTCTCCAGTAAGATAAGACCATGTAGAAATACATATATTAGTAGTAGTAATTAAGATAATTAAGACAGAGCTAGCCAATAAGAAGTGCAAGCCACTGGCCAACAGTTTCATAATTAATATTGCATCCATGTATTTATTTGGGGGCCAACTCAGCTGTAAGACCAGGCTGGCTGGAAGAACCATCCACAACAGTACCTCCCGTCAGGTGTCCCGAGGACAATGCTCAAGGTTCATGCAGATACCAGCCTTTGCTGGTGGCAGTACAAATACCTAGGTTTGATCATAGAAATCAATGTTTACAAGATACATACTTATGCCTCTCACCAAGTTCAGACTCCTAACATTACAAGTTATTCTGTAGTCTGCAATATGCCTCATTATTGTAGATAATATATGTGGAGCAATTGCACGGTGCCTGGCATATCATTAACACATAATAAATTGCAGTGTTTGTTAGGGTATTGTTTGCTCATATCCTCTACAAATGTCAGGGGGAAAATGAAGCCATGTGCAGAAAAAGGAAGGTTTCTTTGCTGGAAAAACATAGCTTAGGGTCCTAATGATATATCATCTAATTAGGTGAGTCATTAACACCTCATGGTTCTAAGACCTACCTACATAAGTGTTAAATGCATCTTAAAAATATCAGGGCACTGTTCCTATGTAGTAAGGTAAGATAAAGAAGAAAACAGTTGAGAGTTGCCACATTCTAAAAATATCCTTAGTTGCTAAGTGGGGTATGGAAAATTACCTGGGAATTCAGGGACAGGATATCTGAAAACAGTGGACATGCTTTAAAGGGGGAGGGGTGGGAGAGGGAATAAAGAAGGGAGATAGGGAGAGAGACATATGATACATATCCTTTTACATGCAGGACCTATCTGTTGTCTGCTTCTAGCTTGCCTTTTTGTATTTAAGCTAACCATGTGATGCAGAGGTAAGAGGACTGGGGGACAGGAAGAAGTGAAGAGGGTACAAGCATGAGAATGGGGCGAAATTATGAACAAAGTATAATGATGTGCATGCATGCATACATACATACATACATACATACATACATACATATATATATATTCCATGAGCAAGCTTGCGGCACAAGCTTCCTCAGGCAGAGATGAAGCGGAACTACTTCAGGAGGGATGTCCTTGATAGCATCGCATCAAGTCAGGGTCATAGGACCAGGAGACCACCAACCAGGACAAGATGATGACAGGTACGGCATCTGTATGTTGGTGGTATTGCTAAGTACAGAGGTCCAAAAATTCAGCAAATGCATCAAAACAGGAAACAAATTATATTATGATACTTATAAAACAACTACCTACATAAAAATTAAACTCCAGTGTTTGGATTTTTCATTTATTATTATTGTTTCATGTGCACTGGTGTTTTGTCATGGGTGTTGGGTCTGCTACAACTGGAGATACAGATAGTTGTGAGCAACCATGTGGTTGCTGGGAATTGAAACCTGATCTTCTGGAAGAGCAATCAGTGCTTTCGACTACTGAGCCATCTCTCCAGATCCAGGTTTTTCATGTTTTTAATATGTTAATTCTCTCTCTCTCTCTCAGATGATCATCTCAAGCACAGTTCCCCTACTTCACTCCCCTCTTATTTTTCATTATTTGTCTGCTCTGAATGCAAGAATGGTGGTTCATAGCTGAGGCAGGAAAATCAACACTCCAAAGCCAGCATGCGAGATTTACTGGTTTGGTCTCAAGAAAAAGATTCTGGGCTGGAGATACAGCTCAACAATTAGGAAACATGCTGAACCTGAAGAGGACTGGAGTTGTGTTTCTAGGAACCACATCCAGTGGTTCACAGCCATATGTAACAGCAGCTCCAGAGAGATCTGATGCTGCTGGCCACCATAGGCACCTTACACACACACACACACACACACACACACACACACACACACACACACTCATACATACATCATACAGACATACAGACAGAGATATATACAAACACACCTGTATACACACACACACACACACACACACACACACTCATACTTACACCATACAGACAGAGATATATACAAACACACCTGTATACACACACACACACACACACACACTCATACATACACCATACAGACAGAATATATGCAAACACACCTGTACATACACATACATGCACATACACACACACACATTTACACACTCTCATACATACACCATACAGAGATATATACAAATACACCTGTACATCCACACACACACACACACACTCATACATACACCATGCAGACAGAGATATATGCAAATACACCTGTACATACACATACATGCACATACACACACACATTCATACATACACCATTCACACAAATACACACAGAGAGCTATATACAAACACACCTATACATACATACACACACACACTCATACATACACCATATAGACAGAGATTTATACAAACACACCTGTACACAAAGACACACACACACACACATACATACACCACACATACAGAGATTTTATACAAACACACCTGTACACAAAGACACACACACACACACACACACACACACACACACACACATATGCACACAAGATTTAAATTAAAATCAAAGGAGATGTCTGTGAAAACATTACAGAAAAACGCCAATATGTTTAGTTTGTCTTTCACAGCTATTGCAAGCTGCTTTCTCAAAACAACAAGAACAGTGGTGCTGTAACTTCACTGAAGGACTTTTCCAGTGATAAAATAGTGAAGGCAATGCTTTAAAACCAAGGGAAAATAGATGTGTTCTGTGTTTTCTTAATGTCAACAAGTAAAGCATTAGCTAAAGGGAAATACTAAAGCTATAGCATATATGCTTTTTAAGTTTTAAGTTATTTATTGTCCTTGAGATAGTTCAAGTAATCAAAATAAGTTTATGCTTTCTATAACGTGGTGCCTTATTTGAAAGCTGTATGAGCTACATAAAGGAAATTCTGATAGGGTAAAAACACAGTAGTGGGCATTAGACAGGGTTTTGTGTTTACACAAGTTTTAATCTATGTATGTGTATAAAATAGAGTGATTTATGCTCCTTTACACTTATACTTCAATGTGAAAATGATCTTTTTAAATTGTGTGTGGTAGGGGCAGGTAAGTGCATGTGAGTTCAGGGGCCTGTGGAGGCCAGAAGGATCAGGTCCTTCTGGGGCTACTGTGTGGGACATATGGCTGTGAGCCACTGGATGTGTGTGTTATAGAGGCAGTTAAGAGCATTTGAGTTCAGGTTCCTACAGAGGTCAGAGACATCTGCTTTTCTGGAGCTGGAGTTATAGGCAGTTGTGATCCAACAGATGAGAGTCTGGGAGCTGAACTTGGATCCTCTTGCTAGAGCAGTATAATCACTTAAACATTGAACAATCTCTCCAGCCCCCAATTCTAGTTCATAAAATTGGAAGGCATTGACTATCGGGAAAAATTAGGATTTGTTCATTTAAATATATCCACTGTAGTTTTGGTATTTCCTCCAAAGCTCATATAGAAATTTCATCTCCGTTGTTACGGTCTAACACAAGGTTATTAGGTCACAGGGCTCCATTGCCAGGAATAGATGACTCCGTCCATAGTACAATTATTAGGATAATGGGCTGTTTCAATGCTGGATCTATTGTCAAATGCCATAGAAGTGTTTCTTGTTTGTGACACAAAATGATACATAGCCTTATGACTTGGGATGCTGTGGAAAATTCCCTTCAATACAAAAACCCCACTGTATGTGATCACATGGCGTCTAGCCTCCTGAACTAGGTGAAATAAATCTGAATTCTTTGAAGATTTACTAGTCTGTCTATTAAGCTGTAGCAGCAGATGGTGTCTTGGCAGCTTTTCCTCTGACTTCCTCTGTGGTCCCCAGTACCCGTCAACTCATTCCTTCCTGAGCCCTTTGCACTGAGACCTGCACCCACTCCCAACCTCAGTGAAACTCCAACATCTTGTGTCCCAAGCTCGCTGGAGGTAGAGTTAAGTGACCTCTGATTTGCTTCTGCTTCAGGACTCTCTGTCATACAAAACGCCTAACACTTTGTGGATACCATAATAACTCTAATATTGTTTTTTAAAAAAAAGTGTTCACAAACTACATCCATAATGAACTTTGAGTACCGGGGTTTTGACCCTAATTAATAAGTAAATAAACAGAGACTTCTTGGAATGTATATTAGGTTGTCAAGGGAAGTGTCTCAGTGCTTAGTATTAATTTGACATTGCATACTTTGCCATAAAATATTATTAAATACATAAATGAAGTTTAACCTCAAAGAAGTTTGAACTCGAAAATGTAATACATAATTGATTTATGGAGAAAACAGGAAAGCTATTGCAGTGTAAGCACCTGGCCACAATAATCAATTAGTGAAAGAAGCTTTCAGACCTTATTGAAGTTTTCTGTTGCTGGCTCTCTCAGGGCACTGTATGATGTCATGATCTATTATCATACAGAATGAGAGCCAGGCAGCCTGAGCTCGGGACAAGCAGCAGTGGCCAATCTTTGAGTTTCAGTTCCCCACCTACAGAACCCAGAACAATGGTTGGATAATAGAAATGACAGGGGGCATACACATTAGTTTTTGCTGCTGGTGGTGTGTGTGTGTGTGTGTGTGTGTGTGTGTGTGTGTGTGTGTGTGTGTGTGACATATGTGTATCTTTCTGAGGGCATGTGTCTATGTATGTGGGTTCTGAGACCAGGGTTAGATTTAGATCACCTGCTCTATCACTGTACACCTTACTGATTAGAGACAAGGTTTCTATTGTGAGTCTGAAACTAGGTAGATGGTCAGAAACCCCAATGACCTGGCTACAGCTAGCTTCTTTTATGTAGGTGCTAGGATCTAAACTCAAGCCTTCTTGCCTGTGTGACAAGTACTCTGACCCCTGAGCTATGTTTCAAGTTCTAAGTCAAACAGTCAAATAACAACTGATACAATCAACTTCCAAGAGATGTTAGACATTTTTGTAATTGTCAGCTTCATAGTAACAGAATTTTCATATGGAACACAACAAAATCAAGATCTCATGTGGAATCTTTAAGACAAAAGAGAAGTATAAACTAGACTTGATAGTTAATATTTTTGGGAGCATTTTAGTATTGCAAGTAGGCTAAATTCACCATGGGCATTGTAAATTCAGTATTAGGGTGATGGGAGATGTCATTCTGTATGTTTCTCATACTGGTTAATAATAAAGCACTGTTGGCCAATAGGAAAGGAAGATAGGAGGGACTAGGAGACAAGGAGGAAATAGGAAGTAGTAAGGAGGAGTCAAGATGGAGAGTCTGGAGAGAGCAGGACGCCAGCCGCCTCCCCGGTAAGAGAAGGCCATGTGAAGATACATAGAAATGGGTTAATAATTAAAGGCAGAACTAGCCGATAAGTAACAAGTAACCGGGCCAACAGTATTGTATCAAATACAGAGTCTCTGTGTGTTATTTGGGGCTGGTGGCATGGTAGCAGGACAAGACCGGGCAGCAGGCGGAAAAACCGTACTCGTTACAGATGGCGCCCAACGTGGGGCTAATAAAAACTTCCACTTAAAATTTAACAAAAGGTTAAAAAAGGGTTTTAAAAACAAAAAAACAAAGATAAACAAGGTTTCTTGGTAACAACAGTTTTCTCAGTTGGACTCTGTTTTGCGAGAGACAAACAAATATTTACGCGGCTCCTTAAAGGAAAGGTTCCTGACTCAGCTTAAGTGGCAAAAAACCACACAGCTTTTAAATAACTCTACTAACAATTTATTGGTATGTATGAGAGATGACAATGGCAATGACCACATCTCCAAGCCGACAGCATGCTTTCTGGGTGGCAGCACAGACCAAGGCGGTGAACATAGCTCTCAATGCTGGCGGTAAAAGTACCCGCCACCATCTTTGGTAAACCATGACAAAAACAAATACTTTCATTTTAACAATGTTGTTGTTTAACAGATAAAAACTCATGGCCAAAAAAAAATAAAGATTTACAGTAGAGACAAATTCACATTAAAAAAAGGTACTAAAAGTTTACAATGTATTTTAAAAAAAATACATAGACTTAAAAAAAAAAAATAAAATAAATTTAAATTATGGTATAGATATGAATACTTTGTTTTGGAATGGATTTTCATTTATTGATACAATTTAAGGTCAATTTTGTCATATGTATATTTCTCCTCTTGTTTGTATAGCTCATTTAGAAATGTAATGTATAATGTAGTACAGATTATAGATAATTACCTATGATAGTCAAAACTTAGAGTTTAGTTAGGGTTTTCAAGATACACAGAGATGTATTTAAGATAGATAGGAATTCTTCAAATCTTTCAAAGACCTACAGAATATGGCATTTAAAATGGTTTAGGGTTTTTCTTGACAATGAGACATAATTGTTCCTGGCAACACCACCTGCGTCAGAAAGGAAGATGAAGATGGACATTGAAGAAACTCATTATGGAGTTTACTTCCAATATGGCAAGACTAGCCATTTGGACAAAATACTGCTCTTGTCTGGACTGTTTGACTTTATGCTATATAAACTGGACATGCAGGACCCACAGAAAAGTGACTGCTGATTCAAGATGGACATTGCTACAGAGTTCCTGCTTCATGGAAGAGTCTGCGAGACAGTATGCAGGACACAGAGAAAAGTGACTGTCAAACTGCCAATACAAAAAGACAGTTTAAAGTTTCCTGTGTTGCTGAAGAGTCAGCTAGACACACTATGGCCTATGGGCTGAAGATGGAAGATTACAAAAGAACCTTGGGTGACCAGGCAGTGAGTTGTCTCTGTCATTTCTAGAGCTTATATATTATCCTTCTGTGGTCTTTGAAGGAGTTGAAGACAGATAGTTATGGTTATAGTTTTCCTTAGTTAGGCTTACAGATAGGTTACATATAGGACTTTGGACTCACAAATATAGGATAGATGATAGAATAGTTTCCTTTAATCTTGCTAAATGTTAATGGACTAAATATTGTTAACTGTGATTCTTATTGGATAACCGTTGTGTTATATATTTTGCTGTGTTAAGGTTAAACCCCTTCTTTTTATTTAGACAGAAAAGAGGAGATGATGGGAGATGTCATTCTGTATGTTTCTCATACTGGTTAATAATAAAGCACTGTTGGCCAATAGGAAAGGAAGATAGGAGGGACTAGGAGACAAGGAGGAAATAGGAAGTAGTAAGGAGGAGTCAAGATGGAGAGTCTGGAGAGAGCAGGACGCCAGCCGCCTCCCCGGTAAGAGAAGGCCATGTGAAGATACACAGAAATGGGTTAATAATTAAAGGCAGAACTAGCCGATAAGTAACAAGTAACCGGGCCAACAGTATTGTATCAAATACAGAGTCTCTGTGTGTTATTTGGGGCTGGTGGCATGGTAGCAGGACAAGACCGGGCAGCAGGCGGAAAAACCGTACTCGTTACATTAGGGGTTACCTGAAAATATAGTACATTTGTGGTAGTTTATAGTTCCCTGGCTTCCAGATTAGGATCACCATCAGTAACACGAATCAGTGAGCCAAGCAGAAATTAGATTTGACAAGGAAAACTAAATTCCCATTGTAGCAGATTCAGATTTAAGCTTTGGTTCTAAAATAGTATTTAGTTAAATGCAAAATAACAAAACTTAGTAACCATATATATTGATTTAAAATCAACCAGCCTTGGCAGGTAAAATTTGTTCAATTTGGTTGTGATTTTTCAAGGCAAAAATCTTCACTCCCTCATCCCTGGAGTTAAACTGACCACTGACATTAGAGATTATATATACACACACATATATGTGTGTACACATTATTTGCACAAATTCATAAATTATACAAAATTACCTAACTTCTATAATTTAGTTCATATACCATTGATTTAAAGTTAGCTAAATAAAAACACCCTGTAGTTATAGTGAGGAGACAAGACCCTCACTCACCCAGCCCCCTGCTTTGGCTCCATGAAAGGCTGCAAAAATACCCAGCAAGATGTAGACCCCTGACTCAACAGGATGATGTGCTGATCCCTCCCCCCACCTTGCCCTGCCTTTCCCTAATTACTGAAAAGAAACTGCCAGATACCCTCCATGTGGAAGGGAGCCAATCGCAAGTTAGCAGGCAGGTTTTGATTGTGCTTTATTGATAACAGTAGAATGCAGTAGGCCCTCAGATGGCCTTAGGCATAGCAACCTTTCTGCAGCTGCAGCTGACCAATCAGCTCAGGACAGGTTCCCTCAGCCTGGAGGTGTGCCAATAACTGTGCAATCAGCAAACACCCAGACCCACTGGTCCTTGATCTACCCCCAATGTGTGTCCTGTTCCTCTGTCTGCCAGCCTAGGTCCTTCCTACTCCACGGGCTGTGATGGAGGGATGGAGGAATCCAGTTGACTTATAATTAAAAAGATGCTTTGTTTTTGCGTACGATCTGGTCTCTTGGTGGTTTGGGGGGTGCAGACTTTGGGCACAACGGTAGTAAATTTCTCAATCCAAACGTCTAGATAGCTGAAGATAAGCAAACTCTGAGAAGAGTGGGGAAGGCGGTGAGGAAGGCAAAGCCTGAACAGTAGTGGAGGGAGCAGTCTGATACGCGAGCTCCAAACGTAAGTCAGGTTCTGTTCAATCAGTCTTAGCATAGCCTTACCCCTATCTCAGACCAGCACACATGAAACAAAGTGTGTCACATCACATGCCCACAGCTGAGGCCAGGTATGTAAACAAGTGTGTGCACTTGTGGAAATGTGAGCATGAGGTCACATGCCCACCGTGCCCACAACCAGACCACAGGAACGCGAACAAGTGTGTGTCCACACCTACTGCATGCACCTTGAAGTGTGAGTATGAGATGGCATGCATTATACTGGGATAATTTCATCCACCTGTCCAACCAACCAAATTACAGCCTTCCTAGAATTATTCCTGTTTTAATTTATATGTCTGCTGCTGTGATAAAACACTCTGAGAAAAGCAACATGTGGGAAAAAATTTTTAGCTCAAAAATTAAAGTGCAGTCCATCATGGCAGGAGATTAAAGCAGGAGTCACCTTGCATCCCTGATCAAGAAACTGAGAAGAATGTTCCCTAATGCTATTTCCTTGCTGTCTCTATTTTACATAACTAAGATCCCCTGCTAAAGGAATAGTTATGCCCTTCTCAATTAAGATAATCAAGGAAACCCCCACAGGCTTGTCCAGACAGGTCTCCCAGGTGATTCTAGGACCATCAATTTGACAATGGACTCCAGAGGCACTTACCCATCTGCTGGCTGCCGAACCCAAAGTTTATCACTGTACCCGAAAAACAGGAAATGAAGTCCAGCTTTGACAAGTAATCACACTACAGCATTAAGTAATATAAATAAAAATAGATCACCATTTATATTGCTGACATATACCTTGCCATGAAAATCTGGCAGGGTATATGTTATGTCATTATGAAGTTGACAGAAAGTTAAAGTGAATCCAACAAACTAACACTGGATTAGGGCTGGTGAAACTGCTCAGCTGGTGACCTCACCTCAACCTGATCCCTGGCAGCCCCATGGCATGGTGAAAATAGAGAACTACAACTCTAGCCTGACCTTTACAAGTGTACTGTGGCCTGTGGTTACTTACAACACACACACACACACACACACACACACACACACACACAAATGTAACTAAGTAAAACTTATTAGTAAATAAGTCATTTTTTAAAGCTGCAATGTGACACCAAATTCTGCATGATATCAACAGGATTATTCATTGGATGCCTCATGTTCATAACTAAATAAATGGTTATGTACATAAATATATATATACATATATATATATTAAATGCAGATAAACTGTCATGCAAACTTTTATAAAATGCTTCCACTAAATATCAAACACACTAGTATTTTGAGAGTCTAGGTATATTTTTAAAAATCTCAGAAAATCATAGGAGGACTACATACAATTTTAGTATTATATGTATTTATGTAATGAAAATGAGTATGGTTGCTTGGTGATCCTATTGCCTTGATGAGTGAGTGTAGAGCTGTCTGTCTTTCAGTCCTCTAAGCCCTGTTTAATTCTTCTCTCAGACTCCACACCCTCTACTGCCTCCTTTGCATTTCCCCAGCCAAAACTTACACTCACATCAAGGAAGTGACGGTGCCTGTCTGAACCCCCATAAGTCCTTACACTGTCTTTGTTATGTGATGCTTTCCTTTTTAAGGAAGTGTATTTCACTTTTATATTATTAAAGAAAAATCTCCCCCAAAATAGCTACTGAAAAAAATGTGAAACATGCAGGTAATGAGGGACCCAGAAGCAGGAGATGTTTGGGAGTCTTAAAAGCAGACAGAGTCATCAGTACCGTGTCAAGAACTACCTGTCTTCAACTCCTAGTTCCTCCTTGTTTCTCCTATCTTCCTTTCCTATTGGCCAACCGTGCTTTATTATTACCCAGTATGAGAAACATATACAAAATGACATCTCCCATCACACAAACACTTGTTCCCAACTGCTACCATACCACCATCCAAGACAGTATTTTCCAGCATTCAAGATACAGCTTTGGTTTGGCTGCAATGCATTCTTGGAGTGTTCCATAACTTATAGGTATTTGGCACACAGAATAATGGACTCACTTGTGGGGAAGCCAAAATGTACATCTGTAAAACAGTGGAACTTAGTGGAGAGGTTGGACCATTTGGGGGTGGGGGAGACAAATAGTTTGCTGGAAGTCTTCATGACTCAGGTGCTCACCTAATTTTTCTCATCCAGATCACAGAACTTTCTTGTTCTGGTGATCCTTAACATCAGAGTGCGTGGAATAGTCCAATTGGCCTGCACCCAGAGGGATCTCATGAGATAACAGTGGGAAGCATGAACTAGAAGAAGACTATAATAAAGTTTCCTTCACAGCTTCCAGGATTCTATCATTTTAACATGAACAGAATAGTCTATTTGCATGGTCTTAAACTGTCAAAACTGAAACAAGTACATTGACAATACCTATAGTATATAGTTTATACATGTAAATATAACAAGATCACTTTGAACACTGGCTGCTGTAAGTTCCTACTATACCATTTGCTATACTCAATGGTGCAACTTGCCTGAGTTCTGGTCCTATTCAGCAGTTTCTCATATTGAAGATTGATGTATTTTGAGATGAGTATGTTTGGGGAAGATTGTCTTTTCAGTGTTTCTCTTCTTTACTCTTTCTTGTCCAGCATTTTTCAGACATGTGACTTTATTATGGATACACATAGACACCTATACAGTCAAATATAAATATATTTTCTACACACATACACACATATATACATATATGTATATATATATATGTGTGTGTGTATATATATATTTTACATGCATATTTCACCTAAATATAGATAGTATTAAACATGCATTTCTTTAACAAAAGATATTCTGATACCTAATACAATGACAAGGAAGACATTAAGACATTAATCCGTTAATCAGGACTATTACAGCGGGTGTCAAGAATATAATAGGAGATGGAGAGAATGGGTTCAATTCTCAATTCAGCAAAGACAGCTAAACATTTATGACTAAAAGTATTATGACTAAAGAGCTAAGGGATCAGGAAACAAAATAAATAGAAATAATTTCATGGTTGGGCAGTTCTTGATAGTAAATACCAACATAGACACTGATAATTGACTCCCAAATTGTCCTATGACCATCACACATGTGCTATAACATGTACACACTTACAGACACACAGAAATAGTAGTAATAATATTATTAATAAAATAAATAAAGACAAATAAATGTAAAAGCCAGCCAAAGAGAATACATTCCAAGGAAGACAGAATTCCACCAGACACTTAAGTTGATTAGATATTATAAGAGAAGGAAACTTTCACACTGAGCAGAATTCCAGCTACCACAGGAGTTGAGGGTACAGACTTGAATACTGAGTCCAAGGATGGGACATCAAAGGGAAGATGGCCTAGAGGAGGCTGTCCTCAATTTTGCAGTCTTTGCTCTGTTCAAAGAAGTTTTCTTTTTGTTTCTGAAGACATAAATCCCTCTCTACAGTTAGGAACTTCTATGAATTAAGGATACCTTGGCAATTCATTGGAGCCTCTTAGAACTTCCAAGTGAGTCTTCAAAGCACAGAAATCAAGCCAGGATTAACCTGAGGAGCTCATGTACTCTACCTTGCAGATCTGGATGAATTTGTCTTCTTAAATACTACTGAACACCCCAGCTTTCCAGACCCTGACAGAGAAGCACATCTCATATTTACACTCCAAAGCTGGAGATGCTGTAAGCCAAACTGCTTTTCCCATAAGGCCTCTGCAAGCTTTTGCTTCAAAATGTCAACCTTTGGTCTAAAGACTGATCATATCTGATCCTGTGTATGCCATTTTCAAGCTTCTCATCCTGGGAAAACCTTTGATTATGTAACTAGGTTTTCCAATTAGGTCTGCTATAAGGAAGACAGATCCCTACTGAAGTGTAGTAAGAGCTGTAATGCCACAAAATAAGAGAGAGAGAGAGAGAGAGAGAGAGAGAGAGAGAGAGAGAGAGAGATTGAATAAAAGACTCTGATTTCTAGAGGGATTCAGATTTTCAGTAGCTATTTAGAGAAGTGTAACTCACTATCTCCATGAGTCACACTTAAAGAGAGAAGGTGTGTTTGCTGTGTCTAGAATCTAGCCCATTAAAGAGGCAGTCATGTTCCAAACCCATTCCTTCATGAGAATAAAAATCTCTCTTAAGGTTTCTCAGTCTCCCACAGCTAACTATTGCTCTGCTTGCTGCTGAGTGAGCAGTCTTCTAGACTCATCAGCGTCATCAGGGTTTATGAAGTCTACAGCCCATACAGGTCTTCTGCTCATGAACCAGAAATGCTCACATGTTTAAAGAGCTAACAGTAGATGCTTCTTGCGTGTGTGTGTGTGTGTGTGTGTGTCTTTCTGTCTCTGTGTGTCTTTGAAACAACACCTGAAATCGTGATAAAACTATCTATCAAGCATAGCATACAGAGTGAGTATTGCAATAACTATGAACTGCACAATTTTTCTTGGATATTTATAGAAACATTTGCCATACAAATGGACCACAAGACAGATGAGTATTTTCTATTTGAAAGGTTTTTCTACAGCTGGACATACCAAGTAAATTCCCTGCTTAGATGAAATATCAAATAATTTCAGATTTTCCAGGGGCCAGTGGGGATTCTCAATATCAGATCTATGTCAACACGACTGTGATGGGATTTTATTTAGAAATGATAAAATATAAGAACTATTACAAGGGTTGAGCCTTTTATTCTAGGTCATGTAAAAACAATAGATAGCTTCCTGTTTAAGTAGATTAACAGTAGAATGATTGGTAAAATATAATTTTCTCAAAAAAATAAAGACATGTAGGGTTAGAGAACTGGTTCATCAATTAAGAGTGCATACTGTGATGAACTAAGCCAGTTTTATTTATATATTTGTTCATACATATATAACAAAAATAATCATGGAAGAAGAGGCTATCAAATTAAGAGCGAGGAGACGTACCTGGAAGGGGTAGGAGAGGAAAGGACTGGAGAGGGGATGCAGGGAGGAAAGGGAAGGCAGAAAATGAGGTAATTAGATTTTAATTAAAAGTATATAAAATAAAATAAGAATCAAAAGAAAGTAATAATTACTAAAGTCCAGGTTCCCCCTCAGTTAATACTGTAACTTTTGTGCTAAGAAATAATAAGCACCAGCTCCAGCAATCCCAACTATTACATTAGGCTTCCTGTCCCGACATCCTATTAAAGAGAAAGGGTAATACAGGGAGCAAAGAAAAAAAGATTTAATAACTAGACCATGTTAACGAAATAGATGAAGAAATTCAGCAACCCTAAGTCCACCTTTCAGATAAAAGCATGATTTTTAAAATTTAGCCTAAAAATCTCACACCAGAAAAGGAAGAGATAAGAAAATTTAACCAGTCCTAACAAAGGTGTGGTGTCCACCATTTTCTAAGTTTTACTTCCATAGGATGGTCCATAGACACCCCTATTGTCCAGTATACATGTGAAGTCTCCATCCATCTATCCATGCATCCACTATACCTATCTGTCCACCACATATCTCCCTACTGAACTCATGTGCACTTTTAATCCTCGATGATCATCATTATCTTAGTAGGCTTTGATGCATTTCCTGACACTTGTTTCTAATAAACAATAGTTACTTAAAATTCTATGAGTGTGTCTTTGAAGGTCAAACCTCTTCTATAGTGAGATATCCACCCCGCCTGCAACTGTTGCACTGACCACGCCCATTGGGGTGGGGGACCTGGGGGAACTAGGTCTGGGGTCCTGGACCCCGCACTCTCTCTTGCTTCCTGGACTGAGACAGAGAACATCCAGAGGCATACTTGGAACAGGAACCTGCTAGCTGTCATCTGTTCCTGCTGTAATTTTTCCCTGGATAAACATCCATCAGCCTATTTGTTTTCCCAGATTTCTATTTATCTTCCACAAGGTTATGATGCAGTTACTGGGAACATTCCAGAAAAAAAGATGTCAGTCTTCTGAGTCCATGAATGCCAACGCCAACCTGTCCCCTTTTGTGGCTTAAGCCTGACAAGACAAATTATCTAGTGCTGTGTTATGGGAAATCTTAGATGTTTTCTAACTAAAATAAAAAACCACCAGGATTGGCATGAGTATAAACTGCTACCATGCCAGAATATTATCAATAAACCACAACTCCGTGTTCTCCTTAGGAAATAACACTGATTGTCTTACAAAGCAGTAAGCTAAAGTTTACAATATTTAAGCTGAACAAAACTATAGTAAGTAATGTGTAGAAAATCATCAGCTTTTTTTTCTGAAAAAGTTAAACAAGCAGACCTCTAACCTTAATTTAGGTTTATTTAGGACTTTATTTAAACACTGTATCTCACTTAATAATAAGGAGGAAAACAAATGACCACGTAGTACCCATCTGACAGGTCTATTCTATAATCTCTGTATCTAAGATGCTGGGACATTGAAGAACAGGGGTTGGAAGGAATTTAAGAGCCAGAAGGACAGATTGTCTGCTGCAAGAGAGTGTCTTCTGCCTGCGTAAGGTGGGGGGAGCCACACCCATGAAATCTCAGAATATGGGTGCCTAACAGGAATTTAACAATGAGGACAGTAGTGGTCATGTCAAAATACAATGGAGGAAATCTCCTAAGACCTCACCCATAGACTAAGAGTTAGAGGCAAATAATTAACGCTGAGACATGGATAATCACTTTTTTTTCCCAGTGACTAGCTTCCTTATTGCTTAACAGATACCAAGTTGTCCCCTGTGAAAGTATATACATATGAGCAACCTTAAATGTACTCAAAAGGTTATGTTTATGTGTTTATTCATATATGCACATGTAAGAAAACAATAATGAAAAAAAATAGATGTCATGGATTTGAGAGAATGTGGGAAGGATGTAGGAAGAGTTGGAAGTAGAAGAGGCAACTGGAATAAATATACTTACATGAAATTTTAAAAATAAATAACTTAAAATTTATATAAAATCTCCCTGAACTGAACTGTTTCACCTTAGGCAAATCTACCTTAATGGCAGCTACTCTAAGTGGTAGAGGGTTTTTTTAATGCTCTTTTTAACCAGGAGGAAAACCAATAAGAGTGGCCATTCAACTAATAACACATAAACAGGTTCCCAGCTGTTTTATTTAACAGCTGAGATCAAACTTATTCATTATTTTTCAGACTTTTAAATTGCGTATTAAATTGTGTATGCAGGGGTCCTGGTTTTGTGTTTTATACTCTAGCCCCATATTGGAATGCCAAAATGTTTATGGTTGTTTTTACTCTTACTTTCTACTCTTTCAGGGCCCGCCACCCAGCTCCCAAATAAATCACACACAGAGGCTTTTTCTTACCTTTGAACACCTGACCTCAGCTTGTTTCTAGCCAGCTTTCCTTATCCCATCTATCTTTGTCTCTTGGCTTTTATCTTTCTGTTACTTCTGCACATCTTATTTTCAGTCTTACTCCTGGCTTGCTGGGTGGCTGGCCCTTGATGTCCACTTCCCCCTGTCCTATCTTGATCCTTCTTGTCTTCCTAGATTTCTTCTCCTATTTATTCTCTATGCTTACCAGCCCTGCCTATCCTCTCTCCTGCCTCATCAGTGCCCATTCAGCTCTTTATTAGACCATCAGGTGTTTTAGGCAGGCAAAGAATAACAGCTTCACAGTTAAACAAATGCAACATAAACAAAATGTAAAACAAGCTTGTTTCAAATTTAAATTAAAAAATATATAACAAAAAAAATAAAAATCAATGGAACTGAGAAGTAATAAAGAATGTATGCTTCATAAGAAAAAAAATAAAATAAAAGCAACACATGTTTACATCAGTAAACAAATGTCCCAGAGCATAAACAAAAATAACACACCTTAAAATAATGTTCTACAACAGTGTCCCTGGAATCCAAAAGAGGGTGCTAGAACCACTGGAGCTGGACACACAAGTGACTGTGAGCCTCCTTATACAAACGCTGAGAGACAACTCAGGTCCTTTGGGACAGCAGCAAGCATTCTTAACAACTGAGCCGTCTCTCTACCTGCAGAAATATTAAAACGGCTAAGTAAATATCCTTATGGCTACATAGGGTTCTTTCTTTTTGGGTGGCTATCTTATATCCCATTTTACTTTTTACAAAAAAAAAAAATTACACTCAGAATATTTCAAGAAGCAGATAAGGGCCGGGCGGTGGTGGCACACACCATAAATCCCAGCACTCAGGAGGCAGAAGCAAGCAGATCTTTGTGAGTTTGAGGCTAGCCTGGGCCACAGAGTGAGTGGGAGGATCGGCTCCAAAGCAATACAGAGAAACCCTGTCTTGTAAAACAAAAACAAAACAAAAACCAAAACACACACACACACACACACACACACACACACACACACACACACAAAGCACTATATAAAAGATTAATCAGCAAACACAGGAGTGGCAGCTAAGAGGAAAATATGTTTTTAAGGTGGACTTTGAGAGACACCTTGTATTTGCCTCTTGGACAATGAGTCATCCTTTCTCTGGCATAAGAATGGTCTGACATAGGACAGATGTGAGATGCCACCTCTGAAATCTTCCCTTTTGTGTTATTTGATGAGTTTTAGTTTTGTTACTTGTCTTTCAGAGTATGTAATCTCCTAAGGAACTTCCTGCTTTCTGGTTAGGAGAGCTATTTCTCCAGGCAGAGGTGAAGCTTGGAACTTCATGAACGGCCATCAAGGGGCAGATTGCTCTACTCAACCTTAGGCTGCCCACTTTTTGCCCTCAGTTCCGTGGCTTCACTTGAGAAGTCTAAAGAGTGATCTGTGTCCTTTACAAAACACACGGCATTGTTGGGTCAATTGCTATTTGGAATTTCTTTCTTGGGTATTGTATGATTGTCTTGCAAAAACTTCTGGCAGGAAAAATAAAGGAAACATTTATTGGCATTACCATTTTCCAGAAATACAGTGGAAGCCAAATTTTAGTGATACTGATATGCAGAGTTTGATAAGTTGCTATGGCACTGCATCCATTGCAATATTTCCAGTAAAAAGATACAATAAAGTACTTTTATACTTTCCACCTGCGAAACTAAATTGTCCTTTTTTAAAGAAAATGGTTTTGTTGAAATAACTGTGATGCAAATACATGACTAGTGATGATACATAGACTTATTTTATAAGACGGTTTTTGTACACCATCTCTTTCATGGTGAGATGTAATAAATTCAATAGCTTAAAGATGAGCTCTGAAGTGAGGATCTAAGATTGAAATTTCAGATCACAATTTGTGTGCTGTATGTCCTTGTCCATATCAATCATCTTAAGCCTCACTGTCTCCTCTTCAGAGCGGTATCAGGAGGGGCTGCAGGAAAGATAACTGCACAGTACCTATCTAAACGTTTGTCATCAGCACTACACAACAGCATCCTGGAAACGAGGCGCTGGGGTCAGAGTTTCCTCACAATGACTAAGGAAGGGATACTGTGCAACAGTTTACACTGTAGAAACTTCATGCTTCAGCTGAGAGACCCAAACACACTGTGTGAGCACCTTGGGGACCGGTTCTGCAACACTTGAGGTGGTCTGTATTTACAATTCAGAGACAGCTGAAATAGGAGCAACAGAGACAAAAAGTCATGTCCGGACCACGAAACGCCATGAAATATTTCTGAAGTTTTAAATGAGACAATTATGTCCATTTTAATCGAAATAGAGCCACGGTTCTGTATATATCTCCTTGTAAGGGAATCCCCAGAGGCCTCTTTACGAAGCTGGTTTTTTTTTTTTTTTTTTTTTTTTTGCATACTAATTATACAAGGGCATAAATCACAGCAGCAGCACCATCTATTGGGGAGGTTTTTTTGTTTGTTTGTTTATTTATTTTTTAGTGTGTGTGTGTGTGTGTGTGTGTGTGTGTGTGTGTGTGTGTGTTTTAAACTCAGAACAAATATTTCTGCATTTCTGGAAAAAAAAAATAAAATGAATTGGAGATCACTTCAATCCTCCACCAAGGTAAGAAGAAAAATTTTTTGTAAAAATTCCTATTAATTAGCATACTCAAGAATAAGTGAGAATTGCATGACACCCACTGTGTAGTGGGGCATATTTTCAGGGACTAAAAATGTTGGAAATTAATGGGCCTTTGGGGATACTGGTTCCCTTAATTATTGCAGTATAATGAATGCTTGCCTTTTGGTTGCTAATGACAAAGGGAGATGTGGTGATTTCTCTTTAAAACCAGCCCCTTGCCATCCTTTTGTGACAAGGTAATTCAGATGCAAGAGATGGAGAGCAGATTAGGCCAGTATCCACTGATCATAACTCGGTATTGGATTTACAGCACCAGATGGCCTAATTATTCTCAACAGTTCTCAATCTCTGTCTGTCAGGGGAGACCAGATGTAATTTCTACCTTCTGGTGAAATACATTCCTCAGACTGAGTGCAAGCAGTAAAATGTAAAAACATAAGCCCAACGACAGATAAATCCAGTAGATGTGACTCTATGTGCACGTATGAAGGTACCTGGACCGTCAACTGCAGCTATCACAGGTACAGGGCAAAGTCAGAGAATACACTTTGACAGTGGGTAAACAGTGAACTTCCGTGCTGCTGTTTATGTCTACATGTTCATATGTGCATGCATATATGTGTGCCATCATAGCACACACAGTTCCTTATTCTCTGCATGCTGACCAGTTGTGGGTCTCTGTATTAGTCTACATGGAATGCAGTTTATCTGATGAGGTTTGGACACACTAGACTACTGACATATAGATACCTTGGAGTCAGTTTATTACTATGTCCCATTAGCAGAATAATAACATTGGTTCACCCTTGTCCCCCTGACCCTAGCCCCCTGGGGTTTAGGCCACATTGACTGTACCATACCTGAGTTCCACCTTGTGAAGCCTTAAGTCCCATGTACAAATAAGCAGCACTAACTAATGAACTCAGAGGGTTTAAAAATAGCATTAATTTAGGAGCAGAAAGAGGGAAAGGAAAAAGTGTGGAAGGGGAGGGAATAGGCATGGAATTGATCTAAACACATTATGTACATGTGTGAAACTTTTTTTTTTTTTTTTTTTTTTTTTCGGGGACTGGGTTTCTTTGTGTACCTTTGGAGACTTTCCTGAAATTAGCTTCTTAGATCAGGCTTCTTCACAGAGATCTGCCTGTCCCTGTCTCCTGAGTTCCTGGATTAAAGGCAGGGGCCACCACTACTACCAGGCTGTGTGTGAAATTCTAAAACACCAACACTTTAAAAAGACATTTATCGATTACACTGATATCTTGTAAGAGATACCGAAGATCTGAATAAGTCCTTCAGTTTGGTTCTGGTTAAGGCAGGATTGAAATCATGCCTCCTTGGCACCTAACTGACCATCCACTCCAAAGGACTTGACTAGTTAGCATAAGGTTTGTTTTCTATTCTATTTCCCCTTCCCCCAAATTAGAAGACAAGAGGTAAAAAACAGGGCATTACATGGACGTCTCTTAAATTGTTATCTTTTTGTTGTAAAGTGACAAAGGTTCCCTATAGTTCTGTGATGCTGACAAGATTATCAAAGGAACCCCATTCTGCTGCTGTAGGCTTGTAAAGTTCCCGTCTTGATCACCATGGAGTGGAGAGGCAGCCAAGGAGTTTGTAGCCCAGATATCAGGTCTACACTAACGTTGTTGTCTACATAACATTGCCTTCTTTATTTGTAAATTACATTATTCATTTCTATGATCACATTTCCAGTTTTCCGTAGTCCCACACACTCCTGTCATGTCTCCCCAATTCTCCATCAATGTAACTCCTTCATTTTGATTGTGGGCTCTGCTGTCCACACTGAGTGACTGTCTGTTCTCCTTTCTGTATGACTTCTGGCTCAGAGGCTATAACTGGTAAATACTGTGGGTTGATAAAGAAAATATCCACACCCCTCCTCCTTAAAGACGCGGTCACTTCTATGAATATTATGATCATTCTTGCCATCGGCAATTTATAGTACCATAATGAAAAGTTTCACCATGACATTCTGACATGGTCTTAGCAACACAAAAGACATGCTTATACTTTTGTGACCTAATTTCCTTTTTTCAGTTGTAAACCGCTTTCTGGAAGTGTGGTACTTATGATCTAACGGTTACAGGTAATGGATAGAGTAATTAAAAGACAGATGTTTGGTAGACTACATAAACCTAGGGATCTGCTGCAGTGGGGGGTATTGTAGAAGTAAGGGTTTGTCAAACTTCAATGAACTCAGTTCTTCTTACAAAATAATTATATTATATCTATCAGCGTGGCTCATAATAAAGATATATCCAGAATCACAATGAATGCTCATTTTTTAATCATAACATGAAGAGTTTAAAGGGCATCCTATATCCCAGAGCACTCTGATGTCCTGGTAAGGACATTGAAATAATCATTTTTGAATAAATAGAACACTTTTAAGAAGATCAAAACAGCAGTTCAACATTCCAAAGTTTTGGCAACATCCATGTTTCCTGGAAACCAATGTTAAGTCAAACATGGTAATTGACCGTCCGGAAGCATGGCATGGAACAAGTCATGGCTGTTCAGGCTGCAAGGCAGTCCTGCCTCATTAGTAAGAAGCGAGCTGGAGCTCAATACAGCATTCTGACCCTGGGGAGTCCTGCCATAGGCATTAAAAAGAGGGGATGGAGATTAGGTTGTCAAGTAGCTCATTTACACTACACACTGAGTGTATGTGGGCAAACTGATGAAGATGATGACATATGAGACTGTGGACACGTAAATGACTCCGGAGCTGGAGATGCACAGCACAACCCACTTAGGAAGATGGAACATAACTTCTATCATCTGCAGGAGGCAAAAACCATGTGGTGTTTTGCCCTTAAAATTTGCAAGCGATCCTACTGGGTTTGGAAATGTAAGGAAACCTCATTTACTGAAGATTCATATTTTGATATAATGTCAGTACATAGAGCCATAGACATGATAAGTTTACTTGAAGGTTTTGTTTTTCTTCTTCTCAGAATAAGTGCTATTATATAACTTTTCTGTTTTGGGAAGAAGGGCTGTGAACACTGACTGTCTAGTTACATCACGGATACCTGTGAAACAAAGCAACACAACACACACACACACACACACACACACACACACAGACACACACACATATACATATATATATACATATACATACATATACATATATATATATGTATATATGTATATATATACACATGTATGTTCATGTTTGTGTATGCTATATATTTTGATTTTTAATGGCCGGTCTCCATCAGCAAAGCAGTAAACATGACTTTTGGTGAACTTTGTCCACAAAAATGTTTAAATGAAAGGCTAATATACAGTCTTCATTAAGATCTGTGGCTCATCAGCTCACAGTATGTCAGAGAAGAGTTATGGAACACAAGGAAATAAAAGTTTGAAACCAATGTGACGCTGGTAAGTCAACTTCAGGGAATTTGATGCAATTCCTCATAAAATGCTAAGAAAAGTAACATTAAAATTATCCAGAGGATATGTCAGACTTATCCTTAAGTTTGAAACAAAATTATATCCTATTTTAGTAGCAATATCAAGATAAAGAAATTTCCATATAAACAAGGCAAAAGGACAAAACTCATTGCAATTCTGTACTTAATACCCTGCTACATTTTTGCAAATGCTTCCACATGATAGAAAAAAATCACCCTTTAGAGTAACTCAGTGAAACTTGTTTCTATATTTACTCCATCTTTAAAAATAGCACGATTTTCATCCATTTGAATATTTGCACTAATCGTTATATTCTTATGCTGTAGGAATTTAAACACATATTAACTATTTATTGACAACAACATTATCTTATACAATATTTGTTTCCTTATAATCAATAAAAACATTATGAAAAATAATAATAGAGTTGAAAATATGGCCACATTACTGACACAATATTATTTCCTTTTTTTTTTTTTTTTTTTTTTTTTTTGCTACAGTTGGGGCAGAAGGCAGAAGTAGCAACCATGCTTTGTTTTGCTTGTAGAATGTAATTTGTCAAATATTTCTCTCACATATTCCTATATCCCAGGAAAATATAGATAATCCATATATTTTATTATAATATCACTGAAATAAAAAGAGTATATCATTGTGTTGGAAGGCAACAGTATCTATGCTATGTAACAGTCACTGAGTATATGACCACTGTGGTTTCTTGGACATTAGGAAAACATGACAGGCAATTCAAATTTCAGCAAAGATCTTGTTTTGTTTTAAAAAATTTGTTTTAAAATTCTTCTGAAGTTAAACATAAGTTGAGTTACCTAAGTCTTTATTTTTTAAAGCAAGTAGATGAATCTATAAGTATATAAGTCGATATAATCTATAGAGGCATGAGTTTCTATGCTAGTATTCAATAGCTGTTGTCTATATCAGCTTTGATATGGGCAGGTATAGAAAGAACACACTATATGAATGTCCCTGTCCTATAAGAAAATTGAACAAAAACACTAGGCTACAAAAAAAAACATTGTCTCAGGAATCACAGATGGTAAACAGGTAAACATAGTCTTCCAGGACCTAGAATTCAGTTATGAGAGTTGTATGTCAACTGAGAATCTATTTTAAGAAAAGAGTACTTCCTGAAAAGCATTAACAGCTTAAGAAAGCCAACATTTATCAATGAAAGATAGCTAATACTAAAAAGCCACGTGTTGGTTATGCTGATGTCATCTATGCTGCTTTTATAAGTAATAATATTATCAGTACATATTTTTTTGAGATTTGGCAGTATGTACTAGAAGACAAAGATGAGTGTGAACCACAAAGGTCAGCCAAATAACATAATTGATAATCCTAATAAATTCAAGATGTATGGAATTTTACATTATCTTCTCCCTAAAAAATTCAATTAAGGGAAACTTCAACAGCTTTAGTAGTCTTTTGGTAATTTTGGAAATACACGGTCATGCCCAAACACCTTCCTGTCATATATTTATTAAGTGATCTTTACAACAACACTTTGAAAAATATGCTTTTATGGAAAGACTCTTCTAGCTGTAAAAGTCTCATTCATTAGCCCAATGCTCTCTGGTCCTTCTCCAAGAACTTCTGAGAGGTCATCTCACAGCCTTGTGGGGTGGACTGACTCAATGGAGTGTGGGTATTCACTGCAGATATGAACACAGAGGCTAGGAGACAGGAATGGTGAGCTCTGTCTACAAATGTTAGGCCATTCTTCTTAATACAAACAAACAAAAAAAAAATCACATCTTAACTTTCGATCTGACATAGATGTTTCTTCTGGGACAAGCCCAGAAGTGTCACATCTCTCAAGGACATCAGAAGCAAACTGAGATTTCAGCAAAGGTATTATTCTGATTGATGTATTCTATAGCTCTTCTAATTCCAATAAAACTTGATTTAGCTAAGCTTCATTTTCTCAAGTAATTAATAAATCTACATAGTTTCTAGAGGGGTATAACCAAGACAGATGCTGCAATAGAGAGTAAGCCAACTCAGAACATTACCATGAGGGCTACGTACTAATGTACTTTCTGGCATTTGCATTACTCCCAAAGAAAGAAGACTAAGAGTACAACCATCAGGAGGAAGCTGATTTCTAATAGAAAATAAACTCCCAAAATACATTTATATTGGTTAATTTAATAACTTATTTATGAGACAGTATTACTCAGTGGCAATCTGTACACGATAAAGATATAAATACGATGAAATATGAGCTTTATGCATTATTAAAGGATGTAAATATTAATAACAAGGACTCCTACATCTTACAATCTCTGTAGTGTATGTGCTGTCTTCAAATGAGGTTTTCTTGCTTGTTTTAAATTGAGCATGAGGTGAGGGAGAGAGAATTAAAACATCCAAGAATAACAAAACACAAGGGACACACACCCCATCTTCCTTTTGCTTATGTTCCAAGCATCACCAAACACAGCTCACACCTAGAAATATATCTTCATGCCAGAGTCACAGTACCCAAAATAACTTCCCCTACTCACAAGAGGACATCACTTCAATACAATAAAATTTCTTATCTTTCTTCCTTGTTCCCATTAGGACAGAAAGCTGAGGACTTTAATCCAACTGTAACTATACAGTGTTTCCTGCGCTTGCCTGTTGCCCATGGAACTCATCCTTACACACACGCTGAAAACTGAGCCTTCTCAAATGTTCAAATCTTTGACGTTACTAGTTTACTCTTAAACTTTAATTTTGTCCTTTAGCTCTCTCCTCCAAACTCTTACTCATTGAACAACAACAAAAATACATACATATAAACTGAATACATCTAAGTGAGCAATGCACCCCCAGAGACCTGTAGCTGCATCAGTGGTTGTGTGTGTCCTTTATAAAGAACCACAACATAAATTTAATATTCCCAGGTCCTTGGTACTTATCCTATGCCTCCCCATCATTTTGAGAGAGATGACGAGGAGTGACTAGAGCAAGACAGACATCAAACTCGTTTATTCTGAATCTTAAATTATGAGTTTTATGGTCAATATTTTGGTTACATTGTTACACAAAGGACAGATTGACATCCAGTTTGAGGTCTCATCTTTGATTGCTTTGGGATTCGTGACATTTCCTTGGCGCACACAGACTGTGCAGGTTCTCTCCGCTGCAACTGGATATTGTTGTTGCACAAGATGCCAAAACAAGTAGGGTTTGAAAAAAAAAGCCACTGATGGAGTACAGCAGCCAGTACCTTGAACTGCTGTGACTTCCAGTCCAGGTGGCTTCTGGCCAGGTGTTCATCCACAGAGCATCAACACATCCCTCTCCTTGACAGATCAAAGGAAGATCTGAGGAGGTGCTGGTCCTGTTTCTCTGAAGCATCTGGTCATTGTGTGGTCACTCAGAGGCAGCTCTAACTCACCACTGAGACACATCAAGAGGTGTTTAGCCACCTCAGCTCCACTTTTAAGGGTTGTGTGGCCAATGAAGAATGCCAGGCTCTTAAAGGATCCCAGAGTATAAATTTAAAAATAAATAAATAAAATCCAGGTTGCAAGTTTGAAGATGCATTCGAGAGAGACTTCAGGGAAGAATATGCAGGATGGTCTGCTTGCTGTCCTTGTTGTTTGTTTGTTCCTGGTTTCCTCTCATTCAAAAGAAAATATGCAGATTTCATTTTGTTCTCTTTGATCTCTTACAAGTACTGAACATAAGTTGTTTCTCTCTCTCTCTCCCTCTCTCTCTGTCTGTCTCTCTCTCTCACTCTCCAGGACCCCAGCATGAAAACTAAATAGGTTTGAGGAGTGAAACCTGAGGAAGGAAAAGAAAGTGTCCGGTGGGGGTTGGGGGGGAGGAGAAAACCACGGACAATACAAAACAAAAGTTGCAGTCCAATCGTGCAAAATTTGCTTCTCAGGATAAAGCACTTTTTTGACAGGTCCCCAAAATGCCCAGCTCCCTCCCAATCCTCCCAAGACCCCAGGGGTAAGCTACAGAATGAAAATGAAGCCATTCTTTTTCTTAAGGCTATACACACACACAGAACACAAGTCAAGGACTGTCCGGTAGGCGGTTCTTTGCTGGGCTCTTGCTTTAAGCCCTGACTGCAGCGTGCAATCTGTCACAGGATCAGCAGCATCTATGTCATCAGGACAAGGATACAATGTACAAACAATAGAAGGTAAGTCAAACGGTTCCAACAATAAAATCCGATATCCACTTCACAATCACAGGTACAAATTGCTCAAATCCATAATTTCATTTCTCCTTAAGACCTTGTCATCTAAAACTAATTAGAGGCCAGGTTCCCGAGGAATTGTCAATCGTCAAAGTAAATACCGGAGCTTTAGGAGAAAATCATCCTTCTATGGCAACAATCTGATGGAGGTCAGCCCAAGCCATCCTATTCAGACAAGTTCGAGGTGTTACAGAGGGCGGATCCCTGGGTCCTGATCCAAACCTTCCCACTGTCAAGGTGGCTCCATGTCTATAGAGGAAAAACCAAGAAGCCCGAGAATGTGGAGTACTTCCAGCCTCCCATGAGGTTCCCTCTCTCCAGTTTGAGATGAACTTTGTCTTCTCGTTCCATGAGCAACAGAACACCGTTGCTGGCTGCTTCCCTGGTAACATCCTGGTCTCCTGCGAACGCAGAGATCACTGGGTAGCCATTCTGCATCAAACTGACCTATAAAAGCAGAGAGGACGGCTCAGCAGATCAGAGACCACCTCCTTCCCCACATCCTGTTCTCTCCCTCCCCTAAGGATTGACACCTCCTTCTAATTTTGTAGCCAACATACCTGGAACCTGAAAGGCAGGTTTTCCAGGTGACTCAGCCCAACTACCCCTCCTCCCCCCATTTACCAAGCATTCCAGGCCTTGACTTTTGAACCAACCCACCTGGATTGTTTGCCTGTTGTACACTTTAACCACATGGAAGCTGAAGCTATAGATCCCCTTTCGTGGTGCTACAAATATACTGGAGGCAAGGTCAAAGTGGTTGCCGATGTTTACTAAAACCTGAAAAAGAGGAGGAAACAGCTTACTGAACTATGCATGCCCTTAATGGGCTTGCATTTTCTCCATGCTTTTGGGTAACCCCCCCCCCCACATGTCAGTTGGTTTATCGGAATTTCGAGTAGGTGCCCCTAAGTCCACAGCGTTGCTCAATCAGGCGGCCATCGAGTACCGAAATTAGAACATTCAGTGGCAGAAATGCATTCCAAAGGTATTCTCATGGTTTCTCATTAATAAAGACTTTGGAAGTATATTGCAGTTGTATGTAAGGGCATGGAGAGAGATGGGAGGCAGTAAAACCTAGCAAGAGGAAACCTGTGAATTCAACCTACTTTTTAAAAGGGGGTGTCAACCTGGTGCTGTGTTTAATACATAAAACTTCACATGAAATGAAGAGAGAGAAGCTGATGAAGCAACAGACCAGTCCCTTCCATGAGCTCACTAGAGGAGGAGGAGAATGGCCTGTGGGAGGTTTCAATGCCCAGGGTCTTCCAAAGTCTAGCAGTATACAGTAGATGCTTCATAGATAGTATTGGATCTTGAGTTATGTCAACAAACACTGGCTGCCCTGCTCAAATTCACTGGTCTCTAAGCAAAGCTTGCTCTGTTGGTTGAGTGTTGGGGTCATGCAAAAAAAAAAAAAGAAGAAGAAGAAGAAGAAGAAGAAGCTTGAATAAAGAGAAATGAACTGATAGCTTGGATACTTCCAGTTCAAACTAAGGAAATTCCACAGCAGGTAAGATCAAGTTAGCTACAAGCAGAGTCGCTGGTCATAGTATAACGTGAAGAAAATCAAGCTCCCCATCTCACTCCCTTTCTGTTCAAAATAGAATCAGGCCACCTTGTCCACATCCTGTTCCCATCTCTCCTCCTGTAAAACTCCAATGCCATTAAAATAATAAAATGAACCACCACCGCTGGTGTTTTATGCTTACAAGACAAACAGCTAGCAGCACCAGAAACCTGGGCTGTCCTTTATCTGGTCAGAAAGTAAAGCTTCACTGGCTTGGCTGTGACTCTCACAGCATGGTTGTATAGACTCTGCAAACTGCCAGGGCATGGTGAGTTGCTGCCAGGAACCAGTGCCTGCTGGTGTGGCTTGGGGAACACTGCATCTTAATCATGCTGTGAATACCACTTCAGCCCACTCCAGGGCAGGCAGCTCACAGGCACACGTGCACGCGCGCACACACACACACACACACACACGCACGCACACACACATGCACACACACGTGCACTCACACATGTATGTGCATGTGTGCACACACGTACACACACTGCCTCATCATTGAGGACAAAGCACCTCTGTCTGTGCTCAGTGTCCCCCAAGATGACTCACTGGAGAATGAAACACTCCCCTGCATGGGCTTTGAACTCACTTGTGCTCGTCTCTCCATCTCATCCCCTCACTGGGCATTTTAAACTCTGGAAATATGAAAGTTCAAGACTTTATGTGAATGAGAAGACACCCAGCCAGACCCTGAGCATGGGGCCTCCCTCTCTTGCAAACTCCCTCATTTACAACCAGGAACCCAAGTTAATTTGTCTCTAAAAACAAGATTCCCGTTACGATTTGACCCTGTATCCACAAATCAGTGGATCTGAAAAGGTTTCAAGAACTATCTGTATGACACCTTAATGGAAACATAATAAAAGTAAAATAATACTGTATAAAGAAGAATATGGGTTATATTTATGCTTGTATGATGCTGTCTTATTTGGAAATAATGAAATATTTTTCATAGTAAAGCAACTTCCCTACACCCTCAAATGCATAATTTTTTTAGGCATGAATGTCACAGCTTAAAAAGAGATCGAATGTGTGCATTGGCTATAAATGGGTTTAGGAGCTGGCTCCTGGACAGAGGGAGCTCCAGTACAAAGTAACTCCATCTGTGTCCAGGACGTGTCAGGACTCCATTTTACACAAAGCCCCTTGGCAAGATCATTAGCTGATTAGAAAATGTGTGAAAATCATGCTCATCTTTTCATTTCCTGAAAACTAATAGGAATCACAGAGAGAGGACACAGAAAGGTCATTGCCCAGAGAAACATTTACATAGCCATCTCCCTGGTCCTTAGCTGCTTGGCCCGGAGGCCAGAAATTAAGTGGCTTAAAGCCACCTAAGTCATGGGTCTTCTTATTATTAAACTTATAGTCCTTCTCTACATTTATCTTTGAATATACTGTACGAGTACCCTGCAAAGGTTTCATTTCCTGTCTCTAGCAGGTACATGCCCACCTTATTTTGGTATGTAAGCAGTGAACCATCTCTGTTGTCTTCCCGGCTTGTTTTTGTTGTAGCTGGATCCCACAGTATAAGCCATGGGTCTGGCCCTTTGTCAGACTCCTCTTTGAATAAGAAACTATCTTACATGCCTCATCTTTAAAAGGCTCCCCTCTCCCCAGCTGCCTTGCCCTCAGAAAAAGGGGAAGCGAACTATGTTTTCTTTCGGGGGGGTGAGGGGTAGGATGTATTTCATATCTCATCTTTACCAGACCCTTGGAAAGCCCGGGAAACCTTACAGGGCTCTCAGTAATCCGCTCCAAGAGAGCTGGCCGTTTAAAAACAAACTCTACAGCGTGTTCAAGGGGGACTCCAGGAAAGCATAACAGCCAAAGGAGCAACTTAAGGGCAATGCAGAGGTGGGAAAACCAGCCTGGCATTCCTCCTGGAGATGCAGGGAGCCCTAGCTAGCTGGGCACACGGGCCGGTCCTCCACTCCTCCGTAGGTGTGCAGGTTAGCCGCTAACCTGGTCGAAGTAGATGGTCATGGTACGGTTGCTCATCTCTGAGGGCTCATGGTTGGTGCTCCTAGTAGCGGAGAAGGCCACCTTGGCACTGCCTGAGCGCACAGAAATGCCCAGGGAAGAGGTGACGGCACCGTCCCCGGATGGACTGGAGTCGCACACCACCAGGCACTTGCCCTCTAGCACGATCGGCTCCGTGTCATTCTGAGCCGTCACCGGGCAGCAGACCGGTAGCAGCAGCAACAACAGGGCCAGCGCCGCCCCCAAGCTGAAGCCAAAGTTGGCTGACTCGTGCAGCGCCCCCCGGCGCCCGGGCATGCTCAGCGGTGGCCCTCGGGGGCCCCGGCCAGGCGCGGGCATCTGGGCTGGGGCGCCCCGAGGACGCCAAGGCCGGCAGGAGCCGGAGGGGTGCTCGGGTGCACTCAGGAACAGGCAGGACCAGAGCAGTATCCTCCTCTGGGTTGGGTCCCAGGCTCAGAAGATCAAGGCCAAATGGTTCTCAGAAGCAAGGCACGAGCGGACCTGTCAGGGCAAAGAACCAGAATCCTTAGGCGGAAAGGTGTGTGTAGCAGGGCAAGTGCCTGACTCTCTCCCTTTCGGGGTGGCCATCCCCGTGGTCCCGCAAAGCTATCCCCATTCCGGATGTGGCATAATGGATCAGAGAGAGCTCTGGCGCACCGATCAGGCCATCCAAACAGATTCCTGAATGTTGCGCGGAGCCCTGGAGTTCTGGGCTGAGATTCTGTAGGACCTTGCTAAAAAGGGGTTGGGGACCTCTAAGAAGGCGTCATCACCATCGCCCCCTGCCTACTCATCCCAACACTAGAGGAATTAAATGCAGTCAAAGAAAAAAAAAAAAAAGCAGAACTGATGCCTCATCAGCTTCATTTCAGCGTCTTTCTGGACGGCCACAGCCACATTGGAAAATATTCCTCTCCATGCCTTCCCCTTTTCCCTCTATTTTTCTATCCAGGAAGAAATTTTTAAACACTCCTTGTCGGATAAAAAGGGTCTACCCCCACCCCCAAAGGGAAAAAAAAAAAAAAAAAAACTCCAGAAAACTCCTTGGGTGGGTGAGCTTAAAAGAAAAAAGGACAAAAACAGAAAGGCCTGATGGGGGTGGATGAGGAACGAAATTCTAACACCCACTTCCAAGTCCCTGCAGCCACTGAGGAGCTCCTTAGGAGAGCCTGGTGGAGTCCTCTTTCTGGCAAAGACAACTAACAGCCTCTTGCAGCACCAGAATCCCTGGATTTTACTCATTTGCAGGATCTTGTCTCTGGACCCGACTCCCTTTCTTCTGTACCTTTCTGCTAACTTACACGGGTTGGCGCTTGCAGCCGGTCCCCTCTTCTTCAGGTAACCCAGAGAGGCCGGCCATTCCAATACCCAGCCCAGGAACACAAACAGAACGAACCCTCCCCTCGCAGCCCACGCTCTCCGAGCAACTCTTCCAGTGTTCTTTCTAAGAAAAGATAAGTTGGGTTTCAATAAATATCCTGTCTGCAGCTCCTACACAAAGGATAGGGGACCACCTCCTACCCATCCCTGCTCTGCCGCTGGCTCTCTTCTCTCTAACCCCTAGCACTAACATTACTCAAGGTTCCGGTGAAGCATTAAAAAACAAAAAGGCAACTAGCAACCAGATTCCGGAGCTCTGATGGGGTAGGTTACCTGGAACATCCATGATGGGCGAGCACCGAGGTCCGCGAAGTTGTTCTGCTTAGAAAAAAATGAGGCAAGCAGGAGCTAGCGGGAGGAGGACACCTCGGAGCACGACCCTTCTCCCAGAGCTTGGCCAATAACCGCGCCGCCCCGCCCTGCCGCCTTTCCCCCGCGGTCCGCTCCGGCTCCACAAGCACACCACGCCCCGGCCCCACGCGCCCACGGAGCCCACACAGCGCTGCGCTCCACGCTGCTCGGCGCACCGCGTTGTCTGGAACCCACAGGCTTCCCGCTCTGCAGAGCCGCGCTGAGCCTAGGAACCAACCAACCGCACCGCTGCGCGCGGACTGCCCCCTCCGAGTCCCGCGCGCCCTCCGCGCGCCCCACTAACAGGATCCCTGGGTCCCTGCCTCTCCTCTGACTCCAGAGGGCACAGCCCGGAGCTGCCAACTACCGACTCCCCGCTTTTTTCGTCCTAGAAGCCACAGCCCGCTTCCCTCGGACTCCCCCTGACACCTTGCCAAACCCGCGTCCGATTCTCACCTAGAAACCCAGCGCAGTCTTCCTAGATACCTTCTCAAAACTAGGCGCCCTCGGAAGCACCAGCTGTGTTTCTTCTTCCAGATTCCTTTTCTTTTCCAAAGTCCCCTCCAAGTTTTAATCTTGAACGGAGTGGTCACTTTCATAATTAAAGGGGAGGGACACTTGAAATAAAAGGAACAGTTTTTTTTGTTTTTTTTTTTGTTTTTTTTTGTTTTGTTTTGTTTTTGTTTTGTTTTTTAAGGAGGGAAAAGCTTGGTAATCTAATTGTTTTGGAACTGCAATTCCAGAATCTTCCGTTTGTGAAATGTCAGCTCTTGGCAGAGATTAAACGGGCTCTTCCTGCCTGGGTTTGTGTGTCCGCTTCTCTCAACCCCGGGGCTTGTGGAACGCGGCGCCAAGGCGCGTATTTATTAAAATGCAGTCTCTGGGCTCTAAAGATCCGGGGAGACAGGCAGGGTTCCGAGCTGCGCCTGGAGAGCTGCAAGATGCGCAAGCACGGACGAGGGGCGCCACCTACGGGCCCTGGAGCCTTCAGTCCGCAGGCTGCAAACAAACCTAACGGAGTGTGGGGGAGTACCCAGGGACAAGAGGTGAGGCTTCAGGATTGTTTTCCTTCACCCCCAACCCCTAAAACAGCTCTGGTGCCTGCAAATAATGCAACAAGCTTGCCTTTAGATATTCTTTCGCCTCGCAATTTACAGTAGCCACGCTTGTATTTTTAGTTTTTTACCCCAGCTAACGTGTAACCCTGCCAAGAGGATGTATGCTCAAGTGGGTTATCAAGCAGCCATAGCATTTGCAAAAACCTCTGGGTCTGGGTAATACATATTGACACTGAACATAAGCAAGGCAGCTCTTAAGTGTGGAATCTATAATCTGATTTTTTAAAATAACATCACTGCGAATATTTTTGCACTGTCTTGGATAGTATGCTTTTCTGATAGGCCAATGGTGGGCTTGTAGTTCATCAGTGCATAGCATGTGCCTGTCTTATTCCTTCAGACGTCACCATACCTTTCCCTCTTCCCCTTTAAGATTTCAGCTGTTCTGCTTTTGCCTTTTGAGACCTGCCTTCCCAGATAGGAGATTTTGAAGACCCTTGTTATTGGCTCTCTCGTGGCTGTTCTAGGATGGGAAGGCCTATACCCTGAAGATATTGTGCGCATCCAATCAGCACGATAAAAAGGAGGAGGGCACAAATGAAATCCACAGCTTAGGTTTAGTTGAGGCCAGAGGTTTCTCGTGGGTACCAGGGTACTGGTTGGAAGAGCCTGAGATGCAAATGCATCCTGCTTAACATAACATGCAGAACACTGTGGACTGCTAAATAACTCCAGAACCCTTGAGCCCTACACTCAAGTCACTGGCAATTGTAACTCCCAGGTGCCATGTGCTTCCCCGCCAGGAAGCCTGTAAAAGGCACAACAGACGCATCTTCCTATCGTGTTCTGAGTTTAACTCAGCAGAAACAGTGCAATCTTACTTTAGAGCCATTTTACTCTAATTTTCTCTGAATCTGTTTGACTCTGCCACAGAAGTACGATTGTATCGCGCCATCAACAAGGCTGAACTGGATGTAAACCTGCCCACAGAGCGTAAGAAAACACAATAGAAACGTGAATCAGCCTGAGAGCAAGAGTAGCTTCCCAATTTAGGAGCAAACAACCTTTCATACACCTAAAATATTTAAATAATTGCCTAATTAAACATCTTTCTTAAGTACTTTGAGACATTTCTTTTGATTAATATAAACACTCAAACCAATTTATCACTGTCTTTGAAACAAACAACAAAACAAAAGCAAGCAAGTAGAACAAAACCTCTTTTATGATGTGTGGATATTGCAGTATATATTAAAAAGCCTAATGAGGTAAAATTTACATGCTGAACTAGGTTATGGTGTGAAAGCAAGTATCCTTCTGTAGCAGAATGAAAAACATGTTTGAATTTCAACTTGAGTTTCATATTTCAACAAGGAAGTTAGAAAATGTGGAAAGTATCAGACTGACAGAAAAGTGTATAATTTATTGATCCATCAATTGGTAGTCCTACCTACCAGATTTTTGGTCAAGAGCTGGGATTTTAGTTTGCCAGCATGTTTTAAAAGACATCAGGACACTGAATTAAAAGGGAAAACAAACGTCTATGTTTATTTCAATGATTGCATGTCCTGCTCCTAGTAATTGCTATTATTATTATTATTGGAATATGGACCACAGATTCTGTTCTCTGGGGTGAAACAGCATGCCTATGGGCAACAACAATATCAAACATCTATTGAACTTTTGTGGGTGGGAAAGATGCTGCACCATGACCTTTGTCTATGTTTTAGAAGACAGCATAAGGCCTATGAGCAGCACCCTGCATCAGAGACATACATCATATATGGATAATTGGGAAATATTATAATGTGAAAACTGTTTAAAGAGTGGCATGGGAAGTTAAGTTTTCATTTGTCCAAAATAGATATCTCTCTCGGAGCTCAACATGCTCTTCAATGGAGAGAAACCATCACTGAAAAGTAACTCCAGCCTGTATTGGTCTTTAGACCTACTACATCACATTCATGGATTTCTTCTAAGGTATGTCTTAAATATAATCTCTCATGAGTTGCATAATCTTGGGTGCAAAAACCCAAAACCTACTATTACAAAACAAAACACATGAATTAATAAATCTCTTTCTTTAAAATAATAGAATATATACTTAATGTGTAGTAGCTATACTAGAAAGTTACTAAGATATAGAATGTCACATTTATGCATATACATATGGTACACTCCTTCAGTTATACATGGTTAAGCACCTTCATATTTTTCAGCAAAACGAAAAGCACTGAAGAATGAGTGACAACAGGAAAAAAAATGTTTCAAGTTACATGGATAGTTTTGTCGTAACAAATTACTGACATAAGTAAATTGGAATTTTAAAAATTGGAATCAACTATAACTCAGCCACTGCTCAATAGAAAGAGCAAGTAAATTTGTTTACATGAGGTAGTAGGTTGTTTGCATTTATTAACTGAAATCATGATGTAATCGCATTAGCTTAGCCAAATTTGATGAACCATTAGTTGACTAAATTAAAATTCAGACTGACTGAACTCAGACTGTCTACATTCTATAGTCACATTGAGCTAAACAAGTTATCGCTGCTATCTGGGGACAGACTGGATTCCTCATCATCATGTTTTCAAGACTTTATGGCACATAATCCAATGTCTAATATCTATTTTGTGTTTTAATTAACAAACGATGGCACACCACAACCACAGATTTGGGTTCAATGGTAATTTATTTGTTTTGTATCTTCCTTCCTTCCCTCCCTCTCTCCCTCTTTCCTTCCTTCCCTCCATCCTTCCTTTCTTCCTTCCCTTCCTCCTTCTCCCCCTCCTTCTTTCCTTCCTTTCTTCCATCTTCCATTTGTTTTAGTCAGGGTCTCACTATGCAGCGATAGATGGCACAGAACTCACTGTAGAAATCATTCTGGCATTAAGCTAACAAAGTTCTGCTTGCCTCTGCCTTTGTCCCCTGAACACTGAAGTTAGAGGTGTGTTACTTTCTTAACATTGTAAAACCAATGTAATATTTGTAAAAATAAATACATCATTGCTTTAGGATACTTTGTTACCTCCATTACTGGGTATATTAGGACTTTTGGATTTTATGAAATAATACAAAGTAATCTACTTGCTACTCCAAAGTCCCATAAAATGTAACTCTTTTTAAAAAACTATTTTCTTTATGTGTATGTATCTGTGATAGTATATGGCATAACACTTTCTTTTAATTCTTTTAGTTCTTCATGTCTTACATAACCCCAATATTTATTTTCTTTAATTTCATGAAAGGAAATGTATACATTGCCTTATCAAATTGGGTTGAATGCCTAATGTCAGTAATTTCAATTTTATCAAAATAAATGGATTTATATACAAAGTAGATGTTCACCAACACTTCTTTTCTCAAATGGAGAGTGTTAGATGAAATAGTATCCTACAAATTCTTACAAATATTTGCTTAAAAAATAAATGTTATTGGTATGTAAGGATACACACACACACACACACACACACACACACACACACGGAGAGAGAGAGAGAGAGAGCATTTCCTAACTTATTTCTTGAATCTAAAATAATGGTACTTTTTTAAAATTTAGAATAAGCTGCAAGGCTCATAATGCCTACAATATTTTGAGTATGTATAAAAAATAATGTTCTGTGAGCATGTGTATGAGAGATTGTTTTCATCATCTTAATTGATGTTGGAGGGCTAGCCAACTATGGACAACATTCCTGGAGCAGGTGATCCTAGCCTTTATAAGAATACTAGCTTAGCAGGAGCCAACAAGACAGACATTATTAATTCAATATGAAATAATTGGAACCATATATTGCCTAGATCTGAACATAACCATGATTATGTTGTTTCAAAAGATATTTGGCAAACCTTGACTGAGTTATTTCATGATTGACATTAACTCTTGATCTTGAAAGTATCCGATAGACATGGAGCACCCTCAGGAAGTATTAAACAAGGACTCTCAGGGGTGCTCTGTGCTGAAGACCCAAGCTAAGAATAGTATACTCCCTCAGGAGCCACTCTTGATATAATCCACTATAAAAGCCACTTTATACTGATCATAAGTTTTTAAGAACAGAAATCAGAGTTTAAGCACAAATACCCTTATAAAATATCTCGGTATCTGAAAGTGAAACTTTACTGCCTGGTCATTTCAAAGCTGAGTCCTCTTTATCAGTATAATCAAACCTGAGGTTCACAACCTGTGCCCCCAGTCAATTCTGGCCACCCATTCTCAAAAGTCAGCTGGAAGAGCCAAGAGAACAATGGAAAGCAGAAAAAGCATTCATTCAGTGTCATATTGGGAAAAAAGACCGACTCATCTAGTGAACTCTCCACATCGAGTCCATCTTCATGGTCCTAAAGTGAGATCAAAGTTGAATTAGAGGGCCAAAGATATGCACATCTAAGTAGAACTGCCAATGTGTGGCCCCTCTAACCAGTGACCTGACATTGTCTGGGCCAATCACAGTCTGAAAAGTTCCGGGAACTCTGTGAAATCTGCCCAAGAGAAAAGTTCCCCTCTGGGTGGAAACTTTGCCTTCCCCTAACATGAGATTGCCTGGGAAAAACCCATTTCTTGGAGCTCCATTTTTTTTTCCAATAGTCCCTCAGCCAGACAGAGACATGGGTGTCTTTTTAAAAATATCTAGGCTTATTACATCAGCAGCCTCTATGTTCCATGGAAATCCATTGTACATACCCATCATTACTTCAATCATTACTTTGTCAGAGACTATTCATGGGAACTGAAACAAGCTCCAGATCGGCAACAAGGGTAGGCAAACCGAGGAATATGCTCATAGCTGTTTAAGCTTCCAAACTGTAGCGAGTATGTAAATCATCTGGACTCTTGTTAAAAATACTGGGCTGGAACTTGCTGAAAGATAATGTGGATACTAGTCTGCCCAGTGCAAAGATCTAGGCTTCTGATTCCACAGAGACCCCACACACACACACACACTTAACACCTGGAAGACATTAGGAAGGCTTTCTATTTAAGACATCTGTGATGGAAGTGTGCTTATATAAAACAAACTCACATAGGAAAAAGGGCCTGGTGGCTGTTCAATAAATGGGGACATCAGTGGTTGGCAATGTGGGTAGCAGCTGTTCAGGTGCATGGTACTTGCAGAAACTATTTTCTCAAGTTTGAGATGCTGTAGTCCATTTGCGTTATCTCAAAGGGAAGAGAAACCATGTTCTTAAAATCCCACACAAAACCTTCTCTTTTGAGGTTTTGACTTGTTGGGTAAAACTTGGTTAAGGCGCATGAAGAATAGCTGGAAAGACCAGAGAAGCCACATCCTGGAAGGACTTTAATTGAAAGATGGAGACACCGCACCAGCTGTACTCAGCTCTTCTACCAGAAACCTTTTTATAATTGTAATGGAAAGAGTTTCAGTTCGGTTCTGTATTGGTGGAGGTTGTATAATAGTTCATTTGTGTGTCTGTGTGTGAGATACAGAGTAAAAACCCTCTGACTCCTCAGTCAGAGGTTGATATGGTCTCTGTAAGATATGGTAAAGAAGAGAATAAGATTGATGCTTAGATCTGCTAGAAATAGTAGAAACACACACCTTTATGCAAATATAAAAACAAATATTTTCTTGGTGGTAATATTAAAATATTGTCTTTCATATGAAACTGGGGCTTTGCTTACTCACTGCCAAAATGATAGAGAGTTAAAAATGTACTTTAGAATCATCATAATGTGTGCCCAAACACATCTCTTGGCAGAGGAACTGGATCTTTGTCTGATACATTCTTGTGCTGATTTCTTATGATAATCTACACGAAAGAATATTGATTTTCCTTCAGAATTTTCATCATCTCCAATAAGCATAAACATTTGCTAAATTTCTAATATGTCTGAGGCACAGTATCATCATTTTTCCTGAGGATGGTTTAGCCATATAAGGATGCAAGAAAGAACTCACAAATCAGAATGCCAAAAATAAACAAACAGAAAATCCACAAAGGGTTGACTGACAGTGCTCATAAAGTCAGATAGTAGAAAGTCAAGTGAGACTGACGGTCGGGCAGGGATTTTAAGGGAAAGGGGGCCATTGGAAAGCAAAAGAAAACCATTTACAGTAGTGGCATGATATCCAGATGACCTTTCTTAAATATGAATCCTTACGCAACCAGAAATATCTTATATTACTTTCAAAATACTAAAGTAAAATGTTTTCACAATGGGAAATGCAGTAGCACAAGTTGTCTTACTTTACAGGGAAGGGCTGTGTTAAAAGATTCTGTAAATCTCTGACTTTAATCTTCTAAAATAACACATGATTGCTAAACCCTCCACTGGAATGACTTTTTTCCAAACAAGTGCTATCATGTTTGTTCTGCTGTCTTATCTCTTTAGCATGTTAAGAACCCTGTATTTGCAAATCAATAAAGTGTTTCCCATCTACTGTTGTGTGTTAACTTTAGGAATGTCTAATTTTTAGAACTATGTAATGGGTTGAATGGTTTAAATAAATTTATAAGCAATGAGAAGCTAGGAAGAAATTCATTCAGCAAGAAAAGTTTGATTAGCTATATTTTGAATGTGTGTGTGTGTGTGTGTGTGTGTGTGTGTGTGTGTGTGTGTGTGTGGCTTGCTACTAGACAGAATCATATTACTTATTTTGATCAGGAGAAAGAGTATAAAAATGAAACATAGCTAAAAATATTTTTCAAAAGTATTACAATAGACAAATTGGCCTGGTGGTGTACATTTTAATCCCAGCACTTTGGTGGCAGAGGCAGGTGGGTCTCTGAGTTCAAAGGCCAGCTTGGTCTTCAGAGTGAGTTCTAGAACAGCCAGCGCTGAACAGAAAAATCCTGTCTCAAAGAAAGAAAGAAAGAAAGCACAATAAACAGGAGGCAGCTGTGGGCTAAGACACTATTACTGGCATTAAATACTCATATGTGTTTCTGTATTTCTAATTTTAATTAATTTATTTTTATTTACTTAGTAGAGGTGAGATGGGCATGTAAACACTTTAGCAAACCTGTGGAAATTAGAGGTCATCTTGCAGGAATTTGTTCTCCTTTTTCACTATGTGTGTTCAAGGGACCAGACTCAGGTTGTAAGACTTGGTGCCAAAAGTTTTTTTACCTGCTGAGTCATCTTACTGGCCACCTGCATTATTTTTTCATGTTGTGTGGATTCAGTACTTTGAAAATTACCTTATTGAAGCAACGCAAACAGTTCCCTTCTGAGATGAATGCATACCAGAACTTCATATAATGCAGACCTGAGAAATAGAGATCCTCTGGACTGGAGCAGAAGGTGTAGCTCCCATCATGTCTGAGGAAACACCGGGGTGTACCCAATGTCTCTAAGAACCACCCATTTGATTTTCTCACCTATGAAAGCCTAAGAGTGCTCTCAAGTCCAGTGATGCCAGAGAGGACAAGTACAGACTAGACATCTTCTCTCTGCCAGCATGAGTTTTAAACTGAAGATGAGTAAAGGAGAGGGACAACACAAATGTCTTTATATAGGTACAAGGAAAATGAAAAAAATAAAAATATTGTTGCCAAGGAAAAATGTGGGACTGCAATAAACTAGAAAAGAGATCACAATCTCCAGGATCGACAGACAGATGGAAGTGAGATATCTAGACAGATGGGGAGTTAGAAAGACGATTGGTAGTCAGCATACAGGTAAATGGTAGATAGATAGACAGGTAGATATAGACAGATGATAGATAGATGATTGATAGATGTGTATAAAAGAGAGGGAAAGAGAATAGATAGATAGATAGAGATAGATAGATAGATAGATAGATAGATAGATAGATGATAGATAGGTATGTGAGGGAGAGGGAGACATAGAGGGAGAGAGATGATAGATAAACAGATATATGATGATGATGATAGATAGATAGATAGATAGATAGATAGATAGATAGGTATGTGAGGGAGAGGGAGACATAGAGGGAGAGAGATGATAGATAAATAGATATATGATGATGATAGATAGATAGATAGATAGATAGATAGATAGATAGACAGACAGACAGACAGACAGACAGACAGACAGACAGACAGACAGACTTTCCAGGTATTCTAGTCTGTTTATTCTTGAACCTTAGTTTCGTTGAACTTGAAAAAAGTAGTAAATTACCTGGTAAAGGAAAATGGATCTTTTACAATTTTGCTAAACCAGAAGCGGGGAGTCTATTTCTCTTTTCTATGGCTGTAAGAGTTTACAGAACCATTATTTCTCCATTATTAGCTGCAGAGAGTTGCTATTGTTGTTGGTAGTGCTGGTTTTGGTGTGTGTGCATGTGTATATGTCTGTGTGTGTGTGTGTGTGTGTGTGTGTGTGTGTGTGTGTGTGTTTGTGTGCGTGTGTGTCTGTGTCTGTGTCTGTGTCTACTTCAAATCTGGGCCTGAGGAAAATGAGAAAGATACTCCAAGGTAAAGATACCCAGTGTTTGAAAGAGAAGCAGTCTCAGGGACTTCATGGGATAGAGATGAGAGATGTACTCCTGGCCGAGCAATTATTCTCCCCTAATTCCATTCCTCTGACAGGTGTAGGGTGTTCAGAATTTCAGAATTAGTATCTTGAATACCAGATAAACACCAATTTTCTTAGAGAAAACTGGTGAATGCCATGCTAAGGGAAGGCAAGTTCTCTTCTTAGGATTTATCACATCTCTGATCGCTCACAGCTCCAGCTAATTTTCTCAGTATGAGATCACTGTTACAAATGATGATAGATTCATAGAGATGTAATTTTATCTTTTAAATCCCACTTGGTGACCTGGCTATGGCATCTTTGAAACAGTGAAACCCCTTGCAAGTAACAACCAGTAGAAGAAAATTAGGCTCTGATTGTGTGCTCTACATGGAAATATCAGGCCGTGTTTTTCATCTCTCTCCTTGTTTCCCAGCTGCCGTAAAGTAAGCATTTTCTTCTGACATATCCTGCCCACCATGATGTTCTATGTCATCATAAACATCAGTCTAGCAAGTCTAGCAGAGACTAATGCACCTATTAAACCATAAGACAATATAAACCTTTCATTATTTAAACATGTTCAACCCAAGAAGTTTTCCACAGCTTCAGAAAGGTAATGATGGTTATGGATACAGATATATTTTTGCACATATACTGTACCTGTGTCCATGTGTTTTGGTTATGATTTCACTCAATTAATTAATAGATAAAAATTGGATGATGGTGACATAAAGCTTAGACAGATCTCTACACTTGAATAATTTTAGTTCTACATTGACTTAATTTAATTCCCAGAGAACTATTAATCTCCATCATAGGACATTGGATAGAGTAGAGTATGGATAAGTCTTCAGTCGTGTGCAAGTCTAGAATGAGGAAATCTAATCGTAAATGGCAAAAACCACACAGTTGATTCTGACATTATAAATGTTAGGAAAATGCCCATAGAAGAAGTTTGCAGCAAGATTTGAAGACAATTGTGAAATTCATTCCTCGGATTATTTTCCAACACTTCCTCACCAGTAACACTGCAGTGAGGATTGACTGTATTATGATGGAATTCCTATCTCTCCAACGAAGAAATATACTCAAATCCCATGGTTCTTAACACTTTAACACTTCTGGGAAAGAATTAATAACTAATCACATAATCTCTTCTATAATTTATTCTTTACAATCCTTAGAGTGTAACATGACTAATAACACAAGCAGAAGTACAGTAATGATTATTAATGTTTGTTTGTCTCCATTACGCTCATCAATTTTGCTTTTAGTGTGAAAAAATAGCCACTTTGAAATGAATAATGAAATTTGAAATCCATTACACCTAGAGAAATCTCAGGAGAAAGCAATGAACGTTTTTGGGAGAAAGATGAACTATTTCATCACCAGCATGTTGAATGTCTGCCAAAAGTCAACCATTGACTCTGAAACAAAAAGTTTGAAGGATATTTCAAAAATCTATGTTATGTGAAGGTATTTTTAACATCCCTTACTGAGATTAAGTATGTGAATTAAATCCTGGAATCTGGGCTTGCTGTTTATAAGTAGTACACTTTATGTGACTTAGTACAATGGAATCGTTACTTATCATAACTTTTTTAAAAATATATACAATTCATGTGTGTCTGTTGGGTTCTTTTTTTTAAGTTTGTAAAATATCCTCGTATTTTACAAAGTTCAAAAGTAAAGGAAGGGGTGGAGTGGTGGCTCCATGGTTGAGTTCGCTTGTCATTCTTGCAGAAGACCTGGGTTTAATTCTCAGCATCCACATTTCAGAACCACGCATAACTCACGTACCAATAGGTCTCCTTACCTCTTCTCATTTCCATGGGCAACAGGCATGCATGTGGTACAGACATTCATGCAAGCAAAATACTCACATCCATAAAATAAATATTTAAAGGTAAAATACTTTTACCTAATAGTTGATGTTAATTTTTCTATAAGTGTATGATATAAATTGTATCCATTTATACAAAACGATGTTATTGTGATTATTCTAAGAAACAAATTTATCATCAACCTGACATCCACTTTAAATTAGCTGTCATTTTTTTTCTATTAAAAATTCTCTGACATTATCCACACTGGTACAAAGCAACTCTAATTAAACTCAGTGAGCTGCACATAGAAAGGCAGGAAACTCAGAGAGTGGGCCTTGGTTCTAAAAAGAAATATTTCAGAAAGAGACAGAGGAGGAGGGGGGTGAGAACAGCTAAGATGAGCTTAAATTAAGAGAAATAGCGTTAGACATTTGTACTACTCAGAATAAATCGAAAATACTGATATTCATTGCTTCTTCTAATGGAGTTTTAAGCAAAAGCCTGAAATAAAGTAGTAATAACCACCTAGAAATCTTTCCATCCATAGAAACAGGAACTAGGTCAATTTATATGACTTGTTCATGGTGCAGAGTCAGAAAATTGTGTGTATTAAGATTCAATGGGTGTATACTATGAGTTCAGCATTCAGGCAAGTACCCTAATGGAGTTAGCATCACTAAGTACGTACTTCTGAGCACAGGAGAGTTTTGTTCCTGAGGGCCTCTTCTTGTGCTTCAGTGTATACAGTGAGCCAATCTATGGAAGCATGCATTCTAACCATCCTGTAGCTGGTGAGAGTCAGCTCACCACTGAACCATTCTCACTAAACAGCATCCGGGCACAGTTCCACCAGCCTAGCACCTAGATGAGGGAACACAGAAAAGAACTACTGACTTGCAAGCAAAACTAAACTGCACAAGAAATGAGCCTCCTGTTATGAGTGTCTAAGGCTTTGGATTATTGAATACCCTAACACACTCTGGTTTGTATTGACTAGAATGCATCTGCTCACTTTGTTATTTACGGCCTCTTAAGAAATTTCAATTATGATACAACTTGTAATGAATCAGATAAGGCAGAGAAAGAAAACACCTAGGAAGAAAGAATAAATTCCCTTAACAAGATATGCCTAATTTTTAATTCTAAATCTTTCCTGACGATTACCAACTTCCCTTTATCAGGCAGTGAAGCAAATGTTCGGCCCCATGCATATAACTTTCAACTGGTACTATCAAGGAAGAAAGGGAAGGAGCGTGTAGCTCAGTGGTAGAACATTTTCTTAACATGTGCACAGACCTGGGTTTAATCTTCAACAAGCAGTCTGCACACACACACACACACACACACACACACACACACACAGAGCAATCATTTATGCCTGCTTCGAAGACCCATTTACTGTGAGTTTAGAGTGCTTTGAGAAAAGGCAGTAATTACAGAGCATAATAAAATAGTCCCTTTCTGTCTTCACAGCAGTAAACACACAGGAGAGTTACCGAGTAATGAAAAGGCCTTACTGTAGAAGTACAGGCCCTGAGACGAATGATAACTGAAGGTGAGTCACCAGACAATCTCAAAGAAAAAAAGAGGAAATCGAAAATTAAGCCAAGTTCTAGCAAATTACTGACAGGTGGGTTCTGAGTGTTTTGTGAAGTCCAGGAGCTGAAGGTACAGAATCATAATGGCGAGGCAAGCAGGGGTCAGAGAAGATTCTTAAACCCACAGAGAGTGATAGTTCAGGATTTGAGATTAAAAAAAAAAAAAAAAAAAAAAAAAAACGAATTATACACGGATGTATGCTTTTAAGCTGTGACCATAAATGTTAATGTTGTTTCCATCCTTTTTATACAGATATCCAAACAATACCTGAAGAATGAAAACATGCAATTTTTTTATCCTCAAACATTCCATTATTTTGAAAGATAATATACCATTTTTTCCTAAGGTGTTTTCAATGCAATACTTACCACCTTTTGTCATTTAAACAAATAGTAATGCTATTTGTTTTGATTTTAAATCTGATTTTGTACAATATTCATGTGTGAAATCCTCAATAAAATATAATAAATGTAAAAAATTGCATTAATTTTCTTATAACTAATTGAATGAAAACAATACCTAACCTAGGGGCATGAGTTGCATCCAAAGGGTTCTGCGGCCACAAATAGGAAGGGTATGCTAAGAAGCAGAAATTGGCACTTAGCATTGTCTTGATGATAGCAGGATGCTGACAACTTTTGAGCCTCGTAAAATCTATGCATGTGGAGGCATGTCTGAAATCTAGTACTTAGATAGCAGGGGTAGATCTTACACCTACTAGAATGGCTAATATCAAAAACACTAATGACAGCCTATGTTTGGAGAGGTTGTGAACTAAGGGGAACACTCCTACACAGCTGGTGGGCGTGCAAACATGTACAGCCACTTTGAAAACCAGTATGATGGTTTCTCAGAATACTGGGAATCCATCTACTTCAAGACCCAGTGATACCACCCTTGGGCATATACCCAAAGGATGCACAATCATACCACAAGGACACTTGCTCAACTATATTCATAGTAGCACTATTCATAATAGCTAGAACTTGCCCATCAACTAAAGAATGTGTAAAGAAAATGTGGTACATTTACACAATAGAGTACTACTGAACAGAAAAAAAGCAATTGCATCATAAAATTTACAACCAAATGGATGTAGAAAAAAAAAATCTTAAGTAAGGTAACCCAGACCCAGAAAGACAAAAACAAACCTTCATTCAGTAATCGATGGAAACAGATGCAGAGATCCACAGCCAAGCATTGGGCTAAGTTCCAGTAGTCCTGTTGAAGAGAGAGAGAAGGGATTATATGAGCAATGAGAGTCAAGATCATGAAGGAGAAACCCACAGAGACAGCTGATCTGAGTTTGTGGGAGTTCACAAACTCTGGACTGACAGCTAGGGAGTCAACATGGGGCTGACCTAGGCTTTCTGCAAGCGGGTGACAGTTGTGTAGCTTGATCCTTTGTGGGGTTCCCCAGCAGTGGAACCAGAACATTTCCCTGACACACGAGCTGGTTCTTTGGAACCTATTCTGTATGATGGGATACATTGCCCATCCTTGATGTAAAGATAAGGAGCTTGGTCCTTCCTCAACACGACATGCCATGCTTTGTGCACTCCCATGGGAGGCGTTGCCCCTTCTGAATGAAGATGAAGGAGAAGTGGATGGGGAGATAAGAAGGAGGTGGGAGAAGGAAATGAGAGGAAAGGAGGGAGGGGAAACTGTGGTTGGTATGCAAAATAAATAAATAATAAAAAAGAAGGCTAGGAAGACCACAAATCCAAGGCCACTTTGGACTACAGAGTGGTACCCTGATGTCAAGGAATGTGTAAAGGTTCAATAACAACAGGAATATCTTAATGGTAAACAATGGCTGGATTTAAGGCTTACTAAACAGTACGGAACTCATATCTGGTATTGTAAATGTACTCAAGATCTGTGCCTGGAGAAATCACGAGTGTTAGAAGAAAACCTGATACCACTATTATGTTCAATTGTGAGTAATCAAGTATTCATGAATATTTATCAGCACCACCATAGATGTGTAGATGTCGCACTTGTAGACATTCCAGCATGGAAGAGGGAAGTGCTAACAAGGTCCCACCACTTTTAAAATAACTCAGGCATTCCCTAACCACTGAGGGAAAGAGAGTTAGTTTTCTTCCGGGAGGGCTTCCAGCCAAACTGTCCATGCCCAAATTGAGAATTCCATACCTATGGAAATACAAACAATATTGATTAGACTCAGTATACACACACCACCAGAGCTAATCTAATAAAGTAATTGGTAGAAAAGGTCATTGGACACATGTAAAAAATTTGGGTCTAGACTGTACAGAGCCCAGAGTTGAGAATGTCTGGACACATAGAGGTTTACCACAACTATGTGACTGAACCTCAGGAAATACTTGGGTGAGAGTGGCTTAGTGAGGACCCTTGGTTGGCAGTAACTTTGGATGTTATTGTACATACTGCCAGAAGATACCACCAAATCTGTGTAACTATCTGGAGGAGGATTACAGAACCTCTGCCTCTCATCTCTCCTGTTCCCACACACTTTCTAGTTCTTGGCTTTAATCTTTGACTTGTAACTATGCTAAACTAACTAAATGTAGAGCAGTGTGGTCCAGTTTTGTGAGGTGCTCTTGTGGCCCTTCCAAACTCAGTAGATGTTATCTGGGGGAGATGTGTGGGGATTTTTGCCTCTTGGTTCAGATTTTGGGCTACAACATCACTACTTAAGAACTGTAACAGTTCAGGGGTTGGACATTACAAGGGAAAAGACCCTTAGGGAATATATGGATCCTTCCAGGACCAGAAGTTACTTCTTGGGTAACACTGTGAACCTTGCTATCATAAATGTATAGGAAGTTTTAAAATATGTTTTGAAGAAAAGGATATGAAATATTTGTAGAAGGAAATGATAAGCTACTATCTGAAGCAACTTGGTGTCACAATGCCCACCATTCCTCCCCCAGGCTACACAATCTGTGTCTCTTTCATGTAATGCCTCTTCATGCCCATGCAGTAATAAATTTGATATTTTCTGAGCTGTGACATAATGGACATCAGGACACTAACCAATTTCCTTTGTCAATTTGCAAGTTCCCTTTCGGTGGGAACAAAGGACGAGTTCCCTGAAGTCTGTGTGGTCCAGGTGAAATGAACATCGAATCAGCCCGGAAATCATCATGGTCCTATCACACCAGGAACTTTAGAAAAAGGCCAGCTGTTAACCTGGGGGCACTCACCCGCATCGTGCCTTTAAACGTTAGTGGGTTTGGGGATGATATTTAATTATGATAAAATCACTCATTGGCAATCTCCACGAAGGACGTCATGAAAGACAATTAGACCAAACGCCTTGATTCGTATGGAGTTTCAGGGTTGTTTGAGGAGAAAGTTTGAGTGAACACCTTCATCACCAGCCTCCAGCCTTGTTCAGATGGCATCCAACACTAACACACCTGCTTTATTTTGGGAGTGGATAATATAAAGTTCAGCATCATACAGACACATGTGACTTTATTTTGTTTAGACTTCTAAAGGACACTTTGTATAGTACTAGAGATGAAAAGCCATTTTCAAGTGCAGCTTCCTGGGATTGCTGAAGTCAAACAAGGAGAACTGAAAAGTGGCTGGAAGAGAGATACCAGGCATCTTCACTCTGTCCCCGTCCAAACCATACTCCCCCAATGGCATTTGTTAATTTTTTATGTGTGCACTGATCAAATATCCATCATTTGACTCTCTTTTATCCACAAGGAAGACAGCATCATCTTTGTCCACACCAACCCCAGGATAGTACACACTGGACAAGTCTCAGGCAGAGGAGGAGATGGCTGTGTCTTGCAGTTTCAGCTACTAGCTGACTTACAAGCAGCTCACCAACAAGACGAAAAGCCACTGTTAATAGATGACTAGGCCGAATATACAGATCCAATTTCCTCCTGCCCATTTGGGGTCTGTATAGGATGGATGCATGGTAGTCGGGACCCTCTTGTATTAGGATGTGTGTATTCCCCAGATCAGCCACTTAATGAGTGCAGTAAAAGGATCTTCTCCTGAAAACTATGTAAGCAGCTACAAGAATGTGTCCTAGGTGTTCTGATGCCTCTAATGCATGCAGCTTATTTTTTCATCCTTAAATAGAGAAGTCTGAAGACCTTCAAAGCCTGCTGTGGAAACCTGATGAATTATAATGGAAAAAAAGAAAAGAATCTTTGGTTTGGATGTTTTCCTTGGGACAGTGCTCTGAAAATTACCACACAGAGATCAAAGCACAATGCATTGGCTCCCATGTGAATCAGTGTGTGTGTGTGTGTGTGTGTGTGTGTGTGTGTGTGTGTGTGTGTGTAATTTTACTATGAAATAATTCACAAAACTTCAAAGGAACTCAAATTTACATCAATTTCCACCAGAATTTCCAGATAAATACTGGAACATTGAATGAGCCATTTGAGGCAGATTTCAGGTCTACCCAGTCACAAAGGACCTAAAATGAAAAAAAAAATTTAAAGAGTACAAACTCCAAGGCAGAAAGGGCAATGGTTGTGTACATTTATACATTTAACTTCTTTTGTATATTTTCTAATTTTCTAATTATTTCTGAATGAAGAAAAGAGTTGGTAGGATACAGATCAAAGTTCCCACAAAGTCTGAAAGATTTGCTGTCTGTTCCTCTGTCTTGGTTCTGATGACCTTATGCATACCTTGAAGCTCTGTATTTGTATATGTCTTTTAAAGGAATGAAAATGTGACTATGTAATTTTCTGACGAGTGTCAGTAATACTCAGATACAAGACAGATGTGATGGATATCTGCATATAAGCATATATATGATATCCCACTTGTAGAGGATATGTACGGGTGCATTATAATTAAGTTAAAGAATTTAAACTTGAAGTAAATTTCTTCCAACCTAGATATTTATACATTATTTTTCTTAAGGTCACAGTGTGATAAATTAATTTTCAAGCCAGGAATGAAAGGCAATATTGTTAAATGCAAAAAAAAGGACTTGATGTTAAAATGATAATAATAATTTTATGATTATTTAAAGCCTATCATTCAAATATGTATCATTTCAGAATTTACACATGTATATGATACATTGAGATCATACTCATCACCCCCATTTCTTCGCTCCAATTCCCCCTGCGTCTCCAGATATGATCTACCCTCAACTTCATGTCTTCCTATCTGTTTATCCGGACACTCTACTGCATGAAATTCATGCTTATTCACAAGAATATGGGGCCATCCGCTAGAACATGGGCAGCCTACCAGTAGAAACAATCTCAAACAAAAAGTGACGTTGCCTCCTCCAGGAGCTGCCAACAAGGAGCACCTCAGTTTGGATGGGATCTTTCCATCCATAATTTTAACAGCCCTTCATTTTTATTTCTTCTCTTACTTCTTCCATGACTTCCCTTCTTCCACCTTAATACAGCACTTTTTTGGTGGAATATTGTTTTAAGATGTGTTACATTTATTTACGCTTTGGAATATCTGTTTAACGATGCCAAGATGTGTTGCATTATTTTATGTTGCACAGTTTTAACTCTGTCATTTTGCCTCCTAAAATACCTGACTGGTCTAATTAAGAGCTGAATGGCCAATAACCAAGCAAGAGAGGGATGGGCAGGGCTTCCAGACAGAGAAAAAATAGGAGGAGAAATCTAGGCTTGAGAGAAAAGTGAAGAGGAGGGAGTAAGAAAATGAGAAGGAGAGGAGGAGGCCAGACACACAGCCAGCCAAAGAGGAAGAAAGAAAGAAAGGAATATAGAATAAAGAGACCTAAAAAGCGCAGAGGCAAAACTTAGTTAAAGGGGAATGGTATAATTTAAGTTAGAAAAACCGGCTAAAAAGAAAGCAAGCTAAGGATGGGCATTCATAAGTAAGAATAAGTCTCCCTGTATTTGGGGCCCCCAAATAGGAAAAACAAAAACAACAACAGCAAAAAAAGCTACAGCACTTTTGCTATTATGTGGCACAATTTCATTCTCCAAAAGGAACCTAAAACTTTGCATCTACTAACAGTCCCCACATTATTTATTAACTTGTTTCAGGAGTAATCTTGCAATTATCAAACCTTCGAAAGCTGTAGAAAATTAACATACCACTACCACAGTGGGAATGGCTGCTCAGCAGTCATGACAGACAGATAAAAACCTTTCCAAAGGAGAGTCCTTTCCCAATCGCCGGATATGGGGTGTATAACAAATTACTTCCCTCATTCATAATTTCCCCTCTACCCATGCAGAAATAACTTGTGCATCATACTCAGAATTCTCTGGAGGCTATTGTGAATTATCATCGTATGTCAGCTTAGGAGAAATAAAAAGGTGTGATTTTTGTAAACTTTGACAGGTGGTGTACAATGATAAGCCACAGAAACATAATTTCCATAGTTCGCCCTCCATAACTGATTGCAAGCAAGAGCAATTCACCGCACAGCATCTACTAATGCGCTTGTTGCTTTATGTACCTGCTGCTACCCTTTAGGTAGCAGTAACCAGGGCACACACTTGGGACTTCACCTACACCAGATGACAGCTGTCTGAAACAAGCCATGTATCAAACAAAATGAGTGTGTATCTGATAAGTGAGCACAGAGACAGGCTATGTGTAACATGACTAGGGCTGGCCCTGATGGTGAAAGAAATACAGGAAGAAAAATGTAATTGAGAAGCAGTTTAAAAAAAAAATAAACAATGACAGAGTTTCTGGTTAGGAATGAAATCATGTAAGGAGAAAGTAGAGGCGTGCAATTTAGCTAGAATGTTTTATTGCCCTGCGGGTAAGATATAGTCAAATTTTCTATTTTAATCACAGATATTCAGATGATTATTTTATGAACAACAAGAAGACATTTGACCCATTTGACTGATGTGTTTAGACGGTTCCCTTTGGCTAGCTTTGATGGAAATAGTGAGAGATCATCTGGTTTCACGGTCTTGTTTTACTTTGACATTTGTGTTTTAAAAATAAACCGACCAAGCACAGGCACATATATCAATCTTTGGGAACAGATATATCAATGTGTTTTGTGGTCTTGTGTGTGTATGTAAAGTGTTTGTGTTTGTTTGTAGAGTGTGTGTGTGTAAATGTGTGTAAAGTGTTTGTGTGTGTAAAGTGTGTGAGTATGTGTGTAAAGTGTATGTGTGTGTGTGTGTGTGTGTGTGTGTGTGTGCTCGCACTTGTAAGGGTATGTACAGAGACGACAGGTCAACCCCGTGGTGTCTTCTTCAATCACTTCTCCATCTTGGCATTTTATTTTTTTTTATTAGCATTTGTCTTTCCCTTTTATCAAACATTGGTTATTTTCTCACACAATATAATCTGAGTACAGTTTTCCCTGCTTCTAGCCCTCCCAGTTTCTCTCTACACTCCTCTCTCATCCCGTTACTCAATTTCTGTCTTCCACTAGAAAAGAACAGGCTTCTAAGACCTAACATCAAAACACAACAAAATAAAAGATGGTAAGATTAAAATAGAAACCATCCTATATAATTTGGACAAGCCAAGCCAATAGAAAAAAACCTAGAAGAACCAGAAGAGAAGGTGCAAGAATCAGGGACCCGCTTGTTCACACATTCAGGAGTCCCACAGGAGTAATAAACTGAAAGCTAAAATACGCACACAGAGGATCGGGTGGGATGGGGCGGGGCGGGATGGGGTGGGGCGGGGCGGGATGGGGTGGGGCGGGGTCGGGTGGGGTGGGTATTGTCACAGACGCCTTCCTCCACGTTCCTTCTCCTCAGCTGTGTGTGTCTGCAGCCCATAACTCTGCAAAAGTAGACGCCTTGCTCCTTATAGTCAGCAGGATCGGGGATTAAGGGCTTCCACTCAGTGTCTGGTGACAGCACCACCAAGGCCTCTTGCTGCAGGAGGACTACGGACCTGGACAAAGCCCTAGTAGGCTAACAGACAATGGACATCAACATGGTCTTAGGAGGCAGAGCAGGCTCTGTCTTCCGCTTTTGTTTTATTTTCCCTTCTTCCTGGGTAACTTTCAGACCTCTGAAACCTGCTCTGCACACAGGCTCTGGAGCCTCAAGGCTTAGCTTAGACCTGTTTTACATTTCAAACCTCTCAAGATGTTTAGCAGATCAAAAGCACTCACTTGTACTAGGACCTTCGAAATCTGCCGCAATATACAAGGCCTTCATGGTTATGCACGAGTGAAATTTATTTCCCCTAACAAATATTTCCCCCTTAGATATGAAAGGCTAGAGAAATTATGGTTAGGATTAAGATATTAGGGCGACTGCTCTCTTCTATTTTTTTTTTTTCTTTCCTTTGCATATTTTTACACTCCATTTCTTGATCAGGCAAAAATAAATAAATAAATAAATCTTTCACTTTGAATACATTTCCCCCCTATTTAACAGTTACCTAACTCCTGGGTTATTTTGTAAGTGTGGCTCCCTGTATGTCACCAATTATCCTTTTACTGGCACGATGGCTGTAATTCATAAATGCTCCCTCTTTCAGTTCTACAATTTTGAATCTTTGATCTCAAGGTCTCCCGCGTTTTAATAGTTTGGCGCCCTCAGATGCTTTGTGTTTTTGAAGGATGCTGGCAGTGATGTTTCACAGCTGACAAGCATGGACAGTTGTTGATGCAAACACAGTCCTCACTCCAAATGTAACGAGAGAATTTATTCTACACCAAATATATCAGACCAAGGTCTTAGAACGTGGATTCTAGTTGGGCCAAATAACAAAATGCATTGTGGTAATAATTATGTGAATTTTCCCTTGACCTTTTTTTTTTTGTTAGTTTGTTTGTTATTGTATTTTGTTAAAGTAGTTCATGAAGTAAAGGGTTTTGTAAGATTTTTGCAAATGCTTTGTTTCCTTGTCCCTCAAGCCCATCATCCTCCACCAACACCTTGTCCCTTGCTACCCATCCTCTTAATTCGCCAGCTTCTCTCCCTTCTGCTTCATGATGGATGCATCATGTTGGGTTGTTCCATGTTTGAAACCTGAGCTTTTATAATAATCGAAAAGAGACACAAGTCAGTGAATTTAACAGATATACTGATGGAGGCAGCAGGTAGGAAGGTTGGGGCAAAGTGCCACAGGCTACAGCTACCACTTTAGTCTCATGAAACCTAGCAGCCTAGGTCAAAGTAATGCAAGTGCTTTGCCTGATTTAAAGGCCAGACACAGCGGCTGGTGATAAATGGCTATTGTTTTCACTCGTAGTATTATTTGGAAGCTAAATGTATTATGTGAAGATGGTTGAAATATGGGTTAGATATGTGCTTCTATGTATCTTGTTATGGCACACTACTCCTTCATATCAGGTTGGTCATGGTAAGAAATTGGAAGACGAAAAGAATATCACGTGCTACAAAGCAATTCTTGACTTACTGCTTATGTTTTAAAGTAAGCTAAGGATTACGGGTATAGTCTCTTGATAGAGCACTTGGTTGACATACGTAAGTGTTGGGGTTGGAATGCTCGCGATACGATACGTAAGACAAGCACCGTCTCAGCAGTGCGATTAGAAATTCAAGGTCATCCACAGATATTGAGACAGTAAGAAACCACCTTGAATACGTGAGGTTTTTGTTATCATGCAGCTTATTTGTAACGTGTATTGATTATGTAGTGGTCACGTCCTTAGTAATATAAAAAGAAATGGACCGATAGCCCTCACATGTTCAAAAGACGCCTGATTCAGTTTAAAAGTCATTCACTTAAAGGAGGGAGATACACACAGTGGAACTGATCTTTCGAGTTTATCTCAACTGGAAATGTGGGCACTCGTGTTTGGACTTCTTTTGGGAAAAGTAGTTGATAAAAATTGATCAATGCATCCTTAAACTCAAGTTCGTTTACCATCACATTACTTACTAGCCAGACCCTTTGCACATTAGACAATTTTTAAAAACCAATTTAAATCCTTCAGATATTAGTATGAAGAACATTTTGTAACAAAATTATGGACGCCATTTCTGGAGCTTTTCGTACGGCATTGACTTGGCTTCAGGTGGTATTACGCCGAGGAGGGGCATGGAAGGTTGAGGTCATTGAAACTTGAGGTTGTAGGGTATGCTACCTTTCTCCTCATTCTTTATCCCTTCCTAGCCATAAGACGGGCTTTATTGTCCTACCCGAGACTCCAGTTTTAACAGGCTGCCAGAGGTTCACTTCAGTGGAGCAAGCAGAATAGTCTCTGTGAGTTCCTGTGTGCATCTGTAATGTTGATTGGGGGGAACCTTGTTTTCCTTGGCGGCCTCCGTGCCCTCTGTTCTTATTCCCTTCCTGCCACCACTTCTTCAGGCTTCCCTGAGCCCTGAGGGAGGGGTTTGATCCAGACATCCCCTTTAGGGCTGAGTGTTCCAAGGTCTCTCACTCTATACACAATGTTTGGTTGTGGCTTTCTGTATTTGTTCTTGTCTGCTGAAGGAAGAAACTTTTCTGATGCTGGCTGAGAAAGGCCTATAGATATAGCAGAACGTCATTGGAGTCATTGGAGTCATTTTATTGCTACATTCTATTAGTAGAACAGTTGTCGTATTTGGTTTTGTCCTAGGTGCCTGGGCTATGTAGTCTGAAGCTCCTGATGGACCAGGAAGTGTTGGGTATGAGTTCCATCTCATGGAGGGGGCCTTAAGTCAAATCAGATACTGGTTGGTTACTCCTACAAGCTTTGTGCAGCCATTGCACTAGAACATCTTTCAGGCAAAAGAGCTTTGTTGGTAAAAGGTTTTGTGCCTGGGTTGGTGTTTACATTTCTCTTTTTGTAGGAGCTGGACACTAGAGCATGGGGGTGAAGGTTCTATTTAGGCAGAAACTCAACTTTTCTACATTCAATGAATTATGTAGGTTTTGTACTTAGCAATAAGGCCTTATCAGTTTGTGAGAAGCATTATTGAGTCTTGGCAGCATCCTGGATTGTTTGGGGCCCCCATGGGACCCTTTGGCCAACAACTCAAATAGATTTAGAAAATCAGTCCCAGTACCAAAAGATTTCATTTGGCAACAGGAAATGGCCATTTGGGGCTCAGTCTCTCTCATTATTTTGTGACTTCATCTAGATTTCCTTCACATATGTGCATAGTTTAGGAAGCTTCTACTGTATGAGGTTTCCATATTATCCCTCAAATTGTCCTTAATTTTTACTGTCTCTCCCTGTGTTCTCCCTTCACGCCCTACTCCTACCCTCCCCATTCCAGCCTATTCTCATCAACCCATAGCCACTTATTCAACTTCCCTTTATGAGGGAGAGCTCTCTGCCCACCTAGTCCCTTTCTCCAAACTTAACCTCTGTGGTTCTACATATTATAACTTGAGTATATGTAGTGGTATCTTGCTTGCACAAATAAAGCCTGTCTGAAGACCAGAGAGTGGAGCTTGCTATTACCTAACCATGGAGGCCTGGAGGTGTATACAGACAGACTGGAAGTGAGAAGAAATAGGAACTCATTCTCTGGTCTGCTGAGACACTTGGAGGCAAGGTGTGGCTTGAGCCTTCTCTCCAATCCCTCAGCATTTTCCTCTGCGTTTTATTATTTAGACCAATTAAGAACTCTGTTATACAGGTATAATTGACTTAACGGCTAATGTCCACAAATAAGAGAATACATATCATGTTTGAATTCCTGGGCCTGGGATATATTACTCAGGATGATTTTCTTATACGTATATCCATTTGCCTTCACATTTGGTGAGTTCATTTTTTAATAGCTTAGTAATACACCATCCTATAAATGTACCACATTTTCTTTATCTAGTCTTCTTTTGATGGATATCTAAGTTGTTTCTAATTCCTGTCTATTATGAATGGAGCAGCAATAAACATGATTGAGCAAGTGTCTATGGCAGAATGAAATGCCATTTGGGTGTATGCCAAAGAATGGTACAGCTAGATCTTCAGTTAGAGCAATTCCCATCTTTCTTATGAACTGCCACACTGATTTCTATAGTGGCTATGTAAATTTTCATTTCTACTAACAATAGGGGAGTATTATCCTTAGTCTACATCCTTGCCAGGATGAGCTGTCAATGACAATACTTTGACATTTTGGTAGATGCATTTATGAGTATGGGTATATATACACCTTGATGCATACCGCTTATACACACATACAACACACATAGCACACACATCAATATATACATGGATACACACATATGAAACTAAAAGAAAAGTGCATAATTGCATGCATGCAAGCACACATTTCTAGTATCTCTGTATGTATGTTAATGGGATGGAATTATGGGCCTTTTGCATGCTATGCAAGCGTCTTACCATTTTTATACCACCTAGTGCCATTTAATTTCTTAAGAGAAAGTCAGACATATTTCCTAGGATGTTGAGGTTTCAATATAGAGTTTTAAACTGTTCAATATTAATACTTCAGAAATATTTTAAGCAAAAGTCTTAATCAGCAATCTTATACATACACTTGCTACAAATAATTAGTTATTTGTTTACACAAAAGATAAGCAAAGTACTATTGACTGGCCAGCTCTTCAATACAGAACAAGATTATGGTCAAAGGCTGCATATAATTGCAAACAACAAAGTTCATAGGAATTGTGAGGGGCAGAGCTAGTGAAAATGAAAGACAGTAAAAGAGGGAAACAAAAATCAACAGCAAATCACCCCCAAACCCTGGCACATTGTTCACTTTTAACAGAACATCAGTCACGTGGAATATTATAGTAAAATAAAATGCATAGGGCAAAAATAAACGTCGGAAAGCTGTGTGATGTCTAACAGTAATACAACCTTAATTTAATGGGTTGAAAATATTGTTAATATCTATTGATCAGTTTAATGTAAGAGTAGCATGATCACAAGATGTGAAAACTCCAGGACCTTCCTTCTGTAACCTTTTCCAGTAATTTCTCCTATTGTATATAATCATGCTTGGGGTTGCATGGCTTTCTGGAACTCATACACTTGCTAAGTACTTCTCCTGCACTGGTCAGAAGCTACTTGAACTGGCTGTTATTGTTGAGCCCACAGTTGCCATCCCAACCCTCTAGCAGGTCACGCCCTCCAGTTTCCTTGCATGGTACCAGCCTTTAGGTACAGCCCTAACTAAGCATCCCCACTGGTAAGACCAGATGACACACCACCAGGCAGGATCACAGAAAAGAGAGCTGTTTTTGAAGACCTATTCAAGGATGTGATTGTACTTTCAGGGCCATGCTTTGACATTTCAACATCATTATGCAGAAAATGAAGGCAGATAAGTAGACTGGTTTTTTTTTTTTTTTTTAAATCAAGAAATAAATTAGGATTGTTTTTTTTTTTTTTTTTTTTTTTTGAGAGTCTGTGGTGATAACATGAATCGTAAAAGAGTTCTGAAAAGTCAGTTTATCCTCTTGCTTTCTGAGTGAGGGCCAGACTTGTTCAGTGAGTTCTATGAATGAATTGAAGCACACATTAGAATGGTTTTTAATAATAATCTCATTTTGAAACCTGCATTCCCAGTAGAATATCGTAATCATAGCTGAAGAGTTCAGCAAATGGTATGTGTATATTATAAAAAATAACATGTAGTGTTTTTTTTTTCATTATATAATGGAAAACAAAGTTGAAATAACTTTCCTGAATTTTGGAATACCAAGGAATAGAAAACTGATTTATTATTAGAAAAAAATAAAATAATGAAGTAAGATAGGTATTTTTAACTTGTTCTTGTTGGCTTAACAAAATGTTATGTGAAAAATCATAAAGCTTATATGTAAGAACCCCTTGGAATACTTGATTTGCCACTCATGACTTTCTTAGTACATTAGACTAGTTCAGGTAATAGTAGATTTTTCTAAACAAAACAAACAACTATCTCACCAATGTTTAGTGGACTTAACATGACAAAAGTAAATTTTTTTATTTCTCATTAAGTGTGAAAGATTTTTATCAGTAGATGAGTTTTCCTTACCAAGGTAATTCGTAGCCTGTGATTCTATCTTGTGGCTTCAAAAAAGTTGCCCCATCCTCAATGGTTTTAGGAAGGTGAAAATAAAGGGAGCAGATATGTACATCTCAGTGCTCAGGCTAAACATGCATCCTTATCAGATTTTATTGTCAAAGATGCCTAACTGGACACACACAGCAGCAAGGGGCAATTTGAAATTAATTCTTGTTTATTAGTTGACATCTGGCAAGAAATCAGTACTAATGAAAATAAGCTTTGGGGGTGAAAATAAAGTGTTTATTGTAAATTAACAATAAGAACTAAGAGTAAGGCTTATTTTCTACTACAAAGCCAGAGTAAGAGAAATAGAGTGTGGGTAGGTTGAACAATGGCTGCTATTTGTGCTTATAGGCAGTCAGGTGAGTGGAGGTAGTGTTAGTATTCAGGCATTTGTACTGGCCTGCCTTTGGAATCTTGTCAGAATACACCTTCAGCTGCTGCCACTAAGAGCACCACCTGTGCTTATTCAACTTGTTCCCTTTTAAAAAGGGCCCACCTCCCACCTCCCTCCCTCCCTCCCCCTCTCCCTCTCTCTCCTCCTCCCTCTTCCTCTCCCTCTCTCTTCCTCTCCCCTCTCCTCTCTCCCCTCTCCCTCCTCCTGTCCCTGGAGACTGCTCTCCCTGCCCTTTCCCCTTAATTAAAAAATCCCTCTGATTGAACTCCCTTGCACAGTGTCTTTCTCTCTGAGGCCTCATTGTTTATGTTTTGTTTTGTTTTTAAATTGCAACAGGTAGTGATAATTTACTATAGACTTCAAAATCTAGAAATAATTCATTTGTATTCAGAATAAATAAATAACAAATCTTTTTGTTGATACATGTGTTTATCTTATATCCCAATAACACGTTTTGTAGTATTTTTAAAATACCAGCTAATTAAAAAAAAAAAGGGAGCAAATGATGGAAGAGAATGTGAATACCAAGCTGATGGGCTTCAATAACACCTGTGTTCTGCCTGTTCCTCTCTTCTCCCCAACCCCAGGCAACCACTGACTTTAAGAATATCTCCATGCTTTTTCCTTCTGTGGGTTATATAGTTTTGACTACAATGGTTCCTGGTCTTTTCATATGCTTCTCTTTCATTTAATAATATGTATTTGTATGTTTTCATGGCATTAATTTTTTTACCATTGAATAAAGCAACACTTCATAATTTGCTTTACCTCAGTTTATCAATTTGCTTATTGAACTGACTGATTCCATGTGTCAGTTACTGGGATATTACTGATATAAGCATATATATTCAGGGTTTTGTAGGGGCCTGTCCTCAGCTCATTTGGGTAAACACCAAAAATCATCTTTACTACAACTGAGAATAACAGTGGTTTTTATTTGGCAGAAAACTATGCCCTCAAAGTGCTTATTCCTTAAGTGCTGATGTTAGGGAATGTTAGGTGAAGATGTATACATTCGTTTATGCTGTGGATGCAAAGATGTATTGCATTCTTTATGGTGCATTTGTTTAACTCTGTGAAGCTGTGCCACTTTGCCTGTCTGAACATCAGGCTGTTCTAATAAAGAAGTTAGCATCCAGTGGCTACGCAAGAGGAAGAATAGGTAGGACAGACAGGCAGAGAGGTTATAGGAGGAGAAATCTGGGGAAAGACAGAGAAATGAATGAGAAAAGGAGGGAGGACACCAGGGGCCAACCACACTGCTACACTACAAGCTACAGAGTAACAAACAAGTAAACAGTGTAAGGAGTATGGTTTTTTTGCCTGCCTCCGCTGGTCTTGTCCTGCTGCTGCGCCAGCCCCAATAATACACAGAGACTCTGTATTTGATATTATACTGTTGGCCAGGTACTGGTTTCTTATTGGCTAGCATTGTCTTAAGTATTAACCCATTTCTGCTGATCTATGTATTTTCACATGGCCTTCTCTTACCAGGGAGGCGGCTGGTTTCCAGATCTCTCCAGATTCTCCATCTTGACTCCTCTCTCCTACTTCCTATTTCCTCCTTGTCTCCTAGTCCCTCCCTATCTTCCTTTCCTATTGGCCAACAGTGCTTTATTATTAACCAGTATGAGAAACAAATATAGAATGACATCTCCCATCAAAACAGAGGCGTATAGATAAAAGCCCAGAGGCAAAAGGTAGATGAGATCATTTAAAATAAGAACAGCTGGCTAGGACATTCCCCATGGAGGGATACTCCCCTAATCTAGAGGCTGGAGGGGGGCCTCTACTCCAAATGACTTGACTGATTTGGTTGATCCCTCCATGTGGAGGGGGGAGGGATGGGATGGGGGAAGGGGGGAGGGCGAGGAAGGGAGGGAGAGGGAAGAAGAAAAATAAAGTTGGCTAGAAACAAACAAAGCACATTCATCAGTAAGAATAGCCTCCATGTATTTATTTGGGAGCTGGGTGGTTGGCCCCTGGAAGAGTAAAGAGAAAAGAGTTAAAAAAAAAAAAAAAAAAGAAAAAAGAAACAAACAAAAATACTTATCTATCAACAATGAGTAAGTTTTCTTAACTCTGCACATTTATTGGCTTTTGATGTTGCTATTGCTTTCGGTTTTCTGTTGTTGTTTTTGTTTTCATTCTAAGACCTATGAGATAGCGTCTCCTTTTAATTTGTTATATCCTGCTGGACCTCTAAATATCTTCCTGGATAAAGGTCTGTCCAGGTCTGTGGTTGTTTGAATAAGAATCCCCCCCCCATGGGTTCTTATATTTTTATTTTTGGTTATTATTTGGTAGAACTATCTGAAAAGGATTAGGAACTGTGTCCTTGTTGGAGCAAGTGTTTTACCCTGGGTGGACTTGAGGCTTAAAAGCTACTTCTCCAGCACCATGCCTCCCTTCCTACAGTCATACATCTCTCCATTGTGTCATAGACTCCTACTCTGAGACAGCAAACATGTCCCCAATTAAATGCTTTCTTTTGTAAGTTGCCTTAATCATGGTGTTTCTTAACAATAATAGAAAAGTAACTAAGACAGATTACTCGTTCTCTCCTTGACTAGGCTCCTCTGCATCTGTGTTGAATTTTAAGAGGTTTTCATATGTTGAAAGCAACGGGGTTTTTATCAGACACATCTTTTAAAAGTTTGTGGTTTGCCATATATTTTTCTCTAAGCATGGTATTTTATTTTAATTAAGTTTATGGATTCTAAATGTGGTGTCATGTTTTTGAAAATCAAAACTAATTTTAAGACTACTGATATGTTTCCCTTATGTGATCTTTGTTTGTTTGTTTGTTTGTTTTAAATTAAGACTTCTCTTTTGGATATTTCTTGCTGTAATGAGAACCAAGAGATGAAGCAGAGACCGGAGAGTTAGGGTGAGCAAACTGATTAGAGTTACTGTGTCAAAGACAGGGGCTTACGGAAGTAGATCCTGTGTGGTGGGAGGTGGCAGAGCCTGCACAGATGGAGGGACGGCCTTTGATGGGTTCACAGCTCATAGTGCGCTCATATGTGAGCAGCAGGAACACGGAGTATGTGGGTGCAGATGCTGGAAACTGAATGGATGAGACCGTGGGAGGAGTCTGCGGAGTTCTATTCTGAAGCCTGCTTTTCTCAGTGAATCAGGAACAGAGGACAAAAACGGGAGAGTGGAACTGGAGGAGATTTGCAGAGAGAAATCAGAAGACGGGAGCATACAGAATCGAGGAGAAGTACAACACAAGTTGCAGTGAGTCACTCGGGGGCTACAGCTGACACTGCAGTGGCGAATTTATAGGATCGGTGCTGTCTTCATGACCGAGTTCATTTCTTTAGCTGTGTTCACTATAGAGGTGTAAGTGAGGGGAGGGAGATGATCTCATGCTGTGAAGTCCTCAAAAAGTACAGTAAAGCGAGAGAGCTCAGGAGCTGAGCATGTGCATGAGAGGATGACTCACAGGCATATGACTTATCAGCTGACAGACATTCTATTGTCCCGGTCTGTGGCTCTGCTAAGCACCACGAACAAAATAAGATGAGGAAGAATGGGCTGATTTTGACTTACTCCTCCAGGTAACAGTCCATCCTGGAGGGAAATCAGGACGGAAACTCAAGTAACAGATTCAGAAGCTGTAAGGAGCACAGCTCACTGGTTTACTACAGTTGTCTTTTTCTATAGGCTCATTAGGCTACAGTTGTTACTACCACAATGGGCTGGACCTTCTAATGCCATTTAGGAATCAATAAAACCCACATGTCAAACTGATGTAAACAGTTCTTCCATTGAGGTTCCCTCTGCCCAGGCGTGTCATGCCGATAACCAAAATTAGCTGTCACATCTAAACGGCAGCAGTCAAGGATAGCGTAGTATTAAGATTGGAGAACCTGATATTTGTAAGGTAGTTGGAGCTGGGCTTCTAACGAAGTGATCTGGGGTTAGAAGAAGTAGAAGTTGGGATGGACAGACCTGCTGTAGTTCAGGGACTGGCATTGATTGTGGCAGAGTCAGAGCCGTAGAAGAGAGTGAACTAAAATGACTGTTTTGTGGCCATCATTTCAAGTAACTTGCATACAGGATGCTGGAAGGATGATCTGTATGAACAGTCACCACTACAAAAAGTAAGACAGGATTATTTTGGGAAAGGTGGCAATGAGTCAGGAGCTAAAACGATCACAAAATGAGGAGGAGTCTGTAGAAGCTGGGCATGGGACACTAGCAGTAAGGGGTAGTATTTGATAATGCTCTGCTGAAAATGTGACTCAGAGATGCAGATTTTTAGGACGAAAAGAATATGATACAGACCCCACAATGAGAAAGCAAATTCTCCTCCAGTGATCTGGTAATTAAAATGGCTATTGGCAAATAGCTACAACTTGGGATAACAGCAGAGCAAACCGAGCTCTTCAAATAACAGTTAGTGGAGGCGACGGGAGGGAGGAGTCAAGGCACTGGGATTGAAGAGACTTGGGAGATAATTATGTTCGAATGATTGAAATGGATCTTCGGGGAGGGTCAGATGTAGAATTGGGGTTTCTGGAAGGGAAGAGGAGATATGTGGTGATCTAAAGTCTAGTGCACTGGTTTGAATGGGAATGTCCTTCACAGGCTCAGATATTTGAACCTTGGCCCCCAGTTGGTGGCTATGTTTGGGGAGGGTTAGGAGACAGAGCCTTGCTGGAGATAGCCTGTCACCAGGGGCAGGTTTGACAGTTTACACTCTAATAACACATCCAGTTTATTGTCTGTTTCATGTTCATGATTGAGATTTAGTTCTTGGCTCCTTATTCCTGCTGTTCTGCCTGAGATTTACTGCCATGCCATAAAGGACTTTTACCCTCTGGAACTATAATCTCAAATAAATATTCCTTCTGTAAGTTGCTTTTGGTCATGTCACTTTATTGCAGTAATAGAAAAGTAATTAATATACTTAGAAATACTTTCTAGAAGGTTAATTTTATTTGTTAGTTGACACAGTTGAACTGCTAGACTTTTAAAGCAGACTGTTGGAATAAAAACAAATGATGCACACTGATAAGAAACCTGTCTTTTCCTTGATTACACTACCCATTCATCCTCATATCTCTAAACCTGAAAACGCACCTTCTGGTCTCTCTCTACCGTTGGATAGTTTAATATTTATACTTATTAAGGCAATATCAGTAGCTAGGTACTGGAAATAATTAGACAGTGTAGAAGAAATTGATATATTACAACAAAAACTCCTCTTAAAGTTATATATAAAATAAAAATGGGAGTGTGTATTGTCTAAACAATCTCTTGATCCATTCATGATCCTTTTGTGCCTGTATCTCCTTCTTGATCTAGTCTGCCTCTGAGATTCTTCATGTTTAATATATACTGATAGGAGCACTGTCTATGAACCTATGAATGCCCAGCCTTAGATTGGCTTATTTCTAGCCAATCTCTTTTTTTTTAATTTAAATTATTCCATCTACCCTTTGCCTCTGGGTTTTACCTTTCTCTATGCTATATATCTTTCTTTACTTCTTACTCCGTGGCTTGCTCTGTTGCTGGGTGGCTGGCCCTGATGTCCTCTCCTCCTTGTCTTGCTCCCTCATCTCTTCAACCTCTTTCTCCCCAGAGTTCTCCTCCTATTTACTTTCTCTGCCCTCCAGCCCTGCCTAGCCTTTCTCCTGCCTTGCTATAAGCTGTTCAGCTCTTTATTAGACCGATCAGGTGTTTTAGCCAGGTCAAGTATCACAACTTCACAGAGCTAAACAAATGCAACATGATAGCATACAGCACATCTTTGCATCATTAAACAAATGTTTCACACAATAAACAAATTCTACAGCATGCCATAGACATTCTATTAAATTTATTTGCACTTACATTTGTTCTGTGCATGTGGGGTGTGTGTGTGTGTGTGTGTGTGTGTGTGAGTATGTGTGATTTATATCTACATGGTCTATTCCAGAGAATCTTTTCTGAAACATCGTATATCAGAGCATGGGGGTCTTTCTGGCTTTGTGAGGTTCTCCGGCCTTCACTCCATTTATGAAATGCCTTTACTCTACTACTCTTGAAAGCCACTTATCTTCCAAATCAAGTGTCCATATGTAGATGGGACTATTTGCAGGCTCTCAATTTTTCAGTGTTCTTTCACCTACTCTTGCATCTGGGCCATATGCTTTAAAATTCGGCTTTTATAAGGCAGTAAAAGTCCTCCCACACCCTTCTTCAAGGGAACTTTGCTATTTTTAGTCTTCGCAATTCTATATAAATTTTCTGAATATCCTGCCAGTTTCCATATGAAACATTGTCATCCTTATTAACACTTCATTAAATAAGTAGATGCAGTTTGACATTGTGACATTTGTATGGTTTTGAATAACACAATACTTAACAGCGGTATACATGATAAATTAGCAAACCAGTATTGTTTTGTTGAGTATGTATGGATCCACACTAAGTCTCATTAGTTCTAAACATTATACACTATAAGTTTTCCCCAAACATAATGGACAGTGAGACACACAATGAGGCTCCCGCTTGAGTTTCTGGAACTTTCGTGAGCTTTTCTGTGCCTTGTTTAAAGAGACCTTATTTAGTAGATCATTCCGTATTTAATAGTAAACTCACGTTACTGTTACTGTCACCTGCAGAGAATGAAAGTACTGAATGCAGCACTCTCTCCATGAAGAACAACCCTCTTGCTTTGTGTTTACTACTACTTTACAGATACTTACTCCATACTTAGAGCCTCATTAAATCACAAAATCACTAAGAAGTGCCTGAAATGGAAGAGACAACCTGGCACTGAACAGAATGCAAGGCAGACACGAGGTACAATATTACAACTGGACGAAGAAGACAAAGGCTACTGCCCTGCTTAATGGGGGAAATTTGCACCTACCACTCACTGTTTCTACCCACAGTTGGCTCACAAAGTAATTACAAGAACTGACTTTTCGGTATCAAATAAATAAATGAACATGGAATCTGCAAGTATATTGATAACAAATATCATTTGGTAACTTGGATCATTTTACATGATTTCTGATTTATTTCATTTTTCGAGTGTTTAAAATACAACTGATTATAAAATATCTTAAGAACGTAAGCAGTCATATTTTTTAAGTTCATTTCTTAAATGTAAATTAGCTAGAAAGTTTAGGCATCATATTATCAAAATTAGTTGTCTGTGAGGCTGCCTCCTGGCATGGGTAAAATTAGGAGTGCAGGTGAAGACCAGGCACTCCTGGTCCTGGTCACCCATAGGTTATTAGCCAGGCACTCCTGGTCACCCATAGGTTATTTGGCGGGCCCTCTGGTTACACATATTTTAGCTAGATCCATGTTCTCTACTTGGCCAAAAGAAATACCAGTTGCCTCTCAGAAAATTATACAGCTAGTAGCTCAAACACTTGGCAGAAACTAAAGTATTTAATCCTGAAGAAAGAAGATAGTATACCTGGCCTTGACTACTTCTTAAAAGTATATTTTGAAAGTCAGTGTCAAGACACACACTGAAAGGGTGAAGTGAACACTGGAAATACATGAAGAGAGATGGCAGAAACATCAGGTACTGCAAAACAAACGACCAAGATGATCTGAATATTAAAATTATCAGGGATGATTTCAAATGTTCAACAGTGTAAGATGAATGGAAAAAGGAAACATTTGATAAAACCGTAACAACTAATTCTAAAAATAGGACAAAAATAATAAACCGTAAAATTGAGAAGTAGGTAATAATTTTTAGAGGTTAAATATTAGCAAAAAACAAAGCTTTGGAAATTGAAAAAACAAAAATGCATGGGCCCCAAAGCAATCGTCCAGTGGGATGTCTCCATCAAACCTCTCACCTCAGAGCTCAGGGAACCCCCAGAGAAGAGGAAGCAGAAAAAGTGTAAAGGCCACAGGGGATGGAGGACACCGGGAAGACAAGAGCCTCGAAATTAACTGAGCAAGGCTCACAGGAACTCACAGAGACTGACACAGCAATCACGGGGTCTACACCAAGTCTAAACTGGGCCCTCAGCATATACATTATAGCTTTCAGATCAGGGTTTTCATGGGCATCTTGAGTGTGTGAATGAGTGGCTCTCTGATCCTTGTGCCCTTGTCTCGAGCTCTTTTCCTCCTTCAGGCTCGCCTTGCCCAACTTTCATTTGGCGCTTTTGCTTTATCTTATACTTTATTTCCTTATGTTTTGCTGTTATCTCGTAGAAACTTGTTCCTTTCTACTGAGAAACAAAAAGGGAGTTTACCTGGATTGAAAGGGAGTTGGGAGTAGTAAAGGGAGAGGGAACTGTAATCAGGATGTATAGTATGAGAAAAGAATCTGTTCTCAGTAACAGGGGAAATTATTTAAAGATTAAAAAGTTTCATAGACTATTCATGAAATTCACCTTAAAATCAGAAAGGACAAGAGAAAACAAACAAACAAAACAAAACAAAACAAAAGTAGATGCAAATATACATGCTGCTTTGTGTGAAAAAAATATGTATACTTAATTGGATAAGAGATGAGGAGAAGAGGGGAAGAAAGAGAAAAAGGAAAATCTTATTGGAATACGCAATAGTTCAGAATTTTCCAAAGGATTTCCATTTACAGATAGAAAATATAGTTAGATATAAAAGTGTTTATTCACCTATTCTAAAATAATTTGAAGGGTTTTTTTTTTTTTATGACTGTTTCTTCCTGCCAGAATTCAAAACATTTTTGTTTGGTATTTTTCCATCTGTTTTATTTCCAGATATCAGCCATTATTATTCATTATAAAGATTGTATGATATGCATTTGCTCTGCCCACAAGTTCAGGATTTCGTCTTGTTACCCATTCATTTCCCATCCTAGAACAGATACAAAGAATTCTTTCCCATTTCAAATGAAGGAGCCCATACTGGAGAGTTTAAATCATGTTCAGACGAGCAAGCCTAGTGATCAACACAAGTTAGATATGTCTTAGGCATGATTTCTATTAATGTGATCAAAAGCTGTGGAAAAAAGCAACTGAGAGAAAAAGGGTTTATTTGACTCATATGGAAAGGGTTTGGTCCATCACAGAAGAAAATCAAGGCAGTAGGGACATGAAGTAGTTCAGAGTCATTTAGTAGTTCAGAGCAGAGGAACGTAAATTAATGTGTACATATTAGTGCATACTTCACTTTCAGAACTCATGTAATCCGTGATCACCTGCCCAGGGAATGGTACCATGCATAATAGGCTGGCTGTCCCACTACACATGGTACTGGAAAGCACAAGCCTCTGACATGAAGCCAGAGCTGTGAGGATGCTTTTATCCTGGAGGTTCAGTATGAGGCGTATAGGGCAGGATGCTTGTGGTTTGTGCTGTGTCAGTGCTGAACACTGAGTCAGGAGTTAAGTATTTGTCCCCTGTTCTTTAATAAAAGTAGGAGACATGTTAGGTGGCCATCAGTGGTGCATGCCTTTAATCCCAGCACTCAAGAGGCAGAGGCAGAGGCAGGTGGATCTCTGTGAGTTTGAGGCCAGCCTGGTCTACAGAGAGAGTTCCAGGACAAGCTCCACAATAATACAGAGAAATCCTGTCTGGAAAAACAATAAACAAACAAAAAGAAGGAGAAGGAGGAGGAGAAGAAGAGAAAAAAGTAGGAGACATGTGTCTGTGAAACTCAGAACTCTAAAGAGCAGGGTCCCTGTACCCAGTCTGTAGCAGATATATTTGGAGAGAATGGAAAATAAATGTTACTTAAACACCACCCAGACTGATATAACCATCACACTCTAGGAAGAATGCCAGAACTTCCCTTGGAATTTGAGTTTCTAATGTATAGTTACCACTAGCATCATCAACAGGCTGTGTTCAAATATTTATACTGTTCAGTGAAGCTAGTGTCTTGCAAACTCTCCAAAGATTTACTTTGTTCACAGAATCAACCTTCTATCTGCCTGTGTGGGAACAGAAATCCCATGGGGCATAGGGGATGTTTGGGACTCTACTTCATCAAAGGGCATGGGCTAGGCCTCCAAAGCAGGCACATGGCTGGAGCAAGGAGGAGGTATAGTTCTCTGAGATCTTGGTTGGCCTGTATGTGCATGGACTGAGTTACAGAAGCTTGTGTTTGAAAGACATTCTGGGTTTTTCAGACAATGTTCCTTTCTTCTGTGGATCTTCTTGCAAACACTGTCATGCAACCTTGTTCTATCATGGTCCACTTTGAAGGCCTCAGTTCTACTCCTAGAGTTTTGAAATTGAATCTTTACCTTACCAATTGTAAACAAATTCCCTTCCCCACCGGGGCACTGTGAGGATCTTTGAATGTTGGCTTGACTCATGCTTATCATCCTAAAACCATACAATTTAATAGATTATATTTCATATTTACCAATATTTATCTCTATATATATTATCATTCCATGAAGCAGCTTCAAAAGATGGAAATGACCAAGGATTTCATTTGTCTCTGAGAAACTCTAAGAAATAGGCTAGTGAGTGTTCTTATGATTGATTTTTTTTATTTTAAAAATTTTAATTTATACATTTTCCTACTGTGTGTACATATATATGTATATGCATATATATTACATATATATATATTTGGTTTTTTTGTTTTTTGTTTTTGTTTCTTTATTTTATATAACCAAGTCCATTTAAATGAAAACAAACATTTATAGACAATATTTGGCAATTTGGGCGTCGTTCTTTCCAAACTACTTCCTGCAGACTAATGTGGTTTGATCAAGTCAGACCGCCTGAATCAGAGTACCAGGTGATCCTACATTCAAAACAGCTGGACAAAGCAGCCTTACAGACTGCAGCCAGGATTTCTGCATCTTCTTCGAATTCCCCATGACAGTGCCCCTTACGATTGATTTTTATAAGAAAATGTAAAACAGCACTTGGCAGAGCAATTCTCTGCATAAGCCTTAACTGCATGTGAGGATCATTGCCTAGACCAGCTGGTTCCTGTCAGTTTTCATCTTTGAAACCGAGGTACTTTTCAAAGTCACTCTGACCATTCCATTTTACAACTGTTAGCTGCTACTTAAGGAAGACACCTTTAAAAGAAAACTCTTACATTAAGGTACTTTAAAGTACCCTTTTGTCTTCTCCAGCTAAACTTTCCTGCTGCACGCTTAATGGTATTGCAGTGTATGTCACCTGAGCTATTCAGTCAGGCCCATGGCCCGTGACCTTAAGTTAACATGTCCCAAAATGAGCCCTCCACATTTTTCTTCTTGAGCAATAACCCCATCCCTAGCATATACAGGGATAAAGAACTTAGTTGAGCAGGCTCATGCTCAGGAGCATGGTATCTTCACTCAAGAACTGCATGAGTTGACACAGCCTCCCTAAGTAAAATTCCCATGCCTATGTTGCTCAGGGAGGACACTGCACCATCGTGCTCTCCTAATCTCTTATAGATAACACACGTTTCTCTGTTCTTATTTTGGCTTTGAACCCATCCAGGTGTGAGGCTATCACATGCGGTTACATTGTCAGCTCCAGGTTTCAGTGTGTGTCAAGCACATGTTTTGGTGTTTAGGAACTTTCAATTATGCTTTCTCAGTGTTTAATTAAACCCTGCAGTCACCTTGTAATGTGGGATGAAAGGTATGTAGCTCCCATTTTTTTCCTTCATCATTTCCTTACCAGGCTTTCCTCGTCATTTTTTCCTACCAGTGCTCTCGGGCATTTCAGCCTTCTGACTGTTCACCCGTGTGAGCCTTCCCTAACGGAAGGCACACGTACCCTGCACCTAGAAACTTTTACTTACACGGACTCAGAGTCTGTTGTTTCTTGCTCAGATATCAGATCAAATACTCCCTCTAACAGTCGGCCTCCTTCGCCTCCTCTTTCTCTCCCTCCTACCTTTCTCTTGCGTCATGCCTTTGGATTGCCACCACATTTTAAAAGCCACACCACATGGGGCACATGGACCCCATCATAAAGCTGGGGAACCAGCATAGGACAGAGCCAGGCCCCCTGAACGTGGGTGCCACTTAGGAGGCCTGGGCAGGCTGTGGGGTCCCTGACAGTGGAGCCACGATGTACTGCTAGTACAGGAAAAGACTTTGGGAGCCCATTCGCCATGAAGGGGATGGATACTCTCCCAGCCTAGATACACCCGGCTGGGGGTGGAGGGGCTTGGTTCTGCCCCAAATGATGTGACAGACTTTGATGACCTCCCATAGAAGGCCTCACCCTCCCTGGGAGTGGATGGGGGATGGGATGCTGGGGGGGTCAGTGGGGGACAAGGGAGTACAGGAGGGAGAGGGAACTAGGGTTGATAATAAAGTAAAATTGTTTCTAAATTAAACAAATAAAAGGAAAAAGAAAGAAAGAAAGAAAAAGCCACACAGATTATTTGTTTAGGAACTGTTGCTTCACATTCTAAGGGGAAAACAGACAGTCCACATTCTAACCGCTTCTATGTTTCCGGTAGAAAATGGGCACAGCCACAGGGAGTAAAATAGCAAGTGTGCACTAAATCCCCACAGTGAAACCCCAGCAAAGTGGTCTCGCTGGCTCGGGGAAGATGGCCTGGAGGTTTTATATCTTGTTTGTTCTCTGCGAGGAAGTAATGACACCAGCCCTTCCCTTCAGCTGTGATCCGAAACAAATGCTTCCCCTTCCTTCCTTGAGTTGCCTTTCTCAAGTATTTATTTCGTCACGTACGTGAGAAAAGTAGCTACAGCACAAGTGTTCAACAAAGGAGTATCCCTGGGTGAAAACAGAAAAATGCTGAACATATATAAACCTTATATTAACCATACTTTCCGCCTCTCTTCCTTTGCACGTCATTCATTCGCAAGGTACGGAGGCTGCATGACTCATCTCCCTTTATTGGACTTATACATACATATGAGTATCACCCATATTAATACAAGAAGCTGGAGAAATGTGTCAGTTTAATATCCGGAAGATGAGGAGCGTGGCCATGAATTTCTTCACCAAAGGTATTCAGTAGCTTTTCAGGTGGAACCATGGGCCAACTGAGGCTAGAAACAGTGTGGATATCTTGACTGGATAGGAACGTGGCTGCCACCTGAGCACTGGTCCTCCCAAAGAATCACCAAACAAAAGAGGAGCAACGCCCCACTCCACACACGTATTCCCCAGTCCCATTTTAATTCAGGGACTGTTAAGAATTCAGCTTCAGCTCAACTTGAACTCCTTATTGATTTGTTCAGTACTATTCATGACGATCATTTATACTCACAGGGTATGCTGGTGACTGGCATTATTAGCTGAAAATGGATTCCAGCTGAAAGGAGAAAAAGTAGACTTATATTGTGGAGCAATTACCATATAAATAGATATTAGCAATCTGAAAGACTCCTCCACATAAAATTAGTGAAACAGATCTTTTGGGGTGTTATTTCTGAGACTTAAAAGTTGAAATGCCATTTCAACTCTCATTTTTTCTTTCTTTCTTTTTTTTTTTTCTTCTTGTGCTTTCAGAGGAAGGGAATCCTAAAAGAGAGCTCTCAATGCTCAAACATCCACACTATAGATGTGGAGTATCATCAGAAATATGCTGTGTGATTATAGCATGTAAAATACTATCCAAATCCAGTATGACAGTCAAAACAGGTTATCCTCAACACCCACCCGGCTAATGCCACAAATTGTCTTAGGGTTTCTATTAGTGTGACTAATGCCATAATCACAACAAAGGAGGGGAAGGAAGGGCTTATTTCAGCTTACAGTTTCACATAACAGGTCGCCACTGAGGGGAAATCAGAACAGGGACACAGGCAGGGCAAGTTCCTAGGGGCAGAAGCTGATGAAGAGGACATGGAGGAGTGCTGTTTACAGGATTGCAGCTCGTGCGTGGCTTGTTCAGCTTGGTTTCTTATAGATCCTAGGGTCACCCTGGCATGACACCATCCTCTGGCAGCTGGACCCTCCTATATCAACCATCAACCAAGAAAATGAACCACAAGCTCGCCAATGGGCCAATCTAGTGGGGATAGTTTCTCAGCAGAAGCTCTCTCTTCCAAGGCCATTCTCATTTGTATCAGGCAAACATAAACCTAGACAGAACAATGGGTCTCTTGTCACCATGGCAAACACACACATATCTGTTAAGCCATAACCTTTTCGTTTTTGTTTATCCCCAAGGTCTCGTTAAAAATAAATAAATAAACATCACAGTAAATAATGTATTTCCAAACTCCAATAGGGTCAGGCTTAAAAAAAAAAAAAAAACCCTGACAGTGTAAATAACCCAGTGTCCAGTATCTTCAACTCACTCAGTCTTTTGGGCTCCAAAGAGCTTAGACAGTTGCAATTCTCTAATTCTGTCTTTCAAAGCAAATACAGCTTGTTTCCTAGGCCCAGGCTACTTTCATTTCATGGCTGTCCCTGGTGCTCAACCTATGATACTCATAAATTTTCTATCCTTAACTGAAATTGGGCTACACCTTCACCAAGAGCATCACCTGGATCCCTTAATAGACTATGATGCTGACACATGATGCTAACCAAGCCTCAGCCTCTCTCCATGACCCTTTCACACTAGAGTCTTCACTGCTAATGAGACTGTGCCTATACCCATGGCCTCTCCCAGTCTGTCAGAGTGCCACAATTCAGCTGATATCCATGCCTTCAAAACTGAAACTTCCTGGGAGACTCTTAAACCAAGATCAGATGCCAGCTTATGAACAGCCTGGGCTGCCTCGGTGCCACAGCAGCTGTGTGCTGACCCTGGGGAAATACTTCCTACAGGATTCCATTTTGGTGATGCTGGTATCTTCTTATCACAACCAATCCCCCAGCTCCAGGTGACCAGAATCTTTTGGCCCAGTCAAACAAAGTTTTCAATTTAGTGGTCCTTAATTCAAGATATCACAGGACTCTTTGATGGACTCTCCAACTTCACAAGTCAGACCTCTGCCACTTACATTTCTTTCAACACGCTTATCTTCTAAGAGCCCCCTGAAAAGTCTGCTGATATCTCAGCATTCAAGGGCTTTTCTAGGTCAAAGTTCAAATGTCATTACAATGATTACCAAGACACATGGTGAGGTATGTCACAGTACTTCATGACCTGGTACACATTTCTGACTTAGTTAGGGTTTCTGTTGTTGTGATAAAACACCATGACCAAAATAACTTGGGGAAGTAAGGGTTTATCTCATCTTACAGTTTCATATGATAGTCTACCACTGAGGGAAGTCAGGGCAGCAGGGCAGGAGGGAATCTAGAGGGAGGGACCGAAGCAGAGGTCCTGAAGGACTGAGCTTACTGATGGCTCGATCACCCAGTACCACCCACCCAGGTGTAGCATATCCCACATCAATCAAGTAAATGCACCACAGGCTTCCCCACATGCCAGTCTAGTGGGATCATTTTCTCAATTGATGTCCCCTCTTCCAAGGTGACTCTAACATGTGTCAAGTGGGCACAAAACTAGACAGCACACAAAAAGTAGTGTGGATGCTTCATTTGGACACTACCATGCTTAATCTTGATTGCCAACTTAACGGGATTTGGAATTGTGCTGACAAATCACTAGGCACATCTGTGAGTGGTTGTCTCAATTTACTAATTTTGGTGAGAAGACTCACGCTGAAATAGCACAGCATCATTCTATGGACCAACTAATAAATACACCAAACAAGCAAAATCAATAAAAGGGAGAAAGGAAGCTAAGCATGAACATTCATTTGTTTAGTCCTAACTGAAGACAAAATGGGACCAGTTGCTGCCTGCTTGAAGTTGCTGTCCATGCCTTCTCTCTGCCATGATGTAGTATACACTCAAGCTGGGAGACAAACACACACACACACACACACACACACACAAATTCATTCAACCAAGCAAACAAAAAAATGTTGGGAGCCAAACTAAAAACCAGTTCAATCAACCAAATAAAAATTATCCCAATCTTCCTTCCATAGCCTTTGCCATGTATTTGTCACAGTAACACGACGAGTAGTTAATAGAAACAAATTATAAAAGGTTGAAAGTTTTCATTTATTTTTCTGTCAAATTAAAATTTTCATGGAGGAGCCCCTGTAATTAAATTGACACAAAGCTATATATTTTCAAGATGAGTTTGCAATATGAAAGAAACAAGATCTTTTTTGGGAGTAAGTCCTTCTGAAATCAGAGAGCCTCCTACTGATGTGCTAGCTGTACATCTTGAGGTATGATGCCTTCCTTTGTTTTGTTGGGTTATTTCTTTTGTTTGTTTTTTGTTTTTTGTTCCTGTAGGAAGTGAATTGAAGTTATTTTCACATTAAAGTATTTTTAAAAGAAAAAGTATAATTATTTCAGTTATATTTTATTTTCCATATAGTTACTGAAATTATTTTTCTGTAACCTTCCAAAATGTGAGTTGAGTATATATATGAATATAGCAAAAAAAGCTATTAGATTAGATTATTTTTTCTTTTTCTTTTTATTTCTATTCTTTATTGTTTAAAATATCATACTTTTGCTGCCTTTTTGAATTATATGTTACTCCATGTTGATAGTTAAGTAGTGCTTCACACTTTACAAAGCATATTAACATATGTGGAACTGATGGTAACATTTCATGGAACAGGTGTAACAGCAACAGTCTGAAGGTTAAGTAAGAGCTTTCCTTAGAGTCTCACAAAGTCTTAAGGCTGCATCTCTTATGCTCTATTGAAGACACAAGACTGCTTGGAGCTCTGACAAACAGAGACAACTTCCCTGAATACACACAAATTTTCTACTAAAATTTACAGAGCCTCTAAATGTTAAACAATATAATTGTGCCTTTCCTATAATAATCATAATGATTGGATGTTATTTTGTCAAGAACATAGGTTTATAAATTGTTGTTATAGCGGTTAGATCCTTCATCTATCAGCAAATTAGTGGCTTAGTCTTTGGCTATACTGTCTCATTTTAGATAATTCACATGGTATGATCCATCCTGTTGCTGACTCAGAGATAAAGCTTTCAAGGCACTCTCTTCTCATCAGTGTCTAGAAATTCAAACAAGTGCTAGGTCATGGTGTACATGCAACAACAGTTCCATTTCGTTTAGTACAACATGTTTCAAGGTATTTTTTTTTTTTTTATAAATCTGGGTTACTCATTCTCTGAATCTAAATATTTTGAGCTTGCAGTTAGATGCATTTTTTTCTCTATCCCTTTTACCCAGGGAATTCTTGTAACAAGTAATTAATTATCGTAGACAGGCACTTTGGCTACAATCCCTTTCATATGGAGTCAATGCCTCCTACCTCACCTCTAAGAACTGTTGTAGTTTGAATTGCTGCTGTGTTCAGCTCACTGCTCTGACCAGAGGCTGAATACAACACTTCTGTGTTCCAGAAATTCACAGACAAGTCTGGTGACAGATTTCCATGGGGCAGTTTGCAGACCTCTTTGGAAAAGTGACAAAGCACAGTGGGCTGAAGGTCCACTCCAGTCTGTCGGAGAAGCATCAACTGTGAGACTCTTCAGGCTGAGGGGAGGAAATGGCGAAGAATGAGGTCTAACCCTGTGAAAAGGCTTTAGAATTAGGATATAGAGGAAACCAGTTGTCAATGAGGGAGACAGGACCCAGCCTAGCTCTCCCTAACCCAAGCCACTATTTCAAGAACAAGAGGAACTCCAGTGTCTGAGATGACCTGTGATATATAACTAGTACTCTTTGTTGAGACTAAACAGGTTAATGTGACATTACATATATATAATTATATGTTTGTTGAATTGTGTCACAGATGCAGCATATTACCCCCGCAAATCCTAGTCAACTGAGCCAGTTTCAACTAAAACCTTCACTCAAAGTACTGAAGGAGGAGATTGAATGATTCAGGGAAGACATCCTTCTCAACCTGTGGCCTCCTTATATAAGGATACCTGCACATGCACAGTGTACATACAAGCAAATTAATGAAAATATTTACAACATAACATACAACAACAAAACCATGAATGCTCATGCACATACACACACACACACACACACACACACACACACACACACACACACACACCATCATCTTGATCCCTAATAGCATCCTCCCCACTTAAATAAGAAATTTGGAAAGTCAGTCAAGGTGAAAACATATTTGAAATTTAAAACCACATTTGAGAATCTGTGAGCCACACTGATGTCCTCATCTTTCAAGTGTGATTTAATTCCTAACCACACCAGTGTCTTTGGGGGCCTTGTGAAGTCTCCATGAACCTGGTCTCCTCCCTAGCCTGCTGAACTGTGTAGTGTAGTCTGTACTGCACAACATTCATGAATGATTCCTGTTCTAATAAAAGTTCTGCTCTGTTTCTGTTTTATTGTGTCAAAGGCAACCTTGATGTATACTACTTTCTACATACTGAGTCAATATTCTTCAATGATATCTAAAATATCCCAAGCAATCATTGTCGTTTCTTTATCGTATCTATCTCAAACAATTCAACTTTGTTTATATCCACCTGTCGTCTATTTACCTCCCTGAGTAGCTAGTTTTATAAGGTAGAATCCTGTAGGTTTTTGGAAACACACAGTTAATTAGGTATTTTCTGTCCTCAGAGATTTCTTTCAGTGTGACTGAACTAGATAGAATGGCTTGAACTTAATTATAATACAAGGCAAAAATGGCACTTCCTTGGGTCTCGACCTGACATAGAAGAAAGAATTTGCATTTAATTAGATCCTTGTCATGTCTAAGCACTTGACCCTACCTTTCACAAAGAATTAACACCTCTTCCTTCTTCTTCTCTCAAAAGAAGTTTCTAATTGAAATTAATTCACAGTCAAGCAAAATATGATTGCTTTACCCACTTGTCACAAGCACATCTTTTCTTGTGATATAAAATGACATTTAAATATAGCATGGAGATGTAGGCACTCTGTGTTTAATCCATGACTCTATACACTCTTCAGTTTCACTCTTCTACTTCTTGGTGAAAATATTTAATATATGAAGAAATCATTTCATAGAAAATATCTCATCACTTTTTTTTTTTACTTTAGTTGAAGGCTGTTTTTCCATTCATGTAAACAATTTTATTTAATATTCTATGATCAGTGATGAGGAAGAAAGATCAAAATTAGCAAGTTCAGGGCTGTTTTCTATGAGTTTTAGAGAAAAAAAAATAGTAGACTTCTGTGTCTGGGGCTCCTTATAATTCACATTACATATGGGTAGAACAGATGAAGTTGAACATGTTCTAATTTCAAACAGCATCCTCCCTCCCTCCTTGTTTAGAGTAAACCAGGAAGCCAGATCCTTTTAAGGGGTTTACTTCATAGCTTCCTACTTCCTCTGGTCTTGGGGATGGCCTTCATCTCAGTCATCTAGATGCAGATATTACACAAAGGTCACAGGTCGCTCACAGCAGGTGAGAATGCAGGTAACTGTATTTGAGGACTCAACACACATTGTAGACTCTGTCTATGGCAGCGTGTTCCAGCATCTGACTGACTATTCTGGCATGACGGACGTTGCTTGCCCACACTTCACAAAGATGCCTCTTCAGTGAGACTGTCTGTCCTCTCTGCCAACATGTCCTTGAGAATCTTCACAGAATAAAAAAGCATTTTCAAGGTTTTAAGACATTTTCATTCAGTTTCATGTAGAAAATGGTTTTATTTTTTCTTAAATTTTTGTTTAAAAAAAAAAACAAAAACCCGTTTAGCCATTTCACATATATTATTTTCATGACAGCACCATTTCAATGTGACAGCCATCCCCAAACGATTGCCAAAACTACCCATTTTCTTATTTATCAATACAGGATGTATAAATTATATGCTGACACGATATGAACTAGCATTAAGATAAAACTGTCCTATGTTGTGCTGTATAATCTGCAGCAGAGGAAATGTAGTACTCGCTTGTCAGTTCAAGTTTGCCTAGCAAAAACACAGACCGATGCAGACGGCCGGCTGTGAATCTCAACAGTGTTTTATGAGTGATGATTCTGAGAACCGTGTGGTATACATTTAGCTCAGAACTACATCTAAGTCTGAATTTAACTCTGCTAAGGGATGCTTTAAACCAACATTGCAAGTTTTCAATCGAGTGACTGGTGATTTAAACCATCGTAGTTCACATCTCGGCTGGAAAAGGTTTCAGCACAGGCAGAGATATTGGGGAAACTGGTGCAAGACCTTGCCGATGATAAAAAAAAAAAAAAAAAAGCAACATGTACCATAGGAACTCGACACTACACTTGAATTACTCTCAAAAACCATCACCAAAGAAGTCAAACACAAGGGAGAAAAGAAGAAGGAGAAGAAGGAGAAGAAGAAGGAGGAGGAGGAGAAGCTGCATCCTGAAGGCAAGGGAGCATGTTTGTCACTAAACACATCTCCCCCTTTGGGGGTTGAATTGTGTTACTTTGTGCTCATATTGAAGTCCCCATCTTAAGTACCTCAGAATATGATCTCCTTTAGAAACAGTCTTCACAAACATAAGGAGATAAGAGGAGGATGAGCCTAGAAATGCGGTAAGATTGTCCTTCAGGGGAGGACAGAGTCTATACAGACACTTGCACATAGTTAAAGACCACAGGAGCAGAAAAGTATTTCACATTACATAGCTTCAAAGTTAGGCCTAAGGAGATGTTTCTCACCACCCCATAGGGACTGCCATAGTTAGCTGCGGCTCACAACTTAACACAAACCTAAAAACATCTGGGAAGAAGGAGCCTCCACTGAAGGATTATGTCCATCAGATTAGCCTGTTGGCATGTCTCTGCAACATTTCCTTTGTTAAGCGATGTAGAAAGCCACAGACCCCTTGGGGTGGTGATATCCTTAGTAAGGTGGGCCAGGATTCCCTGCTTAGGGAGGGATTCTATTGCTGCCAAGAGAAGCTATGATGATGGCAACTCGTATAAAGGAAAACACTTACCTGAGGTGGTGAGTCCAGAGGTACAGGCCATTGTCACCATGGCAGGGAGCATGGCAGCATGCAGACAGACACGGTGCTGGTTACATCTTGATGAGAAAGCAACAGAAAGTGGACTGAGGCACTGGGAGTGGCTTGGGCATATATGAGACCTCAGAACTCCCCTCCACAGTGACACACTTCATCCAACAAGGCCATTCCTAATCCAACAAAGCCTAGCAATGTAATTCCCAATGGCTTTATGGGGGCCGATTACATTCAGACTACCATACTGGGTTATGTAAGAAATAGCACGTGTCCTTTGTTTCTGCTAAAAGCTCCTGACTTTCCTCAGTTTCCCTTGATAAAGGGCAATATAATCTGTAAGAGCTATAAATCCTTTCCTCCCCAAGTTAATTTTGGTTAGTGTTTTATAACAGTCACAAGCAGCAGCCTGAGACCTGAGACAACTCTGAAGACACCTTCGTTTAAACTTTCCAGCATTCAGAACGATCTGAAAGTGTGTGCACGCACGTGTCTATATGTTTCTACAGTCTATGGTGTGTTGTTATGGTCAAAGCAAACTAACAATATCCCAGATATTGTCCTAAGTTCATACCTAGGGCAACTGCATTTCAACTGGAAATGTGACACACCTGAGCTTTTTTCTCAGTCGGTAGATTATTGATACCGTTTCTAAAAACAGCAGGTCACTGTTGTCCTTCCTTTCTGTAAGCTGAGTTTTGACTACTCCTGCCATTTCTAACCAAACAAGGAGAATCTAATGTCTTCTTCATTGCTTCGTGACATCTTCAAACATAAACATTTCATAGCCTCCTTCATGGTGTTGTCTCCAGTAACTTAATTCTGTAACATTTGACTTAGCTATGCCATCAAAAGTGTTAGTTAAGGTGTCTTTTTTACAGACGTTAAGTAAATCTATTATTTTATTCCAAATTTGGGAATCTGGGTAGGGGACCATGTTCCTTTTCTCCCTTTAAATTTGGTTTTGAGTTCCATCTTATACTACTTTCTCCCCTTATCAGCTTCCCATCCCCCTGATATTACAGGTCTTATTTATAATCATGTCTGTTATAAATCTAATCAATAACTTTCTGTCAGCCTCTTCGTTTCCAGAGAGAATCACATTTAATGTAGACACGTTTGAAGTTTTAGTCTCTGACCTCTCTCAACAGGCTCACAATCCCTTATCCATTTTCATAAAAATAATCCATTCTTACATTTGTAATTTTCCATCTCTCTGAGGTTTATAGGAGTGATAAAAAAATACCCTAGACTTATTCTTGAAGAATTTATAATAACAGATCCAACAACAGTTATATTTGGCAGCTTCTTTGTTCCTCACAAACAAACACTGGGACAGAAAGCCTCCCTAAGAACATTGTGAACCTCTCTCTAAGTTTCTGAAATGGTATGAATTTCCATTTTAACCTCTGGCTTCTCCTCTCCTGAGGAACCGAGTGGAGAATGAAAGCTAAAAGAGAGAGTGATTCCTCCACTACTCTCCTGCACTTTATCTGCTCTCCCTACATCTCTTCCTCCTCCATTGCCTCCTCCTCCTTCTCCCCTCTTCCTCCTCCTCCTCTCTCCCTTCTGCTCCCCCTCTCCTTCCCCTCTGTCCCCCATCTTTTTTTTACTGGGCCTCATGCACTACTGTTCACTTCTAAGTACTCAAGCCTTCACCTTCCTGGTGTGGATGCCCACCAGACACCTGCCTGCAGTGTATTTACAAGAAGAGTGAGACCTTTGCTTCTGAAAAAAAAAAATAAAATGAGCAAGATTGCTTAGACAAATGAAAGTATATGAGCTTAAAAGCTGTTCGCTCATTTCCTCATAAAAACAAGTTTACTGAAGTAAGTCAAAGCTTAAAGTCTAAATAAAAACCCAGGATGTAGTTCAGTGGCAGATTTCTTGCCCAGTGTACACTAAGCTCCTGTTTCAGTTCATAATATTACAATAGTCCCTAACAAATAACTTTTACAATTTATCTTCATATATATGTACACACACACACACACACACACACACACACACCAAGGGAGGAGAAGGGCAGGCTCAGACAAATGCTTCTTGATATGCCGTGGTTATTGTGGAAACAGGACATCTTGTTTTAAACTTTGATTATCATGCACAAGGTGTTGTATTTTTTTCTAACAACATCTTTATGCTCTTTTTCAGTAGCACCTGGCATGTATTTATCCATTCATTGTTCAAATCTCTCCACTTTGTCTCCCTAAATCCCTTTTGCCTCGGATGATGCCTGTAACATTGAGGGTGCATTTGTAGAGAGCATGTACACCTAATACTGATAGACCTATCCACTGGTTCTATTTTTAGTAATGCTATTTCATAATAACCAATGTTTTAGAATCATATATATATATATATATATTTGATATATATATATATATAATGTGACATATATATATATATGTCACATTTCTTCAAGTATCCTGTCCCTACACTGCAATGGATGGCTCTATAACCAAGCACTTGATGACAGTTACAATTGAACAGAAAGGTCTAAAAAGAGAGTTACAAATCTGGGAAAGAGATGTGTTGGGTGACAGGAGTATAATGGGGCAAAAACTTGGGTGTGAATCTGATTAAAACACACCACAGACATATATGAAATTGTCAAGGAATATAGAAAAATAAATCTTTTAAAAAGAAACACGGTCACCAGATAGTATAATTCTTTTTATTCTTATTTTACTTTTCAATCCCAGTTCCCCCTCCTTCCCATCCTCCCCTGCTCCCCCCAACCCCCCTCCCATCCCATTTCCCATCCACTCCCCAGGGAGGGTAAGGTCTTCCAGTAGGGATCATCAAAATCTGTCAAGTCATTTGTGGCAGGAGCTAGGCTAACTAGGCTAAGGGAATGTCCCTCCATGGGGAATGTGATCCCAAAATCCTTCCCTACACCAGGGATACTCCTGATTCCACTGTTAGAGGTCCCTTAGACTGCCTAGGCCTTCTACCTGAGACCCATGTTGTCCCTTTCCCCTAATGTGAGGGACCTTGTATGACTCTTTTAGGGTCCTCCTTGTTTCCTAGCTTCTCTGGTGGTATGGATTTTAGGCAGGTGATCATTTGCTCTATGTCTAAAATCCATATATGAGTGATTACACACAATGTTCCTCTTTTTGTGACTGGGTTACCTCATTCAGGATGGTTTCTTTAAGTTCCATCCATTTGCCTGTGAATTTTGAGATTCTATTGGGTTTTTTTCCCCCACAGAGTAATATTCCATTGTGTAAATGTGCCACATCTTCTTTATCCATTCTTCAGTTGAGGGGCATCTAGGTTGTTTCCAAGTTCTAGCTATTACAAATAATGCTGCTATAAACATAGTTGAACACATGTCTTTGTTGCATGGATCTGCATCTTTGGGTATATGCCTTAGTGGAATCTACCACAGGATAGTATAATTCTTATTTCTTTCAGTTTTTTCTTACATTTATAGCATCACCAGGCTGTAAGGAGTAAGGTTTTTCCTGCAGGCCTGGACCCACAATGTCGCCAGCCCCCAATAACACACTGAGACATCGTATTTGATATACTGCTGTTGGCCAGGTACTAGTTTCTTATTGGCTAGCTCTGTCTTAATTATTAACCCATTTCTATTAATCTAAGTATTTCCACGTGGTCTCATCTTACGGGAGAGAGAGGACCGGTGGTTCTGCTCTCTCCAGTCTCTCCATCCTGACTCCTCCCTACTACTTCCTTGAATCCTCCTTGTCTCCTAGTCCTACCTATCTTGCTTTCCTATTGGCCAACAGTGCTTTATTCCTTAACCAGTATGAGAAACATAGTTACAGAATGACATCTCCCATTACCAGGCTAAAAGGTGCATGCCTTCAGTCCCAGCACTCGGGAAGCAGATGGTGGATCTCTGTTAATAAGGCCAGCCTGGTCTACAGAGAGTAAGCTTCAGGGCAGAGCTATACAGTGAAATCTAGTCTAGAACAAAACAAAACAAAACATTAAATAAAGTTATCAACTAAAAAATACAAAGAAACCACTGATTTTTATCAAAGGTTAAATTAAGATAATATGAGACTTTGATAACTTACTTAATGTTAAATACATGTTATGACATTCTGTCTTTCTTGTAGAGTTGACAAATTTCTTGATGTTTGATCTCCTTGGGTTAGTAACAGAAGATGCCTGCCTGTTTTGCATATCTAGTCAAAATATGAAGATCCAAGTTTAGAGATGAATGTATTATGCTTATTGCAAGATAAATAGCCTTGTAATCCATAGCTATGTTAATTTGAAGGAAGTCAATATTTGCAGAAAGCTCTCTAAAGCCCAGAATAGATATATTTTCCTACAACATTGTGTTAGCTGTAAATGTATTGAGGAGATCAAATTCCTACAGTGCATGTTAGATGATAGAGAACTTTTAGTTACCCAAAGCTGTGATTTATTAAAAGCTGGAGCACATCTGTCTATTACACAATTAATCTATGACTTTGTTTCATTTTCTTTCTTATGGTTGCCTGATGGGAGATGTTTGTACACTGATGTGAGATCTTTGTATGTTATATTTTAAATATTTGTACAGAATGTATCTTACCATGATTCTTTCTCCCTTATGCTGACCTATTTTGCAGTCACAAGAAATTCTGCTGACTTTTAAATGTGAGCAAAGATATATGAATTTTCTAGAAGAATTATGCTTTTAGTTTTCATCCTTTTTAACATGATTGCACCTAATAGTGTTGAATTGTCCCTAATTATAATGTTTCTGGAAAATAACCCAGGTGTAGAAATCCTCCAAGCCTTTTATTTTCTGCCACTCTTAATGTTGCCCTTTTTCAGGGAAAATTATCAAAGTCCCCCTTCCTCTTATATATCCCAGGAGCACCTGCCTTTATACTTCCTCTATGCAGTCCCTATGAAGAAAAAGAAAGAGGAGGAGGAGGAGAAGAAGAAGAAGACCTTAAAATTTCTCCCTCTCCTTCAAGATGTCTCTTACCTCTGAGCATCTTCTTACTACAATGACCTAAGTCAATCTCCAACTTCTTCCTACAGTGTAGTCTTCCTTTCTCAATTAGGGCTCAAAGGCAAAAACAAGACTTCTCTCCTCTTTTTACTGTGTGCTTGTTTCACCGGGGAGATGGGGCCTTGTTAGTTCATATCCTCCAGATGAGTCTGAATCCTGCAACTTACTATTGAGCCTGTGGGTTGCCTGATAATTGTAGGTTTTGATTCTTTGTGAATTGTTCTTTGATTATGGATGCTAGAATCTCACACCTTTCTGGTATGATCACTTGGCCTCTTTTGTGAGTAGACTATAAGTTTATTTCCTCTATTTCAATTAGTTTTTTATGAAATCAGTTAAAAAAACAGTATCTACTCGAAAAGAACTCTCAGATTTTAATCAGGGAGTTCTGTTGTTTTGATTGCATTTAGCTCATGTATGAAATCCAGACAAAACGTATCTCTGAGGGCACACATAATTATTTACCTGCTAGTCTCATCTGTGAAACATAAGTTATGATGGTGCAAATATATGATCAATATATAACCTCTTCTTAAATAATATCACTGAATTAGGTCTTAAACTCTCTTAACAGAGCTGTATTATGACCAACTTAGTAATAAATGCTTTTATAAATAACATGTTTCAAAATTCCCAGGAATTAAAATTAAACTTCAGAAAATCTCAATGTCATTTGAAGAAATCCTACCTATATGGAAATCCATCCATACACATTAAGAATCCTTGTTCACACAATTTGAATAAATATTTTGCAAATGACTCTAAACACTGCTAGTTTTCTAAAAAAAAAAAAAAAACTAGTCTATATATTCTCTTAATTACTACAAGCTCCCATCTTTATTCTTCTTGAGTATCTTCTTCCTAATGGTATACTGTTTGAATGACTGAATATATTAAGATTATTTTCTATTTGTTTTAATATGTATGTGAATGCATACCACATGCATGTGGATATATGCAAAAGACAGAAGAGGGTGTTTGATTCCCTGTATTTGAAGTGGCAGGCAGTTATTAGAAATGCAACTTGGTTCCTATGAACTGGGATTTCATTTTCTAGAAGGTCAGCTGGAGTTATTAGCCCCTGAGCTACATTTCTAACACTATGAATAGATATATTGAAGGCTTTGAATAATCTAAGATCGCAAAAATATAAATATATTATATAAACAAATAAGATCACTTATTACAAGTTTTATTTTAGTGGAAAGATATTTTATGATAAATCAACTTATAGATAGCTTCCAAGATCTTCAGGCTTTTAATACAATATATAGAAGCTATATTTTATGCTTCTGTTTATAAACCTTCTCTATCTGGCCGTGTTGAGAAGCTGTTCACCAAGAGGTAAATCTGGCTATAAAAACCTGTGTGTTCTGTATTCTGCAAGTCTGTTGCAAGGTGGTAACATGTGTGAAAGACATCTCATAATTATTTACCTGCTAGTCTCATCTGTGAAACGTAAGTTATGATCGTGCGAATATATGATCAATGTGTTCAAATGGGGGAAGAATTAGTAGTAATAGTGTCAAAAGATGATATTTTGTTAAAATAGAATGATTTTTCCTTCCAAGGTGAAAGTATTTGTTCTAGAATGAAAATAAGATCCTGAAAACAAAACTTGAATGAACATCAGAGGTAAAAGTAGGTTTCAGAAAGGACATCTTAGTGGAAAAGAGGAGATCAGGCTAAAGCTTGACAGATTTCTATTTAGATTGCTTTAGAATGGTTTGAACATTAAACATTGTACTGATGCAAACTTGATTGTTATTTCTGTTTTAGTTATGTTTTCTCAAATCATGGGTCATTTAATACCACTCTATCAAAGCTTTTTCTGTAACTTTAGTGCACTGTGGGAACAGTAAGGATTCTGCACCTGCCTAAATTACTCTTACAGGTTATAAAGACTACTTATAATTTTTATAATTTATGAAAACAAACTTTTCACATATGTAGAAAGTAAAGTTATATATACTAATGTTAATTCTAGTCTTAACCTTAAAATATTTTTCACATTGTTTAGATATTCATATGGTTCCTCGGTGACCCATCATTCTTTCTTATTCATTCTGACAGGGTTGGAGAGATGGCTTACCAGGCAAGAGCATTTACATCCTGCAGAAAGGACAACAGTTTAGGCACAATAAATTAACCATGGTTGTCTCAAGTCTTTTTTTTTTTTTTTTCTTTTAACTTCAGGAAAGAATTGGTTTACCCAGGGGCTTACTGGTTCTTGAAATCAGTTACTATTCAGATCACATTAACTTCCATTGCAGTGGACACTCTCAGAGCTCTGCAAGCTGGCAAAAGCTACATAAAGTAGGTGTTGGCCCATAGGCTTCTAATGATGTCATTTAAGCATCTCTGAGACCTAGCAGCAGAGTCACTTAAGGCTTCCAATATTCTAACTGTGAAGCAGATGACTTCGGAAGATTGTTGACATGATGTGATTTGAGATCAAGCAGACCAGACATTGGTTAAACTAGGGACTGAGGAACTGTACAGAGATGGCTGTGGATTTCACTTATAATATTAGTGCTGATCTAGTGTTTTGATTTTTCTCCGTAGTGGAAAGATAAGGAACTCCTGTGTCCTTAAGCTATCTATCAATCCTAACAATATCAATACACGCTCAACTTTTTAAAGTTTAAGTGAAACCTTTAGAAAGGAAATAGTTTTCCCTGTTTCATTTTTTTTTCAGACTTCTGAAACTCTTAGATGTTCTTATTTTCATAGCAGTGTAGTTACATGCATACATTCACATTATGTAATGTAGTTATTTGCATGTCCTTCTTAAAAGAACATAATTAGAAACATTGGTTATACAACCAAGGTCTTACTTGGAATGTCATATTTGAGAATGATGCTTTTAATCTACTGCAATCAGATATTTTATGGAACTAAGTTAAATATTATGGAATCAATACATGCAAAACCTTCTTAGAAAATTAACCCAGACCCAGTTATAATATCCTAGCCTAAGAGGTGGAACAGGTCAGTGAATTCCGTGTAGGCCTGGTAATCTCAGGGCATTTGGGGAAGTCAAGAATGGAATAATTAGTTCAAAGCCTGGTGTTGAATTTCTGTTGCTCTTCTTAGACTTCCTATTGCAGCTTTTGAGATCCAACCTGAGCTTGCTCATAAATAATTCCAGAAAAGCAAATAAGGCAGCTTGAGTGGTGATTTACTATTCTTCTACACCTGTGCAAATAATCAGGCCAGATCCAATGAGACAAGACTTGCTCTGTGATTGAGACTGATCTTTCCTTGAGATTACTTAGTCTCAAAGAGCTGTGAATAGAGATTGCTTGCCTCAATGGGAAATGTGTCGTCATCTGTTGCCCATGTTCCTGCGTTATCAGGTTTTAACCTATTTAATTTGTCTCACATCCACTTTATACCTCTTTGGAAATTCAGGATGCCTTGTAGGTATACACACTCTTGTCTTATCTAACAATCATTTAATTTACTTCCTCCCTTGCTGGGGAGGGGGACAAATAGATTTGGTTCTTAACTACAAAATGGACATAATCTTGTTATCTCAAACAAATTGGGAAACTTAATCCAATTCGTACTTTTTTCTCACCTTTTCTTGAATATCTGTTTTTAAAATTCCAAGGCTAGTTTTTGTAATATTTTTTACAGTGACCTAGTTAAAGCCTCTCATAATTCCTCACTATCTGGTCCCTATAGTGTCTCTTGCTACTTATGTCCCTAGGATATGAAGAAACACACATTACTGAAGCTCAGTGGCCTACAGGACCCTGATGACCTGATTACAGCTGCAGCCATGGGTGACTTTCAAGTCACCCTGGAGAAGATGCTTCTGGTCACTAGGTAATTTAGCAAAGTGTTTAGGATACATTAGAGCTGAGGAAGACTGGGGACATCTTCAGCAGAGCATTGGAGATCTTGGTGTGTATGGTGATATTTTGTTTATGGTTTAACAAGCAAAGCTAGCCTGAAGATCAGAGTACTAAGCTAACCACACTAGTCAGCCATTGAGGCCAGGCAGTGGTGGCACATGCCTTTCATCCCTGCAGCCACACTAGTTATCCATAGAATCTGGGCAGTGGTGATGCACGCCGTAAATTCCAGCAATAGAGAGGAATATAGGGTGAGTGGAAAGAGGAGTGCATTTCAGTCACCCTGCAGACAGGATCACCCCAGCCTTGGTAGAGGTAAGAACTCTCTAATGGTTGGCTTCTTTGCTTTTCTGTCTTCAGCTTGAACCCAATATCTGTCTATGTGTTCTTATTATTCATGCTACAGGTGTGAACTCCAGGAGGACCTCAACAGCCTGTGCTGTGAATGCAGAATTTCCTGGGATTCACACTGTGATGAGTCAGAGGCTCAAGCCTCAATCTTTACTTTGACATAGTTATTGTATTACGTTTGTTTTCCCTCTGAGATTTTATCTTTCATATAAATCACTAACCATCATTCTCTTGGGAATCATAGACCTTCCCACCATCTCTTAATACTTTCAACATGCTTTTCAGAAACCACCACAAGAGCCCACAGAGACTGCTTCAAGCCAGGCAGTTCTGTTACTAGTTCTTTATCACTGGAGGAACAAACAAGAGAACAGACTGATGATGCTGACCTTGAGCTTCAACAATGACCATGGTTGACAAATGCCTTCGTTCTATTGTGTTCAAGAAACTAGTCAGTCACAAAGGGCTTCCCTGCATTGCACTCTTTAAAGCAAAATCCACTGCTATCCTCTCTTAATTTTCCCTTCTGCTTCTTCGAGATGTCCTGCTCCCCATTTCAACATTTCACCTGGAACTCTCTCATACACCAGGGCCTACCTCCCCAGGCAGCAGCAACATTCTAAATGCTTCAGTTGGTGAAGTAGCTCACAGTACTCTAATGTAATTTATGAAATTGACATTGGGAAGTCAGAATGACAGTGTTCACTTCAATACACCTGCAGTACTATAAAGTGAAATAATGTAAACATAAATTGAAAAAATCAAAATTAAAAAAACTCATTGTGTCACATACATGTCAAAGTATCGAATAACATAGAAAGGAAATTCCACTGGAGGTATTTACATCTTATTACGTTGTTTTTAATCTTGAAAAAGTTAGCTTGTTTACACATCAACACTTTAAAATGAAAGATAAGCAATATCTCAGAATACATGTATGCTATGAAGGAATGTGAAAGTTAGTGAAATAAATATTACTTAGCACAGAGATTTGTTTAATGATTTGTGGGTCCTAGGCTCTAAATCTAAAATGTTGTAAGTGAAAATACAAGTAGAACTACAAAGTAGTCTTAACAAGAAACTCAGACTTCACTTTGTATATTAGTTATTAGTAATAGTTCCATGAAGATGATTTTGAAACTTAGAAGTCTATTTGAAAATGAATCAATTCATTTACTATACTTGAGTTATGAAAAATGGTTTGTGTGTGTTGGGGGGTTGGCTCAATATAAACATTATATATGTCTAGTAAAAAAATCTGTATTATTACATCTCATTGTAAGTATAATTGTGAAGTAATTACTCCTATTCATTTTCAAACATCTGCATCTCTTACCTCTGTATTCTGAGAAGACCAGGAAACAGTGCACTAAAAGCAATGAACAGCCTAACCTTGAGGACACAATCCATAATTCCTATCTTCTGAGTTCCCCCAGAGACATGGTTAATGCTACCAGAGCACTTGAGTTGCAGGGATATGCTCAGCTATTGTCCAACAGGTCCAACAAATTCTCATTTATAATATGTAGGACTTTGGAAGCCAAGGTGAGAAACCCAGACTCAGGAAACTACAGCAACAATCAGAGAATGTACAGGGAAGAGAATCCAGTCTTCCCATCATTCCAGACCTTTGTAGAACATGATGGTTTACACAGGATCAGAGATTTTACTGATTATCCTGTGCTACAAATTGAAATAAAATATTTAAAATAAAAAGCATTCTTCTGTTTGTTCCACACACTTATCGTTCCAGTTACCACTCTCTTCTTCACAGAAATTTATGAATTTAAAGTTGTCATCAATACATATGATGAAATTCTTATGGCCAAAATTTGGTTTCAAAATATCCTAAAATTTTCTTCATATCATTTTAGGTCTTGGAATCATCTCTTCTGATATCATTCAGAGATGACTTCATTGACCCTGTTCTTGAACCAAACATTAATTTGCCCTAACGTACAGCTGGCTTTTATGTCCCACATCACCATGTTGAAAGTTTTATTGATTTTGAAAGAATGCGTGCAGCCTGTGCTTTCCCTTTGTACTAGTGCTAACACTAGAACCAAGTGTGTTTTCTTAGAAGGACTCTTAGGACACAAGAAAGAGGGACAAGAAGCAAAACTGTGTAGAGGAAATGGCCCGAGCTGTGGTTTAGGACCACCCTCATTCCCATCTGACCCCAGAAGAAGCTCAACAGACTGAACAGAAATTCTTCAAAGTTGTCCAAAATGGCCTCAGGTAACTCAGCCTCTTCATGGGTTTTACCTCAAGGTATCAGTTACTAGATTTGGGCTTTCCACAGGAGGGGGAAAATGGGGCCAACCTTTAGCCTTCATTCAGATAGGGGTTGGAGAGGGAAGATGTTACCGAACAGTAATCATGCAGGGCAATAGTACTTTGCTCTGGGGAAGTTGGAAGCATAACTCTCTTCCTCCTGGTATCCCAGGTGCTTTATAATATACTTGATGCCTAGAGACACGCATACAGCGCTCTCTCATCATCCCTGGGTGTGAACAACTGGCCCGTCTGTCACTGTTCAATCAATTCATAGCTGTCGGCTTATAAACTGTTCATTATCTTGGCCTTGCTTGTGATAAAGTTTTAAGGATCCATCTATGTTTTCTCCCTATTTCCCTGGTGGCTCTCATGAATTTAATCTTAGGTTGGATGTCTGTACTTAGAAATTCAGCTCATGGTGGCAGAATGGGGGAAAAGCTAATTGAAGTGGAATTGAAGCCGTGAACTTGACCACATTAATATGCCTCATAGACCAAACAAAAGGACCTCATTTGCTTTACCAAACTAGACTCTTCCCTGTGTAAAAGGTGAAGTCACCACCTGGATAGTTGCTATCTTTACAAAGAAATCTTAGTTCAGTAAAGTTTGAAAGTGTTCCTACTGTCCACTTAGAAAATCAAAGCCAGCTCGTACAAGCAAATAGCAACAGGAAAGATCAACATGATCTACTTTACATGGGGAGCATGAGTTGAACTGCAAGGTAAATAGTCTCCTCTGAGTTATTTAAAAACAGCCAGACAATATTAAATGGACACACACTGATTATCTTAACAGCCTGATGTAGAAACTAGAACCTCTTCAAAAGAAACAGCATTAGAATCACACCCGTAGCTCCTCATTAGAATAAAGGGAGCAAAGCAGACTGGGCTGTGGCTCTGCTGTGCTTGCCGAGTTGCCCTTGGGGCCTTGGCTTGATCCTTATGATTATGTGTAGGAAAAAACAAAGAAGGTGATTGAAATAAAAAGGAGACAGGTTGTGGCTTAAGGACAAGAAGAATGGGTTTAATGCATATTTTTCATTGGAAATAGATCCTTCTTTCACACACCTCAGCCAGACCGCTGTTTCCTCTCCCTCCCTCCACTCCTCTAAGCGCCCACCCCCACCTCCTGTCTCTCCTAAATCACTCTCCCTCAGTCTCGGTTTCCCTTCAGAAAAGAGCAGGCCTCCAAGAGATGGCAACCAAACAGGATTCAATACCATGAGGCAGAAGCTCTCCTATGGAGGCTGGACAAGGCAACCTAACAGGAGAGCAAAAGGTCCCAAGAGAAGGAAAGAATCAGAGATTCAGGGATTCCAGTTTTTGAGTGCCACACACCTGTTAGCCAAGCTAACAGGTTTAACATATTCCTAGAGGACCTGATACAGAACAATGAAGACCCTGTGCTACCACTTCGGTCTCTGTGAGCCCACATAGGCCATATTCTCTGATTATCCTCCATCCCCTCTGTCTCCTACAGTCTTCTATCCTCCTCCTCCCTGAGGTTCACCAGTTCTGAGGGGAGAGACCTGGTGGAGACCTCCAATTTATACCCTCACTCTCTGCATAATGGCCAGCTGTGAGTCTCTGCACCCATTCCCATTTGTAATGGGATGAAACCTTTGTGATGACTACTGGACTAGACACCATTCTTGAAGTATAGCAGAATATCGTTAGGAATCATTTCATTGTTTTTGCTGTTGGTTGTCGTCTGTCTGGTGTGTGTGTGTGTGTGTGTGTGTGTGTGTGTATTTTGGCCAATTGTGTTTGGTTCTACGAAAGTTCTCTGGGCTCTCCAGTCTCTCATCCCTGCCCATCCTGGCAGTGTAGGTTACGGTTCCTTCTCATTGTGCCTCAAGTAAAATCAGATATTGGTTGGCCACTCCCACAAGCTCTTTGACACCATTGTCCCAGCACATCCTGTAGGCAGGACAGATTGTAGGCCTAGGATTATCTAGTGAGGTCTGTGTTCAGGTTTCTCTTTCCATAGCCTGGAGAGTACTCTCTGGCCAGAGACTGGAATGCAGGGGTGAAGGCTCCAAGCCCAGAACAGCTTGACCTCTGTATGTTCAATGAACACTGTGGACAGTGTCCTCAGCACTGGGACCACACAGTCATCTTTTAGAGTGACCCCCTTGTCCTACAATTAGCCTGGGATTTTTTTTTTGGGGGGGGGCAGAAGGGATCTCCACAGGACTCCCTTGGCCAACAACATAACCAAATGCAACCCAATCCCAGCACTGGAAAGATCGCCAGTTCACACTCCATATTCTCCATGAATTATAATTTTTGTTTTGTGACCCTCTTGTTGAAATTGACAGTTCTCCCTAAATGCCTTAATATTTGAATATTCAGTATCCCCAGTCTGGTAAAGCCAGATGCTAATATTTCCACACAATGGAGCTTCTTTCCCTTAGATTATGTGAGAGTTATGTTAGCATCGTGTCCAGAATTGAACAAATAAGTAAATAAAAGGGTTAAGCAGTCACTTCCGTTTTCCTTAACCTTTAGACTGAACAACTTCAAAAGTTTTTTAATACTGCATCTTTTAAAATGTGCATCATAATACAATTTAAGACACATTTCAATTGTTTGACCAATCTCAAAGCAGATGGAAGAAAAGCTGAATGGTTTTATTATTGTGAATGCCCACTCTATTTCATATCTTGCCACAACAGCCACTTTCCTGTGGAATATGTAGCAAGGTGGTCCTCGCTTGGTACTACAGGTACTTTCTGATCATACATAATGAAGAGTGTGAAAGGGAGCAGAAGTTTGGAGAGGGTCTTAGAAGAAGTCAACTGTGGTAAACAAAGTAGTAATGCTCAGTCCTGTCCATTTATTTTTACAGTTTTCACCCAGTATTTTATTTGCCAGATCTTTGCCTATCTCTCCATTACACTGTTAACTCTCTGAGCGTGGGGTTTCATTAACCCTGATTTAGTCAGCAGAGGTTATATTACAAGGAAGGTAAACTCCAAATTAATGGTTATAGAGATATGCAATGGTTTTTGGAGAATCTGTACTGTTCCAACTCTCTCTCTCTCTTTCTCTCTCTCTCTCTAAATGACTCATGCAATGACAGCTAACATGGTGACAGATATGATTATGAGAGATAGTGTCTTGGTTTTTAGTTCAGTGCTCTTTCAAACTAAGTAGTTTTTCTCTGCAACTGTATTAACAACTCTTGAATCCATTTGCCATCTTATTCCCTGTGAATCTAAAGAACACTGACATCCCCATAGTGCATTAGCTTCTTCTAGCCAACTCATGCACATAGGATGGAAGACTTTTCTTAGTCCACAACCAACATAATGCATATGAACATTGTATAAAAAGGGCCCTCACTGAACTCTCAAGGAAAAAAATTATGATCACAGCTACTTAATTATTTTTCAATTTAAAATGCACACCTTTTGGTAACTAAGAAAAGATGTCATCAGCTAATTTGATATGCCTTCCTCTAACGTAATTCATGAATACATAGGTTAGATGGGGTTTATGTCCCTGATGAACCTATCTGTGACACCAATCTACTGACAAGAGCAAGTATTTTCTGTTTTTCCCATGACATGACTTATTTGTTTTTAGAAAATTAGATTTCTATTTGATACATGGAGAATGTCTTAGAATAACAAACTCTGCCTTCTTTTGGGAATTGACCCACTCAGATGTAGTCTAACATGATAGCAATGCTTTGTAAATAAAAAAGAGGAAGGAAGATGAGTAGACAGAAAAGGTATCATAACTTTTAACTTTTTCAGAGTTACAAACTAAAACTTTACTAGGACACCCTGTAGGTGTATTACAATTGCTAAGTACGGAGAGCTACACTATACTTTAAAAATATCTGTATATTTTTCTTATCATAACTGGGTAGTTATTCTGTTTAACATTCATTCCAGTTACAAAAATAAATAAATAAATAAATGTTCTGTCAAGTTGTGTACTTGGAAATCATGGCATGGAGATGGCTCTTTATACCTGCATGTCAATCACTGTCAATAAAAGAACCAGGAAATGGGGAAATGGCATCTCCCAAGGGCTTATGCAAATTCAGGGTGAGAAATGGAATTGGGATCTCAGGCCCACCATTTGAAAAAAATCCAGCCCTCATAAATCCTGACAGTCCTGTCTCATGCCAAATCCACTCAAATCATGACAGAAGCAAGAGAACTGGCCACATTTATATGGAATTCACTAAGAATGCACAGCTCAGACTTTCAGAGAACTAGGCATCATGCTGTGTGATAAGCAGGCAGTTTGAGTCAGCAGCCTGCAAACATTCACACGTGTATTTAAGAGAACAATGACATCTGTCTGATAACTTCCACCATACTACTATTCTATCTGAAGTAAATTTACCTAAAGTTTAGTCTTTTTCCTTCATCTCACCATCCCACTAAAGACCTCAGTGCATGTCTCTGAGAGCTACACATAAACTACATAAACTGTCAAGAGTAGTGTTTTCACACAAAACTTCGGTAACGAATTATGAGGCCATCAACGTAACTTAGTGCTTACCATTCGTTAAGCACATGCAATATTTGTATCAAGAGGTACATGTTACCTACCAGTGAGGGAGGGGGGTATTTGATCACACTGTGAACCCTGAGTTTGCATTTGCATTAAGTAAATAAAATTAACTTTGGTCAGAAGCCTCAGTTAGCAGCTATTGAAGGAAAGTCATCTTAGAGTGTCAGAGGACATCTGGAAGAGATAGAGAGACACACCAGAAGCAGTAGGGAGGGGGCTCTGTGTGGCCCAGCTGTTTTAGTTTGGCAGAACTAGGTCTCTTTCTGAGATGCCAGTAAGGAGAGAAGGTTAGCTAAGTGCTACTCAACCTCTCTGACTAGCATGTTTTCAAGCCAGACTTTGAGTCTCCAATCTTATTTATAGACAGAACAATAGAGATTTTGTTAAAGCTACCTTTAGCAGCAGCTGAAAAGTCGGTGTCTGCAGGAACAGAATTCCTCCCAGGCTGTGGCCTGAGCAGACCACTGCCAGAGAAGCAAACTGGAAACTGGAGTTGCAGTTCCTATCTGAAAGATCAGTAGGTGAAGGTTCAACTACTGTGCCAAAGTTAACACAACAACAAACCTGTCTTTGCCACTCTGAAGGGTGATTCCTTCCAAGTTCTTTATACAAATCGTGAATGGAAGGGCCGGGATTCTAAATGGGGAAGTAAAGGGGAAGGCTCTAGTATAGCATATAAGGTAGTCATCAATCTCATTATCTGGGAAGGGCATTTAAGGTAGCCTCTCCACTATTGCTTAGATTGTTAGTTAGGGGTTGGTCATCTTTATAGATCTCTGGACATTTCCCTAGTGCCAGATTTTTCTTTAAACCTGTAATGGCTCCATCTATTATGGAGTCTCTTTTCTTGCTCTCCTCTGTTCTTTCCATGACTCACTTTTCCTGCTCCCTCATACCCTCCTCTCCCCTCCTCCTTTCCCCTTCTCTTTCTTCTAACTTCTTCTCCCCTCCCACCATGCTCCCAATTTGCTCCAGAGATCTTGAAGATTCCCCATGGAAAGCTTCCCCCTCCCTGCAGAGCAGAAAGGGGATGGGATGGGGGTTGGGAGGGAGACAGGGGAGGAGGAGAGGGTGATGGAATTGGGACTGACATGTAAAACAAGCTTGTTTCAAATTTAAATAAAAATTATCATAAAAATGAAAAAGAAAAGTCATCTACTTTCCACACATACTTTGTATCTAGAACACTGGATGATTTGAAACTAGTTTTTAAGTTGAAGTTCAAAAATGGGTAAATAAAGATTTTATTTCAAATGATGGGTAACATTCTACAACCATGCTGATGGGTATAGTTATATGCCTTTATATAGGTGAATACCACGATTATGTGTCCAGTTTGGTCTTTGTCTCACATCTTCCCAGCATCTGCTTGCTTATCACATTGTTACCTGTGTTGTCTTCTTAGAGTCCATCTGATAAGATTACAACCTTTTTTAAGACTGTCCAAGCTTCCATCTTCCTCTACTTACTCTACCACTAGGATTACAGACATGTGTCAGCACATCCAACATCTATGTGGGTTCTGGGGATCCAAACTAAGCTCCCTGTGTTTGAGCAGAAAGATTACCCACAAAGCCATCCCCCAACCTCAGTCTATAAATTTTGGGTTATAGACTATTGGAAATGCACAAAACTATCATTGCTTAAACATTTTTTAAACATCTTTTATTCTATTATGTTAATTTACCTTTCTTAGAACACATTTAAATAATCTAAATATATATGCTTAAATATTTTATTTGAATTGATTCAAATTACAATTGAATTTCATAAATATCTTCAAAGTCTGTAACCTAAACTTTATTCTTTCTTATGAAATCACAGGTTTAAAATTTTATTACAGCTAGGCATATCATTCTCCAGGGTCTAGCCCAGCGAATTGTATCCTCTCCTCCATTCCCTCTTTACCCAACAAGCCAGATCAAGTCTGGGTCCAGCATTCAGTTGCTCAGCCTAGTACCACCATCTGTTATGCAACCAATATGTAGGCTTCAGCCAAGATCCACCTGCCTTTTTGACACCCAGACCCCCGCCATGCCACATCCATCCCCTCCCTACAGCCAGATCTACCAGGATCTGGATCCATGACATACTCCAGGCCTGGGGCCAGAGCACACACATCCTATACAGCAGCTCAATCCTCTTAGTCCACCTGACTTCTTTCTGTTAAAGCCATTTCTAATCTCTAGGACAAACCTGCCCATATATCCTCTCTGTTACCACAACCATCTCTGTCTACATTAAACACAGAACTAAGAAGAAAAGTTCACATGTCCAGATCTCATAGCAAAACAAAACAACATTAAGTATTAACCCTGTCTATCGCCTCTGAAACTCAACAGTCTTGAAGCAAAGGTGGCAATAAACTTCATCTAAGAATTTGGGAGTTTTAAAAAGACACAAAGGAAGAACTGAATGAAATTAAGGCAAATAAATGCTTCAGTGGTGCCCTGGAAGAGGGGCTAAAAGATTAAAAGAGCCAGATGTTCAGGGTGGTTGCTGTGAGGCTGTATCTCTTAGGAATGTCAGAAGCTACACTCATAACGTCTTACACCAAGAGATATGAACATATATATACATATATATGCATATACTGCACTTGATAGTTCTGACTTCCCTTTCAGCCTATTATACTCACCTGATATAGTGATGGATGATGCAATTTCATTCAATTAAATATAATTTATGCTTTTAATCATAAGTACCCACATGACATATGTGATAAGATATGGACCCTGAAAAAAATAGATGTCAATAGTTAATAAAAGTCTAATCTAAATAAAGTTAATGTTCAAAAATTGTTGCATATTACTTTTATATTCATTCATCCTAGTATGAATTTTGTATCTTGCTGACTCTGGGCCTTATAGTGTGTAAAATCTTGGATTGCAGGAAGAAAACTCAAGATGAAGGGTATACAAGGAATGTGCTATGTTCAGATAACTATAACCTAAAATCTGATGTACAGGGGCCGTAAGTAGATAATAGAAGTGTCCAGAGAGGGCCAATATGAAAAATTTTAAATATTAAAATTTTGTCTACACTACTTCTCATGGAAGTCTGTTATCCGGAATTCATAATTGCAACCACAGTGTCCTCCTGTGGCAGTAAGATAGTTCTACAAAATAATAAAAAGATTTCAATGCATTTTCATATACTTTTAAACACTGTAAGTTACAGAGTGGCAGGGAAGTGGCCCAGGGTCTCCATGTTTCCCCCACATGTCTTCTAGCCCGGATGTTTCTTTATGGAGCCTGGTTTTAGATGAGAGTTCTTGGAAAGAGGCTGTGTTTGCACACCGATGGCTGACTGGAGTTGTAGTACTCAGAGGAGATGGGAAGCCATGGGTCCAGAGACTAATTTAGTTGTACCGTGCTAGTTTTACCCCCAGACAATCAATCATTGTTCACCTCTGTGTTGGAACTAACATCCTGTGATGAATACATAAAAACCTCTGACTCTATTAACTTCACAGATCCACTGGCTTCCACCATCTTAAAAACAAAACAAAACAAACAAACAAAATCAACAAACACCAATGACAACACCATCTGATCCTTATAGGAATGCTTTCTCCATTTTGTTGTGACCACCTACCTGATGACCAACGTATTTCAAACTTGCCTTGATCCACAGATTTTCTTTGCTAAGTAAAACTTAAAAATTTCATGAAATTGAAATTGTTTCCACAGGAACATGGAATTTGGAATAACCTAAATCTATATTTCCTGGGTTATGGTCACTCAAAGTGGCTCCAGAATAAATTGTCTCATATTCTCTTTCAGATGAGAGCTGTGATTTTTATATTGACAGTGTGGTGGTAAAAGCCTGCTGTCCTTGCTTTCAAGGGGGGGGGGGAGTGTATGATTTCTGGAATAGTTTATGCTACAGACCTGGAGCCAAAAATCTGTGGAAAAATGCCTGGGGGAGGTAAACAACCCAACTCAATAGATAGGAAACAAGGGCACATCTACACTGTAAATTATAGATGAACCTAATCCTACTGATGTGATATGGGCTCCCTTTTCCTGGGTCTCCTGTGGTCTATGGTTACTGACATGGGGGTTGGAGAGCTTTTGTTTTGTCTCATTTCTCTATTCAACCTCTCCCTATGCTCCATGGTTCCTTAAGAGTGTCCCCGTGTATTCGACCATAAGATAACAGCCCATGAGAAGTAAAATGAGCCAAATCATTCATTAATTTGAGTGTGGGTCTCTAGGAGCATCAATTCCAGCCCCATAATAAAATCAACATCAATACCTGAATGCATCTCATTTACTTTTGGTATCTCAAAAACTATACACGCATCTACTCAACACGTTCACAAAGATTTTGAGCTTAGCCAGTAATGGCAGAAACAACAAATGTGAAAAAAATATTTTATCCTCCACATTTTTATTTACTTGAGGACAAAATTAATTTTGAGATAAACTACATACTTGCGGACACAGGACAAACGAAAATTGGCTCGTGTGTGTGTGTGTGTGTGTGTGTGTGTGTGTGTGTGTGTGAATTGTACAAATCTATTCCTCAGGACAGACCCGGGATAATCAATCGCTGGCCTCGAATCTGAAGCCTGCTAAGCAGCTAACCTGTGAGGCCAAGTGAGAGGATGAGAGCCTGGGGTTCCACTCTCTGCGAAGTCACAGCCCAGACACTCCAGCAGCTGGTGGCTTTTCTGGGTGAGGTTGGTGTGAATGGAAAGCGACAGCAGTGTGCTTCCTGTCACATTTGAATGAGCAGCTACGTGACGGGGAGACTTTTCCTGTCAACACAATAACCGTGTCCGCGTGAGGGCCCGAACTTAACGTGTTATTTTCCCCTGGAGGGAAATTGTTATCTAATAAGTGAAGACTTCATTCAACTTACATTTTAAGTGTCTGCCGCTGACAGGCACTGAGATGACCTGGGAAGAAGTAAGATTGTTTCCAAGAGTGCTGTGGTGTGCTGAGGAGGAAGGAAGCGGACAAAGAGACAAGGAGACACAGCAATGCTGGCAGCACTGGTAGGCAGGTTTCTAACGAGGGCAAGGAAGGCAGCGAGGCTTTGCAGGACCAAACAACGCCGCGTGGTGGGCAGGCAGGACATTTGCATTCAAAACGTTTGTGGCTGTGGAAACTCGTGTTCATAAAGAGGGCCCCCGCTATTCCCACCTGTGTAGTATGCTGTGTGCGGTGCATTAGGTAAAGAAACAGGCTATAACTGTTGTGCAAAAATGGTCTGTGCCTGCCAGTGAATTCTAAGGAACTCTCATTACTAAGAAAGCAGAACTATGTAAAGGTACTGGGTCAGATTTGGTGCTTAATGCTGTATTATGCTTTCTTTATGGCCCTTCTTTGCTCCAAGATCCAACTTTCTCTAGAATAAAACACTAATATCCTTCCTAGTCTAAACCTTTATCATCTATTCCACTCCATTCCATTTCGAGCCTCTCAGAAACTGAAAATCGATCCCAGCAGATGTGAGGCAGTGCTGTCAAGTAAACCCTGCTTGACTTTATTTTCTCTGTATTTTGGGCCAGCCATGGCAGGTCTGTTAAACTTGCCAATAGACTCGAAGACCTTCTCTACACTCTTGGTGCATTTGTGCTTATGACTAACTTCCAAGTGCCCTGTGATTCATCTGCTATTTCCCATGTGTCTATTTTAGACTTGCCAGCAGGAAAAGCATTTCTAAAATATGGTGTGTTTTAGCAGTGTCTCTTGAAAATGACACATGCCTCCTAGGCCTCTGTACCACCCAGGAAGATCCCAGGCCCACTTCCTGTAAAGGCGCTGTAACCAGGGTATTTCTTCCCTTTTATGGAAAACAGATTTTTTAATCATATAATATATTCTGATAATGGCTACCCATCCTTCTGTCTTTCCTAGTTCTGCCTTACATCCGCTCTTACCCAGACCCATTGCATTCCATCAGAAAACAAGTAGGCTTCCAGGAGACAATAATAAAATATAATATGACAAAACTAAAACATTGGAATTGTGCAGCACAAAGGAACAGAAATAAAAGATATAAGATACAGTGATGCACTCATTCACACACTCAGGATTACCTTAAAATTCAATTAAAAACCATAGCATACATGCAAAGGACCTGGTATAGACCCATGAGCACTCCATGCATGCTACCTTAGTACCTGAGTTCTTACATGGATTGACCATGTTAATTCTTGGTGTCCTCCATCCCCAGTGGCTCTTACATACTTTGTACCTCTTTTTCTGCAGGGTATCCTGAGCTCCCTTGGGGGGAATGTGATGGAGACATCCATGTCAAGTCTGAGTGTTCCAGTTTCTCTGCCTGTGGGTCTCTTTATTTGGTTCCATCAGCTGCTGGAGGAAGCTCCTGCTCCAATGATGAATGAGCAAGGTACTGATCTATGGACATAGCAAATGCCACTACGAATCATTTTATTGTAACTATTTTAAAAAAAAAAAACAATAGTTTTACTCTACATCTCTGGGCTACCTAGTCTCAGGTTCTGGGTCACCCAAGCAGTGTCAGATATGGGTTGTATCACATGGAGGGGGCCTTAAGTCAAATCAGATACTGGTTGGTTACTTCCACAATCTTTGTGCCGCCATTGCACTAGCGCGTCTCACAAACGGAACAGCGTTGTTGATAAAAGGTTTTGTGCCTGTGTTGGTGGTTACATTTCTCTCTTGATGGTGTGGAGAGTTCCTTCTTGTGGCATAGGTGCTGGAACATAGGGGTGAAGGCTTTATGTAAGAGCTAGCTAGGGATGTGCATGTTTAATGAGTGCAGGTGTAGGGGTTGTTTTGGGTTTCCATGCTTCCCCTTAAATTGCCCTTAATTTTAGCACTCTTTCCTACCCATTCTCCTCTTCTGTCTCCCTTCTCACTTGATCCTTCTGTTTGAGCTCACTCATAAATCACAACTATCTATATTATTTCCTTTTCTGGGGAAATCTTCTGACCCTAGTCCCTTAGTCTATATCCAGCCTCCATGTTTCTACACACTGTAGCTTGGTTGTCATCCACTTAACAGCTAATTAGCTACATATAAACAAAGGCATGCCATATTTGTCTTTCTGAGTTACCTCACTTAGGAGAATTTTTCTAGTTCTATTAATTTACTTGCAAATTTCATGGATTCATTTATTTTTAATAGCCGAGTAACTCTCTGTTGTGTAAATGTACCACATTTTCTTTAACCATTCTTGGGTTTGAGGGATATTTAGGTTGTTTCCAATTTCAGGTTGTTATGAATAGAGTGGCAATGGACATGCTTGAGCAAGTGTCTCTGTGGAAGAATGAAGCAGTCATTTGGGTTTATACCAAGAGGCAGTAAGGCATGATTCTGAGGTAGATAGATTTCCACATTCCTGAGCAATCAATACCCTGATTTCCATAGTGGTTATATAAGCTTACACTCCCACCAACAATGTGTGTCTTCCCTTACTCCAGATCCTCACCAGCATGAGCTGTCCTTTGTTTTATTCATCTTAGACATTCCAACAGGTGTAAGATGAAATCCCACCTTGGATTTGCATCTTCTGATCACTAAGGACGTTGAACATTTCCTTAAGCATTTCTCAGTCACTTGAGTTTCCTCTTTTGGAAGTGTTCTGTTTAGATCTATACCCCACTTTTAAATAGAATCATTTGTTTTATTGATATTTAGTCTTAAAATAATTCTTCATATATTTTGTATATGAGCCCTTTGTTGTACATGTATTGGTAAAAGTCTTTTCCCATTCTGTAGACTGTCATTTTGTTGGAATGATGATCTCCTCTGCCACCCAGAAGCTTTTTTGTCTCATGAAGTCTTGTTTATTAATTATTGATCTTAGTGTATGTGCTAAATAACAACTGTGCCAATGAGCTTAAAACTATTCCCTACATTTTCTTCAATCAGCTCAGTGTATCTGGTCTTATTTTGAGGTCTTTTATTCAACTGTACTTCAGTTCATGTTGTATAATTATGAATCTATTTGGATTCTTCTACATGTAGCCATCCAGTTTGACCATCACCATCTGTTGAAGAAGCTATCTTTTTTTCCCAAGTGTGTGTTTCTGGCTTATTTATCAAAAATCAGGTGTTCATACCCACATGGCTTTATGCATAGATCTTCAATTTGATTCTATTGATTAGCATGTCTGTTTTGTTCCAATACCATTCTTTATTATTACTATACCTCTGTTGTACAGCTTGAATTTGGGAATAATGATACTTCATTATTCAGGAATACTTTAGCTATCCTAGAGGTTTCTTTTTTATTTTTTCACATGAAGATGAAATTGTCCTTTTAATACTTGTGAGGAATTACATTGGAGTTTTGATGGGTTGAGTGCATTGAATCTGTAGGTTGTTTTTAGTAGATGGCCATTTTTCCTATATTAATCCCACTGATCCATGAACATGGGAGATGTTTCCATCATATAGGTGTTTCACCTGCTGGGTTATGATTACTCAGAATTCTATATTATTTGAGATTGTTCTGAAAGGTGTTCATCTGTTATTTTTATATAATAGGATTATTAATTTTTGTGGGTTAGTTTTGCATTGAGCTACTTTGCTTAAAATATTTATCAGCTGTAGGAGTTTCCCAGTGGAAATTTTAGGGTCATGTATGTATACTATCATTTCATCTGCAAATAAAGATATTTTGGTTTTATTCTTTCCAATTTGTATGTCCTTGATCTCCTTCCCTTGCTTTATTTCTGTCATTAGATTTCAAGTACTGTATTGAACAGATATGGTAAGAGTGGAAAGTCTTGTCTTGTTGCTGATTTTAGTGGAATTGCTTTGAGTTTCTCTCTGTTTATGTTGATATTAGCTATGGTCTTGCTGTAAGCTCTCTTTATTATATTGAAATGACTTCATTATATCTCTAATCTCCAGAACTTTTATCATGAGGAATGGTTGGCATTAACTCATCTTTAAATTCCTGAAGAGATTTTTAAAAGGTACATGTCCCTCAACCTGGCTATCAGACCATTAAACAGTGGATCCAAGAAAACAAAAGCAAACTGAACAAACAACAAAAACAGACTTCCTCCAAGAATCCTATGATGAGAGAAGAGAAAGCCTACCACCTAAGCCATGTAGAACCAAACTTTCTCACAGAATGAGTTTACAACTTGTCATATAACCTCATAGGAGACATTGGAACACAGACAATGATTAATGAGATCACACTTTGTCTTGGGACTGCTTAAATATGCATAACTGTGTCCCTGTACTTAAACCTTAACATTACTGCAGGACCGTGAAATTTGATTTGCTGTGTAAGTCTCCCTGAATCTCTGTCTTCTTCCCAATGTGACTACACCAAACAAATTTTTTTTGTTGATTTTCACTGTGCATTTTGGTGGGAGTGTATGCTTTGGAGGCATGTGCTTATTTGGGATAAATGGATGAACTTTGCTTGCTGGTACATAGGCTGTGACCACAAATCCTGTAACAATCTATCCACCACTGCCAATAGCTTTGCTCTTGCACTGTTTGGAAAGGGATCTCTTTCTCAGTCCAGAGGCTGGTAGCATTGGGAGCCAGTAAGTAAAGTCTACTGAGCTATGTTTTGAAAATTTTGAGAGGGAGCAAAAAACTTTCTCCTGTCAGCTTGATACTTCAGAGGGATATTGAAGAAACTTTGTTTCTACAGCATGCTGTTGGGCCCAGAAGACAAGCAGGCTCTCTGATCATAGTCCAGGCATCCAAGACTCTATTCTTATTTAAGGTTCATGTTTAAGCATAGCTCATTATTTGTAAACATTACTTGTCAACAAGTCAAAGATTGAAATTTTAAGCATATGTCACTATCCTACCTTGCCACACTACAAAATCTATTGCAATATTTTCCTTAATCCTTTTAATTATTATTTTTTTAAAAAAGCTACTTTGATTCCCAGGGGGTATTCTATGATCTTTAGTTGATATCACTTGCATGTGCCTGTTTGTATGTGTGTTTGTGTGCAACTAAGAGCTGTTTTAAAGGGCTCTGATGCAAGCATGGATATAGTGTGTGAACTGTGATGAGATTTCTAAGACTTCTAAAGCTTGGAAGTGGTCATGTAGAATGAATCATTTGTTCTCTGATTCTGTTATTAGAGAATGCTCCAATGAGTCAGCTGGGTTACCTGAGTAGGGGAATAAGGATTGAGAATAGGCAGATAAAAGAAATAGAGACAGAAACACAGATAGACTCTGGAGGACCGCCCAGTCCATGCCTTCCAGCACAGTGGAGAGCCACTAGTTTAATTTACACACTGCTTACATACAAAGTAGAGGCAAAGCAGAAAAAAGAAAGGAAGGAAGGAAGGAAGGAAGGAAGGAAGGAAGGAAGGAAGGAAGGAATGAAGAGAAGCATAGTCAATTAACTAGCTTCTGCACTGTCCTTGAACCTAGTGGCAGCCGGGTTCACTATTTATCACATGAGTCCTGGTAGCAGCTAGCAGCTTCATTCCCTATCTCTATGTGTCTTTTGGCTGGCGTCAGAAGCTTGTTAGTTAGATAATATGCTCTTTTCCATGAGATTAATCAGAACTTTCTTGTGGCTCTCAAGGAGACTGAAATAAGCAAGCTTGAACTCTAATGTCTTATAAGTCAGAATAGACTCCAGATGGAAACTGAGTCACTATGGGCTCCCAAACTATGTGAGATCTGAAATTTCAAACTCATTAAATCAAAACAAAAAGTCTAGAATAATCAAACATTTATTATTTCATACTTTCATATCATGGTTTAATAAGGATCAGGATAAACAAATATGCCGAATAGGTGTGCCATAAAAGAGGGACACACAAATCAAAATGTGGGCACACCGCATACATGTGACTGAAATATAATGCCTGAAGTATGAAGGTAAATAATTAGGAGAGGGGAGAAGAAAGCATGTGAGGTGTGCCTACAACTCAGAACACAGAGAAGGAGAAGTGTGGAAAATAAAGGGGCTGTCTCCAGGAGATAGGTAAGGTCAAGAAAGTACATCTGGGAGGAGGGTAATTAGGGAGAGTTGCTCAGGGTGCCAGAGAAGGCACATCTGTCAAGGGAAGCAAATCCTGAAAAGCGACACTTGAATTTATCTGCTCTTTGTATAACACCCAGCTGCCACTCAGATTACCTAGTTCTCTCTCGATAAGCTGAAGCTAATGACTGCAGCTATCATTTGCAATGCAACACAGAAATTGCAGCATCCCATTTACTACAGTTAAGAAACTGACATTTATCACTCCATTCACCAGAGCACTACAGGATTTACTAAGATGAGATATTCTACATGGGGAAGACTCAGAAAAATAAGAACATTGGCTGTGAAAGTTCAAAATGTGACATTTATTCAGAAAGTTGTCATAATATGGTGTAGGTACCTACTTTTAAATAATGCAGTTTCGAGCAAACTCTCTCCGGAGTAAAGGCATCTCCTACCACAGCTTCAATTGTGAGATGTGATTTCTATTTGAGGAAATGATGTGGTTATTGCCCCAGGGAAAAATAATGAACAGGATCTTTCTTCTTTGCCTTGCTGAGCTGTACACATACCTGCTTCTCCAAGCAAAAACATACAATCTTTTCTTTCATGCCACAAGTTATTGTCTCACTTTTAAGCCTGTTTGTACACATCAAAATTCAGGAAAACAGTGGACACCAGTCTTTAAACCAAGACATGTGATCTTAACCACACAAGTAATTTAAGTTCTTTTTCACTCAAGAAATCTAATGTATTTTGTTTCAATTAGGTCAATCTTTGTAGCACTTCTTGACCATGGCAGCATCCTTCCTTCCTTCCTTCCCTCCTTCCTTTCTTCCTTCCTTTCTTTCTTTCTATGATTGTGTATTCTATTCTTCAGTGGATCTTATCTCCTCTCCATTTCTGAATATTTCCAAGATATGCTTTTGAACTTCAGTTGTCCCCTCAGTGTCTTAGACTGTCTCTCTGTTACTGTGAATAAACACGTTATCAAAACAATATTAGGGGACGAAGAGTTTTACTTCATCTTATATCTCCCAAGTCATAATCGATTACCAAGGGAAGCCTGGGCATGAGCTTAGGTAGAAACTTGGAATCAGGGACTAAAGCAGAGACCAGCAGGAGCACAGCTTACCCCCTTGCTTCCTCTGATGTGCTCATCATTTCCATTCTTTAGATAACCCAGGAGCAGCACTGTCCACAGTAGGATCTCCCTTATCAATTAGAAAGTAATAAAACTGTGATCCTGTAGGCCAATCTGATGTAAATAATACCTTGGTGGAGTTTCACTATCTAGGATTGTATCAAGTTGATAAAACATCTAACCAGTATGCTCAGCCTCTTTATCTTTGTTTCTACCTCCTGTCTGTTTTGGGTACTGTTATTTACTTTACACATCCCCTTTGGCAATTTTGCATCCTCCAAGGATTTAACATGATGATGTGGATGTCATATTTCAATCAAGAGCCATAGGAAGAGATGGCCAAATGGCTTAGGGACTTTCCCTAAGGGGTGTTGGCTTTTTGATGTAGTGCTTCTACATTTGGTAGCCAGTTTCTTGTGTTGATAGTTCCTTGACTTATTTTTATCCACTTCCCAGAGACAAACAAAATCAAGAGAAAGACATTGTCTTTGTAGGTCCATGAGATGTCTGACAGTTGGATGTTTCCATTCTAGAAACAAGAAACATGACCCAGGAAGTATTTTTAGAACCAATGAAAAATTAAATAACTTTGTAGGTAAATTTTTATCATTGTGGTTTTGAATGAGAATAACTCATATATTCAAATGCTTTGTCCCCAACAGGAGGAATAGTTTGGGATAGATTAGGAGGGTTTGCTTTGTCGGAGGAGCTGTGTACTGGGGGGTGGGTTCTGGGGTTTCATATTTCTGTGCCATTCCCAGTTAGCTCTCTGTTTTTCTAAAAGACACGTGACTGTGTATCAGATGTAAGTGGTCAGCTACTGTTCCAGCTCCACATCTACCTGCCTGGTGCCATGCTCCCTGCTGTGATGATCAATGACTCTAAACCTCTGGAACTGTGAGCCCCAGTAAACTTTTTCTTTTGTAGATTGGTGGTCGTGGTGTCTTGACACAGCAATGGGAAAACCGACTTAGACAACATCATTGTCTCTATGTTAGGGCAATTTAGAAAATCAGAACTCTGCCACGTCTTTCCTGAATGGCTTGGTCTTGTAGACCTGACAGGGATGTCCCAGGAATGATGAAATGGCAGACTTAGAAGAAAGGACAGATAGAGATCCAGAAAGGCAGGGAATCAGGATTGTGCTTGTGCTGATTGGGGCACCTACTACAAAAACCAGAAACTCAGCTCATTTGTAATGTACAGATCATGGAGAAGGGGTTAGCTAGTTGGTGGGAGGTCTCTGTAAGTCAGAAGGATCACAGTATAAACACCCAAGGATAAAGCTCAGCCATGTTTTCTACATTGTTGCATTTGTCCTCAGACTAAGGGAAGAGGCTGCCATTCCCAGGGCTCCAAGGCACTGTAGTCCTTTACGTGGCTGTGCTCATGTGAGCTATACATATTCACTCAAGATTTCCTTTGCTTCCCTAGTGACAAGGATCATGGAATTCTCTAACACAGTGGTAATTATAAAGGCCATCCCAACCAGCATGCTAATCAGAGTCCCACGAGATCCCCTGCTATGTGGTTAGCCATATACCCCTTCCTGTGTAAGATCTGTCCTTGCCACCAGAAACACAGCTTCGTGTTACTTGGAATTAAGGTTTTCTTGTGCTCTAATAACTGACCTCTGGCTTCCATGTGAGGAGAGAAGTAGCCAAGTTCAATAACCAGAAATGAAAGGAGTACTTCTGGGATGGCTTAGTCTGAGGCAATATTCCTACAAATACCTTTTATCATTCATCTCATGTTAATATTATCAGGATTGCATTATATGTATAGTCATAGTTCACTAGAGGAGCAGCATAACAGATAAAATGACTACTTATTAAAGAAAGGATTTACTAAATTGCCTACACATTAGGGTTGAAATAGTCCAGCAACAGCTATATCACACCGGACAGGTAAAGATCACAGTGGTTGCTCATTCCATTAAGCTGTGTGTCTCGACACAGTTGGAGGAGGCTAACAATGGCTGCCCACATGTGAGAAGCTGAGAACCCACTAGTTGCATAGACCATGAGGCTAATATATGAGTGTTTCCAATATTACACTGAAAGAAATATAACCTCAGAAAAGCTGATTATTATATCACTTAAATAAACAACAACAGCATTAAGCTAAATGTGTTCAGTGGCTGAGAGAAGGCCAGTAGGGCAAGAAGCAAATAATTTTCCTTCCTCCATGTCTTCTATTTCTTTGTTTGTTTGTTAGTTCCTTCCTCCCTCCCTCCCTCCCTCCCTTCTTCCCTCACCCCTCTCTCTCTTTCTTCTCTCTCTCTCTCTTTCTTTTAACTCTGGGATAATACCAAGAGGTGTTGCTGACATTTAAAGTGTATCTTCCCCCACCAATTAAGGCAATCCAGCCAATCCTCCACATACTCACCCATAGGTCAACATGGTGTAGACAACTGCACAATTGAGGGTCCCTTCTTAGATGATTCTAAGTCATGGCAAGTTGACCTTTAAAACCAACCATCACATATGTTCTAATTTCATCTGAAATGTGTCAAAGCTCTGTATACAATGATCTTCAGCTACTCCTGGTTTACTTTTGGGGTGGGGGATGGGGGGCTCCAGACATTATAAAAACTCGTGGCTCAGCTCTACTGCATTGTTGTAAATTACACACGCAAATTCAAGTTCATCATCTTTCCCTTTCCCTTCACTCTTTCCCCCAGATTCTTAACAAACCCCTGTAGGTCCCCATTTCATATATTTTAAACAACGGTTTACAGTATTCTTCAATGTCGTTATTTTATTTGAATTACCACTTAACGGTATACCCACTTTCTTGCTTGCATCTACTTTAGAATGTACTGAGTCTCAGCACATTCATGGTCTTTGAGTTCTTCAATACTTTGAACAACTCTTCACTACACTTCGGTTTCTCATTGCTCTTGTGTCTGTCTATCCACTGTAACAGCATCATGCTATTTGGAACCCATTCTTAAGACATTTCTGCTCCACAGGCTCTGTTGCTTCTTTCTGAACTTCTGTAACCTAAAGTGACATAAGGAAGATAAACAAAACCCAGGTGTATTAAGAGATGAGATTGAAAAATAATTATGCGTTCTTTTTGGTTAGTCACTCAGCTGAAGTCTCTCATTTGTAATACAGGTATGACACTGTTGGAAAAATAAGCAATAAGTTGCTATTGTAGTACTTGACATGCATTAAGTGATGATAACTTCAGCAAAGTATTGAGGTCAAACCAATTTTTAATGTGGATATGTTCAATCAATGTTTCAATTAAATTGGCCCATCAGCAGTTCTCAAAGGTGCTTTCACTTGGCTAGTCCACTGTTTTCTTGTGGTTTCACTTTATCACATATATTTCAAGTGTCCTTTTTTCTGATTCTGCAGGTTCTTTTAAATTCAACTTCTTTTTTCTCATTGTCTTCAAGAGTATACAGTACCTCTTTGTCACTATAATACTAAAAACTATCATGCTAGTAGTAATGGCTAATATTAAATGAAAAATTACAATGCAACAAAATAAATAACTCTAAGAAAACTTTCCAAATAGTAACACACATTACTCCCTTGGGGTGCTCATCTTTACAACCTTGACCTAAAAATGCATCTATTCCATGCATGGCTCTGGCCATGTCAGTTGCCTAGTCAAATATTTCTTGTTCTGGGTTCCAGGGTAATCGGACTGTATTCGGAAGGCAGCTTCATAGGGTGATTTAGTCCCAGTAGTACTCATAGGTCTAGCCCCTACTCCTCCCTAGGACATAAGTGTTTCTATTTAATGGAGCTATGTAATACCTTGAGTATTCTTTCTTTCCTCAAACCACATCTCTACTTGTGCAAGTTCTCTCAAGATGCATTTTCACATCTTTACTCTGACTGTTTTTCTGGGTCACTTCAAATCCTACCTCCTTCTTTAAATTTTATTAGGATACTGTTACAGTAATGAATATCATCAACACATTTGTTTATACCTACACACACACACACACACACACATGCATACACACATGAGAGAGAGAGAGAAAGAGAGAGAGAGAGAGAGAGAGAGAGAGAGAGAGAGAGAGAGAGATTGTGCTCTTTTCTGTCCTACACTGCCCTTACCCAGACTGGTCTACTTTTTCCCTGATAAGAATCCCCTCCCAGCGCATGCCTCATACAATCCATTGCTCTCTCTTCCCTTTCCTTTTCCTTTCAAAAAAAATGCATTTTCCCTATCATAGTTTCTTTCTAATTTTACAACCTACATGTGAGTACACATGCAGGACACACAGAGAGAATATATCAGTATGAATTCCAGTAAAGGCAATATGATATTGAAGTAGTGATTGATTATTTTCATTTTCCTTCCCCACTCATCTATTTTTATTTCTTTTGTTGGTACAGGTAAGCCTTAGAGTACAGTACTGAATAAGATACAGGGTATGTCACCATTGAGCCATTAAAGATGTTAGAGGAAGTATCTTTTGTTTTTCCCAACTTAATATAATGTCAGCTATAGCTTATACATATATAACCTTTATTACAAAAAATAGAGTACTTGAAGTCCTTGTTTCTTTAGTAATTTTCTCATAAGAGGATATTGAACCTTGTCGAATGCCTTTTTGCCACGTATAAAGAGTATAATTTGATTTCTGTCTTTAAGTTTATTAATGTGTGGTACTATGTTTATTATTTTATGTATTTCATTCTTCAGTTGAAAACAACTCGATTATGGTGAATGATGTTAATATTTTCTTGTATTAGGCTTACAAGTATTTTTTATTGAATTGTTTTATTTCTATGTTTATCAGTGAAACTGATTTCCTTTGTAACAATCTGTAGTTGTTCTTTTCTGTTGTATTCTTATTTGGTTTTACAATTAGAGTGCTACTAGATACATGTAATATGTTTTTTATTGTTCCTTTCATACTTAAGTTGTGGAACAGTTGGAGAAGTATTGGTAACATCTTTTCCTTAAACTTTTTGTCAAAGTAATCTGTGAATCCATGAGGTCCTGGGCTTTTTTTTGTAAGGAAACTAAATTCTTCACTGTCATTGTTTGTTTTAGATTTCTTTATGCTCTTTCTATCTTTTTACGTTAATTTTGGTAGGTCCCCTTGTTAGTATTTCAGCATTTTTACTGGCCTGCCTTTGAAGTTCTGACAGCATACACATGCCCTCAGCTGCTTCCACTAAGAGCACCAACTGTGCCTTTTAAAGGGCCCTGCCCACCCCATCCCTCTCTCTTTCTCTCCCTCTCTCTGTCAGTCTCTCTCTCTCTCTCTCTCTGTCAGTCTCTCTTTCTCTCTCTCTGTCCCCAGAGGACCATCTCCTCCTCCCTTTTCCCCCATTTATGACTCTTTTCCCCTAATTAAAAAAAAAAAAACCCTCTGCTTAAACACTGTCACATGGTGTCTTTCTCACGACACTTTTTAAAAAATTACAACATTCATGTGTTTAGGAATTTATTATTTCGTGTAGACTTTTAAGTTCTTTTAGAATATACGTTTTCACAACAGTCCCACAAGATTGTTTGTATTTCTTTTGAACCTTTGTGGATTTTTAATCTTTAATTTCAACTCAATTTTTAATCAACTTCTTATGTTTGTTTTGCTATGAGGTGGTCTATATTTTTATATTTTTAAAAATGTTCTTTGATTGGTTGAGTCTATATACTTTTTTGAATTCTCGATTTTATTAATTTCTGTTCTCATCTTTACTATTTCTTGACTTCTGCACCACTTATGTTTGAGTGCTTTTGTTTCTCTAAGTCGTTGAGATACATAAACAGCTTGTCACGAAACAGCTAGTTTTTAATGTAAGCATTGTAGCCTTAAACTCACTTCTTAAAACACCATAATCATAGCTGTATCTCAGAGATTCTGGAAATTCACGCCATCATTTTTCTTTGACTCTAGAAAATTTAAATTTACTTCCCAATTTCATTGCTGACAATTAACATTTCAAAATAGTTTTGTTCACCCTCTACATATTTGTATAGTGTCTGTAATTTCACTTGATAATTATTTCTAGCTTTATTCCACAATGTCATGATATTATAAAGGAATGACATTGGTCCTTCAAATTTCCAAAGCCTCGATGTGTATCTTATCATGGAATTAGTTATACAGGTAGATCCATGATCCCAGGACTAGAAAGAAGAATAAACATTATCTATGTATTGGATACAATATTCTGTCAATATCCTTTAAGTCCAGTTGATCAATATAGTTTAGTTTAGCTATGGTAGAGTTTAGCTATGGTTTGTTGAATTTTAGATATGGATACTGTCGTCTGATGAAAGCAGCCTACTGACTCTGCCCACAACTGTTGTTTCAGGAATTATCTCTTCTTTTGTGCCTTTTAGTGTTTTCCTTGTGAAACTGTAAGCATCTATGTTTGACACATATCTATTTTCAGTGATTACATCGCCCTGGTCAATATTCCCTCTCATTATCATGCAGTGGATGTCTTTGTTTCTCCTGACTAGTTGTAGCTTGAAGTCTCCTTTTCTGGATATCAGAATAGCTACATGAGTTTGTTCTCAGTTTTAATTTCCTCTACAAGTAGGTTTCTAACCCTTACCTCTCAGTTTGTGGGTGTTTTCCAGTGAAGTCAGCTTTTTGCAGACTCTAGGCAGTTAATCCAAGTTTAGATGGTCCACTTCATCGCGAACAGCTTGTGTTCTAAAACATTGACCAGGGAGGGGGTAAAGAAATGAAGAGACAGACACACAAAAGAAAAAGTTGGCATGGGGTGAGCCACACAAACTACCATCACTAACCCAAACCTCAGCATGTTTCTCAGCTATAGAATTGGGGGAGGCGTTGGTGTGTGATATCAAGAGAGATTTAAGCTTTTTTTTTTTTTTTTTTTTTGCTACTTAAACAACATAGTAAGCAGTGTGGGGCAAAACAGGAGGTACCACTGAGTTCTGACCGTGTCAACAAGTACAGAACTTGCTTAATGACAATGACTGTCAAAGGATGTCTAAAGAAGGATGAGAAAGAATTGGAAAGCTATCAATGAATTAGGTCTGTTGTGCATTTAGGACCAGAAAAAGACAGGAACCTTTACCACTCTTCTGTCCACCATGAGTATATGAAAGCATTTACCATCTGGACCCACAGTGGGAAGAATGAAAATATACTTTGCCTGAAACATCCATGGAGTTGCAAACCACCAGACTTCTATCGGACTGCATTTAGCTAAAAGTTACTTGTGGAAAGGAAATAGTCAAAGTATAGGCAACTGAGAAGTATGTTAAAGTTCCCTTGTACCCAATGGGACAGAGCTTGAAGCCTAATGAAATACTGAATATAAAAAGTTTCATGACATTTCTTCTGTATAACTTAATGTAAATAGTTTCTTGACACTGGTATGATGTATTCACATTATAATATGCTAGGAAAGTCTTGCATATAAAATACATTCAATAAATATGTATTAAGTTGGTCCATAAAGGATTTTGCAAATGCATAGCATTTCAGAATATTCTAAGCATAAAAATATATGAAGAGCCATCAACATCAAGATGTATCCAGATAGGTCAGGATATAAGTTCTCCCTATTTGTGGGACAAAAGTGTCACCACATCGAACTTGTGGGACTGTGTGAATGACGAGCAGGGCACCTCCATGGCCTCTCCCACCTCGGCTTGGATTTTCCCAGCATTGTTGCTATTGCTAGTGGTTCCCACCCAGTGTGCCTTTTCTTCCCTTTGCTATCACCGCCTGCCCCTCTGTTCTTCCGTGACAAGGATCCCAGCTGCGAATGTCAGACTGGGATTCCCAGCTTCCGTTTTCCAGAATGCTAGCTGATCTTAACTTGTCAGTGCCTTTTTCAGTCACACAAAGAAAGTGTCATCTTCCCGCCAGAGGGACATCACACGACGCAGTGATATGGTTTACAGACCACCATTGCAATACCTCAGTTCCAGTTTTGAAGCTGAGCCGTTTGTCTCTAAGTCAGAAAGCTGCTGGCAATTCCTAACCTTGGACAGAGGTTAGATGCTACCTCCACCTGTGAGTGGCAATAAGATAATTTGAGATGCTTGTTACTTTTTGTGCATGTCCTTGTCTTCTTAAGTGTCAGTCATATCTATCGACTCTAATGAGATATGTGTGAGACAGAAGCCATTCATCTTTGGGTGTGCAGGCTCATATGTGGACTAAGAGGACGATGGATTGACAGGCTTTAGAAATTAGCAGATATGGTAGTTGGTCTAGGGCCAGTCTTTCTTGTTTTGTTCGCTCTCAGTAATGTCTGATAGTGACAACGTGGTAGAGAACAAGCCTTCAAGGTGTACGCCCATTTAGGGGTCCTGACTGTCCAAGCTGCTGAAGCAGAATGAAGAATTGGTTCAAGGGATGCTTGAGTTTGTCCTACAGGTTGGTTGCACTGTCTGTATCCCTGAGATCCTTTCAGAATCGCTCCAAGATATTAGGTTCATACCCTTTCTTCTACAGCGAATTATAAGACACAGGGTTCTTATATTCTGTTTCTAATTCAATCAGTATATAAGACTGCCTTGATAGCACAGCATTTCTAACCTGGATCACAAGATCAGAATTCACCCAACTAACTCAGTCTATGCTTTAATATTGTCAAATATTAGGAAGGAGCTCCACCTGCATGATCACTTTCTACATCTTTAAAACCAAAATGGACAGATCAATGATGGGTAAGTAAGAGAAAGAGAGATGTCAAGGTATTATCTCGGAAGATGAAATGGGCCAAGAATATATCAAGAGCACTAGCTTGTAAAACTACAGGTGCCCCACTCCCTGAATATTACATGTGGAGAGAATATACATGAAGTACAACTTCTCACTGAATACCTAAGTCTCTAGGATAAATGTACAGATTGTACCCAGAACCAGAAATGAGCACAAGAGCAGACAACAAAATGTCTTAGTGAAGGAAACAAGTATTCTAAAGTTAGGACTAAAATCAATGTTTGAGTAGATTCTTTACAGCACCATCTGTACTTCACAAGTTAGCCTTTGTAAGACAAAAGTTAGGATGAGGAGACAAATGATGGTAAACTAATTATTAGAGTGGAAGGACACAAATATTATTTTTCATTGATTTGAATTTAGGTAACAACCATACAGATTTTAAACCCTACCATAACACACACACACACACACACACACACACACACACACACACACAAAGAACAGATGTGACCCACTGCAAATGGTAAGACCTGTACACAGGCAGGTGACATGGTTATGTTACCACCATAAAGGCTCCTTACACTTAATCACTTTCATGTATTTTCCGATTTTATAGTAATCGGCAAGTTGCCTCAAAATTGTGCTTTGTCATTCATTACACAATGGGTTGTCTTGTGATAACAGATCATCCGAATCTCTCTAATTAGAAGTGAAGGTCTTTGAGGGTAGAGGGTTGAATTTGTTTGCAACACCCATGATGTCAAAAACTATCTTACACATATGCATAATAACAACCAAATGGTTTTCTTTAAAATATCGGTGTCAGGTATAGTACAGTACCAGCCATTTTGGGGAAAACAGAGAGAACAACTGTGCATAATGGAGGTCATCTCCCTAATACCTCTTCAGGGCAGAGAAGACAGAGAGGGCCAGACTCTGGAAATGTTTAACTTATGTCAGCATCACATAGCCTCCATCAATGCAGCTTAATGCAAAATCAGATTGGTGTCTGAACACTGAATAATTCATGTGGAGCTTACATAAATATATTCCCATTTGTGCTACATTGTGCACAGTTTAGATTAACTTGGGTTTTGGTTCTTAACCCTTAAACACTCATTAAACTAAGCACAAATGTGCAATTTAAAAATGGGCTTGATGTCCCACTGGGGAATGTGCTGTCCTGGTGTGACTATGCATCTCATCAGGTTGTTTAATTTAGATGATTAAATGTCGTCTGCTGTATCATTCCTTTAAAGTCCTGTGGTATGACCATTGTAGAGGGGAAAAAAAAAAAACCATTGCCGATCCAGGAAGAAAGATTATGTTTGTTTTAAGAAGTTACACTTACATTATTTGAAAAGGTGCTGTGTCTCATTTTTCCGAATGATATTTTATTGAGAAGTAACTCACATGGTATAAAATTAATTCTTTGAAATGAGTGAAATGCCATGCTTTTTAGTTTACCCGGAACTGTGTGCCCATCACTGTGATTCAAGTTTTAAACATTCCCAGCAGCCCTCAGTGGAACTCTGCACCTTGTAGCTGCCAATCCTCCCCTCCTTCCTGAGCCCTATGCAACCTGATGGCTTGTCTTTATTTGCCCAAAAGGCATCTTTCTTGAACACTTTATAGAAATATGGTCTCTTTGTCTGGCTTCCTTTGCTTAGCATAGTATCTCTATATTTCATTCCTGTTGCCCCGTTGTTTATTGGTTCAGTTCCGTAATTAAAAACAACGCACATCACATTAGTGGCACAAAACTGGATGTCGGATTTTCATCTGCGGTCTAGGCAATAATGATGGAGAAACACAGATTAAGCTGACAACATTGTACCACATCTTAAATATGTTTTATATATACTTATATAAAATATATTTCTTTCACAGTTCTGTGTTTAAGAAGAGTCGTGCCAATTTTGTCTTTTGAAAATCAGGTTTAGCGGATGCTTGTACATTATACTCAATGGCGCTATCCATGACTTCAGTTTGGTTCCAATAGCATGTGTATTTCTATATTGGAAATCACTGTCACCAGGAGTCAGAGCCAACTGTTACTCATACCCAGCTAAATGACCTCTGTACAGTCCATACACACTCTTACACATCTCATACTTTCAGTTATCCTACCAAGAACGAGTCACCAGACATGCCAAGACCAAAGCCAGGACCATAGGATAGCTATCATTCTTAACACTAAATTAGTAAAATAATATCTGTCATTCCTGGCTCTGCTTCAGAACCGATAAATAGACATCACCTGACATATGGAATTATTAATTTAAAGTCAAATTAGAACTGGAATATTGGAAGACTAGGTCTGTCTCAAACTGAATTCAGTAGATGAATGATGGAAATCCACGAAGCATGTTGTTAGAGTTTCTCTGTACCTACCTAACCAAGGTTCACAGTGTTGTGGTTGGGGAAGAGAATCTTTGTCTCTGAATGTCTGGAAGAATTACTGACAGTGTCCCCGTTAATCTAATCAGGGGTAGACCTTGGAAGGATATGTGTTGGGGGGGGGGACGACACAGGAGGTAGAAATTTTAGCATATAGTCTTGGGTATGGTTCCTAGACTGATGGTTAGAAGAAATCCTTTGGAAGGAAAAATACACGTGGTGGCAGGAAGGACAGAGTGTAACTTGTCACTCCACTCCCATCTCTGTTTTCCCTTCTCTTTACTTCATATCTCTATGTCAACAGTTGGGCATAAAATATCTCCCACAGGTTCAGGACTTTAAAAATCTTTGTCCTTGGCTGTATATAAAAGGTGGGATAGTCACAGGTTAACTTTGAGGGCTATAGAGTAGCCTGATTTTCCATTCCAGGCTTTCTAAGTTGTTTTTTTTTTTTTCTACACCAAGATATAAGCAAGCATCTTCAAGTTCCAGCTGCCATTAGCCTGGGCTGTCCATCACCACACCTCAAACTGTAATGGCCAACTGCCATTACCCTGGGCTGTCCATCATCACACCTTCCACCAACTGTCAGTCAGAATAAACCTTGTATGCTTTAAGTTGCCTCTTCCAGGCATTTCCTCATGGTGATGAGAAAGGCAGCTAAGCCATCCTGTTTCACATCTCATGACTCAACCCAAATGGCAAGAAAAATGGTTTTGGAGAAACTTGTGAGACAAAATGTGCTGACAGTTTATACGAGTTATTTTCTCTCTCTCTCTCTCTTCCATTTTCTCCTCAATTCCTTTTTCGATTCTGTGAGGTGGGTGGGAATATGGGGTTTGGAGAAAGTTGTCTTGGAATAGAGAAAGAACCCACGAGAGAAAGGTGATTGCACTTTTTTATCTAGGGATTTTTAAGTTCAGAATTAACTAGTCCCAATTGGCATGGCTTCCTCATGAATTGTTTGTTTGTGTGTGTGTGTGTGTGTGTGTGTGTGTGTGTGTGTGTGTGTATGTGTGTGTGTGTCTGTGAAACATAGATCTCTCTCTCTCTCTCTCTCTCTCTCTCTCTCTCTCAGCACTTTAGTCATGTAACCAATCATGCTATTGATTTACTTGTAAATTCCAGGGAAACACAGATTGAATGAAATATTAATTCCACTGACAACTAAACATAAAGGTTGAATTTAACTTACTATCCTTCTTTGCTAGTTTATCCTCTCTGTTGTACAACGTGATAGAATATGCGATCAGTGCAACCGTTTGTGTGCTCATGTAAACAAACAGAAGTTCGCTCGCTCTCTCTCTCTCTCTCTCTCTCTCTCTCACACACACACACACACACACACACACACACACACACACGCAAATTGACTCTGAAAGACATTGAAGACACTTCACTATTCTACTTTTCTTAGTTTCCCCAGGGAGTATAAAATTGCCTATGAAATTAAAACGATCCCTTTGTTTCTGGGCTTCAATTCATATGCCCATGCAAAGTTCAAAGATTATAAATTTTTGCCACCCTTCCCACATTGCAATTTTTTCCAACACTCAATATGCTTTAAAGGGATACCCTAAGGAAGAGCAATTACTTCAGAATTGATTCTGTCTGTCATTCAAGTGGCTTCTCACTTCAGAAAAACAATTAAAAGTTTTATACTTCTGAGCCTCAGATCCTTGGATAATTGGGTATCAGCACTCACTGGATGTATTGAGAGGATGGGGTGGATCTATAAAAACTGGTCATGCACAAATCTCTCTTTGCTGTTCCACTTGGCCCCTTGCAGTGTAATCTGAGTTATATGTGTGACAGTCATAATCTTGATAGCTTAGATAGTCACATACACCTCTCTATACACTTAGTCCAGTATGTCCTAAGGAGATATAGGAAAATCTATAAACACTGAAGCCATGCATAAGAAACAAGACATAGAGAGTGACTTCAGATTCTGAGGGGGTATACGTTACCAGTTGACAGAGATATTGTTCAACTCACCAGCCAGCAAGACTTAGAAACTACCCACTGTAAGCTCTATAAGCTGTCATTTTTTAAAATATCTGGTCATGGAATTAATTCTTTTTTTTTTTTTTTTTTGCCCAGAGTGAGAAAAGAGAATTTACATACAAAAGTGTAAACACTCATGAAGGGAAATGTGTGAATGTATATATTATCCAAGCACCACTAAGTAATTAGAGAAGGGCATTGCTGATACACCAGGTACAGGAAATATCTATCGACAACATGATTTTTTTCATCAAAATAGTAAGTGAATTACTAAATGTAGTACAGATGCTTAATTTTCTGCTCTGAATTCTGGGTAAAATCCTAAGATGAATGAATTCCTCTTATCTGTTATTTAGTTTTATAAGAGGAGGGCCATAGAGAATTTTTATCATTATTTCCTGCCCACAGATCAACTGAGGTTATTCACTGACTTGATCTCATGCTACATATGGTACCAGAAGAAAAGTGTTTTCTAAGCCTGTTACCTGCCTCCTCATGTCTCCAAAGTACCTCATCAAAACAACAAAGCTGTGAGGTGTAAATGGATGGTTATTGTTAATATAGCACAATGAAATGAAGTATGTATATACCTTGATGATATGATAACTATTCCTTCATTTTCCCCTTTCTGTGGGTAACTTACTTGAAGGACCTAGCCAGCTTAAGCCTTAGTTTTCCACTTCCATAGACAAAGAAGGGACAATTGAACACAAGACATCCAGAATCGTCATGTGCTTGATATATATATATATATATATATATATATATCAAAGCCTAACTTCCACTGGGTCCAAAAGGAACTCTTAAGACCTAGTTTGACCTGACAGCATGGAAGATTACCAGGTGCTTTCACAAGCATTCCTAGTAAAGCCTTTATCAAGTCTCACTTTGCACAGGAAGACCAGAACGGAAGGTTTTTGCTGTTGTGCTGTTGTAGTTGCTTATGAATGCTGGTGAGAGTTTTGGTCCTGTTTTGTGTCACCTGGCTCCACAGTTATTGAGTTCACAGTGACTCTTCCTCTCCTCCTGCATGCATCTGTGGTCCTGAATGAAGAATTCTGTACCTGTCCTTGGCGTATTTTCTAGACAATCGGTCCCAGGAGACATTATTCCCTAGGGTTTCCTGAGATTTCACATACTTTCATTCTCAGGAGCAATTTTGGGGTTCCCCTTATCTTCCTTACTCTTTCACATTTTGAGTGGCAAGTGATCTACTTAGGATTCTTCACTTTTCTGTCCTTAGTCTCCCACTAAACCAAGCAGATACCATGGCATTAGAGGAGGCGCATACTGAGAATTTACATGAGCCTCAGTGTGTTGTTGTTTTCTTTTCTGCCTGATAGAATTCATGTTATGTGCTGTAATGCTACGTGATGTGGGATGGCTGGCAAAGCATTAAACATAATGCATGCATCACACTAGTAGGGCCGGCGTCTCCCCAGCATTAGTCCTCTGGACTCTGTCAAGACAGGTCTGTCCCTGCATCTGATCGGGACAAAGTCTGCTGGTTCCCGTGTAGCCTCGCCATGTGCCATTCCATGCCCAGTCTTGCGTAAGACCTCCTGAAAACACTCTTGCTCTGCCTACTGGAAGCGACCCTTGGGCTTCCTCTTATATCTTCATCAAAGTTCAACAATTCCTCTCTCTCCACATTCACAGTACTGTGACGACTCTACCATTGATCACTGCTCCAAGCAACGCACCGGATTCTCTGGAATCTCTCTACCAGCTCAGCTTTTCTGCCATGTCCATATAAAATTATGCTAAAGTGATTTTGTTTTCATAAGTATGTGCTATTAATTGAACGAAGTAATAATTTTCATTGAGAAATTTCTACAGATGGGTATAAAGAGCTAGATTATATTCTCTATCTGCACTCTTATCACCACTTGCCTTCCTCTTCCCCTGTCCTTGTCTGTCTTTCCTTAACCTTCTCATCACTCTCCATCCTAAATCCCACACATAAGAGAAAGCCTGCCTCGTTACATTTTTCAGGGTTGTCTATAGTGTTATTGTATTGAAACAGCTATTTTACATGTTGAATATCTCATTACTGCTTTCCATGATCCTAAAAGACCATACCGCAGGGGAATTTAGGATGACTGGTGTTCAGGTTCGGACCTTGCATGGTGCTCAGCTGGCATTGCTGCTGCTCTGTTCCCTGCTCTTCACAGCCAGGGAATCCAAGTCCTCTGCATCCTTAAATAAATTGCTTTCTCCTTAGATAAATGTCACCCTGTCACATGAATTACTTTCTCCATCATTTTTTAAACTTGTCAGTGTCTTTCCAAGTCTGATATAAGTCACGCCATTTTCCAAATAACTTTATTATCCTAATTACTATTTAATTTGCTGGTCAATATGTATTACTATTACATGGAAGAAGACACTCAAGACCAGCTCTGGTCTTAAAGATGCTTTTCTCGGTATCTTGAAGTATACATACTTGTGTGTGATATGGGTTGGAATCACCAGTCAGTGAAAGAGGCTATAAAAGACATAACACTAGAATAGATGTCAAGAAGGTATCAAGAAGAGCGAAAGAAAGAACAATTGAAAGTACATGTTTATGTGTCCTCTACATCTGATACAATTTATTATTCTTTCTCCTTACTTACCCAAAACAATGTCAAGTTCTAAAGGATGTCTAGGAGCTTGGAAAGCTAAAACACTCACAATACAAACAAATTAATGCAAAACTCCTTGGAAGTATTCGTGTTACTGAACTCATTTTAGATTTTTCTCTCAACCCTGTATTTAGACAACTTTCAGCTGTCTTTACCTGAAATACATTGCGTAGGAAACAGAAGCAAACAAACAAATGAAAGCCATTGTGTGCTATCCAGAGATACTTGGCTCCTATTTCTCCTAGCTAGCTCTCAACTTTGTTTTATTTATTTATTTTTTTAGCTCAAACAAATGAAAGATTAACAGATCACCTTATTTCCTCTCTCACTATTTTCTATAGTTCATGTTGACATTATCATGGTAGTCTCTTTTTAATCCTTTTTGTTATATAGTACAATGATGTGTTTACTTTTTTTCCCTATTTCAAATGTAGGTACTCCACGAATAAAGAATCCATTGCTGCTGGTCCTTGGCTTACAAAAAATAGGTTTAAAAAATGTATAATATGGAAGATAGCCATTCATACAAAGCCTTCATAGTCTTCTAGAGAGGGAGGGAGAGAGAGAGAGAGAGAGAGAGAGAGAGAGAGAGAGAGAGAGAGAGAGCTCTATGTCAATGGATCATACAGAACATGGAAAATTGGCTATTTCAGTTTCAGGTTGACAAGAATGTACCAAGACAACTGATATCTCAGCCATGATCTGAAGGCAAATAAAAATGGTTTTCTCAGGTTCAAGTCAATCATATAAGAGGGATCCCCTCTTTGTTTATGGTAGGCTTTCTGCCCTTCATCTAACTGATTAAGTCTCACAATAAGAAAATCAGTTACCTATGGAGAAGGACAAATCTTATTCCGGAACAAAGCGATATGAAAACTCAGAGTCATAGAGGATCATACATTTGGGCATTTTGGGGTCAATGATTGACCCATTGAATAGGAGACATATATTGAGAGTTTTCTAAACTACTGTGTAGGCGGGTATTCTCGGCACCTGGCCTGACAAAGGCATAGTCCTTATCTGCTGTGTCTCCCTCCCACCTTTCCCCTCTCTCCCTCCCTCCCCCCTCTTTCTCTCCCTGCCTTTCTTGGTACTATTACTTTCCCACTGCCAGCCTGGTCCCAGAGTCATGTCAGTCCCCAAATAATACACAGAGACTCTATTAGTTATAAAGCTGTTGGCCAATGGCTAGTGCTTCTTACTGGCTAGCTCTGTCTTAAATATTAACTCATTTCTATCAATCTAAGTGTTTCCATGTGGTCTTATCTTACCGGAGAGAGGATCTGGACCTCTTCTCTCATGTCCTACATCTTCACTCCTCTCTACTACAACTCCCAGAATTCTCCTTGTCTCCTAGTCCCACCAATCTTGCTTTCCCATTGGCCAAAAGGGCTTTATTCATTAACCAATAAGAGAAACATATTTACAGAATGACATCTCCCATTACTCCCCCACTCTCTTCACAGAGATCAGACTGCTGGTTTCATTAAACCCCTGCATAGACCACAGCTGCTATCTACCTTGTTGTGTATCCATGAGTGTCTTCTAATAAATCCTTGATACCCATTTGACTGAGCTCTCATGGTTTTGCCTACAATATTGCCTTTGTTAAATCTAGTTAAGTTCTTTGTCCCCTAGCAATTTCTGGTTTCAGGCTACCCAATTCTGTATCTTCTGCATGGCCTGAGCTTTTGACTGTAAATGTCTCTTACAAAATAGCTATTTCATCACCTGTGACTGCAGAAGTCTGAAATGGTCACAGCCATCATTAGAAAATCCATAACTACTGTGTGATAATATACAGGCAGACAGACACATAACCTTTCTTGCCCCAAATCTCATCTAAGAATCATCTTTTCTCAGCCAAACCTTCACCATATGCTTTATGAAGAAAGAAGAAAACGTCTTTGGATTTGTGCAAGTCTCATGAGAGACACCAACTGTCCCCAAAGTGTTATTAAAAGCAGCTCTCATCTGCTGCTACAGCACATGTGACCTGAATTTTCTAGGTGAACCACAATTTCATTTACATATTGGTTTTTATGCTTTCACTTATTCCTCTATCATTGTGTGTGTGTGTGTGTGTGTGTGTGTGTGTGTGTGTATATATATATATATATATATATATATATATATATATATATATCATTAAAAACATGTCGACATCACATTAGGAGGAAATTCCTAGCACTTCCTTGGGTTGCTTTGACCAAGAGTGAATCCTAGTTGTGTTCTCCACTATACTTTGTGTTCCCTCTGTGTATCTGGTTTGTGGTTTATTGTTTGTCTGTATTCTGTCTCTTGTGTTGATAACTGACCTGTGCTAGCTCCTGTGCCTGTCTTGTTCCTTTCCTTATCTGATGTCTATCTGTCCCTACTGCAATCTACAAATGCTGTCCCCAAGGGTAACTTTTACTCTGTACCCACTGAATAAACAGTACAGGAAGAATCACATGGAAAAGAAATGGACACTTTGCAGAAATCTTTAGCAGAGTTTCACACATGGCTAAGTTATTCACTCCAATGGACCCCAAAACGGAACTGCAAATGCTCTCTTATGAAGTAATATCCAAATGTTACTTTTGATATTTGTGGTAGATATTTATTGCATATGGCTGTTTTTAATGCTGTTTGCTATTTTTTTTTCTGTTTTCTTTTTCTTTTTTTTTTGTATTATCATAGGTTGTAAAAACTGAGTACATGGGGTATGCAAGGACAATAAGAATGATTTTTACATTTTTAAAGATGGTTAAAACACAAGATGAATACACAACATATCATTCTTAACTCTTAAGTGACCTAAAGGTGCTTTTATCAACTCTGCTTAGATAATAAAATAAACATCTGAAAATGTAATCAAGCCTCAATTAAATGTTTTTTTCATATGAGTTGCCACAGCCATGGTGTCTACTCACACCAAAGAACACTGACCAAAACTTTTGTGCAAACCTCCCCTCCATTCACATATTGAAATAAAATATCCTATGTGGTGGTATTAGAAAGCGAGGCCTTTCAAATATTACTAGGTCACAGGCCATCGCTCATGAATGGGGTTAGAACCTTAATACAGAATATCCAACACTTCTTTGGTCTTTAAGTCACAAGCAAGTATACACAATAGAGTGCCATCTGCACCCAAGGAAATGGCCTTGAACTTGATTATCTCCAAGACTAGGAGAGGTGACTGTTCCCCTGCTTGTAGCCTCTTGGTTTATGGTGTTTTTGTTAGAAATATACATGTGTACTAAGACAACTATAAATGCTATTATAATAGATAAGGTCTCTGCACAGAATTTTGAGTGATGTTGACACACAATGTGTGAGATCTACAGAATATGTTTGCTTGTATTCATGTACCAAGGGGCCATAAACACATACTTAACTGTTTTAATTTGTCACATTAAGTGACATCATGAGTGTTTCAAATGACACATCCCATGTACTTGTCTACAAGCACATTTTTTTTTTTATGAGATCCAGCTAATTGCTGGCCACAGTAAACAAGTCATTGTTCTTTAAATGTTTCGCTGTCATGGTTTTCTATAAAAGGGTCTATTCATTTGTATCATCAGACCTGTAAATTTGATCCTTCCATTGTCTCTGTACCTTGTAGGAAAATTTGAGAACAAGGCTCTACTTAGACCTCCTCATCGTAAGAAATGAAGCCCAGGTCATCTACCAGGCCCTCTAACTTTATTGCTTCCCTTCATATCTTTCAATATCTCTCAGGGATTCAGGCTCAGGAAATCTCTGCTTGTTCATGTATCCTTTTATGTTATGCTCAACCAGAGTACTAACTACAAAATTTAGTAGGATTTTTTTTAATGATGTTTCTATTGTCTCAATAGATAAACTTCCTTCCACTTTAACATTTGTCTGAAGAAAGATGAGTGGATTACTTTTTATAACCTTGTCCCATAATTCAATCATAATACTCATACATTTTCAAGAAAACCTGCTACATGGAAACCTATGTAATAATTTGTGGATATGAAGTGTAATATGGAACTGCCAAGGTAATAAGACAAGGTAAAATATGTAAGACACAGAGCTCACGTGGCTCAGGGATGAATTGTCAGGCAGCCAGTTATCTGAGATAAACTCAAATATTGACCCAACGCTGAGGAAAGCCAGGTCTCCCAGAAGAGCAGAAGAGGTGAGTGACAACACATGGAAGCCACCAATCACCAGTGTGGTTCAATGGAAGATGCCATATTGGGTTCCTTGAGAAGACCCCCTTATTAATATTTGTTTACTTTTATTGTATCCTATTAACATTTTTATATATTTTCTTTCTCTTTTTTCCTTTTTTATTCACTCCCTCAAGCTTCCATCTTATTATTGTATTGATAATTTGTTCTTTTTGGAAAAGTTATCATTAAGAATGAATTACCCATGATGTAACTCTTCATGGTCTCACATACAATGCTTTCATAAGGCTTCTAAACATGGCAAAATCACAGAGTATCTCAGATCAATGTGCTGATTGCCTTCCTAAGGAAATGCAGGAAGATTTTGTTTTCCTGAACACGAGTCAGTACTTATCTCATGGGTACCCCCAAGCAAATGCACTTTTACTTCCTTTACTGGCATTGACTTCTTAAGGAACTAAAAATAAAACGTAACAATTTCACTAATTTTAATCCAAAGGGGCATGGGAATTGAACACTTGATCAAAGCAGCAGGGTTTTGTTGTTGTTGTTATTGTTTGCTTGTTTGTTTTTTTAGACTTTAAATGTGACAGGTGCTACGATCTTCTTTGAGGGTAAAACCATGTGTATGCATTGTAATGCATTGATAGTCTAGTTCAGCCATGACTTTTGACCTAGTGTACATTGTAGAATGTTATCACCTTTTATTATGAATTACGATTTCATTTTCTCTAATGTGAAGCAGTCATCTACACATTTCTGAAGCAATTTGATTTCAGATTAAGTCATTTTTTCTACATTTTCCTTGATCATTTAGAAGTACATTTTAAATGGCTGTTTTTATTTATTCTTAACAGTGATGTTTAAATAAGTTCTGTATATCTATAAAAAGTCCCATAGATATATTTTAATGTTAGGTCTTATTAGGTGATGATATCATGTTAAAATAAAAATCCTGGGGGGGCTGGAGAGAGAGAGTGAGAACTAGCAGCTGAGTATATATCACACTCTTCCAGAGGACCTTAGTTTGTTTCACAGCATCCAACAGCCAGCTCACAATCACCTGTTAAGTTGCGTTTCAGGAGATGTGACATCCCTCATTCAGACTCCAAAGACCCACACAGTCATGCACAAAAGCAACACATATACACAATACACATAATTTTAAAAATAGTAAGCTTGCTTTTCCAAGGCTATAAGCAGTGATTTCCCAAAAGATGAAACCTTAGTTTTGTCAGCAAACTATCCACTAGAGATAATTCATACTCTAACACAGACATAAACACACACACACACACACACACACACACACACCTCAATTTTTTTAAAGCTAAAAAACAAAAGAAATTCTGAAATATAGAGAATACACCACAAAGCAGAGGTATCATTAGGCCAAAAGCTGCGTGCTGGAGACAAAATCCAGACAATGTGTTAAGAGTGCATTTTCTCTTGCTTCAGTGAGCATCAGAAATAACTGCTGCCCTTTAGTCTTCTGAGAAACATGGAATAAGCTCACTTCTCCACCTCATACTCAGCCATGTCATGCTCATCACATATATATACTTATATACACATACACACATATACATACATGCACACCTACATACATACATACACACACATACATACACGCAAACATATATACAAGTAGGAATGGATACTCTGCCTCTTGGTGGACATTTTCCTTTCTCCCTGCACAAATGAGAATTCTTGAATGCCTGCCTCTACATGGAACCTAAACAGAGGTTGGCTTAAAGAGACTCAGAAAGCATCTGGCTTCATTCTCTCCTCTGTCCTCTCCTACACTCCTTCGATTGCTTACATTCAAAAAGGCAAGTCAATTGCAAGTAGAACTGTTTTAGGAATAATAAGTTAACACATCTACAAATAGACAATTTTAAATCTGAGTCAGGAAAAGGGTGCCAATATATATTTTTTTCAATTCATCTTTCACTTTGTTTTATTTCTGGTCAGCATCCTAGGGGAGTGGGAGTGATATCTGGAGGTGAAGGAACTTCCATATGTTTGTGTCTGGCCATTTTTCCCCTTCAGTATTCATCTTCATCACTTTGTCTTTCCCTTTGAAGGTGCAAGGAAGCAGGGGAAGACATTGGAATCAAACGAGCTTATGCTCAGCCTTTAATCACATTTTTATAAAAAAAATCAATACACCTTTTTAGAGTTTTAGTTCACTAGATGAAGTTCAGAGATCAAAGGGCCCAGAACCTCCCTAAAGTGGAAATTTTTCACTTACTACTTCAGAAACATATCCATGGGAAATTCGTTCCCGCCCTCTGGTGGCCACTTGGCAGTGTGACATCAACTTGCCATGTCTTTGAGTCCTTAAGTTTCTATAACCAGAGTCATTTGGAAGAAATCTAGAATATGTGTGTCCTTTCTGTCACAGAAACACATTTTAGCAGTTTATAAGCAATTTACATTCATGAAAATGTGAATAAAAGTGGCGCATGTCTAAGTGTTAATGAATTTGATGGGTATGTCAGAGACAACTAACTACTAAATTTCTCATTTTTTTATTTTCACAAACTGTGGGACAAAGATGTAAATACATCAGTGGCCATCTCGAAAGGCCAAATGGATGAGGCTGACATGGTGCGACAGGAATCCTGCTTTGCTGGTTCCAACCCAGTCAAGCAGAAGGTTATGTAAATACCCCTGAAGCACTCAGACAGAAGGGCACAAAAAAACCGCACACTTCACATGCTATGTTATGAAGGGCACAAGGGCAAGTTTTAACCAGACCTGAGGCCACACGTGGTCTCACTCCTCGCACCGAGAACTTGAGATTGACAATATTGAGAATGTCACAGCCATTACCTTGGAAGAACACAGGCACACACAACACAATGGGACAAAAGTCTCTCGGAGGGTTCAACAACTGAGCAGCGCTGACATCACAGATAGGCGCATAATACCCACAGGTAGACACGGAACAATGACACATACATGTAAGCGGCGATGGTGAATTTCCAACGTTCTTGTCTGGTCTCCATCAATCTTCCTCTGAGCAATGACATATTTGAATTAAGGCAACATCTTCAGATTAGGCTGTGATAGCGTTTTCAGTAATTTTTTTCCAATCTAGGTACTCAATTTGAAGCAATGTCCACTACTGTATATAGGACGCAGAAACAAGTAACTGCTTCTCATGGCAGGGCTGAGTCATGGTGATTTCTCATCATCGGCTGCAAGGAATAGCTAAAATCGAGATGTTCTGTGTTCAGAAGCTCCCTCTGCACAGCATGCCTCACCTTTTCTCACCTGTGAGAGGGAACCTTATATATATATGCGCTGTGCTGTGTCTGGGTACACAGTCTACTACCAGCTATCTCAAAAGTAACATCTCTGGTCAACACTCCCTAGCAGGATACATAGGTATATAATGTAATTAATGTCTACTGAATGAAGTCGGAACCATCATGCATTTTATATGTCTCACGTACATAGTCATTGAAACATGGAGTCTATGTAAAGCACAAAATGGGAGGACTTCAAGAGATTTGATTCAAACGCACACACCCCTACACATCTCCATCACACGTCTAACTTACCCAGCTATGGTTCTCCCTCCCAGATTGACTGGGAGCATGTCGGTGAGTCATGCATGTCTCCGCAGCTTTTCTGCTAATGGCTCTGAGGAAAAGTGCTATTATTGAGGTAAACTCTAGACCATTAGAGCCCTAAAAGGTTTGGAAATGGAGTTGCAATTTTATAGTCTGCTATTTTTTTTTCCTTCCAGAACAACTAGAAATGTCTATTGGTATGGATGGGTCAGACACTTCCATCCCTTAAATTACCCCAACATCAACATCAGGTCATCATCACCCAAGAAGACAAGCCCTGAATACTATTTATCCTCTGATCCTTGATGTGACAGGAGTCTCTTTCAGCAGCTGTACTGACAGTTAGGTAAAGTTTGGAACTTCATAAACTGACAGGTTCCCTGCTCTGAGCTCTTCAGCCCTAGAGTCTTAGAAATCACAAGGTTTTTCCTCCCCTCACTTTACCAAGAAGCTTTATTTAACTTCACGTCTGTTTTCTTCACTCCCATCAGACACTCTTGCATCTTTTTGTTAGGATAGCCATTCTGCATCAAAAGAAGGCAGAGATAAAGATCTGAGTTGAAGAAAGGGTTTGCAGAAAAGCGAATGAAAAGTAAAAAGCACAGACATATGCTTGTCAGCTTGATCGAGGCCTCCACTCTCCAAGAAAGCATTTTTCATGATGCCTCGTGACTCATTTAAAATCACCCATATTACCACATAATTCATTTTGGCGAGTGGAACACTGCATTTTTATATCAAGGTTTACTTATTAAAGTTATATTTCATTTGCAATAGGTAGAGAGGAATGGTCTAATGAGCACAGTGAGTACTGAAAGACAGCTCAGTGGACAAAGGCACTTGCTTGGCGACTTATAGACATGGGCTCTACCCTGGAACCCACATGGCTGAAGAACATATCCCCCAGTTGCCCTCAGACCCCCACATGGATGGAATGTAATGCACATGCCCACCTCTTCACCCTGGATACATTAAACAGATGCTTTTAATGCTTTTAAACAGTGGATTGGAGGATTTCAGCAGAGGGTTAACTCCATTCCTCCCTCTGAGAACAGAAACACTGGTTCGTACATGGATCAGCCACAGAGAAACTTTGAAAAGATTAAAGAAGGAAGCAGAACATCCAGAAAACTGAGGATACGAGGAACAGTACAGGAAGAGGTTCTGTGATTTTCCTCATGACCTCCACTGTGTTCCCTATCAGACATTGCCGAAGCCTGGATCATAAAAGAGCCAATTAAGACAAGTGCATTTGATTCCTAATAATTCTCCTAGTTAAAATGCTAAGGAAAGGGCGGCCTAATAACAGAAAACCATTTTTAGCCTCATCTACCTACCCTCACCTCAACCAAACATCAACAGGAAAAACAAGAAAACAAAACAAAGCTCTGTCCCTGGAGTGTTGGGGAGTGAGGAAAGGGAACATTTTCTACCAGGACCATGGAGAGCACTCCACACCCTTTACTAAACGGCTTTGGTGTCTGAGGCGCTACTTGCCTGTCATTTCATTTTTAGGAAAACAAGGGGTTCTGATTCCAGGCAAGGTGAAATCAACATGTCCCAAGGAAGAGCCCAGCCTCATTCCCACCTAATGTCAAGGAGCAAAGTCAGTGACACTAAGGTGGTAACAACCCCAGCACTCTATCCCACGTGTGATTAGGAGTCCAGACATGAGCTCTGCATTACCTCTTCCCATTCAGCACACATGAGGAAGTATGAGACAGTAGGGGGAAAAAAGCAGACAGAATCTAGAGTCCTATAGCACAATGCCCTAAATTCCCTGGATACAATAAAAATCCATGCATCATATTAAGAATAAGAAAAAAAAACCACAACATAAATAATGATTGAGAAACATACAATGACACCAAGATGGTAGCTACATAACAATTATCTCAAAAAAAAAAAAAAGATTTTAAAACACTTGTCTCAAAAACTTCTACAAACATAGGCAAATTTTGTGTAAACAAATGAAAACATAGAATTCTTTTGCCGAGACATTGAAGCTGACAGGAAAGACTAAATGGGAATTATGAAATTAGAAAACATGGTTACAATAAAAACCTCAGTACAGTTCAGCAGAGTGTGAGCATGTGGTTAATAAGTTTGCTGAGATCAAGATGAAGTCCTTGTTCTGAACATCCCATGAAGGACTTGGAAGAGGTTCCCTCTCACTTTCTGCCAGGTGACTTTCCTGGTGCAGTCCTCGGATATATGAAGAATTTTCATTTTCATTTTCCACAGAGGTAAAAAGGAGAGGGCTATTGAGGGCGGAAGAGTTTGGGACTTGAGAACGATGTAGTTGGAAATGAAGACGTATTTTGTATTCTCCCTTTCGAAGACAGAGGACACTTTTTTTTGGGGGGGTGCTTTTGATTTTTGGTATTTTTGTTGTTGTTGTTGTTGTTTTAATTTGGAAAAGCATGCTTTGCCTGTCTAAACATTCCACCCTAGATGGAGTTTGCACATCTGCTCACAGCCTGTGACATGTGTTTAGTGAGACTGTACCACACAAAGCATTTTCATTTATGCTGAAGAACTGAAAATACCGGTGAGCAAACTTAGCGTGGAACAAGTCAAATTATTTCAGTAGTTCTAAGACCTGTGCGTGTGTTATGGAAAAGAGTACAGCCTGCAGCTAATCTTATTTAACTTAGAAATCACCTGCTGTCAGAACATTAAAAGAACATCTGAGGACATAGAGATAAACTTTCAGAACTACCAAGATCAACAGGTAGACCAGGGAGGCTGAGAGGAGAGGATCATTGTAGCCTTACTTAACTCCTCCAACCTGACTGTCTCTCTCTCCCTCTCTCTCTCCCTCTCTCTCTCTCTCTCTCTCTGGTCTTGTCTTTTCCATGAACATGAAGACATACAGAAATCTCTAAATTAGCTCAGCTCTCTTGCTGTTACTTATTTTACTCTCAGTTTCCTTTTCTGTTCCCTTCCTCTGATACCTTTAAAAGCTCTGCGAAAGTGGAAGGGGTTTCCATGACAAGATACCCAAAGCAGGAGGTGAAACTAATAAGCCCCTTCCGTTATAACAATGACTGTTAGTACATGGATGACAAATGGTATGTGTGCAAGGCGTAACTGCCAAAAATGCAAACATAAGCACACACGCACACACACACACACACACATGCACACACACATGTACGCATACACACATGCACGCATGCGCACACACATGCACACACTCATGCACACACACGCACATGTGTGTGCACACACGCACACACACACACACACATACACACAGGCATGCACTCATGCGCACACACATGCACACGCACACACACATACAAACACACACGCACACATGCACGCACACACACTTACAGAAAACTATTTTTGACTAACAAACTTACAGAATCATGAGCCTGGTAGGGAGAAAAGACCTTCATCCATCAACTGTGTCTTCCAGTCGGGACAGAGTAATGCCAAACATTTCACTTATTGCTCCTATTTTGACATTCAGCAAAGATGACAGCAATGCCCCAGTTTCTGCAAACATTAAATAACATTCTATTCCAAGAAGATTGTTTCTCCCCACAAAAGTTATTCATCTTTGAAACAGTTACTTCCTTTCTCAGAAGGGAGATGGGAGCTCATTAGCAAGAGGAAGACATACTCTCAGGGTTAAATGTCAGGATTGATCACCCATTGGTTGCAAAACTGTATTTGGTACTACAGCCAAGAATTAATTGCAAAAGTCATCTCAGGCCTCATGGTTATATACTTGCAAATTGTACAGCAGTTATCCTGCAGGGAGGAAGGAGACTCAGGTAATGGTACAACCTCATGACTTCGTAAGCCCCACTGTACCATGCCTCCCCCAAGGCTGTGAATGCCTGCAATAGGAATACAACTCTAACCCCAAGGGAAGAAGGGAGACATACTAATGACCAGAATCAAGGAAACAGAGGAGGCAATGACAAGCCTGTCAGGGTTGAGTTGGATTATATTCATTCAAATATGTTAGACAATGACTCATTTACTAGTTCATAATCTACTACCTAAAGTCTTCATATCCTGCCAGAAGAAAAAAAAAGTAATTGTTATGACTCTCCCCAAGACACACTAGTATTAGTATTTGATAAGATGTACAAAGTAATTGATAAGGTGTACAAAGTAATGGCTTCCTCCTCATACGTGCCACCCTCCCACTCCCCTCCATCAACACCCTGCCTCCCTCCTGCTGTTGTCCCTGGAAGTTCCTTCACTCCTCTGTGTTAAATGTACACTGTTACCCGCTCTTTTCTCCTTCCAATCCCCTCTCAATACCTCCTCTCACGGCCTCTTTTCTACTGTCCTCATCTGTGTGCATTCCCCTTATAAACGTTTGTACACACACATGAAAAATTAATGCTAGGGTTCACATGTAAGAAACACTGTGTAGAACATGTGTGTATATGCTCCTGCCCAACTGTTTTGAAGTATACTAAAACCACACTCTATTATATTGAGGTAAAGAGTTTGTGAAAATCATTGAGGAAGCTTCTGTAGTTGGACATTTCCAAAAGAGGAAATCAAGAATGGGTAGAGTAACTGCTGCCGGCCACTGTAGCTAGCCTTGCTAGCCTGGCTTGCCCTGATGGATATGTTGCTTTGGTCCACATTTCCCATAGACACAGAAACAAATCTTGCTCTGTTTTTGGAACATTTTTTCCTAACTCTTCCTTTGCCACTTTTCTACGGTTTGTATCTCATGCAGTATTTCTTTAGTTTTCTAAAATGTTTAGAAGTATTTTGTTCTCTTCTACCAACTTGGTACTTGTATACAATAGTGGAAACAAGTCTGTAATCCTTGCCCAATGGAGATTTATGGTTTAGTAGAAAATTACTCAAAAACAAAAAACAAACAAACAAAATGCCACACACACACACACACACACACACACACACACACATACATACACATGTCACACAGGTTTATAGTGACAAACTTTGGCTATTTGTTCTCTGAGTCTACTCAGTAGATCTGTCTATACCTTGCTTGCTCTGACAGCATCTAAGAAATACTAAAAACTCCTGCGAATGATAGTGTATGGTGCTGTCTCCCATTTCAAGCCCACTGGTTCCAGTAAAAGATCAAACACACCCATAGAAAGTTGTCATGTGGAGTCATCGTGCTTCCTTCTGTGAGCTCAGTCAGCAGGAGAAGACAGAGACAGAGCCTTGGAACAAAGTAGATGCTGTCAGACACAGTTACTCAAAGAGAGGTCTGAGGCCCTGAACTTCACTGTTGAACCTGCATAGGGCCACGAAGACCATTCTTAGTCAATATTCTACATCAACCCATATATGTGACCCAAAGATCCATGAGTGAACATAAATTACATAGAAGGGGATTACTAAGTATAGAGAAGTTATTTATAGCTGTTTGTGGTATTATCCTTTGGCATGTTAAATTTTCCACTTATTTTATAGCAATCTTGTTCATTTTACCCCTGCAAGATCTGTAAGACTAAAGCTATTTATTACGTTCTAGTTTTATTAACAGAAATCAAACATTTTGAATCCTATATAATTTCAACAGAACCTAAGGCTTTAAAGAAGCTCGCTGTTTCTCCAGACGGGATTTTCATGAGTTACACAGCTTTAAGGATAGCTGCTCTTTTCATTGAAACAGAACAGATTCATTTTTCAACAAAGGCCTTCCTTAGAGTTTTATATTTCAGACTAACTCACTAAATTACATTTGACCTGACTTTTTTCTATACAGGAACACATTTTTTTTTTGGCTCCATGGCCTCATTATACTTAAGACTTTTATTTTGAGTGTGTGTGTATGTGTGTGTTTGTGTTTGTGTGTGTGTGTGTGTGTGTGTGTGTGTGTGTGTGTGTGTGCAGAGGAGGGTATCAGTTCCCCTGGACCTGGGTTTACAGGTAGTTCTTGTAAGTCATCCAAAGTAGACAGTATATAAGAAATAAACTCAAGTACTCTGCGAGGGATGCATACACCCTTAAATGCTATTGCATCTCTGCCACAGAGCCTCAGCCTTATGAGCAAAGATGAAGTCAGTACTACAGGAAGAATGTCAGTGACAGACCTGTATGTAGCCTTGTTTGAAACTGCAGAATGGCAAACAAAATGTTTTGTTAAAACTCTCTCGGAAGCTACCAATTCAATGGGCCTTCAGAAACTGGATGATGACTATCAGATCCTGAGCTTGAAATCAGTGTCTTCCCAGTTACAAACTTCAGCTGGAACCACAGAATCAAAACCTTGATAGCAGCTCTTTAAGAAAGCCAGCAGTAAAGGCAAGTCTCAGTTCATAGCCAGAGTACAAAGAGAATTCCAGGACACAGAAGTGAATGCATGTATACTGAAGCCAGGAATTAAGAGGCAATTTGTTACACAGTAGAAAACAAAGTAAAAAAAAAGCATAGTGTATGTGTATAATTTAGCGTATAATTCCTTGAAACTGTGACAATCAGATGGAAGAGGAACACTGACAACCAAAGAATTTATATAATGTAGAGGAACAAAAATAACCCTACTTACATTTTCACTGAAAATCAAAGTGTTACTCAGCAAACATTTAGAATAGCTTGTACTTTTCAATGGTTTTAATTAATGTAACCATTTCTAATATTAGAGAAAGCTAATAGTGACCCAAGCAAGTAAATGGCACCCAGTGGAGGCACAATTGACTGCATCCTTTGAAAACTATGATCCCTAATATTAAATTGTGCAATCTATAGATAGTGGCACATTTTGCATTGGTTAGCAATTATTTCAGTAATTCTAGTTATCTATTCATGCACCTGATGTTGCAGCTTAAACTATGTCCTTGTAAATGCCATTGGCAAGTATTCATTATATTAATAGTTCAACAATTAAATTATGTATTTCATTTTAGACATGTGTATAGGTGTGTGATACATAATCTCACTCTCACACATTCCACTAGAAGTCATTAATACTGCTCCTTTATTGAAAAACGTAATGATAATCATGTGAACTGAGTGATAGCTTATTCTCTAGTCACTGAGCCAGTTGGAATTTCAGTGACTACAACCATATTTTGAAAATGCATTTTGTTTAAGGTCCAGAAGCATTTATATCCTGGGGCAGTGCAATGCAACTTGATTCAGAACTCCTGAGGGCAACATCATTATTTCTAAAGTGGGTAGAGAGAGATTGAGTAGGGTGTTTGGAAAAGAAAACCAGCAGGATGGATGGAAGCACTGATGTTAGAGCTACAGGGATTGATTGAGCAGGCACCTAGAGAACATTAAGAAGAAACCACACAGAGAGTGAGCCCTGGCCTTCAATAATCGTTACCTATCAGTCATTTGTACTCTGGAAATTCTCACAGAACTATTGAGTAATTTTAATTGGGAGTATGGAGACAATGGGTAGGATACTGTAATTTATGGGCATTGTCAGTACTAGTAGATATTGAGAAACATTTATTTAAATGAAAACCCCCTTTCTTTGAAACACTAATTAGAAATGGCTTTATTACCTCTGTACCTTGTACAATTTCCATTATCATTCACATGTAAAATGAGTACAAAGTATCAATGTGTTGATACAAAGTATCAAGGTAGTCTTCAACTGAGCTCTCTGTTCTCCCATTTCTCCCAAATACAGGAATTCTTAACTACTGTATGGCACAGGACTTGTCTGCTTTATCACTGTTCTTTTGCATATGCCTCAGCTTAGCTCTCTGTACATGTAATGAGAGATGCTCATGTCTAGGAACGGCAGGAGCAAATGGATAGTATCAAGGCCATAGTTACTCTTCTTCTGGAATTTGTGTTCCGTCTGTTCACTCTAAGACTGTGTTGTATTTACAGCACAACCATTCTATTTATGTACTGTCCTCTTGCTTCCTCTCATAAGATCCACATGTTCTGTCTGGCTCTAACACCCCTTCTTCACGTAAGTCAAAGATGCACATGGGAGCAGCAACCTAGCATTGTTGACTCAGGATGCCCGTGGATCTTGTTGGTGTTTAACCAGGAACACACAGGTTTTGAGTGAAAGTTTCAAGTCATTGATGACTATGTGGAAGAGAGATACCCACTACGACTTCACATATTTGAACGGCTAGCTGGTCCATAGCTAGAAGCACAGTTTGAAAGGCTGCAACACTGAGGAGGTCCGTAATCACTGTTGGAGGGGGTCACTGTAGACAGACCAGGAGGACTGATAGCCCAGCCCTACTCAACGTTCACTCATTGCTTTCAGAGTGTGACTACAGCTGTGACCAGGCAGTCTCCTGCTCTGGTCTCCATGAATTTGCTGATGAGTCCTCCTCACCAAGATGGAGTTTATTCTCCTCTAACTGAAGCCAAAATAACCCCCTTTTACTTCAAGTTTCCTTTTCAGGTCCTTTTATTCCAGCAACAAGAATGTAACTAAAATATCTACATTTTTCATGGCATAAATATATTACACTTTCAGAAGTAGCTTACAAAGCACAGAGGTATTATACTGCATCAATATCTGATACAATGCAGTTATATTTTAGTGCATGGACATCTTTCTCTGAATTACAAACTTTCACCTTATAGACTGCACAGAACTGTCATTCTGTAGATACACAAGGTTCATATATTTCAAGAGCTGGTATGATGGGAGAGGTCATTCTGTAAATACGTTTCTTGCATTGGTTAATGAATAAAGCACTGTTGGCCAATAGGAAAGAAAGATAGGAGGGAGTAGGAGACAAGGAGGATTATGGAAATAGTAGGGAGGAGATCCAAGATGGAGCACCTACAGGGTAGTACGCCAGTCTCTCTCTCTGGTAAGATAAGACCACGTGGAAGTACTTAGATTGACATAAATGGGTTAATATTTAAGACAGAGCTAGCCAATAAGAAACTAGTAACTGGCCAACAGCATTTATATCTAATACAGAGTCTCTGTGTATTATTTGGGGCTGGCAAGGCGGTGGGACCAGACCGGCAGGAAAATCTACTCATAACATTTTATCATCGCCAATAGTTTGTGTTTACATGATTTTCATTGTAAAGATTCAGAATATCTATTTGCATCATCCTGGGTCGGTTATTGCAAAGAAACTTTATTCTACTCCTAAGTGTATTGGAGAATATGAGGATATGTCAATGGGAGGTTTCTGTTGTGGTTGTTGTTGTTGAAGGGCAGGATGGCTTAGAATGTGTAATGAGGAAAACCACCTGTACTCCCCTGTGTATTGTAAAGACACCGCCCTGCTTACATTTACACAATCAATACGGTCAGGCTGCATCCAAGATGAGCCACAACAGAGTCATCCCAAGTGTCCTCTTGTTAAACAGGCTGTGATGGAGCCTCTGAAAGGTTTATGCTAATTCACAATTGCCTGGATTTATTCAACCACAGCTTCTCCAGTCAGGTGGAGAAGGTCCCATGCCTTCCTTTCTGCTCCACTGTGGGTCCTGCCTGCTGACTTTCCTTTCTTTCATACCATGAAGCAGTCCCTGTTTCATCTCATTTTTTAAATCAAACCTAGGCTTCTCCTGACCACAGCCACTGTGTTGCCACACACCTTCACAAACAGCTTTGTCACCGTGGCAACATGCAGCCTTGAATTCTGCCATGTAAACTTGAAGACCATGGGAAACGGCAAGGTACCATTTTACTGGAACTACAAGTTTACCTGACAATAAAACATGTCTCATTCTCCCCAGTAGATGTCTCCCTTATACCTCTCCAAGAATCTAGAAAGGGCACCAGGCAATAATGTTTGTTTGTAAAAGCGAAGTTTTCTTCAGATTGCTAGTGACGGATTCTGCTTCCTCAGCCCAGTGTGTTTTAAGAGAAAAAACACATCAACGTCAAGTCTCACCAATATTTCTTTTTCTATTGTATGAACGTGAGCTGAAACAATAGTTAAGAATGAATCTGATAACTCCAAACACTGCAGGGTTTTTTGGTCATCGCTGTTGCTCACCACAATTGAGTGTCTAGGGGGCAGTGGTCTCTATTTCCTTGGTTTAAAATTAAAAGGAAGAGGTTAAAATCACAAAGTCCCAGAAACGAGTGTACCATGTACTACTTGACCTTACTCCATGCCTCAGAGTGCTGGCAATTAGTCTGATTTCAGGGATACCGTTGTGCTATTTCCAGCTGGGTGAATGCATCCTAGAAGTGGTGAACACTGTTACTTTGTTGAAACATTTGTTCTTTTCTGTTTGCTCTCACCAAATGATTCAGGCTGTTCCTAATTATACAAACTGTAAATTTTGTGACATTTTTATTTAACAGTATAAGCAAAAAAAAAAAAAAACCTGACTGAAAGTCAGTAAACAAACTAAAGCTAAAAGACTACATCTGGCCTGAGGACACACCTCCATTATTAGGGTCCAAGTCTGGGAAACACATAACATGGAGTTAGATCCCTGGCATGGTGGAAACCATGCAAAGTGGCCCATTCTAATCCCAATGCTCTGGAGGTCTGGATAGGAGGGACAGAAGTTTAAGGTCATTTTCACCTACATGTGGAGTTGGAGGACTGCCTGGAACACATATACACACACACACAAACACACACACCCTGTGTCAAGTAAGCAAGCAGAACAAAATGTAAACTAAATTTAAAACTCCATTTTGTTTAGAAATTTAATAGTAGTTTTGCATTGCTCCATAGTTTTCAATCACAAAAAAAAAAAAAAAAAAAAAAAAAAAAAAAGGCAATTTTGCTCACAAACCTATTGACTGACAGCCACATCCAAGTTTTTATAATGAGGCACTCAGGGTATTCGTTGCTTACAGGTGAGCTGGGAGGTCAAATCATTTGTATGTCCAACGTTTAAATAACTTAGCAAGGTTTTATTAAGCCATTCCCACTGCTGAGTGTTTGAACAGATCTTTCTAGGGTGTAGAAGTGAAATGAAAAAAAAAAAAATGGTAATCTCCTCCATCTCACAGGAAGGGGTTGAATCCCGTAAGACACTTTCAACTGCAAAAGAACTGAAAGACTAGCTTCACTTTTCATATGCCTTTCAAGTTAGATAAATAGAGTAGTATTTCTTTGAAAATCTTCTTCAGCTGCCAAACTAGCCCTGAAATGCTTCTGTAAACAGTGATAAAAGGGACAACAGGGAACCAAGAGGAGATAAATACCTCTTGATATAATGGAGGCTGAATCTTAATGTATAAACCCAGATATCAAATTACTCTCTGTAAAACAAATATGTCTCTAGTATAAGGTAACATTTTAATGTCCAAGTAGTCAAATTATGTTCACCTATCTTTGAGAAGCGAGCTAATTTTTTTTTTAACAGTTAGAAAATGACAGAGTTCTGCTACGAATATTAAATACTGTTGTTATCACAAAAATGAGAGCACAGGAAATGATGGACCAGCTGTGAAAATGGGATGGGACAAGTTTTCATTGGTGCTACAGTTACAGGAAGCTGTTCAAAGATACCTTGGTGGGAAAAGTTCCCTGTGATTATAGTAATAATAAATAAGAATAATAATACAATATCTTGCCCTAAAAATTGACTTCATACATGCTTCTCTGTTGTTATTTCAGTCATGAACACTTGACAAAGGAGATAAACAAGGGCACTAATGGCTTCTTAGCCTATGAGTTCTCTTATGTCCTAAAAAAATACTATGGATTCTAAGTAGAGGATCCTAATTCTTACCCACCCAACAGTCAAGGAAGCCTTCATCCCTCGCTCTCTCAGTGGAGACTGAGTTGGGAGCTACTAGAATGAAGAGCTACCCATTTTCTGTCAGAGGAAGGAGGAGTGTGTCAATTAAAAGAGAATGTTCAGGAATAGGGTCAGCAAGCAGACAAATGGCTGTTATGAGTAGGGTTTTTCCTGTTAGTCTGGTCCCACAGCTGCGCCAGCCCCAAATAACACATAGAGATACTGTATAGATACAAAGCTGTTTGGCTGTTATTATCATTGCTTATTGGCTAGCTCTGTCTTAATTATTAACCCATTTCTATTAATCTAAGTACTTCCACGTGGTCTTATCTCACCAGAGAGAGGGGCTGGCTTTCTTCTCTCTCTGTCCTCCATCTTGGATCTCTTCCCTACTACTTCCTCTTTCTTCCTTGTCTCCTAGTCCCACATATCCTGCTTTCCTATTGGCCAACAGTGTTTTATTCAATAACCAATACGAGAAACACATTTACAGAATGACATCTCCCATCACATGGCAAGAAGGAACTCCATAGAAAGAGCAGGCAAGGACCTTCAGACATAGACCGAGAAAACCCAGGGTGCCAGGGAGTGTCTGAAAAGAAGATTTAAAAAAGAAAAAGGAAAAGTTACTCCACATTACAGGATTTGGAGTGAGTCTTAAAGTACTGAAAGACACAAAGAGCAAACTACTGAATAAACATCTTCTCAACAGAATTTCAGCTTTTAAGATTATGATATGATCATACAATGTTAGAGTCATCATTGTGCAGGAAGCAATAATTGTCATAAATAATCAATATTTGAGAAACTTCTTGATTTAATTGTCTCTTGTGAGATTTAAATTTTAAGATGAGGATCCTGCATCACACATTTCATCCAACTAAGAACCAATGACATTTTGGATAAATAAGCCTTAAGCAAAAAAAGTTATGTGATGTTAATTATGTTGATGAACTGTCATTTACTTTTTTGCATTTGTTGAGCGCTTACTCTAAAGACAAGACAATCTTTTCTGCCTCAGATTTTAGAATGTTTATTTCAAGTGTCTTCTGAGAATTCTTACACTTGTGCAGGCTGGACATGAGTGACAAAGAGGGCCAGGGTAGTAAATAGTTAAGGGCATTTAAAACATTTGCTCTTGAGAAGGCAAACTATTTCCATCTGTCATTATTATGTATCCTGTGTTTCTTAGTCAGGGTTTCTATTTCTGTGAAGACACACCATGGCCAGGACAACTCATATAAAGGGAAACATGTAATTGGTGTGCCTTACAGTTCAAAGAATGAGTCCATTCCATACATATCGTCATAGTGGAACACGGTAGCACGCAGGCAGACATAGTACTGAAGAAGGAGCTGAGAGCCCTAAATCTTGATCCATAGGCAGCAAGAAGTGAACTGAACTCGTCATAGCTGAGGTATAGGAGACCTCAAAGCCCACCCCTGCACTAATACACTTCCTCCAACAAGGCCACACATCCTAAGAATGCCATTCTTGATGAGCTTATGTGGGCCAATTACATTCAAACTGCCACACCATGGTTTAAAAATATCAGTGGTGGGTGACAACTGGGAGCCAGAAGCTTATCTTAATGAGACCTCTGATCTGCTTGGAAATCTTTGAATTGGGAGCTACAGAGTGATTGTTTCAGGTAGCCTTCCCCATTCATCTCTGCTAGACACCAGCAAGGAAGCAAGGAGAGAAAGTTAGCTAGTTGCTACTCAACCACTCTGAGCTGTTAGGTTTTCACCCAGGTTTTAAATCTCACCTCTTATTTGTAAATAGAACAATAGAGATTTAGTTAAAGCTACCTTTATTGGCAGCAACAGAGCCAGTGCCTGTAGGAAAAAAATTCCCACCAGTCTGTGGCCTGAGCAGCCAGGCCACTGCCAGAGAAGCAGGCCAGTAATTGGAGGAGTACCAACTGCTGGCTGAAATAACAGTAGATTAAGATGCAGCCACTGTGCCAAAGATAAAACAACAGGGAATGTGTTAGTCCACCCAATAATTTCAATCGAGATGCAAAGAATAGCCAGACTACAATCTACAACTCCAGAGAAGCCAGGTAACAAGGAGGACCCTAAGAGGAAGACATGGATTGCCCCGGGAAGAGAAATTAGATGACATCTCCTGAATACACTGGGGGTGAAGGATGATAAAGGGGAGGAGATGGGGAATGAGAACATGAGGAAATGGATAGTCAAGTTAGGAGAGGAGCAGTGTGGGAGAGCAATAAATGAGATATCACGATAGAGGAAGCCATTATGGGGTTAGGGAGAAACATGGTGCTAGGGAAACTCCCACCAATACACAAGGACTCCTTCCAGCAATAGTGGAGAGGGTCCCTGGAGTGGCTTCCCCTGTAATCACACTGGTGACTACCCCTTCTGTTATCACAGAGCCTTCATCCAATAATTGATGAAACCAGATGCAGAGATCCACAGCCAAGCTTCCGGCCAAGCTCAGGTAATCTAGTTGAAGAGCAGGAGGAGTTAAATACATGTGCAAGGAGGTCAAGATCATGAAGGGGAAATCTACAGAGACAGCTGAACCAAACTCATGGGAACTTGCAAACTCTAGACGGATAGTCATGGAGCCTCCTTAGAACTGAACTAGGCCCTCCCTCTGCATGTGGGAGACAGTTGTGTAACTGGGTCTATCTGAGGGGCCCTTGAATGCAGGATCAGAATCTATCTCTGGTGCATGAGCTAGCTTGTTGGAGCATATTTCCTATGGTGGTATGCTATGCTCCTGCACGGGTGAGGGGCTTGGTCCTGCCTCAACTTAATGGGCCAGGCTTTGTGGACCAACCCCCCGCCATGGGAGCTCTACCATGTGGGAGGAGTGGATGGGGGATGGGCTGGGAGAGGAGTGGTAGAAGGGAGAACTGTGGTTGGGATGCAAAATGAAATTAATTAAACTTAATTAAAAATAGAATTTCCAATTATTGATTCGATGGGCCTTCCCCAGGCAATTTCTGTTGGGTCTTAAAAGTATCCAATTTGATATTGTTAATTTCCTTATTCTATTCAATTAGAATAATTCTATAGCCATTTCTACTGGATGCTGTAAGCATACGACTTTATGACATCCTCTCTGCTGCTTACTACTTGTTCTTCTATATCTGCTTGCTACATGCTCAACGCACTTCATTTGAGACTGAGAGTATAGTTAGCATAAACCATTCTCCAGGGAGAGCAGGTACCACCAGCCTTTGTGTCGTGCTACAACCGGTTTCTGTTGTGTATAAGGCTTTTGTCCTCCCCCAAGAGAACAAGAATTAAATGCTGCATACATGACTACAATAAGGACACTAACTTCATATAACAAGGGAGCAGTTGGTGTCATTTAAGTACAGTTATCAAGACATCATAAAACACTGGGTTGATCTACTAGGAATCATGTAAAGAAAATATATATCTTACCTGTGATGTCAAAAAAGAGTCATAACAGAGTTGTTTCAGTTGAAAAACAAAACTCTGGTGAATGGGTGTGCTCAAAATTGCCCCAGGTCATCTTCATTTATCAGGTAACAAAGTAACCTAAAATCCAGCTAGTACTAGCTATATTGCAAAAAATGTAAAATAAGAACTCAGGTGCTCTTTAGGCTGACAAATGAACCACACGAACTCCAGTTAATACTGCTGATATGAAATGTGACAGGGTGTTCAGAGACTGGTCTTAACAGATAGAGACAAACTTCAAAATATGTGTAGAATCCGTCAACCCCATGTGCAACTATCTCCAGCCTGCTGCCTCGTGTAGATAAGACAAGTCCATAGGCCACAAGGGAACCCCGCCGATAAAATTTGGCCCTGTCAATAAAAGCCAGCAACTTTATTCCTCTGCTGTGCTCAAAGGCCAGTGACGAAACTCAGCTTGAAAAGAGATGAGGAAACAGAGAGTAGAAAGACAGGGATGGGTTAGGACTTAAACCGATTTAGTTTATGCATCACAAGGTGTTTTATTGGAAAGCAAACAATGCATTAATGCCTTAGGCAAATACTTTCAGGGTGAAGTACGAATTATCTCTTAGCAATGGAGGGATCCCAGATCATTTCATTTCTTAATTTTATACCCAAGGGAATAATGGAATTAATAGATCTTTCTCAGGGCTGCAGTGAATGAGCAACAGATCTGGTAGCAGATTCTGCCTCCATCTGAACAGACTGTTTATCTATCTCTCCAAATTACTAGTATCTAAAAAAAAAAAAAAAAAGAAGAAGAAGAAGAAGAAGCAGAAACATTTTCTTTCAGGTTTGAATGTGTAAGTTCACGCTTCCTTGTGTTGACAGACCACATTGGATTGTGGATAAGCGTGGAACCTTCTAAGCAGGGATGACTGACAGGGAAGAGGAGACAGGTGTAAGCTGATTGGGCCACAGAGACCTGTTGAGTATCTTGGAGTAAGCATGTAGCTGTGTGGCAAACAGATTTTTTTCACAGGCTTTCCCATGAGCCTTACGGCAAGAAAGCCAAGGGTATACAGAAAGGAAGCGCTACTAAATCATGAGAGAAAAACCTGGTCCCTTCTGTGTCCTAAACACACTAAGGAACTCTTGAGAACTGAGTTATAGACTTGATACGGGCACATATTTGGTAGGGAAGTGACTTCACCATTTACTATAATTCCATAGGCCCCCAAAAGATATCCCACCACTGTCTACTTTATTTTTAATATATTTAAAGATCTAATTCTATGCATATAATGTCCAGGAAGAGTGATCGTCTATGCATCTGTTTACTATGCCACCCTTAGCGAATTGCACTGGTGACCAAAAAAAAAAAAAAAAAAAAAAAAAATGGATTAGAAAACGAAACAATGGAAAAGGAAGGAAGATGAGCAAGTGTTACAGGAGCGCAAAGAGCCGCGTTACCTTCTAGGCACAATCGTTTCATCACTAATCCTGGGCTGTCAGTGCTATGGTTATGGGAAGGCAGAGCAGCTGCGCACTTGCAAGCTCTGCACCTGCTATCCACACTTGTGTGTATACTCGCTCACGCATGCATATGAAGATCTAATTAGTTATGTTTAATGGGGCAGATTCTTCCTCGACAGTACGTTTCTGGGTAGTTTGAAGTTGAGTTTCATTAGCCACATGCTTACCCGGCTTTGCTGCCAACTTCTCACTTTGCTATGAAATCAAGTGTAATACTGTAATTCTACTTAATCTACTTTTAAAAAAAAAACAATCAAGAATACCCCCAAAGTATCAAGAAAAAGGAAGTATTACAAAAACTTAAACATTAAAAAAAAAAACAAAATAAAACTATTAAGTGAATTCAGTGCCCTCACCTCAGATGTGCATACCCATTGCAATAAATCTATTTAGAGGCACAGCATCCTTTTGGCTCCTTGGTTCTATGGTCTCTATGGGACGATGCCACATGCATTTGTCTTGTAATATTCAGCTGTGGGTACCACACAACAGAGCAGGAATGTGGTTACTCCCAGTGTGTTCTAATTGTTTCCCACATATCCAGACTCTTTCAGTTCTAAAGCTCAGTAGAAATGGCTTTTAGAGTAACCCTCTTCCATTATAGTCTGGGGCTCTGAGATCCTTCTCGTGTGATTTCTCCTGATCTTCTCCTTGGCCACACATATGCGGCAAATTCCTTAACATAGCTACCAAGGCCTTTTTCCAGTCTGACCCTGGCACATCATGATTGACAGCAGGAACCTAAACATGTAGCTCCTGATCTGCTGACTTCATCTGTTAATGTTTTAACTTTTCACGTGGCCCCTGTGTGCAGAAGTTTGTCTGTCCTTGCTGAGCTTCACAGGAGCAGTACACAGCATTACACGCCATTATGATATTTGAGGATGATTTGGTCATGAAAATAAATCTGACACATTGATTTTTCCTGGAAGATTTTATATCATCTTGAATAAATCCTGAAGAGGGGTAACAGCCAACCTCTCCAAAATAATTTCATAACCTATTTCAAGCTGATGTGATAAGGAACTAGAGATGTGACAAAATCTAAATTTAAGTAAAGTCACAGATCAAAAAGGATCAGTCGCATTAAAAGAAAACTTATTATTGGCTTCTTACAAACAGTGGTTTCCCCAAGTGTCTTTAAAATATCAGCTCATGTATATTGAGTGTTTCAGGGTCATTATACTATATAAAATAATGTACAAATTTATGACTTAATTTTTTTTTAGAGAAAAACTCTTTTGTAGAGATGTCACTGAGAAACTGAATTATATACAGTCTAAATCAGCAATAATAAATTGATATTTTAGGGCAAAATTGTGTTGTTTCAAAATTTTAACACAGATTTTATTAGATTAATTAGAAATTATACTTTTCATTAGTTAATTAATAAATTAACCAAGTAATTTTTATAAGTATTTATGCTTAATAAAATTTAGAAATAATAATTAGCATATATACTTATATACATGTATATACATACATATATACATGTGTGTATATATATGAAAATAATCACTACCTAATCTTTGGTCTTTACTGGTTATGTGTGATAGAATGATAGCAGAATCATAGATAGATAAATGATAGACAGATAGATGATAGATAGGCACATGATAGCAGATGATAGGTAGATAAAGACACATCCTAATATACAAAAGGTACAATATGATTCTAGTGAAGTTTATAAAGGACAATATAGTCTACCACTTTTTTAAATATAATTACACCACTATCAGTTATATGCTGGTATTTCCTGGGGTCAATGCAGAGTTTTACCATGGATATTGGATCTTGTTAATGTAGTCTACTAGCATCTAACATCAATGATACATAACAAGCTATAGCCAAAATGCTTAGCAATTATTAGAGGCTCCAAGCATCCCCAGTAATTACAGATGAAGATGAACACTAGCAGAACCAGGTGTGCCACCCAAGAAATAGAGAAATAAAACAAAAAAAAAAAAAAAAATAAGGGGGTATCATGAAGAGATGACTACAGTTACCTGTGTGCATTTGCTCTTTCTTTTAGTATGTATTATGACAACTGGTGAGTTTAAGATGGCTAACGATAGAAGCTAACCGCCACTCGGTGTTCTAGAGCCTACAATCTGATGCCCTGACTGGCATACCAATGTGTGCATCTACTATATGTGTGCTACTGGCAAAGCCTACGGACTTAGGATGTCTTCAGAAACACTGCAGAGTTTTATAGCTTAATCATATTATTTATTCAGCAAAGAAACTTTTGTCATTTTAATTTCAAGTTTTGAATGAGTTCCTATCTATATGATGACACAATGAAAAATTAAAGAGAAATAGTTACTCAGACTGCAAATATTATTATCCTTTTAAAGGATGTTAAACATTTCAAAACTGTACATAATACATAAAATATTAATATTTGGTATAGATTACAGAAAATTTACATTGACTAATTTTGTTTGCTAGTGATTATTTAAAATTATCTGCATAATGCATTCTAACCAGAAAGCCATTGAGTTAACGTCTTCATCTAGAGAGGATGGACCCTAAACTTTGGTGACTCAACCCTTCCTTTTTACTATCAATGCCATACACAAATGGCTATACTCATGCACAAATTGTAAATTATATACATTCACTTTCACAGGTATGATTTTTATACCATCATTAATTTTTCTAATTTAATGTATCAACAACAGCTTCCAACATCAGGAAATATGATTGTGTGCAAAACTTTTACAACAATACTAAGTTTCAGAAATACGAAACTGGGTTTCTATTTCAGTGCAGTTTATTTCACTGAAATATTTCCTCATGGGAGGAGCCTTCTGCTGTTTTAGAAATGTGTATATTTAATTGATTTATGTTTGCGTGCATGTGTGTTTGTGTGTAGTTACCTGCTGCACTGTGGCAGAAGCCTGCAGAGGTCAGGAGAGGGTGTAGGATTGGCTGAAGCAGGACAAACAATGGCTGTGAGCTACCTACGGGGTGTCAAGGAAGAGCTATAGTCCTTCAGAAAAGCAGAAAGCCCTCCCCTCCTAACGGAACCATCTCTCTATTCTGCTTTTTCACTAAAATGTATTTTTCTCCAGTTTGATGTGTGCTTGTGTTTGTACGCTAGCCCGCTATTGCTGTGGGGCTTTGCTTTTGTTGTTGTTGTGTTCGCTTATTTTGCCTTGTATGTTATGTGACTTAATCTGTTTAAATGTGGACAAACATCTTATGTGAGGAAGACCGCTGACTGTGGACAGGAGATTCAGTGCTACCCAAGCCCAGCTTGGTGAACTAATGAGCTTATGGGGATTATTTCTAGAGCATGGATGACAGAAATGCAGCTAGCTACATTATCAAGAAGCTCACCCCTGCATCGCCGTCTTTGAAATGTATGCTTGCTGATTTTGGCCAGAAGAGTCTGCAATGTTATCTTAAGAGGGTTATTTTTTTTTTTTTTTACTATTTATGTTGAAATAAATATATTACCAAACACAGCGCACACTAGTCCATCTCCTATAGTTTCTCCCATATCCTCCAACACTATTCCATGTCCACTGCAGGTACTTTATGTTTTAAAACACTGGGTGCATTATTGCTGCCGGTAGTTGCCTGAATTATTGTGGATGGTGACCTGAACACTATTCTATGTATATTTTTAAAAGTAGACTTTAACAATCATAGCAAAAGCTGCTTACGGAACAATGAAACCCATCTCAACATTAGTGACACCTCAGGACAGTTGCTTCTCCTGAGCTCCTGCCACAGCATGCAGCCAGCCAGCCAGCTCCAGAAGAAAGCTTTGTCTTCCCAGCACTTGGTATCCACAAAATAGAATCCAAAATGGAGTCTGTCACTGACACTGTGCTCAGAAGTGCAGGTCTCCCTGTAGTTAATGTCCTTGCTGTGACAGAGCTGAGCTTTCTAAGGTCCACACATACCTATCTGATTGCCACCTCCCAGGAGCAGAGGTCTGTGGTTGTAACTCTCCTGACTTGCAAGCTGCTAACTGCCCCTATGAGTATTGTTCGCAGTGTTCTGCTTGTTGTGACTGTCAACATCCAGGAGAGAACATTTCACTTGACATGAAAAAAAAAAAAAAAAAAAATCTCCACACCAGTCTCCTGATACAGCCTGAGCTGACTTTGAAATCACAGTACTCCTCGCTCAGCATTACAGTGGTGGTTACAGAAGGCTACCAGAAGTCTGTGGGAACTGTTCTTCAACTACTCTGGGTATGTACATTACATGTATATTCACATATATACATAAGTACAATCTTGTTACACTCATGAAATATGTATTTGTGTTCCTTAGTCTGTTTTATTTTTTTACTTAGTATGATTATATGCACTTCCAATCACTTTCAAGAATGACATGAATTCATTCTCCTTCATTCCTCTTCACTGATGAAATATATTTCACAGATCACACTCCTCTCTCTCTCTCTCTCTCTCTCTCTCTGTGTCTCTCTGTGTGTGTGTCTGTGGTCTGCATATGCTAAGGGGTTTCTGGTAGCATTTCTGGGTTTTATACAGTGGTCTTTCCTCTATGAATCATTTTTTTCATAAGATTTACAACATAATATCAAATAGAGCTGCAGAGAATAGCTAACCTTGCCATAAAGCTGTTCCTTATTGACTATGTCAATAGGTGATAAACATTCAGCTATCACAAGTAAATGTGAAAACTTAATATGAAAGCAAGCATTACCAAGGGCTAAGTAGCTATAGCAATGGCAGAATTGAGTGGACGACACTCTTCCAGAAGATCTCATGAAAGTCTCTGCTTAAAAGAGAGGTAAACAGATCCCTGATGTGACTGAGTCAATTTTCTTGGGTATCTGATGGGAGATGTCATTCTGTAAATATGTTTCTCATACTGGTTAATGAATAAAGCACTGTTGGCCAATAGGAAAGCAAGACAGGCGGGACTAGGAGACAAGGAGGAAAGAGGAAGTAGTAAGGAGGAGTCAACATGGAGAGACTGGGGAGACGAGACACCTGCCCCACTCCCCGGTAAGATACGACCACGTGGAAATACTTAGATTAACAGAAATGGGTTAATAATTAAACAGAGCTAGCCGATAAGAAAGTGGCCAACAGCATTATATCAAATACAGAGTCTCTGTGCGTTAATTGGGGCTGGCACGTTTGGCGGGACAAGACCAGCGACCGACGGGAAAACGTACTCCTTACAGGTATCTTGGGGAAGATCTGACCACAAAGACTGGGAGGGCTTTAATGTTTCAGTAACAAGAGGAAGCCTATTCTGTTTGGTGTTATCATGGTAGAATGTGGGAAAGATCCCATGGAATATTCAAAGAGAACAGTTTCCATTTCCTAGAGACAGAACTCAAGTCCATAAGGGAGAAGACTCCCAAGGAAGTTGTTGTCGGGCTTAGAAACCCTTTTGCCTTACTGTGATATCCTAATACTCATATTATGAACTTGAGAGACTGACGTTTTTCCACCTTCCACCGGTATTGTCTTGATAATAAGTAAATATGTTAATTCACATAAGTAAAGCAGACCAACAAAACCACCACTTTTTGACAAAACAACACTACCAGATAGGAACTTAGATACTCACAAAGCTGCATGAAAATCAATGAGGAGAAATGTACTCAAAAGGGGGCTTGACTTCTTTGTTCCTGGGTTTTGCATGACACTTCTTTTCTACTTAAAAAGAGTGTATTTATAGCTACATTGATGCCTAAGTCAGATAATGACCAGAGTATTTACACACACATTTTTTTTTCTTTTGATTGAGTGGTGGTAGAATACACTTTTAATACCAGTACTCAAAAGGCAGAGGTAGGTAGATCTCTGTGAGTTCAAGGCCACACTGGCCTACAGAGCAAGTTCCAGGACAGGCTCCAAAGCGACACACAGAGAAATTTTGTCTCAAACAAAACAAAACAAAGCCTCTCATGCTTCAATACATTGTATTGTCCTTCCTCCTAGACATAATATCTTTTGAAGATGAACAATGACTTAAAATTTAGTAGACAGCAGATGTACAAAAGCCTTGCTTTGAGTTCCCTTGATAGATGCAACATTAAGCAAAATCTGCTCTCATGAAATAAAGAGGGGGTTGCATTCAGCCTTACATAAGTAAGCTTTATAAGAAACAAGGGGAAGCTATGAGGGATGGAAATGACATAGGAATAGTCTACAAGAGAACAGATACTTTCATCTCATGGAAATTAAGAGATATTGATAGTGTGGGGTCTCAGAAGTGGAAACTACAAACCTCTGGAAAGTGTTGTTTGAATTCTTCCATAATGAGAACCTTGTTGAGTTCTCCGGTCTTGCTACTAAGTGGTCTGCTTGGTTTTTTTTTTTTTTTTTTTTTTTAAATCAAGGGTATGCGGTGAGAATTTTGAATATCCCGAGGGAACTTAAGAGACTGACATTGTCCCACCAGTATTGTCTCGATAACAAGTAAATTTGTTAATTCACACAAGTAAAACAGACCAATAAAACATGACTTTCTGACGAAACAACTCTGCAGCTGGGAACTTTATTTGGCACTCACAAAGCTGCATGGGAATCAATGAGAAGGAATGTACTCAAGAAAGGGACTTGAGTTCTTTGTCCCTGGGTTTTGTACACAGCCATGGTGTCTTAGTTGTCGATTTCTTGACTCTTGACCCTCATCGTGAGAGGTTTATCCTTTTGAACTTAATATGGGCATGTCCCCTTCAGGCGTCATGACTAAGTAGACAGTACTGACACAGACAAACAGCAGCAGCAGCAACAACAACAACAAGGAAAAATGCAGTCCCTCCCGCAATTCTTTTCAGCCATCCTTACACCCGTTATTAGCAGGAACCCATGCATGGCCATTCCCAGCTGGGAAAGTGAATGACTTACTCGGCAGTCTGACACTCTGAACAGAATTTGGGGTTTCCCCAGTAAGGGGGAATGGGAGGTGTGCTAAATCAGGAGTATTTGAAATGGCATTTGACTTTATTATTTCTTTTCTTTGCTTTAGCTCGATGAGCACATAGAAATGAGTTTTTCATCCCGGTCTAGATACTAACAGTCTCTGGGATGATCCAGCCAGCCATTTTTATAGAGTTCATGGGCATGGGACTTTCCTGACTTATTGAAAGCTGTCCAAATAGACCTCAGGCTTTCAGCAAGGAATATAAAGTAGCAGACTGTTTATAGACACTGTTGCATTAATTAGAGCCCATCTGGCTTCATGAAAGGGCTCCACACTGGGAAAGGATAGGTTTCATCTGTTATGACAGTAGCAACACCTGAGGCTCCGTGCTAGTGGATTTGATAATGAGGATGGCAAGGTGACTGAGCACGGATTTCCCGTAGGCTCCCCAAGCTTTTTACCTACTGTGTCTCCAGAAATCATTAAAGCCTGCAACACCGCAAGGAGACCTATTTTTTTTTTTTTAAAGAAGTCAATATTTTTTTAATTAGATTTTGTTAGTAATGAATAAGGTACTGTTTTAGAACTGAAGTCCCCTTTGCAGTTCTACTGGGATATATACTGCTTTTGTCGACATAGTTCACTTTACGGATTGTGGGAAGCCTTCCTTCACAAGCACTAATGTGACAATTTAAAGAGTGAAAATATACCTGATGTAGTGTCATCTCAGCACTTGTGAGTCCAAGGCAAGAATGTTCATGGATAGCCAGGTAAGCTGGCTATCAGAGCAAGAGTCAAAAAGGAGAAGAGAAGGGAGATGAAGGGAAAGAGGAGGAGGAGGACAAACAGAAATAGGAGGAGTGGGAAAAGAATTAGTAGAATACGGAAAGCGATGACCGGAAGAGGAGGAGGACGATGAGGGAATGAGACTGCATACCCGACCTACGGAAAGGAGAAGTAACAACATAAATTAGCCCTGCATTAAGAGATTCTCAGACTTCTTGATTTGTTACATTTTAGCTCAGTGCTCCTCCCTCTTGTTTCCCCTGAGATGATTAAGACAAAGGGAACAAGCCCACTTGCTCATCCTCAGGGAAAACTAAACTTTCCTGCTGGACTGTGCTATCTCTTAGGCCAGAGCCCTGGAAGGTGCCAGGTTTTGTTTCTTGTGCAAATTTAACTTAGACCCTCTCCTTGACCCACAGCCCTAAGCAGTTGGTGCTAGAGGTGTTTTCCTAACATATACAATACTTACTTATTTGTTGCCAGTCAAATTTAAATTAGTAAACGTTTTATTTCTAGCAAGCACTTAAGAATCAGTACAACAAAGTGCCGAGTTGTCGGTAAGCTAAGCAGAATTCATATGCAAAGTGCAGACAAATATTTCTTTGGGCCCTAATTCACAAAGTGACATAGAGACTTATTAATTTTGTAAGCTCAGTCTATAGCTTAAGTTTGTCCCACTAGCTCTTACAATTTAAATTAACGGATTTATATTAATCTATGCTTTGCCTCATAGCTTTTTATCTCTCTTCCATCTTGTACCTCCTGCTGCCTCTCCTTGCCCTCTGGTTGGTCTCCATTCATCCCCCCCACCCCCCAGAAATCCTGCCTAGCTTCTTCCTGCCAAGCTATGGGCCATTCTGCCCTTTATTAATGTAACCAGAGGGCTGCTTGGCAAAGATATATCTTCACAGTGAACAAAACAATTATTTCACAACAGCAAAGAACACTTGCTGCTTTTTATTTCTTTTAAATTTTCAGGTTTTGTGTTCTGACATACAGTTAAATTCATTTTCAAGAGCAATCCATCACACATCTCAAGACAGTGTGCAGATTTGATAACCACGCTAAGGCGTTTTGAGAGGATGTGGGTTGGAGAGAACAAGTTCTTCTGGAAAGAAACAGTTGAAAAGGGAGCTTGGGCTGTGGCTAGCTGTGCAGAGATGCCAATCTCTCTGTGCCTTTCTTTCTTACACAGAAACACTTCAAGAGGGAGCAGATCTGCAGTGAGAATGAAGATGAAATTCCTACCATCAGGAGACTGCAGAGAGCCATCCCTGCTTTCCATAGCAAAGGCAGTAGAGGATCGGCTGTTCTCTCATCAAAATCACTGGCAGGTTAGCAAGGTCCTTTTGTGCACCAGGGATACATCCTGGCTCCACTGTCTGAGGTTCTTTAGACTGCTCAGTCCTTCTGGCTGAGACCCATATTCAGGGGGGCCTGAGTTAGTCCCATGTTGGCTTCCCAGCTATCAGTCTGGGGGCCCGTTAGCTCCTCCTTGTTCAGGTCAGCTGTCTCTATGTGTTTCTGCTGCCTGGTCTTGTCTTCTCCATCTGCAGCTGGGTTCTAGTTCGACTCAGTGTTTATGTATGGGTGTTTGCTCCTGTTTCCAACAGGTATTACATAAGGGCTCCATGGATAAATTAGTTGTTGATCTCAATATCAGGGAAGGGCATTTATGGTAGCCTTTCCACGGAAGCTCAGATTGTTAGTTGGCGGCAGTCTTGTAGTTCTCTAGACCTTTCTTTGTGTTCAATTTTATCTTCAAACCAATATTGGCTCCCTCTTTTATGTTCTCTCTCTCTCTCTCTCTCTCTCTCTCTCTCTCTCTCTCTCTCTCTCTCTCCTGTCTTCTATTCCCAACTGGACTCAATCTTCCTGGTCCCATGTGTTTTCCTTTCCTCCCCCCTCATTTTCTCCTACTTCTCTCTCCATTCGCTGCCCACCCTCCACTTCCCCTGAGCTCTGGTTCTGTGAGGGAGTTTATATGAATCTCTTAGAATACACCATGTATCCTATTTCCTCTGGTGGTGTGAATTACAGGCTGGTGATCCTTTGCTGTAGGTCTAAAATCCTGGAGACAGGAGAGAAGCCCTAGTCCCTACTTCACATGACCTGTCAGATCTACTTGACCCCAACTGGATGGCATTCCCCTACATATGGAATTGGGGTGGGGGGATGGGAGGGGTGGGTGGTTAGGGTGCATGTGAGAGGGCAGAAAGGGTAAACGGGAGGGAGGGAGGGAGAGAGAGGGAACTGGGATCGACATGTAAAATAATAAATTAAATATAAAAAATGCTTTGACTCCAAAATTTAAGTTCAAGGACAAGTTACTGGGGAAAAGGATTTCTATTTTTGTTTCCACAGAAAATGAAAAGATGTGGATTCCTTCCAGACTAATGTGGTTTGATCAAGCCAGGCCGCCTGAAACAGAGTACCAGGTGATCCTACATTCAAAACAGCTGGACAAAGCAGCCTGACAAACTACAGCCAGGATTTCTGAATCTTCTTCGAATCCCCCATGACAACGCCCCTTACCAGCAGGAATTAGTTTGGAAAGAACGACGCCCAAATTCCCAAAGATTGTCTATAAATGTTTGTTTTCATTTAAAAGGGCTTGGTTATATAAACCAAATAAGTAAATAAAATACAAAAACAAAACAAAACAAAACAAAAAACCAAAATCATTGGCGAGACAGATCTAAGGACAAAAGCAGTAAGTTAAGTGTTATCACATTCTGAAAGTACAGACAGGAAGGGAGAATGTAAGGAGGGAGGGAGAGAGGGAGAGGGAGAGAGAGAGAGAGAGAGAGAGAGAGAGAGAGAGAGAGAGAGAGAGAGAGCAGCTATAAACTAACACCTGTACTCAGAAATTTTTAGTTTATAAATTTTTATATCACTGCCATAACAACTTGTAACATTTCCAACACTGTATATTTTTCTATGTCGACATTAAGATTCAATCAGGGAAGGCAATCGTGAAATTCCTTAAACTTGTTATCATATTAACTGTATATTTTTAATTCAGCACAGTATGTACTGAAAAAAATGAACTTTCTGTTCTCTGCAGCTTTAATTAATCATAAATTCTGATCCTGGAAATCTATCCTTAAAAGCAGAGATACTCTTCTGAAATATACCCACTTTGCAGTTCATCCATATCATTTACATATCCATCCACAGATTTACACTCATAGCCTGCTACGTATCTACACATCATTAGACCTGCTTATAGAATGGAGACTCAAGCATAAAATTGATGGTGTCTTACTTTTATAAGGGCCTTGCAGTCTAGTGGGTAGATGTTTTCATGGCCACTGTTGATACTTTGGAAGGGTACCAAGGGCAGTGACACTGTGAATCTGAATGAGTCAAGGTTTGCTGAAAGCCGTCAAACAATGGGTATTATTTCAGCTAATATAATGAGAAAGTAATAAGAAAACAACAACAACAACACACCACGGACATTATTAAACATTAGTTAACTACTATACTTATAAAGCAGTAACAACTGAATTTTCTGAAAGGGTAGGTTTATTCCCTAAGTATATTGATTAAAACCTGACATTATCATGTGTGTGTGTTTATGCAGATGCATGTGTGAGAGGCTGTGTGCATGCAGCCCTATGTGTGTACACAAGTGTGTGTGTGAGAGAGAGAAAGAGAGAGGGAGGGAGAGGGGGAGGTGGAGAAGGAGAGGGGGAGAGAGAGAGGGAGGAGAGGAAGAGGGAGAGGGAGGGAGACAGAGGATTTTGAAAATTAACTATGATTTTATCAAGTGAGGCTCCATCTAACTGGCTACGAGTGTGTAAGAATGAGTCACCTCTGATGTTGGTGCTAGAGAAGCATTTTTTTCCATGGCAGTATAGTAGATCTCCAAGTTTTGGGCTCTGGGACATAAGTCAGTCTCCCACAAGCTCAGTCACTCAGAATTGTTCTGATCCAAGCTTTCCACCACCCCTATTCTCCAGTTTGCAACAATCCCTTCATGATAGGCCATCGTTTTTAGAATAGCATAAGCCAAGCCTAAGAACTCACTTATTGTCATGAAAGTTTGTATCCATCCATGAGGAATCTTGACATAAAAATATCCTGTCTTTGCCATTGTAACTTTTTCTGACATAAATAAGAGGTTACTTTCACTATTTTTAAAACATTGTTATTTGAAGACAATTAGTATCTACTGTACCAGCTCAGATGCTCAGCAAGAGAAGCCATTGTCTTTGAGAATATACAATATTCTCAAACAGAAACTGAGGATATTATGTATACCAGTAAATGTAATCTGTCTTATAAACAGACTTGAGATGAAATCCACATGATCATCTTATAGAATGGAGAAAAGCCCTTTGACAAAATCCAATACTTCTTCAGGATTTAATGTCTGGAGAGCTTAAGAATATAGAGACATATCTAAACATAATAAAGGCAAATTACAGCAAGCCTGTAGCCAACATCAGCCTAAATGGACAGAAAATCAAAGCAATTGCACTAAAATTAGGAAAAAAGACAAAGTTGTATAATCTCTCCCATAGAGCCGTACTTCTCACCCTGCATATGACTCAATTCTAAACAGATCAAAGACCAACATCAGACCTGATACACTGAACCCGACAGAAGAGAAAGTGGGGATAGGAATAGCCTTGAACTCATTGTCAGAGGAAAGAAAGGACTCTGAACAGAGCACTTAGCATAGTCAAAAAGACAACATTTAGTAAATAGGACTTCATGAGACTAAGCTTCTGTAAGAAAAGTACACCATCATTCAGATAAAGTGGAGGGCTATATAATGCGGAAAGATTTCTTATTACTTATTTTGTTTTTTGAGACAGGTTTCTCTGTGGCTTTGGAGCCGTCTTGGAACTAGAGCTATAGACCAGGCTGGCCTTGAACTCACAGAGATCCGCCTGCCTCTGCCTGCCTCCTGCATGCTGGGATTAAAGGCGTGTGCCACCAACACCCAAAAAAGAAGATTTTTTTTTACCAACTGAACATCCAGTAGAGGGCTAATATACAAAATGTTTAAATAATTGAAAATAAACTGGGCATCAAGAAAACAAACAAACCATTTAAGAAACGGCCTCAAATCTAAACGGAGAATTCTGTAAAGAGGAGTCTGAGAATCACTTAAAGCACTGTTCTGCATAGCTAGCAGTCAGAGAAATTCAAGTTAAAACGACCTTGAGATTTCATGTTACAGAAGTGAGAATGGCCAAGCTCAATAAAATAAATCACAGGTGATGCTGGGGAGCATGAGAAGTAAGAGGAACACTTGTCCATCGCTGGGCAGACTCAGAACTTGCAAAGCAACTTTGGAAGCCACTGTGGTTCCTCAGGAAGATGGACATTGATCTGTCTCAGGACTGTGCCACCCAGGTATATTCTCAAAGGTAATTTCATCCTACTTGACAGATACTTGCTCAACCATGTTCATAATTGCTCTATTCATGATAGCCAGAAACTGGAAACCTAGAGGCCCATCAACAGATAGAAGAATAAATGAAATGTAAATTTACACAATGTAATGTTACTTAGAAATTAAATTATAAGTTTCACAGGTCAATGGGTAAAACTAGAAAAGAAAAATAATTTGGAGTGAGGTAACCCATACCCAGAAAGAAAAATATGGCATGTATTTGCTCATATGTGGATGTTACATGGATAACCAAGCTACAATCTGTGTAACCACAGAGATTAGATATAGAGTAAAGGACTATGGGCAGGGATTGATCTCTTTAGAAAGGGGAAACAGAAGTATATCTATGGATGGATGAGGATCTGTACTGGAACTGGAGGATCAACTGAGGAAGAGGAAGGTAGAGGGGGGATGAGGGAGGAAATTCAGGAGGGACATCTAAACCTAGTATTGTAGAAGCTTCTATATTTTTTCTGCTTTTCCTTTGGCTATTTTTCTCCTATTTGTTTTGTTCTATTCAGATTTGGTTGGTTTTGTTTTATGTTATCTTGTTATTGCTTAGATGCCTGTTCATTTTCTATGGAGAGAGGGAATGGCAGGAGAAGAGGGGAGGAACTGGGAGGGGTCAGTGGAGGGAAAAACGGTAAATTGAATATTTTAGATAGATATCTATTATCAGTTAAAAAATATTTTGGCCTTTCGTTGATTTCTCATCACACCTGTTTCTCTGTACTTACCCCAACTATAATCAGCGCCTAACTTTGGCTCCTTTTCAGTTCTGGCTGACGAAAGAAAATCCAAAGAGCAGCCATCCAGTCATAGTTAATTACACATTCTACATCTACATTTTAAAAGTTCAAACAAAGCATTAGAGTTTATGAGGTCTATGACGCTGACAGGATTGTTATAATGGTTTGGGGTTCAGATTTTCAGTAGAAAAGTGAAATTGATAATTCATATATTAAAATTGATGATTGAAATTTCACTGTGTTTTTACAAGAAGTAACCAGATAACTGTAAATTAATTGGAACTGGGAATTATACAGACATAACATTTAATAATATCTTTCTTTATGTGTCAATGCAGGGTTATTTGTTTATTTGTCTATATTTCAAAAGCAATAATTCATTTCTTTTTGTGACCTCAGAATTATCTATATTTACTACGATTACTAAGAAAATAGAAATTATATACATGTTAGTGTTTTATAAGAAGTTAAGTTAGTCTTAGAAACATTGAGAATATTTTTTGTATAAAATGAACTTGATTTTTAAAAAGCTGTGGTTTTATCTGATTAAGCTAAAAAAGTTAATCTTCCCCATATATATTCTCAGTCTGTGGGAAATCCTAATTTTTAACAGACTACAGACTGAGTCAAAAATCATTCAATTCTATCAGCCTCATCCAGTTGCCTGTTTCCTTAAGATAAAAGTTCGATGGTGGTTGACTCTAAATAGATTAAAAAGCTTATCACCAGGTGATCAGATTTAAGGTTGGTTCCTGCTAAAAATTGAGGTTATGTATTTCTAAGCTTTTCAAGCTCTGTGGTTGATTAGTTCAAGTCAAAGCTATTATTCCTCCTGGGACAGGCTTTGTAACTTCTAACAGACCAGAGCAGCATCTCTCAGCTGTCATTGAAGGCAACTGCAGGCTCCTACTAGGTAACAAGTTTTAAGTGGACTTCATTTGTAGAGAAGAGTAAAATTTAAAGTGAAGCACCTCCTTACAGCAAAGGATACTGTTATTCTATTGAGGAGGCAACCAGTTGCACCGAAAAAAATTATCAGCCGTGTATCTGACAGAGGGTTAGTAACTAGAATTGCAAGCAACTCAAATAAACAACACCAAGAAGAGAAACAACTCAATTAAAAATTGGGGCATGGAACTAGAGAGTTCACAGAAGAAAAATAACCAAGCAATGGTTAACATCTTATTTCAACTTTCTCAGCCATCAGGGATACATAAATTAAAACTTGTATTTATTTTACCCAGTTCACAATGGAGTAAGAATAAGCCCAGTGCCTGGTCTGACTTATCTCTTTATGAGTCATTGGTCAGTGATGTCCCAAAGGAACCCGACCCCAATAAACATTATAAGCTGTTACCACTGCTCTTCCTACTCTCCAGACATTGGTAGTAAGTCCATATTGCTATGTTCTGAAGACTGAACATAGTTGCATCACTGAACATGGAGAAATGATGCCGCCAGTAATTGAAGCTTTATCACTACTGGCTTGTCTCTACATTGCTGGAAAATTCTACGCGTGCTACCAGGGCACAAAGTTAGTCAATAATCATACCTAGCTGTTAATCTTGAAAGTTACAACAATGGTTGACCTGCAAAGATATACACACTGGTGTGATAAGGTGACAGGTGTGAGCAACTACTTTTGATTAGTATTCGAAGTTCATCTCACAAGATGGAACTTGTGCCTGGTATTGTAAACTGGGCCCAAACCCAGTGACTTGCTAAGTCATTGACCCTGAGGGGCATAGCTTAATATTCTGCAAGATGGGCTAAACTGATCCATATGTTGTTATCTTATACACATACATTAATGAACCTCTAAACCTTTATAATAGAAACTTGATTTTGAAGTAGTTGGTTTATACAGGCACCTGTAATTGGCCAACATGTAGACACTAAGAGACAGTGAAGAGCTCAGCACTAAAAGGAACATTTAAATGACACCTTGACCTTCCAAGGCCAATGGATGATCATAGAAGAGGGAGCAGAAATATTGTGAGAGACAGAGGTGGTGAGTTTCTGCAGAAGAATAGTATTTGTAGGACATTACGGGACCATTGTTTACACAAAAACTGTGGCTGCCTTCACAAGACCTATACAATTCAAACTTAATATGAGGCATGGTTCATCAAGTCATACCTCTAGCTGATCAATGTGGCAACTGATGGATACTTGGAAAGAAAATTCAGCTCTGTAAGACATATGACCTGTGAGATGTTACCCACATTCTAGTAGAGAGTCCTACAGTCATGCACATACGGGCAGCACTAAGTGTGTTTATAAACACAGCACATGCAATGGGAAGGACTGGTAGAGGAGAAAATGAAGGAAAAATAAAGGAAGTAGATTTGAATATATGAAATTCTCAGACACTAAGCATCTGCTGTGGTCTACACATGTGTTAGGAAATATCTTAAAATAGATTGTAAAGAATAGCAATGTAGGTAACCTTCTTCCACAGGAATACCATTTCAGTATAAATGATTTGTCCCTAAAAATGCACAAGAGAATTAATTTAGCCATAAGAAGGGGATGTGTACTCAATGAATATATGAAAAGCAGCAATTAAAAATTTAGTATTTCATGGTACACATTTAATATTTCATAAATAATCTTGCCAAATATGTCATTCTTGTAAGAAGCCCAGCCAGGCAAAGTTGTCATAAATTAAACAAAATTATCTCAAGAAAGAATTTCAAAACACCCTCTGGAAGGACAAAGGAAATCAATTAAAATTCACCGTAGTCCCATAGTTCTTAAAGTATAAAACACACTAAATGTTTCAAAGGTTAATAGAGCCAATCGCAAGGGTGAGTGGCAAAACCCAACAGGTGATTTAATGATCACACAGAGATAATAAAATGTAAGTTTTCTCCTGCATGTCCTTGACCTGAGGGAAGACGAAGGGCAAGAATAGGTGTTTCAAGAACTTACAAACCTGGAAAGGGGCTAGAGTGTCCCAAGGAAGTCACTCAGTGTGGCCCTCATGCTGCAAAAACACCAGTGTGATAAGCAGATGCAGAGTAGAAGTGAATAGGAACCCAGCTAGCAAACAGACCTTGGTGTTCCCAAGGTATCGTCAATATCTGTCTACGGAACCCAGAATGAAAATCCTAGTGAATCAGCTGATCCTAACTTGGTCATCAGCGAAAGGAAACACCTGGAAGAATCCTTGTAATTCTTATTCTGTATGCTAGGTGTTTTGATTATTATCACATGACCTGTCAGATATACATGACCCCAACTGGATGGCATTCCCCTACATATGGAATTGGGGTAGGGGGATGGGAGCTGAGGGTGGTTAGAGTGCATGTGAGAGGGCAGAAAGGGTAAAAGGGAGGGAAGAAGGGAAGGAGGAAGTGAGGGAGGAAGGAAGGGAGGGAGGGAGGGAGGGAGGGAGGGAGAGAGGGAGGGAGAGAAGGAGAGGGAACTGGGATCGACATGTAAAATAATAAATTAAATATAAAAAATGCTTTGACTCCAAAATTTAAGTTCAAGGACAAGTTACTGGGGAAAAGGATTTCTATTTTTGTTTCCACAGAAAATGAAAAGATGTGGATTCCTTCCAGACTAATGTGGTTTGATCAAGTCAGACCACCTGAATCAGAGTACCAGGTGATCCTACATTCAAAACAGCTGGACAAAGCAGTCTTACAGACTACAGCCAGGATTTCTGAATCTTCTTCGAATCCCCGATGACAGCACCTCTTACCAGCAGGAAGTAGTTTGGAAAGAACGATGCCCAAATTCCCAAAGATTGTCTATAAATGTTTGTTTTCATTTAAATGGACTTGGTTATATAAAATAAATTTTAAAAAAAGGCAAAAAAAAAAAAAAAAAAGAATTCTTGTAATTCAAAGCAACAGGGGCTTTGGAGATGAGTTGTAAATGTGGTCATGTAACCTTGTCCTTTAAAAAGTGATTCTTATAGACAGGAACTACATAAGGAGCCTCTCATCTGGTATCTGTAAAATATATAACTTGTGGTCACAGAGTCTGGATGTTCATTTTGGTCAGTGATGACTCATTCACATAAATACACACATTTCACACACACACACACACACACACACACACACACACACACAAAACTGTAGACTGCAAACTGGAAAAGTAGAGTCGAAGATGCTACAGCTTTTGTCTCCATCCTGTAACCCCATGAAGCTTTATCACTCATGCCATTGGATGCTCTTGCGAGCATGTTTTTTAAATAGTTTTTTTTTTTTTTTTTTTTTTTGTCTGCATTACTAGGAGAAACTGAGAAGCTTACAAAGGCATTTTAAGGAACACATGATGGGAGATGTCATTCTGTATATATATGTTTCTCATACTGGTTAATGAATAAAGCACTGTTGGCCAATAGGAAAGGAAGACAGGAGGGACTAGGACACAAGGAGGAGAGAGGAGTAAGGAGGAGTCAAGATGGAAGACCGGAGAGAGCAGAAGGCCGGTGGGCTCTCTCTCTCCGGTAAGATGAGACCACGTGGAGATTAATAGAAATGGGTTAATACTTAAGACAGAGCTAGCCGATAAGAAACTAGTACCTGGCCAACAGCATTATATCAATTACAGAGTCCCAGTGTGTTATTTGGGGCAAGTACAGCGGCGGGGAAAAACCTTACTCCTTCCTTAGAAACACATGTGTAGGAAGAAATGCAAATAAAATTTGGACTATTGGAAAAATAGTTTAATCCGTGTGCCACATTTTAATTCAAAACTATGGCTATGAGACTATACTTACTTCCCTAATTATCTGTTTGTAGATATGTGAAACAATTGTCCATGGTTGAAAATAGCATCCTTCCCCCTTCATATGTTTCTATCTTTGTGCACAAGTTAACAACTTGATCCTCGGAGTTATTTAAGAGCTCCAGGATTCATCGTTGCTCACAGTGAAAAACGGCACTTTGACAGAAGGTGAAAGAAAGATGTTCTGGAAGAAGTGGCATCTAAATGGCATCAGATTCAATGGCTTCTGGAAGTCACATGTGTTATTCAGACCAGAGATGCTAACATCTTTTCATGGCTGTTTCTTTGTAGGTATCATCATGTCAATAACAAAATAAAGTTTACACAGAAATTAGGAAAAAATGGTTTATTCTTTACAATGCATCATAGAATATAAAAAAATATCTTCCCAGTGCATGATCATTTGGTATTCACACACTTTCATGTGAAAAGAAGCTTTTATAATCCACATTTTACAGATGAGTAAACACAAAATTACAGGGTAATATGGGCATCTTTCAATTTCTCTCAGTGGAGTACACTAGTTAACAGAGTTATAGTTGCACATTGCTGGAAAACACCTCGCCGGTTAGTCAGCTTGGTAGGAGAACTGAACTCAGCAGTCTTACACAGTCTTATAAAAGTTATAAAACCAGTCCAGTTTCCTGGACAGTACAATGACTATTAATATACAGTGTTCGCAGTAGTTTTATTAACAAAATCATGTTTTCTATCCAAGGAAAAGATTCCACATACATCACTCAGAAGGGACTTTGTCATGGTAACTCTTACTATGTTTACTCATTAACCATGGTCATGGTAATAATGTAGAAAATAAGTAGGGTAGCAAGACATACTCCTGCTTCTCTGAACATCTGTTAGTTTTAATTTCTTAATTCAAATTTTAATTGATTTTACTATGTGCCATTATGCATTCTCCTTAGTAAATATACTGACTTAGGAGACACCCATTCATACTGTCCCAAATACACTAAGATAATTGTCTTTGATCGAAAAACAAACTCTTGTTCAGCACCTAATATGTTCAGAAACCACTGCATTAACCTCATCTACTCTTTGTACTATATTTTCTGTAACTCTTCATTACTTACCTCCAACTCAAATTAGAGTTCTTCCAGCCTGTATTTTACCTAATGACACTAAAAATATATCATTCCCCGTATTTGTTGGCAATGGTCCCCTTCACTGTTGGTCTGGGAAGCCTGCACTTCACAGAGCTCCTCAGGTGCCCCTATGGAAAAGCTATTCTAATATTCAAGATCTCACTTCTTGACTATACAATATCATCTGCACTACATTTGCTTAACTGGTAATTATGTTTTGTATTATACAGAATGCAGGGAACTAGGGAAATCTAACTGGTGTTTGAAGATGGGCCACATGGTTAAAAAAATAATGTGAATAGAACTTTCTTCTACAGTTCTAAGCACCATCCCTCCATCAGTCTCCACCATCATCTTCATCCCCAATGTACTGAAGGAGAGGTGTTTTTTGTTTTTTTTTTAATATATATACAGATTGTACAGACCAAAAAAAAAAAAAAAAAAAAACAACAACAACAACAAAAAAAAAAAAAACTAGCAATGCTGATATAAACTTAAAATCAAGGAATGTGAATAAAGAGTACAAGTTTAATAATGTAATATAAAAGGAACATTTTTTATTTTAAATAGATTACACATCATCCTTGCTGGTCAGCTTTAAGTTTTGTGTATGGGACTATCTGTGACTACTAAAAGAAACCCAAAAAAAATGTTTCAGTGAGTGCCTGGGAAATAGCATGGCTTACTAGGTAAAGAGAAAGTGATGATGGGGACAGAGAATGGGCTGATTGCACAATTCTACGGCTACTGAATACAAAAGCGCTCTTGTGACCAGGATGGTTCACAAGAACAAGGAATCTTTTCTAAGTCCTCAAGCAAATGACAGAAGCGTGATGACTTGTATTTATTGGTTTGCTTCCTAACATAAAGAAATGAAGTTATGTTAGAAGGGCTTCTCTCTTTAAGAAAATGCCAGAAAGCACATAGCCTGGAACCACAAGGAAAATAGTGAAATATGTATTTGACATTAGTTCCTTGTATATCTTGCCTTTGTTACACTCTTGGATTTACCTAGATGACATTACTAGGTTAAAGGAACGCTGGTACGATCTGAATTCATTACAAAATGAGTAGTTATACCTTTTAATTGAAGGTTGCTTGGGATTTGTTGACCTAGATTAATGATAAAAGAAGAACACATCCCTGTATTTGTGCCATGCAGTTTTCTTTCTCCAATTTTTAGAAGGGAATATAAGAAAGGTTAATCAAAGAGATAAGGGACTAGTAATTAACTCAAGTTCCATTTATTTTATTTCTCGGCCTCCTCTTTCTCATCATGCTGTGATAAATAGAAATGGTTTCATTGAGGAAACTAGGGATAACCACTAACCCTTTTGTACAATGGACATGGAAGAAACTCACTTTTCACATTGTATCCATTTAGGAAACAGATCAACTTAAAATAATTCCTTTATTTCACTCCCCTTCAGTATTGGAAACTGCTATAATTCAAACAAAGAGGTCTCACCGTTGCATTGTTGTTGCTTTACAATGCTGGTAAGACTCAGAATCATATTATCTCACTTTATTTTAATATTGTGAGTTCAGGGAAGTCCATCCTTGATTTAAATATGAAAGAAGCAAAACATGTAACATGAGGAAATCTTGACTTCCCTTGGGGAAATAGAGAAGAGGCTGACACAGAACTTAAGAGATAATCATATGATGTTGAAGGCCAAACTTAAATTATGGAGAAGAATAATTCTTAAACTATTCAACATCCTGAAACATTTTCTAATAGGGCAAAAATTTGACGAAAGATTCAGCATCTCCAGGACAGGGTTCATTCTCATTTACAGACCTAATGACTTTGATCTCTAATTATGCTTACTGCACATTTTAATTATCTGGCTAAAATAAGCTGTGAAAAATCAAATAGCATGTCTATTTTGTGAAATGATGCGTAAAATCTGCATGTGTATAAAAACAGGTGCAGAAAATAATTCAGATTCAAAGTCAGAACATTAACTTTGTGTTAAGGAATAGTACTGCACTTGGAGAGAAGTAAAAAGCTGAACTCAGGTCTTCATGGGTATTCCATGTGACAATGAAAAGCCACCAAGATTGTTAAATGTGTATACAGACCCTTAGATCAAAACCAGTATTTTCACCAAACTTACATAGTGATCTATTTGAAAATATATCATTGATTCAGTATAATTCTTATGTGAGTTTATTTGAAATAACCATGAATTAACTACCATTAACCCATAAATTTGATAGTTTTCAACCACCTATTTTGAAGGTTTTCTGTAGGTTGATATGCAAGTGGTAAAGTTTCATGTCATTATTTAAAAAGCATTTTTAATATATTGACAAATCCCAATATTGGGTTGGATTTTATAAAGGCACACGCATCGAGATCCAAAATATACCTGGTAGCTTTTCTGAATTCTCACACTCCAAGATTCAGAATTTAGAATCTCTGATGGGGACGGTCACAGACCGCCAGGACTCTGGGAAGTGATGTCCGCATCTCTTCTCTTGAAGAGACAACACCTGTAGCTCATGTAATTATTACCCAAGAGGAGGCTTATCATTCAAGAGAAGTTATTTTCCCATGAAGAAATTATATATTAAATATATGCTAGTCACCCACCCTTAGTATTATGGTTAATTCAGTTTCGTGTCAATAAAAGTGTCTGTTCAATTGATTTGAGGTATTAAATGCATTTAAGCATAAAATAAGCAGATCAGTAGCATTTTGTAGATACTAAAAGAACTGGAAAATTTGAAAATATTCATGACAGGTGCGTGGTGATTTATCCATTTAATTTATCTTCATGTCTTCATTATTGCGTATGGAACACACCATGACATACATATCAAGTGTGGTATCACCCCATTCAAAAATAATACTGTCCACTGAGAACTCCTAAAGAGGTTAAACAATAAAAAACAGGGCAACTAATTTTAATGATAACCCTGGAGTGCCATTTGAATTAATGAACACGAAATCACATATAGTAACAAATATAAATTGAGTATGCAAACAGGGAAAGGTGAATTTTATCATAAGTGATACGTGTAAAGTCTGCATCATATTAAAGAGAGAGAGAGCATTCATTGTGTCAGTACATTTCCTTAATGAACAATTTGCCAACTGCATTCAAAGGAATGATCCTTTTAATATTATTTTAGGTTTTTGTACATGTATCTTTGTGTAATGTTTGTGTACACATGTCTGTGTGTTTGTGTGCATGTGTGCACATGCATATATGTGTGCATGTACGTTTGCCGAGGCCAGAAGTTGACAAAAAGTGTCTTTTCTCACTCTGTCTTTGTTATGTTGACCTCGAAAGGGTCTCTGGCTGAACTCAGACATCTTCTGTTCAGCTGGTTTAGTTAGACTAGTGCTTCTCAACCTATCTAACCCTGCAACCCTCTAATGTTGTAGCGACCCACCCCAACCATAAAATCATTTCTGTAATTTGGCTACTGTTTGAACTGTGATATATAAATACCTGCCTTTTCCAATTGTATCAGGCTACCCCTGTGAATAGGTTGTTTGGCTGCCAAAGGGGTTGTGATGCATAGGTTGAGAACTACTGAGTTAGACTACATGCTGTGGCAATGTCCTTCTCTGTCTTTAGAGAGCTGAGACTACAGGTAGACCACCAAACCCACCTGCCACTTATGTCCCTGTGTGGCAAGTACTCCACAAGGCATGGTGATCATATTGCAACCATATTCAAGAACTGCTGTAATTCTTTAGTTTTTCCTATCACAATTTACTTTATCTTCATTTATATTTTAACACATCAGAGATTGGCCTGCTAAAAGAGACACGTCAAGGAATATCCATTTAGACTATAAAAGAAAAGTTGTATTTTGACAATTTTTTTGAAAAGAATAAGCAGATATACTGTAATTATTCTTTCATAATTAATTTTGGAAGACTACAAATCCTTTATTAGAAAAGGTATCCATTCAGTGTTTATGGGGGGGGTACATTATAATTCAATGGAAGTTACGTGAACAATGAGTTTTAGTTTTTCTGTGTTAAACTCAGTACCAATTAAGCATCTAGGCCCATGTGTGTGTGTGGGTAAGTCAGAATGGTATAGTGTAGTCATAAAACAGTCTGTGATTTTGAAGGAGTGACTTAGAAAGACTCTTAATACAAAAGGCATATATTCGTAAGATGTTAGAAATCAAATATTCAGGGAAGCCTCAATATTAAATGACATTTTGTAATCTAGAGTGTAGGAAGAGTTGACATTAATAAATCATGTGCTCATTTAACTCTGCATTGTATCACAACAGAAGAAAGCATTTCTCTTAACTCAGATTAGGAAATTATTATACATTTTATATATGTGTATATATTTATATAAAAGTTACAAGTAGCAAGCATATGGCACAAAGAAATGGAAGATTAACAGCAATATTTGAGAATGCATGCTTTTTACAATGTGTCTAATAAAGACAGAGTGTTGTTTTTTTTTTTTTTTTTTTTTTTCCAACCTAAATATCCAGTACTGACATGCAGGGGATTTCCTCAAACTTGTCAATTCAGTCATATTGCTAAGTGCTTAATCAAACAAAATTCTGTTGTAGTATATGAATGGAAAAATACCTGATTTCAGAAAGGCATTTATGAAACTCGGTATCTTCCCTTGATGAAAACAAAAAGGAAATCAGGGGTACATAGAAGTGATAAGGGGAGACAGAAAGAAAGACAGAGGGGGGAGATATTTGTCTTATTGCAATCTAGATTTTACTCTTATTTACTGCACTTAATTATAATGAAAAACAAACAGACAGACAGGTGTGCACAGTCTACTGAACCTCTAGCTGGTGTTTCCACGATCCACATTTCCACTTTTTCATTGGAGCATGTTCAAAAACCACGCAGGAACGCACTATTCTCAAGCAGTCTACGCAATGAAAACAATGTACACGGAACACAAGGTTCACCCCAAAGTTGTGTTTTTTGTTTTTCTCACAGATCACAGAGGTACAATCATGTAACAAAGATGTGAATAACATACAAATGGAAGTGAGGTTGACTGGTAAAAGTAAAGCTGGGGTAGTCTTAATCAGGAACTAATTTCTTCTTCAAGTTTCCGTAAATCTCAGAATGTATTTAAAACCTAAGGAGCACTTGGTGATCAGCAACCAAATTAGGGAATGGACACATCATTGCTCAGCAGCAGGGATGTCTTGCCGAGGGAATAACACATGTCTGTGACTCTTTAAGTTTGGGTAAAGGCAGTGGAATGGATTTAAAAATATGTCCACTTTTCACAATTCGCTACAGAATTCCCTTTTCACAGTCCCCATGTGTGTATAAATAGTTCTCTGAAAATAAAGCACAGTTAAAACATTTTTTTTCCCTCCCGATGAATAAGATGCAACAAACACACCAGCTTATTAAGTTCATACAGCGCATGGGATGCGTTCTCCTAATTCAAGGACAGTTGATAGGCTCGAAGAGTTTTGAGGAGATCAGCTGTGAAGCAAATTTAATTGGAAAGGAGTTAGAGTAAAATCAGCTCAGGCAGCCAGGTGAAGATGTAAAGCTTTTGTAATAGCTCATGACAAATAGATGCTCGTGTGGACAACTGAAGGCTATGAGGTTTTTAAAACACGAAACACTCAATTTTATTTTATGAAGTTTCATCAACATGCCACATATAACTTTAATGAGATAAGTTAATCATTCATGCAAAAATAAGACCACACAAATTGTATAAATACCCGGCATTGAATTTGAATAGGATATAGCCAAGTTATGTCAGTGATTGTAAGTAAAATGCATTCACTTCAGTTACTTTAAGAGTAAATGTTGTTCAATTATTTTGTTTTGTTTTTAAACTTGGCTTGCTGAACTAGTCTTTGGAAGAAAGTTCGTTGCTTTTATTATCTTTGTCCTACAATGTAAACACTAGCTTATTCTGTTGATGAACAATGTCTAATAGAAGAATATTAAAATTTAATATAAAACTATGTATCTTAAGAATAACCGCTCCATTATCACCACATCCTTTATGCCTCTAAATATGAAATGCCTTGAAATAGGCAGCTTAAAAGTAATGGATAAATAACACACTCTTTGAAATACTGTAAGACACTTTAAGAGAAACAGAACAAAATAGAACATGGCAAAGGGCATTGACTTACCTTGAGTTTTCGTTTTACACCCTAGTTGTGTTGTATTCGGATTCATGTTTGCTTAGAGATCCAATGAGGCAGAACCTGGAATGTTATGGCTATTTCATTCAACAAAGTAATATTTGCTCAAAATATAGGCATATATATTCACTTAAAGAGCATCCCTAAATTTAACAAAGCAATAAAATAGTATTTCATCAGCATGCATGAACATATTAAATCAACTTAGATATTTTATATTTCATGAATAAAATTTATACTACTGTAGAGTTAAATAAATTATGGCAAACATAAAAAAACAGCATAATTCAACTAGCTCTTAAAATTTAAAAAATAAACCATTTCTAAATCCAAATTTTCTGCTCATTTTTACTCATTTTTAGAAATATTAACATTTAACACAAGATATTCAATATATAAATGAAAAATGAATAAAATGTCTCCCAATATATTCTATACTTAAATATATTCTTGGCATTTTATCATTCAATGTTATAAAATATAACTGTGATCTGAATATTACATTATATGGTGAAATATACTTTCATTTTCTTACCAAAATAAATATATCTATTGCAAAATGTTTTATTTTTGCATTAAAAATATTCAGTGAGATAGTACAGTTATCTTGGTAAGGCAACAGTTTCATAATACTATTTTCTGTCCTGAAATATAATATTGATGAGAGCAAAAACTATCACTACGTGAAGTCAAATTAGTTGCATAAATCTCTACTGTAAATGAAGGGCCCTGTTTTCTGTAGAGATGGTTTTTATATATACATAAATAAACAAAATATCTTTGGTCTGTGTGTACATGTGTCGTCACACACATGCACATTTCATGCACATGTAGGGATTTTAGACAAACAGACTAGTGCTAGGAAGATCAAGGGGAGATGGTTTCAACTATTATTCATAGGGGAGGTGAGCGTGAAGACAGACTCTACACAACACAATGCTGTGGGAGCATTTCTGTCTTCAGTTAACGGTTGCCATCAAATATCTATGCATACTGACCGCTGGACGGATTTCTCATGTCTGGATAGCCTGTGGCTTGTGGTGGGCACCTCCTCAATCTCGTCGATGTCACAGGCATCAGCAGCATCTTGCGAGTAGTTGTGTTTCATGACCAGGATGTTCCTTCTGTTCACGGGTGGGATGAGGGGCTTGACTGGCTGGGTGGGTATCTCTGCCAAGATGGAAGCGTCCCTTGTGCTGAGGTTACTGCGGCTGCCTTTTGCGCTGGACAGTTGGGATCCACAGTGATGGTCATGGATGCATTTGGAAGATGATCTCCGCAGTTTGTGATAGTTATCAAAGTCGTCTGCGAAGTCAGCCGTGGCTCCGGTCCCTCTGAGCGTGCATAACTCATAGTGAGGAGGCTCAAACACCTCCTGGAAAACGGTCTGGTCAAAGTCTGACTTCCTTTGGACGTATTTTTTACGAGGCTGTTTGATCTGTACAATGACAGAGATGATAATAAGGATGATCACAATGCAGGAAGTCACGCCAATGACCGTCCCACTGGTGTTGGTCAGCTGATCCAGCAGGCTGGTTTTCCTCTTTTCTGTAGGCAGGAGAGAGTGACGACAGACAGACAAGAGGAGAAACAACCCACCACACGTTAATATCGCCTTCAAAACGCAAATCCAAACTTAAAAAAAAAAAAATTCTCAGCCCTAAATTACCGCACAACGGTGCCTCAAAATAAAAATTCTGTTTTCACAAGGGCTCTATTTTCCATCCATAAAAGCAAATATTTACTTCCTACTTTTGTTTTTGTTTTTGTTTTCCAAGACAGGGTTTCTCTGGAGCCTTCCTGGAACTCCGTCTGTAGACCAGGCTGGCTTCAAACTCACAGAAATCTGCCTGATTCTGCCCCCCCCCGCCCCCACCGGAGTGCTGACATTAAAGGTGTGAGCCACCAATGCCCGGCTACTTCCTACTTTTAATGTATAACATGTATACATATTAGTGTACCTGTGTGTGCAAAGGCAGATACATGCTAAAACTTGCATAAAACTTACACCTGTCTTTCTCTCTATTACTGCTTGACAGGGAGAAGGAAAGTTATAGAACTGAGGCATTTTGATACGGAGATTAATTCAACACAAAATCACAGCAGACATTTGTAGAAGCATGAGAAGTTGCACACATTTTCCCCAAACAAAAACTATGATAAAAATTGACCACTAAAATTGGGGAATAACGGAGGTGAGGAAATTTTCCTCTGAGTGGGTAGCGAACGGGCACATACAGGAAAAGTGCACACACGCACGGGGGGAGAGAGTGTGCTCAGGAGAAAACGTCTGCACGTACAGAAGCTTGAACGATTAATTGCAGATAGGCATTCTTATAGACGTACTAAAGGAATTAATCCATTCCCCTAAATATAAAACAAAATGTGTGAGAATTCTTCAGGAAGAGTGATCATCCAAGGCATTTAAGCAACGCCTCCCCCACCCCCCCAAAAAAAACCCTTTGAAATCATCAGCTGTCTTTCAGGGAAGCTGAAGTTAAATGCTCCATCTGCAAAGATGGAAGAATAAAAGTTCTGGGGAGTGAACATAGCACCAGGAAAATGTATCAAGTAATGAAAACAGTTTCCATTGGGCAAACTTTCCTTACTACCTCAGTTCCTCAACAGATACTGGGCAGGGCTTCTCTGCTTCTCTCTCTGTAGAAAGTATTTTGATAGATCATCCTAGAAATTTAAGTGTGAAAGAGTTCCTTGTTTATCTTCTTTTGAACTGAGTCTAACATTCAGCTTTAATAATGGATTGGTTTTTTTTTTTTTTTTTTTTTCATGTTAACTAAAATGGAGCATTACCCATCCAACAAGCACCATTTAAAGAACCATATGTTGGTTGTGGGCTGGTCCACAGGGCAATTATTTTGTAGGAAAGAAAAAAAAATCTTCTTAGCAAGAAGATCCTTAACATGCAAAAAAAAAAAAAAAAAGCACTGGAAAAAGCTTGAATAAAGGAAAATAGAAGAAATTTAATAGGGTACAAAGGTGTCATGGAGTGTGGCCCTCCACTGCTGGCTGCTCCTTTCTGCCTTTGGCCCTGCAAGCCCTCCTGAGGTATCTTTGATGAGTGTTCTGTAGTGTAAGCAGAGTCCACTGTCATTATGGATGAGGTCTCCAGGCACACTGAGGCGTGAAGATGGAGACTATTTACAAACTGACTCTAAGGCGTATGCAAAGGCCAACAAAGCCACACCCTCTGTTCTATAACACCTAAGCAGAGATAGCTCCTCCCTACTCCAGGGCTCTGTTTCCATTACCTTTACAGTGATTTTCATCCCAGGGGTATACACAGTTCTGGAGCCCATTGCAGACTAGCGTGTTGTTAATACACATGTTACTGTGACAGAAGAACGTGTTTCCTTCGCAAGGAGCTAAGGGAAGGAAAGGGGGTGGGGAGAGAGAGAGAGAGAGAGAGCATGATGAAAAGGGAAAGTCATATCCAATGCTCTTTGGCTCAGCAGTCACTGAAGGTCTTGACAGGAACCAGGATGTGCCTTTAATAAGACATGGCACTGGATTTTCAGAAAGGCTGACACAGTGATCATTATTCCCAGTGACTGGAGGCTCAGGTTATTATCAGGACAGTGTCTTTACTCTCATCAATACATACAACTTAGAAAAATTCATGTACTTTCCCTGGGCATACGCATGCTCTACACAGCAGTTCTACACACATGCATTTAGATTTACTATACAAAGCATTAATAAAAGTTGGTATAGTTTGAAAATATTATGACAGGTACTATAGAGAAATATATATTGAAAAAACCCATAACCATACTTGAGCATATGTAAAACAAAAGCTCTAGAAATCCAGAACCAACAGAAAATTAATCTTCAACAACCTTAAGAAAATAAGAGAATGCACATAACAATATAATGAATAATTTCCAGAATACAATGCATATTTAGGTAATGGGGGGAGGCTAAAATTAGAACTTCAAAGTGGTAAAAAATATGAGTAGAGAATTATGAAGAATGTGAGGAACAATGATAGCAAATAAAAAATGTCCAACGTAATGTTGGTAGCAGAAAACATGAATTTGTATCACTATTACAGTAAAAAGATCTACTTAGTCTGCACAAATACTGCATTGTGGATTATGGCTTATAGAAATGTTTTTGAACATTTCTTCATCTTTATAACCAGTGGATATATACCTCATTAAGTTTAATTTTTGTGCTAATTTTCCTTAGTAATCATTTAAATCTCTTTTGTATTAATATTTCTAGGTAAGTGAATATAAAAATATGGTATATATGAGATGTTTGAAATTAATCATTCAAGACTTATTGATGATCAATATTATCTAAGATATAATTGCAATAAACTTTATAAATTTCAGAAGTACGTATTTCATATATTTAGGGAAATTAGTTCCTCTACTATATATGCTGTGCTTTTTAGTATGGCCAGGAAAACATTTTGCATATGGTAACTAAGGATATTTTCAAATATCATAATTTTTTATATAGGAAAGTTATTGAATTATGAAAATAAATAGGAAAGCTGAGGGAATGGAGAGGTGGTTGAGTGATTAAGAATGCCAACTGCTCTTTCAGAGGACCGGGATTCACTTCCCATCACCAACACAGTGGTTTACATCTACAGGTAACTCCAGTTCCAGGAGCCTTTCTCATTGGTTGGGCCCATATGTCCCTGTGTGCATTCATTTGGTACACATAAACTCACCAAAGTACAAACTCATACAAATAAAAATAATAAGTATATATTTTTTTATTTTAAGTAAGACATACACAAATTCAGATCCAATGGTTCCACCTGCTCCCTGCCCTGGCTTTCCCAGGAAAGTATTTACTTCCCATAGCTGAGATCTACTCTAGGTTCCTTATATAAAGATTAAAAGACATGGAATATCATCTGGAAAAGCTATAAAAAGAAACGAACCTGTGGCAGTCATTTTGGAAGTACATTAGTGATTTGTTAAGAGGTCTGTAAATCTCTTATAATGTAAAATTTAGTGATGTGATATAATGTTGCAAAAGTTTACTTTTCAATTTGGGAGTAAATTTAATTTCCTAATGCTTTGTAGAACAAATACGGGCTGCTACACAGACAATAACTGTTTTCAAAATTTGTACATAAAACATTAAGGTATTTCCTAGATTAGACATGCTGAAAAATATGCTTGCGTGTAAAGCAGAATGTGATGATACATTATTTATGATTTATTAAAGTTTGCTCGAGGATTCAGAAAGGAAAGTCAGTCTCAAGCTATAAAGATCATTCAGTGGTTGCTCAGACCTTTAACCCCAGGACTCAGGATTAGGAGGTAGAAAGATCTCTATTTTAAACAAGAGTGAAGGATAACAGCTCATGCCTTCGACCCCAACATTAGGAAGCATCTGCTCTCTTCCACCTGCAACAAATCTACATTTTCATTTTCATTAGATGCTGACTTTGCCTTCCATTCAGTACCAACTATTGGGTCTCTGGTGGGCTTATCCACTTCTGACATTTCCCTGGATGTGAGGCTTCCTTTCTTAAGCACAGTCCTTTCCTCTCTTTCTGGCTCTTCTGGAAGTCCTGGTACCGGTGACTGTGTCTCCAAGGCTCAGAGCCCTTGGACCCCACCCTTTGAGTGATGACTCACTGGGTGGTCTGTGCCAGTCTCTGAAATTGGCCCTCTGAATTTCTGAGACACTAGGAATTGCAGACCCTTGGGTCTTAACTTCTATGTTTAACTCATGGGAGCTTTGTTATAATCTATATCTCCTTGCTCCCACTGGGATGCTTTTGGAGACCCACTGAACCCTCTAATCAGGTGTTGTTTCAGGGCTACCAGCTGTTGTCCATAGAGCTGGAGGCTCAAAACTACCAAGCATGTCTGGGTGATGCTGTAATAATGGGAAAACGTCAGGTGTTTTAAGCCCTAGGGAGTCTGTTTGGATCCACCAAGAACAGCATTTTGCCAAGTCCAGGAAGCACCTTGATGGTTAAATAGAGCCTGGACAGTGAAGTTAAACAGGCAGCTACTCCAGGACATGATCAGCACCCCAGCTTTTCCAGATCCCCCAAAGATGAATGACATCCCCCAGGTCAGCAGGGGGTAGTCTTGAGAGCAGGGCATCCTCATTCCCCTCACCTGGTACCCCTTTCTAACACCTCATTCTTTTGTAATAACTAAAGAGGGGGAAATGTTAGTATCCAGGCATCAGTACTGGCCTGTCCTTGGGGTTCTGACAGGGTACACCCTCAGCTGCAGCCACTAAGAGCACCACCTGTGTACATTCACTGTAAGCCCTTTTAAAAGGGCCCTGCCCACCTCCCTTTCCTCTCTCTGTTCTTCTCTCTCTCTCTCTCTCTTTCCTCTCTCCCTCCTTCCCCCCCCCTCTCCTGCTGCTCGAGTCTCTGATGGGAGATGTCAGTCTGTATATGTTTCTCATACTGGTTAATAATAAAGCACTGTTGGCCAATAGGAAAGGAAGATAGGAGGGACTAGGAGACAAGGAGGAAAGAGGAAGTAGTAAGGAGGAGTCAGCATGGAGAGACCGGGGAGACCAGACGCTTGCCTCACTCTCCGGTAAGGAGACCACGTGGAAATACGCAGAAATGGGTTAATACTTAAGACAGAGCTAGCTGATAAGAAACAAGTAACCGGGCCAACAGCATTGTATCAAATACAGAGTCCCTGTGTATTATTTGGGGCTGGCGTGGCGGCAGGTGGAAAAAACGTACTCGTTACAAGTCTCTAGAGGCAGGTCTCTCCTCTCCCCTTTTTATGATCCCTTTCCCCAATTAAAAAAATATCCTCTATAAGAGAGAGAGGGAGAGCGAGAGAGAGCATAGCAGTCTGGGATTACAGTCTGACATTTGGTGGAGCCAGGATCACCTTTCTGCCTGAGGTAGAGTAAAAGCTAGTGGCCGGCTGCTTTGCTTTTCTGGTCTTCAGCTGGGAAGTTTGAACCCCAATGTCTGTCTCTGGATCACTGTTTTTCAAGTGTGATTAGTATATTGCTCTGATTTATAATTATCTACCAAGTAAAGAATACCTTTAAGATACTTGGATAGTTTTTGGCCTTCTCCAATGCCTTGCTAATATTGTAATAATTTGTATATCGGATGAGTCAGTTTAAAAATTTTAAATTTATGAATCAAAGGAACATTTTACCTTAGACACAAAACAATGCAATAATGTACTGGACAGATAAGAGTGTTCAGATTAATATTTCAAATAGTAAAGATGTGTTTTTTGTCTTTTTTGCTGCTTCCTAATTGTGAATATGTTAATCAACATGTTCTTTTAGTTATTATATGTTTCAGTTACTGAGACCACAATAAATACAAAGAAATGTCAGAAAATTTTGTTCCAACATTACATCATCAAGCAATGAGAATCGCCATCACTTACCTTAGATCATATTCTAGGTAATAAATACACTATGTTTTTTTTTTCCCTCCCTTATTGTGGTGATATCAGTAGAATTCTTGTACAACTCGCAAATAGGTAAAAATACAAAAAACAGCAGATAAATTCTATGATGGCTATAAAACAAATTTTTAACCTGTTAGCTCTTAAACTAAAACTAAATTTTATAACTAGGCAAACAACAACAGCAAAACTACAGTGTTCAATTCTGGCCTTGCAGACTAGGGCGGAGAGTGTCTTCAAGAGGGACTTTGCTTTGGGCTGTGAGAAATGATGTACTGTTCCCTGGGCCAAAGCAGGATGACTATGACTTGTAAGACATGGGGGTAGTCAGCATTGGGATACTGGCAGGCCAGTCTAAAACTCCCAGTATCCCTCTTCAAACTTTACCATTGAGCTAGCCAACACAATAAATACACGTCAGCTGTCTTAGTAAGTACTGTACTGAGACAATGATGAAAACTAAGGTAAGAGCTTGCAGAGCTAAGGGTGTTGGCCAGGCCTTCAAACACTACAACAGAAAAGCAGGAAGAAGGTCAAGAGGTCAAGGTCACACTTGGCTACATAAGTACCCTGTGACAGAAAAGTGATACAAGGGAAAGTAACCTTTCCAAGTTGAGATTTTGGATACATTCTATCAAGTGAAGGGGCTTAAGTGATGCAAAATAAGCATTTTTTTTTTTGAGAGTTCTCTGCCTTCCACTAAGTGAGACCATTTATTGGATTATTTTGAAAGCAAGTTTTCTGGTTATCATTTCAACTGTCATGTATCACCACAATTTAAGTTATTACCTTTCAGTTCTAGAAAAATAACAAAAGTAGAGCTCATACATATTAAATATCATGATAAATTTAAGTTTTCAGCATATATGTGTTCAAATAAGAGTACAGCTTTGAAAAGACTATAGCTCAAATATGCATATTTATTTCTGATATTCTGTTTTTTACACTTTAACAAGACTATCAAAATAACATTTACTCTCTCTCTCTCTCTCTCTCTCTATATATATATATATATATATATGTGTGTGTGTGTGTGTGTGTGTGTGTGTGTCAAAGATGTTAAGACTCTGTACACTTGAGGATTGATAGGAGTGACAATGTTGCTTTTTATTATGATAAAAAAAAATGTTTCAAAACTTTTAAAAAAACCAAATAAATGTCTAGACTGTGAATTATTTATAGGTACCTTCAATATAGTTTAAATTTTATTCACTGAACATTCATCTAAATCCTTCAAAATAAATTATGTATGAAGAAAATTCACAATTTTTTTCACATAAGGAATGGAAGAAGTAATAGTATGATCTGTAGTTTCCAGATTTCCAGCTCATAGATCTCCAGACTCTCCATGTCAAATAGGAGCTGGACATTCATAAAAGTTTCATTGTCAGGAACTTACATAGCTTTGTTTACTTTAAATAATTCAATTTATCATTTGAAAGGAAAACTAATATTTAAATTTAAGAATTATGCCCCTAATGTTAAAACTCCATCATAGTGCACATACTCTTAATTCTTAAGTAAATGCATATTAGTGTGTAAGCATACCTATGTGGATGCAATTTCTCTAATAATAAGGTAATAAACACACTACAAAAAATTCACAGGAAATACGTAAGTCAAACTGTGGGTAATTTCTAGATTGTTCCTAATGGTTATTTCTAATATTTATTGAAATTATATTGTGTTTATCTAGAGATTTCAGTATTTTTATATTCATATATATTATATATTCATATTATTCATATATTCATATATAAATACATGTTTGTAAAAGTTCTAGAATTTCAAAACAGGCTATAGAATATTGATCAAAAAAGCCAATTTTCCATCTCATATTTTATACTAGAGAAAATGGCAGTTTCTCTAGAATTAAAAGTAATGAACATAAACATATTTAAGGAAAATTGTATGCTATCTTGTATGAATTCTCAACTGTTCGCAATCTATCCACAAGGTGGCAGGCATCCACCACACTTCGCTGAAACTTGTCAGGGCAGTTAAATACATAGTGACACAGCATCCATACACCTGAGGACTCACACTTCAGAGAAGAAAATGAACAAGGGTCCACAGGGACGCCGATACTGTTTACTTATTCTAAAATCCATATTTAATAAAATCAAATATCTAATCAGAGAATGTTTGCCTCCTAAGTTTATGAAGAGTCTCAGTTCTGTAATTAAGAGCTTTAGCAAGAAAAGAGATTCCTTAATAGAGGGAGCCATTATAGGTTTAAAGAGCAATCTGACACTAGGGAAATGTCCAGAGATATACTAGGATGACCCCAACTAACAACCTAAACAGTAAGGGAGAGGATACCTTAAATGCAATGAGATAGATGATTATGTTAAATGCCATCCTGAGACTTCATCAAGTAGCTGATAGAAGCAGAAGAAGACATCCATACTAAACGCTGAGCCTCTCCTGGAATCCAGTTGTAGATGAGCAAAGGGTTTAAGACAATGTTGGGGAAACCCAAAGAAACTGTGACCTGAACAAGCAGGAGCGCATGGACCCCAGTCTGACAGCTTGGAAACCAGCACAGGACTGAATCAGGCCGTACATGGGTGATAGTTAAGAGGCCTGAGCAGTCTATGGGACCCCTGGTAATGGAACAATATTTATATATAGTATACAAATGGACACTGGGAGCCTACTCTCCATAGAAGGATACTCTCTCAGAGGGAGCCCCTAGACCCTCCTCCAAATGGTGTGCTAGACTTTGATGATCCCCCATAACGGCCTCATCCTTTCTTCTCCTCCTCCTTCTTTTTTTTTTTTTTTTTTTTTTCTTGGCAAATGTATCACAATTGTGTCCCAATCATCCCTTAGATTCCTTTTTTCTTTTTTTTTTTAAATATTTTTCTTATTTTATATATTGATCCCAGTTCCCTGTCCCTCCCTCCCTCTCCCCCACCCTCCCATTTCACACGCCCACTCCATGGGTAGAGTGATGCCTTCTAGGAGGGGTCATCAAAATCTGTCAAGTCATTTGGAGTAGGGACTAGGCCCTCCCTCCTGCCTCTAGGTTAAGGGAGTATCCCTTCATAGGGAATGTGCTCCCAAAGTCCTTTCATGCACCAGGGATACATCCTGGTTCCACTGTCTGAGGTCCCTTAGACTGCCCAGGCCTTCTGACTGAGACCCAAGTATGTTCTGGAGGTCTGAGTCAGTCCAATGCTAGATTCCTAGCGATCAGTCTGGGGGCCCATTAGCTCCTCCTTGTTCAGGGCAGATGTCTCCATGTGTCTTTGTAGCCTGGTCTTGTCCTCCCTCTCTGCATCTGGATTCCAATTTGGCTCAGTGTTTAGCTGTGGGTGTCTGCTTCTGTTTCTATCAGCTACTAGGTATTGGCACAAAAATAGACAGGTAGACCAATGGAATTGAATCGAAAATCCTAATATTAACCAGCACACCTACCAACACCTGATTTTTGACAAAACAGCTTAATGTATACAATGGGAGGAGGAAAGCATCTTCAACAAATGGTGCTGGCACAACTGGATGATGGTGTGTAGAAGGCTGAAGATAGACCCATGTCTATCGCCATGCACAAAACTCAAGTCCAAATGGATCAAAGACCTCAACATAAATCCAGCCATACTGAACCTCTTAGTAGAGAAAATGGGAGGTACCCTTGAACAAATTGGTACAGGAGACAGCTTCCTGAACATAACTCCAGAGGCACAGACACTGACATCGACAATTAATAAATGGGACTGCCTCAAACTGAGAAGCTTCTATAAGGCAAAGGACACAGTTGACAAGACCAAATGGCAGACCATAGACTGGGAAAAGACCTTCACCAGTCCTACATCTGACAGAGGGCTGATCTCCAAAATATACAAAGAACTCAAGAAACTAGTCACCAAAACACCAAATAACCCTATTTAAAAATGGGATACAGAACTGAATAGAGAATTCTCAATATAGGAAATCAAAAAGGCTGAAAGACCCTTAAGAAAGTACTCAACATTCTTAGCTATCAGGGAAATGCAAATCAAAACAACTCTGAGATACCATCTTACTCCTGCCAGAATGGCTAAAATTAGAAACACCAATTACAGTTTATGCTGGAGAGGATGTGGAGAAAGGGGACCACTCAACCACTGTTGGTGGGAGAGCAAACTTGCACAGCCATTTTGGAGATCAGGATGGCGGTTCTTCAGGAAAATGGGAATCAGTCTACCACAGGCCTCACCGTTTCTATGGAGCAGAAGAAGGACTGGAGGGGTGGGGAGGCATGGGAGGGAAAGGGAATGGAATTGATATGTAAAATAAGATAGTTTCTAATTTAAATTTAAAAAGGTTTTA